>NC_064622.1:285618763-286939423 GCF_023898315.1 Schistocerca nitens
GAGTATGCCAACCCGTTGTGTGGCCTGTGTACGTGTGCATGTCGGGGTACATGTGCAGGAAACAGTGGCGTTTTGTAGTACATGTGTTTCGGGACGGTTTTCTCAACTTACCACCAATACCACGGACTTACAGATCTGTGTCGTGTGTGTTCCCTATGTGCCTATGCTATTAGCACCAGTTTTGTGTAGTGCCACGTTGTGTGGCACCACATTCTGCAATTATCCTTAATTTATGAGCATGAATGTAGATCAGTCACATCCTTCCTTGATAGAATTAGAATTTGTATACGAGAAAACTAATAATTATCACTGTCCAGTTACAGTATTCGTAAATCATGATTTTTCAGGGAAATTTTTATGGTAAGTTGACTTGGAGGCATTACACAGCTCCCCGAATGGCAGCAGCAACGCACGATCTTACTGTCTTTAGTGCTGAAATTCAACTGTTTCCGTTTGCATTATTGTCATTGTACAACTCAAAATTTGATAACTGCTTCATAGTCACAGTGTGAAACACCAAATGAATGCACCGTAACACATACCATTACTTTCATACCAGTGTTTGGGACATAAAAGTAACACACAGTATACTTTTAGAAGGAATAGTTACTCTAATTTGCCTATAGGTTTCCTGACGTTCTCTGGAAAGCTCTATAAAAATTAAACTAGACCTTTACCAGACGTGTAAATGTGAAGTGTAAGGAAAGTACAAAAGTGAGTATATTTCTGTCGATAAAAACCGTAGTTAATGCGACAGATAACCATAAAACCTACACCTTAATGATATTTTTTTGTGTTGAAAATGTTAATGAAGTATGTATTTTACTATCACAGAATAATTGTACAATGTAAAGACTCTTTGTAAGCATAGACATCTTAGCTCATTAAGGTTAGAAAAATACCTTGGTTCAAAGATGGAATACTACTTTTGTCTCTGTTGTAGAAGAATTAAGTCGCTTAGCAGTTCTGTCGCTCTAAACATTTGATATACGTATTTTCTCTTACAATATATGGTAGAAAGTGAAATTCTCCTGTTCTTATTCAAAGCCTTTCCCTCCCTGTGGATATAGTAAAGTGAAAATAATTATTTAAAGCGAGTTGTGTAGAAGTTTGCCCATCTAGCTTCCTTTTGTCATTACGTGGAATTTAATTAAAATCTTAAATATTGGGCTTCACTCTCAAGTTAACATAATAAATACTTTGAATATAGATAATAATTTTCAAGCTTTAATATTTGCTAAGTTCGTTTTATCAGAATTTTTGGGTAATTGCAGGGACAGATTTAACTGCAGTAGGCAACAAGCCTTAGGTTTGCTTCACGATATCTTTGAGTTTGTAATTAAATTTACTTCTGTCAAGGAAAGGCTTAACCTAAAATGAAGCCAGTGTGATATCAATGAAATTAATTATCGTGAGTATAAATCCTTACGCTACGTAGGTGGTTATATGGCCTCTCTCTTCGCAACAATTAATTTAACGTTCAATAACAGTAATAGTTTCATGCTACTTCTGAATATCTTTGAGGTCGCCGCGAGTTTGGGTAATATAATTAAACTATTACAAGCAAAACTGTACTCCTTTTTACTAATATTTGTGTCTGCGTATCAACCTTGATTACAGCCGGCGTCTAAGCATCATTTACGAGCGTGCAGAATATACCCGACGCCAACAGTGTATTAAATACCCTTTATCTATTTTCCCAACACTCCCGACGCCACGTACTTTAAAATCAAAACACTTTAATATAGAAGAAGAAAGAAGAGTTACGTAAGTGGCCCCCTAATGCACAACTCGAATCTACGCAAAATACAAAGTTTAATAAAAATCAGTATCTCATTGTACTGTATCGTATTTATCTTTTATTTGTAATTAATTGGTAAATGTTTCTTTCCAGATGTTCATCACTTGTGGTTGACTGGGTAAGTTGATACCCCATGGTGCTTTTTATTAGTGTGAGTTAGGTATTGTCTTCTATATTTGTTGTTCGTATAACAGCAAGAGACTGCATTCGTGTGAAGTGTAAGTTAAGATTTTTCTTAACTCGCAGCCGAAATAGCCTCTGGTGCAACAACTGGCTGTTGAGTTGCCAGCCACATTTAGCACAAAAGAGACTACATTTATTTATACTATGTATCATGCCAGAACTAGACAGCAATATAGAAACGAATCTGCATATTCCGGTTTTGGATCTCTTGATAATATACAAGACCTACCAGGTGAAAGTACTGAGGTATCTGAACCTCTGTCACAAGAAACTATGGTAGAATAGGGGCAACTGGTAGCCAGTGAATCCGATATATCTTGGTTGACGATAATAAATCGGCAGTATCGACATCCGCAGGGGAAGGTCAAACTCTACAGTAATGAAACCATCACCACAGGAATGCCCGGTGACGATTTCTTTACAATGTTCTCTCAGAAGCTACAAGAAAAAGAGAAAGAACGAAGTAAAGCCATGCTCGAACAGTTTAATGGACTGCTTGAGACCAAAGAAAGAGAACGCGATGAACAGTTTTCTCTCATGAGGAAAGAACAGGGAGAGAAACTATCTCAAAGAAAAAGAACGTGAAGACAGACAAGAGGCCAGAGAGAAAGTACAGGATGAGAACACCACGCGTCAATTAAACGAAATTCTAACAGAGTGACGAAGCTCTGTTAACCAACCTACATGAACAGCTAGAAACTGGGCAGATCTGAGAGCAATGTGACGCAGTGGTTAACACACTGGACTCGCATTCGGGAGAACGACGGTTCAAACCTGCGACCGGCCATCCTGATTTAGGTTTTCCGTAATTTCCCTAAATCGCTTCAGGCAAATGCCTGGATGGTTCCTGTGAAAGGGCACGGCCGAATTCCTTCCCTATCCTTCCCTAATCCGAGCTTGTGCTGTCTCTAATGACCTGGTTGTCGACGGGACGTTAAACACCAATCTCCTCCACCTCGAAGAGCACTTGAAGCCTCAGTCGGGATAGATTGAAACCGAAATAACTCAGTGGTTGGAGCAAAAGGATGTACAGATTGAAACGTCCCTTTAGAAAAATTATGAATTACTGTGTGAAAAATCTCTTACGTTATTTGATTTTCAAACAGCTGAGTAAAAATTGAACGTACTCAGACATTTCTCTCTTTACTTATTCTGATCATCACTAAACTGACACACAATATTTTTAGCGCAACGCAATCTGACTTTCAATAATCCCCACAAAAGAATGGCCCTGAGCGCCAATACTGCCAGCTAAATAAAAGATTCTAACAACTGAAGGCACTAACTACTGATAGGAATAGTTAGAAAATGAAAGATTTCGATAGAGAACAAACAATGTATTTACCTTAATAATGTTAAAAAGTCATCTTATATATATCTATCAATTCATGACATCCATCTTTACAAATTCCTTTTTCTGGCGGACACATGTCCAGATCGTCCGCTTATAGTAACCTCTCAAAACTCTGGCATCTCTCTCTCCACATCCACCACTGCTGGCGGCTCACCTCCGACTGCCCAACGCTATGCGCTGTTCACAGCCAACTGCCCAACACCACACAAACGAATATTCCAACATTGAGTCCAACCAGCCACAGACTGCACACAGCACAGCCAGTGATTTTCTTACAGAGCGCTACGTGGCGTTACCAGCATAAAAACCTAAACAGTCTACTTACAGGATTAAGGAACGTGTGACCACTGAACTACAGAACGTGATACAAAAAGTCACAAACGAAGCTGCTTGCGGTGGTGACGGACCCGCAAATAAATTGCGAAACGAGCTAAGCCATACTCCATAGACTTTGGCGCAGGAACTTTGCAGTGGCAAAGAGAAATACACAATAGAACTGCACTGTTAGAGCGTAGTGGGTCTATCTGCAAGATACCGAGCGAAATATGATTCAAGGTCGTAGGCGTTACGGAAACGAATGTTATTAATCAACAACTTTCCCTGATATAAATGTTTGCTATCTTGCTCCAAAGAGGATAGCAGCGGTAGCTGATGAAAAAAAAAAAAACCGAGCTAAGTTGAGATTAAACTGCAGGAAAGACCAATAAAACAAGAGCACTTTCAAACATTTTCTGCAGAGAAAAAGACGTTCTGCGCAAGGTTTGGACGGGGCGACAGGAGGTACAGTGACGTCGCATTAGAGATGAAGCCGCACATGTTCGATGGAGACAGCGGATAGCGGAAGAATTCGAGAAAACTTTCTTAGCAAACTGTTGGCGCACTTGTACCCAGGAACGTCTAAGACAAGAGGTGTACAATCCTGCTATGTACAACCCGATGTTGGGCAGCATGAGAAAATACATAGAGATTTATATTATTAGCCGGCCGCGGTGGCCAAGCGGTTCTAGGCGCTTCAGTCCGGAACCGTGCGACTGCTACGGTCGTAGGTTCGAATCCTGCCTCGGGCATGGATGTGTGTGATGTCCTTAGGTTAGTTAGGTTTCAGTAGTTCTGAGTTCTAGGGGACTGATGACCTCAGATGTTAAGTCCCATAGTGCTCAGAGCCATTTGAACTATTTTATATTAATAAAACTAGTCCCTGTGACGAACCCATTACTGCGAGAGAGGTGTTAAGATTATTTGTACCTAAATTACCTATTCGAGTCAGAGAGCAATTAGTTAACGTCTCTGAACATGACTTGGAAAGATTTGTAGCCTTCGTGAATTCAACAGATTTGATCCACGAAGACGGAAGAAAAGTTAACGCGAGTAACGGCAGTTACCCTCCGCAGATCGGTGGAAAAAAAAGGCAAAGGTAACAGAAAAAGAAAAAAAAGATGATTACCATAATAACAGTGGGCATTAAACGTTGTTTATAAGCAACCACTAGAGAATGCGGCGTACACAATGTCAAATGGGAAAGGATACGTCAATAATGAGCGAGGAAATAATAGGGAGAGACGCGGAGACGTCATTGGACCCAACAATCCCAACTTCCAACAGCCTAAAACTAGCCGATCTAGCGTCAATAGGTGGGCTAACCAACAGGCGGCTCAGCTGATTCAAAATTGGGGGCCACCTGACGGAAACTTTCAATGCAGAAGTAATTCCGAGTACCGTAATGAGCAGGAACAAAACAGTCGTATGATGCAGCAGAATCAGAACCAACGAGTTAGGGTAGTAGAGGCTGAGGACGAAAGCCAACCCGGCCGTCCACGCCTTTAAACTAAAGTCGACCATCCCAGGTCTGCAGGTCTGCTGTGCTCAAGGAGAAAACTGAACGCACCTCTATAAACTCCGTAAACATGTTGTGTTACAACAAAGGCCAGGATATGCGTAACAAACTATGCGCTGAGCCGGAAACTTGCAATAAGGCAGGTAAATCCGCAGTGCAAGCTGAAGTGCACGCGAAAATAGGCAGTTTACCGTTAACTGTGATTTTGGACACGGGAGAAACGAAAATCGTTACGAGTTATGATTTGTGCAAAGAATTACGGTGCGTATACGAGATACCATTTCCAGTTCAAGGATGTAGAGTGGTAGGGGCTATTGGTGCCAAGTCGTAGTTGTTCAAAACTCAGATGCCGCTCGCATTTTAATGGAGAATGGAGGCTTTAAGTGGACGTCACTGGTGATAAATTTATCAGTGGCCTGAATCCTGGGTTGGGATTTCATCAGTGGGAAAAACGCAACGATCTCTCTCTCGTCTGCATCCGTACTTTGGACAATGTAGGAAAAAGAGTCGTGCTACAATTGTCACAGAGGAGATCCATGGCAAGTACTGCCAGATCATCCGTGTTGCGAGGGGAGGGGGGGGGGGAGATTAGTGTTTAACGTCCCGTCGACAACGAGGTCATTAGAGACGGAGCGCAAGCTCGGGTGAGGGAAGGATGGGGAAGGAAATCGGTCGTGATCTTTCAAAGGAACCATCCAGGCATTTGCCTGAAGCGATTTAGGGAAATCACGGAAAACCTAAATCAGAATGGCCGGAGACGGGATTGAACCGTCGTCCTCCCGAATGCGAGTCCAGTGTGCTAACCACTGCGCCACCTCGCTCGGTCCGTGTTGCGATACCAGACCCCAAATATTATTGTTAGACAGTAATCTACCTACTCAGGAGTACTGTACTGCACGCCTTAGTCAAGGCGACGAGGCAGTTGCCACAAAAGAGGTGATTCGGCAAAAGGTAGTTGAATCGGAATGCCTAGATATGCAGCAACAGACACAGCTAATGGATTGACTTAGTATGAATACTGACATACACTCCTGGAAATTGAAATAAGAACACCGTGAATTCATTGTCCCAGGAAGGGGAAACTTTATTGACACATTCCTGGGGTCAGATACATCACATGATCACACTGACAGAACCACAGGCACATAGACACAGGCAACAGAGCACGCACAATGTCGGCACTAGTACAGTGTATATCCACCTTTCGCAGCAATGCAGGCTGCTATTCTCCCATGGAGACGATCGTAGAGATGCTGGATGTAGTCCTGTGGAACGGCTTGCCATGCCATTTCCACCTGGCGCCTCAGTTGGACCAGCGTTCGTGCTGGACGTGCAGTCCGCGTGAGACGACGCTTCATCCAGTCCCAAACATGCTCAGTGGGGGACAGATCCGGAGATCTTGCTGGCCAGGGTAGTTGACTTACACCTTCTAGAGCACGTTGGGTGGCACGGGATACATGCGGACGTGCATTGTCCTGTTGGAACAGCAAGTTCCCTTGCCGGTCTAGGAATGGTAGAACGACGGGTTCGATGACGGTTTGGATGTACCGTGCACTATTCAGTGTCCCCCTCGACGATCACCAGTGGTGTACGGCCAGTGTAGGAGATCGCTCCTCACACCATGATGCCGGGTGTTGGCCCTGTGTGCCTCATCGTATGCAGTCCCGATTGTGGCGCTCACCTGCACGGCGCCAAACGCGCATACGACCATCATTGGCACCAAGGCAGAAGCGACTCTCATCGCTGAAGACGACACGTCTCCATTCGTCCCTCCATGCACGCCTGTCGCGACACCACTGGAGGCGGGCTGCACGATGTTGGGGCGTGAGCGGAAGACGGCCTAACGGTGTGCGGGACCGTAGCCCAGCTTCATGGAGACGGTTGCGAATGGTCCTCGCCGATACCCCAGGAGCAACAGTGTCCCTAATTTGCTGGGAAGTGGCGGTGCGGTCCCCTACGGCACTGCGTAGGATCCTACGGTCTTGGCGTGCATCCGTGCGTCGCTGCGGTCCGGTCCCAGGTCGACGGGCACGTGCACCTTCCGCCGACCACTGGCGACAACATCGATGTACTGTGGAGACCTCACGCCCCACGTGTTGAGCAATTCGGCGCTACGTCCACCCGGCCTCCCGCATGCCCACTATACGCCCTCGCTCAAAGTCCGTCAACTGCACATACGGTTCACGTCCACGCTGTCGCGGCATGCTACCAGTGTTAAAGACTGCGATGGAGCTCCGTATGCCACGGCAAACTGGCTGACACTGACGGCGGCGGTGCACAAATGCTGCGCAGCTAGCGCCATTCGACGGCCAACACCGCGGTTCCTGGTGTGTCCGCTGTGCCGTGCGTGTGATCATTGCTTGTACAGCCCTCTCGCAGTGTCCGGAGCAAGTATGGTGGGTCTGACACACCGGTGTCAATGTGTTCTTTTTTCCATTTCCAGGAGTGTATTTTCTGAAAAACCAGGCACTATAGAACGTTATGTAGATAACATGGAGCTGTACCCACATGAAACATGCTGCTGCGCTACATATTCCGTCCCTTGGACGAAGAAGGAAGCGGTAACAAAGGAAATTAAGATGATGATTGAAAAGGATATAATAGAACCTTCTTATTCTCCGAATAGTAGTCCACTATTGGCAATAGCTAAGGCAGACGGTACTGCGAGACTGGCTCTGAATGCGAGATGTTAATTGGACAATCATACCGGTATGTACCAAGTCATCAAACCTTAAAATGCAGAACAAGACGTGGCAACTTTTGTATGCTGGCCCCTACAATATTGTAGAAATTACCCGTGGGGGAAGCTACAGGCAGGCGCAACTAGACAACATGATTGTCAAAGGCTTATACCCCTACAAAGATTTAAAGAAGTTCATTGAATAACCCTGTTTACTTGTGTAAAGGGCGTTCAAAAAGTTTTGCACAGTCGTCTGTAATTTTTTTATTCTTTGCAAAAGCAGAATGAAATTTTTTGTGAACATACTTGGAACATTTAGCTGTCGTGAAGTGGATGTCAGGTTGCGTCAACGGTCGATGATGGAATTCCTCTTCAAGACCGGTGATGACTCTGCCACACCGATTCACAGGAAGCTGTTCCATGTTTATGGGCAGGATACAGTGGATCGCAGCAGTATCCAGTGGTGGTTGCAGAGGTTTAAAGAAGGTGATCTCTCTCACGATGCGGTAGATGTGAATAAGACCATTGATCAAATCACCCAAAATGACATGTGTGACGACACGACAGCTTGCTGAAATGACTCGTTTGTCATTGGGTAGTGTGGTATCATTGGTACAGTCACTAGGGTACAGAAAAATCTGTGCGCGTTGGGTGCCTAGATTATTGACAATAGAAATGAATACGACGAGGAAGAATGTATGCGAGGGTCTCATGAATGGAAGCAGTGAGTGGAAACAGTGTTTTGATGGCGTCATTGCCCAGGATGAAACATGGTTTTAGTCCGAACCTGAGTGCAAAATCCAGTCCAAGTAGTGGCGTCATCCGGGTTGCCCTCGGAAGAAGAAACCAAGACTTTCACGAACAGCAGGCCGAAAGCTGATCGCCTCCTTCTTCTGGGATCAGTGTGGTGTCATTGTCATAGGCTTTTTGGAACCTGACTCCACAATTAACCGGGACGGTTACTGTTTGTCATTGGAGAAGCTTCGACGTACCATCAAGACCCACAGATGGGGTCAGCTTATTAGACTACACCACGACAATGCCAAACCCCATACAGCCCTTATGACGCAGGAGAAAATCAGGAAAATGGCAAAATTGTTCCTTATCTTCCCTACAGTCAGGAATTGGCCCCGTCTGATTTTTACTTCTTTGGTCGTCTGAAGGCCCACTTGCGCGGCAAAACATTTGATAGTGAGAAAGACCTTATTTCCCGTGTAAAGCGATGGTGTAAAAGTCAGTCGCTAGAATTTTACTAAAGTGCATCTACATCATGGAAAAAAACGTTGGGCCGGATGCGTCACAGCTGATGGAAGCTATATTGAGTAGGCTCAATGTATAGCTAAATGTTCCAAGTATGTTCAAAAAAATTTCATTCTCCTCTTGCGAAAAATAAAAAAAATTAGAGACGACTGTGCAAAACTTTTTGAACGCCCTTTGTACATAAATGTAGTCTTGTTTTTTCCTTGTATAGATCTTCAGCAGCATATTATAATTATTTCATTTCATGTGTCATTTAAAGTGTGATGATTAAGTGAATGTCCTGGGGGCAGCTCAAGAAATAATTAGCCCAGACAGATATTACCTGTTGCGTTTGAGTAATGATTAAGAGAAAGTTTTCCAATAATGTTCATTGTATTTTATGTTATACTGTGTATAGAAACAGAAATTCATTCAATGCTATTTGCTTAAAAATGAAAATTGCTAATGGTTAATCGTCATTTCAGTTTCTGATTTACTTTTCTTAAAGTTTCGATAAACATAAAAAATCTATGCTTTTTTATTATTTACTTTTTTTAACAGTAGAATTTAGATTTTTTAGCGTAAGTTTGATTTTCTCAAACCACATGAAACACGATTCATGACTAGTTTACATTTCATTGTTTGTCTTGACTAACATTGCAAGATGCACCATGATGTATCGAGGTCTGAATTTCTTTTGAACTTGAGACAGAGTCTGCACTTGCAGAGTTTGACTGGCAGATTTGCCAGATAATTTTCGTGTGTCTGCGGTTGTCCTCTGCGTCAACATTATTTCGTATTCAGGCACCGATAGTTTGCTCCCGTGACCGCAGGAACGCGCTCACTGTCGTCCTCTATGCATTTCGGTCATTAAAGCCACTCACCGACGACAGCATTCTGGTGATTCAAGCCGCCTGCTTCCAACGGGGACGTCGATATGTCAGTTGTCAGTTTATAAATATGTATGCGACGAACTTAAAAATAACTGATATGTATAACGATAAGACATTAATGTCTTAAGAAACAAATAACAGAACTTTAGCACTATGAATAATAATTGACAGTACCAGGGAGAATGGGCCTTTTTTCTTACAATGAAGTGAATTAAAAGAAAACTTGCATAGCACCCAATATAAATTAACTGATATCTTGCGTCGATGTGCACCGAACATTTTTGTGTACAAAGTCATACGTGAATTGGAATCTTTAAATGTGCATCCATGAACAATCAAACTGTATTTTGTATTAGTAACCAATGAATTACTGATGAACTGGTCATTAATAATTCACACTTGAAGAACTCATTTATTATACTAAGAAGCACTGAATTTGTAAGAAATGATCGAATGAATACTATCTTTCGATTTGCATACTCATGTAGAAACGTGCCATGAGGCACCCAATAACTTTAACATTTATTGCATTATGAATGATCTGATTTTTTAGTCAATGAAAACTTGTAATATGATGTAATTTTTTTATCTGACTGAATGTCAACTGGTACATTGCGAAAGTCAGACACAGCTAGTCCGAAGGTTTCTTCCCGGCTTTTGAGCTGGGGTTTCCCTTGGCCCACGCCGAATGGAGAACGGAGTTAATTATCCCTAGCAAACTGTTACATAAATCCAAAATAACTGTATTGGTCACAGTATTTAAATAACAAATCTGCTAACGCGATATTCTCGCAGTAATTCCAAATAGCCTTCAGGCATAGTCTGAATATTACAACAAAAACTTACTGTACCTGTAAAATACTGTGTAATGTGTTGTGGAGAGTTCCAAGCAGATATTGCAAACAAACATGCTTTAAAATTTCCAGGGGCAACGCACGATTTTACTGTTTTTGGTGCAGCCATTCACCTGAGTCTGATTGTATTATTGTGATTGTACAAGTCATAATTTGATAATTGCTTCATAATCACAGTGTGAAGCACCAGCAGAATACACCATTACACATACCATTACTTCCATGCTAGTGCTTGGGGAATAAAAGTTACCGTAACACATAGTATACTTTTACAAGGGATAATTACCCTAACTTGCCGATAGGTTTTCTGACGTCTTCTGGAAAACCTTATAAAAGTTAAACTAAATCTATAGCAGACGTGTAAATGTAAAGTGTAAAGAAAGTATAAAAGAGTACATTTCTGTCGATAAAAGCCACAGCTAATATGACAGATAACTATAAATCCTGCAACTTAATAATATTTTTTTTTCTTAAAAATGTTAATGAAATATATGTATTTCAGTATCACAGAATAATTGTGCAATGTAAAGACTCTTTGTAAGCATGGACATCTTATCTCATTACGGTTAAAAAAGACCTGGTTCAAAGATGGAATACTACTTCTGCCTCTGCTGTTGAATTTACTCGCTTAACTGCTATGACGCGCTTAGTATTTGATGTACATGTTTTCCATTAAAATATATGGTAAAAAGTGAATTTCTTCTGTTCTTATTCAAAGTCTCTCCATTCCTGAGGAAATATTTAAGTCAAAATAAGTATTTTAAGTGAGTTGTATAGTAGATTGCCCGTGTGGCTTTGTTTTGTTGTAATGGTGCACAGGCGGCAATTACTTGGAATTTAATTAAAATACTAAATATTGGGCTTCACCCTCAAGTTAACATAATAATATCGATAATAGTTTTCAGGCTTTAATATTTGCAAAGCTCATTTTATCAGAATTTTTAGGACTTGCAGGGATAGATTTAACTGCAGTAGCAGACAAAGCTTAGGTTTGCTTCACGATATCTTTGAGTTTATAAGTAAATTTACTTCTATCAAGGAAATGCTTAACCTAAAATGAAGTCAGTGTGATGTTAATGAAATTACTTATCGTGAGTACAAATCCTTACGCTACGTAGGTTGTTATATCGCCTCTCTCTTTGCAATAGTTAATGTAACGGGGAATAATAGTAATAGTTTCATGCTACTTCTGATTAGCTCAGAGCTAGCCGCGAGTTTGGATAACGTAATTAAACCATTTCAAGTAAAGCTGTACCCATTTTTACTAATGATTGTGCCTGCGTAGCAACCTTGATTATAGTCGACATATATGTGAGCTGCATTTGTGAGCGTGCAGAATATACGCGTCGCTAACATTGTATTAATCATCCTTTAAGTTTTTCCTATCACTGCCCACCCCATCTTACATTAAAGTCAAAACACGTTAATACCAAAGAAGAGACGGACTATGTAGTTTGTTCAAAACAGTATACAAACATCAGTACTGTAGTTTTATATATAGGTATAGTCCCTGACAACTGAGTTAAAAGCCATATATAATACTATACTGAAAACGTTATTGTAGCTCAGTTTTATAAGCTACTTTCTTAGTTACCGAAAATTATTTGCAAAATCCACAATGGTTATATCCTGTTAGCTTATTTCTGTCTCCAATAAGACTTATCCATTACCAATTATTAGATTACATAGGATATTTAGTGCATTTATAATAAACACACATACATCAGAGAATTCTGTTCTGGTTTCACACAGTTATTACGCTTGTACACTCGAGGAATATTACAGTTTGGGCTTTCAGGATTAAACATAGGTAGATTTAACGTTTTTTTTATAGAGCAGTAAAGTTTTTGTCCAGCATGATAGAACTAATTTCATTCGTTACACTTTGAGCAATTTATCTTGGTGAAGATGAAGGCATGCTGATTTATGGTCTGCTCTGATCAGAACTTTCTCAAATTCAATATTGAGTAATATACTTTAATAATTCGATTATGCAAGACCGCATTTACGACGTGTGTTTAACATTTTCGTTCAGCAAATAGATCGAACTTACATTACAGTAAAGTTTTCACAAAGTTTCTGCAAAAATCTGTTCGATTTTAACGATCCTCTAATGGTTTCTGTTCAGTTATGAGTACATGCTTGGAGTCCGAAGTTATGCAGGTAAAGGTTCAACAATCTGCACATAGCATAGGCTACGAAATGTTTTCCTTCCACCGATAATTTATCTCGTCTCCACAAATTTATCCCGATTGTGACTAGCCATAGAGTACATGTAAGACTACACAAGGGCATTAATGTATGTACATAATTTCTACAATATTATGATCTGAAAGAGAACGTGCGCTAGCACATTAAGTCCCATACACATAACCATGACATTAATTTATCTACGCCCTGGCATGATCCATACTAGCGTGAGAATTTTAGTCATCTATATTTTAGACTGTGTCACACATATCACTATGCATTAAGGAAAGTTCATTTCATGTTAACTTGCATGCTCATAAAGACATGTACATAGGTCAGGTTATATAATACTGTATATTGTGAGTCGGCCCCCAGTGAGATAGCCGTGAAGTATGAATTAGTCTTGCTGGAGCTCTCCGAGAAACGTCTGTCTATAATCACTTTTTTAACTTCATTGCAATTCGGCACAATCTGATTATGTCGTCCACACGGCGTGTCAAAAGTGTAAATTATAGGTAACACACTGATCTAACAGGATGAAAAATATCGTTACAGCGATTTTCACATCCACAGTAATAACTTTATCTCGTGTCAGACTAACAGCTATTGTCTGCTAACCATCCATTTCTTTCTGTTTAGCACGTTTACAGCGTTCCACTTCATTCATCCTTATGAACTGGTCCAGATCGTTTATTGTTCAGTATCTTTCTAGTTCGCTGTCTTAACACAGTAAGCAAAATCCTACATATTAGCAATATTTACAATTTTACATATACTGCGGCGTTGTATATAACGATCAGTGCTGATTCATTTTTCTCTATTACATCTGCTTCACAATTTACGATCATCAAACTCATCAGTTTAATCGTTTTTTTTTTACTCCAGGTTTACATGTAAATTATGCAATTTAATCATGCGCTGTGCTGATGGAAGGCAAGAATAACTTCGTCTTGGTAGCCCTAAGAGTACACCCCCATTCGCCTGTGACGCTTTTACCCTCAGATATTTACTTATAAACAAACTGCCTGCCACAAGCAAAGGCACTGTGACGAAATAATTATTATCATAACTGCCCTAAGCATTGACCGCAGATTGCTAAGTTCATCAGTGCCCATAATGCTGTCCCCTCTGTCAGTTTCAGGTATGGGAAATAGCTGTAAACCTCTGCACACAGCATTATGGGGAAGTTCTTTGGAACAAGACATCTTCGTCTACCTCACATTTATTTAAGAACTAAAGAAAATAATCACCTGATCATATTCATATTTACAAGATATCTACAATTACATCTCAGTAATATTATAATGTTCTTTCTCTAAGTCTCTCAAGTATCTTTTAATGAATACCTGAGAGTCAAGTCCAAGCGTACACAACAACCTTTTATTTCCTACTTTCCATGGAACATTGATTTCTATGATATAGTTTAAATTATGTTCAAACCTATGACTTTCTCATTACTATACAACGTCCGGTTAAGACTATGCGTTCCCTTTATATTCCTTTACTATTATGAGAAAAATGTCTTAAAAGTGAAGAGAATGCTATTATGTGCATAATAAAAAATCTATTCTAAAAATAATATTTACATACTAAGACGTATTTGTTCTATGCCATTCCTTACTAGATTAGATAAAGAGTTTACATGGAATAATGTGAACCACTGAAATAATACACATATAGTCCAGAAGATAAATAAGTATTGACTGCTTAACACCACATTATGAGTAAGAGCTTTTAAGAACCTGAAAGGGATTTAGTTCTTTTATTTTCTTGGTTTTCAGTAAAGCCAGCAGGTAGCTGTTAAGTGTGGTATCTGAATGTTTTCGTATGGATCAGTGTATAATAATTGTTATTTCTTATTTTTTCGATGCCTTAAGGAAGACTTAAAATGTGTGTTTACCTTCTTATTCACGTTTCGACCACGTAATGGAGCAGTGTGTTTCGCTATAGTTCTGGTGTGGAATTAAATCCATATGATATACATAAGTTTTGATACCTGGTTATTTTCTCAAATGCGTGCAGCTATTTCAACAAAACTTGCTCTAGATCATCCTGTTGGGTCCTGTCAATCCATCCAGCCTCTGACACATTCTCTTTAATTGTCATTTTTAAGTTCTCTACCTCATAGCTGCTAACAGTTAGATCCCCATGGGATATCGTTTCAGTTTTTACAGATTTAATGTTTATTCCTCGAAAATATTTCCCATGTAAAGCCTCAATAGCTGAATGATCTACTGTAATTTCTTGGCCCTTAGCCAGCAGGTAGCATTTCATTCTCTAAGAAAATCTAGCTCGAAAATACAGCCTATAATCAATTTATCTACTACAAAGAACGGGCATTCAATTAATCCATTTCCAACTTCTACTTTCATCCAGGCTTTCGACTTTACAGGTTGTGACCTGCTGCCAGAAGCACCAACAACTCGACATTTCTGCACCGGATACTTAGGGACTCCAATACTATTATTTATCTGCTCAAATAAATCCTGCGAAATCACACTGACAGCCGCCCGCACCTGTATAGAGAACAACAACTGCAGTGATATTGCCTACCACTGCTTTGACTTTTGCTTTCACAATGCTACACACATCTTTCCAAAAATTCTTGTCTCCTATCGGTATCATTACTTTATCGCAAAAAAACATCGTTAACAATTTTGTCCTCACTCCATTCTTCGGGCAACATGCGAGGGCAAAATGCGACCAACCTTAGTTTGTCGAATCATTCAGCTGAGGGCGTGACTCCTCAGCCATTCCACTTATTTTCACGGGTGCATCGGGAGGTTGCCAGTGTTGATTGTAATTGTTGCTCGTCATTCGGTTATTCACCGGGTGAATAGCATTATTATTATTATTATTATTATTATTATTATTGTTACATAGTGGATTTCCTCCAGGAGGACCCAAAGTTTGACTATAATTACAGTTACTACTTCTGCTACACCATGAACCGAACCCTGTGTTGCGACGTCCTGGTAAAAATCTACCGTCAGATCTACGCTTTTTACTAGGATTCCACGGATTAAATCGTCGGAGGGGGGGGGGGGGGAGGGTCTGAGTTTTGACATGCAGGATGCAGGATTGAAAACCTGCCCACCACGTTTCACATTGAGGAAAGGTGGCGTATCTTGATTATTACGAGGTGGACATGGAACATTTTGGTAATGTGAACCATTGCCATTAGTACAATCACCATTTTGACTACGCTTGATACCTTTATAACACTCATCAAGGGAGTCAAGGACAGAAAGAAAATGTTCCACATTGATTACGGGTACATTGATGAGCTTTTCCTTGATGGCAAAAGGTAAATTAGTTTTTAGTATCCTCAATACAGCTCATTGCCAAATACGTTCGCTCCAGTACTTTATCTTATTCAGATACTTCTCAGATATTTCCGTAAACTACCATTCTTGCTACTCAGCGTTGAGAAGCTGTTGACGCAATCGCTCCTAAGTACATTGCGAGCAGTCTCTGGCAACGAAAGCTTGCTCAAACTGCTCGGATGTTTGACAGTATTCAATAGCTTCAGTTGTCCAGAGCCCCATCATCTTGAAGAAGTCCTGCCACGTATTGTATTTTCTATCACTCTGACCATGAATTTGGCGAAATACCCCTAAATGATCATATGAACACGCAAGATTTAAATTACGTGTTTCAAGAATGAAAATTTGTGACTGTCAAGTCTTTAGAAGAGTTCCTTCCCCTAGCACAGAAGACAGTGCTGGCTCTGCCCCCATATTACAAACAGGGAAATCAGGCGCCAGATTTTAATCGTTTGCGGTTCCCCTAGGGAAACGCTCAATTGGTCTCAAATGATCGTTTAAATACCACTTTCTACTTGCTAAATTGGGACTATCACTACCTATTACTCTAACCCAGGACAATTCCTACTGTAAATTACCATGTTGGGTATTAACTCGTTCTCCCCATTCCGTTACCTCTGTATGTAGAATTTCCCTAGTCTGATTGAGATCCATCTTAAGTTACTTCCGTACTTCTGTTTGTTCTATGAGTATGTCATCGACAGAACTGCGTTAAGCTTGTTTTACCTCTGTAGCAACTACCTCGTTGAGTTGTGGTTCTTTCTACTTCAAGAATTCATTAAATTTTGGTTATTTGTTAGCAGAAAGCCGTTCTAGCACTTCGCTACAATCCTGAATATTAGTTTTCATCGGCTGTTTTTCCGTTTGTATAGTAATCAACTCTTTGGAAAGTTTTCTGTTTACGGAACTTCACACCAAGCAACTTGGAAATCACACACATCAGTTTCTACTGTATCTTGCCTGAGCGTAAGCCTGACCAATACTTACGCTAACGTCATCATTTGTGCAGACATAGTCTGTTGTCCCGTCTTAACTTCCACTGAGATGCCATACCTTTCAGCGCGGATGTTAACGGTACAAGATCAGAACTTAAATGTTCAGTAACCTGGTTGGCTACGTGTTTGGTTGATTTATCTTTTATTTAAGAAAATTGCCCGCGAAAGGTAAAGGTCCCGAATTCGAGTCTCAGTCCGGCACGTAGTTTTAACCTGCCAGGAAGTTTCATTTCAGCGCACACTCCGCTGCAGAGCGAAAATTTCATTCTGGAATCATCTTTTATTTGTTTCATTTGAGAACCCAATTTGCAGAGATTACGGTTTTAAAATGATCCATCTGCTGTTTATTTTCATTTCTGAAAAGATCCAGCTACTGTCTTATCTGATACGACTGTCGTCTCATCATTCCGAAGATAATTACCAGAACTGAGACCTGTGTTTGCTATTGCAACGTGATCGCTATCCGCGAGTGATTCGTGTTCATCTATCGTAGCGTTCCTGTTTTCATTTCTAACTTCGGCGAATTCGCCATTTGTTGCTTCAATATTATCAGCATTCGACATCTGAGACATCTCTGCTATTAACTGCCTACGAATCCTTATCCTACTCATAAACACAATACCAGTACACAACTATTTATCACTACAGGATACGAGTTTGGTATGTCAACACTTTGACAGACATTTACCCCACTCTTAACATGAAGATCAACAACTGAAATACGCTGGCTGGACACAGCAAGAATATCGCTTATCACTTTCTTCACATTACTGTTTTCGCCTTGTTGTGGAAAATAAACATTTAAATTTTGAAATAATGAAATTTTGTACACGGTCACTATGACCATTGACAAATTATTTTCCTAACATATTCTTCTGACGGGAAAAGTGCTACACCCGAACATTAGAGAAAAACCAGAAAAGAAGTTATTCTTACCTTCGCGCTGTGCCGCGATGTTGTAGCCGGATAAATTTTGTGTTTGGGACATACTTTTAAAAATGATCAAAATTATACCAGTTGCTCGGATTCTTACTGTCTCAATTCTTGCAACAGCACTGTGAATAATTTCTCCGTCTATTGTGAGAGCCATAGAGCATGAAAAATGAGACGAAGGTTTAGTATAAAGACAAGATAAAATATTATACTTCCATAATTACATAAAATTACCTACGTGTATCTAGCACCGCGTTCGGGTGTCGGTTATAACGTTTTCGAAAGTAGGATAATGGGAAACGAACTTTTCTTTACGTAACGTTTAAATCTTTATGTTTTTTCCGTTTTCCGCCTGTCTCTTAGTTGCTTGAAATTCTTGGAGATGTACCATGTATGCCTTCATTTGGCTGCATAGATGGTACATACCTCCAAGAACATTTAAATCTGTCGAAGATATGGGAGAGCGGAAGCGTTGTAATTAGCTGTTCCGTTAGGAATGTTCAAAGTACCTAATTTTCAATGAAAGAATGAAAATTCTGTATGTATTTTATCCATGTACTTACGCCAACCCGGGCTTAAAACACGTCGCAATACGTTAGTAACTGACTACGCGAGAGAAATTTAAACTACTGAGCTATATGAATAGTGAATTAGAAAAGATCTGATTATTATCTGCTGCATAAAAAGTATACTTACATTTAGAAGAAGATTTATAGTTTAAGAAGATTCGATCTGTGGCTGTTTGCGTCTGACCGAAAGTTGTAGTCAACGTAATGCTACCAAATACCGATGAGCTACAAAGAGGTTCTTGTTAACATTTATCAATAGCATACAGTGTCATTCTCCTTGAAATAAAACAAGTTATTATCTGAATAAATTATCATTCAGTTAATGAAATTACACTAGTGGATTAAAGCAGACGCTTATATGCTTGGCCCAGGATACCGAGGGAAGAGAACAATAGTCGATAGTCGCTTTTTATCTTGTATCAAAGATGTTGCAGAGTTCACTGGTACTAGGTCAAGCATATCCTTTCTTTGATTTTCATAGAATTACAATTCATGTTTGGAAAAAGTGATAAGACTAATAATTATTACTGTTCAATGCAATATTCATAAATCACATTTTTGTACAGAAATACCTAAGTTCATTTGGAAGCATTACACAATGATTCACAACTGACCATTGTATCAAAATGTTTATGGGTCAGTAACATGTGTAGGCACTCCAAATACTAAGGGAACTGAAAATTTTATAAATACTGGGTATCTACAGATTACCTAAATTACCGCCGGAAGACCATGAAAACCAAAATTTACCGTTGGCGTAGTTGCTTTAAGGTTAATCGACAATTCACCTCAGGCGTTAAAAAATCCATTAACACAGTGTCCAAGCTAATAGGTTGACTAAATTACAGACTGCATTTTATATGGCGTTTCCCTAAGTAAACCAGTGAGGGTAACAAGAACAGTTAAAGAAGTATTCTAAAACAAAAATTTCAGCTAGAATCAAATTTTAAGACTTACAAGGAATTACTGCAGTATTTTAAAGAAAGGCATTCACTGAGTTAACAGTCATCAGCCATTAATTTTAAAGAAGTCTGACAATTACCGGAGATGACTTTAGGACTTGCCCTGCAATCCGACAAGAACACAATGAGTACATAAGTAATTATACAAGCGACTTTGCCCAGCGGAAAAACACAGTAATAAACTAAGTTTGTGTTAGAGGACGCCCTTACGGGAAACTAAGTTCTAGTTTCAGGTAAAACAACGCAGTAGCCACTCAAAACTACCGGCAGACTGGGTAAGGACCAGTGAGCACAATGAAATACTTGACAAATAATTAATAGACAGAGGGCTATTTCGAAAATCATAGCGGCAAGTAATACGGATCTAAAATGCTCAAATGGCCATCTCGCTTACCAGAACAGATCACTATAAAGTAACGTATATCATTTCAGTTTGATATATGTCACAGCTCTTCCTAAGGCGTACAGTGAGGCCTCTCATAACAAAGTTTTAATAGTGGAACACATGTCCTGCAACATACGAGGTGCGGCTAGAAAAAAACCGGACTGATGCTGGAAAAAACATTTATTTACAATTATTTACAATTTCATGTTATCTCCTTCAATGTACTCTCCTCCTCGGTCTCTACACCGCTCCATGCGAATTTTCCACTGTTCATAGCAATGCTGCAGATCATTTTCGGTAAGTCCATACATTACTTCCGTCGCTTTTTCTTTTACTGCTTCAACAGTCTCAAATCTAGTTCCTTTCAAAGCTGACTTGACTTTAGGGAAAAGAAAAAAGTCACAGGGGGCCAAATCAGGTGAGTAGGGTGGATGATCTAAGATGGGAATGTTGTGTTTTGCCAAAAACGTCTTCACTGACAACGCACTGTGAGCTGGGGCATTGTCTTGGTGAAGGTTCAAAAAAATGGCTCTGAGCACTATGGGACTCAACTGCTGAGGTCATTAGTCCCCTAGAACTTAGAACTAGTTAAACCTAACTAACCTAAGGACATCACAAACATCCATGCCCGAGGCAGGATTCGAACCTGCGACCGTAGCGGTCTTGCGGTTCCAGACTGCAGCGCCTTTAACCGCACGGCCACTTCGGCCGGCTTGGTGAAGGATCCATGACTTTTTTCTCCACAAATCGTTCCGTTTTCTCCGTACTCGCTCACGTAGGGTAGCCAGGACGCTAATGTAGTAATGCTGATTCACTGTTTGTCCCTCTGGTACCCAATCAATGTGCACAATCCCTTTGATGTCAAAAAAAAAAAAAAAAAAAAAAATCATCATTGCCTTGAATTTCGATTTTGACATTCGTGCTTTTTTTGTCGTGGAGAACCAGGAGTTTTCCAATGCATCGATTGGCGTTTAGTTTCGGGATCGTAAGTAAAAAACCACGATTCATCGCAAGTAATAACATTTTGTAAGAAGGTGGGATCACTTTCAATGTTTTCCAGGATGTCTGAACAAATCATTCTTCGGCGTTCCTTCTGTTCAATTGTGAGGCACTTTGGAACCATTTTTGAACACACTTTGTTCATGTTGAAACTTTCATGAAGAATCTGCCTAACACTTTCCTTGTCAACTCCTGTTAACTCAGACACTGCTCTGATTGTTAAACGGCGATCTTGTCGAACAAGTTTACCGATTTTTTCAATGTTTGCATCAGTTTTTGCTGACAATGGTCTGCCAGTGCGAGTGTCATCACTGGTGTCTTCGCGGCCATCTTTAAATCGTTTAAACCACTCAAACACTTGTGTTCGCGATAAACAATCATCGCCGTACACTTGTTGTAACATTACAAACGTTTCACTTGCAGATTTTCCTAGTTTGAAACAAAATTTGATGTTAACACGCTGTTCTTTGTGTACACTCAACATTTTCCGACGCACAGACAGAACGTCAACTACTTAAAACAGACGCCACGGGCAGACTGAGTGCAGGAGGCAGATGAAACTCGAGCAGTAGGCGGAGCGAGCGTCACGTGACAGGCCACGCGACTTTCAGCCTTATTGCATTCGTTTTATTGTTTCACCAGTACTAGTCCGGTTTTTTTCTAGCCACACCTCCTACATATTACATTTAACAGCACAATATCCAAAATAAATGCGTTAGGTAAGAATTACAAGCATTCAAAGCACCAACAAAACAAATATGATTGCTTGAATAAAAAGAAGGAAACTGGGTAAAAAGTGAGACAACCAAATATAAGTAACTTTAACAATAGACACCTAGAGTACGGGCGAGACAAATAGTGAACGCCTCTATTCACAGGCAATGTGAAGCAAAGAACGGAAGAGTAATCTACTGAACTGCGTAACAGGAAAGAACCTCTTACACTCACACACACACACACCAAGAGGCAGCCATAGTGTTCAATAAGCAACGGGTTTACACCTTTAACACACGACCGCCAGAAACCGCGAATACATACTTCGTTATGAAACGAAACGGCAGCATTGGCCCACAATACTTGACAGTAGCGAAGTCACAAGTAATAAGGAATCGCACGAGAAGCCAGGCTACACGAATTTAGAGTCAGTAATCAAGAACTTTACCATAGTCCACAATGACAGATCTCCAAGCAGAACAGACTCAAGTCACCAACTAGCGTGATGTCGCCGATAACTCTTCACAACCGAGGCTGTCGTCTTCCAGCAATGTTCAGCCAATGCGGAGCGCTCACACTCCTCCATCAAAACGGACCGCCAACTACCACTGCCACGAGCCAGTCCCTGCTACATCCAAGCGCCGGAATATACAGTGCCCCTCATAAATTTTTGGACAAAAATTGTGCACGGTATGTCAGGGTATGGAAAAATTTTTGATGGTTAATACGGAAATAAAGATGTACAGTCATGCTCAAAAGTATCCGAACGACCTGAATTGCATTTCGCCTGATTCGCATGCAACCCACATAACGCAGCTGTCTAACAGATCCTCTAATCGCTCCTTGGTACAGTCGTTGACTATTGAAAATGGTTCCAACAAGTCACCACTCGAAAACACTACTCTGTATAGCAATAACTCAAGATCTAAAGTAATACTAAGATACTACAAATATCAGGGAACACCTTATCACAGGTAAGACTGTCCTTAAGGCTTGTAAGCCCACATTTATTACAATAAATGACATACCTGAAATGTTACCACTCTCATTATTACGTCAGATAAGTAATGCACGTAGTACGTTCGTCGTATTCATGATTTACTCTTCAAAGTGACATACCGTACTTATAATCTAACACAAAATGACCTTAAAAATTTAAGTTATCCACGAGCAGCTAGTTGAGATTATGTATGAACTTAAAATGACACGACGAACCGTCTCGTTCTGCATATCGATTCAAACCCAGGTCATGCAGACTAAGCAAACATTTCGTGACTGACGGAAACTAACAGTCATTCCTGATTAGGCATACAGAGAGTGATTTACCTCGATTGTAGGCAGTGTCAGTTAGCTAATATCAACTTTAAATTACATAACGCAAACATTTTTAACGGACGCGAATTCCTACCCAGCACCTATTGTCCCTGTTAACGAACTACGAGAGATGTTAAATATTGCTTCTTAACAAGTAACTTATTTGAAATGCCGTGAGGTAAAGCTTTGTGTTGGACAGGGATTCGAACCCAGAACCTAATCGGATAGATATCGAAGCACAATCAACTGTGACATATCGCATTTTCTCGGCAGTAGCTAGATGTTTTAACTGAAATGACGAGACGAAACATTAATTTTTTCCTTCCCAGGACTCCAACCCAGCACCTATCGCTGTTTTATTCTAGAGAAAACGAACGTTAAATACGGGTTTGTTGCACCAGCATGTTTGAACTAGAAATAATATGACGAAGAGTTCAGTGCTGACTGGGAATAGAGCCCCACACATATCGTTGTTGACTACACACAAAGAGACGTCAGCTACCGAATTTTTCTCCACCAGCAGCTCGGAATAACATCTTGAACTTACAGTGATCTCGCAAATAGCTCCGTGTCTCACTGGGAGTCAAAAACGTCAAATATCGTTAGTGTTGAAAACGAATGAAAATACAGGGTGATTCAAAAAGAGTACCACAACTTTAGGAATTTAAAACTCTGCAACGGCAAAAGGCAGTGCTAAGCACTATCTGTCGGCGAATTAAGGGAGCTATAAAGTTTCATTTAGTTGTACATTTGTTCGCTTGATGCGCTGTTGACTAGGCGTCAGCGTCAGTTGATGCTAAGATGGCGACCGCTCAACAGAAAGCTTTTTATGTTATTGAGTACGGCAGAAGTGAATCGACGACAGTTGTTCAGCGTGCATTTCGAACGAAGTATGGTGTTAAACCTCCTGATAGGTGGTGTATCATGAACTAGCTGCCTCTGCTACCCAGTGCATACATTCAACTTTATTTTGTAATCACCAAAATAAAATCACGTAACTGCCACCAACACTGAACTGCCAACAGTGTAGGATGCAGAAATTTAAATAGGAAGGTTCCTTTCCACTTGAGCTACTCTATTGCGCTATCTGTTTGTTGAAAACGTCGTGCGGTGCAAAAGAAAAGATATAACTGTTTGTCTCTCAGAATTCTAGACCCGGCCACGTGCATTATCTCACAGCGCTGTGGAATGCAGAAGTTCTCTACGACTTGTCGTTGAGTTCTGGAGCTGGTGGCGTAATGGTAAGTGTCGTGACCCGTAGAAAAGATGTCGCTATTTCGAGTACGTTCATTGCTACTTCTTTTAAAACGCAATTCTACTGTCTGCTTAAGTTATCAACGTAATGGAACTTGTAACATAATTCTCTTCACTTCTCGACCCAAAATAGTCGCATGTGGGAAAAGGGCTAACTCCTGCGACATTTTATTCTTTTCAGGTTTAATAGACAACCAGGCAGCAGACGCATCTCGAAACTTTTGTATTAGTATGGGGCGAGCGCATCGTGCCAAAATACACTCCTGGAAATTGAAATAAGAACACCGTGAATTCATTGTCCCAGGAAGGGGAAACTTTACTGACACATTCCTGGGGTCAGATACATCACATGATCACACTGACAGAACCACAGGCACATAGACACAGGCAACAGAGCATGCACAATGTCGGCACTAGTACAGTGTATATCCACCTTTCGCAGCAATGCAGGCTGCTATTCTCCCATGGAGACGATCGTAGAGATGCTGGATGTAGTCCTGTGGAACGGCTTGCCATGCCATTTCCACCTGGCGCCTCAGTTGGACCAGCGTTCGTGCTGGACGTGCAGACCGCGTGAGACGACGCTTCATCCAGTCCCAAACATGCTCAATGGGGGACAGATCCGGAGATCTTGCTGGCCAGGGTAGTTGACTTGCACCTTCTAGAGCACGTTGGGTGGCACGGGATACATGCGGCCGTGCATTGTCCTGTTGGAACAGCAAGTTCCCTTGCCGGTCTAGGAATGGTAGAACGATGGGTTCGATGACGGTTTGGATGTACCGTGCACTATTCAGTGTCCCCTCGACGATCACCAGTGGTGTACGGCCAGTGTAGGAGATCGCTCCCCACACCATGATGCCGGGTGTTGGCCCTGTGTGCCTCGGTCGTATGCAGTCCTGATTGTGGCGCTCACCTGCACGGCGCCAAACACGCATACGACCAGCATTGGCACCAAGGCAGAAGCGACTCTCATCGCTGAAGACGACACGTCTCCATTCGTCCCTCCATTCACCCCTGTCGCGACACCACTGGAGGCGGGCTGCACGATGTTGGGGCGTGAGCGGAAGACGGCCTAACGGTGTGCGGGACCGTAGCCCAGCTTCATGGAGACGGTTGCGAATGGTCCTCTCCGATACCCCAGGAGCAACAGTGTCCCTAATTTGCTGGGAAGCGGTCCCCTACGGCACTGCGTAGGATCCTACGGTCTTGGCGTGCATCCGTGCGTCGCTGCGGTCCGGTCCCAGGTCGACGGGCACGTGCACCTTCCGCCGACCACTGGCGACAACAACGACGTACTGTGGAGACCTCACGCCCCATGTGTTGAGCAATTCGGCGGTACGTCCTTCTGGCCTCCCGCATGCCCACTATACGCCCTCGCTCAAAGTCCGTCAACTGCACATACGGTTCACGTCCACGCTGTCGCGGCATGCTACCAGTGTTAAAGACTGCGATGGAGCTCCGTATGCCACGGCAAACTGGCTGACACTGACGGCGGCGGTGCACAAATGCTGCGCAGCTAGCGCCATTCGACGGCCAACACCGCGGGTCCTGGTGTGTCCGCTGTGCCGTGCGTGTGATCATTGCTTGTACAGCCCTCTCGGAGTGTCCGGAGCAAGTATGGTGGGTCTGACACACCGGTGTCAATGTGTTCTTTTTTCCATTTCCAGGAGTGTACGTCGGAAAAGTATTTTCTACATTAGCTGTCGTTTGGTAGTGGCATTTTATTCTTCTTCAAACCTTGTTTGACAGCTGTAACTCAGAACAAGTTTTTTACATGCATGTAATGAATAAACCGCATGTGCATTTTCAGACTGTTATAGATAACATCAGAGAAAGCGCATGTATCGTTGATAATTAGTTTCTCTCTCATGTTTGCTATTGTTTTAACAACATTAAAGGAAACCTTACGAAAATTGTGAGCTGTATTACAAGAAATGTAATAAAACTATCCACAATAACCTTACAACGAAAGTCTGTTTTAATAAAACTGAGTACACAAGCGTGCCTCTATCGACACGAATTGGTAAAATACTACTCACTTAGATTTTGATTGGGTCTGTGTTTAATTGGTATGCTGTGTCGTACTCAAGAGGTATGCAAATGTGGCATTTCATAAATAAAGTCATGTATTCCTAGAAACCCAAAATTTGCTTGTGAGCAGCGGAAAGCGGCGTTACCTGTTGTGCAGCATTGTAAGTTTTTCTCCGTTGCACTATGAGCCGAAAGTATTTTCTTGCGATTTCCTTATCGATGTTTGATCTGACCGTTTGTAGCTCTTTCACAGAAGGGATAAAATCGCTACACTCAGTGAGACTGGAACTGCGAACCATAACAGACGCTTTCTCACAGGTCAGCGCGTTACCACAGAGCTGGCGAAGAAGTATGTGTGTTAGTTTCCTCTTACGAGACCAATTGTGGCTAGAACCGTAAACCGCTTTTTGAAGGACGAGATTAGTTGCGATTTCCACGTGCAACGACTTTCCTGGGCTGAAAACCGTAAATTTACAATCTTTTGTTACATCTCAAGCGATAATAACTCAGATTATTCAATGGAAATGACAAGAAAAATCAAGTGAACTTTCCTGCTTAATTCCGTGCACACCAGGAAGTAACTAGTCGATCACAGAGTTGCGAAACATACATTGCCTTGTTGCCAAATCTCAGTTACAATACCAGCAGGAAGAAGACGAACCGATGTGATCTTACAGCGAGCTGGGAAGTGACCATAGTTGGTGTCTCCAAGTCGCGGCTCCAACGGCCTGGAATACGTAATGCGTCTGATTCGCATATCTGTAACTACGTTTAGGGACTGGAGCGTAGTTACTAATAATACTCAGAACTGACTGCAAACTAAGCATAATAAATCAGTAACACTCATAGTTGTTTTTATATTTCTTTCGTAAGTGTACTCAAAACTAGGAATTTCATTCCCAGACGTTTTCGTGCCTCGCCGATAGTCGAGCACAACAAACAAATAAAAAAAAAGAATGTGTGTGTGTGTGTGTGTGTGTGTGTGTGTGTGTGACAGAGAGAGAGAGGGAGAGAGAGAGAGAGAGAGAGAGCGAGAGAGAGAGAGAGAGAGATAAAAATCAAAAAGAATGAAAGCAAGAGAGAGAGAGAGAGAGAGAGAGAGAGAGAGAGAGAGAGAGAGAGTAAAAAATTGTAAAGAAATTGAATCATGGTATGTAAAGAAATCATTCATTAAAATGACACGTTCCACATCATTAAGAAATATCGTATTCATGATCTATGAAACAAGAATTAATCTAACGTAATCTAATCTAATCATATCATATTGATGACTAGCCATGAAGAGTCATGAATTACCGAAGTTTTTGCCAATACCAGTATCCAAATCTAAACTTGAAATTAAAAGACTACAGTTTTTGTAATAAACCGGGACTTCTGTCAAGACCCTGTCGTCCCTGTTAATTAACCACGAAAGATGTCTGATATACCTCTATTCTGAGGTAATAAAGTGTGCATGCATTTATAGATGAAGTGCATGATGTGAAGTTCAGTGATAGAGATACGAACCTAAAACAGTTCTTTCCCTGTCTACGGAATCCTTTTCATGTTAATATCGTACATCAGCAATTACTCGTAGATTACATTAAAACTAAAGTAACTGATGAAGACGTTACTTGATAACAAAAACGCGCTGCCTTTCTTCATTTACTTGCGCCTAGAAATGGCTATCGAGTACTGCCAAACCAAAAGGCAAGAGATCTTACTTGCTTCCGATATACGTCGCTGTCAGTTCTTCCATATGATTTGGTCGACATGACGTGTTTCAAGTTGTGTATGACAGATAATGTTTTAGAAAATCAATTGCTTTCCTTTGCAATAAACAGAAAGATTTTCATTCTAGGCTATCCAAGTACAAAATGTTCGCAGTATTAGTTCACATTTAATATTCGCCTCTATAATGTAGAAAAGTATTTCACCCAGTTGCAAAACTCGCATCCTACTCATTGACCTTACACTTAGTCGCTGACCATTAAATTCCAGCTCAGAGTGACACCAGTTTAAGTAACCTAATGTAGCGAAGACTGTTTGCCAGTGCTCTTTCTCACCGGAAAATACGCAATTCACTCATTGGGCTCCACAAGTACATCGTAACAGTAATTTCTGTGTGTATGCAGTGCATATGGATTAGAATTTAGTGGTGCTTGTTCTTCTACTTCTGTATACAATATGCCTGATCTAAACGCCCCTTTATCATTACAGGCCCTGGGCAGTGCAACATCATACTGACAACAGTAATGTTCTTATACTGACAACCTGACTGTTCGTTTTACCTGATTTTGTAATCATTTAAATAAAACAGCATGACCTTCCAGTTGGAGACATTTCGTCCCTCTTTTCCTTCTGTGAAATTTGTCATTAAGCTTTTTCCCTTCCAGCCAGAAAAATGCGGCAGAGTACGGCAAGTAAACGATTCACAAACCACGATTTAATGCCGTTAAGACGATTTCTTTAAACATTGTCGTAGCTGAAGGAATTTAGTTTCGTCTTAAATCGTCTGAAGCAGCAATGTTCACAGACCTCTCAAACAGGAAAAAGCTCATTATCTAGGTACGAAGGTTGTAAAACAAACTTCCCACAGTTTGTGTCAGGTTGATCTTTTCGTCTGATAGCACTGCGTAAGTATTTTGTCTATGAGGTACCACAAGTAGTGTTCCTGTAGCTGTGGAAATCATTGGTTGAAAAACAAGTTTAACACTAATGGGAACAGTACTGCTAAATATTCAAAATGATTATCAACCTAAGTCTGAGTTCATCCGCAAACTGAGGCGAATTTATAAAATTGAAGCTAGACTGTGTATCCTTGTCTTCCTTGAGTGGGCATTGGAAGGCGTTTACACACAGGTATACAATGCTATGAATACTTCGAACGCTACAGTTAACGTTGCTCTCGTAAACTACTTTTGTTTTTTAATTCTTTTGGATATTCAGCGTGCAATATGTGTTGTAGATGCAGTCTTAGAGCAAAAAATTATCACCGAGTCGTTCACGTAAGGTGGGCAATACAGTCGTGCTCCTCTCAGAATCCTATGTCCAGCAATATGCTCGATCTGGCAACATGGTAGACTGCAGCACTTCCCAGGGGAAGTCTTGACTTCAGTCTTAGTACTTTATTCTTGGCTACGGCTGTAGTCTTGAGGTAAAACGCGAGACTAGTAGCTAAGACGACGTCTGGTAACTAAATCACACGTCCACAGTTTTTATCGCCCCTTTCCTCTCGGTGCTGAAGCTATGAGTGAGTGTAATTCAAGCGAATCTACAATAGATTTCGCTTTCTGTCACACTGGTAATAATAGTTTGGTCCAACAACGTTTTAGCGAAAGATTTCTTTGCCGGCCATTTGCCTCTAAACCCCGCATGCGTCTGAGTTCTCTGGGACCCGTTTACTGCCTACCGGTGGGGGCTGAGGCATTGTCTCGCCTTCTGCCGACAACGTCTCGTCCACTCAGCAATCTCGATCATGTAAAATGCTTTAATGTTGTTGACTGGTGACCCATAAGATCTGTCTACGGTTTGTGTTTCACTCTTGATAGCAAAGGAGGCACAAAACGGTTTTTATTTGATGATTATTTTATTACACTAGAGTGCAATACCTCAATGTGGCACAGAATTAATTTCATTGTTTTTGATCCAGTGCACTACAATTAAAGCGTCACATTCTGTTCTTTTTCCTTTCATGGGAGGTTCCTAAAATAATTTATTATTGTCATGGATTAATATGTGTTAGTCAAGGCACATAGAGTAAATGCAATGTAATGTGCTTGATTTCTTTCTTTGATTCTCTATGGTAAATGGATGCAAAAGATTGCGTCAATACCTATCAGAACCTGCTCTATAGCTACTCAGGCAAATTGCTTGTTTTGAGGTCTATACCTTAATTAAAGGAGAAGTGAACGCTGTTCACAAAAATTATTCAATTGGATTTAAGGTGACAAAAGTGCCCAGCTTTGAAGCTACCCAGAGAAAATGTAAGTTGCTAGAGCCGCTGTTAGCAAATGTCTGCAGGGAGTTCCTAATTGCCAGTGTGGAAATTTAGCACAGAGGCCCTATAGTAATCAAGAGGTTCATTTCTTTCATACTTATCACCCTGGCATGTGGGTCTTAAGTGAAGAACAATATTGAAATACGCATCGCTGATGGTCGATTCGAATTTCTTCAGAGACGCTGGTATTGCGAAGCAGCTTGTCAGTAAGAAAGCCAAGATCTATGACCATTAACACAAATTACTGAGTCGAGCTACCAAGAGGATTTGATGTGTAAAGGTTTTCTTCCGATTTCGATATAGAATTTTTTCTGGAAATTCGCAGCTCCATAAAATATATCAGTAAAAAAAGCTCGCATACGCTGGTCCCTACCACGGTTAGAACTGACGACTGATTGAGCCGTTCTGACCGGAGACACAAGCGGTACAGCTGGGCTACGGACACTCTGCTGCCTGTAAGCCACTGTCATCATGGTATTTGTCGCTCAGCCTCATAACGCATCGTGAAAGATAATAAAAGTTCTCACTTATGTGAAGAGTAGCATTTCTTTAGGCAAAAAATTGAATTTTCTGTCTCAGTGTCTTAGTTTACATGAGGATTATATAGTACGAGTCATTCAAATGGAAAGGGAATATCAAGTGAGTGTAGCGAGTCAATTCAGTACCATACGCGGAAGTGATTGCACTGTCACAGTGTTGCCAAAAGTTTGTGACTATGTTGCCAATTCTCAGCTGTGCTAAGAACAGCTCTCTAGCGGTATGCAAGGAGAATCCCGTGCTCATGTCATAGGCGGATATGGAGAGGAGGCGCTGGGTTTGGTTAATATGCAGAGTTTTCTCCTACCACTTGTGTCAAACATTCAGGTGTATAAACTTCTATCACGATTACAGTTTCCTACAAAATATATAAAAATAAAACACTTACCTTGTTACATTGTGACATAAGATTATTTCAGTACAATGAAAGTCTTTGGAAATCACTTATGCCCACCTGTCACAAAAGTAAGATAACAAACACTTTGCACCTCGAAATCGATTGCACCTTTGTGCAGTCTTGTGATGTTTAAATAAATCATCTTAACGGCACTAAATCGTGGTTTGTGAATCATTTACCTGCCGTACTCGGCCGCATTTCACTGGTTGGAAGGCAAAAAGCTTACTGACAAATTTCACAGAAGGAAAAGGGGCACGAAATGTCTCCCACTGGAAGGTCATGTTGTTTCATTTAAATGATTACAAAATCAGGTAAAACGAACAGTCAGGTTCTCAGTGTAAGCACATTACTGTTGTCAGTATGATTTTGCACTGCCCAGGGCCTGTAATGATAAAGAGCCAATCCGTATGCATTGCATGGACACAGAAATTACTGTTACAGTATACTTATGGAGCCCAATGAGTGACTTGCGTATTTTCCGGTGAGAAAGAGCACTGGCAGTCTTCGCTACATTAGGTTACTTAATCTGGTGTCACTCTGAGACAGAATTTATGGTCAGCGACTAAGTGTAAGGTCAATGAGTCGGATGCGAGTTTTGCAACTGGGTGAAATACTATCCTACATTATAGAGGCGAATATTAAATTTGAACTAATATTGCGAAAATTTTGTACTTGGATAGCTTAGAATGAAAATCTTTCTGTTTATTGCAAAGGAAAGCAATTGATTTTCTAAAACATTATCTGTCATACACAACTTGAAACACGTCATGTCGACCAAATCATATCGAAGAACTGACAGCGACGTATATCGGAAGGAAATAAGATCTCTTGCCTCTTGGTTTGGCAGTACTCGATAGCCATTTCTAGGCGCAAGTAAATGAAGAAAAGCAGCGCGTTTTTGTTATCAAGTAACGTCTTCATCAATTACTTTAGTTTTAATGTAGTCTACGAGTAATTACTGATGTTTGTTATTAACATGAAAAGGATTCCGTAGACAGGTAAAGAACCTGTTCTTGGGAAACTACTTCTATAGTGACCAAAAGGCATCAAATGAAGATCGTGTTCCAGCAGCGGTATGAAGAAAATGATAGTAATAATGATGGTAATAATCGAATATGTGAAAATTTCAAAATGGCTTCACATCGAGCCTATGATGCCTAGATGAGTCTTTATATCCTGCTGACATGAGAATAGCATAATCCCAGCTTCAGAAGTTTTCTTCTGCTTAACCATTTAATAGACTGGCGTTTTTTCCACCGTGACTAATTATGTAAGCTAAGCACATCATCTGCTGCAGCACACTCCTGGGGTTGGGAAATGCGGCCAGAATGGTCTGGCGGAACGAACTATCACAGGTGCAATGCGTGGGTTCAGAGCCACAAACAGATTTACCACTGGTAACATCAAGAGAAAGACGTTATAATCCAGAATCCTCATTAAACATCACGTTCCTTCATTACCGACTGGGCAGAGCCGGTTTACGTTGGGAAATGACACAGCGGAATTCATGGTAAACAGAAATACAGTTGCCAGTAAACCTACTTCAATTAGAAAATTTTATTTTATTTGATGAACCGATAGCCATTTAAAGGAACAGGGCTCTTACTTTACTTGTACTTGATTGAACTAGAGACGTTTAAAAATTTGGTGCTGGACTGTGATTCGAATTCGTTATCTCCTCTTTCAAGGATCTGAATCTCTCGGAACAGTATAGTTCCATCATTTCGTTTCTTTTCTCAGGACTACAATCTTCTCTAGGTCTCCTCCAAAGGTAAGTATGTGGGTCCGAATCCTGATCCAGTACAAAAAAATTCATAATTTCATTTGAAGCCCTATCACGTGTACACCGGCCTGTTAGTGAAAATTAATGTACATTTTTAATGTCTGTTCATGTGTTCCCAACAATCGCAATAGGTGTCGTTATTTCTGGTCAAACACGCACACATCTTACTATTGGTGAATAAGTAACTGATACTTAAGCTATATTCGTGGATGCACGGTAGGTGTGCAGTCCGATTGTCCCTTAGGCACAGAAGTTTGTATCCTTATTTTAGATTCAAACACCTAGAAGCTGGTAACAGAAACCATACGAAACATTTGATTTTACTTAGTTAACAATCCGATTACGTGTTGGGTTCGCATCTCCGTCACAGAACTGCAAATTATGCACTTCATCTTTAAATGCATACACACTTTGTTACTTCAGAATAGAGGCATATCAGACATCTTTCGTGGTTAATTAACAGGGACGAAAGGGTCTTGACAGAAGTCCCGGTCTATTACAAAAACTGTCGTCTTTTAATTTCAAGTTTAGATTTGGATAATGGTATTGGCAAAAACTTCGGTAATTCATGACTCTTCATGGCTAGTCATCAATATGATATGATTAGATTAGATTACGTCAGATTAATTCTTGTTTCATAGATCATGAATACGATATTTCGTAATGATGTGGAACGTGTTATTTTAATGAATGATTTCTTTTCATACCATGATTCAATTTCTTTACAATTTTTTAATCTCTCTCTCTCTCTCTCTCTTGCTCTCATTCTTTTTGATTTTTATCTCTCTCTCTCTCTCTCTCTTCCTCTCTCTCTCTGTCACACACACACACACACACACATTCTTTTTTATTTTTATTTGTTTGTTGTGCACGACTATCGGCGAGGCACGAAAACGTCTGCGCTTTCTCTGATGTTATCTACACTCCTGGAAATGGAAAAAAGAAACACATTGACACCGGTGTGTCAGACCCACCATACTTACTCCGGACACTGCGAGAGGGCTGTACAAGCAATGATCACACGCACGGCACAGCGGACACACCAGGAACCGCGGTGTTGGCCGTCGAATGGCGCTAGCTGCGCAGCATTTGTGCACCGCCGCCGTCAGTGTCAGCCAGTTTGCCGTGGCATACGGAGCTCCATCGCAGTCTTTAACACTGGTAGCATGCCGCGACAGCGTGGACGTGAACCGTATGTGCAGTTGACGGACTTTGAGCGAGGGCGTATAGTGGGCATGCGGGAGTCCGGGTGGACGTACCGCCGAATTGCTCAACACATGGGGCGTGAGGTCTCCACAGTACATCGATGTTGTCGCCAGTGGTCGGCGGAAGGTGCACGTGCCCGTCGACCTGGGACCGGACCGCAGCGACGCACGGATGCACGCCAAGACCGTAGGATCCTACGCAGTGCCGTAGGGGACCGCACCGCCACTTCCCAGCAAATTAGGGACACTGTTGCTCCTGGGGTATCGGCGAGGACCATTTGCAACCGTCTCCATGAAGCTGGGCTACGGTCCCGCACACCGTTAGGCCGTCTTCCGCTCACGCCCCAACATCGTGCAGCCCGCCTCCAGTGGTGTCGCGACAGGCGTGAATGGAGGGACGAATGGAGACGTGTCGTCTTCAGCGATGAGAGTCGCTTCTGCCTTGGTGCCAATGATGGTCGTATGCGTGTTTGGCGCCGTGCAGGTGAGCGCCACAATCAGGACTGCATACGACCGAGGCACACAGGGCCAACACCCGGCATCATGGTGTGGGGAGCGATCTCCTACACTGGCCGTACACCACTGGTGATCGTCGAGGGGACACTGAATAGTGCACGGTACATCCAAACCGTCATCGAACCCATCGTTCTACCATTCCTAGACCGGCAAGGGAACTTGCTGTTGCAACAGGACAATGCACGTCCGCATGTATCCCGTGCCACCCAACGTGCTCTAGAAGGTGTAAGTCAACTACCCTGGCCAGCAAGATCTCCGGATCTGTCCCCCCATTGAGCATGTTTGGGACTGGATGAAGCGTCGTCTCACGCGGTCTGCACGTCCGGCACGAACGCTGGTCCAACTGAGGCGCCAGGTGGAAATGGCATGGCAAGCCGTTCCACAGGACTACATCCAGCATCTGTACGATCGTCTCCATGGGAGAATAGCAGCCTGCATTGCTGCGAAAGGTGGATATACACTGTACTAGTGCCGACATTGTGCATGCTTTGTTGCCTGTGTCTATGTGCCTGTGGTTCTATAAGTGTGATCATGTGATGTATCTGACCCCAGGAATGTGTCAATAAAGTTTCCCCTTCCTGGGACAATGAATTCACGGTGTTCATGGTGATTTGGTCACCCAAGTACATGAATTTACTGAACATGCTGCAAATTGATACAGGGAGCTTGTGTGTCAGAATTCTGAGCCAGTGTGGCACAACAGCGTTATGATAGAAAAATGAGCCGCTGACAATAGGATTTGGTGGTCTGTTGGGCTGATGATAGGTTCATATATCTATGGTCTGGGTTCGATTCCAACTTCGGTTAGTGATTTTAGATAGGGAGAGACAGATTCCATTCTCTTCTGGATACACCAAGTGAAGAAGATATAATGGCATTGTGGTCTGAAATTCACATTAAAAATGATATTCCTTCTCTACCAAGTAGACGTTAGGTTGAGCCACAATAAAGTCTGGAGTGGCGACATGTAGAAACTCTATCACCAGTAACCTTTCTTATGCTAGTTATTTATTTCTAGTGACGAAACAAACGCTATGTAGGATCACAGGACACTTATTCCATCTTTTATCTGAGCTTCTGTATGTCGATAAAATTGGTTCTGAACTGGAAATGCAACTTAGACCGCCCTTAACGCGGAATTTGTTCCCTTCGTGACAATACAGCTCGGCTACAATTTGTTGTTTATTCAAAAATGCAGATTTCTCGACATCTCCACATATTGCGCGTGAATGGGTTCGAATCCTGGCCTGTCACTAAAGATTTCATTATGTATTATCAAGATCTACCATGAGAACACCTATCTGCTGGTGGATAATAATTTCGATGTTTAATGTACAGGGTGATTAAAAAAGAATACCACAACTTTAAAAATGTGTATTTAATGAAAGAAACATAATATAACCTTCTGTTATACATCATTACAAAGAGTATTTAAAAAGGTTTTTTTTCACTCAAAAACAAGTTCAGAGATGTTCAATATGGCCCCCTCCAGACACTCGAGCAATATCAACCCGATACTCCAACTCGTTCCACACTCTCTGTAGCATATCAGGCATAACAGTTTGGATAGCTGCTGTTATTTCTCGTTTGAAATCATCAATGGTGGCTGGGAGAGGTGGCCGAAACACCATATCCTTAACATACCCCCATAAGAAAAAATCGCAGGGCTTCTTGGAGGCCAGTGATGAAGTGCTCTGTCACGGGCTGCCTGGCGGCCGATCCATCTTATCAGCTGCAGACAGTGCTTGAACCAATTTCAGACGATAAGGTTTCATAACTAACCTTTTTCGTAGGACTCTCCATACAGTTGATTGTGGAATTTGCAGCTCTCTGCTAGCTCTGCGAGTCGATTTTCCTGGGCTGCGAACAAATGCTTGCTGGATGCGTGCTACATTTTCATCACTCGTTCTCGGCCGTCCAGAACTTTTCCTTTGCACAAACACCCATTCTCTGTAAACTGTTTATACCAACGTTTAATACACCACCTATCAGGAGGTTTAACACCATACTTCGTTCGAAATGCACGCTGAACAACTGTCGTCGATTCACTTCTGCCGTACTCAATAACACAAAAAGCTTTCTGTTGAGTGGTCGCCATCTTAGCATCAACTGACGCTGACGCCTAGTCAACAGCGCCTCAAGCGAACAAATGTACAACTAAATGAACCTTTATAGCTCCCTTAATTCGCCGACAGATAGTGCTTAGCTCTGCCTTTTGTCGTTGCAGAGTTTTAAGTTCCTAAAGTTGTGGTATTCTTTTTGAATCACCCTGTATTTTCATTCGTTTTCAACACTAACGATATTTGACGTTTTTGACTCCCAGTGAGACACGGAGCTATTTGCGAGATCACTGTAAGTTCAAGATGTTATTCCGAGCTGCTGGTGGAGAAAAATTCGGTAGCTGACGTCTCTTTGTGTGTAGTCAACAACGATATGTGTGGGGCTCTATTCCCAGTCAGCACTGAACTCTTCGTCATATTATTTCTAGTTCAAACATGCTGGTGCAACAAACCCGTATTTAACGTTCGTTTTCTCTAGAATAAAACAGCGATAGGTGCTGGGTTGGAGTCCTGGGAAGGAAAAAATTAATGTTTCGTCTCGTCATTTCAGTTAAAACATCTAGCTACTGCCGAGAAAATGCGATATGTCACAGTTGATTGTGCTTCGATATCTATCCGATTAGGTTCTGGGTTCGAATCCCTGTCCAACACAAAGCTTTACCTCACGGCATTTCAAATAAGTTACTTGTTAAGAAGCAATATTTAACATCTCTCGTAGTTCGTTAACAGGGACAATAGGTGCTGGGTAGGAATTCGCGTCCGTTAAAAATGTTTGCGCTATGTAATTTAAAGTTGATATTAGCTAACTGACACTGCCTAAAATCGAGGTATATCACTCTCTGTATGCCTAATCAGGAATGACTGTTAGTTTCCGTCGGTCACGAAATGTTTGCTTAGTCTGCATGACCTGGGTTTGAATCGATATGCAGAACGAGACGGTTCGTCGTGTCATTTTAAGTTCATACATAATCTCAACTAGCTGCTCGTGGATAACTTAAATTTTTAATGTCATTTTGTGTTAGATAATAAGTACGATATGTCACTTTGAAGAGTAAATCATGAATACGACGAACGTACTACGTGCATTACTTATCTGACGTAATAATGAGAGTGATAACATTTCAGGTATGTCATTTATTGTAATAAATGTGAGCTTACAAGCCTTAAGGACAGTCTTACCTGTTATAAGGTGTTCCCTGATATTTGTAGTATCTTAGTATTACTTTAGATCTTGAGTTATTGCTATACAGAGTAGTGTTTTCTAGTGGTGACTTGTTGGAACCATTTTCAATAGTCAAACGACTGTACCAAGGAGCGATTAGAGGACCTGCTAGACAGCTGCGTTATGTGGGTTGCATGCGAATCAGGCGAAATGCAATTCAGGTCGTTCGGATACTTTTGAGCACGACTGTACGTTTGCAAGTTCTACGGGTAATTATGGGTAATGAAAAGTGCAATCACATATGTTTGCTTGTTTACAACAGAACAAGACTCATTTCTTATGGGAGATATGACACTCTGTACTTCAAAAGTTTTGGGACAAATGTTGGCAACAGTGTGCATATCTCTGTCATTCGTTACTTCCTGCGATGTCAGTCATTACATGCCGAGATCTCAAAAAATGGTTCAAATGGCTCTGAGCATTATGGGACTTAACATCTATGGTCATCAGTCCCCTAGAACTTAGAACTGCTTGAACCTAACTAACCTAAGGACTGCACACAACACCCAGTCATCACGAGGCAGAGGAAAATCCCTGACCCCGCCGGGAATCGAACCCGGGAACCCGGGCGCTGGAAGCGAGAACGCTAACGCACGACTACGAGCTGCGGACGAGAGACCTCAAAAGAAACAATAGAGTGTTTGTATAGAATGGTACGTAGAGGTAAAAACATCGCTTTTGAGCAGAGGCAGTTAGTAATACTCCACCACGAAAAGGTAAGAACATGCCAAGAAGTAACAACGTTACTGTATATGAAGAAAATTACTGTAAGGAACGTCGTCCGTCGATATAAATATGAAAACAGGATAGAAAATCTGCCACAGACATGCCGTCTAAGGATATTTGTGAGGAGAGAAGAGGGAGCAGTAGCACAAAAGGTCAAGAAAGTTTCACAAATCACAGCTAAACGAATTGCCGTTGAGGCTGAGGAAGATTTTGGGAAGAAATCCAGTCCTAGCACAATCAGACGAGTACTCTACAGAGGAAATTCCATGGGTGAACTGCAAGAAGGAAGCCTTACATCAGTCCTGCCAATAGAAAGAAGAGGCTGCTATTCGTAAGGGAACACATAAACAAGAACGCGGAGTGGTGGAATCAAGTAATTTTTTTGGATGAATGAAAATTTAACATATCAGGACCGGATGGACGAATAACGGTTTGGCGGCAGCCCAACAAAGAGCTGGAAGAAAAAAATATGCAAGCTATAGTGAAAAATGGCAGGGGTCCTGTTATGGTTTGGGCTTATATGTCGGCCCAGGGAGTGGGTGAGCTGGTCATAATTGACGAAACAATGGGTAAAAGCGTATACCTGCAGATTCTAAGGAACAATTTGAGGAGGAGCGCAGTAAATATGGCGATTGGAGACTGTTTCAAATTTTACCAGGACAACGACCCCAAACATACCGCCTATATTGTTCGGTTGTGGCTCCTGTACAACTGTCCAAGAGTTGTCAGTCCCCCTCCACAAAGTCCAGACAAGGACCCCATAGAGAATTTATGGGATGAGTTAGAAATAGATATTCGAAAAATCTCCATACAGTCCAAATAAGAAGTCAGAAGACGACTGCAAGAAGAATGGGAAAATCTAAATATAGAGTGTAGAAAAATTTCCACTACCAGTCACAATAAAAGGTTATTTATTTGTCACACGACCGGTTTCTGGCTTGCGCCCATCTTCAGGTGTCTATACATTGATGTACATGTTTATATTGCTGGTGATCAATGTGTAAATATAAAAAAAAAAATATTTTCTGGTGACTAAACAGATGCAAGTGGGACAACTGTAAGTGGCAAGGAAGATTTGTTGAAATATATCTGTAGTTACATAAAGATGAAGATCATTATTGTAGTTACGCTGTGGTGACAATTTTTCCACTTAGTTGCACACTTATTATCATTTTCACGTCCATATTTCTGTTTTATAAAGTTTAGCTGCATATTGCACTATTACGATGTGCACTCGTGAAATACATCTACATCCAAACTCCGCAAGCCACCTGACGGTGTGTGGCGGAGGGTACCTTGAGTACCTCTATCGGTTCTCCCTTCTATTCGTCTCGTATTGTTCTTGGAAAGATTATTGGTATCCCACTGTGTGGGCTCTAATCTCTCTGATTTTATCCTCATGGCCTCTTCGTGAGATATACGTGGGAGGGATCAATATACTGCTTGACTCCTCGGTGAAGGTACCTTCTCGAAACTTTAACAAAAGCCCATACCGAGCTACTGAGCGTCTCTCTTGCAGAGTCTTCCACTGGAGTTTATCTATCATCTGTAACGCTTTCGCGAACACTAAATGATCCTGTAACGAAGCGTGCTGCTCTCCGTTGGATTTATTTCTTCTATCAACCCTATCTGGTAGGGATCCCACACCGGTGAGCAGTGCTCAAGCAGTGGGCGAACAAGTGTACTGTAACCTACTTCCTTTGTTTTCGGCCTGCATTTCCTTAGGATTTTTCCAATGAATCTCAGTCTAGCATCTGCTTTACCGACGATTAATTTTATATGGTCACTCCATTTTAAATCACTCCTAATGCCTACTCCCAGATAATTTATGGAATTAACTGCTTCCAGTTGCTGAACTGCTGTATTGTAGCTAGATGATAAAGGATCTTTCTATGTATTCGCTGCACATTACACTTGTCTTCATTGAGATTCAATTGCCGTTCCTTGCACCATGTGTCAATTCGTTGCAGATCCTACTGCATTTCAGTGCAATTTACCATTGATACAACTTCTCGATATACTACTGTATCATCCGCAAAAAGCCTCAGTGAACTCCCGATGTTATCCACAAGGTCATTTATGTATATTGTGAACAGCAACGGTCCTACGACACTCCCCTACGGCACACCTGAAATCAATCTTACTTTGGAAGACTTCTCTCCATTGAGAATGACATGCTGCGTTCTGTTATCTAGGAACTCTTCAATTCATTCACACAATTGGTCTGATAGTTCATATGCTCTTACCTTGTTCATTAAACGACTGTGGGGAACTGCATCAAACGCCTTGCGGAAGTCAAGAAACACGGCATCTACCTGGGAACCCGTGTCTATGGCCCTCTGAGTCTCGTGGACGAATAGCGCGAGCTGGGTTTCACACGATCGCCTTTTTCGAAACCCTGTGGTTAAATACAAATATGTGGGCTATGGTCAAAGAACTTAGACGTAGCAGGTGTAAAGATGTTACTCATACAGAAACATGTAGGTTATGGTCTAAGAACTTAGCCACAGGAAGTGCAAGGGATTTGCACATATAGAATCTCAAAAAGCTATTCTAGACTGCGAAGTTTTTTGATACACATTACGAAATTTTTTGATCCACATTTTTGTCAGAGTACTTAGATTTAGGAAGTAAAATGATGTTATATATATGAAATTACTAAAGGCTATTACAATTAAAAGCGACAGTGAGAACTGTTTTGAGCCAATCTGTTGTCAGAGAACTTAGATCTAGGAAGTACAATGATGATACACACATGAAATTTTGGAAGCTATTACAAATTAAACAATGACAGTTATATCTTGTGTTTACAATATGACTTATAAATTACGATAATGACACTTGAACTGTTGCATTACTGCTACATCGAATTTCCATAGAATATTACTTTGTTATTATATCAGACGATAATTCGTTTTTGTTTTTGAATATTTCATGAAATATGTGAAGATAAGATTTGTTTGCAAGCTCCACTTGTTCGTTGAGAATAAGGTGTGGTGAGTTAGAGTTGTGGATATAAAGGAAAGAAAATGAATGTGCTCCAAAAGCTTAAATCGTATTTTAGTGTTAGGCCAACTATAATAGAACAAAGACGGTTTAAGAAACATTCATTCACTCATTCATAATCGACCCAAAGTGACAGAAGGCTGGTTGATAGCTTTGCATATAAAAGGATTTACAGGTCAATCTGTATTGTTATGTGTGATATATGAAAGTAATTATTTCTTAGTGTGGTAAAAATATTAAAAATGAACTGATGGAAAAACGGCCACCTTGGCCACATTTGCCGACGAGTGGTGTGCTCCCTCTTCACGATCTGACGCCATGTGGTAATTTGTGCTTCACATATGAAAATATCAAACCGACAGAAACAACAAGGAACTTCGTTTGTAAGCCAAAATACATTTGTTAAACATGGATGTTGAAAGAAAGTATTATTCTACGTTTAAGTGAGGGAATAAGAATAATATAAATGACTTATCTTACCTCACACGACTGAAATTCAGAAATACTTTTACTAAAAACCAACAGAAGAATTGTGTACATCAGAACTAGTCTGTCCACTTCCTGGCAGGTAGCACAACTCAGCAGGGCAACAAGTATGCAGTGGTCACTTTAGCGGCCCTGGGCACTTCATTCCACTTTCCACTGTTAATTGTCTCAGATACCAATGAGAGGTGTAATACATTTGGAAAGTGACTTCTTGTAATAAATTTCACGTTAGAGCCTTTAAGGACTGTCTCACCTCTAATAATGTACTATCTGATATTTGCAATATTGTGGAGCTAATTTACAAATAAAGTGATTACCACGCAGAGCAATGATATTTAATTGTTTCCTGTTGACAATAGCGCTACGCAAAATAACTGAAAGGTCTCTTGTTTGAAATCCGATCGTTTTCCCCATTGAAGACTCACAATTTGTAGTGTGGATAGAAGGTGCCTAAGGCCTTCCTTTGCAATGGTGCAAAATTGTGGCGACCTGCGATGTCATTCAAGGGCTCAGCGGCGCTTCAAACAGAAAGGAGTCGACACATGCGAGACTACGGCTCAGAAGTTCACGAGAGGTGTAATGTTGGTTACTTTGTCATATTGGCAGCAAGTTTCACTTCAATTCTGCCCTGCGTCACCGCGGATGTGTTAGATGATGAGAAGACCGTCATAGCCCCCCTCACCTCCCTCAATATCAGATACAGCGATGTCCAGGCTTCAAATGACGTGGTTTTCTTATGAGAGGCTGAAGAAAACGTTTCAGACACACCAACGCTCAGAATCGATATGAAAAGGCGTCAGGAATTGACAAAATGGGCATCTATGAAACCACCCCCTCCTTCAGAGCGTTCATTTAGACGTATTTCGCGGTAGAAAGTGTCAGTTTGCAATGCGATGTGCAACAGAAAGACGTTCTTGACTATCTTTAACACTGCTGACACCCCCAAACGACGTTGTGGGTCTCCAACCCCAAAAAACGTGATCTGGCAGCTTTGTAGTGTAGCGTAATCACAATTTCAACTATGGCACAGAGGACAGTTTAAAACCATTCGATGAAATTTGATCTTGACCTGAAGCAGCAAAGGGCGTTTATACTTTTACGAAGCTCCTGTTTCGTAGCCTCCTGTGATCACGGGAAAGGGGGGAAGGGGTGAATGATTCGCATAAAATGGCAAAACGTTCTTCTAAGACCCCCATTCAGGAACGGTTTTGTGACACGTGTGCATCTTTGTGGAGCACTTCAAAAATGTACCTGTACTGACACAACTCATTCATTTTATTCATGTACTTGTTAACGTCGAGTTACCCATCGCTTTCACGCCCCCCCCCCCTCCCCGTCTCTGCTCAAGTGATCACGCCATAGGAGACCAGGAAATCATAAAACCCTTCGCTGCTTCGGATATGGTTCAGATTTCATATAATGGTTTTTAACGGTCGCTCGTGGTCCCACCCTGTATAACAGAGCAAACATTCCGATCGCGCTGCGTTCCAAACGGGTCAGATCACATTCAATAGAGTTGTAGCCCCGCGATGTCCTCAGAAAAGGGCTGAAATGTCTAGTGGATGTCAGCAGTGTCAAAGGTTATCAAGAACGTAGTTCTCTTGCACATCGCACTGCAAATTATCGTTTTCAACCTCGAAATGTGAGTAAATAAACGCCTCAGAGTAGTGGTGGTTTCATTAAGTCACTTATGGCGCAACCTGAGGTCTTTTGGTGTCGATTTCGAGCAGCGGTGTGTCTCAAATGTTTTCCTCAGCCACCCATACGAAAACTGAGAGATTTCGGCGCTGGTCGTCTCGATTCTCACCTCGGGCGTAGAGGCGTCAAGAGAGTAGGTGAGACATTGGTACGGGAATAGGGTGGTTGTGACAACCTCTCCAATTTGCTGCTCGTCCACGGTGATGTTGGGAATAATTTCGGTGATATTTGGTGCAAATGTGACGTCATTAACCCACCTCACAGCTCAGATGAACTTATGAGCTCTGGCCGTTTCTTCGCACGTGTCGACAACTTCCTGTCTGAAGCGTGGCGAAGCCCGATTGCGACATCCTAGGGCAGCACGCTTTTCTGCCACTACATAGGAATGTTATCGATATCTTTGAGCTAAATTTCAAACTTCCGAGTCGCAATGAGTGACAATTACAGGGTTTCAAATAAGTGACTGTTTAATTGCTTTGCGCAGTTCTTGACAAACAGTAACTCTGTGCAGGGCAAAAAATATGCAATGGCCACTTTAGCCGTCTTCGCCACTTCACCCGACTACCCCTGCTAGTTGTCTCAGGTACTAACGAGAGTTTTAACTTTCTTGAAATGTGACCTATTGTAATATATTTGAGATTAAAACCGTTAACGACTGTCTCGTCTTTAAAAAGTGTTTTCTGATAACTGCAATATTGTTGTATTGACTTGCAGCTGGATTGATTGCCGTACAGAGCAATGTTCTCTTGTGTTTTCTTTTCGTAAATACACTCCTGGAAATGGAAAAAAGAACACATTGACACCGGTGTGTCAGACCCACCATACTTGCTCCGGACACTGCGAGAGGGCTGTACAAGCAATGATCACACGCACGGCACAGCGGACACACCAGGAACCGCGGTGTTGGCCGTCGAATGGCGCTAGCTGCGCAGCATTTGTGCACCGCCGCCGTCAGTGTCAGCCAGTTTGCCGTGGCATACGGAGCTCCATCGCAGTCTTTAACACTGGTAGCATGCCGCGACAGCGTGGACGTGAACCGTATGTGCAGTTGACGGACTTTGAGCGAAGGAGTATAGTGGGCATGCGGGAGGCCGGGTGGACGTACCGCCGAATTGCTCAACACGTGGGGCGTGAGGTCTCCACAGTACATCGATGTTGTCGCCAGTGGTCGGCGGAAGGTGTACGTGCCCGTCGACCTGGGACCGGACCGCAGCGACGCACGGATGCACGCCAAGAGCGTAGGATCCTACGCAGTGCCGTAGGGGACCGCACCGCCACTTCCCAGCAAATTAGGGACACTGTTGCTCCTGGGGTATCGGAGAGGACCATTCGCAACCGTCTCCATGAAGCTGGGCTACGGTCCCGCACACCGTTAGGCCGTCTTCCGCTCACGCCCCAACATCGTGCAGCCCACCTCCAGTGGTGTCGCGACAGGCGTGAATGGAGGGACGAATGGAGACGTGTCGTCTTGAGCGATGAGAGTCGCTTCTGCCTTGGTGCCAATGATGGTCGTATGCGTGTTTGGCGCCGTGCAGGTGAGCGCCACAATCAGGACTGCATACGACCGAGGCACACAGGGCCAACACCCGGCATCATGGTGTGGGGAGCGATCTCCTACACTGGCCGTACACCACTGGTGATCGTCGAGGGGACACTGAATAGTGCACGGTACATCCAAACCGTCATCGAACCCATCGTTCTACCATTCCTAGACCGGCAAGGGAACTTGCTGTTCCAACAGGACAATGCACGTCCGCATGTATCCCGTGCCACCCAACGTGCTCTAGAAGGTGTAAGTCAACTACCCTGGCCAGCAAGATCTCCGGATCTGTCCCCCATTGAGCATGTTTGGGACTGGATGAAGCGTCGTCTCACGCGGTCTGCACGTCCAGCACGAACGCTGGTCCAACTGAGGCGCCAGGTGGAAATGGCATGGCAAGCCGTTCCACAGGACTACATCCAGCATCTGTACGATCGTCTCCATGGGAGAATAGCAGCCTGCATTGCTGCGAAAGGTGGATATACACTGTACTAGTGCCGACATTGTGCATGCTCTGTTGCCTGTGTCTATGTGCCTGTGGTTCTGTCAGTGTGATCATGTGATGTATCTGACCCCAGGAATGTGTCAATAAAGTTTCCCCTTCCTGGGACAATGAATTCACGGTGTTCTTATTTCAATTTCCTGGAGTGTACTTTGTTTGGGCAAACGACTGCATCGATAAGAGACTTCCAAGAAATTTACATTATGTGGTCTGTATGCAAATCAGGCGGAACGCTATTCAGGTCTTTCGGATACTTTGGAACATGATAGTACATTCTAAGAAACTTCTCCACTAATTAAGGTCTGCGTTTGATATGCAGCCTTCTTTTCGCCAGAAATCGTTTCTTTGCCTGCTCGAGTTCGCTTTTTATACCTTCACATTTCAGAAAATAAAACTGAGCGTCATCTAACACATTCTCGACTCTCTTTTCCAACTTTCTGTGTATTATTTTGGTACATTATTATGTTTTAAACTGCCCAAAACATCAGAGAAATCAAGCATCTTCTCAGTTTACCGTTTATCTCTTTAAGTGATGGCATCTCTCCTTCTGCTTCTTGCTGTGTTAGTATACACAACAGGGTTTGGTCCTACGATTGTAAGACAATATTTTAGATACGTTTTAGCTTCCTTCAACTTTTTCTTCTCTTGCTCTGTCTCGTTTTATTTCCATCCTTCTTATGATCTTTTGTTATAGATATTATGACATGGGCTCATAAATTACCCTAATGTAATGATGTAAGCTATCATGTGATAGTGCATGGGTATAAGCTGTCGAATAGTAAAATATGAGACGTTCAATCTGATATAGGACACTTCTGAAGAGCAATGTAAATTAATCAATAAAACTGTTAAAGGCTATAATTGCACTCTCTAGGCAATTGCACTCTGTACTTTAAACTTGTACTGATCATGCGATTAATTTCTTGGTGTAAAAATTCAAAACATAATTTCCTAGTTTTAGAAGTGTATGAACCGAAAGTATGACAAACTCAAAAAGATGACAGGAAATTAAATTACGTAGCTTGGTTATGGAGGTGTCTCCAGAACCGCTTATGATCAACAATACACGTTAAATAATGATTGGTAACAGTGTTATAGTACATTATTAGTCTATGATTTCAAATACGCCTGAAAAAAATACAGCATTATTTAAATTGAAATTTGTGAGATAATTTATTGTGAGATAAACCGTATTTGCTAATTTTTGCTGGCACGTGTCGACCACAGCTGAGAAATAACGGTTCACTGACTTCACCGCTCTGGTTTAGAAAACCAGTTCCCAGTTCCCAGTTCCTCACCTTCAGGAGGATTGATAGTAAAACTTAATGTCCGAAATTTACATACTAGACTTTCGACAGTTTTTCTACCTGTTTTGTAATTTTAGCTGCATGACAGCTGAGAGGCTATCCTGCACGTCAGCATCGGGTAATTGTAAACCTCTCTTACCTATACTTGATCGTATCAGTTATTTTATCTCTTCCTGTTCTGCATAAGGAAAACAATGGCAAATATGTCATTATAAAATATAACAGAGCTGACACAGTAGATGAGTATGTTAATCATGTTCGAAGCTATCAGAGGCTAGCCAGTGCCGTTGCAAGTTAATCTCGTCACTTGCACAGGACAACTGAAGGTCTTAGTGGATGGAGTTGGTCATGTGACATTAAGTGAGGCTGTTCCGATATCCGGCTTGCACAAATGCTATCCATGATTGCGACATTTATCGCACGACCTACGACGGAGGTACCGAGCGAGGTGATGTCTTTAATGCATGTAAGATAATAGGTGGTAAATTTAACTAAACAGGAAACTATTTAGATCTGGTTGGAGAGGAGAAGGAAGAACACACATGTAGATGCTCATGGGAAGGTTAATAGCAGTGACTGTGTTCCTAATACTTATCCCATGTACCTATTCGACCTAAATACAGCTTTTTTACTATTTATTTCAGTTCATATAGATGGTTTGTATTCAAAAATGCAACCGAACAAAATTTATTTCTTTGACAATCAGATATATCTTAACAGTTCTAGTTGTTCACAGGCGTACTTGTCAATGTTGTTACAGTATTAATTTAGCTCTGGTGAAAGTAAGAATGAAAAGTTCCTCATGAAAAACACGAAACATCGCATATAACAGCTTGTATTTGTTATAATTAACCCGCAGTTCTTAATTTTAACCATGTGAGCCACTTCAGGCCTGAACAATACTTCCTTTCTAAATCGTTATTATCATATTTCTTCTGTATTACTAGCTGATATTCTTCTTCTCAACACGTTTCCCCTGCTTACCGACGGTCTACATTAATTTCACATTTCATATCCACAAAAATTCCAGATAAGGCCGTTCCTCAAAATTCTGTCTACTCCGCTAGACTTCAGCGACCCACTGACCACATGAAAAAGAACACGTGCTTCAGTCCAAAACTTCGCACTGTCAGCAGTGCAGGGCTCAACGAGTGTCCTTTTAGCTAATAAAGAACTTGGCCCTCGTAAATATTGTACATTTGTGGAGGGTGAAATCCCCGCCCGGTCTTCCAGCTCTGGACTTCCCTCATTTAAATGAATGGAATGCTGAGCCGATCCACTGGAAGCAGCAGATTTCTCTCACAGTCTGTGTGAACTAAAATGGTTCAAATGGCTCTGAGCACTATGGGACTTAACATCTTAGGTCATCAGTCCCCTAGAACTTAGAACTAGTTGAACCTAACTAACCTAAGGACATCACACACATCCATGCCCGAGGCAGGATTCGAACCTGCGACCGTAGCAGTCGCGCGGTTCCGGACTGCGCGCCTAGAACCGCGAGACCACCGCGGCCGGCCTGTGTGAACTCTGTGTTATAGCTCCGTCTGTAGCGCCCTCATGCGTCGCCTGGACGCTATGGACGCTAGGTCATCTAGTTCCTTTCACACGACAATGGATCATGAGTACACTGGTGTCTAAAACTCAGAGACGTGTCACATAGCTCGATGGAACTTGGACCTTACTTAGAAAGAACTGCTACAATGTAGTACAGAAAGTAACTGAAAGAAATAGGCAATGCGTCGAACAGAAATGACACCTTTATGCAAAGAGCGTAGTTATATTGAAGTCACCACGACTTATGATGGACATCACGAAAGGCAGGACATATTCTTAATAGGGTTTATGATCACCATGGTCAGCGATGCGTGCTCTGCGAAGTGCTCCAGCGCTCACGACAAGGTGGGTAAGGTTTTTATGTGATGGGGCGTCCCATACTTCCACCATATCGGTGCATGGTCGTTGGCTCATGCGGGCGTGCTCCCCAACGCATCCCTCACATGCTAGATGGGATTAAATTCCGGGGAACAGGTTGGCCAGTCCAATAGCCGAAGAGCTCCTCCACCCGCACAGTTCGATGCGGTCGCACGTTGTCATCCCTAAAAATGCAGTCAGGGCTGAATGTATCCCTGGAAAGACGCCCATGGGAAAGGAGTACAGTATCAGAATGACGTTAACTGGTGAGTCCACTGTACTCATAGAGTTGGAAGACAGCACGCCCATGCAACAGTATGCCTCCCGACAACACAAAAAATTTCGAAAATGATTATGTTCGACAGTGTTCCTGGTTGCAATATGTGTTCCACCATATGAGGGTACGCCCATCATTGTCAAACATTGTCGGTTTGGTGGTGCTGGTGCTATGGTGTGGGGAGGTACAATGTTACATGGGCGTACTGACTTCCAAATCTTTGAACATGGTACACCCACCATTCAACATTCTTGTAACTTAAATCCCATCGAGCACACGTGGGCGTGTTGGGAAGAAGTATGTCAGAATTATAGTAACAATAGTTAACGACCTTATCACATCCTGTGTCAGGTTGCATATTCAGTGTCATGTTTCACACTTAGGCGACTTATATTCAAGGCCACACCCACTCCCTCTCCCTGGGGAACCACCGGGAATTGATCAAAGACACACAGCGGATTTCCCCCCTCCTCCAGGCAGTTGTGCTAATTATATTGAAGGACATGACGTAACTTGATACTGGTCATATGATTTACCAATACACTTATGCAAGTGGTCTTGATACAGATCATATGATATAAAATTGGTGGAAAACCTCTCTCACTCAATGGGAGCATAATAAAACCCAATGGACCAATGAGGCTCAGCCACCGTCCTCCTTATCTCCAGCACAACTATGGGTGGGCCTCTTCAACCAGCGGAATCACCAGAACCTGCCCCCCCCCCCTCCCACCACTCTCACCATCCTCTCCCTCAACCCTGGGCCGGCCGCGGTGGTCTCGCGGTTCTAGGCGCGCAGTCCGGAACCGCGCGACTGCTACGGTCGCAGGTTCGAATCCTGCCTCGGGCATGGATGTGTGTGATGTCCTTAGGTTAGTTAGGTTTAAGTAGTTCTAAGTTCTAGGGGACTGATGACCACAGCTGTTAAGTCCCATAGTGCTCAGAGCCATTTGAGCCTCAACCCTGGACCAATGAAGATCAAGCAACCCATTCCTCAATCTTTTATAACTGGGACACTTGAGTGAGGGGGTTTCAGTCTGCAGCCGAGCAGCATAGACAGACTGTGTCTATTTGTTGATAACAAATTATGTAAATTCACATCACTTCAGTTCTGTTTGTTAGTAACAGTTTAATAGTGCATAATTCGCGGCACCAGTAGAGACCATACCCAGGCATCTATATAAGTAGCCTACTCTCATTCTTGTGCAAATTAATTTATTTTTCCGCATATTTTTTACTTCTCCAATTTTACGTATTTGTCATCCATTTTCGTGTTTTTTTCCGGATTTTCCACAGTTTTACGTATTTTACCCAATTACACAAGATCCTCCTTACTGTTCCCGAGTTGCGTCGGCGTCATGATGCTCTCAGACAATCACAAAGAGAATGTGCAAATTATCGTTGATATCGAATGATACCTTCCAACGCCCGTCTTTCTGTAAAAGAGACTTTGCAGCTGGGTACCATACGGAGAGACTGTAAGCTGTGTCTATTTGTTAATAGCAAATTATTTAAGTCACATCGCTCGAGACCAGTTTATTAATAACAGTTCGATATTCTGTCATTCGAGACACCAGCAGACACCACACCTGGGCATATATGTAAGTACACTCGTTTTTCTACATTTTCCACAATTAAATGCACTTTACCCAATAACATGAGTGATGTGTCAACGTACATCAGCATCACTTTGTGCTGAATCAAGCAATGTCACGTCACGTCGCGTCACTGTCGTGATGCTCTCTGCTAAGCACAATGCAGCTTCGTTCTGATATACGTATCATTGTTAAACCACCACACCATCACTAGTGTGTGTAATACAATAGTGCTAGAAATTAAGACGTTATAGCAAATTCCATAAGAACTATCGATTTCAGGCCAAAGATAATGTATGAGGGCACCACACCACAAGAGGCAAACCACTACTACATTACAAGACTGTGTGACGTTATAGTAAAATTCTGATGCCAACACATTGGTGGTAATATCAAAAACTATTACAAATACACACCTAAGTTACGAGGAACTCCCTCCCTCCCCTTCCCTTCCTCTTGCATTCACTGGATAACGGCAGTACAGTAAGGAGCTCCTCGAGTAGTCGCTGCAATACCAGGGTGAGAAAGAGAGCTATATATCTCTGCCAAACACTACGTCAGACCATTTCCCCAGGCATGGTAGAGAAACGTGCACAATGTATGTGTAACCGTCCTCAATCTGATGGCTGGAAGAAAAGCCAATCATTCAGGAAGGTGGCCTATCACCTAGGCAAACCAGCTGTAAGTCACAGAACCTACACACTCACCATCTGTGGAAACTTTGCGTATAAATGTTGCTAACAGTGTAAGAACCAAGGACTATGCTCCTCTCCACCCTTTCTCTCTGCCATCGTTGTTAACGTAATTTAGACTGATCCGCAGAAATCCAAAGACACAAGTTGGACAACTAGGGTACCATAGTATGTGACGATGCTTTAAGACTCGCAAATACAATCTTACAAGAGAACTTCTTGTGGATAAGATCCGTCAGGGCTTCCAGGCAGAGTATGAAGACCTGTAACTCCAGCAATATTAATGTAAGTTGACCTATATCATTCGTAAATACAGGCGGAAATAATAGGAAGTACCACACACAGGCAAGACTCAGCAATGGTCACACGCAACAAAACCAAAATCTTCCTACGTACAAAGTCATAGACATAGAAATCACGATATCTACCCTGATACATGATAAAAAAATGAGACCTTAGAAATCGAGCACCATCTGTGATAAGCTTATTCTCCAAAGACCAATTATCCTACCACTAATGTAGTTCAAACTGCGAGCAACACACACACACACACACAATGACTGCTGCAAAAAAGGACTGCAGATAGGTGATAACAGTGGAATCATCACCCTATTTATGACGAAATCATATGTGTCTCTCTCGGAGCTGTCGCAGGGGACCGACGCCGGGCCGGCCGAGGTGGCCGAGCGGTTCTAGGCGCTACAGTCTGGAACCACGCGAGTGCTACGGTCGCAGGTTCGAATCCTGCCTCGGGCTTGGATGTGTGTGATGTCCTTAGGTTAGTTAGGTTTAAGTAGTTATAAGTTCTAGGGGACTGATGACCTTAGAAGTGAAGTCCCATAGTGCTCAGAGCCATTTTTTGAACCGACGTCGGCACTGTGAGTATGCAGATAGCCCTGGGAATATTTACCAGACCTTAAGCCGTGTACACTGTATATCTGCATTCATAATTGCGCCAGAGTTTAGTCGAAATGTGACATAAGAACTAGATCAAAGTGCTTAGAGAGATATGTTGGATACTTTCCTAGAAAGCTACAAAGATGAGTGGTCTGTTAGAATCACATTACCATCTGCCTCCAAACTGACTGATCTGCACTAAAGTTTAAGAGAGAAAGAGAGAGAGAGAGAGAGAGAAAGAGAGCTCATCGTAGACCCCATGAATAAAATATGAGTTTTGTTATTTATACAGAGGGACGGATAGGTATGGCATCAGATACATACTTAGAAGGAATAAAGTCATTACACAGATGGGGTAATTAGTTGAGAGGAGCTGTAACGAGTAGGTGTATAGAGAGGGAATAACACTACACATGCTTTAATAGTCGGCCTATAGCAAATTCTTGAGAGATAAGACAAATATGTCGTACTGTCATTAGTTTTGTGTGTGTGTGTGTGTGTGTGTGTGTGTGTGTGTGACGAAATGGTAGTGTTATTTTATTCTGAAATCTGTGGCGTTTTCCACTCAATACGTGGTAGGTGCATACTGACATTACTATAGATAAAATCATGAGAAGTTTGCAGATGGAGGATAAAATGACGCTGTACGAACAACATGGATAGCGTAACTTTTATCTACATGATTTAGATTAGCTCGTGATACTGTTGCTTGGCGTTTGTCTAATTTTTGAACCCATTTATCATACATTTAACTTTCTTTTCGATTGTTCTCTCCAGTGGTAACAGTTAAGATGGCTTTCAATCTACTCATCCGGTAGACCATGTTTTCGTACCGTTAATGGTTAACTTACAATCAGTGTGAACAAGTTCATTTGACGGTGTTTCTTAAATAAACGAATCATAATGGCATCCTGTGTAAAAACTATTTGCGCAAAAAGACTTCTTCCTGTTTCTTTACGTAAAACATAGCAGTATCGGATTTTCAGAATCCGCTGGCGCTGCTACGGCTCCGCAAGAGGACATAAAACTACGAGAGAAGCTCCACGTAACATGTAGGAAGCTGTATGTGGTGGTTCAGCAAGTCAGTTCAAGGACGGACTGGCTTAATTATCGCAAAACTCGGGCGATAGTGCTTGGCCAGTTATACGGTACGCCCCTTATACCACCATTTACGTCCGCCTTCGTAGCATAGGCGGCTTATGTTCCACTCATGTCTAATGATTTTAGATTCGTAAATAAGAGAACATACCATTTACGTCCGCCTTCGTAGCTCAGTGGCGGCTTATGTTCCACTCTTGTCTAATGATTTTAGATTCGTAAATAAGAGAACATAGCTAACCTCTGTGATAAAAAACCTGAGTGAAAGGATCAACGAAAAATCGGACGTCCGCCACGAACAAATTCAACGAACAATATAGAGCAAAATGAGATAAAAATGTGGTATCGTTAGCGTCTACCGCGCAAGGGGGCATGGGTTCGATTCCCGGCAGGGGACTGGGTGTTGTGTGTCCATCAATATTTTCATCATCATTAACACGCAAGTCGCCGAAATGGCGTCAACTATAAGGACTTGCAATACGGTGGCCGAACCCCGAAGGGGATATCCCGGCCAATAAATGCCATACGATCATTTTATTTTATTTTTTTTTACCACCATTTACGGACGCGCCGGCTGAACTGAGATATTTCTGGAGGTTTAGTACGAGTGCAGGGTTCTTGTATTTGGCATCCCTTGTGGGGAGAGAAATTTGTCGCAAATTTGGATGGATTACAGTGGATGCACATCGCCGCAATTTTATAATTTGCAGTGGATGCGTCTTATACTTGGCATCTTGTGAATGAAATTCGACTGTAGAGAAACAACCTGCGACAGAAAAAAACTGTTTACCGCAAATTTATGGGCAAAATAGGAATTTAATTTCGGCGAAAAACGCAGGGGGAAAAGAAGCGGGAAGCGAGCAGTAACTGTTAGAAGTAACTCCAGTGTGTAACATTAAAACTGTATGAGCCAAGTAATGCAGGAAGCGTGTCACGTAGACCAGTTTCGCATAGCGAAAACTACAATTCGCGTCACTGAATTACGAACATTTTGGTAGTACAGAATAGCGGCATTGTAGCAGAAGAAAGAAGGTAGCGACGTCCAACGTGACAAGGCGAGCCGTGTACCGGAGGCAACCATTGACTATGAAGAGACTGATAAGTTAGAGTGCTGGGGATATTAAAGAAATTCTTTTTGAAGAAGATGGAAGAGACAGTAAAGAGGAATGCCAAGCAATTGTACCTGTAGAAATTAATCAAAGTAAAGCAATTGTTGTTATTGATACAGGAAGCGAGCTACATGCTGTAGCAACGGTGCTCTATGGCCAAATAAGAGGTAAAAGTGAGATATCAGTATTGTTGTTACAAGTAATTACAGTTACAGATGGAATAGGAGTAAACAGTCAGAAAATAAAGAATTAAGTGTTATTGGAGGCAAATGTTCAAGGAATTTTATTAGAGATAGTGCTATGGTGGTCCCAAACCTTTGTATTTGATTCATAATAGGGACAGATTTGTTGGTGGACCACAAATCAATTGTTGTTGTTGTTGTTGTGGTCTTCAGTCCTGAGATTGGTTTGATGCAGCTCTCCATGCTACTCTATCCTGTGCAAGATTCTTCATCTCCCAGTACCTACTGCAACCTACATCCTTCTGAATCTGCTTAGTGTATTCATCTCTTGGTCTCCCTCTACGATTTTTACCCTCCACGCTGCCCTCCAATGCTAAATTTGTGATCCCTTGAAGCCTCAAAACATGTCCTACCAACCGATCCCTTCTTCTAGTCAAGTTGTGCCACAAACTTCTCTTCTCCCCAATCCTATTCAATACCTCCTCATTAGTTACGTGATCTACCCACCTTATCTTCAGCATTCTTCTGTAGCACCACATTTCGAAAGCTTCTATTCTCTTCTTGTCCAAACTGGTTATCGTCCATGTTTCACTTCCATACATGGCTACACTCCATACAAATACTTTCAGAAACGACTTCCTGACACTTAAATCTATACTCGATGTTAACAAATTTCTCTTCTTCAGAAACGATTTCCTTGCCATTGCCAGTCTATATTTTATATCCTCTCTACTTCGACCATCATCAGTTATTTTGCTCCCTAAATAGCAAAACTCCTTTACTACTTTAAGTGTCTCATTTCCTAATCTAATCCCCTCAGCATCACCCGATTTAATTTGAGTACATTCCATTATCCTCGGTTTGCTTTTGTTGATGTTCATCTTATATCCTCCTATCAAGACACTGTCCATTCCGTTCAATTGCTCTTCCAAGTCCTTTGCTGTCTCTGACAGAATTACAATGTCATCGGCGAACCTCAAAGTTTTTACCTCTTCTCCATGAATTTTAATACCTACTCCGAATTTTTCTTTTGTTTTCTTTACTGCTTGCTCAATATACAGATTGAATAACATCGGGGAGAGGCTACAACCCTGTCTCACTCCTGTCCCAACCACTGCTTCTCTTTCATGCCCCTCGACTCTTATAACTGCCATCTGGTTTCTGTACAAATTGTAAATAGCCTTTCGCTCCCTGTATTTTACCCCTGCCACCTTCAGAATTTGAAAGAGAGTATTCCAGTTAACGTTGTCAAAAGCTTTCTCTAAGTCTACAAATGCTAGAAACGTAGGTTTGCCTTTCCTTAATCTTTCTTCTAACATAAGTCGTAAGGTTAATATTGCCTCACGTGTTCGAACATTGCTACGGAATTCAAACTGATCTTCCCCGAGGTACGCTTCTACTAGTTTTTCCATTCGTCTGTAAAGAATTCGCGTTAGTATTTTGCAGCTCAGACTTATTAAACTGATAGTTCGGTAATTTTCACATCTGTCAACACCTGCTTTCTTTGGTATTGGAATTATTATATTCTTCTTGAAGTCTGTGGGTATTTCGCCTGTCTCATACATCTTGCTCACCAGATGGTAGAGTTTTGTCATGACTGGCTCTCCCAAGGCCATCAGTAGTTCTAATGGAATGTTGTCTACTCCCGGGGCCTTGTTTCGACTCAGGTCTTTCAGTGCTCTGTCAAACTCTTCACGCAGTATCTTATCTCCCATTTCATCTTCATCTACATCCTCTTCCATTTCCATAATATTGTCCTCAAGTACATCGCCCTTGTATAAACCCTCTATATACTCCTTCCACCTTTCTGCCTTCCCTTCTTTGCTTAGAACTGGGTTGCCATCTGAGCTCTTGATATTCATACAAGTGGTTCTCTTTTCTCCAAAGGTCTCTTTAATTTTCCTGTAGGCAGTATCTATCTTACCCCTAGTGAGACAAGCCTCTACATCCTTACATTTGTCCTCTAGCCATCCCTGCTTAGCCATTCTGCACTTTCTGTCGATCTCATTTTTGAGACGTTTGTATTCCTTTTTGCCTGCTTCATTTACTGCATTTTTATATTTTCTCCTTTCATCAATTAAATTCAATATTTCTTCTGTTACCCAAGGATTTCTATTAGCCCTCGTCTTTTTACCTACTTGATCCTCTGCTGCCTTCACTACTTCATCCCTCAGAACTACCCATTCTTCTTCTACTGTATTTCTTTCCCCCATTCCTGTCAATTGTTCCCTTCTGCTCTCCCTGAAACTCTCTACAACCTCTGGTTCTTTCAGTTTATCCAGGTCCCATCTCCTTAAATTCCCACCTTTTTGCACTTTCTTCAGTTTCAATCTGCAGTTCATAACCAATAGATTGTGGTCAGAATCCACATCTGCCCCTGGAAATGTCTTACAATTTAAAACCTGGTTCCTAAATCTCTGTCTTACCATTATATAATCTATCTGATACCTTTTAGTATCTCCAGGATTCTTCCAGGTATACAACCTTCTTTTATGATTCTTGAACCAAGTGTTAGCTATGATTAAGTCATGCTCTGCGCAAAATTCTACAAGGCGGCTTCCTCTTTCATTTCTTCCCCCCAATCCATATTCACCTACTATGTTTCCTTCTCTCCCTTTTCCTACTGACGAATTCCAGTCCCCCATGACTATTAAATTTTCGTCCCCCTTCATTACCCGAATAATTTCTTTTATCTCGTCATACATTTCATCAATTTCTTCATCATCTGCAGAGCTAGTTGGCATATAAACTTGTACTACTGTAGGAGGCATGGGCTTTGTGTCTATCTTGGCCACAATAATGCGTTCACTATACTGTTTGTAGTAGCTAACCCGCACTCCTATTTTTTTATTCATTATTAAACTTACTCCTGCATTACCCCTATTTGATTTTGTATTTATAACCCTGTAATCACCTGACCAAAAGTCTTGTTCCTCCTGCCACCGAACTTCACTAATTCCCACTAAATCTAACTTTAACCTATCCATTTCCCTTTTTAAATTTTCTAACCTACCTGCCCGATTAAGGGATCTGACATTCCACGCTCCGATCCGTAGAATGCCAGTTTTCTTTCTCCTGATAACGAGAATTATAATATAATATAATAATAATAATATAAATCAATTATGGATTTTGAAAAATGTAATAGGAGCCTAAAGGCAAACAGTACTCGGAGAGAAATTGAATTTTGTAACTTGGTTACTCCCAAAGGGGCAGTGCAAGTAAGAAATATCTCAAAACAATGAGCGAGTGTTTTCAGTGGGAAACATGAAGGAGATGAGAATCAGATTGAGGTTGGTTCAGGGACAGTAAATGAAATAAAGAATAAGGTAAAGAGTATTGATGTTATTGATACATATGGTGTGACGTGTAGTTATTTTGGGTAAAGCTATTTCACTTCCATACATGGCTACACTCCATACAAATATTTTCAGAAACGACTTCCTGACACTTAAATCTATACTCGATGTTAACAAATTTCTCTTCTTCAGAAACGATTTCCTTGCCATTGCCAGTCTATATTTTATATCCTTTCTACTTCGACCATCATCAGTTATTTTGCTCCCTAAATAGCAAAACTCCTTTACTACTTTAAGTGTCTCATTTCCTAATCTAATCCCCTCAGCATCACCCGATTTAATTTGAGTACATTCCATTATCCTCGGTTTGCTTTTGTTGATGTTCATCTTATATCCTCCTATCAAGACACTGTCCATTCCGTTCAATTGCTCTTCCAAGTCCTTTGCTGTCTCTGACAGAATTACAATGTCATCGGCGAACCTCAAAGTTTTTACCTCTTCTCCATGAATTTTAATACCTACTCCGAATTTTTCTTTTGTTTTCTTTACTGCTTGCTCAATATACAGATTGAATAACATCGGGGAGAGGCTACAACCCTGTCTCACTCCTGTCCCAACCACTGCTTCCCTTTCATGCCCCTCGACTCTTATAACTGCCATCTGGTTTCTGTACAAATTGTAAATAGCCTTTCGCTCCCTGTATTTTACCCCTGCCACCTTCAGAATTTGAAAGAGAGTATTCCAGTTAACGTTGTCAAAAGCTTTCTCTAAGTCTACAAATGCTAGAAACGTAGGTTTGCCTTTCCTTAATCTTTCTTCTAACATAAGTCGTAAGGTTAATATTGCCTCACGTGTTCGAACATTGCTACGGAATTCAAACTGATCTTCCCCGAGGTACGCTTCTACTAGTTTTTCCATTCGTCTGTAAAGAATTCGCGTTAGTATTTTGCAGCTCAGACTTATTAAACTGATAGTTCGGTAATTTTCACATCTGTCAACACCTGCTTTCTTTGGTATTGGAATTATTATATTCTTCTTGAAGTCTGTGGGTATTTCGCCTGTCTCATACATCTTGCTCACCAGATGGTAGAGTTTTGTCATGACTGGCTCTCCCAAGGCCATCAGTAGTTCTAATGGAATGTTGTCTACTCCCGGGGCCTTGTTTCGACTCAGGTCTTTCAGTGCTCTGTCAAACTCTTCACGCAGTATCTTATCTCCCATTTCATCTTCATCTACATCCTCTTCCATTTCCATAATATTGTCCTCAAGTACATCGCCCTTGTATAAACCCTCTATATACTCCTTCCACCTTTCTGCCTTCCCTTCTTTGCTTAGAACTGGGTTGCCATCTGAGCTCTTGATATTCATACAAGTGGTTCTCTTTTCTCCAAAGGTCTCTTTAATTTTCCTGTAGGCAGTATCTATCTTACCCCTAGTGAGACAAGCCTCTACATCCTTACATTTGTCCTCTAGCCATCCCTGCTTAGCCATTCTGCACTTTCTGTCGATCTCATTTTTGAGACGTTTGTATTCCTTTTTGCCTGCTTCATTTACTGCATTTTTATATTTTCTCCTTTCATCAATTAAATTCAATATTTCTTCTGTTACCCAAGGATTTCTATTAGCCCTCGTCTTTTTACCTACTTGATCCTCTGCTGCCTTCACTACTTCATCCCTCAGAACTACCCATTCTTCTTCTACTGTATTTCTTTCCCCCATTCCTGTCAATTGTTCCCTTCTGCTCTCCCTGAAACTCTCTACAACCTCTGGTTCTTTCAGTTTATCCAGGTCCCATCTCCTTAAATTCCCACCTTTTTGCACTTTCTTCAGTTTCAATCTGCAGTTCATAACCAATAGATTGTGGTCAGAATCCACATCTGCCCCTGGAAATGTCTTACAATTTAAAACCTGGTTCCTAAATCTCTGTCTTACCATTATATAATCTATCTGATACCTTTTAGTATCTCCAGGATTCTTCCAGGTATACAACCTTCTTTTATGATTCTTGAACCAAGTGTTAGCTATGATTAAGTCATGCTCTGCGCAAAATTCTACAAGGCGGCTTCCTCTTTCATTTCTTCCCCCCAATCCATATTCACCTACTATGTTTCCTTCTCTCCCTTTTCCTACTGACGAATTCCAGTCCCCCATGACTATTAAATTTTCGTCCCCCTTCATTACCCGAATAATTTCTTTTATCTCGTCATACATTTCATCAATTTCTTCATCATCTGCAGAGCTAGTTGGCATATAAACTTGTACTACTGTAGGAGGCATGGGCTTTGTGTCTATCTTGGCCACAATAATGCGTTCACTATACTGTTTGTAGTAGCTAACCCGCACTCCTATTTTTTTATTCATTATTAAACTTACTCCTGCATTACCCCTATTTGATTTTGTATTTATAACCCTGTAATCACCTGACCAAAAGTCTTGTTCCTCCTGCCACCGAACTTCACTAATTCCCACTAAATCTAACTTTAACCTATCCATTTCCCTTTTTAAATTTTCTAACCTACCTGCCCGATTAAGGGATCTGACATTCCACGCTCCGATCCGTAGAATGCCAGTTTTCTTTCTCCTGATAACGAGAATTATAATATAATATAATAATAATAATATAAATCAATTATGGATTTTGAAAAATGTAATAGGAGCCTAAAGGCAAACAGTACTCGGAGAGAAATTGAATTTTGTAACTTGGTTACTCCCAAAGGGGCAGTGCAAGTAAGAAATATCTCAAAACAATGAGCGAGTGTTTTCAGTGGGAAACATGAAGGAGATGAGAATCAGATTGAGGTTGGTTCAGGGACAGTAAATGAAATAAAGAATAAGGTAAAGAGTATTGATGTTATTGATACATATGGTGTGACGTGTAGTTATTTTGGGTAAAGCTATTTTGTGATCGCGCGCAGGTGGATAGCGTATCTTACTGTCTTCTCAAGCCCATGGTGATAAACAGACATTCTACATAGCTATTAATTTTGGCCCTGTAATACCGCTAATGTTAGGTGTAGATCGTCTCAAATTAATTAGAAATTCTGCTGTGACATAACAAGAATCCACAAATTGAAAGTTTGGGATTTTTTCTAAAGTGACAAAACAAACTCGCCCTTTTCCATTCTACATTTAATTTATCACTGCTTTCAGGGTTCAAGTGATACATAACAAGCAAGCTCAATTACTTTCAACTCTCAACAAAATAAATTTAAACATTGAATATGTGATTATTAAATATTTATATCTATACATGAGATTGTTATAAATAGCTAAACAATTAAATGTTCATCAGTGAAATTTACATCTACGTTGTCGTAGCTGTTCAGTGGACTAAGTTGGTTTTTTAAACTAATCAAACTCTCATGTACTCAATGGAGGGTATGTTAGTATTCAACTCTTGACATTCTGTATTCAAAGCGTACGCAGGCTGGAGTGAGCAAACTCTGGACTCAACATATAATGTCGCTTAATGCGCATTGGTACAATACCAATTGGGAACTGCGGCGGCGTTGTCTCCGTGCTGGATCTAAAACGCTGATTCCCTACTCTGGCCTTGACTGAATCACTCGGTCTCAACTTTCCTGCGTTCTGTAGAACGTTAAATTTTCCCTAGTCGATATAATGGCTACTGCACACTCACTAAGGGATAGAGTGATGTGCACAATACTCTGCCTGCAGAAATTCCCACAGGAATATGAACTACCGCTTTGCATCTGTCTCCACGATACGTGAAGCGTGCCGCCCTCAATTTGCAGACCTAAAGGTGTCAACGTGTTCGCTATTTTTCCACACACATGTGTGGCCCACTGCGAGACGAGAGAGCTCTGTTAATTTAGTTCTCAAAAATGCTTTTATATGACGTGACTCTCCCCACCGTGTCTCTTCTACGTCACACAGTATGGCTCCAGCTAACTGCTTCCTCGTTATAGGTGAATTTTTATGCTTCTAGGCGGGTCGCCGTTAGCCTTGTTAATGCTGTCTAGCCACTTACCCTCCGTCTCGGCTGTGTTTATTTAAAAGGTATTATATTGTTGTCGCTTTATTTCTTGCTGCGCTGCTGCTGGTCCTTCTTTTATTAATGTTAATTGGTGTTTCCCAATGCCATTAGCCAATGCGCTGGTCTGCCTCCACACTCCGTTCACTTTATCTCATTTACGCACGCCCCTGTCGTTATAAGGATAGATATTGTTTTGTTATTTGGTACATGGGATTATTACAATTGCTTCCTGTTAACAATATAGTCTGATATAGAATTATTTTCTTGCGATTTTATTCTATATCGTAATTACGAAGCTCATGTAAGGTCCGAAAAATGCGGACACCTTACAATGGGAAAAGGAAGCTAGAAAATGCGTTTTTAAAATATGAAAAAGTATTTTTTGTTAGACCAGGATTAATGAAATGAAATCTTAAAATTTAAAGTAAAGCCACATTAACTGACCCGGACCTCTGACTGTTTCCTCAACCCTACTCGCCTGCGCCCAGTACCGCGCACCCCTTTGCCCCCTCCTTCTGGCGTTCCAGAAGACCTGGTCACATATAATACCAATAACAAAAAAGGAGGCCCTAGGTAGAGAAGGACAGAAGATTTTATCTTTACCCATTCTACACGGTGTTACAAAAAGGTACGGCCAAACTTTCAGGAGACATTCCTCACACACAAAGAAAGAAAATATGTTATGTGGACATGTGTCCGGAAACGCTTACTTTCCTTGTTAGAGCTCATTTTATTACTTCTCTTCAAATCATATTAATCATCGAATGGAAACACACAGAAACAGAACGTACCAGCGTGACTTCAAACACTTTGTTACAGGAAATGTTCAAAATGTCCTCCGTTAGCGAGGACACATGCATCCACCCTCCGTCGCATGGAATCCCTGATGCGCTGATGCAGCCCTGGAGAATGGCGTATTGTATCACAGCCGTCCACAATACGAGCACGAAGAGTCTCTACATTTGGTACCGGGGTTGCGTAGACAAGAGCTTTAAATGAAAGTCAAGAGGCTTGAGGTCAGGAGAGCGTGGAGGCCATGGAATTGGTCCGCCTCTACCAATCCATCGGTCACCGAATCTGTTGTTGAGAAGCGTACGAACACTTCGACTGAAGTGTGCAGGAGCTCCATCGTGCATGAACCACATGTTGTGTCGTACTTGTAAAGGCACATGTTCTAGCAGCGCAGGTAGAGTATACCGTATGAAATCATGATAACGTGCTCCATTGAGCGTAGGTGGAAGGACATGGGGCCCAATCAAGACATCACCAACAATGCCTGTCCAAACGTTCACAAAAAATCTGTGTTGATGACGTGATTGCACAATTGCGTGCGGATTCTCGTCAGCCCAATAAATATATTGATTGTGAAAATTTACAATTTGATCACGTTACTGACGAAACTAAAATGAGCTCTAACATGGAAATTAAGCGTTTCCGGACACATGTCCACATAACATCTTTTATTTATTTGTGTGTGAGGAATGTTTCCTGAAATTTTGGCCGTACCTTTTTGTAACACCCTGTATAGAGATCAGCCAGTCAGTACCGTTACCAAGCAATATGCTTCAGTACGAACTATATTGGATGATAGGGTACTAAATAATTATTTCTTTCCGATGTAAGTATAATTTATTGCACCTTGTCCTTCCTCTGACATTACGGCTTCAGCTTAGTCACTCTTCGAATACCACTTTGTCATAATCTTTGTTTCGTGGTCGTCCAGTTCCACGCAACACTCTTTCACCTCCTCTCGGCATTCCACAAGGTCCTGGCCCATGTCTCTCTCTGGGGCAACTGACTCTTCCACTTCTACATTAATAGCGGAAGCGAATCGGGACGTCTCTATGCTACAGATTGCCTACACAAACGAGCAGTCCTTGATGTCAGATTTCATGTCGTACTCCTATCAGAGACACAGCCGAAGCCTATCATCGCCTCCAGTGCTCTAAGTTTAGATGGCTACTATCTTATGACACATGGGAGATGCAACAGATGAGGGGGCGACGTGACAACACATAGTCGGCCAAATTTGTACACAAAGCTCGTGCTCACATCAAATAAAGAGGACAAACAACCCGAATACATAGCTAGAATGCATAGCTAGAACGCACCAGTAGACCCAGAAGAAGGACGCAGCAGCCGTGGCTTAAACGTCGGTCTTCTCCAGCAGTAGGTTTATACAACATGACGCAGTATCATACCCAGAAAACTTTGATGTCGGCGAATACATATTCTTTTAAATTAAACCTTTCAATAGAAAGCGTCTCATCTGCCTTATAGACAATCCCCCTAAAGTTTGATAGCTCTCCAGTTTTCAGTCTGCACAACTTTCATGTTGTTGTTGTTGTTGTTGTTGTGGTCTTCTGTCCAGAGACTGGTTTGATGAAGCTCGCCATGCTACTCTATCCTGTGCAAGCTTCTTCATCTCCAAGTAACTACCGCAACCTACATCCCTTTGAATCTGCGTAGTTTATTCATCTCTTGGTCTCCCTCTACGGTTCTTACCCTCCACGCTACCCTCCAATACAAAACTGGCGAACCCTTGATGCCTCAGAACATACCCTACCAACTGATACCTTCTTCTGATGAAGATGTGCCACAAATTCCTCTTCTCCCCAGTTCTATTCAGTACCTCCTCATTAGTTACGTGATTTACCCATCTAATTTTCAGCATTCTTTTATAGCACTACATTTCGAAAGCTTCTGTTCTCTTGTCTAAACTATTTATTATCCATGTTTAACATCCATACATGGCTACACTCCATACAAATACATTAAGAAAAGACATGCTGACAAATATATATTCGATGTTAACAAATTTCTCTTCTTCAGAAACGCTTTCCTTGCCATTGCCAGTCTAGATTTTATATCCTCTCTACTTCGACCACCATCAGTTATTTTGCTCCCCAAATAGCAAAACTCATTTACCGTTTTAAATGTCTCATTTCCTAATCTAATTCCCTCAGCATCAACTGGTTTAATTAGACTACATTCCATTATCCTCGTTTTGCTTTTGTTGATGTTCATCATACTGTATGTCCTGTGAAGACATGGTCCATTCCATTCAACTACTCTTCGAGGTCCTTTGCTGTCTCTGCCAGGATTACAATGTAACTGGCAAACCTCAAAGTTTTTATTTCTTCTCCATGGATTTTAATTCCTACTCCAAATTTTTCTTTTTTTTCGTTTATTGCTTGCTCAATATATAGATTGAATAACATCGGGATAGGCTACAACTCTGTCTCACTCCCTTCCCAACCCGCTGCTTCCCTTTCATGTCCCTCGACTCATAACTGCCATCTGGTTTCTGTACAAATTGCAAATAAACTTTCGCTCCCTGTATTTGACCCCTACCACCTTCCGAATTTTAAAGAGTATTCAACATTGTCAAATCTTGCACTAAGTCTAAAAATGCTAGGAATGTAGGTTTGCCTTTCCTTTATCTTCTAAGATAAGTCATAGGGTTAGTATTGCCTCACTCGTTAAAACATTTCTACGGAATCCAAACTGATCTTCCCCGAGGCCGGTTTCTACCAGTTTTTCCATTCGTCTGTAAAGAATTCGTGTCAATATTTTGGAACCGTGAATTATTAAGCTGATAGTTCGGTGATTTTCACACCTGTCGACAGCTGCTATCTTTGGGATTGGAATTATTACGTTCTTCTTGAAGTCCGAGGGTATTTCGCCTTTCTCATATATCTTACTCAGCCCATGGTAGAGGGCTTGAACCCTCATATGAACACATAATTCTAGCTGGAGGTATCAATATAAATTATTTGAACAATAGTCCTTCCGTATGAAAATTCACTGGCAATATTTCCTGCTCAAATCTCGCTTTCATTCTATTTGGATCTACTCAGCATACAGCAAACACTCGTACATTTATCAATATTTCGCAACGAAATAACGAAACAGAGTAATTCGCACTGATCACATTTCTGCACCAGGCCTGTCAGCTCATAATGTAATATTCATGAATTGCTCACTGCAGTGCCCAAAAGATAAACCGCAAAATTCGACCTCCAGAGTTTTTAAGCGCACAAATTTGTCTGAGCTTAGAGCAGATGCTCATGATATTTCTTGGCGGACAGCAGCAGGAAATAACATTGACATAAACAACGAAGTCGCTAAATTCATTGAGAGACAGTGACTTGCATGATAAACATGCTCCCCTAAAATAAGTAAGAGTAAGGAGAAAACCTGTGCCATGGCTCACAGATCATCTCGAACAGCTCAAGAGAGTGAGAGACGTAGCACACAGGAAACACAAGCGGCACCCGACATCTGATAATCATATACAAGCAGCTACGCAACTGAGTAAGTCAGTCAGTCAGGAATGCAAAACTCAGGTATGCCCACTCGCTTACTAAGGACTTTCACAGACCTGCCGTGCTGTGGAAAATATACGAGGCCTAGGAATAGGAAAATCCAAATCTGCTGCTGAACCTCTACTTGTTAACGATCACCTAAATGAGTATTTCGTAACGGCGACGTCTACACTTGACTCACACAAGGGCACAAACTATAGATTCTCTTAATACATCATTGGTTTGTGGGTACAAGAAATATCCTCTGCAGACTGTAAGCCCCAACGTGGTAAGGAAGTCATCTGCGTGAATTCGTTCTGCAGCTGCAGGACACGATAATATTACAATGAAAATGATCAGTTTTCTCGTCGATCCATTGCTGCCCATAATAACGGACCTTTTAACAATTCTTTAACCTCTTGCACCTTCCCATCAGACTGGAAACAGGGACCCATAAAACCATTCCAAAGAAGGAATAAGCCGAAGGACCCTTCGACTACAGACACATTTGCATTCTACCAGCTCTATCGAAGGTTTGGAGTATATTGTTCTCGGACAGCTCACTAATTGAAACTTCCTGGCAGATTAAAACTGTGTGCCGGGCCGAGACTCGAACTCGGGACCTTTGCCTTTCGCGGGCAAGTGCTCTACCACCTGCTGGTAGAGCACTTGCCCGCGAAAGACAAAGGTCTCGAGTTCGAGTCTCGGTCCGGCACACAGTTTTAATCTGCCAGGAAGTTTCATATCAGCGCACATTCCGCTGCAGAGTGAAAATCTCATTCTGGAAACTTCCCCCAGGTTGTGGCTAAGCCATGTTTCAGCAATATCCTTTCTTTCAGAAGTTCTAGTTCTGCAAGGTTCGCAGGAGTGCCTCTGTAAAGTTTGGATGGTAGGAGACGAGGTACTGGCAGAAGTAAAGCTGTGAGGAGGGGGTGTGAGTCGTGCATGGGTAGCTCAGTTGGTAGAGCACTTGCCCGCGAAAAGCAAAGGTCCCGAGTTCGAATCTCGGTCGGGCACACAGTTTTAATCTGCCAGGAAGTTTCCTATCAGGGCACACTCCTTTACAGAGTGAAAATCTCATTTTAGCTTACTAATTATTGAACATGACATAACCTTTTAGATGAATACCGACAGGTTTCCGGCAAAATCGCAGCACGACGACTGCTCATATAAAAAGTGACTGGCGATTTAAAACAAGCCACAGACAAACAGCAGGCGACTGTTATTAGATTTTTAGATTTCAGCAAAGCATCCGACACTGTGGACTTCGACGTTTTACTTGCTAAACTCAAAAGCCTAATCTTTTCTTCAAGTGCTGTAGAATTGTTCCAATAATACCTTATGCTGCTCCAACAATGATAGTAACAAAAAGATCATAACGGAGGAATGCAGCATCAGGAGCCCCTCAAGGATCAGTATTGGCCCTACTTCTATTCTCATTAAATGTTAATGACGTCTAAACTGTTCTCTCTCACTGTAAATATAATTACGCCGACGATCTCCAGATATACCAAAGTTCAAACCCATCAAACTTGTTCACAGCCGTCCAGCATGAAAATACGATTTACTTGCCCTGTCAGACTGGGTGCAAAAATTAGGTTTTGAAACTTAATCCATCTAAAACACAAGCAATCTTAGTCGCTCATAAAAGACTCATTATCGCTCAATACAGAGAATCTCTTCCATCATTAATCCTAAGTGTCACAGAAATAACCTTTTCTTCTTCTGCCAAGAACCCGTGAATAATTCTCGACCATCACCTAAACTGGACTGAACACACAATTGCAGTCTGTAAGAATGTGTAGGAGTCACTTCACTCATTACAGAAATATAAAATAGTATTTCCTTTCGAGCTTAAAAAGAAGCTTGTAGAGTCACTTACACTCCCTTTACTCGATTATGGTGATGCTATTCTCCAAGGACTTTCAAACGAAAGCTCACACAGGTTGAAGCTGGCGATGAATGCTTGTGCACGAAACATTTGTGACATTTGCTTTTTCGACCATATCACTTCTGCCTGTAAACAATTCTGATGGCTATGTGCCAGTAAGCGTAGAGACTATCCCATCCTATGCTTGTTCTATCGTCTTCTCAATCACTGCACTCCCTGTTTTTTATTGTCAACCTTTACTCTAGTATCTGAACAGCACAGCAGAAACACCCTCTCTCAACACAGTAGAAACCTCTCTGTACCAACACATAACACTACCATACTCTCTAAATCATTCTCTGTATCAGAAACTCGACTCTAGAACAATCTTCTACGAAATATCAGGGAAACCAAATGCCTTTCAAGCTTAAAAAGACAGTTAATAGCCCACCTTTTATCACAATAGCCATCTCTATCGTACGCAAATCCACAGCTTAGTCTCACAAATTCCCTCTACACCATGACTCTCCCCCCCTCTCTCCTCTTCTCAGCAGAGTTCTCTATTTGTATTTTGTTTCCTATCTTCAACTATCACTATCATCTTAAATCTTCTCCTTCATCTATATTCTCTTCACTCCTGGTAACTGTAATCATAGACTCAAATGTACTAAGGTAATTTATATAATTCCTTAAGTCATTCACTATTATTATTATTATTATTACTTTTATTACTTTTATCATTGTTAATATTATTATGACCATTATTACTGTGAAGTTTTTGTGAAGTCTTTGGTACATGTTTTTGGTCAGATGTAAGAGAGGGCCTTAAGGCACTAATCTGGCCAGTATACATAAGCAATAAATAAATAATTAAATAATAGAATTTGAGAGCTATAGAGCAGAAACTTTAGACATGTTATTGCAGACATTGGAGGGTGCTAGAAAGTTATCTAGTCAGGATCTGAGTATTGATTGTTGGCAGATAAAATTGGTTAAAAATTGTAGGAAATTCACAGCTTTCGTATATAAGGACAAATGCTATCAGTACAAGGTATGGTCACTTGGACTAAATATCTCAGTAGCCACATTTATAAGGGTGTTAGAGAGGAGCTGTTACCTAAAATCTTTCTGTATGTGAATGACATTTTAACTGCAGCCAGAAAATAGCAGGAACACAATTGAATGTTGGAGGAAGTACTAAAGGCATTTCAAAGATGTAACGTCACTATTAACATAGCCAGATCCGAATATGAAAAATGGAAAATAGAGCTTTTGGGGCATGTTGTATCAGCAGAAGGTCCAAGACTGAATCCTGCTAAACTAGAAGCTATCCAGTGGTTCTGACTACCAAGCAACAAGAAACAAAGTCTTCCTGCAACTATACTGAATTTAACTAAGAAGAATGCTCCATGGGAGAGGACAGAACAGTGTCAGACAGAATTTCATATTACTAAGGAGGCTCACTGTAAAGCTGGACTACTGTTTAACCCAAGGTTACACAAGGAGTTTTGTGTATCTGCTGACAACTCCGATTTTGGATTTGGAGCACATCTATTCTGAGTTACTCAGACTTAGAATTGTGTGAAACAGAGATTAATTAGTTATGGTAGCAGAATGTTAATGAAGTGTGAATGTAACCACACAGTTACCGAAAAAGAGACATAGCAATGCGTGAATCTTGAAAATGTTCCGATACTATTTCATAGGGAGGAAAGTAAACACATACACAGACCATAAGGCACTATCGTTTATTAAGAGTTGCAGACTGGCACATGGTATATTTACCAGATGGGCCATTGCTCTTCAGGAATTCCAGTTTGATATACTTTTTAGTCCTGGCAACAACAATGTGGTGGCAGAAGCACTGCCACGATTGCTATTAGGAATGGGACAGGGGAAATAAAGTGAATCAGATGCTAGAGAAATATGTTTTACATGAATAGGGTAGAGCACGAAACTGAGGTTCGAAAAATCTTGAGAAACATCAAAAAGGATATGGTAAAGCAAAAGTGGGAAGAAAATCGGTAGTCTAAAATAAGAGACTATTATTTGTTGTAAAATGGGGCATTGTATCGCAGAACTAATTTAATGTGGGAAGAGTGGAAGTTAAGTTTACCTCAACACACCATAGAAAAGTTCATATGGTATATACATATGTGCTATGGCTATTTTGAACCCAAAACGTCTGCGGAAAAGTTGAAAGAAACTTGCGTTTTTAATAGTGTGGTAAAGAGGGCTAGGAAAATATTACAAATATGAGAAAGTGTCAGAAAACGAAAACAACTACAAAATGGTTCAAATGGCTCTGAGCACTATGGGGCTCAACATCTTAGGTCATAAGTCCCCTAGAACTTAGAACTACTTAAACCTAACTAACCTAAGGACATCACACACACCCATGCCCGAGGCAGGATTCGAACCTGCGACCGTAGCAGTCCCGCGGTTCCGGACTGCAGCGCCAGAACCGCTAGACCACCGCGGCCGGCGAAAACAACTACAACCAGTAGTATGTGAGCTAGCAGCAACCGATGTGTTCAGGACTCCCCCAACCACCAGAGGAGGTTTTAAATGCGTATTGGTAAAATGGCCATGTTTTCTAAATTTGTAAGATTGTATCCTAAGAGGAAATGTATCGCAAAAGTAATAATTAGTAAATTATGGCAAGATTATACGCATACAGTATGAAAATCCAACAAAATACTTAATGATAATGGGTCCTAGGTTTTATTAAAACATTAGAAGAATACCTTGAAAAGTCTGTATATAAAAGCTGCATACATAACCAGGTTCCACCCACCTTTGAACCCTATGGAGAGGGTTGTGAAAGAGCTGGGAAAACTATGTAGAGCTTTTTACCACGACCACCCTACTACTTGAGGAACGTGTGTTAATGAGCTTCCACAATGAAGAACAGAAATATCGCCCAGTGAATTATTGATGGATAAAATAATTGAAACTACGAGGTGTGGCTAGAAAAAAACCGGACTAGTACTGGTGAAACAATAAAACGAATGCAATAAGGCTGAAAGTCGCGTGGCCTGTCACGTGACTCTCGCTCCGCCTACTGCTCGAGTTTCATCTGCCTCCTGCACTCAGTCTGCCCGTGGCGTCTGTTTTAAGTAGTTGACGTTTTGTCTGTGCGTCGGAAAATGTTGAGTGTACAGAAAGAACAGCGTGTTAACATCAAATTTTGTTTCAAACTAGGAAAATCTGCAAGTGAAACGTTTGTAATGTTACAACAAGTGTACGGCGATGATTGTTTATCGCGAACACAAGTGTTTGAGTGGTTTAAACGATTTAAAGATGGCCGCGAAGACACCAGTGATGACACTCGCACTGGCAGACCATTGTCAGCAAAAACTGATGCAAACATTGAAAAAATCGGTAAACTTGTTCGACAAGATCGCCGTTTAACAATCAGAGCAGTGTCTGAGTTAACAGGAGTTGACAAGGAAAGTGTCGAACAAGTTTACCGATTTTTTCAATGTTTGCATCAGTTTTTGCTGACAATGGTCTGCCAGTGCGAGTGTCATCACTGGTGTCTTCGCGGCCATCTTTAAATCGTTTAAACCACTCAAACTCTTGTGTTCGCGATAAACAATCATCGCCGTACACTTGTTGTAACATTACAAACGTTTCACATGCAGATTTTCCTAGTTTGAAACAAAATTTGATGTTAACACACTGTTCTTTCTGTACACTCAACATTTTACGACGCACAGACAAAACGTCAACTACTTAAAACAGACGCCACGGGCAGACTGAGTGCAGGAGGCAGATGAAACTCGAGCAGTAGGCGGAGCGAGAGTCACGTGACAGGCCACGCAACTTTCAGCCTTATTGCATTCGTTTTATTGTTTCACCAGTACTAGTCCGGTTTTTTTCTAGCCACACCTCGTATGATCGAACATTTAGTAAAATTTCCAAAAAGAACTGACTTGAGTTTGGAAGAAGAAGGTAAATTAGTTTTGGAAAAGGTAATAGCAAAGGAGAGTCTCCTAAGGTGACGCATAACAATAATGTAACACATCAGGAATACACTGTGGATGATATGGTACTGATAAGGATACACGGGAAGTCATCTGAAATAAAAATAGTTCACGAAATACAGAATGAAATTTTCTTTCTGCAGCAGAGTGTGCTCTGATATGAATTTTCCTGAAAGATTAAAACTGTGTGACGGACCGAGAGTCGAACTCGGAGCCTTTGCCTTTCGCGGGCAAGTGCTCTACCGTAGAGCACTTGTCCACGAAGGGCAAAGGTCCCGAGTTCGAGTCTCGGTCCGTCACACAGTTTTACTCTGCCAGGAAGTTACAGTTTACGAGATGTTTGAAGGACCATATGTGGTTAGGAGGGAGCCACGCCCTAATGTAATGGAAGTAGCACATCTAGATTCTCATGTAGTAAGGAACATGTACAATATAGTCAATGGTAAAAGAGTCCGTGATAATTAAAGGGAAACCTCCAAACTCTGATGTGCCGGAATATCAGTTACAAGATGAAATAATTCACTAGTATTATAATAAAGAATATACACTATCAGAGATACAGACATGACTATGGAATGCATTGTAAATAGTAGTTCTATTAAATTGCTGAGAGAGAAAGTAGTTTTGAGTATTCTGATGTAACATATGACCAGTTTATGTGTTTGTGAACAAAAGGCAGGTGTTGAATTAAAGTCGAGAGGATGTGATGTGTTGGTATATTGTGATGTCAGCAAGGTCTTTAAAGGGACTGCACAGGCAGCGAGAGGCCAATGAAATGTGGAGCACAGCTGGCGGCTGTAATAGCCAAGCCAGGTGATTCTGTGACATGGCCGGCGTAACGTAGGAAGAGACATCTCACGACCACGACATTGGTAAACTTAGCGATCCTTTATGAACAATAGATAAACCAAATCTAAATAAATTTATACCAAGAGTTAGTTATGAAAGAATCAATTATGTAAAGAATAAAGTATTTAAAAGAGGATAAATTTTCAAGAAATGAAATTAATAGACTGCCACGTAACTTTAGAATTGTCTATTACACAATAATGATTTGAAAAGAATTCACTAATTCATGAAGGTAGTAGTCAATTAAAATTTTTTAATTTTTGACGCTTGGGAAGAACCAGCTGAGTTAGTAGAAACAATCCAGTGTTTGGTAAATATAATTTATTATTATTGTGTTGGTACTAAAATATGTGTCTTTGTTTCATGTATCAATACTTGATAGCTTAGGATGGGAACATGGGGAATTCTGAGCACACCTACCGAGATGAAGTGCACTGATGACCAAGCCTGATGACCAGTGAGTAACCAGAGACGCCGTTGTCATAAGCGCAAATTATGGCTGTTGTCCTCAAGCAACGCAAACTCGTCTCCCAGGACCAACAATTTTGGGCGGTGAATAACACTGCTTCTTGCCAAATACGTGTGTCAGTGCAGTGATTTATCAAAGAACGACCTTAAATCACAAGTGCTCCGTAAATTTCAATGGTGATCTGTGAAACACCATAGCAGTGTAAAAGGAGAAAAAAATTCCCTGTTGGTTTTATGAAATTTGTTCTGTACTTCGTATATCTTGTTTATGGAGCAAAATTCTGGAAAATTATGCTGCACCGGACTGCTGTGGGACAGCCAACGAGCTGCTTGAAAACATGAGCTAAACGTTTCTAAATCTTTTTCTATATTTGTGTTAAATAATAAATGAAAAGCACCAGTTTTCAGACAAATGTCTGAAGATGGCCTTGTAAGCCGAAAACCGGTTAGCAATAAAAATAATATTGTAGAACAAAAGCAAACTGGTACTTTTCATTTATTATTATAATGTTGTTCTACCAAGAACCGACGGAAGATTCTGTTAATATATTTCTGTTAAAGTTAAACAAATTGTACTCTTAAGATATCTACCAAACAAATTTTATGTGCTTGTTAAATGTTTCAAAATTCAAATAGTTATCTGTCTTTGTGCATATACTTTAAGTGTTTTCTGTAATCTGTTTTGTTAATGTGAATTAATGTGATATTTTGAAAGAATTTTGATAGTTAAAAATTTAGGAGAGCACGGTAGTTAAAACTCAAAGATCATGAAAATACTAGTAATCATAGGCTAGAAAAACTGTTTTAGTAGGTGCAAATATAATGAGATTTCATAAACCAGTAGACTTTGCATTTTGTAGATTTCTGTCAAACTACTAAAACTGTATTTGAAGAGAAAAAGGACGTTTAAAGTAACTGTCATAAAATAAAATGATCTATGGTGTAAAGGCTGCTTCTAAGAACTGAGATATCACGTTTCTAATGTTTTCAAGATTTCGATTTTGTCTGAACGAAAAAAAATCACGATTTTGAAAAGAAATTACCGAAGCGTATGTAAAGGGTACCCTTTATTTGCAGATAAGACCATACTTTTACTTCTAGTTTTGCTGTTTCACATACGTGACGTGAATGTATCAGCGCTGTTACGTCCCGAGTAAGGATTGAGCTGTAGGCTCCTATACTGGTTAGGAGAGGCGGTTGGCCATCTTGCACTGTCAGAGCCAGTGGAATAAAATGCCGTCGCAGACATCGCTCATGACGTCAGCAAAGAGATATGTAGGTAAAATATATTTATTCTGGTGCGAATCAAGTAACTTATTACTAAATATTTGCTAATAAAACTTGCCATTTGCCACTCAGACATTAGGAGGAGTCTGCAGGTCGTAAATACTATCTTCCAGTAATTTTACAATGCCGAGAAATGTTGATATTAATAAATAAATGAACAACATTTGCGTAACCGAAGATGTATGACCTTATACGAACTATACCGACTGTACGCTCAAGTTACATTTCAGGATGTTAGCTTTTATACTTCCTGACAGACGGCATATTACACTCCTGGAAATTGAAATAAGAACACCGTGAATTCATTGTCCCAGGAAGGGGAAACTTTATTGACACATTCCTGGGGTCAGATACATCACATGATCACACTGACAGAACCACAGGCACATAGACACAGGCAACAGAGCATGCACAATGTCGGCACTAGTACAGTGTATATCCACCTTTCGCAGCAATGCAGGCTGCTATTCTCCCATGGAGACGATCGTAGAGATGCTGGATGTAGTCCTGTGGAACGGCTTGCCATGCCATTTCCACCTGGCGCGTCAGTTGGACCAGCGTTCGTGCTGGACGTGCAGACCGCGTCAGACGACGCTTCATCCAGTCCCAAACATGCTCAATGGGGGACAGATCCGGAGATCTTGCTGGCCAGGGTAGTTGACTTACACCTTCTAGAGCACGTTGGGTGGCACGGGATACATGCGGACGTGCATTGTCCTGTTGGAACAGCAAGTTCCCTTGCCGGTCTAGGAATGGTAGAACGATGGGTTCGATGACGGTTTGGATGTACCGTGCACTATTCAGTGTCCCCTCGACGATCACCAGTGGTGTACGGCCAGTGTAGGAGATCGCTCCCCACACCATGATGCCGGGTGTTGGCCCTGTGTGCCTCGGTCGTATGCAGTCCTGATTGTGGCGCTCACCTGCACGGCGCCAAACACGCATACGACCATCATTGGCACCAAGGCAGAAGCGACTCTCATCGCTGAAGACGACACGTCTCCATTCGTCCCTCCATTCACGCCTGTCGCGACACCACTGGAGGCGGGCTGCACGATGTTGGGGCGTGAGCGGAAGACGGCCTAACGGTGTGCGGGACCGTAGCCCAGCTTCATGGAGACGGTTGCGAATGGTCCTCGCCGATACCCCAGGAGCAACAGTGTCCCTAATTTGCTGGGAAGTGGCGGTGCGGTCCCCTACGGCACTGCGTAGGATCCTACGGTCTTGGCGTGCATCCGTGCGTCGCTGCGGTCCGGTCCCAGGTCGACGGGCACGTGCACCTTCCGCCGACCACTGGCGACAACATCGATGTACTGTGGAGACCTCACGCCCCACGTGTTGAGCAATTCGGCGGTACGTCCACCCGGCCTCCCGCATGCCCACTATACGCCCTCGCTCAAAGTCCGTCAACTGCACATACGGTTCACGTCCACGCTGTCGCGGCATGCTACCAGTGTTAAAGACTGCGATGGAGCTCCGTACGCCACGGCAAACTGGCTGACACTGACGGCGGCGGTGCACAAATGCTGCGCAGCTAGCGCCATTCGACGGCCAACACCGCGGTTCGTGGTGTGTCCGCTGTGCCGTGCGTGTGATCATTGCTTGTACAGCCCTCTCGCAGTGTCCGGAGCAAGTATGGTGGGTCTGACACACCGGTGTCAATGTGTTCTTTTTTCCATTTCCAGGAGTGTATATCCAAGAAAAATCTGTCTGTGGCAAATCTCATTTTAAATACTTATTTTAGTTTGCAACGATAGTGCCATACCTCCAGTCACTAATGTTGTCCATATCCATTACCTTCATTTTCATTGTCTTCCTGGAGAAGTCTCTTCTCCTGCCTCCTTTGCCTATCCTAATATTGTATATTTTCTTCTGCTGTCTGGGCTTTGTAGGTCGTTCTTCATAGATACTTCTGATTATCTCCAGCTTAAATGCACCTGGATTGAAGCCTAATCCCTGCAAACTCTTAATTCTACCTACACTTCCATTAGTAAGCACTGAAAAGGCATCACATGCAGCTATCATCACCACATTCGAAGGCACAAATACTACTTCAGGAAAACGCATCCATATAGTGTGTTTGTAGCTCTTATTCTTATTTTGCGTTTTCCCATGTCCAACTTTTTTGAGCAGTTCACGATTGGCTAGGTATCTGAAAGTTGGCTTGATAACATTTAAAACTTCATGTGCCAAATAATGCTTAAGGGTATATGGCTTTACATTGCCTTCTGCCGTAAGATATTTCCTCTACAACAGGATACAGAGGAAACGCAGAGGATTCTCATCAGCGGAAGGTTTGCGGAAGGATATTACCAACACTGCTTGCTGCATTGTCTCCACACTACATACGTTGCTCCTGAAGGTTTTACCATAATGAATTTGTAGCGTGTGAATTTGTTCGTCTGTCCATTTGTCAGCACCACTAAATGACTTTCCATCTTCTAATTTCTTGCCCTTCATTTCTTTCCTCCGTCTGATAAGTCTGCCTCCCATTCTATTTTCAATATGCCCGAAACAGAATTAACACAAAAATTGTATAGTGTACGGAAGGTGTGGATCATAGCACGGTAAAAGAGGCTTGGCGGGTACAGAGGGCCAATGAAATGTATTTAAACATATTTCTACGCAAGTTTAGATTATCAAACTTTGCGATGTCGTACTTTAAGGATCAGTCTAACAAATTAAGCAATAACAAATTTTTGAATTTTTTCGCTATTTTGTCTTACATCTGCCCCCAAAGATTGAGATGACAATGAGAGACTCACCGCAGTTTAACAACGAAATTAGAAAACTGCTGAGAAAGTAAGTTCTGTTGCACTCTCGCCTCAAAAGCGAGCGCAAACGACGGAAGGCAAAAGTTAGTTAGACGGTTCAAATGGCTCTGAGCGCTATGGGACTCAACATCTGAGGTCATCAGTCCCCTAGAACTTAGAACTACTTAAACCTAGCTAACCTAAAGACATCACACACATCCATGCCCGAGGCAGGATTCGAACCTGCGACCGCAGCGGTTGCGGGGTTCCAGACTGAAGCGCTTAGAACCACTCGGCCGGCAAAAGTTAGTTAGAAATTCGGAAGTCTGTAAAAATATGGATGGGCAAAGCTTACAACTACCACTGTCCTACATAAAATCTCTTAGTGGGGTTAAGGCTCCTATCTAGAGACTCATTGACCAGTCTGGCGTGGCAATAGCAGATAATAAGTGTATAGCCAAAGGTTTAAATTCCGCATTTAGAAAATAGTTCACACAGGAGAATCGTACATATGCACCGTCGTTTGGCCATCACACAGACTCCCGTATGGAGGACACAGGAATAAGCATCCCTGGTGTAGAGAAACAACTGAAAGTGTTGGAAACAAATAAGTCACCAGGATGTGATGAAATCCCAATTGGGATTTACAAAGCGTATTCTAAAGCAATGATCCCTTATTTAGCTTCCATTTATCGCAAATCTCTTCCCAGTGCAAAGGTCCAGACGACTGGAAAAAAGCGCACGTGACTCCAGTATATGAGAAGGGTAAAAGAAAGCATACACGAAATTACAGACCAATATCTTTAACATCGGTTTGCTCCAGAAACCTTGACTATATTTTCAATTAGAATATCACAAATTTCATCGAGAGGGAAAAGCTTCTGTCCACAGGTCAGCGCGGTTTTAGAAAGCGACGCTCGTGTGAAACTCAGCTTACTCTTTTCTCACATGGCATCCTGCGGACCATGGATGAAGGACAACATCTGGATTTCATATTCCTAATTTCCATGAAATATTTAACACGATGCCACATTGCCGACGCATAATGAAGATATGAGAGTGTGGGACAGGTTGCCAGATATGTGAGTGGCCCCGAAGAGTTCCTAAGTAACGGAACCCAGTGTGTTGTCCTTGATGGCGAGTGTCCATTATAGACAAGGGTTTCATTAGGAGTGTCCCAGAGAAGTGTGATAGAACCATTATCATTTTCTATGTACACGTAATGGTCTGGCGGACAGGATGAGGAGCAGTGGGAGGCTGTCTGCTGATGGTAAAGTTGCATATGGAAAAAAATAACGGGCACTATTTTGATCCTGTAGCCATTACAAAACAAGACACGTAGCACATAGAGACATGAGTTGACACTGATTTACACCAATGGAGCGATTTCAAAATTTGTGCCGCATCAGGGTTCAAACCCGGGTCTCCTGTGATGACGGCAGTGATCTCCTTAGCGCAGGTGCACGCTAAGCTCCAACTCTTATGGGAATCAGCGATATATCACGCTTAATGAGACTAATGTTCAGGTGCACTATACGGTAGTTATGGTATAATTTGAGATTTGTGTCTGATGGGAGCCATGTTGTGGTAGTCCATGTGACTTTTGTGACCACTGTTTGGATGGCATAATGGTCAGCACAACTTCTTAGGAAGGGGACCTGGGTTCGAATCCCAGTCTGGCACAAATTTTGAACTTGCAGCACCGACATAAATCAATGCCCACTGGTAGCTAACGTTCTTAATTCCTTTCTTTCTTTCAGCATTTGTTTCTCATCAATTTCTTTTGCACATCACAGGTTATTCCATTTGGTTGATTGGTACATCCTGAATAAAGGTGTTTACAAGCTGAGTGTGTTATGCTCGTGTATTATCGTTCGACTGATGAAAAAAGCACCAAAAGCTTTGAGGATTCTGTCTGGATACTGCACATTCATCAAATTACCATGGAAAGTGAATGCCATTGATAAAGATCAGGAATAACAGAAATCCTGCTCTCATCAGGGAAGGATTTCTGATACAATCGATCCAGATTCAATTCAAGCCATTGATCTTCTCTCTCATTTTGTGTTCAACGATGTGAGGCAATCTCTATTATTGTTCGAACTAGACAGTTAGACGCTAAATTGTTCGAGTAGAGACGGTTGTGTACCATCTGGACCACAACGACCCTCCTAGTAGCCTACAAACAGATATCGGAAAGTTTCATTGCATTCTCCATCCGTCACCCACGATTTATTGATAGGGCACAGTCAAGAAAGGAATCACATTCTCGTTGTCAGCACTGGGTGAGTCCACCCCCGTCCCCCCACCACACCCCTGTTCCACAGGGTTTTCTGCCTCAGGTTGGTGATATTTATTGAGTTGCGAACTTCTTCCATTATGGACAAAACATTTTTTACCCACTCAGGTGTAGGCAGATATACATTGTGGGAATGGAGAAGCGAGCAGCTGACTGCTCTGCAGTCTTTTTCAAATGATTTTAAAGAGACCAGTAGGTGCAAAGAAATTGTTCTCTTGGACCCATGGGCTTATTCCTTAATTTCATTATGAAATGCCGATCATTTCCTTAATCGTAAAAGTTGTTTAGATACTTCCCTATCAAGTAAACTACAGTGCAAAATTAGAATAGTTCTTAATGAAAACTAGAGGTTGGTATGAGTTTCTGTTTGGAGAATGTTAGGTCATATATTGCTACATACAACAAACACGCTGAATTTTTATTTAAACTTGAAACACGAATATGTTTATCTGGTACAGTGTAATAGAAGGCAGGATCCAAAGTGTACTTATATTTCTCCATGAGTACACTCCAAAATTTCTCAAAAATATCTGCTGTCAGGTATACCTCTGCATTCAAGTATAATCTAGCAGAGTCTTCAAAGTTAGGGATGTTGAATTCCTGTCAATCATTCACTGAATGTCCATATTTCACAACCATTATGGCGGTGTGTGTAAGTTTACTGGTGAATGCAATTATGCCAAGCAACATGGTTCTTTTGACTCTCTCCTTTGAATCCAGGTATCTACAAGAAAATACTTCTTCACCACGAACTTTGTGTGTGAGGATATGCAGCTTTGGTGACATGCATATCCTCCTGACATTTCCTCAGCAACTTTCTGAAGGTATGACTGCATAAAAATTAGTGAGTCCAAGAAGTAGAGAGTTGTTATTGACGTTTTAACTTGGAAAATGAAATGCAGTTTTCAACAGATCAGGTGTGGCACTGGTGTTATCACTTCCCAACCTGAAATCACCCAAGTGTTCAACTAGAAGATGAGCATCATACCCACTCATTATAGAAGAAGACAGGTATATGTCATGGCAGGTAGTATTTCAAATGCTGTGAGCTGCACCACAGGGTTTCCCTATTAGATGACTGTGTCATTTATGTGGAGTTTCCACTTTTCTGTCCACCAGCAACCCACAAGTATGATAATAAACTGCCTGCTTGTATAAGGCATCCATTCTCTGTGTGTTAGTGGCCATGGGAACGTTGTTGCCGTAAATGCGATCAACACGCCATACAAGATTTTATGGCTCAGTGAGCAAGCATCTCAAAGGATTATTCCCGATGTATGAATTGAAATGATAAAAGTTAGATCATACGAGCATACAACTTGATATGCTGCTCCAATGATACATACCATTGAGTGAAGATAGTATGAAGAGAGACGGGTGATCATAACACACCACAGGATATCTGAGGCACATGAAATCCGCAGCCGGCCGCAGTGGCCATGCGGTTCTAGGCGCTGTAGTCCGGAACCGCGCGACTGATACGGTCGCAGGTTCGAATCCTGCCTCGGGCATGGATGTGTGTGATGTCCTTAGGTTAGTTAGGTGTAAGTAGTTCTAGGTTCTATGGGACTGATGACCTCAGATGTTAAGTCCCATAGTGCTCAGAGCCATTTGAACCATTTTTTTAAAATCCGCATATATGATGAAGTGGCAGTGCTCCTGGTGGCAGGCTTTCTTAAAATGTGAGATCTTCTATGCATCATTAGGCTGGAACGATCAGTGACGTGTTCTTCTAAATTCTCACTCTTAGTAAACGAACTGATACATGTATCAAAAAAAAAAAAAAAAAAAAAAGCTGCTTCTGAAGTTTTCTACTGATCTGCGAATGAAGTAGGTGGGACACTTTTTTCATCGAGAAGTAGTATTATTTCTCGTTCCCAGAGAACAAGTGTAAAAGTTGTGTGATCTGATTACTCTATACTTTTGTGGGGCAGCGGGTGGAATAATTGTTAATGTTCCTATTATTTATTTATTGCTGTTGTTTGCCGTTCTCAACACTGGCTCTCTAACTTCAATATTGGCAACCAGAAAGTGATTAGCAAAACGTGAAGCCTGTAATTAGAATTCCTAGTGCCCACTTCATCTGAGAAATGCATTTATAGCTACAGCTTATAGCTCTGAGGAATTGGGAGATTGTCTGGGATTCATAATCAAAAATCATTCTCTCTAAAATGTTCACTATATTCTGAAAGTCACAAACCAAAAAGAATCCACACCAGAGCAGTTCAGAGTCTAATGCGCTGATGCAACTATAACTGTTCAAATTAAATGTTTAAGTGAATGCTCGCCATAATTTGATGATAATGTTCATCAAACGCCACGCTAATAATGGTAGAATGTCTGTCCTGCGGCGGCACGTGAAAATACGACATACGCAAACTAAAGATAGATCGTTAACGTCATCCCAAAATTAACACTTCACTCGAAAACGATTTCATGGTTACGCGTATCCCGAGTAACTTATTACTGCATCCGATGCTGTTTATATCAACGATAACGACGCGACGCGACTCCCGGCACAGGTGGTGCGCTAATCAGCGTCTGGAGAGAACTGGGGCCTTCCTTCTTTTCTCGCGCAGCGTTCTTACATATAAAGCCGCGGTGCGGACGGCTAAGGGAACGCCTGATTAAATCTGCTCTCCCGACTAGCCGCTGGGATAGTAGTGCATCACTTTAAGTTATCGAATAAATCATTGCTTCCTTTGCTGATGGCCGATGAAGCTTTCAATTTAATTGTGCAATCAGCACACAAGTAAGTAATCATAATAAAAGTCTGACGTGGCTAAGTCAAATATTTTGGGCGAGAGAATTAATTTAATTACACTACATGCAGTAGACGAGCTCTGAACTTGCCCTTTGGAGATAGGCTATCGCTATAGTTTTATAGTTATTCAGTTGAAACTTCTCACATTTTTATGATTATAGCGGATCTCCCTTCTACTTAAATTTAAACATCCTAGCTTTATTTATTCGCCTACTTAATCTATCTTGCTTCCTTAATTTCTAAGACAAAAACCAGAAAACCATGAATTTCAAATAAAATTTTAATTTGTGAGATCCAGAATACTGTTTCTACTAAATTATTATGCAAAAGGTATCTAAATATAAATTTTTAAGTTTCTAGCTCTTTTCTGTTGCGCCAATGATTTTTACAGAAAAACGTCCAAATTTCGAAAATGGTTAAAGTTATTGAACTGATATTCAACACATATTGATTTAGTATTACTCCTGACATGCTAGAAACGTTTCAGGTTATTTACTTGATTTTTAAAGTATTGCGCAATATTTATGACGTCAGAGCTAGTTACAGTGGACTAGGCTGGCACACAATGGAAAGACTGATGTGAATTTTATAAGGCGTGAGTATGCTGCTTCCATACACTTTACATATTTCTTTTGGGTTTGGACAGTATGTTTTTCATCGTCTTCTGGCTCGCTTTTATCTACGTTCATGATGCAAATGTGAACTGAATAATCCGTATTTAGCCTCTGGAATTTTGAAAGATCCTTGAATTTTACAGGGAATGAGATGCCAATGAAGTTATAATGCTCTTATGCATTAGATGTTTGATATATACTCAAAGAGGACTTTTCTTGAGTAATGTCCTTTGGATGCCAAAAACGACAATGAAAAGCGAAATGCATACTCTGCAATTTAGTCACCTCACAATAACACACCATCCCTCCCTCCCTCTCAAAATATTTTGTTCTGCATCACTACGTTCTGTAAGTGGTGTGTGTCAGTTCACAGCATAGATTTGCACTGCAATAATGGTAGAATACCTTGAGTTGTTGGTTGATTCTGAGAAGCACACTTTCCGAAATAGGTAGTCACGTGTTAAGGAAAGTGACGTCTCAGTATCTCACACGAGAACTATGTCGGCTTGTGAGATATGGTCCACAAAAGCAGTGGCAACCACAGAGTAGTTCATTGTGGGTGTGCGATACAGTCTGCATTATCGAAACTTCAAGCAGTTTGGGGAAGAACCTTATTAGAGTCATCTTCTTCAACGAGTAGCATTGGATGGAAAATTGTATAAATGAAAAAAAAAAAACTTGAAAAGAGGGCTCTCGCGACATATGATTTTGAAACGATATTTTTAAATTAATGAATAATTCAATTTCCGGAAAAATCATGGCAAATGTAAGAAACCACCACAAAATTCATTTAGTTTACCTTTGGGAGAGACGTTATGGCATATAGGATTATATCACCAAGCCAAATTTTAAGTGGACCTTTATCTCTAGTCAAGGATTGATCACTCTGGAGATGGGTAAAATTTTTGTACAGTTCAGGAAAGCTGTCCATGTTTATTTATGAATACAGGACCTTTCCAAACTCCACATGTATCGATTTCACTATTAGTTGGTGAAAACAAACTTTTTATGGATCCATACAGTTTTATCTACTGGATGAAATGCTGCAATTGACATCATGTAATTGTGTACCATATCAATGCGTTTGACACGTCTGGATATGTGGCTAATAATTCTCTTGGCAGGACATCTTAAAACAAGAAGATTATTGGACTGATGAAAGTGTATACCATTATACTCTTACACCGAAGCGCCAAAGAAACTGGTATAGGCATTGATATTGAAATACAGAGATACCTAATGAGGCAGAATACGGTGCTGCGGTCGGCAATGCCTATGTAAGACAACAAGTGTCTGGCGCAGTTGTTAGATCGGTTACTGCTGCTACAATGGCAAGGTTATCAAGAGTTTGAAAGTGGTGTCATAGTTGGCGCACGAGCGACGGGACATCCCAGAGATAGCAATGAAGTGGGGGTTTTCCCGTACGACCAGTTCACGAGTGTACCGTGAATATCAGGAATCTGGTAAAACATCAAATCTCTAACATCGCTGCGGCCAGAAAAAGACCTGCAAGAACGGAACCAACGACGACTGAAGAGAATCGTTCAAGGTGACAGAAGTGCAACGTTTCCGTAAATTTCTGCAGATTTCAATACTTGGCCATCAACAAGTGTCAGCGTGTAAACCAATCAACGAAACATCGATATGGGCTATCGGAGACAAAGGCCCACGTGTATTCTTGATGGCTGTACAACACAAAGCCTTACGCCTCGCCTGGGCCCGTCAACACCGACATTGGACTATTGGTGACAAGACACATGTTGCCTGGTCGGACGAGTCTCGCTTCAAACTGCATCGTGCGGTTGGACTTGTACGGGTATGGAAACAACCTGATGAATCTATGGACCCTGCATGTCAGCAGGGGACTGTTCAAGATAGTGGAGGCTCTGTAATGACGTGTGGCGTGTGAAGAGTGATATGGGATCCCTGATACTTGCAGATACGACTCTGACAGGTGACACATACGTAAGCATCCTGTCTGATCACCTCCATCCATTAATGTCCATCGTGTATTCCGACGGACTTGGACAATTCCAGCAGGACAATGCGACACCCATCACATCCAGAACTGCTACAGAGTGGCTCCAGTAAACACACTTCTGAGTTTAAACACATCCACTGGCCACCAAACTGTTATTGAGCATATCTGAGTTTCGTTGCAAAGTGCTGTTCAGAAGAGATCTCCAGCCCTTCATACTCTTACGGTTTTGTGGACAGCCCTGCAGGATTCGTGGTGTCAATTCCCTCCAGAACTACTTTAGACATTAGTCATTGCCACGTCATGTTGCGGCACTCCTGCGCGTTCGCGAGGGTCCTACACGATATTAGGCAGGTCCACCAGTTTCTTTGGCTCTTCAGTGTATATACAGTAGTGTAAAAGGAAGTTTCACAGAATGTATAGCATCAATGGTGCATCTCCACTGTTCACTTTAGTGAAAGTGGGCTATTCACTCCAGTTTTGCTAAATAATACACATTCACTAGGGATAATGCACCATGGCCACGCTGGATTAGCTGAGCGGTCTAGGGCACTGCTGTCATGGACTGTGTGGCTGATCCCGGCGGAGGTTCGAGTCCTCCCTCGGGCATGGGTGTCTGTTTGTCCTTAGGATAATTTAAGTTAAGTAGTGTGTAAGCTTAGAGACTGATGACCTTAGCAGTTAAGTCCCATAAGATTTCACACACATTTGAACATTTGGATAATGCAACATCACTAGTGAAGTCCCCTCCATGAACCATGGACCTTGCAGTTGGTGGGGAGGCTTGCGTGCCTCAGCGATACAGATGGCCGTACCGTAGGTGCAACCACAACGGAGGGGTATCTGTTGAGAGGCCAGACAAACATATGGTTCCTGAAGAGGGGCAGCAGCCTTTTCAGTAGTTGCAGGGGCAACAGTCTGGATGATTGACTGATCTGGCCTTGTAACATTAACCAAAACGGCCTTGCTGTGCAGGTACTGCGAACGGCTGAAAGCAAGGGGAAACTACAGCCGTAATTTTTCCCGAGGACATGCAGCTTTACTGTATGATTAAATGATGATGGCGTCCTCTTGGGTAAAATATTCCGGAGGTAAAATAGTCCACCATTCGGATCCAAGGGCGGGGACTACTCAAGAGGACGTCGTTATCAGGAGAAAGAAAACTGGCGTTCTACGGATCAGAGCGTGGAATGTCAGATCCCTTAATCGGGCAGGTAGGTTAGAAAATTTAAAAAGGGAAATGGATAGGTTAAAGTTAGATATAGTGGGAATTAGTGAAGTTCGGTGGCAGGAGGAACAAGACTTTTGGTCAGGTGATTACAGGGTTATAAATACAAAATCAAATAGGGGTAATGCAGGAGTAAGTTTAATAATGAATAAAAAAATAGGAGTGCGGGTTAGCTACTACAAACAGTATAGTGAACGCATTATTGTGGCCAAGATAGACACAAAGCCCATGCCTCCTACAGTAGTACAAGTTTATATGCCAACTAGCTCTGCAGATGATGAAGAAATTGATGAAATGTATGACGAGATAAAAGAAATTATTCGGGTAATGAAGGGGGACGAAAATTTAATAGTCATGGGGGACTGGAATTCGTCAGTAGGAAAAGGGAGAGAAGGAAACATAGTAGGTGAATATGGATTGGGGGGAAGAAATGAAAGAGGAAGCCGCCTTGTAGAATTTTGCGCAGAGCATGACTTAATCATAGCTAACACTTGGTTCAAGAATCATAAAAGAAGGTTGTATACCTGGAAGAATCCTGGAGATACTAAAAGGTATCAGATAGATTATATAATGGTAAGACAGAGATTTAGGAACCAGGTTTTAAATTGTAAGACATTTCCAGGGGCAGATGTGGATTCTGACCACAATCTATTGGTTATGAACTGCAGATTGAAACTGAAGAAAGTGCAAAAAGGTGGGAATTTAAGGAGATGGGACCTGGATAAACTGAAAGAACCAGAGGTTGTACAGAGCTTCAGGGAGAGCATAAGGGAACAATTGACAGGAATGGGGGAAAGAAATACAGTAGAAGAAGAATGGGTAGCTCTGAGGGATGAAGTAGTGAAAGCAGCAGAGGATCAAGTAGGTAAAAAGACGAGGGCTAATAGAAATCCTTGGGTAACAGAAGAAATATTGAATTTAATTGATGAAAGGAGAAAATATAAAAATGCAGTAAATGAAGCAGGCAAAAAGGAATACAAACGTCTCAAAAATGAGATTGACAGGAAGTACAAAATGGCTAAGCAGGGATGGCTAGAGGACAAATGTAAGGATGTAGAGGCTTGTCTCACTAGGGGTAAGATAGATACTGCCTACAGGAAAATTAAAGAGACCTTTGGAGAGAAGAGAACCAGTTGTATGAATATCAAGAGCTAAGATGGCAACCCAGTTCTAAGCAAAGAAGGGAAGGCAGAAAGGTGGAAGGAGTATATAGAGAGTTTATACAAGGGCGATGTACTTGAGGACAATATTATGGAAAGGGAAGAGGATGTAGATGAAGACGAAATGGGAGATAAGATACTGCGTGAAGAGTTTGACAGAGCACTGAAAGATCTGTGTCGAAACAAGGCCCCGGGAGTAGACAACATTCCATTAGAACTACTGATGGCCTTGGGAGAGCCAGTCATGACAAAACTCTACCATCTGGTCAGCAAGATGTATGAGACAGGCGAAATACCCTCAGACTTCAAGAAGAATATAATAATTCAAATCCCAAAGAAAGCAGGTGTTGACAGATGTGAAAATTACCGAACTATCAGTTTAATAAGTCATGGCTGCAAAATACTAACGCGAATTCTTTACAGATGAATGGAAAAACTAGTAGAAGCGTACCTCGGGGAAGATCAGTTTGGATTCCGTAGAAATGTTGGAACACGTGAGGCAATACTAACCTTACGACTTATCTTAGAAGAATGATTAAGAAAAGGCAAACCTACGTTTCAAGCATTTGTAGACTTAGAGAAAGCTTTTGACAATGTTAACTGGAATACTCTCTTTCAAATTCTGAAGGTGGCAGGGGTAAAATACAGGGAGCGAAATGCTATTTACAATTTGTACAGAAACCAGGTGGCATGAAAGGGAAGCAGTGGTTGGGAAAGGAGTGGGACAGTGTAGGAAAGCAGCCTACTCACGCTGTAGTAAATTCACATCAGTTTTCAATTGTGTGCCAGCCAGTCTGCTGTAACTAGCTCTGACGTCATAAATGTTGCGCAATACCTTAAAAATCAAGCAAATTACCCAAAACTTTTCTGGCATGTCAGGAATAATACTAAATTAATGTGTGTTGAATATCAGTTCGATAACTTAAGCCATTTCCGAAATTTGGACGTTTTTCTGTAAAAATCATTGGCGCAACGGAAAAGAGCTAGAGACTTCAAAATTTATATTTAAATTCATCTTTCATAATGATTTAATAAAAACAGTACTTTGTATTTCACAAATTAAGATTTTAGTGGAAATTCATGATTTTCTGGTTTTCGTCTCAAAACTGAAGGAAGCAAGATAGATTAAGTAGACTAATAAATAAGGCTAGGATGTTTAGATTTAAATAGGTTGGAGGTCCGCTATGACTATGAAGATGTGAAAAGTTTCTTTTGAATACCTATAAAATTATAGCGATAGCGGATCTCAAAAGGGACAGTTCAGAGCTCATCTGCTGCGTGCAGGGCAATTAAATTAATTCTCTCGCCCAAAATACTTAACTTAGCCACGTCAAAATTTTATTATCAATACTTACCTGCGTGCTGAATGCACAGTTAAATTAAGAGCTTCATCGGCCATCAGCAAAAGAAGCTATAATTTATTATGTAAATTGAAGTGGTGCGTTACTAGCCCAGCGGCTAGTCGGGAGAGCCGATTTGATCAGGTGTTCCCTTAGCCGTCCGCACCGCGGCTTTATATATAAGAACGTTGCGCGAGGAAGCAAGGCCCCAGTTCTCTCCAGACGCTGAATAACACGCCATCTGTGTCGGCAGTCGCGTCGCGTCGGTATCACTGCTACTAACAGCCTCGGATGCCGTATTCAGTTACTCGAGATGCGCGTAACCATGAAATCATTTCAAGTGAAGTGTTAATTCTGGGATGATTTTCATTATCTAGCTTCAGTTTGCGTATTGTCGTATTTTCACGTGCCGTCGCGGGACAGACATTCTACCAATTATTTAGCGTGGCGTTTGATGAAATACTCTCATCAAATTATGGCGAGCATTCATTTCAACATTTAATTCGGACATTTATAGTTGCATCAGCGCATTAGACTCTGAACTGCCTGTTAGTTAGGTTGTAGGGATACTTGTGTTTTTTATTTGTGACTTTGAGAATATACTCAACTATTTTGGAAAATCGTTTTTGATTAGAAATCCCGGACAATCTCCTAATTCCTCAGAGCTATAAGCTGCAGCTATAATATTATTCTCAAATGAAGTGGGCACTAGGAACTCTAATTACAGGCTTCACGTTTTGTTAAATCGCTTTCTGGGGGCTAAAAAGTAAATAGAGAGCCAGTGTTGAGAACGGCGAAAGACAGCATTAACAACATTTTAATAGCCAGAAACTAATGCAACAAACAAACATTTGTACAGCAATTAACTTTCAATCTTAAAACTCGCCGCCCCACAACATGGTTGTAGCCTCTCCCCGATGTTATTCAATCTGTATATTGAGCAAGCAGTAAAGGAAACAAAAGAAAAATTTGGAGTAGGTATTAAAATTCATGGAGAAGTAGTAAAAACTTTGAGGTTCGCCGATGACATTGTAATTCTGTCAGAGACAGCAAAGGACTTGGAAGAGCAGTTGAACGGAATGGACAGTGTCTTGATAGGAGGATATAAGATGAACATCAACAAAAGCAAAACGAGGATAATGGAATGTAGTCAAATTAAATCGGGTGATGCTGAGGGGATTAGATTAGGAAATGAGACACTTAAAGTAGTAAAGGAGTTTTGCTATTTAGGGAGCAAAATAAGTGATGATGGTCGAAGTAGAGAGGATATAAAATATAGACTGGCAATGGCAAGGAAATCGTTTCTGAAGAAGAGAAATTTGTTAACGTCGAGTATAGATTTAAGTGTCAGGAAGTCGTTTCTGAAAGTATTTGTATGGAGTGTAGCCATGTATGGAAGTGAAACATGGACGATAACTAGTTTGGACAAGAAGAGAATAGAAGCTTTCGAAATGTGGTGCTACAGAAGAATGCTGAAGATAAGGTGGGTAGATCACGTAACTAATGAGGAGGTATTGAATAGGATTGGGGAGAAGAGAAGTTTGTGGCACAACTTGACTAGAAGAAGGGATCGGTTGGTAGGACATGTTTTGAGTCATCAAGGGATCACAAATATAGCATTGGAGGGCAGCGTGGAGGGTAAAAATCGTAGAGGAAGACCAAGAGATGAATACACTAAGCAGATTCAGAAGGATGTAGGTTGCAGTAGGTACTGGGAGATGAAGAAGCTTGCACAGGATAGAGTAGCATGGAGAGCTGCATCAAACCAGTCTCAGAAATTGAAGGTGAAGTGCACCTTCAATGCGAAGAGGTAAGTAAAGTGAACCAGGATTGCAATAACAAAACACAGTCACGTTTCGAAAGTAGCATTTTCTGAGCTGCAATTTGAAAATAGTCATATTACATTAAATTTATTTATTGCAGTAAGTACGTGCACTGTTACATAAAATTCATTTATTGAAGTAAGTACGTGCACCACGTGACTTAGAGTTTCACAATACATTATTCCTCTTGCAAAAGTATCTCAGAGTCTGAGATTTTTCCTAGCAGTTGTATGTCAAGAAACACTGGCCGCTTCCCATCATCTGAGACCGATGACCTTGCAGTCTGGTCTCCTTCCCGAAACAACCCAACCCAACCTCATCATCTGAAACATCGCAGCAGTCCTCAGTGCAACAGTTTTCTCTACTGGAACTTATTCCTCTGAAATTATTCTAAGAGGGCAAGTACTGAAGTGGGACCAGCGTCAAAATTTTGTCGCAGTCGTAATCGAAGTAGCATATCATATTGTCTGTTCCCGAAATATTTAAAAACAATCAGTGTATTACTGTGCGTGAAGCTAGATCAGCAGACTCTCTCGTCCCGATTCGGTAGAAGCCAGCCGCCGTTGCCTTTATGACGGCACATGAGATCGACCTTGCACCTCCTCTTCCTCGATCGAAGTCTGGAACTGGAACTCTCACTGTAAGTCCCTTCTCCGCTGGTGGTAAACGACGTTCTGAGCACTGCTGCATTCTTAGCGCTTGTTCTTCTAAGTGCTTGCATGCCTCTGCTTTTTTTTTTATTAGCATGAGTTGACTCATCTAAATCAGTCAGACAGTATTCATTACTGTCTACAACACATTCTTTCTCTCTGGTCTCAAACTCTGCTCCTGTTGGCATGTTATCCTCTTCCACTGGAGATTTGCCACGATCGTAATGATGCAGCTTGTTAGTCCCTTTCTCACTGGTAATATTTATCTGATTAATTTTATTTTCAAAGTCATCCTCAGAGTGAAAGTTCACCACTGCTTCAAGAAGTAAACTTGATGAAGACAAATCATGTTCTGGGGGGCATCCAAATATCGTTTCGTACTGGGACGTTTTAATTCCAAAATGTACAGCACTGTTCTTTAGTAACTGCACAAACCTTAGTGCCCAGCTCCTTCCGCGGTGTTATGCTCCTGCATCCACATAGTTATAACATATTCTATGTCTTAATTTGCTCGCTCTACACTGCCTTGGCTCTGGCTGTGTCTACGTTTAGCGTGCACAAACTAAAAATTGAGCCATATTTCTGTTAAGCTGCTCTTTATTTTGCTAACGAACAATTGTCTGCCTGCAAGACCGAGGAAGCACCTAACAACGTAAAACTCTCAATAATGTTATCGCATACATTGGACTTCTTTGGCTTCAGAACAGCTGATTTAGTGGAGACGGCCCTGCTAAACCATTACGAATTTATAGTCTCCATCTGGTTGCGACTGGAAATCGATTCGATCAACTTGACAACTGGAATTTAACTCTTTGAACAAAATACGCTCCACTACTATTCATTTCTTCCGTCCTTTCTGCTTTTGTAAGCAAGGCTCACATGAACTGAGATAAATCTGGACATCTCTGTGAGTTATATTATCATACTTTGACTTTAAGTATTTTGCATTCAGTCCGTCCACAGTGGCCAGTCGTTACATGAGCATCAGGCAGAATATCACACAGTTCTTCATCGTAAACACAGTACTTAACCTCACCTTATTCAGTAACAGGCTGTATTAATTTCGTTATTCTGTTCGCCTCCAGCACTTCATCTCTCTTCAAGAACTTGGAGCCGTTACCATCCCTGTTTCTTGCAGATTTTAGTGCCTTAGTGTTGTGTACATAGTTCCGCGTAGTCAGCGCGTACACAACTTTCCCACTAGAGCGCGCCCCGCTAAGCACAACAGCGCAGGCACAGCGTTCGTCCGTCTCCGCACTACGAGATGGCGCTGCCATAAAGACGGACCAAATTCTGCTTCCGCCGATCCGCGTATTAATAGGTAATGCAGCCAATGAGATTGCTGCTAACGTAGAACATTTTCTCCTCGCGGATCACACTCGCGCAGTGATACCTGAACGCTCGAGGTATTATAACGAGTGTACAGACCTCCGATTAGTCAGTCTGCATTAGTCTGTAGTCAAGTTTCAGTCTGTGCCTAATAAGATTATCATATTCCTGTATACAGCCATGAAGAGAAATGTATAGACACTTTGTCAAGTATCAGAAATATTTGAGAATAAGATTAACGTACTAAGACCAAAGGAACTTCAGGTTGTCAATTGTAAACAGCATCCAGAATCAAGTTACGTAATATCTATGATTTTTATTATTTTAATAAATGTGTGTGAAAATTAATCAAGTTCTGTTTAAAGTTGGTCACCGTCAATCTGCTACTCTAAGCGTGCAAGTGGCATTTCTATCGTCTGACCTAACGGCAGATGATAAACACGCCACGATAAGACCACGAGACATATTTCTGACACTCGCCTACTTCGTTAGAGCGACAAGTCAAATAATCTGATGGTGTGTGTACCGAAGGTCTTACAGTACGCACACCACACTTAACCATGCTGATAAGTGACTTGTACTTCCTTCTGTCCACAGGGACAGATTTATATTTGAGGCTTCCCTTTAGCATTGAGGTTTCCCTGTTCCACTCTAAGATGTTCGTAGGACTTCACCGACTCAACCATAGCTGAAATGCTATCAACCATGGCTGCACTGCTATATAGCATAAAGTAACATTTATGAGGATGCCTGGTGCCATTTTTTGGCGCACCGTTAATAATCTGCTACTGTTCACATTCTCTAACTGGAGCCAGTGATGGTATACTTTCAGTAGCGGATGTGTTTTTTTGTGGTAAGCTTTCACTGCTCATTTTAGTGATGGTATACATGCACTAGGGAAAGGTTACCTTCCCTGAATTTCTAATTCAAGTATAACATTTATATAATTCGTCTTTAAAGCACAAAATAAAATTTTAAAATAAGTTTTAAAATTATTTTTAAAATCCATAAGTAAACAAAATTTAGAAAAAATTTCATTATTTTAAAAAGCAACTAAGTATTAACAAAAAGTGTTTCAAAAAAATTATTGTTAATAAACCAGAATTTAATTTTCTATATCCATGTTATTATTTTGCACTAAAAATCAGAAACAAACCTGATCCGCTCACTGCACAGGGTGGTCAGAGACAGTATGAAGAGCCTGTACCGGTGTTGCAGGGTGGGTTGGACTGAGAAATAGTTGTTAACAAAAAAATTCGATACGTTGGGCAGTTTCCGAGTTAATTATCATTGAAGTTAGCCAAACAGGCCGTTGCATGCGCAAATTCGAGCGTCCTGCCAGATATAACAAGTTATCAGTTGCATTCATGGCCTAGATGGTAGCGCACGAGTCTGCTCAGCCTTTGGCTCGGGTTCGATACTTACTACTATCCCACTTTCAATTTTTATATCACTCTTGTTCGGTTATAGGAAAACAAACGAAGAACATACTTGTCGACACTATCTCTGGTAGGCCGCTTGAATTTGCTCACGCAACGGTCTGACTAGCAAACTTCAGTGCTAATTAACTCGGAAACGGTGCAGTGAATCCAATTTTATTTCATAATAATTATTTACCAGTAAAACCAGCCCAGAAGCATTTTACAAGGTTTTCAGACTGGATCTGAGCGCCTTGTACATACCTCGTGCAATTACCTCAGGTGTTACCTGATACCTCATTATCTTGTGTTATCTTGAGATAAGCGCCCCTTTAAACATTGAACAGATTCTGCTACCCTACTATTTCAATCCTTTACGAATCTTTTTCACGCTGAAGCCCCCCACAAGATAATGAAGGGAAAAAAAGAGAAGCCCTTACTAAGTTTTCGTCATTCCTGCAGTACAATTTGTGCAACAGGTATGATATTTTAATTTATTACTTTTTATTACTAACTATTCTCAATACATTTCGCAGGCAGTATTCACCTATAAAACTGAATGTAGGTGCAGAATTATATCACTGCATTACACATACGTAGTTCAGGAACTAAGACGTAATAAACCTTGAGTTGCCTGAGAAACTAACTTTTGCTTAAAACGGAGAGCAAATTACTTAGTTCGTACTCATCCAGTGTTTGATAATGAGAGCACTTTGTATAAAATGAGATTATCTGCTTACGTACAAGAAAAAGACATTAGCCAATTATTAACGAGGAATGGGATAGCATTATACAAACTGTATGAACAGCAGCTAATGATGTCTTAGGTAACAAAAGAAAGTACCAGAAAAAAATAAGATTAAGAATATGAAATGAAGAAACTGCGAAGGCAGTAAGACACAAGAAATTTGATCATCTTCAAGCATTAGACTAATAAACAAGGCAAGGGAGATATGTAGGAAACAACGAAATAAAGCGAAAAATTGCATGTAAATTGAAATTGGAAACTTGTAGTAAGGACTATGGGACCACATTGCTGAGGTCATCGGTCCCTAGTTTTTTTCCTTTATTGAATTTCGATTCCCCCCAAAGGGGGCGGGCTGCCAGCAGCTTTTAAAACATAAGAAGAAGATAAGAAACAATAAAAGCAAGCGATAAAACGGGGACTTAACTGTAAAACGGCGGAAAATTGTGGATAGTTAAAACATAAAACAAAGGGTTGGCGATGCTAATAAAATACACAGGAAGCAGACAGGTAAAATAGTAGACAGACAATTAAAACCACGTCGACAGTCTGGTTTCTGTTCGCAAGAGATATAAAAATCACACCCAGTGACAGTATGATTTCCGTTCGCATAACACTTAACACTCACTGGAAACACTGCACTAAAAAGTAGGCACGAAGATGACACACCAAGGGCAGATGGAGGAGGGGGGACCTGGACAGATGAGGGGAAAAAAGGGGGAGGAGAGGAAAAACGAAGGGGGGAGGAAAGTGACAGAGGGAGAGGACTCATAAGGGGGGAGGGGGCAGGGCAGACACGAGAGGGAATGGGAAAAGGCAGATGAGGGAAATGCAAAAGGACTTGGGGGAAAGAAGGGAGGCAGAGAGAGGGTAGGTGAGGAAGAAACCAGGATGGAAGGGGGGAGAGGGAGCCCAGGAAAAGGAAAATTTAAGGGAGGATGAGGTGAGGATCAGAGTTGATAGGAGGGATAAATGGAGGGAGAGAGGGCATCATCCGGGAGGGGGAGTCGACAGATGCCACCTTGGGAAAGGAGATGAACAGTGTAGAGGTAGAGGGTAGGGGGGACACAACGGTGAAGGTGTGGCAGAGGGTGGGGGTTGGAGAGGAGCAACTAGGGGATGAGGGGTATCAAGGTGGCGGAAGGTGTAGAGTATGCGGATATGTTCGAGGAATAGGAGCAGATGGGAGAAAGGAATCAGGTCGTAGAGGAACCACGTGGGGGACAGGAGGTGTATACGGAAGGCGAGGCAGAGTGCATGGCACTCGAGGATCTGGAGAGACATACAGAATTTGGGCGGGGGGTGGATATCCAGGCGGGACACGCATAACAGAGGATGGGACAGATTAAGGATTTGTAGGTGTGGAGGATGGTAGAGGGGTTCAACACCCATGTCCGGCCAGAGTCGGTCGCTAGGCTTACACACTACTTATGGTAAACCTTCCGGGATGTAAGGTCGTGGTCCATGAAACTCTTCGGCTCCTAACGTTTCGTCCAGAGCTGCGCTGGACATCTTCAGAGGGGTGTTTCTCCTCCGGTGAGTCTTGCCGACTGACACCGGAGGAGAAACACCCCTCTGAAGATGTCCAGCGCAGCTCTGGACGAAACGTTAGGAGCCGAAGAGTTTCGTGGACCACGACCTTACATCCCGTAAGGTTTACCAGAAGATATGTCATCCGGTCGTGAAAGCCTTCATACTATTACACACTACTTACTTTAACTAACTTATGCTAAGGGGAACGCATATACCCATTCCCGAGGGATGACTCGAACCACCGACGGCGAGGGGGGGGGGGGGAGGGGGGGACGGGGAAGAAAGGGAAGGAAAGGATCACGGATGTCAGCTGTATCGGGACATTACGCGGAACCAGTGGTGAAATTTTCCCATCGAGCGCCACCTTTCTGCAGTCCCTGTATTTCCTCAATGCTCGCTGTTCTGAGATTCCCGCAGGAGGTCGGACGTACTTGTGTAACCGCACTGAAGGAGGTGGAGCCATTACCCGTGTAGGCGAATGAATTACATGAATGCCTGGTGTCTGCTCTTTCGGACAGGTCATTTTCACTGGCAAACAGAGTAAGGGAAAAACGACTGTACACCTTCCTATGGGTGCTAATCTTTCTAATCTTATGTCCATGGTCCCTACGTGAAATTTACGTTGGTGCAGTAGAATCGATCTCTAGTCAGCCTCAAAGCCGGTTATCTCAATTTTCTGAATAGTGCTCCTCGAAAATAACGTCGCATTCCCTCCAGCAATTCCCATTTGAGTTCCCGAAGCATCTCTGTAATACTTGCGCATTGTTCGAATTGGCTCAAATGGCTCTGAGCACTATGGGACTCAACTGCTGAGGTCATTAGTCCCCTAGAACTTAGAACTAGTTAAACCTAACTAACCTAAGGACATCACAAACATCCATGCCCGAGGCAGGATTCGAACCTGCGACCGTAGCGGTCTTGCGGTTCTAGACTGCAGCGCCTTTAACCGCACGGCCACTTCGGCCGGCATTGTTCGAATTTACTGGTAACACATCTAGCAACCAGTCCCTGATTTGCTTCTGTGTCTATACCAAATACTTGAACAGTATTCAAGAACGGGTCGCACTAGTGTCCTGTATGCGGTCCCTTTTACAGATATACCACACTTCCCAAAAATTCTGCCAATAAACCAAAGTCGACCATTCGCCTTCCCTACTATAGTCCTTATATTGCTCATTCCATTTCATGTTATTTTGAAATATTTAATCGACGTTGAGACGTGGTAAAAATTGCTGTTTTGAAGAGCGCGCCGCAGCTCGTAGTGTGAAGCAGTCGCCCTCCGTTTCTGGCGGTGGCGCCGCTGTGGCAATCGCAGCTTTTGTGTCTCCCTCTGGTGGGAAAGGGGAAAGGTTGCCTGTTCACATGCATTTAAGGGGCGCTATGAGCTCGCCAGTCAGTCAACCACCGTAGTCGCTGAGATGTGCAGCCGCGAGAAGGACGTACCTGCGCCTGCTAGCGACGCGAAGGGTGTGGCAGATCGCCGTCCGGCCGCGCTTGCGCGGTCGGCGGCCCCATCTGGCCCCCCACTTATGACGACCACTGCTATGGCTATGGATTTGACGGACACTACTCCGGAAACGTTGAAGACTGCGCTGTCTGCTCCGCTGCCAGATTCTGAAGATGAGAGCTCTACCGCCCCTCAGCCACGCGGACGCAGCGGGAAACAGAAGAGGAGGGCAACAGCTGCGACGGCCGCTGCTCGCAGCTCGCCGATTGAGAAGAGAGCCAAGCAAGATTTCGCCCCTGATGCCGACGGTTTTGTCCCGGCCCGGCGAACTGCAAGACGCATGCTGTCGTCGACGACGCCTCCAACTGCCGTCGCCAACTCATTCGACGCGCTCGATGACGCACCGGAACCCACACCGCGCGTTCCTGCGCCGAAGAAAGACTCCCATCTTCCGCCGGTGGTCCTCCAGTTTCGGCCGCCCTATGGGGAACTGCAGAAGTTGTTGCGCAGCTGGACAACGGCCGTGTACACAGTGAAGCCTGCAGGGCGTGACCTGTACAGGGTCACACTCCGCACTGCCGATGACTATCGCCGGGTCACGCAGGAGGCGTCTGAGCGTGGTCTCCCTTTCTATACCCACGCTTCCGCGCCCGACAAGGTCCTGAAGATTGTCTTCCGCGACCTCCCGTTCAACATGGAAGCCGATCACCTGCATCGTGAACTCGCTGACCTGGGCTTCTACATCCGGACCGTCGTGAAGATGAAGTCGCCAAAATCACGTGAAGATATGCCGCTCTTCCTGGTCGTCTGCTCTGACACCGTGGAGAACCGCAAACTCTATCAATTGACGCGGGTCGCCGACGTTCCGGTTCAGACCGAGGATCTTCGCTCCCGGAGAGGCCCTGTGCAGTGCTTTCGCTGCCAGGGGATCAATCACGTCGCGCGCCACTGCTCTATGCCGGACAGATGCGTTAAATGCGCCGGCGCTCATGCAGGAAGTGCGTGCCCCCGTCCGCCCACCGAGAAGCCTACATGTGCACTCTGCGGCGGTGCTCACGTGGCCAGTTATCGTGGGTGTGAGGTGTGGAAGCGTGCCATCGCTCGACAACGTGGCCAAACACCAGCGCCACATCAGAAGAAGCCAGCAACGAGACGACCAGGCGTCTCTTTCGCGGCGGCGACGTCTGGGACGCCCTCCGCCTCCCCGGCTGCGTCGGTTGCTCCCGCTCCCGCCGCATCCGAGGCCGTGCCGACACCTGAGGCTCCTACACCTCCACCACAGCTGCCAGTGGCGGCACCGGGTACTGCCTTTCCCGGGACGTCAGCCGGACCGCGCCCCGCCAACCGCCGGCGCGGGGGTCATCGCCCTGTGGGTACCCAGCGCTTGGCACCGTCCGTCGAGCAGCCCCAGGTGGGCTCTCACAGCGAAGCAGCCACGCCTCCCCCCTCCAGCGCCGGGGCCGCGCCACCTGCCTCCACCGCCGACCTGGCCAACCTCGTCGCGCAGCTCACAGCCCTGGTGACCAGTGCTACGAAGTTGATTGAAGTCCTGTCGCAGCAACTCACCGCTGCAGTGCCGATGGCCTCTCCGGCCCCGACCGCTGTCAACACTCACCAGCCACACCATGGGCAGCGTTAGAGGGCTCACGGTCGTCGCGTGGAACGCCAACGGCGTCCGCACTCAAGCTGGCGAACTACGCCAATTTCTCCGAGATGAAGCCGTCGACGTCTGCCTTATCAATGAAACACACCTGAAGCCTGGGGTCGACGTCAGGGCGGCGAACTACTCCAGCTATCGCACCGATCGATTGACGGCGGGTGGAGGGACAGCCGTCTACGTCCGCACTGGCATTCGTCACCATGTGATACAACTTCCACCACTGGCAACGCTGGAGGCCACTGGTGTCGTCGTTCACACCTCGGCGGGCGCCATCACGTTCGTCGCGGCCTATCGGTCGCCGTCTCGTCCCCTGGACCCTGCTGACATCGGTGCTCTGCTCTCCATGAGGGGGCCGGTGTTCGTCGCCGGGGACTTCAACAGTAAACATGTCTCCTGGAACTCCAGGATCACCAATGCCGCTGGCCGCTGCCTGCTCCGGGTAGCGGAACGTCACCATGCGCTTGTGGTGGGGCCGTACGACCCGACGATCTTCCCTGCCCGTGGCCTCCCAGATATAATTGACATCGCGGTCGTCAAGGGCATCCCTCTTCAGATCACCGCCACGACGAGGACGGCGCTGTCTTCGGATCATGTCCCTGTGGTTTTTGACATCGACCTAGATGCCCTTCAGCAGCCCAGGCGAGGTATCTCACTTGCTGGCATCGACTGGGACAGGTTTCAAGAAGCCGTGACGCACTCACTCGCCGCCGCGCCGCCCCCTGCGGAAGCTGGAGCGGACGAAGCACTTCTGCACTTCGCGGCATCGACGCTCGACGCTGCCGCTATAGCGACGCCGCCCCGACCTCGCCCTCCGCCTGACTACTCCCGCCAGCTGCCGCCGGACATCCTTGCGGCCATCACTGAGAAGAACCGGGTCTACCGGGAGTGGCAGCGGACGAGAAATGCCAACACGAAGCGCCTTCTCAACAGGATGCGTCGGGACATCAGGGCCGCCATCGACGACCATCGCAACCGCGACTGGACCAACAAGGTCGCCACTCTTTGTCTTGAAGACGGCTCCGCCTGGCGGACGGCGAAGCGTTTCCTACGCCGCACGCAACGCATCCCTCCGCTGCTGGTTCATGGTCAGGCTGTCTGCGAACCATCTGCGAAGGCTGATGCCCTCGCAGACGTCTTCGAGGCCGCGTTTACGCCTATCGAAGACCCGGCTGACGCTGTCCACGACGCCCTGGTTGCTGACCGGCTCCCACGCTACCTGGAGGCACGCGACGACGACGACGTCATTGAGGAGACAACGGCGGAGGAGGTGTCTTCCATCCTGCGTGCCCTGAACCCCAGGAAAGCTGCGGGCCCAGACGAAGTTTCTAACGCCCTACTTCAGAAGTTGCCGCCCGTGGCTGCCACTCATCTTGCCGACGTTTTTAATGTCATCCTCCGGTCCTGCAGTTTTCCTCAGTCCTGGAAGCATGCAGAAATCGTGGCGATTCCGAAGATGGGGAAGGATCTGCAGCATCCCGTGAACCACAGACCTATTAGTTTACTGCCGGCCGTCTCCAAGGTCTTTGAAAGGGTGTACATCAGGCGGCTGCAGCGCCACGTCGACGAGGAAGGCCTCCTGCCCGAAGAGCAGTTCGGATTTCGCAGGGGCCACTCGGCCATTCATCAACTCCTTCGGCTGGTGGAAGATGCGTTCGTCGCCCTCGAGCAGCGCGAGTTCTTCGGCGCGGTGTTCTTGGACGTGTCGCGCGCTTTCGACAGTGTGTGGCACCGCGGACTCTTGTTCAAACTGTTTGAACTTGGGGTCCCGACGTCGCACGTACGTCTCATCGCTTCCTATCTTGCCGATCGGACCTTCCATGTGCGGGCCGCGCAGGGCTTGTCCTCCGTCCGCCGCATCAACGCCGGTGTGCCTCAGGGCTCGGTCTTGGGGCCACTCCTGTACTCGCTGTACACGTCTGATGCGCCGAAGATCGACCGTGTGCGGCTCGCCCTGTACGCGGATGACACGGCTCTCTATACCAGGAGCCTCAATGCCGCCGTCATGCGCCGCCGTCTGCAGCTCGCCGTTGACACCCTGGCAGCCTGGGCAGTCAAGTGGCGTCTCCAATTCAACGGTGTCAAGACCCAGTTCCTGATCGTCACCAGGCGCCTTGTTCCTGCAGGTTTTCAACCGCTCACCGTCGGTGGAAGCCCTGTCCCGTGGCGCCCAACGGCGCATTACCTCGGCGTCACCATCGACCGCCGACTCACGTGGGTTCCGCATATCCGCGAAGTGAAGGCCAAAGTACGGAACCGGCTCCGCACCCTGTACCCGTTGCTGAACCCCGACTCCCACCTACCACCGCGGCTGGGCATCACCCTGTACAAGGCGCTGCTCCGTCCTGTACTCCAATACGCCGCGGTCGTCTGGGGGAACGCCGCCGACACGAACCTGAAGAAGCTGGAGACACTGCAGAACCGCATCCTTCGGCTCGCCCTACACCTGCCTTACGATTTTCCCACCGCTCATCTTCACGACGTCGCGGAAGTGCCTCTGCTCCGTGACCTCTTCCAGACGACCGCCCGCACCTTTTACGACCGTGCTGGCCGGTCGCACAACGCCGAAATCCGGACGCTGGGCCGCAAACTGCCGCGCAGCGTCACCACCCGCTGGCCACATCTGCTCGCTATATAGCTAGCTCTGCAGACCTGTGCTGAGGAGGCACCCAAGAAGACATCCCACATATGAAGACGCAACATCAGCATGCATGGGAGGCAAAGCATTAACTGCTGCGAACTCCATCATACATCGGAGGCAAAGTTATCTCCGTGCAGATCCACGCGAGCCAGTCAGTCAGTCTTGGTCAGTCTCTCGTCCCCAGCTAGCTAGTCTGTCTCTCGTCCGCATTTGTTAGGCACTTAGTGTCTGTCTGTCGTTCGGAGTGCTAGTATGTCTGTTGTTCGGATCAACCTTTAAAGCCGGCAAAATGAGAGTCTTTCCACTACGCCAGTAAGAGAACTGAGCGAGTGGTCGCGAGTGGTCGCCGGTCGGGGCTTAGTTCCTGCATCTGAGTCTGCGCGTTAGGCCGCCAGTCTGCTCGAGTTTGCTCAGGCAATGCTCATTGGTGGTTGGATTGATCGGTTGGTCGGTCGCGCACTGAGACACAAGATGACTGGTCCGTCTTGAGCGTCGGTGCATGTGAGGTCGCCATGTGAGTCCAGTGGGCTGCGGCGTATAGCGAGGGGTAGTGTCTTCGCGGTCGACACGAGAGTAACAGGAGTCAACCCACGACATCAGTCTGGCCGGTGCGAGCTGCGACGCCGTGAGACGGGAGATCGGCGCGCCTTCCTGCGTCCATTGAAGCGGCTGCCAGCGGACGATTCGGGAGAGTGATTTAGGGGTGTTGCGCCACGTCTTCTCGAGAAATCGCAGTTTATTAGAAGTTAAGTGATTAGTGATATGTTGTTTGATTTACTCTTGTCAAATTCTACTTGTTTTCTTGGTGAGGTCACCAGTCGTTTTGCTTTGGGGTCGTCCCACCATTCTTCTCCGTTTGCCCACCCGCGGGAAGGTTGTTGTTTGTAAATTGGGTAGTCCGTTTTTCCCTTGTGGAGTAGGGGCGGGTGAGAGCAACCTGTGGTTCGGGTTGTTCGGTAATCTCCCTATCAATCTACCGTACGTTAGTTAGCGAATTTATTGCTTGGAGTGTAACGGCCTAATACATAAAGTATGTTTTGATCTTTGGGAACTTTGAGATTATTGCCTATGATCTTGAGAGGCGGTATCTGTGTACTGTAGAGCATCTTAACTATTGTTTGGCCAACCTTGTACAATTTTATGTAAGATTGCATTTCATGGTCTTTTATTTAAATGATCATTTTAGTACATAAAGTTTCCACCCTTTCACACTAAGACTTTTCTTAGAAGTTAAAATCAAGTTGCACCTTCGGTGGCAAGGTTAATGTTTTAATTGTTAGTGTATTGTACCATTTCCATCCCTCCTACGGGGGGTGCATAGTTTGTGTGCTTGTGTAAATTGTTAAAACTCTTAGTTTAAAGTAATCTGGTGTGTTGCAGATTTGCACCAGTGTAGTCTTTCAGAGGCTGTTGTGAGCGGTCGTAAAAGGCCGTGTCAAAAGGGAGTGTCAAGGTTCTCTGCCCGAAAGATCATACAGTCAAAACTTGTTTCTTTCTGCCTTTGAATAAGTTCTAACTTTGATATTTAGAGGGTGCTTTCTCATTACAATTTTAAATCTGTTTCTTTTAAAAAAATGCTTTTAGGCGCTATTAAAGTGAATAAAATTCCCATTTGTTAAAAGGAATTTGGTTATGATTTCATCAGTTACTCCCTGGCAACTACTTCCATGCTTACATAGTGTGATTAAATGTGTTAATGTTCTTGATGAATCGCTAGTAAATAAAATAAATTCTTAAGAATATTCTTTGAAAATAAATCACGGTTCAGACGTGACTAATACTTTATTCGAACATTATGGGTTTGTTTTTCCTACTCGTCCACATTAATTTAAATTTTTCCACATTTAGGGCTAGCTGCCATTCATCACACCAACTAGAAATTTTCTCTAAGTCGTCTTGTAGCCTCCTACAGTTACTCAAAGGCGACACTTCCCCATACATCAGCAAAGAGTCGCAGGCTGCTGCTCACGCTGCCCGCCCCATTTATTTCCATAGAAAATAAGAGCGATCCTGTCACACTTCCCTGCTGCATTCCTGACGACGGCCTTGTCTCTGATGAACACTCGTCGTCGAGTACAACACACTTGGTTTTGTTACTTAGGAAGTCTTCGAGCCACTCACATACCCCGAAACATATTCCATATACTTGTACCTTCATTGTCAGTTGGCAATGTGGTACTGTGTCAAATAGTTTACGAAAATCTAGGAATATGGAATTCGCCTGTTGCCTGTCATCCATGGTTCGCAAGATGTCACGTGAGAAAAGAGTAAGCTGAGTTTCACACGAGCGATTCTTCCTAATACCGTGCTGATTTGTGGACAGAAACTTTTCCCTCTAAGGGAAGTTTATTACAATCAAACTGGGAACATGTTCAAGAATTCTACAGCAGGCCAATGTTGAAGATATTGGTCTTTAATTTTGTGTGTGCTTTCTTTTGCCCTTCTTGTATAGAGTTACCAGCTCTTTCATTCGGTCACTTAGGACTGTGCGCTGGGCGAGAGATTCGCGATAAATTCAAGCTAAGTGAGGTGGCCGATGCTGTGAAGTACTCTTGGTAAAACCGAAACGGGTTTCCATCAGGACCTGGTGACTTATTTGCTTTCAACTCCTCGAGTTGTTTCTCTACAAAGCGATGCTTATTACTGTGTCCTCTCTGCAGCTGTCCGTGCGATGGTCGAAGGACGGTGTGTTTGTACGATTCTCCTGTGTGAACGATTTCTTAAATGCGAAATTTAAAACTTCGACTTTCCTTTTCTTATCTTCTACTGCCACACCAGACTGGTCAACGAGTGTGTGTATAGAAGCCATAAACCAATTTGGCGGCTTTACCTAGGACCAGATTTTTCTGTGATTCTCGGCAAGATCTATTGCTAAGGTGGGACTGTGGTAATTGCTCTAAGCTTCGGGCATCGATATTTTTACAGACGCGCGAATTTCTATTAAACTTTGACTATCGTCATTTGCGTGTTCTCTTTTGAACGGAGATTGCAGCAGCCTTAGCTTACCTACAATTTTTCGAATTTGGTTGTTAATCAATGTTTTGTTTTTTTATTCGTCCTTAGTAAAAAAAAAAGTGTTCAAATGTGTGTGAAATCTTATGGGACTTATCTGCTAAGGTCATCAGTCCCTATGCTTACACGCTACTTAACCTAAATTATCCTAAGGACAAACACACACACGCATGCCCGAGGGAGGACCCGAACCTCCGCCGGGATCAGCCGTACACGTCCTTAGTCCACTTGGCAGATACTGCTCCAGAGTATGCTCACAATCTTTTAAAATTTTTCCTATAATTCCTCTACGCCTATCGTTCTGGAACTAATCGATGTCAATTCATTGTCTAAGTGGAATGCTAACAATTATCTGTCCACTCTTTCTAGCAGAAATGTTTTCCTAGCCATCTTGATTAACTGAGTAACTTTAGTAAACAAAGTTGCTATGATGACATAATGGTCACTAAACCCTGTCGCTATAATGACGCCGTCGATTAGGTCAGGCCTGTTTGTAACTACGAGGTGTAAAATATTTTCATCGCGTGTGGGCTGCCAAACTAGCTGCTTAAGACAGTATTCCGAAAATATGTTCAAAAGAACTTCGCAAGACTGTCTGCACCCCCTGCAATGAATCCATAGACATCCGAGTCTACTCTCGGTAGATTAAAGTCGCCTCCAACTAATATTACATGAACTGAGTATTTTCACACTACTGACCGTAGACTTCTGTCAAAGACTCAAACTGTCACAGCGGAATCGGGTTGACGACAAAAACACTCAAAAATTAACTTGATTTCGCCTAGACATGTTATACGCAAGTAGGTAACTTCACTCTCGCGCTCAAATTCAACCTTGGTAGAGACAATATTTTTGTCAACTGCGATAAACAGAGTCCTACGACGTCTAAACTGTCTTTTCGGTATACGTTTCATAAATCTCTAAATACCTCTAAGCATCCTTCTTAGAGTTTCAGCCTCCTCTCGATTCCGAGAATAATTTGAACATGATAAGTTTCCTGGAGGGCTGTAAATTCGGGAACTTTGTTATGAATACTTCGACAATGAGACATTGGAACAGTGGGAAGGCTACAGGAGAAGCTAGAATAAATACAGAATGTTGGAGGTAGGGAGCCAATACTAAATCAGAGGTTCCTGAATCTAATTAATAGTTGCTGGAATGGATGTCATATTCCAAGATCCTGGTCGCCTGCCCAAGATATACCTACGTTTAAAGAAAGACGCTAGCAACAGGTATAAAAATTGTGATGGAATTGCTGTGTTGAATACAGGATGTAAAATGTTTGCAAGGATATTAAGTAAAAGAATGCGAACCATCATAGACGTTTTATTATTAGAATAACAAAGCAATTTTAAAAAGGGATGGTCATGTACATACGCCGCTTTTACAATTCAGCAGATAATAGAAAAAAAGAAGGGAATATTACCTTGAAAATAACATAGCTTTTGTTGATTACGATAAAGCATTCGATCAAGTAAGTAGGGAAAAGTTACGGGAAATATTGACTCAAAGAAGATATCAGAACGACCTAGTTATAGTATTAAAATTTGTTTATAAAGACACAACTATCAACGTACATGTCAGAAACGGAAGAAATAGTGAAAAGATACATATAAACCAAGACGTAAGGCGGAGTTGTAGTTTTTCTCCTATTTGTTTACAATTTATAAAGACAATCTGATTAAAGGATGGATGTATAAAACTAGCGGAGGCATTTGTATTGCATCAAATTTTACGCTTAAAACGATGCTATTTGCTTTTCATCGGATTATAACTACAACTGAAGACGATCAGTAAAGATAACTATGTATGTTACAAAATTTGTGTGAGAATTGTAATTTTAAAATTTCCTGAAATAAGACAAAAACAGTCGACTCAAAGATAAATACACTGTTAGAACCAAAATTGTAGCCGGTGACACTACATTACATCAAGCCACAGGTCTTAATTACTTACGTTACAAATGTGAAAAGTATTTTTAAAAAATCTCATGTTTCAGGAGACATACGGTACAATAAATAGAAGCCTAAAGTCCAAACCCAGAAAAGAAACACGAATGATGTTCTACAAAGTAATGGCTGTGCCTGTGTCTCTCTGAATGCGAAACCTATACATTGACAAATGCTTTTAAAAACGAGATACAGGCTGCCGAAGTGAGGTTCTTCAGAATAGTAAGCGGGTGAACCCTTTCACATAAAACTGCGAATGAAAAAATAAAAGAACTAGGAATGAACTACTTGGAAGAAAGAATTACCAACTATAGAAATGACTGGAGACAGCATGTTGATAGAATACTGAAGGAGAGGTTCCCAGGAAAAGGAATGAGGCATTGGCGTAAGGGACTTAGATATCTTGGAAGAACAAGGAAACGATGGTGAGATATGTTTCGAAGCTGGAACAGGGGTAATGCAGGAGGAGAAGAAGAATTACTGTTCAGTCAGCAATATTGGAGCGTAGAGCAGATTTGTAAATAGATCATTATTAAAAAAACAAGCTGATTTATGGAAACAATTTGAAAATACAAAACTCGAAACAGCCGATTAAAGGATTGTATTATCGTTAGTGAAAGCTGCCTTTCCACGCTACTTCGTGCACCTGCACATACGCAGTGTATACCGTTCAACGATGTCTCAAAGGATCACGCTATTTACCACAGATACTTTACCTGGCTATGCGAAGCGGATTGACCCTATGCCAGATAAAGTATCTGTGGTAAACAGCGTGATCCTTGGAGAGGTGATCTTGCAAGACGTGTACTGCGGGGATTAATTTGACACTTGCTATGGTCACCATTACCACTGCTTTCTTCTCGAAGCATTTTGCTGTCGGTAGTTCCTGGTATTTAATCAATGTAACTATGTCTATTAACATTTGTCATCGATATTTATGGGAGTCCCATGAAAGGTATGTAACTATATGAGCTCAGTAAGCAGTAATTCGAGGACGCTACGATGCTTCCATGTTTTTTACGGTCAGCTGTGCATTTCAGGGTCAGTCGCCTCATCACATGCAAATTCTGATGTTCCGTATTTTTATGTGACAGCGATGGCAAACATTCAATGCTGTGATGAGAGTATTTCTGAAGTTCTTCCTTCGTCACACAAACACACATATACACACACACACACACACACACACACACACACACACACACACACAGAGAGAGAGAGAGAGAGAGAGAGAGAGAGAGAGAGAGAGAGAGATAGTAAGTACTGCACGTAGCCAGTAGCACTAAGTTACCACCTTTAGCTATTAATAAAACTTTCAGCATTCTGAGGAACCTTACTTCCAAGTTCTCTTACACTGAAGATGGAATTTTGTTCCAGTCTTCTAGAATCACAGTTAGTAGTCACTACTCGGTTTGTCGATGAAAAAAGCGATGAAAAAATGAGAGCAGGTGTTTACAAAAATTTCAGTGGACAATGCAAGCGTTTCTCATTTTGGCAGCAATTTGAAAACTGACCTTTTCTTTATCAACACGATAATACTACTGATAACAATAAAAGGACATTTCATTCATACTTCCTATAAGAAATTGATGGTTTGCAGTATTGGCTCTCACAAAACAACGACCTGAATTCTTCCAATAAACGCTTTTCGTGGACAAGACAGTCGGTATCCTCCTTGGTCACTTCGGCCTAAAGAGCAAAGTTTCAAGGGTTGTCGTTGCCAGGAAAATGAGCATGCTGATGCAAGTAAGTGGAAGCGCACATCTCTTATTTCCTAGCCGATCTAACGGTGCTTTCTGTGGTGGCAGTCATAGAGAAGGCCTCAGTACAGAATTTTATTTCGTCAGTAAACAAGTTGTGTTCCGTTTGTGAAGAAAACAAACAGCTTCATATACTCCAACTAACAGTTTAGCCCATTTTTAAGTGGAATATGTGAAAAGTTTGTGTGGGCGATGTAAGAAACATATGGGGTATCCTGTTTATTAGACTATGATGAACTAATGGGACAGCCTGGCTATAAGCAAAACGCCAAACCAAATTAGACCTGCACACAGAGTCATTGGAACGTTAACGTGAATGACATTTATGAAACTGTGCACTCGACTTGAAAATGGGATAGGTCTGAATCGCATTAATTAATTAATTCATCCTGTTCAGTACATCTAGTGAAGGAGAACGTTCAGCGATATGGAACGCGGCAGGATATGCGTTAACGCAATATGTATGCTACATTAACAGTAGGGAAACCCGGGGCACCTTTAAGCGGAATTTTTTAAAGCTTTTTGGTAAGATTTATCATGTTTTAAACTATGTAGTCTTATAACATGGTTAGTAAATGACAACCTTGTATATATACTTCTAAGTCAACATCACATTTAAGAGGGTAAATTAATTTTGTATTGGCTCAAATCGAGTCCAGAGTGCGGGGCAGCTTTACGCTTCTAGCTTATAAGGGGACACGTTTAAGTATATCAAAGAACGCAATACTGATAAAATGTGTTTCATTGGTAGTACACAAAATAGCGGGCATACTAATACCATTTATCATGGTAAAATACAAACATTTTTGTGGTACTAAACAATTTTTTTGCCGAACTTACACATGATAGGATAATATGGCCCACATAAAAATTTGGATATTAATTAAAGGCCTATTGTCGGAGCTGCTATTTATGCACACAAAAAATAATGTGTTTCCGGTGCCACAGTCACCGTGAGCCACTTTTTAAATCTAAGATACTGGACCCCTCCTTGATTCTTTTTGATTGGTTGTATCCTTTCAGATAGTAAATCCTCTTAATCACATTGCTGCAGATTATAAAATAAGGCAAGACGAGCTGTTTGGAACATTCGTTGAGATCGGAGTGCTTGATAATAGACGCTTTGGAAGGACAAGGTTGTGAGAAGAGCTTGAGAAGAAGGAGGAGGAGAAACAAGATGACAGACGACTTAAAGGGAAAAGGAAATTACGGGGCCTGAAGGCAATGGCGGAAGGCTATCCGCATTTGTTCTTGTTATTGTTTTTAGCAATTTCTTGCTCTTACCAATCCTTACTATTATAGAATGAATTCTGTCTGCTAGATATTCGTTAGCTTCAAATAACGTTTTCTACTTTTTGCTTTCCTGTGCCTTCATTTCTTTTGGTTGTATTTCCATCTGCTGTTGTCTTAAAGATTTTTTGATTGGGTATCAGAATGGCAACGCATGATAGTGTGTAAACGAGCCCCAACATAGCCGCGTAAAAGTGGACCATCGCCATGTTTGAATTAGTTTCGAAACTACAGTACCAGTTTTCAGGCCTTCAAATTAGAGTACTGTACCTTGCACAGTAGAATAATCTCCTGTAAGCTAACATATTTATCCATTCTCAATTCTAAAACGTATGCTTCCTAGTAGATTCGATACTTAAGTAACAAAACTTTACTCACCAGCCACAAAATACAAATATGCTTTCCGCGCTAAGATATTCACTCGGTGCCATGAAATTTGTGAGAGTCCTCAGTAGATGGCAGAACTAATCTTACATTCTTCGGTAGTGAGTCGTCTCTGCGATATCTTAGTCGTGGATAGAAGATGTTTCCAGGCATTGGTAGTTGCTGCAAATACTACACCATGTTCAAGTACATTGCTCAAGGATAGACGTTTGGTACTTAGGTCTATAAAATTTATTACAGATGTGAAGAATATGGAGGAGTATCTCGTCACCACGTCGTCAACTGCACCGCACCTAACAAGGCAAGCTACAGTATTTTATTCTTTGGAACTGTGCAGGAGAGTCAGACTCATGTTGATTAAAATTGTGTGAAAAGTGATTTTGAGGAAATACACTAACAGTGAACGATTTATTTCAAGCGCCTATTTCACCTTGGTTAAATGTTGACTTAAAATTAATAATTTCTGGTTGGGAAGTTGCACCATTTAAATGGTCTTGTTATGTATGAATGTAAGATAAGGAGTCCCACAGCTCTGATGTGTCACATTATTTCAGCCTTTGCTTGACTTTCATTGGCATAACTTCCTTCAGCCAAAGTTACAAGATTAAAGTAACTGTTGCCTAAAGACCTGATATAACTTCAGATTTATTTTCAAGTTCCTTAAAGTTATACTGTAATATGAAGTAATTTAAAGTTTGTTGGTTTCCTTCTGGTATAGCAAATAGTAATCTGGTCCATGAAACAAATTGTTAAAAGTTGGCTGAAAAAGCTATCTTTTCCAAAATTCTTCCCCTAAGAACGCAGCGACCGTTTATGACAAGTAGTAAATTGCTATTGAATAGTCACTAGTGATACTGTACCAAAGTTGTATGCTGTCACTGTGCTTTACTGAAAAATAACGTCTGAGCGATAGATGAAGGTAAGAAGTGCTGTAAGTGCGTAGCCTTTACTTGCGCGTGAGTGTTATCGTAAATACAAACATGGGAATGTGAACTGACAACTTAAACGAACTACTGACCTCAAAGCTGTAAGGTGTCAGGCAAATCCAACACCTTCCATGAAAACCCTGACATGATAAGCAAATCCAGTAGTATGTCACATAGCTCCGAATAAATCGTGACATTAAATTAACCAAAGTAATACGAGTAATGAGTGAGCAAATGGAATACCACAGACTAACACAAGAATGCCTAAATGCATGTCATACCTTCCCACCGTGAGACAGACGCAGTTCCGAGGGAGAAACGAGAACAGAAGCCGAGAGCAGAACCGTGTTAAGCTGGAAGACCCTACGATAAGGGATGGACGGACACCCACGTCGCCAGCTAACTGCTAGGACCACACCACCCGCAAGTTTTAGCGTGAGACTTTTTCACGTCTCTGTTACGTTAGGACCACCCCCCAGCCCCTGTTAAAAGCTAGAGCCCTCCAGAAGAACAGTATAGATCTTACGATAACACTAAAGGACCACACCAGCTGCAAGTTCTAGCGTGAGACTTTTTCGCGTCTCTGTTACGTTGCAAACTTTAAAAATATTGCCCCACCATGAAAAGTATAACTTTTCTCATTGGATAGACAGAATTTTTGTAGGCGGAGCTTAAGGTTAACATTGAGACCCTGATTGGTCAGATGAAAACACAGCCAGATAGTTTTTTTAAACCAACTTCGGTAAATTGTAGTAAGGAGAAGTTAAGAGTGGAGTTACTTCCGAGACGGCGAGGTGAGCGGAGCTGTGCTGTCCGCCGCCCCCTGACGAACACCGACAAGGTAATGAACGCATGCGGTGCCGCATAACAACGCATAAAGCTTCACTCAGAACTGCAGAAGTCTCATCTGTTACACCCCCTTTTTGCGTAATACTAGTGTCGATCGTCAGTTAAAGCTCATGGTGTTCACATTTGCCACTTGAAGTAAAAATCTGAAACGGGATGATTTTTCTGTTATATAGTTATTGAGAAGCCACATCAGCCACTGTAATTTACGACAAGATAGATAAGTAATTAAAGATAATTGAGGGTCACTGCAGACCATTTTGATAGTTCTACTCACAAACATTGTTTATAAATTGCACTATTGATAAAAGGAAATGTTTTAATACAGGATGGTAAAAACCAACTGCGTTCAACAAAAATGTGAACGAATATTCCCTGAATGGGTTTCCAAGTTCTACAGTGGATCGAAGGATGACCTATGCCATATCACATCTATAGTCTAGGTTTAAATTAAGTTTCACAAAAGAGAAAACTATCAAAATGGTCTACAGTGACCCTAAATTATCTTTAATTACTTATCTAACTTGTCGTAAATTACAGTGGCTGATGTGGCTTCTCAATAACTATATAACAGAAAAATGATCCCGTTTCAGATTTTTACTTGAAGTGGCAAATGTGAACACCATGAGCTTTAATTGAAGATCGACACTAGTATTACGCAAAAAGGGGGTGTAACAGATGAGACTTCTGCAGTTCTGAGTGAAGCTTCATGCGCTGTTATGCGGCATCGCATGCGTTTGTCGGTGTTCGTCAGGGGGCGTCGGACAGCACAGCTCCGCTCACCTCGCCGTCTCGGAAGTAACTCCACTCTTAACTTCTCCTTACTACAATTTACCGAAGTTGGTTTAAAAGAAACTATCTGGCTGTATTTTCATCTGACCAATCAGGGTCTCAATGTTAACCTTAAGCTCCGCATACAAAAATTCTGTATATCCAATGAGAAACGTTATACTTTTCGTGGTGGGGCAATGTTTTTAAAGTTTGCAACGTAACAGAGACGCGAAAAAGTCTCACGCTAGAACTTGCAGCTGGTGTGGTCCTTTAGTGTTATCGTAAGACCTATACTGTTCTTCTGGAGGGCTCTAGCTTTTAACATGGGCTGGGGGGTGGTCCTAACGTAACAGAGACGTGAAAAAGTCTCACGCTAAAACTTGGGGGTGTGTTGTCCTAGCAGTTAGCTGGCGACGTGGGTGTCCGTCCATCCCTTATCGTAGGGTCTTCCAGCTTAACACGGTTCTGCTCTCGGCTTCCGTTCTCGTTTCTCCCTCGGAACTGCGTCTGTCTCACGGTGGGAAGGTATGACATGCATTTAGGCATTCTTGTGTTAGTCTGTGGTATTCCATTTGCTCACTCGTTACTCGTATTACTTTGGTTAATTTAATGTCACGATTTATTCGGAGCTATGCGACATACTACTTGATTTGCTTATCATGTCAGGGTTTTCATGGAAGGTGTTGGATTTGCCTGACACCTTACAAAGCCACATCACTTAACATCAAATGGAAAAGAATCGTCTGTGTGTGAAAAACGATCTCATTCATAAGCAGATAAATAAGCAAACCAATATTTTCACGCTCAGTGGACTTGATAAGTGCGAACTGCTTGAAAACAAACGTAACTGTATATAAAAAAAAACCAAATAAATATCGACCTGTACAAGAATGTAATCTGAAACATACGAAAGAATTACCCTGGTAAAATAAAGAAATTGACAGAACCTATATTGCGCAAAGGAAACGAAACAATAACATATTATAAATATCACCTGAAAAATGCAGTACTGGCAGGAACAGCAACAGAGCAAGACTCCGCGGAAAAAAAAGAAAAAAAACCTGATAAAAACTGGCTACAGGTGGTCCAGGGAAATTGGGTTCGTGATCTTGGCACAGAATGCCAGTGAAACACATGACTCAACCTTAAGTTCTGAAATTTCAGTTAGGAAGGAAATAAAACAAAGAAAAAGGCCTCAAATATGAAAATTAATTTAACTCACATGGCACAGTAAATTAACTCATAAGATCAATCAACAGAAGAATTATCAAAAACGTGACTGTGACGAGGGTGAAGTCGACCAACAATAGACATCTAAAAAATTAAAAATAAACTTTTTACCTAATCAGATAATACCTTGTTCTTCATTTCAAAACCTTTTTTATGTACGTCTACAATTCAGGCATGGTTATGAGTCATCGTTCCTCCTCTAAATAAATCTGCAACTCACATAGTCCCAAAAGTGCGTCCATGCGTCACACTGTACACTCAACGAATCCCGCCTGCTGCACACCACAGCTATCCACTACTGACTGTCGTAGATTCTACGACTCCCCAGTGCTGCCATCGCAGAGATACTGTTGCCTGACAACTGTTTCTCTGGCCACAAATCTTCAAATATATCATTTTCCTTTACAAATAATAACATATCCAATATTGTTGTTGTTGTTGTTGTTGTTGTTGTGGTCGTCAGTCCTGAGACTGGTTTGATGCAGATCTCCACGCTATTCTATCCTGTGCAAGCTTCTTCATCTCCCAGTACCTACTGCAACCTACATCCTTCTGAATCTGCTTAGTGTATTCATCTCTTGTTCTCCCTCTACGATTTTTACCTTCCACGCTGCCCTCCAATACTAAATTGGTGATCCCTTGATGCCTCTGAATATGCCCTACCAACCGGTCCCTTCTTCTAGTCAAGTGGTGCCACAAATTTCTCTTCTCTCCAATTCTGTTCAATACCTCCTCATTAGTTATGTGATCTACCCATCTAATCTTCAGCATTCTTCTGTAGCACCACATTTCGAAAGCTTCTATTCTCTTCTTGTCCAAACTATTTATCATCCATGTTTCACTTCCATACATGGCTACACTCCACACAAATACTTTCAGAAACGACTTCCTGATACTTAAATCTATACTCGATGTTAACGAATTTTTCTTCTTTCGTTGCAATTGCCAATCTACATTTTATATCCTCTCTACTTCGACCATCATTAGTTATTTTGCTCCCCAAATAGCAAAATTCATTTACTACTTTAAGCCTCTCATTTCCTAATCTAATTCCCGCAGCATCACCCAATTTAATTTGACTACATTCCATTGTTCTCGTTATGCTTCTGTTGATGTTCATCTTATATCCTCCTTTCAAGACACTGTCCATTCCGTTCAGCTGCTGTTCCAGGTCCTTTGCTGCCTTTGACAGAATTACAATGTCATCGGCGAACCTCAAAGTTTTTATTTCTTCTCCATGGATTTTTATACCTACTCCGAATTTTTCTTTTGTTTCCTTTACTGCTTGCTCAATATACAGATTGAATAACATCGGGGACAGGCTACAACTTGTCTCACTCCCTTCCCAACCACTGCTTCCCTTTCATGCCCCTTGACTCTTATACTTGCCATCTGGTTTCTGTACAAATTGTAAATAGCCTTTCGCTCCCTGTGTTTTACTCCTGCCACCTTCAGAATTTGAAAGAGAGTGTTCCAGTCAACATTGTCAAAAGGTTTCTCTAAGTCTACAAATGCTAGAAACGTTGGTTTGCTTTTCCTTAATCCATCTTCTAAGATAAGTCGCCGGCCGGAGTGGCCGTGCGGTTCTAGGCGCTACAGTCTGGAGCCGAACGACCGCTACGGTCGCAGGTTCGAATCCTGCCTCGGGCATGGATGTGTGTGATGTCCTTAGGTTAGTTAGGTTTAATTAGTTCCAAGTTCTAGGCGACTGATGACCTCAGAAGTTAAGTTGCATAGTGCTGAGAGCCATTTTAAGATAAGTCGTAGGGTCAATATTGTTCCACGTGTTCCAATATTTCTACGGAATCCGAACTGATCTTCCCCTAGGTTGGCTTCTAACAGTTTTCCCATTAGTCTGTAAAGGATTCCCGTTAGTATTTCGGAGCCGTGACTTATTAAGCTGATAGTTCGGTAATTTTAACATCTGTCAAAACCTGCTTTCTATGGGACTGGAATTATTATATTCTTCTTGAAGTCTGAGGGTATTTCGCCTGTCTCATACATCTTGCTCACCAGATGACAGAATTTGTCGGGACTGGGTCTCCCTAGGCTGCCAGTAGTTCTAATGGAATGTTGTGTGCTCCCGGGGCCTTGTTTCGACTCTGGTCTTTCAGTGCTCTGTCAAACTCTTCACGCAGTGTCGTATCTCCCATTCCATCTTCATCTACATCCTCTTCCATTTCCATGATATTGTACTCAAGTCCATCGCCCTTGTATAGACCCTCTATATACTCCTTCCACCTTTCTGCTTTCCCTTCTTTGCTTAGAACTGGGTTTCTATCTGAGCTCTTGATATTCATACAAGTGGTTCTCTTCTCTCCAAAGGTCTCTTTAATTTTCCTGTAGGCAGTATCTATCTTACCCCTAGTGAGATAAGCCTCTACATCCTTACATCTAGCCATCCCTGCTTAGCAGTTTTGCACTTCCTGTCGATCTCATTTTTGAGACGTTTGTATTGCTTTTTGCCTGCTTCATTTACTGCATTTTTATATTTTCTCCTTTCATCAATTAAATTCAATATTTCTTTTGTTACTAAAGGATTTCTACGAGCCCTCGTCTTTTTACCTATTTGATCCTCTGCTGCCTTCACTATTTCATCCCTCAAAGCTACCCATTCTTCTTCTACTGTATTTCTTTCCACCATTCCTGTCAATTGCTCCCTTATGCTCTCCCTGAAACTCTGTACAACCTCTGGTTTAGTCAGTTTATCCAGGTCCCATCTCCTTAAATTCCCACCTTTTTCCAGTTTTTTCAGTTTTAATCTACAGTTCACAACCAATAGATTGTGGTCAGAGTTCACATCTGCCCCTGGAAATGTCTTACAAATTAAGACCTGGTTCCTAAATCTCTTTCTTACCATTGTATAATCTATCTGATACCTTCTAGTATCTCCAGGCTTCTTCCATGTATACAACAACCTTCATTCATGATTCTTGAACAAAGTGTTATCTATGAATTCTACCAGGCGGCTTCCTCTTTCATTTCTTACCCCCAATCCATATTCACCTACTACGTTTCCTTCTCTTCCTTTCCCTTCTATCGAATTCCAGTTACCCATGACTATTAAATTTTCGTCTCCCTTCACTATCTGAATAATTTCTTTTATCTCATCATACATTTCGTCAATTTCTTCGTCATCTGCAGAGCTAGTTGGCATATTGACTTGTACTACTGTAGTAGTCGTGGGCTTCGTGTCTATCTTGCCCACAATAATGCGTTCACTATGCTGTTTGTAGTAGCTTACCCGCACTCCTATTTTTTTATTCATGATTAAACCTACTCCTTCATTACCCCTATTTGATTTTATATTTATAACCTTGTATTCACCTTACTAAAAGTCTTGTTCCTCCTGCCTCCGAACTTCACAAATTCCCACTATATCTAACTTTAACCTATCCATTTCCCTTTCGAAATTTTCTAACCTACCTGCCCGATTAAGGGTCCTGACATTCGGGGATCCGAATGGGGGACTATTTTACCCCCGGAATATTTTACCCAAGAGGATGCCATTATCATGTAACCATACAGTAAAGCTGCATGCCCTCGGGAAAAATTACGGCTGTAGTTTCCCCTTGCTTTCAGCCTTTCGCAGTACCAGCACAGCAAGGCCGTTTTGGTTAGTGTTACAAGGCCAGATCAGTCAATCATCCAGACTGCTGCCCCTGCAACTACTGGAAAGGCTGCTGCCCCTCTTCAGGAACCACACGTTTGTCTGGCCTCTCAACAGATACCCCTCCGTTGTGGTTGCACCTACGGTACGGCTGTCTGTATCGCCGAGGCCCGCAAGCCTCCCCACCAACGGAGAGGTCCATGGTTCATGGGGATGACATACTTGTCATATTCAATAACATCATCAAAAAATAGCCATCTTACAGTGAAATGCATAACTTTGTTTCACAACGACGCCCTAGTTTGTCCATTAAATTCTTCGGATGTAAGATTGCCTAGCTGCTTTTGGTGCCAGTAGGTAATTTTCGCTTGTAAAACGTCGTTACCTGTAGTAAGAGTGGGCAGGTTATGAAAGAGTAGTGTTCAAAGTATTTATACTGTTTCTAGTCGGAAGTTATAGGTTACTAAAGATCAACAAAAGGGAAAGGTCACACTGCTTTACCGGCGCAACCAAAAACTCGTAACATAAGACGATCGTCGAACGCTATATTTTACGAATAGGAAAGAGCATGATAGAGGTATTACAAACTCCATTATAACTTTGCATCCATCTGGATAAGCCAAGGAATTTTATACGCTGTACTTCATTCAGCTGACCATTAGTGCCTGATTTTGGTGCCAGTAGGTAATTTTCTCTTGTTTGTACTATCATGATATGAACCTTTCTGAGAAAAAGACTTTATTAGCTGCGAACGACATGTAGTGATGTTCAGCTATTATCTGGGCTCTGTCTGCTTCGACAGATTTTGGTCCCTTGATTAGTGTGTTTGTATCGTCAGCAGATATAAAAAATTTTGAACTGCCATTTAAAGCCATTGGAAGATCGTTTCTGTATTGTAGAAACAAGGGCGGGTCCAGTAACAATCCCTGTGACACTTCACATGTCCTCCCGTTCCGGGATTATTTTCATGCCAGAGACAGTCTGTTAATAACATCCTGTGCATTCTGTTGGAAGCAAGATTCCATCCATGCAAGGGAAATGTCATTAATGTACTAATACTGGAATTTGATGGCTCGAATGTTTTAATCTAGACAAAGGCTTTGGAAAGGTCATAGGATATGCCAACAGTATAACAGTTCTTGTTTAGCTCTGCCAGCACTTCATCTGTCACGTCTTGTACTGCTTTCTGGAGAACCCCTACAAAAGGCAAACGGTTAAAAAGTGCTGCTCGATTAAAAAAGTCAGTATTCCATCATAGGACACTTTCGCAAATACGTTTGAAAATATTGGAATGAGTGGTATAGGTCTGTAACTGGAGGTGGTTTGCTTAGCTCCAGTTCTGTAGATAGGTGTAACTGCAGCATATTTAAGTCTGACAGGAAATATGCCCCGAGTCATTAACTTGTTACAAGCATAGCTTGAGGGTATTCCTATTAAGTCAGCACAAGACTTAAGTAATCCTCTAGAAATATCATAGTCAGCAGAACTGAAACTTTTTAGTGACCTGATGAATTCCGAAATCTCTCTACAGATTTTATTTTTGTATCGTACATATATTGGTGGTGCATGCAGTGTCTGAACAAGTAAATGTAAGGGACCTGAATAATGTTTATTATCGGGTGCAGTGTTTCAAGCCACCAGTAGGAAGTGATAACTGAATTTGTAGTCAATGATTTGAAAGTGTCAGCATTTCCGCGAGAGCTATTTTCTGGGAGCCCAGTTTCATATGAATGACTAATTTTGGTTCTTTATTTTTTAATAATGTTTCTAACAGTGTTTGTCTTACTCGTGGAAGTTTTATTTTTTGAGCATAGTACATGAGTTCTTCTTCTTTATGACAGAGTAGATTCTACAGTACTGGTGACAATGGAGTTTAAAGTATTGACTACTGCTTGTTCTCTGAATTATGTAGAGCTCTCTGGTCCTAGCAAAAAAACCTTCAAACGAAGGAGTTACCCATCCACTATCCTCACTTTTGTTCAGTTTTCCACTTATTAGTTTTAGAGGAAAACAAGACTCAAAGTACTCTAGGAATATATTTAAGAAAGAATTAAATTTTCTGTCAACAGTCTGCTTTATGAATTCCTCCCCAGCGTTCTTTTCGTAATTTCTGTCCGAAAACTATGATAGAGTCATTGTTTATGATTCTAAGATACAACACATTTCTTCTGCGAAATGTACATAACTGTTCAATAAATTTTGTTGTAACGTTTGACAATATTGACTATTGGTTTCACAACTAAGCGACTACAGGTTCAATAGTTGTTGCATTACGTCCTTCTATAATCGTAGGGATTTTTACTAAGGCAATAAGTCGTGGACATTGTAGATATCGGAATGTGTTTTCTGCTAAATTATATGACCTGAGAAATCTAGTACTTTTTATATAATTATTTTTCGTATTGTTTGTTGAAAGCTTGCTACTCTGTCTTTAATACATATACTGGTAAGAAACGTTAATTGAAAGTAGGTCGGTCGGTTATCTAATATGGTTAAAGTAGGTTCCACCGAAGAAGTTACAGAGAAATGTTACTGCTTGGTCAAATGGACAACAAAATTAGTCTGAGAATTGGTTTATTGCATTTGCATTTCCCACTCTGTCAACGTCATGACCTGCAGCTTTGGTAAATATGGTGAATGATCAAACCGCCGCCCACTTATTAATAATATAATGTCACGCAACAGAAATGGCTTCTAGCCAGGAGGTGGTGGCAGGTGACATGGAGGGAGAGCAATGGTTTGCTTTTGCATCAATGATGGAAGATCTGTACCAGTGTCAAATGCTCTTTATGTCTCAAGACAGGATTTCTTAAATGTTCAAATGTGTGTGAATTCCTAAGGGACCGAACTGCTGAGGCCATTGATCCCTAGACTGACATACTACCTAAACTAAGTTAAATTAACTTACGCCAGGAACAAACAACAAACACATCCATGCCCGAGGGAGGACTTGAACCTCCGGCGGGAGGGGGCGGGAAATCCATGACATGACGTCCTAAACCGCGAGGCCACTCCGCGCGGCAGGTTTTCTTAGGGTATGATTAACACACATCTGGATTACCAATACTATTTCACAAACAATGAACGATTATCAATACGCTACACGGCATGGAATATTCCCCCTGTCTCAATTACTCTGTAAAGACAAACTAAGTTAGAGTTCAATGCCACTTCGGCTACTCTTGCTTCGATGATGATGAAGACAGCATACACACCCACTCTCGAGTGGGGAAAAACCCCTTGCCCAGCCGAAATCGAACCCGGGACCCCGTAATCGATAGTCAGCAATGCTAACGACAAAACCACGAGCTCATATTTAATCCTGCGTACAATTATGGAAAGTAGATAAAATAACCTGAGCACTCCATCATGAGGCCACAAGTGGCCCATCGTCACCATTCGACCGCCGAGTCATCCTCAGCTGAGGATTTGGATAGGAGGGGCGTGAGGTCAGCACACCGCTCTCCCGGTCGTTACGATGGTTTTCTTTGAGCGGTGCCGCTACTATTGTGTCGAGCAGCTCCTCAATTGGCATCACGAGGCTGAGTGCACCCCGAAAAATGGCAACAGCGCACTGCGGCCTGGATGGTCACCCATCCAAGTACTGGCCACGCTCGACAGCGCTTAACTTCAGTGATCTGACGGGAACCGGTGTATCCACTGCGGCAAGGCCGTTGCCCAAATAACATGATGTTCGCTAGTAATGCTTTTTATTTGCAAATGAGGAGCATCGTTTCAAAACGTATCAAATACAGCCGAGGTTACAATACAATTCAATGCGTTTTCACCCCAACTGTGGTGTGTTCTTTAACACTGTCGAGTCAGATAGGGCATTTCGTATTCTTTCGTATAATAATTTAGTGCTGAAGAACGTGAATCGGATCAAATCGTATCAAGTACACCGCAACAACTGGTTCGAAACGTTCAAGACCTATTTCCCAGCTTGTGTTATTATTCCACAGATGACAGTGTAGTGTTGGTTGTATTACTGTGCTCTTTCGATGACCATGGAGGGATATTTATCTGTGGAATAGCCAGCCGCGGTGGTCTAGCGGTTCTAGGCGCGCAGTCCGGAACCGCGCGACTGCTACGGTCGCAGGTTCGAATCCTGCCTCGGGCATGGATGTATGTGATGTCCTTAGGTTAGTTAGGTTTAGGTAGTTCTAAGTTCTAGGGGACTGATGACCACAGATGTTAAGTCCCATAGTACTCAGAACCATTTGAACCATCTGTGGAATAGCGATCGAAAGGAAGTAGAATGAAAATTAGAGCTGCAAAAATTAAAAGACTGCGTGAAAAGGTAGCTCAGTAATAACACCTGATGTATTTTAGGAATAATCATTTTCAATGAAATTTGTAGTGTCGGTGCATTGATGTATTATGCGTGTGGAAAAGATTGCATAAATGCATGTTCTTATACACTGATTGGGCTTTACTGTCTGTTGTTATGACGCGAGGAGAAGTATTTCGTTTTAGTTTCTTCAACCGACATCCACATGTAAGTAATTTTGAGCCACCTTGTAATTAGAAAGGGGACACATTTAAGTGTGGAAGCATTGCAGCATTGTATCTCATGAAAGCAAAAAAATAAAGCTTACATCAAATCCAATAAAGTGAAACAAGATCACAGATTTAGTTACATAAAAATGAAAATAAAAAATTGAAATGAACGTTTTCAAATAATATTATGTGAAAACATGATTGGATCAATATGTATTTTGTCCAAAGAATTGGTTCAAAATTATTAAATGCAATTTAATAATTAAAATGGCACCTTTATGCATTGGGAAATGATTTCAATCATGACTAATTATAGAACATAAACTAAACATCAAGGTCCTGCCGTCGAGAATTTTAGCGAAACTCCCTTTTTTCTTTTTTTAGCGAAACTCCCTTTTTTATTTTTTGCTTGCTGCAAAATTATTATCTGTACACTTAATACGATTTGAGACGATGCTGCTGCTCAAATATTGGTTAGCGAATAGCCATTAGTCAGCTCTGAAGTTGGCCTAAAAATGAACCATGGTTCAAATGGCTCTGAGTACTATGGGACTTAACATCTGAGGTCATCAGTCCCCTAGAACTTAGAACTACTTAAACCTAACTAACCTAAGGACATCACACACATCCATGCTCGAGGCAGGATTCGAACCTGCGACCGTAGCAGTCGTGCGGTTCCGGACTGAGCGCCTAGAACCGCTAGACCACCGCGGCCGGCTAATGAACCATGATAAAACCAGGATTATGATTAATGAGTAGTCACCGGAGGAAAATATGTCTGTAGAAAGAACGCACCTGGAAAGGGTCACAGAATATCTCACTCTGGGTCAACTGCTAAATATGAGAGGAAGCCTAAAAGAATAAATATTTTGACGCATTAAATTTTGCTGGCAAACTTATAGAAGATGCTCTTCAGGTTTGAAGTCTAAGATGTCGGCCGACTGGAAGAAAACTGTTTTTGACCAATATATATTGTCAGTAGTAACTTAGCCGGCCGCGGTGGTCTCGCGGTTCTAGGCGCGCAGTCCGGAACCGTGTGACTGCTACGGTCGCAGGTTCGAATCCTGCCTCGGGCATGGATGTGTGTGATGTCCTTAGGTTAGTTAGGTTTAAGTAGTTCTAAGTTCTAGGGGACTAATGACCACAGCAGTTGAGTCCCATAGTGCTCAGAGCCATTTGAACCATTTTTATCAGTAGTAACTTATGGCTGTGAGACATGGATATTAAATGAATTAATTGTTAGAAAAGTAATAGTTGCCGAAAGAGGAATGGAAAGATCAATGTTGGTCTACACAAAAAAGACAGAAAGAAAGCAGCTGACATCAAACGGACAACAAAGATCAGTGACACAAAGGGAAGAGTCAGCACCTTGAGATGGAAGCGGGCTGGTTCTCGCTCGAAGAAAAGATGGCATGTCTTCAAAACGGGTATTAAATGGTTCAAATGGTTCTGAGCACTATGCGACTTAACATCTGAGGTCATCAGTCCCCTAGAACTTAGAACTACTTAAACCTAACTAACCTAAGGACATCACACACATCCATGCCCGAGGCAGGATTCGAACTTGTGACCGAAGCAGTCGCGCGGTTCCGGACTGTAGCGCCTAGAACCGTTTGGCCACACGCGGCCAGCAAAAAACAGGTATTAGACTGGAGCCTAATTTATCAAATTAGTCGAAGCGAGGGACCACCGAACACATGGGACAGAAACCTAAGAAACACAGCAGGACTGAATGGGCAACGGGAAGCTCAGGATCGGTAGGAATGGAAGAAACTGGAGGGACCCTACGTCGCACGCCGATTCAGAGAGGTCACACCACCGAGTGACCGAATCGGGTGGTGAAGTCATAATGTTTGACAGGAGCTATCCTCATCACATAGAGCATACAAATGCAAACAAAAAGAAGTCATCGTAAACATTTCTTGTTGCGTGGCATTTCAAGATCGATGAAGGTCTCCTTCTGGCGAGACATAGAAGCACCACATGTCCACATGTGTCGGTGAAAACTCACTGGTAGGTTCACGACAATTTAGCAGGGTCGTCGAAATAGATAAGACAAGTATTCTGCAGATACCACTCTAGTTAAGTTCTGTCTAACAGTTCAATGTCATCATAGGGTGCCCCAGCAAGGTGGCGCAGTGGCTAGCACACTGGACTCGCATTCGGGAGGACGACGGTTCAAAATGGATCTGAGCACTATGGATCTGAGCACTATGGGACTCAACTGCTGTGGTCATAAGTCCCCGAGAACTTAGAACTACTTAAACCTAACTAACCTAAGGACAGCACACAACACCCAGCCATCACGAGGCAGAGAAAATCTCTGACCCCGCCGGGAATCGAACCCGGGAACCCGGGCGTGGGAAGCGAGAACGCTACCGCACGACCACGAGATGAGACGGTTCAATCCCGCGTCCCGCCATCCTGATTTAGGTTTTCCGTGATTTCCGTAAATCGCTCCAGGCAAATCCGGGATGGTTCCTTTGAAAGGGCACGGCCAACTTCCTTCCCCTTGCTTCCCTAATCCGATCAGACCGATGACCTCGCTTTCTGGTCTCCTCCACACAACAACCCAACCCAACTCATCGTCTGTACGAAAGGGGTTCCGTAGTTTTTCTTTTCCTTCTTTCAAATCTAACGGCCTCAAAACAGCCTCTTTGACTGTTTAGAATATTTGTTGCGTTATGAAAACTCCTAGCGTGAGTGTTCTTCCAAATATAAATTTCACTATATTCTCATTGCGTCTAAAGGAAAGAAACCAAAAAAAGAAAGAAAATAAAATAAAATAGGAAACAAACAAATAGGGGGTATATCTCACGAGCCGAATGTGAAAAGAAAGGGACGCATCAGAATACTGATGTCACGATTGCTTGTATTGCTCGAATTAACATTCGTGTGAGAAAAGCGAAACTGGATCAAACATGTTCATTCCAGTGGCTTGTACAATGCACCAGGCGTGAAGGCATAGTGTTAGTCGAGTATTGCGAACCGTTACCGATTACGTTTTGGAACAGGAAAAACGGTATTGCATGAAGGGCTTACATTATCTGTAACTGCAATCAGATCAGAAGAAATGATTTGTTCGTCTAAATAACAAGGGTCTTACTAAATACACGAAGGCTATTAGTGTAGGGAAGGAGGAAACTCTCAGTAGTCATACAAGGAAACGTGAAGGTGAGAAGGTGATCCAAAGTCAGTGTCGCTCCACGTACCCGCACGGAAATGTACGTCATAAAGCACAGCTCTTACGACTTAGGAAGTTAAAGTCTCAGTCCATGTTATTTTAATGCTGTAAAATGTAAATAACCTGCAGCTGTATACATAAAACAGTAGTAACAAGAGAAACTATTTATCCTGTAAACTATTCTTACATCATCAGTGTTCGTCTTGTAAATCTGAGACTTTTCCTCGATGTTTCCCGCACGTGTGGAGAGTCCTTGGCAACTGTTTCTTCCAGCTCGTAGCAAGAACGAATAGGAAATTATTCATGAAACGGTCGTATAGGATTGATGGCCGGGATTCCACTCCTGGGAACTTCGGCCTTAGAGTTGCATAGCTTTTCAGTTGGCGCCACACTGGGTGACTTACGTTTCGCTGATGGTGAACTGATGAGGAGTACAACACAACAGCCAGACCCCGAGGGAATAAAAATCTACGACCAGGCTGGGGACTCGACTAGCACACGCTGGGCATTCAATTAGGTAGGCGGACAGCAGATTAGCCAATTAATATTAAGAATAGGTCTTACACCCATGGAGGAGGGAAAATTACAATTCCTTTTATCACAGTTACGTGTCGACTGCGAGCATATTTACCGAGTAGGAGAACTAATTTGCAAATTAATACTACACTACTGGCCATTAAAATTGCTACATCACGAAGATGACGTGCCACAGACGCGAAATTTAACCGACATGAAGAAGATGATGTGATATGCAAATGATTAGCTTTTCAGAGCATTCACACAAAGTTGGCGCCAGTGGCGACACCTACAACGTGCTGACATGAGGAAAGTTTCCAACCGATTTCTCATACACAAACAGCAGTTGACCAGCGTTGCCTGGTGAAACGTTGTTGTGATACCTCGTGTAAGGAGGAGAAATGCGTGCCATCACGTTCCCGACTTTGATAAAGTTCGGATTGTAGCCTATCGCGATTACGGTTTATCGTATCGCGACATTGCTGCTCGCGTTGGTCGAGATACAATGACTGTTAGCAGAATATGGAATCGGTGGGTTCAGGACGGTAATACAGAACGCCGTGCTGGATCCCAACGGCCTCGTATCACTAACAGTTGAGACGACTGGCATCTTATCCGCATCGCTGTAACGAATCGTGCAGCCACGTCTCGATCCCTGCGTCAACAAATGGGGACGTTTGCAAGACTACAACCATGTGCACGAACAGTTCGACGACGTTTGCAGCAGCATGGACTGTCAGCTCGGAGACCATGGCTGCGGTTACCCTTGACGCTGCATCACAGACAGGAGCGCCTGCGATGGTGTACTCAACGACGAACCTGGCTGCACGAATGGCAAAACGTCATTTTTTCGGATGAATCCAGGTTCTGTTTACAACATCACGATGGTAGCGTCCGTGTTTGGTGACATCGCGGTGAACGCACATTGGAAGCGTGTATTCGTCATCGCCATACTGACGTATCACCCGGCGTGGTGGTATGGGGTGCCGTTGGTTACACGTCTCGGTCACCTCTTGTTCGCACTGACGGTACTTTGAACGGTGGACGTTACATTTCAGATGTGTTACGACCCGTGGCTCTACCCTTCATCCGATCCCTGCGAAACCCTACATTTCAGCATGATAATGCACGACCGAATGTTGCAGGTCCTGTTTGTCCTTTCTGGATACAGAAAATGTTCGACTGCTGCGCTGGCCAACGCATTCTCCAGATCTCCCACCAATTGAAAATGTCTGGTCAATGGTGGCCGAGCAACTGGCTCGTCACAATACGCCAGTCACTACTCTTGATGAACTGTGGTATCGTGTTGAAGCTGTATGGGCGGCTGTACCTGTACTCGCCATCCAAGCTCTGTTTGACTGAATGCCCAGGCGTATCAAGGCCGTTATTACGGCCAGATGTGGCTGTTACGGGTACTGATTTCTCAGGATTTATGTACCCAGATTGTGTGAAAATGTAATCACGTTTCAGTTCCAGTATAATATAGTTGTCCAATGAATACCCGTTTGTCATCTGCATTTCTTCGTGGTGTAGCAGTTTTAATGGCCAGTAGTGTATAACATCAATTTTGGTCGGTATTATGGACCCACTGATGTGTTGCTGAAGTACACGACCATCGAGTAGTAAGGCAAACTATGCTGCGACTTTACCTAAAGGATATTCTGCTTAGTAGTATCTCTCGAACCAGTATGCCATAGGAGCAAATCAATGCGATTTTGTCTGCGGTTACTCGTTGCCTAGGCAACTGGGCAATGCACGGCTCTGTTTTCATGCCCAGCAGCTAACTCGATGCAAATAATTATCTATAGCTCTGATCCTGCAATCAAAGTCTATCCACTGGCTAGAACTGCAAGTTAATACAACACACAGATATATAAACTAAAAGATAAATGAAGAATTAACAAAAAAGTTATGTAACTGATGTAAATGACGCCAGAGAATTCTGTTGAACAATGTTTAATCATGAAAGTCTATCTCAGATAAATGGAAAGTGTTTGTAAGATAACCAGTTATAACACAGACAGAAATAATTTTATTAAATGCAGTACAGTTCCATTGAGAGCGTTACGAAAATGGCAGTAGAATCTCCAAGTTAAACAACCGTTAAACATTCGCCAGTTCAAAATAATTCACGTTTCAGTGCGACAATTTACACAACAATATACGAGAAATATCGAGTAGAAACTCATTCTCTGTATATTCTCAGTTCCTTGTGCAAGCAGAAAAGTTAGACTGGAGCACACTCAGATCTCGCGACACTTAAAGCCTCATGGAAAGTTAAAGTATTTTAGGGGCCGTTCATTGTCCGGAGTCAATCACTCACGTGACTGAATATCTTATTGTACCACAGGCAGGTCTGACTTCGTCCAGAGCTAGCGTAAAAGTCTCCAAATCGCTTCCTTGTTCTCACGACTCGAAAAATGTCTGTCTCACCTTGACTCCAGCAGTGTTTCGCCACTGCCTGATTCTCATTGGCGGAAGGCCATCTCCAACAAAAACACATCGTTCCTATGTTCTACAGACATGATTTTGACTCAACTTGTGCGCTTTCCACAATAAACTAATATGTTATAACCATATGTAAATAAATTCGATCACACTCAGCTCAAATACGATAAACATAAACAATAGTTCTTTCATACATAAACAAGCTAGTATTCTTGCGCAAGTACGTACACGTTAAATGGCAACAGGTCATCGTTAAGTATAGTTTAAGCAATTAATAACGACTACTTGATAGAAGCGTCTTTTTGCATTCTTTTCACTAAAGTAATTAGCTGACACATGTATTTGTCCACTCATAAATTACATAGGTTTTTTTCATATAAATTGTAATCGTATTCAAATAAAATAGTAAAATATTCATTAAATAACAACATAAGTATGGAACGATATGACGTATTCATGCTGCATTCGGTTACTTTGTTATTGTGGAGGATACAATTATCTGACAAGCACTTACATAATGAAAAGAATATGAAAATGTAACGAAATTAACAAACAAAATAAATACAGGTACATAGCTTCCAAAAGTCATACCTACAGTGCAATGCTATCATCATCGTTTGGTGAAATCGCATAAAGGGTTTAAAAGCTGTTAATTCCAAGGTTCATTGTGACAATATTTAATCACTGTAAATTATTAACTTTTGTAGCTTATAAGATATTACTATATCCCTGAATGCACCCTATTTTTCTGAGAGCGCCAAGTATTCAGTTTTGCTTTATTATGTATCTATGATTTACACTGAAGAGCAAAGGAAACTGGAAGACCTGCCTAATATCGTGTAGGGCCCACGCGACAGAGTTGTGTCTAGACGTGTCAGGGGTCCCATATCACTCTGCACACGTTCCACGCCATTACAGAACTTCCGCCAGCTTAAACAGTCCCCTGCTGAAATGCAGGCTCCATGGATTCATTAAGTTGTCTCCATACCCGTACATGTCCATTTGAAGCGAGACTCGTCCGACCAGGCAACATGTTTCGAGTCATCAACAGCGTATTGTCGGTGCTTATGGACCCAGGCGAGGCGCAAAGCTTTGTGCCGTGCAGTCATCAAGGGTACACGAGTATGACTTTGGCTCAGAAAGCCCATATCGATGATGTTTCGTTGAATGGTTCGCACACTGACACTTGTTCATGGCCCAGCACTGAAATCTGCAGCAATTTGCGGAAGTGTTGCACTTCTGTCACGTTGTACGATTCTCTTCAGTCGTCGTTGGTCCCGTTCTTGAAGGATCTTTTTCTGGCCGCAGCGATGACGGAGATTTGATGTTTTACCGGATTACTGATATTCACGATACACTCGTGAAATGGTCGTACGGGAAAATCCCCACTTCATCATTACGTTGAGATGATGTGTCCCATCGCTCGTGCACCGACTATGACACCACGTTCAAACTCTTGATAACCTGTCATTGTAGAAGCAGTAACCGATCTGACAACTGCGCCACACACTTGTCTTATATAGGCGTTGCCGACCGCAGCGCCGTATTCTGCAGGTGACTGCTGACAGATGCATCACAGTGAACGAATGTCACGCTACGTTGGGATGGGGGAAGGAAGTGTTTGCAAAATATTGAAAGTGTTGGCGTTAAAAAAGGTTTGTGCCAGGTGGGTTCCCAGGATGTTGACAGTGCCTCACAAAGAAACAAGAAAAACGGTATGCAGCGAACTTTTGGAACAGTACAACAGTACGACAATGGTGGAGATGAATTTCTTGAAAGAATTGTGACAAGTGATGAAACATGGATCCCTCATTTATCACCAGAGATAAAGAGGCAATCAATGGAGTGGCATCATGAATATTCACCCAAGAAAAAAAAAATTCAAAACCACTCTTTCTGCTGTAAAAGTTATGGCTACGGTGTGTTTCGATTCCGAAGGACTCTTGCTTGTGGACATCATGCCAAGTCGAACCACCATAAATTCTGATGTATATGCGACGACAGTGAAGAAACTTCAAGGTCGACTGAGTCGTGTTCGAGCACATCGGCAAAAGCAGGATGTTTTGCTGTTGCACGGCAATGCACGGCCACATGTCACTCAAAAAACCATGGAAGCGATCACAAAACTCGGATGGACAACACTGAAACACCCGCCTTACAGTCCTGACCTGACTCCACGTGACTATCATCTCTTTGGTCCAGAATTTTACCGTGCGGGTATATAGGCGCTGGTTCCAAGATGGCGTAAGGCAGTTGAGAGGGATGGAAATTATGTGGAGAAATGAAAATACTGTTCCTAAAGCATGTATCTACACACTGTAAAACTTTTAAACATGTAGAATAAAAGATGAATTTAAAAAAATAGTGTGCATTTCTTTTGGAGTGACCCTCGTACTTAGCCCCGTGATGCCAATTGAGGAGCTGCTTGAGTGCGAAGTAGCAGCTCCAAGGTCTAAAGAGCCGATAACGGCCGGGGAAATTGTGTCCTGAACCCACGCCCCTCCATATCCCATCGAAATGACATTATTGACGAGGATGACATGGCGGCTGGTCAGTCGAGTTCGGCCCGTCTGCGGCCAGTACGCCCAAGTTTTTGTGTTGTTTCTCAGTCATAAATTGTATCTGAATGTTGCTTCTTAGCGAGAAGTTCGTGTTACTCCTCTTGTAAGAAGGAGAAAGGAATCAGTCTGGATATTTATCGAGCCTGTAAATGTGATACAAGAACTCCTGTCGGATGTGGTGATAATATTGACAACAGTGAATATAAACACTTATAAATTCGTGGAAGAATGATTGGGAGAAGTTAGCATTAAAACATAGCCGTTCAATTTGTGAGTTTGTCTCTCCCTCCGTCCCTCTCTCTCTCTCTCTCTCTCTCTCTCTCTCTCTCTCTCTCTCTCTCTCTCTGTGTGTGTGTGTGTGTATCCTGTGTCTACGTGTTTTATTTTGTTAATTTAGAAACAAATTTTTTAATCTAATATGAAAACTTTTTGGCTATTGTACTTATTTAAGTGTTATCGTTAACTCCCTGAATACCAGTAATTTCTGTCGGAAACAGCCCCATGCTGTTACAGGACAAATACAAGGGATAGGCAAAATAATGTGAACACCTGTACTTAGTTGGAATGGTTAATTAATAAGGGGTTAGACCCCCATTTTACCCGTAATACAGCTGCGATTCTTCTTGGAATACTGGCAAACAATGATTGTAAAGCCTCCAGTGGAATGTTATGCCACTCTTCGACCAGAACCTCCTCTAACTCCTGTAGTGACGAGGGAGGCGAAAATCTGCTCCAGAGTCTGCGTTCCAATACCTCCCAAAAGGGTTCGATAATGTTAAAGTCCAGGGACTGTACTGGCCAGGGAAGACGCTGCTGTTCAGTTGCATGCTCCTCATACCACGATTGTACTGCCCTCGCTGTGTGAATGGGTGCATTATCGTCCTGAAATATGGCATCATTGTTGGGGAACAACATTTGGGTCATGGGGTGCACGTGATCACCTAAATTGTTCACATGATCGTTGGCTGTAACACGGCCTTTGAGAGTAATGATGGGACCAGCAGAATACCATGATATGGCTGTCAACACCATTACAATTCCATCTCCATGCTTAACCATTGAAACCAAGCAATTAGGATTGTAGGCTTCTTTTGGCGTTCTCCAGACGTAAACCCGGCCCCATGTTGGCAACAAAGAAAACGTTGATTCGCGGGCGATATGGCGTGTTTCCACTGATCAGCCGTTCAGGATTTATGCTCCTGACACTGTTTTACGCTTCTTTGCGTTGGTTGTCGCCACTGACGGTTTCGATATAGCAGCTCGTCCAGGAATATTCGCTTTATGGAGTTCTAGGCTGACAGTGTCGGTAGATACGGCGTCTCGAAAATGGCTATTGATGTCTGCTGTCACTTTAACCGCAGTAGTTTTGTGTGGTTTTTGCGCAATTCGTCTTAGCGTACGACGACCTCCGTCATTTAATTTTGATTTGCGCCTACTATTACGTTTACACGACGATGTCTTTCCATGTTTTGTGTAGGCAGTCATGACTGTTGAAACAGTTGCTCTTGAAACAGTTGCCTGTCTTGGTTACTGATCCTCCAGCTAATCTGGCTCCACACACTCTGCCCTGTTCGGAACCCTGTTAGGTCTTTCATTGCAATTCGACCTCGGATTCTGAATGCAAATGCGAAGTCTGCACTACCCGTAAACAACCTGCACTGATGCCTAGTCCGTATTGACGACGCACAGTCCAGCGCGACACGTCCTTACCTCTGTTGTTGAGCATCAAACAAAACCATCCCAATACTAGCACTGTTCACATTATTTTGCCTATCCCCTGTACATCTAGTGGAGCGCCGAGGTACTTCTACGAATGTAATGTTATGTAGCAGTCACAGCGTTCAAAACAACAGTCGGCGCGGACTTCGTACTACGTGACTGTGGGAGATTGTGGCACGCAATTTTTTTATTGTGGCCATATTGCGGAATCATTGATAGTAAAAGTAAGTTGATCTAAGGTTATCGTAATGTAAAGCTGGGTTTGTACTACTGCTTTTATGAGTGGTTTAAAAAAGAAATCACTGGGGCAGTACGTAGACTTGATACGTGATTTAGTGTCTGTTATTTAGTACTGTAATTTGCTTTAGGCATTATGAGTTTGTGAAAATTTCGAGATGTGGCATTCTATTTAGGAAAAATGCGAATTTTCTTTCAAATGCATCACATGAAATGATGTTGTTGTTGTGGTCTTCAGTCCTGAGACTGGTTTGATGCAGCTCTCCATGCTACTCTATCCTGTGCAAGCTTCTTCATCTCCCAGTACCTACTGCAACCTACATCCTTCTGAATCTGCTTAGTGTATTGATCTCTTGGTCTCCCTCTACGATTTTTACCCTCCACGCTGCCCTCCAATGCTAAATTTGTGATCCCTTGATGCCTCAAAACATGTCCTACCAACCGATCCCTTCTTCTAGTCAAGTTGTGCCACAAACTTCTCTTCACCCCAATCCTATTCAATACCTCCTCATTAGTTACGTGATCTACCCACCTTATCTTCAGCATTCTTCTGTAGCACCACATTTCGAAAGCTTCTATTCTCTTCTTGTCCAAACTGGTTATCGTCCATGTTTCACTTCCATACATGGCTACACTCCATACAAATACTTTCAGAAACGACTTCCTGACACTTAAATCTATACTCGATGTTAACAAATTTCTCTTCTTCAGAAACGATTTCCTTGCCATTGCCAGTCTACATTTTATATCCTCTCTACTTCGACCATCATCAGTTATTTTACTCCCTAAATAGCAAAACTCCTCTACTACTTTAAGTGTCTCATTTCCTAATCTAATCCCCTCAGCATCACCCGATTTAATTAGACTACATTCCATTATCCTCGTTTTGCTTTTGTTGATGTTCATCTTATATCCTCCTTTCAAGACACTGTCCATTCCGTTCAACTGCTCTTCCAAGTCCTTTGCTGTCTCTGACAGAATTACAATGTCATCGGCGAACCTCAAAGTTTTTACTTCTTCTCCATGAATTTTAATACCTACTCCGAATTTTTCTTTTGTTTCCTTTACTGCTTGCTCAATATACAGATTGAATAACATCGGGGAGAGGCTACAACCCTGTCTCACTCCTTTCCCAACCACTGCTTCCCTTTCATGCCCCTCGACTCTTATAACTGCCATCTGGTTTCTGTACAAATTGTAAATAGCCTTTCGCTCCCTGCATTTTACCCCTGCCACCTTCAGAATTTGAAAGAGAGTATTCCAGTTAACGTTGTCAAACGATGGGCGATTGAGAACTGTATGCACTAGTGGTTCCAAAGTAAAACCACCTCCCTAAATCTGCCCTCGTCGGAGGTTCGAGTCCTCCCTCTGGCATGGGTGTGTATGTCGTCCTTATCGTAAGTTAGTTTCAGTTAGATTAAATAGTGTGTGAGCTTAGGGACCGACGACCTCAGCAGTTTGGCCTCGTAAGACCTTACCACAAATTTCCATTTTCCACCTCCCTAAAACAATTGATTGTTTACTTGTTGCCAATTTATTCTGCATTCGTCGCTTACTATGATAATAACGGTTAACTTCATGAAAAAATTTACAATTATATTCCATAGCGAAAGCATATCCTTAACACAAGTAAGTGTTTACTTTCTGCCAATTTCTTATTGTACTCAGTGCTTACTATTATAATAAAGGCCAATTTCTTTCAAAGAAAAGATTAAAATTATATAATTTTCATTTTTGTGGGTCTCAAAATGTTAATCTGGACGAAATTAGTGCTTTACAATGCTTAGTAGTATACAGGGTGTTACAAAAAGGTACGGCCAAACTTTCAGGAAACATTCCTCACACACAATGAAAGAAAATATGTTATGTGGACATGTGTCCGGAAACGCTTACTTTCCATCTTAGAGCTCATTTTATTACTTCTCTTCAAATCACATTAATCATGGAATGGAAACACACAGTAACAGAATGTACCAGCGTGACTTCAAACACTTTGTTTCAGGAAATGTTCAAAATGTCCTCCGTTAGCGAGGATACATGCATCCACCCTCCGTCGCATGGAATCCCTGATGCGCTGATGCAGCCCTGGAGAATGGCGTATTGTATCACAGCCGTCCACAATACGAGCACGAAGAGTCTCTACATTTGGTAGCGGGGTTGCGTAGACAAGAGCTTTCAAATGCCCCCATAAATTTAAGTCAAGAGGGTTGAGGTCAGGAGAGCGTGGAGGCCATGGAATTGGTCCGCCTCTACCAATCCATCGTTCACCGAATCTGTTGTTGAGAAGCGTAAGAACACTTCGACTGAAATGTGCAGGAGCTCCATCGTGCATGAACCACATGTCGTGTCGTACTTGTAAAGGCACATGTTCTAGCAGCACAGGTAGAATATTCTGAATGAAGTCATGATAACTTGCTCCATTGAGCATAGGTGGGAGAACATGGGGCCCAATCAAGACATCACCTACAATGATTGCCCAAACTTTCACAGAAAATCTGTGTCGATGACGTGATTGTACAATTGCGTGCGGATTCTCGTCAGCCCACACATGTTGATTGTGAAAATTTACAATTTGATCACGTTGGAATGAAGCCTCATCCGTAAAGAGAACATTTTCACTGAAATGAGGATTGACACATTGTCGGATGAACCATTCACAGAAGTGTACCCGTGGAGGCCAATCAGCTGCTGATAGTGCCTGCACACGCTGTACATGGTACGGAAACAACTGGTTCTCTCGTAGCACTCTCCATACAGTGACGTGGTCAACGTTACCTTGTACAGCAGGAACGTCTCTGACGCTGACATTAGGGTTATCGTCAACTGCACGAAGAATTGCCTCGTCCATTGCAGGTGACCTCGTCGTTCTAGGTCTTCCCCAGTCGCGAGTCATAGGCTGGAATGTTCCGTGCTCCCTAAGACGCCGATCAATTTCTTCGAACGTCTTACTGTCGGGACACCTTCGTTCTGGAAATCTGTCTCGATGCAAACGTACCGCGCCACAGCTATTGCCCCGTGCTAATCCATACATCAAATGGGCATCTGCCAACTCCGCATTTGTAAACATTGCACTGACTGCAAAATCACGTTCGTGATGAACACTACCCTGTTGATGCTACGTACTGATGTGCTTGATGCTAGTACTGTAGAGCAATGAGTCGCATGTCAACACAAGCACCGAAGTCAACATAACCTTCCTTCAATTGGGCCAACTGGTGGTGAATCGAGGATGTACAGTACATACTGACGAAACTGAAATGAGCTCTAACGTGGAAATTAAGCGTTTCCGGACACATGTCCGCATAACATCTTTTCTTTCTTTGTGTGTGAGGAATGTTTCCTGAAAGTTTGGCCGTACCTTTTTGTAACACCCTGTATAGAAAATACAGACTCGTGACTTCGACGGAAAACCAGCCGTACGAGTTTGGACTGTCTGTGTTAGTGTACCCAAAGGCCAGAAAAATAAAATTAAAGGGCTCTCAGAATCTGCGAACGTACTATGGCAACATACCAACATACCGCAAGTTATTACTGCTCTACTCTCAGACGTAAAAGTTCCGTGATACATGGCAACAGGTTGGCTGTAATTGTAAGAATGTTTCCTCATCTGCAAGTGTGGGCAGGCTCTGAAGATTTAGAACTATTGAATGTTATACAAACTGGTAGAGATAAGCTGAAATTTACCCTCGTAATCTTTTCTGTTGAAAGCATCGTACAATTACAGTTAGTAGAAGAATATCACTTGTCTGATATTGGTAATAACCAAGCCTAAGCGTTGAAAGTCTACCGTAGGATGGTCGTTGACATATATGGAGGCAGATCTCCTCCTCTTTGGCGGCCACATAACGTCTTCGGCGTTGTGAAAAATGTGGGTTTCTAACGTTTGGGGTATGAACTCAGATTTGCTACATTTCCAATGAAACTCCTTTCCCAACAAAGCTTTATGCTGAGTGATGGCTGTGAGTTCATTAAAATGTATTGCATTTAAAAATTTTACAAAAATTCAGGGCTAAAACACTGCAGTGCTGGATTTATAATTGCAATACCAGGAAGTTTTTTAAGTGCGCATATGAAGCAGAGTACGAAAAATAGTGTTAATTTTGTAAGAACTTTGGGAGGATACGGGGTGCCCACCAGTGACAGCGACAACAGCCTGACACCGCTTGGATATCGGCTATAAATGGGATCCGGGAAGGCCATCCCATGCTGCTTGAGCATTATACCAGAGATGGTCAGTCGTAATGGTTGGCGAGTGATGACATTTCACTTTCGGTAGCGTGTGACCAGATGTTTTCAGTGTGCAAAAGATCCGGAATAAGTGCTCGCCTGTGTCGAAGTGGGTCAGTACTGTATGGGCAACATGCAGTCTTGCGTTATCTTGTTGGCTTAGCAATAATAAATTATATTTACAAACATCATTCGTAAATTAGTCTGTCAATAAGTGAACAAAGTATCAACATCCCTACACTAGTTCCGCAGATAGCCTTCACATAAAGGCGGAGAAAGTCCACGGGGACTTTTATTGACTAATATGTAGGAAATAGCGTACTATTTCTTCCGATATGCCTTTGGCATCATTTTATTTTTTACAGCTTCAATCTCTGTGTATAGAGCAGCGTAATCCTTATAAACGTTGAGTTTTCGAGGTCGTAAAATTTTTTATGACAGCATTGCATTCCCTATAACGCATTTAAATAAAATATAGTCAACACGACTACTGCAAAAAGCCATACAATTATTTCGTGAATCAAAATGACACTTGACTTACGTTACAGCAAAAAGTACACCAACATAACAAAAACCAGAAGTCTGCACAGGCCCCGGAAGGCACCTGGGGGTTGTTAATGAGACTGCACAGCATATACTTCATGAAGATCAGGTACCCGTAATTCTACAGCTTAATTTAGCAGGTAATCACGCAGGTACGTTACAGTAGCTAAAAAGGTGTGTGGCGATGTAGTACGCTTTCTGGACCTCTATGTGAAGCAAAGCAACTTAATATGTTTCATTATGGGTGTAATTACCGGTTACATTAAAACACCGCTGACTGCAACTGCCAGAAACTCAATTTGCAAGTAACCAAATCAACACAACTTTTTAAGAAACCTGTGTGATTTTATAAATTGAAAAAAAGGAAGAAATTCTGGGAAGCATAGATGATACTCAACTACTTGTCAATCCAGTCAAATAAAAGCTTGGCAAAGGGAATCGTTATGAAAAGTGCGGGTTAGAGCGGTGATACATGGAGCTTATAGCCTATATAGCATGTTCGGAAATTCCCGTTACTAATTTCTAGGACTTGTAGAGGGGAATGAGTACATGATATTTTGAATAGGAACTCGTATACGGAAGCGTACCGTTTTCGTTCTACGGCGGTTTCAAATTTAGGTGTTTAACTCTTCCACTTCTGCATGAGGAACTGAATTAGGCGTGACGCAGCACACTTACTAGGCTACAATTCAAAAGGAAACATAACGAAACAACCATTTAACACTTAAGCATATCTGTTTGCACTAGCAATTAAACATTACGTGTTTATACTAAGAATAATAGTAAAAAAAAGAAAAAAAACGACCTTCCACATGGGCTCGATGTGGCGACCACCAACATTGTTTCAGATATTGTACCGCACTCGCTGTTCCATCTGGTGTCTCTTCAGTTTTTAGTGCAACGGCCAGAATTCGTCCTCTGTCTCTATATGAGCCTCGTAAAGTAAACTTTGCAAGGCAGACGTTAGGTGATATCAAGCAGCCGTCTGAGGTCAAACCTGCTGCACACCAGAACAAGCAACTCTGAGACTTTTCTCTTTCCCTTAGCAGACGTGGACGCTTTGCACATCTGAACTGAAACCGTAGTAGAACGGAAACGGTACGTTTCCGGACGTGGGTTCCAATTCAAAATGTCATGTACTCACTCCCTTCTACAAGCCCTAGAAGTGTATAACGAGAATTTCCGAACATTCTGTATATATACACTCCTGGCCATTACAATTGCTACACCATGGAGATGACGTGCTACAGACGCGATATATAACCGACAGGAAGAAGGTGCTGTGATATGCAAGTGATTAGCTTTTCAGAGCATTCACACAAGTTGGGCGCCGGTGGCGACACCTACAACGTGCTGACATGAGGAAAGTTTCCAATCGATTTCTCATACACAAACAGCAGTTGGCCGGCGTTGCCTGGTGAAACGTTGTTGTGATGCATCGTGTAAGAAGGAGAAATGCGTGCCATCACGTTCCCGACTTTGATAAAGGTCGGATTGTAGCCTATCGCGATTGCGGTTTATCGTATCGCGACATTGCTGCTCGCGTTGGTCGAGATCCAATGACTGTTAGCAGAATATGGAATCGGTGGGTTCAGGAGGGTAATACGGAACGCCGTGCTGGATCCCATCGGCCTCGTATCACTAGCAGACGAGATGACAGTCATCTTATCCGCATGGCTGTAACGGATCGTGCAGCCACGTATCGATCCCTGAGTCAACAGATGGGAACGTTTGCAAGACAACAACCATGTGCACGAACAGTTCGACGACGTTTGCAGCAGCATGGACTATCAGCTCGGAGACCATGGCTGCAGTTACCCTTGACGCTGCATCACAGACAGGACCGCCTGCGATGGTGTACTCAACGACGAATCTGGGTGCACGAATGGCAAAACGTCATTGTTTCGGAGGACTCCAGGTTCTGTTTACAGCATCATGATGGTCCCATCCGTGTTTGGCGACATCGCGGTGAACGCACATTGGAAGCGTGTATTCGTCATCGCCATACTGGCGTATCACCCGGCGTGATGGTATAGGGTGCCATTGGTTACACGTCTCGTTCACCTCTTGTTCGGATTGACGGCACTTTGAACAGTGGACGTTACATTTCAGATGTGTTGCGACCCGTGGCTCTACCCTTCATTCGATCCCTGCGAACCCCTACATTTCAGCAGGATAATGCACGACCGCATGTTTTAGGTCCTGTACTGGCCTTTCTGGATACAGAAAATGTTCGACTGCTGCCCTGGCCAGCACATTCTCCAGATATCTCACCAATTGAAAACGTCTGGTCATTGGTGGCCGAGCAACTGGCTCGTCACAATACGCGAGTCACTACTCTTGATGAACTGTGGTATCGTGTTGAAGCTGCATGGGCAGCTGTACCTGTACTCGCCATCCAAGCTCTGTTTGACTCAATGCCCAGGCGTATCAAGTCCGTTATTACGGCCAGAGATGGTTGTTCTGGGTACTGATTTCTCAGGATCTAAAAATGTACTAACATGTCAGTTCTAGTATAATATATTTATCCAATGTATACCCGTTTATCGGCCGGCCGGTGTGGCCGTGCGGTTAAAGGCGCTTCAGTCTGGAACCGCGTGACCGCTACGGTCGCAGGTTCGAATCCTGCCTCGGGCATGGATGTGTGTGATGTCCTTAGGTTAGTTAGGTTTAATTAGTTCTAAGTTCTAGGCGACTGATGACCTCAGAAGTTAAGTCGCATAGTGCTCAGAGCCATTTGAACCATATACCCGTTTATCATCTGCATTTCTTCCTGGTGTACAAATTTTAATGGCTAGGTGTGTATTTTAGCACTCAGATTCTGTCTTGTTCAGGAGCAGAACAGATCAAATATTTTAGCTAATGTACCGTTTTTTAACTCGAAGTAACAGAAATAGTGATCAGCACTTGTTTTCATGATGATTCAGATGGAACTGGGTAGCAGTAAAATAATGAAAATTTTCGAGGCAGTAATTGTACGAGAATCTCACATCCCGTACCTCTTCAATGACTGCAAGGAACCAGAAATATAGCCGGCCGGTGTGGCCGTGCGGTTCTAGGCGCTTCAGTCTGGAACCGCGTGACCGCTGCGGTCGCAGGTTCGAATCCTGCCTCGGGCATTGCCGTGTGTGATGCCCTTTGGTTAGTTAGGTTTAAGTAGTTCTAAGTTCTAGGGGACTGATGACCACTGATGTTAAGTCCCATAGTGCTCAGAGCCATTTGAACCATTTTTGAACCAGAAATATAAATTCAAGTAACGAAACACTGATGGAAAGAATCATATTTTACAACTCTTAATCAGGCATTTAACTGTGTGAATCACATTATTCTGCTAGACAAATGGAAGTTCTCTTGGATAATGGCATATCTAACCAAAATGCGGCAGGAATTTGTACTTAGAAATTCAAACAGTACAGTCCGGGTACATTACTCTGACTCGGGAGATATCACGTACTCACTAAGGCTCAATCTTAGGTCGACTATTGTTCCTCATACATGTAGATGATCTTCCATCTAATATAAAACAAACAGAATTAGTTCTTTTTGCGGATTGTAATCGATCCAATCATACATTCATAAACAGAAAAAATGATAAACGATGTCCGTAAAAGTATCATTGGCTTGTTTTCTGCGAATGGTGTAGCCCTAAATTTTAAAAAGATGCGATATATTCAGTTTTGCACATCTAGGGGTACTAAAGAATGATAAATGTAATACTTGGTAAGGAAATAACAAATGCGGTGGAAACTTCAAAATTCTTCGATCTTCGTATTGATGAGGATTTAAACTGGAAAAAGCACATCTTGGAACTCTTGGAACAACTTAGATCAGTCACATTTGCACTTAGAATCACAGCAAATCTTGGGAAGGCACGAATAACTAAGTTCATATAGTATCCATATTTTCATTCAATAGTGTCATATGGAATAATGTTCTGGTATAACTCATCTTTAAGAAAGAAAGTCTTCATTGCTCAAAAACGAGCTATAAGAATAATATCTGGTGCTTATTCACGATCGTCTTCTAGACGTCTGTTTAAGAAGTTAGGCATTCTGACAACTGCTTCACAGAACATTTATTCCCTCATGGTGATGAACATGATTACTATACCGGAAGGAAAAACGATATTCATTACTCCACATTAATGTTGTCTTTAGCACAATAAGGGGTGCGCAATGCTGCAACTTCAATTTTTGATATTTTACCAAGTGATACAAAAAGTCTGACAGACAGAAAAGTAAAATTCGAAAACGAACTGTACAATTTTCTCCTTGACAACTCCTCCTATTCTGTAGAAGAATTTATATTACTGTAATGCGTAAAATGTGGTGCTTAGGAATTGCTAACCTTCTTTTACATACTTTTTTCTAAAGAAAGAAACTTGTAAACATTCATCATGAGCCATATTTACAAATTAATTTGCGATGTGAATGTAAAATGAATCTTTCCACGACATTCCAATTCATCGTGCAAAATGATCTATGGAATACAAAACTAACTAATTAACTAAATAGGGGAAGCCGTTGTACCTCTATTAATGGACAAACAGACACTCCAGATAAGCAAGGAGTAGCTAGGATACAAGACAGTACTGAGATCCTTACTTAAGCAACGTTGATCGGAGAATACACTTCTTACAGCAATACAAGGGCAGAAAAACGACCAAAAACAGATTTTGCACGCACAGTAGCTGTCCTGATTCCAAATGAACCGAAATAGCCCACTGGTGAGTTTTTCAGAAAAAGCAAGCACCCCGAAACTGATCAATTAACCCCATAATTTGTTCTCTAACAGCAAGGGAATTCCTTTCTGTGGCATTTAGAGACTAGAAAGAGACACTAGAGACATACTTGTACAATATTAGTAGGTCCTAAGTAGCTCCATAAAGACGTAGTACATCACACAAAACAATCCAAAATCAAGATTTTAATTATGCAGTCTACGTGAAAATTACAGTCAAATCGTCCCTGTAGTATTTCAGATCAAACGTTAAGCACTGTGAAGGCACTCACTACACCGGTGGGTTACGTGATAACACATGTAATTATCACAAGGAGAAAGTACAAGTTGTGTAGGTAAATGAAACCTGTATATCTGCAACTGCGGAAAAAGGAGCCGAAAAACAAATAAGACGATATACAAAGAAAGCACTACAAAACTGAACAATCACATAAACGATCTATAGTATAACAGCAAGCAAGCTTTTCTGCAGCATTTTAAAAGTAAAAGGAAACACTTTTAAGCACTCATCCCATCTCTGGTAATCTATGTGAGACACAGGGCAAATTGTTGGCACTTCCGTAAGCAAGGAATCAGAAGTGTTTGGTGCTTCAAGAGGCACCATATAGAAGATTTATACAATAGATTTAGATGATGTAGTAATATACAAAACGCATCTTACATAACAAATAATAAAAGAAGAAATTATACCCATGATGGTAGATGCTGATGGTGAACAGTCAGGCGTTACGACACCACGAATTCAAATGGTTCAAATGGCTCGTAGCACTACGGGACCTAACATCTGAGGTCATCAGTCCCCTAGACTTAGAACCACTTAAACCTAACTTAACCTAAGGACATCACACACATCCATGCCCGAGGCAAGATTCGAAACTGCGACCGTAGTGGTCGCGCGGTTCTCGGCTGAAGCGCCTAGAACCGCTCGGCGACACCGGCCGGCAAGAATGCTAGATTTCCTTAAAATCCACACGGAACCTGTATTTATCCATTTCATTTAGTGGAAGTTGTTTTGAATGCCAACGGGTTTCCTACACTTTATTAGACATGGTAATTTATTGTTTTTTATATTTCCGTATTTTTGTTCTATCCCGGTACAACCCACGTGATTCATCGTACGAAGAAGGTATTGCAAAAGTGATCATGAAATCTCAAACATACTTCGGAAGAGCAATTGAAACTCATTTTGCCTCGTGTGAGATAACTAAAATCCCATTAAGCTTTTACACAACACCCTGAAATACCTACAGAACATGTACCAGCTTCTAACAGATCCTCAGACAATTTATATCCTCACGAGCAGTGAGCACGTGCATGCCGAGCCTCCAGCAGACAGTAAACGAATGGCCCCTCTTGACCGCTCATGGTCGCTAACACTACCTCTTCCGTTACGACCCAGAGGCTTTCCCCAGTTACGATTATGGCTAACCTTGACTGAATGATGCCTCGTAACTTCTTTGTCCAACGAATGTCTGCGCAAAACATAGAACTAGAGAAGCTATTCAGTTACTTTGAAACTATTGGTGGGAATGTTAAGGACAGCTCAGAGATTACTATATTCATAAAGGAAGAAGAATGGACAAAATGAATCTGAGTCCAAAACCTACTAGTTTTTTCACGATTATGTAGATCTCTTTCGTCTTTATTTCGTGCTGGAGCTTAATCTGGAGAAGTTACGAAACCTTGTCTGCATGATAATAGTCTATGCATTACGAGCCGTGTTGTCAGCTCATAACTTCGCACTTTAATGGGAGTCCAGCTCATAGTACCAATCTTCCTTCAATTCTTTGGTGGCCCACTTACCTAAGCCCACATCTCATTATAAAACACAACATTATATTGACATGTTTTATAAAAACGCTTCCGATGACGGCAGAAACCTTTTCGTGATAAAGTAACGTAAATTAAGGGTGTAAATGTTAAAACAATGAAAGGGAACAACGCAAATGTTTTAACTCATGTAAATCAACAATAAAAAGACAACAGCACCAGAAGCCGTGACCACCTCCAAAACTGACAGCTATGTGTGAGACAGGAGAATAAACAAAACCTCATTGAAGATAGCACAGAATTTGCTGAAGCATGTCACACACACTCAAACACATATACTGTAAACACTAGCGCCATCACAAACCAAAGATGGGCGACGTCAGAAGTTATCGATAGTTGAATTAATAATCAACGGCTGACGTACCATTATTTCTGTTTTCTGACAAGCGAGAGAGCAGGATTCCATGCAGAATTCAAACAAAAAAACTCTATATTTGTAAGATTACTTTCTAATTTAGAGTGCTTCCTTAATAACATGATCGCGGTAGCTGAGAGTGCATGCCAGAATAGCTGTGTTGTTATATTTCATAGGATGACCAGTGTCAAGATAATGTTCTGCAGTGGCTGATTTGATCGGCTGCTGTAAGCATGTGTAATGTTTCTTCCATAAGCAAATTGGTAATAACAAACTTCGAGGAATGTGCCTTGGAATCGGCGGCTTTGAAATCTCCGTGTTTTTTTAGACATGCAGACGATGCTTTTGTTGTGTGGCCTCATGGCAGTGAGAATTTGAACAATTATCAGCGGGTGACGTAACATTAAGTCGGTCCCCCTGCCTTTTACAAGGGAGAGAGCTCGATTTTTACGAGGTAACTTGCTACTTTCATTTCATTTCCTTCTTCATAACACCATCCCAATAGCTGAAAGTACCTGCCAGAATCTATGTGTTGTTATAGGCCCTGTTCCTTAGGATAATCCGTAGCAAGACTGCAGTTGTGGATTTGCTAGTCTGTTGTAAGCGTGTGTGACGCTATGTTCCGTACACTGGTCCTACACAGTCCCGACATTCTGACCAGTAAATAACAAGTCACACCCGCCTTACGCAAACTAAGACCATCCTTTACGGAACCTAAAGGACTCTCAGATGGTGGTCATTCCACATCATATTTCCACAAAATACGACCAGTTATGTTTGAAACGCTCCCTGCCTAATGCAAAAAGGCCTAAGTAAGCAGCTGAAATTAAATTAGAAAGTAATCTTACAAATGGAGACTTTTTGTTTGCATGGAATCCTGCTCTCTCGCTTTTAAAAGAACAGAGGGACAGATAACTTCTGACGTCGCTCATCTTTGGTTTGTGATGGCGCTGGGGTTCACAGTGTGTGTGTGTGTGTGTGTGTGTGTGTGTGTGTGTGTGCGCGCACGCGCGTGTGCATGTGTCATCTTTCCGGAGTTTCTCTGCAGACCGAGGCTTTAAATTCCCTTGCACTGTGCTTCCTAGCTGCAGTTATACCTTGAAAATAGCAGGGTGGGCTCTTATCGGAAATATTCGCGGTTGTCGGCGACATCGTCCTGCTACATTCCCGTAAGTTGTTTGAACAAAACAAAAATAGACAAACTGTCTTGCATAAGGCGGAAATTCTCATTAATTTTTGTTTACAAGCGAGACAAACAAGAGGAGCTGCAATGTTTGAAATTGTGAAGAGCAACGTCACCGCTGATTAACAACAAAGCAGATTCTCACAATATGCAAGTGTGATTGGTCCACCAGACCATGACAGAAACCCTATAGTGAAACTTTCATTCTGGAATGCGCAATGGATTTTTTAAAATAAAATACAGTTTACTGACAGACTTTTACTCATGAAATAAAGTTTCATGTCTTGCCTGACTGTGACCCGATAGGCACTGATATTACCCAAACAGTTGGCGAAGCCTGAGCTAGCGTCTGTCGGAGTTTTCATGAGAAATGTTTCCAGTGTCTTTAGGCTAGTCGCTCGCTTTATCCTCGATTTATCCTTAATCCCATAAAGTGTGTTGTAGGAGAGATAGACAAACCGAAATGTTGGGGTCTGAGGTCACCTGGGTCTTTGCGGCGTTAGAGACTTTCCGTGGACTTCAGATTTTACTCCTAGCAATATTAAGCGCAAAAAAATGTTGCTAGATGTCTCGGAAAGAGACAGATGTCTCGGAAAGATACAGCACTTTGAAGAACTGAGACACTAGCAAGAGAAAACGGACGATCAATGAGATTGCTTATGATTGAGTCAACAGCCAATCATTCCGCCACTCAGTCCTGAATGTTACACAGTTTCGGGAGTAGCTTAGTGCTCACGAAATCGAGAACTCGATTATCAGTGTTTCTGGTTGTAGGAGGTGAGTCGTGGGGAGGTGCTGCTGCTTCGTTCCTGTTTGAATTTATTACTAGTATCGAAAGTGCGCTCCTGTGTCCATGCGTGGAGTTCTGAGGAGAGTCCAACAAATTTTGTAGGCGAGTATTGGAGCTCAGTCGGACTGGAATAGTAACCTGAATGCTGACCACTACACCACTTTGCTCTTTACCTTAAAGGCGGTGAGCAACAAACGTCAGATTGGCATGAAGTATACTAGAAGCATTGCATCCTATTAGGAGTACAGTTTACCGTTGCGCGGTGTTACTCCTCTCATTGGTCTGGATCCCACTAGTGTCATGAAAACATGGAGTCTGTGGGTTCAAAAGGACCACCGAATGTCACGAAGGATCTCAACGGTCCCCGAGACTAACTCACGAGAGGACGTACACATTGTTGTCTCGATGTAGAATCGTTGTTATGTCAAGTACTCCGAGTCAGCAAATGAACTTGTTTGTAGAGAGACAAAAATCCACATGAACCGTTCGAGACTTCTGGATCACCAACTGAATGTCAGTACGGCGACTACTGCTGTGCTTTTCCTTGCCTACGAAACAGAGAGATGCCCATCATAGTGCATCCAAGAACAAACCTGACAGAGGAGTGACATCGTGTCGTCCTTTCAGCGTACATCATCATGTCTCTGACCTCTTTCCAGCCACTTCGACGGGACTCGTCTTCGCATAGGCCACAGCCCTATAACGCATGACCTCGTGATCCGGCAAAAGGACCCTCCAATGTGTGGCGCTTGTGGCGTACAGGTTACTGTGCGTCACATTTTGTTGGACTGTGTTTTATTTTCCGACCAACGGGGCACGGCGGATTTGCCTACAGACCTGCCCTCCATTTTAAGTGAAATTCGAACTAATGTGGTTCTAGTTTTAAAGTTTTGTGAATTGTCCAATATTTTTCCCAAGATTGTAAGGTGATGGTTAACAGAGTGGGTCACCCGTGTTTTTTGTAAGTGGTCACCCAGTTAAATTTCCCCGTGCCTTTCTTTTAGCTCCTTTGTGTCGTTTCACTTGTGTTTTAATCCATAGTCTTTTTCCGTTGTTTTAGTGCATATGAGACAGTGACTTGTGGTCAGTTTGAGTGCATGAGATTTTATCTGCATTCTTTTGCTTAATGAGTGTAAGGGTGCTGATAACATCGCCGTTGAGCGCCCATCAGCTCCAACCACACAATCACGTCTCTGCGTACAGCATCAATACGGACTTAACAGTGTGCTGGGGGCTCCAAGGACAATGAACATCGCAAGATAGCGTTCCCCGTCATCGTCCTAAGCGGTCAGCACCTGGAATGGGATGCCATCGGCTACTCAACACGATCACCTCTGGTTCCCATAGCGGATAAACTGTACAGCAGGTGTTATACTTCCGTCCCCTATCTTCCAGGTCTCTGTATCATTAGTGCTAAACGGAGATATTGAAAAAATTCCATTTCACCCATACTTTACTTTAATGGATTGTATCACATTTGTATTAATAACATCGTTAATAATTATATTATGTTTAATTAACCCCTACAAGCTGTCTACCCGTAGATCTTTAGTGCTGTCCGAGCGGAGCCGGGACAGTTCGCTAACTTCTTATTAAAATTAACTGCACCAAAGCTTTGCCAAAAATTAAAGTACCATTTGTTGAATACTGTTCAAAAGACAATGAGATAAAAGTTTCTCTGTAATGTTTAGACTGATTTGATTCATTATAAATTGTTTTGAAAGCCTGCGACTGTGAAAACAATACGTTTGTTTAAAAATAAATCTTCCTCTGCCAGTCACGATTTTTCCTTATTTTACTTTTCGTACGACGCGTTTCGGGAAATGATTCCCATTTTAAAATGCGTTTTTTGTGTGTATAAAACCATTTCTATTGACGTTGTCAATGTGTGATAGTCTGCTTCATTTCGTTGACTTTTACTGCAATATATAATAAATACGTGATTTCTATTTGGTTATCGATTCTTTTCATGGAGTTAGTGGCGCCACTAACTTCACCAAAAGAATCGATACCCAAAAAAAAAATTATTTCCCGAAACGCGTCGTGCGAAAAGTAAAATAAAGAAAAATCGTGACTGGCAGCAGAAGATTTATTTAAAAACAAAGCTATTGTTTGGAGTGTTTCTTAACAAAAAAATACAACTTATTTTGTACGCCAATTTATTCCTGGTTACATGAAAAACGTGAAGAAATCGAAAAACATTTGATTGTCAGAAGGACTGACTCTACATATAGAAAAATAAAAATCGTTTTACGTCTGTGTGCCTGACTGGCTATCGCTGATAATTCGGCGTGCAGTGGGCGGAGCATCGCGTATTTAAGCAACAGCTACGTTACTCTCCTTAGCAGTCAGCGTTCGTGGCGTCGTAGCGCCTGCTCTGTACACCATCAGCGTCTACCATCATCGGTATAATTTCTTCTTTTATTATTTGTTATGTAAAATGTGTTTTGTATATTCAAAAATGGTTCAAATGGCTCTGAGCACTATGGGACTTAACATCTGAGGTCATCAGTCCCCTAGAACTTAGAACTACCCAAACCTAACTAACCTAGGGACATCGCCCACATCCATGCCCGATGCAGGATCCAAACCTGGGATCGTAGCAGTCGCGCGGTTCCGGACTGAAGCGCCTAGATCCGCTCGGTCACCGCGGCCGGCTTTTGTATATTGCTACGTCCTCTAAATCTATTGTATGTACATATTTCAGTGTGAGTTCAGAGGGTGGTCTAAAACAGACCGAAACCAGTAACCTCATAAAAATAGAAGTTCCTTGCGGCTGTGACTGTTCAAGTTCATTTTTAAATGCTAAGATTCACTGGTGACATTGCTATCCACTTTGACAGTGATGATCAATTATAGGATCTGCCAGATGGAATGAATAGTCTAATGAGTACAGAATATGGATTGAGAAGAAACTGAAGAAAGAGGAAAGTAATGAGAAGTAGCATAAATGTGAACGACGAGGAGTTTAACATCATGATAGGTGATAACGAAGTAGATGTAGGAAATCTGCTACCTATGGAGCAAAACAACGTTTGACGGACGGGCAATGCGCGCATAAAAAGCACACTAACATTGGCAACAAGGGCATTCCTGGCCAAGATAAGTCTACTAGTATCAAACATAGGTCTTAATTTTATGAAGAAAGTTCTGAGAATGTACCTTTGGAGAACAGCATTATATATTAATGACAAATGGACTGTAGGAAAACCGGAACAGAAAAGAAGCATTTGAGCTGCGGTGCTACAGAAGAATGTCGAAAATTGGATGGAATGATAAAATAAGTTCAAAATGGTTCAAATGGCTCTGAGCACTATGGGACTTAACATTGGAGGTCATCAGTCCCCTAGAACTTAAAACTACTTAAACGTAACTAACCTAAGGACGTCACACACATCCATGCCCGTGGCAGGATTCGAACCTGCGACCGCAGCAGTCGCAAGGTATAACTGAAGCGCCTAGAACCGCTCGGCTACCGCGGCCGGTGATAAAATAAGTAACTAGGAGGTTCTCCATAGAATCGGCGAGGAAAGGAAAGTATAGAAAACACTGTCAAGAAGAAGGGACGGTGAGACCTGGTACTCAAGGAAGGCAGGATTCGGTTACGATTGTGGACGGGGCCCGAATGAACTACTATTGGTTTGCTTTTGCAATTTCTCACATTTATTTTAAGACAACAATTCCATATTCAGCAATAAATAAAAACATCACACGTTAATAATAGGGGAGAAACAACTGTCTAATTAATAGTACTTTCAGTACATTACTATTTACCAAATGAGCATAAAATACAGACACAGCAAACAACATTTTGAAAAGAAGGCAATGTAGTCACAATTAGAATTTTATAGCGAGTAACCACAGTCACAGCCGAAGGCCTTTAACGCCTAGAATGGTAATTATTTAAAAAATTTAACAGACATACTATCAAACAGCAATGCAATAGAAGACAGGCAACTGATCACCAAACAGGTGAGACAAATCATGGTAACTTTGTAATACAATAATAAAACAATAACACAATAATAAAACACAAGGACCAGTCACAGACAGTGCTCCAGGAATCGGCCTCTACGTAGGTGAGTCCAAAAACACTTTCACGAGCGATGAGAAAGGCAGCCAAGAGTTGCAGTCACATCGCAAAATGGTAACTCAGACTAGTGACAGTCTAACGAGTGATTAATGATGATCTTGCTGAGGCTACCTGACGTCCAATAAACCAAATGCAAAGATGTAAAAATACGCGAAAGCTGGAACCAGCGGTGTGGACTCCGCTCACAGAGTGCCCGGAACAAGAAAGGTATCACTATGACCAAAGAAGAAGACTCGCCAGCCAATCTACAATCAAGAAAGATGTCAAACTTACACCCCCCACTGACAGCGGCGGCAAGGCGAGGAAACGTACACAGCCGTTACGTACACTAAACCCCAGGGCAGGTAACTGGGGCGTTAGCGGCCACCAGGCAGGAAAATAGCGCTAGTAGAACTTAACAATAGTAACAAGCTGAACGTAGTAAATAGTAATTAGAAGCCCAGAAAAGCTAATCAGATACGCCTTCCCCAAGCACTCCACTCGCTGCTCCTCGCCTCGGCGACACAACGAACAGCAACACGAACCCAAGTCATTGGAGAATCGCGAGATTTCACAATGGTGGAGGTTTCTCCACTCAAATTGAACTGCACTCAACTTAAAACTTGCAGGATCCGGTTTTGACAAGGTCGTGCACCCTCGTGACCACAGCCCTTCGATCCGGCAGACTACGGACGCCACCAGCAGTCCCGTCGTGCTCTAGCTCTGCGCGGACCTAAATCCTCCTGCGTCTCCAGCCGAACTGCCCACTGACACGACCATGAAGAACAACGACGTCACCTAAAGATAGGGCCCCAGTTACTACATATCTATAGCGCCACTGCTGCCACTAGCGGACAGGCAACGCTTGTGAAACCAAGTGGCGCCGGTAAACACAAGAAGAAGGCAAACAACCGCAACCATGTCAACTAAACGATACCGTCTGGCCTCCAACAGAGGACGGAAACCTACAACAGCAACAATGCGAGAAAAAGCATGGCTCAGACGGGATGATAGGACACATCTGTTAAAAAGAAAAAAAAGTGGTGTACGTTACCAGCAGAAAGCTGTACTTGAGATTGTTTTGGCGGAAAACTAGAGCATCACAGAGGTTCATACGCGCTTGCAGAATGCCTACAGAGACTTGACGGGGAACAAAAGCACAGTGAGTTGGTAGACGAGATGTCTGTCGTCATCGCAACTAGGTCTCGCAAACCTGTTCGGCCGCACAAAACAGCGATGTTGGAACGTGCGGACACTCTCATTCAGCCTGTTCGTCGCCACAAAAATGTAAACGAACTCCTCCTGCACCATGACAAGGAAAAGCCTCACACAAGCTGCGCACCGGAGAAGACCTTACTGAACTTCACTGGACTGCTCTTGCTCATCCACCCTACAGCGCAGATCTCGCACATTCAGATTTTGATCTGTTTGGCCTAGTGAAGGATGCACTCCGCGGCAGCCCGTACGTAGACGATGGGGAGGTTATTGATGCAGCAAGATGTTCGCTCTGACGCCGACCAGTACAGTGGTACTATGGGGCACACAGGCTCTCTCAGTAAAGTGGTAGGACCGTCAAATTGAACGAAGATTATATTCAAAACTAGAGTTTTGTAGCCGAATGAGTCGAATCCTGAATAAAACAAACCTGCTTTAAGAACAAAAATGTGTTACTTTATCTATTGAACGTCCATCATATCAGGGTAAGAAGCAGCGGCTCGAAAATCTAGCCAGCTGACAGCAGTGAGAAGACAACAGCTCTGTCTCTGTCTACAAAGCTACTCCTACACACACAAGCAATTCCCTCAGTAACCAGTAGTGATGTCAGATCCAATTTGCGCAAAATAGCGACTACTGGACTGACGCTTTAAAAAGTCGCCGCAACGAAGATTTAAAAGTTGCAATGTAAAAGGACATTAATTTTTTAATTGTTAAGTAAATACTTTCTTACAATATAGTATGAACAAAATTAGTACAATGGTACAATTTTACTCAAAAATATTGTTCTGTTTTTCAGAAATGCCAACTGATAAACCGAGCGAGGTGGCGCAGTGGTTAACACACTGGACTCACATTCGGGAGGACGACGGTTCAATCCTGCGTCCGGCCATCCTGATTTAGATTTTCATGATTTCCCTAAATCACTCCAGACAAATGCCGGGATGGTTCGTTTGAAAGGGCATGGCTGACTTCCTCCCCCGTCCTTCCCTAATCCGATGACACCGATGACCTTGCTGTTTGGTGTCTTCTCCCAAAACAACCCAATCCAACTGACAAAAAATATTTACCAAAAATTAAAATTGCCTTTTCCGTTGGTCTTTCTGATGCCGATGATTGATAAGGTCGTCTACAAAGACCTTAACAGAAATAAACCGCACAATAAAGTGTTAAATATGAAGAAACACAAGCATAATAAGAACATGAATGCTTTCCCTTCGTTAAGAACGCAAATGAAACTTTAAAACGTAAAAGTGGTGGATGTTAAGGCTAGTTGGTCTAATGCAGATAATTAACATTTAGGTTCTTTCAAATGTCTTGTATTTACACAGTTGGAAAAAAAATTGTGAGTGGCTTTTATGTTTATGGTCAACACTGCACCAGAAATAAATAAAGAATACGCCCTTTCCCGCCAGTTCCGATCAAGGTTTGCAGTAGTTTTCCCTTGGTCTTCAAGTGAGTGCCGGAACTTCAGATCCCCAACAAAATATTTCTAGTTGGGAGCCTATCCTCCCGAACTCTCAGCTTATTGTAATATATCGCTGAAAATAACAAAGTTTGTCCAACCAAAGCCCGTTCAACTATAATGAGACAATGAAAGATGTGAAAAGAAGATGACATACAGAATGTTGGTATTTTGTAAAGAAGCATGTTATTAAATGAGCAAAAACAGAAGCATAAATAAATTCTTTACAGAAGGATGGAAAAATTGGTAGATGCCAACTGCGGGGAAGATCAGTTTGGATTCCGGAGAAATGTAGCAAAAACGTGAGGCAATACCGACCCTACGGCTTATTTTAAAAGATAGGTTACGGAAGGCACACCTACATTTATAGCATTTGTAGATTTAGAGAAAGCTATTGACAATGTTGACTGGAATACGTTTTTTGGAATTCTGAAGATAGTAGAAACCAGACGGCAGTTAACGGGTCGAGGGGCACGAAATGGAGTGAGACAGGGTTGTAGCCTATCCAAGAAGTTATTACATATGTACATTGAACAAGCAGTAAAGGAAACGAAAGAAATATTTGGAGTAGCAAAATATCCACGGGTGTACTGCCGGTCTACAGTGTCCAACGGGCACAATATTTCGGCGATCATAAATGTCGCCATCATCAGGTGAACTGACGGACTGAGCTCCTGTGAACGTGCCGGCACGGAGATCCGTACAATATGGCTGCTCAGGGGGAATTGGGTTCGGTCGCGGAGGCGGCGATTTAAATACCCTCCGCCCGCGGCGCGCTCCCTCCGCCGTCCGCGCCCCCCCCCCCCCCCCGCCATGGTCGCGCGGTGGAACAGATTGCGACGGCGTCTGAGATGACGTCGGTGTGATGGGTCTGTCCGCCGTGGTCGTCACAACTATACGTTTGCTCGATTTACTCTTGATTAACCCATTCGCTGGTTCCCAAGCCTTGCTAAGATTATAACCACAGTCGCGGTTTATGAGGTCGTCATTGGTGCGAATTTCGATGGCCTCTCTAACAACGCTGTCCCAGTATCTCGACGTCTGTACCAGAATCCTCGTGCGTTCATACTCCATAGCGTGATTTTCCGACAAACAATGAATGTTCAGCGACCGCCGACTTGCTCGGATACATCAGTCGAGTGTGCCTCTGGTGTTCACGGCATCGATCCTCGACGGTACGCACCGTCTGACCAATACACGACTTGCCACATTGACACGGAATCTGGTACACGCCGGCCTTCCTCAAACAAAGGTCACTTTGGCGCTCCCCACCAGTGCACGTGTTTTATTCGGAGGACAAAACACAGTTCCGACCCGGTGTTTCTTCAAAATGCGGGTGATTTTCTCCGAGAGTGCGCCTGTATATGGAATAAACGCAGTGCCTACCTCCTCCCTCGTGATTTCATCCATCTCCACAGGTTGTGCTGTAGTGGTTGGGCGGAGAGCACGTTGAATCTGCCACTCTGAGTACCCATTTTTTCGAAATACAGTTCTCAGATGTTCTAATTCCTGGGGTAGACTCTCTGAGTCAGAGATAGTGCGCACCTTATGTACTAGAGTTTTAAGTACCCCATTCCTCTGTTAAGGGTGGTGGCAGCTGTCTGCGTGCCAATAAAGATCAGTGTGCGTTGTCTTCCGATACACCCTATGACCTAGGATGCCGTCAGCCCTTCTTTTGACCAAGACGTCAAGGAAAGGTAATTTACCCTCCGTTTCAGTCTCCATAGTGAATTTGATGTTGGGGTGTATGGAGTTTAGATGTGTAAGGAAGTCAAGGAGTTTATCCATACCATGTGGCCAGATGACGAACGTGTCGTCCACGTAACGGAAAAAGCAAGTAGGTTTCCATTCGGATGACGACAGGGCTTCCTCCTCGAAGTTCTCCATGTACAAATTCGCTACCACCGTGACCGAACCCAGTTCCCCCTGAGCAGCCATAGCGTACGGATCTCCGTGCCGGCACGTTCACAGGAACTCAGTCCGTCAGTTCACCTGATGATGGCGACATGTATGATCGCCGAAATATTGTGCCCGTTGGACACTATAGACCGGCAGTACACCCGTGGATATTTTGATTATCAAATACGCCGGGAGAAACTCAAGAATCACATTTGGAGTAGCGATTAAAGTCCATGGAGAAGAAATAAAAACTTCAAGATTTGCCGATGACATTGTGATTATGTCAGAGATAGCAAAGGAATTGGAACAGCAGTTGAACGGAACGAACATTGACTTGAAAGGACGATATAAGATGAACATCAACAAAAGCAAAAAAAGGATAATGGAATGTAGTCGAATTAAATCAGGTGATGCTAGATAAGGAAACGAGAGACTTAAAGCAGTCGGTGAGTTTGGTATTTAGGCAGAAAAATAACTAATGATGGCCGAAGTAGAGAATATACACTCCTGGAAATGGAAAAAAGAACACATTGACACCGGTGTGTCAGACCCACCATACTTGCTCCGGACACTGCGAGAGGGCTGTACAAGCAATGATCACACGCACGGCACAGCGGACACACCAGGAACCGCGGTGTTGGCCGTCGAATGGCGCTAGCTGCGCAGCATTTGTGCACCGCCGCCGTCAGTGTCAGCCAGTTTGCCGTGGCATACGGAGCTCCATCGCAGTCTTTAACACTGGTAGCATGCCGCGACAGCGTGGACGTGAACCGTATGTGCAGTTGACGGACTTTGAGCGAGGGCGTATAGTGGGCATGCGGGAGGCCGGGTGGACGTACCGCCGAATTGCTCAACACGTGGGGCGTGAGGTCTCCACAGTACATCGATGTTGTCGCCAGTGGTCGGCGGAAGGTGCACGTGCCCGTCGACCTGGGACCGGACCGCAGCGACGCACGGATGCACGCCAAGACCGTAGGATCCTACGCAGTGCCGTAGGGGACCGCACCGCCACTTCCCAGCAAATTAGGGACACTGTTGCTCCTGGGGTATCGGCGAGGACCATTCGCAACCGTCTCCATGAAGCTGGGCTACGGTCCCGCACACCGTTAGCCCGTCTTCCGCTCACGCCCCAACATCGTGCAGCCCGCCTCCAGTGGTGTCGCGACAGGCGTGAATGGAGGGACGAATGGAGACGTGTCGTCTTCAGCGATGAGAGTCGCTTCTGCCTTGGTGCCAATGATGGTCGTATGCGTGTTTGGCGCCGTGCAGGTGAGCGCCACAATCAGGACTGCATACGACCGAGGCACACAGGGCCAACACCCGGCATCATGGTGTGGGGAGCGATCTCCTACACTGGCCGTACACCACTGGTGATCGTCGAGGGGACACGGAATAGTGCACGGTACATCCAAACCGTCATCGAACCCATCGTTCTACCATTCCTAGACCGGCAAGGGAACTTGCTGTTCCAACAGGACAATGCACGTCCGCATGTATCGCGTGCCACCCAACGTGCTCTAGAAGGTGTAAGTCAACTACCCTGGCCAGCAAGATCTCCGGATCTGTCCCCCATGGAGCATGTTTGGGACTGGATGAAGCGTCGTCTCACGCGGTATGCACGTCCAGCACGAACGCTGGTCCAACTGAGGCGCCAGGTGGAAATGGCATGGCAAGCCGTTCCACAGGACTACATCCAGCATCTCTACGATCGTCTCCATGGGAGAATAGCAGCCTGCATTGCTGCGAAAGGTGGATATACACTGTACTAGTGCCGACATTGTGCATGCTCTGTTGCCTGTGTCTATGTGCCTGTGGTTCTGTCAGTGTGATCATGTGATGTATCTGACCCCAGGAATGTGTCAATAAAGTTTCCCCTTCCTGGGACAATGAATTCACGGTGTTCTTATTTCAATTTCCAGGAGTGTACAAAAAGGAGACTTGCAATTGCAAGAAAAGCATTTCTGAAGAAGAGAAATTTGTAAACATGTAAGGAAGTCTTCTCTGAAGGTATTTTTCTGAAGAAAAACATGGACGATAAACTGTTTAGATAAAAATAGAATAGAAGCTTTCGAAGTGTGGTGCTACAGAAGAATGCTGGTGATTAGGTTGGTCGATCACGTAATTAATGAGAAAGCATTGGACAGAGTTGGGGGGACAAGAAATTTGTGCCACAACTTGACCAAAAGAAGGGATCAGTTGATAGGACACATTCTGCGACATCAATGGATCACCAGTTTAATGTTGGAGAGAAGGGGGGAGGGGCAAAAATCATAAGGGAGGCCGAGAGATGAATACAGTAAGCATATTCAGAAAGATGTAGTTTGCAGTAGGAGGAGATGAAGAGGCTTGCACGGTTAGAGTAACATGGAGAGCTGCATCAAACCAGTCTTCGGACTGATGACCACAACAACAACAAATGAAACACTTTAGTATCTGAGACTCAGAGAACATACAAAAAGTAATGGACAAATTGTGACGCATTTTAATGCCGAAAAATTCGAGAGGCTTTCAATAAGTAATGCAACACTTTTTGTCGAAGCCAATTTCGGTTTAAAAAATGCGGCATTTTTTGTGGCATATTCCCGCTTCAGCCTCTATAGTTTCATGAAGTTCCTATAGTTGGCAGTGCTATTCGTAGCCTTCAAAAGGACCTCTGTAAGCAGAGAGGCGTCACTGTATTTCTTTTGGTGAAAACAAGAGCATCGCCGATTTCATAGGCGCTCGCAGAATGTCTGAGGAGACCTGGCAGTGAACAAAAGCAGGTGAGTTGTTGGGGGAGGCGTCTGTCATCATCGCAGCAGATGTCGCCAACAACTATCCGATCTCGTGCGTGAAGGCCGACCGCACGAAGCTATGACTCCTGCAATGTCGGAACGCGCTGACACTTTCAATCAGCGTGTTCGTATCCACAAAAATGCAAAAGAACTTCTCCCTGACAACGCAAGGCCTCACAAAAGTCTGCGCAGACGAGAGGAGGTCACATAATTTCATTGGACTGTCTTTCCTCATCCTTCCTACAGCCCGCACCTTCCGACTTCCATATTTTTGGCTCAATGAAGGATGCACTCCGCGGGAAGCACTATGTGGATGATGGGGAGAATATTGATGCAGAAGGACGTTTGCTCCGACGTCGACCGGTAGAATGGTACCTTGCCTGCCTATAGGCCTTCCCAGTAAGATGGTGTAAGGACGTCGCATTGATCGGAGATTATGTTGAAAAATAAGGTTTTGTAACCAAAAAAGTTGGGAATAACATGGTATATTGTAATCATGACTTAAAGCAACACGATTTCCAAAAAGAAGTGTTGCATTACCCACCGTGCACACGTCATTTGATTTAAAAAATAGAAAAACGGTATGTTTATTGATTTTCAGTGTTATCTCCACAACATGTACACTCCATTCGATTCTACTTACGTGTCCACTGCCTCTGTTAACTAATTATATCGAGGCAAATTAACTGACATGCCAAGTATCAACAAACACAGCTAGAACAAAAGTTATTATTTTATCCGTTAAAAACAGGTGTATTTCTTGCATCTGCGACCAGTTGTGAACAAAGAAGTAAGTCCTACACTGTATGATTTCACGGCCGCTGTTTATTTCAATTAAGACTGCCCTGCTGAGAGGTCTCCCATCCTGACAGTTTTAACTGAAGAGGTAAGTCCTGTTTCATGACCAGACTATGCACCTGTTCTGGAGCCACTTATTTTTCATTTTGTGGACTCACTTGGCTTGTCTTGTGTATGGAAGACCCATGGAGATTGAATAGGATTCCTGACTGTAAGTATGTCTGCCTGCGACAACGGCGTTGTTGTTCCAATGGGCAGACAGAACTTCGTGCAACGATAAATGGAAATGCGTGTGGCTAGGGCCTCCCGTCGGGTAGACCGTTCGCCTGGAGCAAGCCTTTCGAGTTGATGCCATTTCGGCGACATGAGTGTCGATGGGGATGAAATGATGATGATAAGGACAACACAACACCCAGTCCCTGAGCGGAGAAAATCTCCGACCCAGCCGAGAAGCCGGCTGGTGTGGCCGAGCGGTTCTAGGCGCTACAGTTTGGAACCGCGCGACCGCTACAGTCGCAGGTTCGAATCCTGCCTTGGGCACAGATGTGTGTGATGTCTTTAGGTTAATTAGGTTTAAGTAGAAGTTCTAGGGGATTGATGACCTCAGAAGTTAAGTCCTATAGTGCTCAGAGCCATTTTTTTGAACCAGCCGGGAATCGAACGCGGGCCGTTAGGTATGACATTCCGTCGCTCTGACCACTCAGATACCAGAGACGGACCGTACAACGATGTAATGCCTCAATTGTGACGGGTGCTAGCGGCTCATATAAATGTAGTTGTGTCTGAAGGTATTCGGATAAATAAAATTATTATAAAAAACTTACCAAGGTCAGTAGGCCAACTCTAAATAGGGGTATTCCTCATTTCCGTTTCCAAAATTTTTACTCCGTCGTTTCTGGCACAGAGGCCCTTCCTCAAACTAATTAAACCTACTTTGTGTCTGAAAAGTAATGTCACCAACAGGGAAGTGTAATGTAGGTCCTGCAATGAGTAGGTATGTCACGTGATTTCCGGTACCCTGGTACGTGGTACTTTTCGCTCCTCGCAGACTGGCTTCGTGCACGTTATTCTTACGATACACAGCGGTGAGGCAGGCACACTGTTTACGTTTTGCACCGTGTAATGGGACCCAGACATCGTAGACCGCAGTATTGGCAGGTACTTCGAAGAGCTAATGTCCACGTTAGCCGTGGTGCTCAATTACTACTTGTTGAGTTACAGCTCCTGGGAAAAAAGACCCGTTCTGCTTCAGGGACTCGTGTGTAAGGAATACCTCTCGAGCGTGCCTCGTCACGTCTGCTACGCGCCGTGTTATGAACAAGTGGTTAATTACGTGGTGAAGGTCAAACCGGAGAACCAGGCATTTCTACTGGTTAGCAATCACGCGTTTCGGCGTCCATCCAACTGCTCCACTACACGTATGGAGCGGTCTCATTCAGTGTAACGAATTACTTTTATGAAGAGCATAATTAGCATCTGTCTACCTAAACCTGAATCCTGTTGCAAGCTGACAACGTAATAATAAAATTTTTAATTCTGACATTTTCAAATATTCTCATAAGACTTTTTTGTGATCCTTGTTAGCGTGACAGGACCTGTGAATGTTTCCCAGTTCCTAGGGTATATGTAATTTTCTCTAACATGCAAATTTGACCTCTGTAAAGGGAAAAACCAGAATAAATCTCTGCTTATTGCTTCTAAATTTATTACATACTCAAGCTCTTCCAACTACGTCAGTTCTCTTCAGATCACTGTAAACAGTCGTGGTAGCGCCTTTTATAACCGCCTTACAAGATAACGGAAATTAAAAGTGAAAACCCTTCAATACCAGATTTACGTGTCCGCTGATACAGGGCAGTAAAGGCAATAATTCAAATTAGCGTTCTGCAGCCAGAAGTAAATGAAGGAAACTCATAGAATAAAACAGATATTTTGTGTTCTTCAAAGTAGTGTCATACAGGGTGGGGCAGATAAAGTGGCGCGGACGAGTCGATAGGGTTGGATGTGAATGTATGCATTAGCAGAGGGAGAAAAGCCCTACTTCTAACAGGATGGAGCAACTTGCCATACAGCGGCCGAACCTTGGAGCAGGTTTACACAATTATCACGCCTGCCAGAGTTGTTAGGAGAGGTCAGTCTTGTAGCGGCCCTAGCGGACCTCCCAGGTCACTGATCTGTCAGTGTGCGGCTATTTTGTCGAGGGATCTCTCATGTCTAAGATGTATAATAGCAATCCTCATAGTCTTCAAGAACTGCAGTACGAGTTCGGACGAGACTGCAGCAATTTCAGCAGTCCAGCTTCGATCCGCCTTCAGAAACTTGCTGAGTAGGACCCAAAAGTGCCGATATATGAATGGCGGTCACTTTCAACATCTGCTACAGTCAGGTTAGCACTGTATTTCCTTTCCTCTGCTGTATTTCTTAGTACCCTGGTACTCTGTTCTCCGAGCCGCTTTTATATGTCCCTCCCTGTAGGACTTGTGCTGTTGCTAATCTGTATGAACGATTTAGGAGACAATCTGAGCAACTCTCTTAGAGCGTTTGCAGATGATACCGCCATTTACCATCTACTAACATCATCAGAAGACCAAAAGAGATTGCAAAAAGATTTATACAAGATTTCTGTACGGTGAGAAAAGCGGTATATGAAGCTAAATAATAAAAAAGTGGGAGGTCAGCCATGTGAATACTACAAGGAATCCATTAAATTTCGGTCACATGATAAATCACATAGATCTAGAAAAAGGCCCTGAATTCAACTAATTACTTAGTGCTTGCAATTACGAACAGCTTAAACTGCAAGAATCATGTAGATAATGTTACGGGTGAAGTGAACGAAAAACATAATTTTTTTGCAGAACATTTACAAGATGCAACAAGTCTATTAAAGAGACTGCCTACACCACGCTTTTCGGTCCTCTGGTACGGTGGTGTTGTGCTCTATGGCATCCTTAATAGATCGGATTAACGGAGAACATCGACGCCCATCTACAGAGCGAGGAATGATCATCGTAATAAAATAAATCAGAGTTTTCACAGAAAGATTTAAGTCTTCGTTTTCTCCTTGCGCTTTTCAGTAGTGGAACGGTAGAGAAATGGTGAACCCTCTGTCACCGGTCGTTGTGGCCGAGCGGTTCTAGGCGCTTCAGTCCGGAACCGCGCGACTGCAACGGTCACAAGTTCGAATCCTGCCTCGGGCATGGATGTGTGTGATGTCCTTAGGTTAGTTAGGTTTAAGTAGTTCTAAGTTCTAGGGAACTGATAAGCTCAGATGTTGAGTCCCATAGTGCTCAGAGCCATTTGCACAATTTTGAACCCTCTGTCAGGCACTTAGGTGTGGGTTGGAGAATTATGATATAGACGTAGATGTAGGATGGGACACGCCTGTTGATCATAAAGCGCTGAGCCCGAAACAAAAAAATGGCTCTGAGCACTATGGGACTTAACTGCTGTGGTCATCAGTCCCCTAGAACTTAGAACTACTTAAACCTAACTAACCTAAGGACATCACACACATCCATGCCCAAGGCAGGATTCGAACCTGCGACCGTAGCAGTCGCGCGGTTCCAGACTGTAGCGCCTAGAACCGCTCGGCCACGCCGGCCGGCAGCCCGAAACAATTCCACCTCCAGTGTTGAGGAGTGGTCTATTACTCCAGTCACCACACTCGGTTAGCAGCCGTTGTAAACATTATCACAGTTGGATATAATACCGTAACAAATACTTTACTTTGAATTGTTGTCCTGAAAGCCCTTGATGAAACAACTGTGTCCGTGAACGTATAATTTTATGTCGACTTTCTATGTTCGTGTATGACACCGGATTTCAAAATTAACGTAATTGTGAACTATATTTAAAATTACAGTTGAATCTCATGCGTTATCATATAAAAACAAGGGATTTCTGTAGTACATAACAGCTGGCCGGTGTGGCCGAGCGGTTCTAGGAGCTTCAGTCCGGAACCGCGCTGGTGCTACGGTCGCAGGTTCGAATCCTGCCTCGGGCATGGATGTGTGTGATGTCCTTATGTTAGTTAGGTTTAAGTAGTTCTAAGTTCTAGGGGACTGTGCATGGGGGCTTAATTATATAGTATTATGCAAATAATTTTAATTTTAGTCGCTGTCTGTCCGATTACGAAGTCTCGTAACCGGTTGGCCCTGACTAGTAATAGTACGCAATCTGACTGCATAGAACAACAACAACGAATGAAAGAAAACTTCCGTTAACACAATTAATTAATTAAGTCCCCAGCAACTATAAAACCTACGAAGCAACAAAATACAAGTGTAGCTGTTCTGTGTGTGGAAGTGTGATTCAACGTACACATCTGGCACGGTTCTTCCTCAATAAGACCAGATATTTTAAACACCATTTATACTGAAGTAATTGAAAAAAAAAACCAGAAATACTATAATAGCACATAGAAACCAGAAATGCAGTCTAATACAAGAACACGAGCCAGATGCTTTGTTGACTGAACCTGTGACCAAGAGGCATTATTGTTTAAGACATTGAAATAATAAAAAAAAAGAAAACGGAATTGTTTTACCTTCATATATATTGACGAAAAGCACACTCTGATCATTACAGCCTCCCAATCCAATAACATCTGGTGTCTAGCCCATCAAAACAATACTACAAATTCTGAACAAGCACTCACTACCGCAACTTCTCAACTACGACTCACCACTGCTACATCTCAACAAGCACTGCCTACTACGACTTCTCGATAAGAACTGCCAGTGGAGGCGGCTGAATAATACTCTTTGGCGCAATCTCTGGCGCTGTGGCTCAGTGTAGCCACCTTTCATATGCCCCTCCTCCACGGGCCAGAATTTGATGGTATTTTTGCCAGCATTGGTGGTGAAAATACCACCAAATTCGTCCAAAGAAGAAAAAAAATTACAGAAAAAATAAAAGATAGTATTAACAATTAAATATCACATAACTAGATAAAATTTTGGCTTTGCACTGACCCTTCAATAACCTAATATATAAAATACAGTAAGGAATACAAATGCTTGCATACATATGGTTTTACATAATAGTTTACACCAGTATCATGTGGTTAAACCATTCAATCAATAGCGTCAGCAATGACGAATATGTACAGGTAAGAATCTCATAACATTTCATAAACAGTAAATGCACAAAAAAAACAGTTTTTACAAATATTCACATAAAATCTTGTCAATATATCAATAAACAAGTAGTTGACAGTTCCAGCAGTAGCACCCAGCAATGGTCAACAGGTGCAGACACCAACGAGTGACATTATTTCAGTAGAAACAGTTCCATCAGTGGCACCCAGCAATGTTGAGCAGGTGCAGACACCAACAAGTGATATTATGTCAGTAGAAGCAGTTCCATCAGTGGCACCCAGCAATGTTGAACAGGTGCAGAAAGCAGTCCATAATATTCACTATCACTAATCACACTGTTCATTAGAGTTTATCAGCAGAAATTAAACATTTCCAAGTGGCACCCACCAATGTTAATATGTGTAAGCACGAACAACAGTTTGAACGCACACACAATTGCTTTTACAAAATTATTATCAATGCTCTTACACTGAACATACAAATTATAATAAACACACAAATGATATCAGATAATTGTCATATTAAATATTACAAATACACAAATATCAGTAAACCTATAATATTTATGGGTGTCAGTGAAGGCCACAACAAACAAGTAAAATAATATTTAGGAGATAGGTCGGTACCAATTATTTGGGATTAGGAAAGGAAAACACACAAAACACACTCACTCATCTTTTATCCACATTTAAGTACTACTGTGTAATTGAATAGTATTAACTGTGTAAATGCAATTCTGTCCAAAATTTTATGTTCAACTTGTATATCAAGTAGTAGTGGCAGCAATGTATAACAGTCAATAATAGTTAGTCAACGTCGTAGTCATCATGTCAAGACCAATCTTTGCCAAGCCAAATCAAAATGTACGGTTGCTGAACAACTGTCAGTGTGCCAAGATTCGCAATTACTTCCTCTCTCCCAAAAAAAAAAAAAAAAAAAAAATGTATACTGCTGCTTATTGATTTAACAAAGTGTGTGTGTAGACAATCTTCTTACTACTTGAGTGTTCTAGTCTGCCATCTTCATCCTCCTTGTTCCATATAGACCAACAAACAAAGAAAAAAATGCTCCTCACTTACTTCACCTCTTATCCACCAAAGCTCCAATAATCATTATCATCACATAATCTTAATACTTCAATAATACCTCTTACGTCGATACATATAAACCTTATCATCAATATCATTTACTTTACCTCCTGTCCACCAAACTTCCAATAATCATCAACTTCACACAACCTCAATACCTGAATAATACCTCTTCAATACGTCGATCTATATAAACCTTATTACCAATATCATTTCACTTCCATAACAACTCTTTCCTCTAGTCAGTCTCCTCGAACAAGTACAGACATAATCCTAGTACAAACTTCAATTTATCATCCCATGCAATCCGAAGACACAATGTCCACACACAACCTCTGTGTAGTCCACCTGAGCCAAATCTTCTACTCATTATGAATTATAAAATACATTTTGGTTACCTTGTCCATCATAAAATAAAAGAAATGCATACATGACCTCTAACAGCCTTCAGTTTGAATAACTTTCAGTAAGTAAGTACGAGTTCGGAGTGTGAATGATCTTAATATTTCACAATGTGTACACCACTTCAAGAATCATGGCAAAACATAAGCAAACATCTGGAGTATTTCTTGTGTCAAGTGTCACTTGCTATTTCAATTGCTCACGAAGAATGCAGTGTAATAACTGTCAATGGTCTAAACCTAATGTTGGTATTTCATGTCATTAGCTTCCTTTCTATTAGCATAAATTTATACAGCTTCCATAAAACCTCCAGCTCATGTGACTTCAATTAAGTTTCTTGTAGCAACGTCGTTCGTAGAATTATAACAGTTCATTTTCTTATCTTAAAAATATAAGGCACTGAGCGTAAGCAAAACATGCAACAGCGAGTAAATATACCAGTAGAGAACAGAATGTCAACAAGTGGATGCAGCACAATCCCTACAACGAAGCTCTGCCAAGCCAACAATCTATAATTAATACCATAGTGTGACCTAAACTCCATGTTCGTACACCGTATATCAGCATTTCTATATACCATATTAAAGAGTAGTTATGACAACAAACAGAAATGTGTAAATATGCAATCCATACGCAAAGCAGCAAATACATATCTTACATAATAAACAGGTCATTAGCATCATATCAGCATAAGCAAATAAATGTTCATATGTAATCTTAATAAGTAAACATGAAGGCGCAAGCAGATACATCACAAAGTATAACTTACATACATAACCATATCAGCACAACTAATCAGGTGACAATTATAATTTAAATAAATAAGCACAGCAGGCACATAATAAAAAAAACGACATCAGTGAAAAAGCAGTGCAGCCAAGCGATGCATAATATACATAATTAACAACCCTGTTCATTACTCAATCATTGTCAAAATCAGTTAACACAAAGTATAAATCACGTAATCGCGAGCAGCAAATTACGTCTAAAGTACGTACCTAAGGGGAAATATGTTACCTGAAAAATAAACTCAATTAATAGTTACCTTTTTAGTTTATTAGTTTCTTCTTCGAAATTACATTCTTCCTGAAATTTTCTCGATTGCAAGTCCTCTTAACGTCGGACACACACAGAATTTACCTGAAGGTCTTAAATATTTTATACAACCGTATCCTGAAAAATACTGAACGTTAATAACATAATTTATCAAGTCACTATAGCTTTATACTGAATTTATTCGGAGAAATTACGCTGTGTATTTGTTTACGGCTGTCAGTGCATTCGCACTGAGCGCTCGATCAGCTGTAGGTACGCGTGACGTAGTAATTAATTGTTTGCGGTCAACGACTGCCTTGTGCGCCGCGCAGACTTGACTGTTGCTTTGAGTATGTGCCGCCGCCGGAACACGGTGTGGTATCCTTGTACTTTCCGTGTGTTTACGTATAACTGTTTCTCAAAAGTATGTCATTCCACAAAAATTTTAACGTTCGATATATGATGTATTCCCTTAGAGCGCCGAGATTTAAGAGTTTCTACTTCGACAGTGTTATCATGAATGATTTTTCGGATCCTATATGGACCGTTATAAAGCAGAAAAAATTTGCGACACAAGCCTTTTCCTTTGTGAGACAAACGGTGAGACTTAATTAACACCTTTTGACCAACTGACAAGGTTTTTAAACGACCAGGACGTTTAGCTGATTTCTCTCTTCTAGCAGCCGCAGATGCAATATTTTGTAGAGCCACGTTGACAACTTCAGAATGCCGCAGTTTTCGTGAAGGCGGGAAAGGAACGATTTCAGAAATGCGATTTGTCGGTGCTTTATTTTTTAATATCAATATAGGCGGTAAAGAAGTTGAATCATTAGGGCGTTCATTCAGAATGTTTTGAAAAATATGAAGATACTGATCCTACGTTCTGTGATTATGATGACAATAAAGACGACACAATTTATTGATTTCCTTCATCCATCTCTCTGAAGCGTTTGATTGAGGGTGAAAAAGTGAAATGAAAATTGGTTTAATCTTACGACGCCGTAGAGTACGAAGCCAAATTTTAGAGCGAAACTGTGATCCATTATCTGATATAACCTTATCAACATGACCCACTTCTTTAAGAAAATGTTTGATGAAAGCATTAGATACTGAATGAGCTGTCGCTTTGCGTAAAGGTGTAAAACACACATATTTTGATGTCAATTCCACTGCTACCAAAATGTACGCAAAACCATTAGTAGAACGAACCACTGGACCGAACAAATCGACTGCAGCCATCTCCTTTAATTTCCCTGGAATGATAGGAAACAACGGTGCTCTGTGAGAAATAGTTGGCGGCTTAGCCTTTTGACATAATTTGCATTTGGCAAGAACAGATCGAATACGTTTTTCCATATTACTGAAGTAGCAATTTTCTCGTAATTTATGAAAGCATTTTCTGGGACCAAAGTGTGCATAACTGAAATGTGTGTACCAAATCAATTTATTAACCCACTCATCAGGAATACAAACTAATCAACAGAGTTGTGGAGCGATTTTCGTTTAAAAAGAATATCATTGCGAACTAAATAATACTGTCTAATCGCTACGCTTTCCTTTCTCCTCCACTTCTCCTTAATGTCCTTCCAGATTGGATCCTTATTTTGCTCCTTAGCGATGTCCTGCAGCGAAGACGAAATAAAATTTTCAAACGCAACACCTTGAATATACATCAAACAATAATTGTTTTCTTTGCAGTCCTCTTCAGCACTTTGTTTCAAACCCATAGGTGCACGTGATAAGGCATCAGAAATAATATTTGAAGAACCCTGTATGTAAACAATACTAAAATCAAATTCCTGTAGATACAGCACCCATCGTGACAATCTTCCATGTTTTAATTTTGTTGACATAAGAAATTCCAGAGCTCGATGATCGGTGTAAACCTTAGTATGTCTGCCAAACAAAAAAGTCCGAAATTTTGTGAAAGCCCAAATAACAGCCAAGGCTTCAAGTTCCGTAATCGAATAATTCTTTTCTGATTTAGAGAGAACACGACTTCCAAATGCAATAGTTTTCTGTACTACAACGCCGTTTTCTTGTATCTCTTGAAATAAGTGTGCACTTAAGCCTTTGTATGATGAGTCCGTCGCCAAACAAAAATCTTTAGATAAGTCCGGATGTGAAAGAAGTGGAGCAGCAACTAAAGCATCACGAAGTTGTTCAAATTCTGATAGAGCTTCCTCATCCCAACACCAATTAGAATTCTTTCCAGATAGTTCACATAAACGAGGTGTGGCCAAATCGTCCAATCTAACAAAGCGTCTAAGAAAATTACAGACACCAAGGAAACTACGAACATCACGTTTTGTAGTAGGAACAGCATAATTACGAATAGCGTCTAGTTTCTCTGGATCAGGAAGAATACCTTCTGTAGAAATAATATGACCAAGAAATTTCACCTGAGAACGACCAAATTCAGATTTTTCCAAGTTCACTGTAATGCCAACTCTTGCAAAAATACGTAATAATGAATCCAAAATTTTGTAGTGCTCACTCCAAGAACGTTTAGCAATAAGAATATCGTCAACATATGAAGTAATATTATCACGAAGATAAACAGGTAAAATTTCTTTTAAACTACGAATGAATGCTGCAGAAAATATAGTAAGTCCAAACGGTAATTTCCGAAATCACTTTTGGGTAAAATAGTTATATCCGGTTATTCTTTGCCGACTCTCTAGATAGATTGATAGTTGAAGAATTGTTTTGATAGATACAAAGAATAGTAGAAGAGTAGGCAGCGGTGCAGAAAACTAAAAGGGAAATAGCACCACTACAGCTCGGGGCCCTGTGCATGCTACGGCACGTGTTCACTTAGTGTAGTGAATCCCCTGAGGACACTGATTATACGCGTCATTTCGCGGATCAATTTCTACGATTTGCACTTGTCTCTCGGAATTTCTGTCATGCGGAGGATGCCAATTAGGTCCCTCCTGTCTGTTAGATGTAAATTCTTGGTTGTGTCTGTTATTAAAATTTCTATTTTCCTGTCTGTCTGCATGACTGCTTCTTGTGTAATTTCGACTGTCACTTCTGAAATTACTGTTAGATCTACTACCCTGGTTATTTCTGTAGTAAGAATTTCTACTATTGTATGAATAATTTCTGTCTTGATGATACCGATTACTGTTTCCGTATGATTGATCATTCCGGTAGGAATTTCCGTTATTATAATTGTCTGTGTAATTTCTGTTAGAACGTCTGTTATTGTCATAAGGCTGGTATCTATTGTCCTGTCTGTTTCGTCTGTCATTCTCAAAATTACCCATGTAACGTTCGTTCCGGTCATTATACCTTCTCTCTGAAAATCTATTGTGATTACCGTTACTGAAAAAATTACAAGAAGTCCCGTCGTCGTTGTCATACTCAAGTTCTTGTAGCAAAGTCTTAAAAGTCTCAATGTCGTCTTTACATCTTCCGGCTAAAGCAATTTGTCTTATGGAGTGTAGCAGCTTAGTTAAACAAATGCGAATTAATTCAGTCGGGCTATAAGGGCTGGAAAGGAACTGATTCTTTCGAATCATGTCTTCAAAGTATTCTGCTGGCGTGCGGAACTCAGACTGTTTAAAATTACGCTGCATAATAAGACTGTGTTTGACTCTGTCTTGCGTGTTTTCGGACCAATATGCCGATAGAAATGCATGATAAAAATCATTTAGATTATTACAATCTCTAATAAGTGCGCGCATGCGCGTCGCCGGTTTGTTTTCTAAATATCCACACATAAATTCCAGTTTGTGACTTAGTGGCCAATTTGGTGGAAGTGCGTACATAAATTGATCTAACCATGGACATGGATGTATGTCGTTCTTAGAATTGCGAAAGATCTTAAATTTCCGAACAGTTAAGAAGTGTTTATAGTCAAAGTTTTCTCCTCGTGGCGACAAAGACCTACCGCGTCTGTCCCAGTCCGAATGTCGATTATTGTCAAGTTCGCGCGCCTGGCGCTCTCTTGTTGCATCTCGTAAATGAAACAAATTATTTTCTTCAAACCCCTCTGCTATCTGTGATTCTAAACTTCCTCTGCTGTCTTTACCTACGATTTCGCCTTCAATTTGTTTGACTTGCTTTCGTAATGCCTCAAATTCCCTTTTGACGCGTTCATTAAATTTTCCCTGATTTTCAACATGCTTATTCATGTTCTGGTACTCTTCGGTTTCTGCAAATGGCAATGGAGCTGTATCATCTGAATCTCGGTCCCCATTTAAACTAAGACTTGTCAATTTATCTGCAATCTCCTCAACTCTTTCCGATAAGTCACCTATTTGTTCTTTCTGTTTATTTACGTCTTCCGTAAGTGTCGCGACTCGGGTTTCAGTATTGACACATTTAGTAGCTAACTGTTCATATTGTTGTGTTAGGTTATTTATTCTGTCATTTGGTACGGATTCTTCGATTCTCTCAAATATTTCTTCCTTATCGTGTGCACGTTGTAAATTTAACTCTGAAAATTTTTGTACTATCACGCGATCTCTTTCTTCCTGTTCTCTATCCTGTTCCTTTTGTCTAATCTCTACTGCAAATAATCTATGATTGTGAGAATTCAAAATCGGTTGTACTTCTTCTCTAATTTCTTTCTTTAATTATCTTTCATGTTTTTGAAACATGTCCCTATTAGTGAGTCTAACCGTGTTTCCATTTTTCCCATCTCAGTTCTAATTGTTCCTATTTGTGATCCCACTGAGTCTAACCGTGTTTCCATTGTTCCCATACTAGTTGTAATTGTTCCTATTTGTGATCCCACTGAGTCTAACCGTGTTTCCATTGTTCCCATACCAGTTGTAATTGTTCCTATCTCTGTTTTAATTGTTCCTATTTGTGATCCCAGTGAGTCTAACCATGATCCCATTGTTCCCATATGTAATCCCAAATTTAATATAGCACCCATCAACTGCTCCATGTTAATTGGTTCGAAATTCTTTTCACCCCTAACATTTCCCGCAAAACCAACTTCTTTCGTCATAGCTGTAAAGCTATCTGTGTTCGATACTATTTCAGAATCTTCTATCGTTAATCTCGTATTCTGTGAATTTTCTGATTGAGAAAAATTTTGAAATGGTTCCGGACTATTTTCCCGACTTATTAAATTGTTTTCCACTTCATTATTCATCATACTGTTCTCATGTGTCGGCGAGTTCGCCATGTTAACAACTTCGTCATTCTCACTATTCATCATTTTTGCCTTTTTCATCGATCGCGTAATCATTTACAAAACATACAAAACTCGTCACTATACGAAAATTACACACAATGACACTTTATCACCAACAATACCATTCATACGAAATGCTTCCCTCAAACACGATTAACGAACAATTGAAATCTTCATAATTGCACAAAATTGTCAAACCCGTATACAAGACAACAAAAATTAAATTCTGCAAAAAAAAAAAAAAAAATACCATTAGAAGAATGACAATTACCAAATCTACACATGCAATATAGACTACAATTACTAAACTACAAATTACTACAAACTACTGTCTGCCATTTTTACAATCAGAAAAATTCCAAGGGACGATCCGAAGCAGCGGTCGCCACGTGCATGGAGGCTTAATTATCTAGAATGCAAATAATTTTTTCTGATTTAGTAGCTGTCTGTTCGGTTACGCTGTCTCGTAAACGGTTGGCCCTGACTAGTAATAGTACGCAATCTGACTGCATAGAACAACAACAACGAATGAAAGAAAACTTCTGTTAACACAATTAATTAATTAAGTCCCCAGCAACTATAAAACCTACGAAGCAACAAAACACAAGTGTAGCTGTTCTGTGTGTGGAAGTGTGATTCAACGTACACATCTGGCACGGTTCTTCCTCAATAAGACCAGATATTTTAAACACCATTTATACTGAAGTAATTGAAAAAAAAAACCAGAAATACTATAATAGCACATAGAAACCAGAAATGCAGTCTAATACAAGAACACGAGCCAGATGCTTTGTTGACTGAACCTGTGGCCAAGAGGTATTATTGTTTAAGACATTGAAATAATAAAAAAAAGAAAACGGAATTTTTTTACCTTCATATATATTGACGAAAAGCACACTCTGATCATTACAGCCTCCCAATCCAATAACATCTGGTGTCTAGCCCATCAAAACAATACTACAAATTCTGAACAAGCACTCACTACCGCAACTTCTCAACTACGACTCACCACTGCTACATCTCAACAAGCACTGCCTACTACGACTTCTCGATAAGAACTGCCAGTGGAGGCGGCTGAATAATACTCTTTGGCGCAATCTCTGGCGCTGTGGCTCAGTGTAGCCACCTTTCAACTGATGACCTCAGATGTTAAGCCCCATAGTGCTCAGAGCCATTTGAACCATTTGTAGTACATAACAACAGTATGAAGTACTGTATTTTTAGTTTCCCATGTAAGCACAGTGAGAAATAGTTATGGATTCAGTTTAAAAATTACAGACTTACGGTAGCCACCATGAAATTTTTTTATATATGAACTTAGTGGGTGTGAATGTCTACTGTATTGCAATATCTTTTCTCTCTTTCTAAAAACTTTATGCTCTTGTTGCCTATTGTGTCCAGGTTCTGTCAAGATGAACGCAGCTGCAGACTATTAAAAAACTCTAAGCAGCTTGTGGTGATCATTTAGAATAAATTATCCGTGACGGATGATTGTCACATAAAACCTGAGAAAACTGTTTGCGTGTTATAGTATTCGGCGTATAATTATTTAAACAAGGAAATTAGTATGAACATATGCGTGTTTCTGTCTCTCTCCGTCCGGACAGGCCATGAAGGCCCAACAGTACTGACCGACCGCCGTGTCATCCGCAGCGTAGAGGCGTCACTGGATGCGGATATGGAGGGACATGTGGTCAGCACACCGCTCTTCCGCCATAAGTAAGTTTGCGAGACAGGAGCCGCTACTTCTCAGTCAAGTAGCTCCTCAGTTTGCCTCACAAGGGCTGAGTGCACCCCGCTTGCCAACAGCGCTAGGCAGACCGGATAGGCACCCAAGTGCTAGCCCAGACCGACAGCGCGCAGCTTCGGTGATTTGACGGGAACCGGTGTTACACTACGCCAAAGCCGTTGGCATATGCGTGCTTGCAGATAGAAAATGAGTCTCAAAGTTTGTACTTCCAAGTCCCTGAATTTCCAGTTTCATTTCTCCTCAAAACTTCCTTGTTACTCACGTGGACAACAGGACTGATTTTTGTGCAGCATCTAGCAACAGACTACAATTATGCAGACGATCCAGCAACCCTGCTGTCTTTACAGTTTCTCCTTAACATCCTGGTAAAACCTGCCATCCAGCTCCTTGTGGGCTCCACGAATAATAGTGGGAAGAGAACTAATGAAAATGGAAGGAGTGCACTTTCACAGCTATCCCTGGGTATGTGTTTATTCCAATCTCCTGTTAGTCTGTCCCCTCCTTCTGCTTCTCTCTGTCCATCTCCTTCTACCACCCCTCTCCTTCCATCTCGTCCTCTTCCCTTTCTCTGTCCATTTTATCCTCCCCCCCCCCCGCTCCTCAGTCCATCTCCTCCTCCCCCCTCTCTGTCTGTCCATCACCTCTTCTCCCCTTTTCTCTCTCCACCCTATCATCCCAACGACAATAGGAGGCTGGTGGTTCTTACCCCCACTGTATTCCATTCCAGATCTTAACTAACACGTGTACCAAATTTGATGGAAATCGTTCTGGGGATTTAGGATGACCTTTCTACCCGTGGCTTTGCCCGCTTACGCGCATTTCAAATATATTTCACACGTATTTAACATGTTTCATATGTATTTATACACGTATTTCTCATATATCTTTAGGGAATAGCGCCCTGCAACTTCATTTTTAGCCATCTCAGTGACTATGACATAGTATCTCCTGAACTGTGGATCGTACAATGATATAGTCTTCCAGGTATATCCAACGGTATACGTGTCTACTGTATGCGAAATGTGTTCCTAATAGAGTTAGTAGTAAAGAAGTAATAAATTAAAACGTCATTAATGATGTGGTAGTTTTCACGCATCTCAGTCTTCATGACGTCATATCTACTATACTATGCGTCGTACAAGTACATATTTGTGCTTGTACATCAGGGTTATACACTACCGGGAAAAATAGTACACCCTTTTAGAGGCTCCTAATTACCTCAAGATTTATTATTACAGCAGTGCATGTGGAGTACATGCAGTGATTACATTTACAGATAATTCGCACAAGCGGCTCTAAAATACCAGCTATCCATTTCGTGCTGAAACCTCTATATTAGTACGTGGCGTAGCCTCCATAGGCGGTAATATATGCACTGACTCTGTCATCTAGTCATTCGTACAGATGGCAAATACTATTCTGAAATTACAATGAAATGAATACCCCTAGCTGCATACAAGCGTTGATATACGTCAACTGGGAGAGTTGAAAATGTATGCCCCCACCGGGATCTCCTGCTTGTATGGCAGACGCTCTATGCATCTGAGCCATCGAGGACACAGAGGATAGTGCGATTGCAGAGAATTATATCAGGCACACCTCCCGTGAGACCCACATTCACAACTTATTGTCCCGCACTATATTCATAGTGCACCTGTCGATTATACTCATTACTCGCTGCTTTTTGCCGATTCCCATAAGAGTTCGGACACTGTTTGTGCATCCGCACAGAAGAAGATTGTCAAATGGCCGGTGAGCCTTATATATATATATATATATATATATATATATATATATATATATATATATATATATATATATATATATATATATATATATATACGAGGGCAGTTCAATAAGTAATGCAACACATTTTTTTCTGAAACAGGGGTTGTTTTATTCAACATTGAAATACACCGGGTTATTCCCCAATCTTTTAGCTACACAACACTAATTTTCAACGTAATCTCCATTCAATGCTACGGCTTTACGCCACCTTGACATGAGGGCCTGTATGCCTGCACGGTACCATTCCACTGGTCGATGTCGGAGCCAACGTCGTACTGCATCAATAACTTCTTCATCATCCGCGTAGTGCCTCCCACGGATTGCGTCCTTCATTGGGCCAAACATATGGAAATCCGACGGTGCGAGATCGGGGCTGTAGGGTGCATGAGGAAGAACAGTCCACTGAAGTTTTGTGAGCTCCTCTCGGGTGCGAAGACTTGTGTGAGGTCTTGCGTTGTCATGAAGAAGGAGAAGTTCGTTCAGATTTTTGTGCCTACCAACACGCTGAAGTCGTTTCTTCAATTTCTGAAGAGTAGCACAATACACTTCAGAGTTGATCGTTTGACCATGGGGAAGGACATCGAACAGAATAACCCCTTCAGCGTCCCATAAGACTGTAACCATGACTTTACCGGCTGAGGGTATGGCTTTAAACTTTTTCTTGGTAGGGGAGTGGGTGTGGCGCCACTCCATTGATTGCCGTTTTGTTTCAGGTTCGAAGTGATGAACCCATGTTTCATCGCCTGTAACAATCTTTGACAAGAAATTTTCACCCTCAGCCACATGACGAGCAAGCAATTCCGCACAGATGGTTCTCCTTTGCTCTTTATGGCGTTCGGTTAGACAACGAGGGACCCAGCGGGAACAAACGTTTGAATATCCCAACTGGTGAACAATTGTGACAGCACTACCAACAGAGATGTCAAGTTGAGCACTGAGTTGTTTGATGGTGATCCGTCGATCATCTCGAACGAGTGTGTTCGCACGCTCCGCCATTGCAGGAGTCACAGCTGTGCACGGCCGGCCCGCACGCGGGAGATCAGACAGTCTTGCTTGACCTTGCGGCGATGACGACACACGCTTTGCCCAACGACTCACCGTGCTTTTGTCCACTGCCAGATCACCGTAGACATTCTGCAAGCGCCTATGAATATCTGAGATGCCCTGGTTTTCCGCCAAAAGAAACTCGATCACTGCCCGTTGTTTGCAACGCACATCCGTTACAGACGCCATTTTAACAGCTCCGAACAGCGCTGCCACCTGTCGGAAGTCAATGAAACTATACGAGACGAAGCGGGAATGCTTGAAAATATTCCACAAGAAATTTCCGGTTTTTTCAACCAAAATTGGCCGAGAAAAAAAATGTGTTGCATTACTTATTGAACTGCCCTCGTATATTCTGACATATGCAAATACTATCCTTACATATGTTATGCCACGCCTGCCCGACCTGTTCACGTTGTTGTTGACTGATAAGTCGCACGAGTCATTTCTCGTCCCATAATATCTCAGACGTGCTCCAGAGATCGTGCTGGCCAGGAAAGTTGCTGCACGTGTTGCATAGCAAGTTCAGCTCCACGGCAGTGAATGGGGGAGAATTATACTGTCGAAACAACACTTCACCTTCCTGTTGCAGAACGGCTTAAGAATAGGTCTAACAACACTCTCCACGTACCTAGTGCTAATTGGCGTACCCTCCACATACACCAGAGATGAACGAGCTTATCGCACCCAGGCCTTAAGGCCTGGGGTGGGGCAGTGTGTCTTGGACGAATGCACTCTTTGAGGCAGCGCTAAACGTGTCTATATCGAAGACGCAAACGATCACCACTTGGGTGCAGGATGAATCTGCTCTCATCGCTGAAGATCATGGCGCGCCATTCCGAGCGATCCTCTGCCACCACCAGTCGAATCGCGCACGGCGTTAGGTTCACAACAGTTCGTGTCGACACTTCTGAGCTAAACGACCCTCTTATCTGGGCTGCGGTAGCTGTACAGTCTGCCACTGCTGTCCTTACAGTACAACAATTCTGACATCTGTGCTGTGTAGACGTCCAGAACTTCGTCTATGGGTGTGAGAATGTACACGTGACCACTGATATCAGCATCGTTGCACAACTGATGCAGAACGTCCAACTTCGGTGGAAATCCTCCGAGAGGACCACCCCGCTTCTCGGACTCCTTTCAAATTCGCTCAGCTGGCTGTAGAATGCACGAGTGCGTCTACGTGGCTTGGCTGCCTGCTTGCTCCACACGTTTGCACTGCACTGAGCCTTCTGGTTATGAGCACACCCTGTTAAATGGCAGAGGCAATCACGCTCTGGTAGCTATACCACTACGCTGTCTGTTAGCGGACGACATTGAAACCATTATCTGTACATCTACTACCCCACGGGTGGCATACCCCGTCATCGGACCATAATCGACGTCCTTTTTCCAGTCGTACTAATTTTTTTACGGCAGTGTATGAAAGTACTGTGTGCAAAACGTATCGCAAATACAATTAATAGTAAAGAAATTCTAAATTGAAACGTCATGCATCATGCGGCAGTTTTACCACGTGAACAGTGAACATGTTGTAAACAATACATTTTTTTTCCTTTCATTATTATGTAGGTGTTGTCAGGGGGACAGAGTTTCATCAAGGTCTGAAATTATGTACAAAGTACGCTGTAAGTAACTAAGTGCTCTCATTCTGAAATACTGGATGAATCAGTATGGATATTCCTGCGTCGTAGGCTACACTTCTTTTCCACATTCACCTCAACCTCTTTGATATGTAAATAGCTTTTATCCATCTGTTCTTTCCAGACAGTAATTGATATATCTACCAACTTTAGTTGAAATCGTTCAGCTAGTTTAGGGGGAGATGTGGGACATGCATGCATACATATATAAACGTACATTCATTTTTATAATATGTGTGTGGATTCAAGGGGAGTTTGCACCGTCTATGAGGTCAATGTTAAGTCAGCCAAGTTCATATATCTCTGGAACCAATGAAGATAACAGTCAAAAATTTTTATACATAACTTATTTCTGCTAGTTATGTTTAATGAAGCAGAATTAAGCGTTAAGGTACAAAAGAAACAAAAATGTAATTTTTTTTAACTATGCCATTTCTACTGTGAAGATTTGTACATCCAAGCACCTAGATTTCAAATGGTAATGAGCACTATGGGACTCAACTGCTGTGGTCATAAGTCCCCTAGAACTTAGAACTACTTAAACCTAACTAACCTAAGGACAGCACACAACACCCAGCCATCACGAGGCAGAGAAAATCCCCGCCGGGAATCGAACCCGGGAACCCGGGCGTGGGAAGCGAGAACGCTACCGCACGACCACGAGATGCGGGCGCACCTAGATTTATCGTTATTTAATTCGCTATCATGATACTGCTTCAATAGTGAAGCCTGGTAGTCAAGGGAAGTCAGGATTCGGTTACGATTGCGGACAGGGCCGTAATCAGTTACTATTGGTTGCCTTTTACAGTTACACACAATTTATTTTAAACCAGTAATTCCAGACTCAACAATAAAAAAAATACTATACGTTATTAATGAAGGAATAACCTACTGTGTGAATAATAGTGTTTTCAGTGAGTTACAATTTAGCAAATCACCATTAAATACAGATACAGCAGATAATGTTTCAAAAGCAAGCCACTACGATCTGGACAGAAGGCTTTACACGCCAGGAATGGCAATAAATTAAGAATTGTTTAAAACTCGCTGCAACTTACAAATTACAGGTATTGAAATATTAAAGGCAAGTCGCCACAAACACAGCAGAAGGCATCAGACGCCAGGAATGGCAGTAAATAAGGTTTTAAGGCTTACTGCTAAAACACAAATACCAAATTAGAATTTTAAGGCAAATGACGACAATCACGTCTGAAGGCCTTACACGCCAGGAACGGCAATAATATAAAAAATTTAGAAAACTGCTGTAAAACAGCAAATACAACAGCAAAGTTTAATTAAAAAAAGGAAAAGCATCTGATCACCAAACGGGTGAAATAAGATGATGGTAAACTTTGTAACACAACTCTTAACATCCACTGAACACTACACTGCTAGATTTATTCAGAGAAGGCGACCAGAACTATCAACTAGACATATTTAATGTTTAATGTAGGTATTACAAGGTATTGTAATAAATAATACAATAAGAAAACACCAGGACCAGTATGTAAGTTCCTTAATGGATACTGAGGCAAATTATACCCACAGAAGGCGTGGACTGAAGGAGCGTTACACTGAACTACTGGCCATCAGACCTCCTTTTAGAACACACATATTTTACAAGAAACCAAGGGGCCACAGATGGTGCTCCAGGAATCGACCTCTGAAAAGGTCCAGCAACAAACACAACTGCGAGCGATGAGATTAGCAGCCAAGAGTTGCATTCGCTTCACAAGACAGTAACTCAGACTAGTGGCAGTCTAACGAATGACTAATGATGATCTAGCTGAAGCTACCTGACGTCAGATAAACCAAATGTAACGATGGAACAATACGCCAAAGCCGGAACCGGCAGTCTGCACTACGTCCCCAGAATACTGTGTTTAGAGCGCCCGTAACGAGAAAGGAATCGCTACCACCAGAGCAGAAGAATCACCAACCGGCCTACAATCAGGAAAGCTGTCAAAACTATACGCCTTACCGGACAGCAGCGGCAGGCTAGGAAACGTACACTGCCGTTACATACACTAACCCCCAGGGCAGGTTACAGGGGCGTTAGCGGCCACCAGGCAAGAAAAATTACCGCTGGTTGAACTTAACAAATTGTAAGAAGTTGAACGCAGTAAGTAGTAATAAGAAGTCGAGGAAAGCTAATCAGATCCGCCTTCCCCAAGCGCTGCACTCGCTGCTCTTCTCCTCGGTGACACTATGAGTAGCAACACGAACCCAAGTCACTGGAGAATTATCACAGAGGTGGAGGTTTCTCTACTTGGATTGAAATACACTAATCTTAAAGCTTGCTGAATCCGATTTACAACGAGGTCGTACACCCTCGTGACTACAGCTCTTCCATCCAGCAGTCCATGCGTGCTGCCAGCAGTCCCGGGGAGTTACCGCACTGCGCGGACCTGGCTCATGGAAAAACAACGACGTCGCCTCAAAGATAGGGCAACAGTTACATATTGACAACGGCTACTGCTGCCACTAGCGGAGAGGCAACGCTTGCGAAAGCGAGTGGCGCCAGTCATCACGAGAGGAAGACAAACAACTGGCCTCCAACAGAGGGCGGAAACCTACTAACACCACCAACGTGAGCCACAGCATGACTCAGATAAGTACAGTATGTTATAATAAAACAGGTCACAATGTTTCACTTAGCTGGTACAAGTAGTTTTTGGGATGTTGACACATAAATTACCAAAAATTTCATTTTCAGAAAATCGCGTTTTAAGTTCAAACGATAAAAACCCACTAATTTTATTAATGAAGACTCAAGAGCAGCCATCAGAATAGTCAGCGTCATAATATTCTTTGCCATTCTGCTTCTCTAACAGCTTTTTGCTTCTGGTTGACATTACTTCTCTGGTGGTGTACTCAGCTGCACGCTATGTGTCGGCGAGTTTCGTCTAATAATTTCAACCTCTTTATAGTATGACAGGCTGATGTGATATTAATACGTGAGTTGAGTGCTTCATTCTCCCTATATTTCCATCATTAAATGTTAACACAGCATCACTAACTCAACCATTTCAGTGTATTTAACCCTACAAACTCATTACTGGGCTCTCTTGTCCAGATAATATTATTGAAAGACTTACTGGAATTCTGAGCCCGCCCATGTAGACACTGTGTTGGGGTAACCGAGGTTCTTTTATTTTTTGATGCGGCTCGCTACGAATTCCTCTCCTGTGCCGACCTCTTCATTTCAGAGTAGCACTTGCAACCTACGTCCTCAATTATTTACTGGGCATATTACAATCTCTCGTATCCTATACAGTTTTTACTCCTTACATCTCCTCTATTACCATGGAAGTTATTCCATGTCTCAGTAAATGTCCTACCATCCTGTACCTTCTCCTTAGTGTTTTTCATATATTCCTTTCCTCACTGATTCTCTGGAGAACCTCCTCATTCCGCACCTTATCAGTCCACCTAATTTTAGACTTCTGTAGCACCAAATTTGAAGCGCTTCGATTCTCTTCAGCTCCGATTTTCCCACAGTTTATTTTTCACTACCATACAATGCTACGGTCCAAACGTACATTCTTAGAAATTTCTTCCTCACACTAAGACATATGCTTCGTATCAGTAGACGTCCCCTGGCAGCAATGCCATTTTTGCCATAGCTAATCTGCTTCTGATGTCCTCTTCGCTTCGTCCGTCATTGGTTATTTTGATGCCTAGGTAGCAGAATTCCTTTTCTTCGTCTACTTCCTGATCACCAATCCTGTTGTTAAGTTTCTCGCTATTCTCATTTCTGCTACTTCTCATTACTTTTGTCTTACTTAAATGTGCTCTCAAACCATATTCCGTACTCATTAGATTGTTCATTCCATTCAACAGATCCTGTAATCTTTCTTCACTTTCAACGAGGAAAGCAATGTCATCAGCGAATCTTATCATTGATGTCCTCTCAGCCTGAATTTTAATTCCACTCCTTAACCTTTCTTTTATTCCCGTCATCGCTTCTTCATTGTACAGATTGAACAGTAGTGACGAAAAGACTGCGTCCCTGTCTTACACCCTATTTAATCCGAGCACTTCGTTCTTTGTCTGCCGCTCTTATTGTTCCCTTTTGGTTCTTGTACATATTGTATATTACCCATCTTTCCCTGTAGCTTGTCCTATTTTTCGCAGAATTTCGCTTGTATCATTTGACATTGTCGAACGCTTTTTCCAGGTCGTCAAATGCGTCTTGATTTTTTTTCAGACTTGCTTCCATTGTCAACCGCAACGTGTTAATTGCCTCTCTGGTTACTTTGCGTTTCCTAAAGGCAAACTGATCGTCATCTATCACGTTCTCAATTTTCTTTTCCATTCTCCTGCTGTCAGCAAGATACACTGGACTGGATTGTTTTGGGGAAGAGACCAAACAGTGAGGTCATCGGTCTCATCGGATTGGGGAAGGACGGGGAAGGAAGTCGGCCGTACCCTTTCAAAGGAACCATCCCAGCATTTGCCTGGAGCGATTTAGGGAAATCACGGAAAACCTTAATCAGGATGGCCGGGCGCGGGATGTCAGCAAGTTGAATACATAAACTGTTAATCTGATTGCGCGATAATTCTCGCAGTTGTCGGTTCTCGTAATATGCGCAATTGTTTGGACGATCTTTCTCCTAACGTCAGATGGATACATTCTACACGCCAACCGTACGACCATTTCAAGAGTGTACCGTGAATATCAGTAATCCGGTAAAACATCAAATCTCCGGCATCGCTGCGGCCGGAAGAGTATCATGCAAGAACGGGACCAACGACGGATGAAGAGAATCGTTCAGCTTGACAGAAATGCAACCCTTCAGCAAATTGCTGCAGATTTCAGTGCTAGGCCATCAACAAGTGTCAGCGTGTGAACCATTCAATGAAACGACATGGGCTTTCTGAGCCGAAGGCTCACTCGTGTATCCTTGATGACTGCACGACACAAAACTGTACGCATCGCCTGGGCCCGTCAACACTGACATTGGACTGTTGATGACTCGAAACATGTTGTCTGGTCGGACGAGTCTCGTTTCAAATAGTATCGAGCGGATGGACATGTACGGGTATAGAGAAAAACTTATGAATCCATGGACCCTGCGTGTTAGCAGGGGACTATTCAAGGTGGTGGAGCCTCTGTGATGGTGTGGGCGTGTGCAGATGGAGTGATACAGGACACCTGTTATGTCTAGATATGACTCTAACATGTGACACGTACGTAATACTCCTGCCTGATCACCTGCTTCCATTCCTGTCCACTGTACATTCCGACGGAGTTGGGCAATTCCAGCAGGACAATGCGACGCCTCACACGGACTCTTACGGATTTATGGACAGCCCTGCAGGATTCATGGTGTCAGTTCCCTCCAGCACCACTTCAGATATTAGTCCAGTCCATGCCAATTCGTGTTGTGGCACTTCTGCATGCTCGCGGGGGCGCTACACGATATTACGCAGGTGTACCAGTTTCTTTGGCTCTTCAGTTTAGATTGGTGAGCTGTATCGAAGTATCGACCTTGCTACATCGGATTCGAGTCGTAATTTTTCGGCTGTTTTCAGATATACATACTAGGTAGCTGGACTATATAATCGATGTGTGAGTGTTGTACAAGGAGAGTAGCGGAAGCTGAGCTGGTGAGTGGAGTTGCGGACAGAGCAGCGAGCAAGAGCTTGGCGTGGCTGTCGTCAAGTACTTGCGGTCACCAAGAGGGAGCGCATCGAGCCGAGCAGCGTGCTACTGCTGGGAGCGCCTCGACACACACAGAGAGGCGGGCAGTGGACTCCCCAGCGAGCGGCGAACCGGACAGCGCGGGGACGCAAGCTGTGCCCGGTAGTTGCTTCCCGATTACCAAAAAATAGCTCTGAGCACTATGGGACTCAACATCTGAGGCCATCAGTCTCCTATAACGTAGAACTACTTAAACCTAACTAAGGACATCACATACATCCATGCCCGAGGCAGGATTCGAACCTGCGACCGTAGCGGTCGCGCGGTTCCAGACTGAAGCGCCTAGAACCGCTCAGCCATACCGGCCGGCCCGGATTACCCTACATCACCATGAGTGGATTGGCAACACACAAACGAGGGCAGAGGAACTTGCAACTGATGATCGACTACGTGCTAAGACAGACGGCACGTGAATCTGGGAAATCGGCAGATTTAATAAACAGGGAAGAGACATTTTTGTCTCGCGAAAATTTCAGTTCTATTCAATACAGGTAGAATATGACTGTCAAGCAACTGGGTCTCTTGCCCTACTGTAGCTGGCGACTGGTAATTTAATAATCTATCTTCAGTTTTGGTCAATAAAATTCTTCTGGGTTTGAGGCCGCATTGTCATCTGTGTAATTCCGACGTTTTGGCGACTGTTGCAAGGCGCCTTCCTCTGGGTGTGTTGCTAACTGCCCGCATCTCGTGGTCGTGCGGTAGCGTTCTCGCTTCCCACGCCCGGGTTCCCGGGTTCGATTCCCGGCGGGGTCAGGGATTTTCTCTGCCTCGTGATGGCTGGGTGTTGTGTGCTGTCCTTAGGTTAGTTAGGTTTAAGTAGTTCTAAGTTCTAGGGGACTTATGACCACAGCAGTTGAGTCCCATAGTGCTCAGAGCCATTTTTTTTTTTGTTGCTAACTGCAACTCTTCAGTTTTGCTGTCTTGTTCATGTAATGTCAGAGAGAAAGACTAACGATGTCTGAAGTTTTCATAAACAGACCGGTCAAAGGAGTGGGTAGTACTTAATAAGTAAATTGCTATTAATTACCAAGTTTAAGGGGGGAAACGACATTTGGGGTTTAAAACACCGATTTTTAGTTGCATAAATCGTTAGCTTAACTATCCAAGAATACGCTTGCAAAATTTCAAAGCGAAATTCGCATTCGTTTAGATATTAAAAGCATAAAAAGTGAATGTATAGGTTACATCCAGAAAAGAGTGGGGACTCGACTCCGAAACATTCGAAATTCTAAAAAGCTTGGTGGAAAAGGCAAACTCACAGAGTCATTAGCGAAAAAGCTCAGCAATTATTATGGACTAGCGATTCCTCGACACGAGTACTGCCCAGAGGGAGAAGACAGCTGGCGCGAGTGACAGAAACCAACAGCCCTTGAAATGGAACGTGAACCGCACCCTACTCCATTGCACCCCGACGTACAGAAGGAAATTACAAGGGATAAGATTTATCAGGGGATGAATTACTCGAGAGATGTTTAGGTGGTTAAGTGGTCACACACAAAATGCGAATGAATGTTTTAATTCTACTATTTGGCGATTAGCTCCTGCACACTTGCACTCCGGACTAAAAGTCGTTGAATTGGAATCGTAGTTAGCAGCGGGCTTATTCAATGAAGGAAATTCATCCTTTCTGACGGTCATGAACGAGGCAGAAATTGTAGTAGGCACGCAAAGCTTCAATTATGCCGAAAAACGAATAACCAGCGCGAGAGCCGGCAGAATCGACGTAGTTCATTGGAATCGAAGGAAGGTCGGAAAGCTCGGTAAGCACTGCTGCAGGCGCAAAACGAAGCTATGAGGGAGAAGAAGGATTACTGTATGGTGCTGAAATCGCAGATTAATCGGTAAGCATTTTGCATTATTGTTAAGTTCCTGGAATTTCTAGTTTCCGAGAATTTTTTTTTTTCAAACGAGTTTATCTCGAAACTACTTTTGTCATATTTGCGTGCAGTCTAACTCAAAACGAATAGAACCGATCATTGTGAAACTTTATAATATTATTCTTTATAAAATTACGAATTATACGAACCAGCTCGTGAGGTGATATCATGATTTTAAGGGTGTTTTTCTTTGCATAATTAGAGAAAAAATAGTGAAAATAGGAGTAAATTGTTCCAACGCCTGCAACATTTTTAATTTTCATTATTTTCACCTGTATTGAAGTTCATATTCTTAGAAAATTAGTAACGTAAAATCAAAACCTTTTTGATTTCAGATGAACCTCGGAATGGCTACACTGTACTCTATTGCAGAACTATACTCAGAACCTTCGGAGGACACCATAGAGTAACTTTGTTATTTTTGGCTGAAATTATTCAAATAAATCCATAAAAACAGTTCGAAATATGAATGAAATGATGTCAAAATCTGATTAAATTCTAATTGATTCTTTCCACCCAAAAAAAAAATCACAAAAATCAATGTCAAACATCCTTCTAATGTGGTTTCCCCCTTAAGTAAAATGCTGAGTGTATAATTCATATTGTTTTTAAATGGATACATACGCTTGCTAATGATAAGAAAAGCTTTATAAGTTTTCTATCTTATTGTAAAACTAGTGTGTTTATAACGTAGTTGTTCAAAGCTCATTGTGATTTGTAAAAGTTTAGTAAAACATATAACAGCATATGAACTTTTTATTTTATCAATTTATGATTTTTATTGACTTGTGTTCTACGTGAAATTCAAAAGGGAATTTGCCTGTGTTCACAATATGTCGAGAATTAATGTTTTGCTAAGAACTGAGTAATACAACAGAGCACTGTACGTGTATGCAACAGTGTTTGATTCTTGTTTGGGCTACTGATGTCAAATAAATTTCTTAATAGTTTCTCTTGACATTCAGTAAACTTACAGTACCCTCAGCTTTCATAAATCCGTGTCCTGTTATTGTTCAGTGGAACAGTACAATGAAATGAACACCCTTAGCTGCTTACAGGGGTTGACATAAGTCAACGGGGACAGATGAAAACGTGTGCCCCGACCGGGACTCGAACCCGGAATCTCCTGCTTACATGGCAGACGCTTTATCCATCCGAGCCACTGAGAACACAGAGGATAGTGCGACTGCAGGGATTTATCTCTGGCACGCCTCCCGCGAAACCCACATTCTCAACGTATTGTCCCGCACTACATTCGTAGTGCCCCCGCCCATTATGCTCATTACTCGCGGCGCGTTGCCGATTCCCGTAAGAGTTCGGGCACTGTTTGTGCATTCGCACAGAAGAAGAAGATGGTCAAGTGACCGGTGAGCCTTAACTATATATTTACTAAGATGGTATCTGTTCTCTCGGACATGTCCGAAAGAACAGGTACCATCTTAGTAAACATACATTAGGTCTATACCTAATACAACTGATGTCGAGGCATTCGGAATCACCGAATTGTTTTCTAAATGTGTGCTGCAGTTCTGCAGTCTCTTGCCATTGAATCAAAGTTTGCTACTTGCTACACCAGTTTCAAAAATTACGCCAACAGGTTCCAGTGTACGAGGGTGGTACATTTTCTACGAACAGAGGAAAATGTTATTATGACGGATGACTATTCGTAATAATTATTATTCTGCAGCTTTATTTAAATATAAAAAAATCAATGCAAGCTTTTTTTTGGTAAGTGATCGGCGTCACAAATGTGTTAGAAATGGATGAACACAGGTAACGAACAGCACGAAAACAGTTTCCTCGCAAGACGTGGACTGACGTCATGGAAGTCCACATCAATATTTAATCAGCATTCAGGATCGTCAAATACACGGTCGTATATTCCCTGTAGTGTTAGAAGATTACGGACAGTGACTGTGTCTTCTTTTGAAGAAATCTACGTAACAAATTGGGTATACACTACTGGAAATGGAGTGCTAGAACATGAAGCAAGGGTTCCATATTTATCAATCCCAGTGGACATTTTCATCAGGTAAATGGTATTAAATGGGCAACCATTCATTCCATTCGGAAGTAAAGTCCATCAGTATGAGGTGACTACTGCGGCACGAATACACTCTCGTATTCGTCGTGCCGTGGGAGCAAACTGCCCCCGTATGGCATCCCAGTCATGCTCTGTTGGGGCACTGGGCAGGCTACTCAAGGACCCACACAATTTTCAAGTCGACAGTGAGGTGAACTGCAGAGTGGGATTCTTGCACTTTAAGCAGTCTGGTACCCTGGTTATGAAGCGTATGACAACGAGGTTTACGATTCTCACCACGTAATGACACGTACTCAGTCTCCCTTAAAGAATAACGAAATAAATCGAGCTGTCATATCCAATCGCTCCTCACATCATGATTCCAGGATTGGAGAGGTGCGAGTAGCAAGACTCTCTGCTTCTTGTGACGTTTCAGTAGATCGTCAACAGATACTTTGGTATCAATCTGACCGCCACAAAAAGAAGTGAGGCTAATAGCTGAACTAGGGAAAACGACACCCTGTGTTCTAGTTGCCTCTGTATATTATGCAACTCTCTGTGACATGGTGGCAGGGGTTTAGTTACGCACCACAATTTGAGACGTGAACATAGCTTCCAGTAATCTGTTTTCGACAGTTCATGAGGACCCACTGCCTGCCAACCTCTGTACATATTTCAGCTGTTTTCTACCTTCCATTCGTCAGAGCTAGTAGAAGAAAAAATGGTTCAAATGGATCTGAGCACTATGGCACTTAACTTCTGAGGTCATCAGTCCCCTAGAACTTAGAACTACTTAAACCTAACTAACCTAAGGACATCACATACATCCATGCCCAAAGCAGGATTCGAACCTGCGACCGTAGCGGTCGCGCGGTTCCATACTGTAGCGCCTAGAACCGCTCGGCCACCATGGCCGGCCCAAGTACAATTCGACTATCTTCACGTTATGTAGTCGTTCTGGAAGGGCCATTCCTACTCTTTTTGTTGTTATCTCCAGTGGCATAGTTCCATTTACGTTAGACACACCCAATGGCCATGATGTATTCTTATCATTCTTTATCTGTGCTGAGAATATTAAAAATAAGCTCGTATAAGGATGAAATTTTAATCAAGACATCGACCAAGTCTGGTAATACTGGAATATCAGTTGTTCATTGCGTAGCACCTTCTGTTTCCGTCCGCATCGTGTGTGTGTGTGTGTGTGTGTGTGTTCGTTACGTCGTAACTCTCGAACAGCTGTCGTAGCACAGGGGATAAAACACGCATAGCCTCAGGTTGTGTGCGGTAAAGTACTGCATGAAGAAATTAAAAGGGAACGGCGAGTAATCAACTAGCTTGTCGTAAACACCAGGATATCATCATATTCGTGTTCGTGAGACTGTTGAGATGGCTCACTTCTCTTACAAAATAAGGGAAGTTCTGAATGGGAAGAGGCTCAGAGCACTGTTGGGCAGTATCAAAAATACTGGGGACACAGTTAGAAGCTGTCTCTCAATAACATTAACCTTAACTCCTATAGCAGAGTTAATACAGTTACTTCATTACAGTCCGTAGACGAAAAGTAAATTGGCGAAAGGAGAACATAATGGGAAAACTGAAAATAATTCTGTCTATGAGAAGAGTGATACCGACTTGTTTTGGTAGTCACAGGTTGTGACAATGATCAGCTGTAGACTTTAAAACAGGGTCTGTCCGTTACAACGCACCGTTGCTGGACACTTTGCACAGTGTTATGAAGTAGAAGTAATCAAGATCAGCACGGAGGGAAGGAGGGAATGAACAAATATTGTTGATCGTGAAGATTAACGACAAGATCCACGCCTGCGGTCTGATGTTGAGTCACCTCTTAACGTCACACCTCAATGATAATGTAGCCGACATCTGAACGGTTTCACCCTGCATAAAGTGATTGCAGCATCAGTCTTGGGTGATTATCTCTCTGGAAGATCACTGACGTGTCGTACTGATCCTCGATTTTGTCCCCTTCAGAGATTTCTGTACTTGACATCTCCATAATACTGACAAGGGAACCTCCCCATCGCACCCCCCTCAGATTTAGTTATAAGTTGGCACAGTGGATAGGCCTTGAAAAACTGAACACAGATCAATCGAGAAAACAGGAAGAAGTTGTGTGGAACTATGAAAAAAATTAGTAAAATATACAAACGGAGTAGTCCATGGGAAGATAGGCAACATCAAGGAACCTGGGATTCAAGTATCGCCGTGGTCTGCTGGTTAGCGAAAGCAGCTACGGAACGAGAGATCCTAGGTTCAAGTCCTCCCGCCAGTGAAAATTTTAATTTTTTAATTTCAGTTTATGTGACAAACTCTTATGTTTTCATCACTTTTTTGGGAGTAATTATCACATCCACAAGAAAACCTAAATCGGGCAAGGTAGAAGAATCTTTTTACCCATTCGCCAAGTGTACAAGTTAGGTGGGTCGACAACATATTCCTGTCATGTGACACACATGCCGTCACCCGTGTTGTATAGAATATATCAGACGTGCTTTGCTGTGGAGGAATCGGTTGAACTATGACCTTTTGATCAAATGTTTTCGGTTCCCATTGGAGAGGCACGTCCTTTCGTCTACTAATCGCACGGTTTTGCGGTGCGGTCGCAGAACACAGACACTAAACTTATTACAGTGAACAGAGACGTCAATCAACGAACGGACAGATCATAACTTTGCGAAAATAAAATTTTCAGTCGAGGGAAGACTTGAACCAAGGACCTCTCGTTCAGCAGCTGCTCACGCTAACCACGGCACCACGGCGCTCCTGAGTTCACATTCTCCTTGATGTTGCATATGTAGCGCATGGACTACTCACTTTGTAAATTTTACTAATTTTTTTCATAGTTCCACACAACTTCTTCCTGTTTTCTCTATTGATCTGTGTTCAGTTTTTCAAGCCCTATCCACTGTGCCAACTCATACCTAAATCTGAGGGGGGTGCGGTGGGGAGGTTCCCTTGTGAGCTGAATAGCTACCCATAGAGTGCCCATCGTTCAGTCTTTGCAGGACGGCAGTTTTGATTGGTGTGCAGTCCCTCGTCACGCATGCGTCCATAGTATTATTTAGTGATCATCTTTCTCTCAGCACCGTAACATGAAATATGCGTACAAATGGATAATAAATACAGGATCGAAAGCCCTTATGAACCATCATTAATAGGAACATGAATGAGATAACAGAACAGAAGAGAAGACTTACGGGGAAAAAATACGTCACTAATATCAACAACAGTTCTTCAGATCAGTAATAGCTAGAAAATGAATTCAGCGTGCGACAAGAAAAATCAATACATTACTGTACAGCACACATGCAACATCTTTTTGACATTATACTCATGAATGAGAACATAAATAATAACATACGAAGTAAAATGATTGACAAAAGTCGTTACTTTTGTATCTGCACATCCTTACAATAGACAGTATCCTCGAATAGGACTTCAGACTTAACACTGCAGAGAAATACACTGCTACCGTAAATGACTCATTCCTTTTCAAAGTTCTATATGTTCCAAACAGTTACATACTGTGGAATCATCTGCGAAAGTTAGCACGCCAAAACCATGGGAAGAAACCCTAGCTTAACTCTACAATGCATGCTGTACATTAATGTAGTGAGTTGCACAGTCGTCCAAATGGTGCAACGCATGTGTCTATACATCGATAGAAATATTGAGGCAATCAGCGCTAAATTTATGAAACTAGAAGGTCTTTTTCTTGGTGTGGGGAGCTGTAAATCTTGAGGTGTTGAATGCTAGAATACAGAAGCATGAACTTCTCAATGAGAATACCGAAGATACCAACACAAAACTAACGGATTTGCTCGGATATACAATGGTGTCCAAAATTAAAGGAACAAACGGAAATTTCGCAAGGTTGCTTTTGTTTTGCCACAAAATAGTAGAAACAGGTGATAGCAAAGTAGAAACATTTTAAAGAATAGAGAATGTAAACAACTGCAAAATGTATAACAGTAGACGAAAATGTTCTTCGTTTTCTCCAACTCAACAGATTTGCACACACATTCCGTCAGCTGGTTAATGTACTTGCTGTGGGGTGTGACCACAATACAGGCCTGATAAAGACGGAGCACGTTGTCAATAACGTCATCAGTGTTATGTTCAGGCAATAACGCCCACTCCTCCGTCGGAACTGCTCGCAGGTCTTGGAGAGTGGTTGGTGAATGCCGACGTGATTCAACCCGTCTGCCTAGTGCATCGCAGACACGCTCTGAGAGAGCGAGCAGGCTACACCATGTGAATGGAGCCGAGGTTTAGATGTACTCACCAGCTGCTGCTACGACTGCAGTGCCTTGACGAAATAACGACAAAGAAAGAAAGAGTTTTGTGTGTTGGAATGGGCCAGATGTTTATCTGTGGCAAAAATACAGCCTGCATTCAGAAGGAATCGTGGAAAAGAACCATCATGTAAACGGATCACTGTGTGTTGATATCGGCAATTTAGGGACACTGGTTACCTCGACCAAGTATGCCAGTTGGAACTGTGGAGAGGGTGATAGGAAGTTTCGTACACAGCCCAAAAAACCAACGGTCCGCGTAAGCCACGAACTCGGAATACCGCAGAAAACCGTGTGAAACATTTTACGATGGCGGCTACGTTTCCAGTTATAAGGTTTGCAGCTCGTGCAAAAATTAAAATCGGAAGAGTGCGGCCGGCACCTTCAAGAATGCATCGTAGTGCAGGAAGCACTTGACAACCAAAATGTCGCCTCCAAGCTGATATTCGGCGACGAAACAGCCATCTATCGTCACAATGAGAGAGTGTAGGGCACTGAACATCCACATGAAATTGTGCCGCATAAACGAGACTCGTCGAAGGTTAATATTTTCTATGCATTGCCACGGACGAAGTTGCATGAGCCGTTTTTCTCCTCTGAGCAGACTGTGACGGGTACTTTTTGGCTTGACACGTTGCAGCTGTTGTTTCCACAAATGACTGCTGATTCCGAAAATTTATTTATTTGTTTACCGCTGACTTAGCCTCATCAAATTAGGGCCTTAAAGCCGTCTCCTACATCTCACCAGGAACAACACATACAAAAAAATGTTAGCTAACAATTACAATGATAATAATAATTTCTATTATATATAAAAATAATATTTGGCAGTATTAAAACAATAGTAATAATAATAATGACGATAAAATAAAGCGGAAATTAAAATGATATTAGTTAGTTATTATACAGGGTGTTACAAAAAGGTACGGCCAAACTTTCAGCAAACATTCCACACACACAAAGAAAGAAAATATGTTATGTGGACATGTGTCCGGAAACGCTTACTTTCCATGTTAGAGCTCATTTTATTACTTCTCTTCAAATCACGTTAATCATGGAATGGAAACACACAGCAACAGAACGTACCAGAGTGACTTCAAACACTTTGTTACAGGAAATGTTCAAAATGTCCTCCGTTAGCGAGGATACATGCATCCACCCTCCGTCGCATGGAATCTCTGACGCGCTGATGCAGCCCTGGAGAATGGCGTATTGTATCACAGCCGTCCACAATACGAGCACAAAGAGTCTCTACATTTGGTAGCGGGGTTGCGTAGACAAGAGCTTTCAAATGCCCCCATAAATGAAAGTTAAGAGGGTTGAGGTCAGGAGAGCGTGGAATTGGTCCGCCTCTACCAATCCATCGGTCACCGAATCTGTTGTTGAGAAGCGTACGAACACTTCGACTGAAATGTGCAGGAGCTCCATCGTGCATGAACCACATGTTGTGTCGTACTTGTAAAGGCACATGTTCAAGCAGCACAGTTAGAGTATCCCGTATGAAATCACGATAATGTGCTCCACTGAGCGTAGGTGGAAGAACATGGGGCCCAATAAAGACATCACCAACAATACCTGCCCAAACGTTCGTAGAAAATTTGTGTTGATGACGTGATTGCACAATTCCGTGCGGATTCTCGTCAGCCCACACATGTTGACTGTGAAAATATACAAGCCGGCCGCTGGTGGCCGAGCGGTTCTGGCGCTACAGTCTGGAACCGCACGACCGCTACGGTCGCAGGTTCGAATCCTGCCTCGGGCATGGATGTGTGTGTTGTCCTTAGGTTAGTTAGGTTTAAGTAGTTCTAAGTTCTAGGGGACTTATGACCTCAGCAGTTGGGTCCCGTAGTGCTCAGAGCCATTTGAACCATTTTGAAAATATACAATTTGATCACGTCGGAATGAAGCCTCATCCGTAAAGAGAGCATTTGCACTGAAATGAGGATTGACATATTGTTGGATGAGCCATTCGCAGAAGTGTACCCGTGGAGGCCAATCAGCTGCTGATAGTGCCTGCACACGGAGTACATGGTACCGAAACAACTGGTTCTCCCGTAGCACTCTCCATACAGTGACGTGGTCAACGTTACCTTGCACAGCAGCAACTTCTCTGACGCTGACATTAGGGTTATCGTCAACTGCACGAAGAATTTCCTCGTCCATTGCAGGTGTCCTCATCGTTTTAGGTCTTTCCCAACGCGAGTCATAGGCTGGAATGTTCCGTGCTCCCTAAGACGCCGATCAATTGCTTGGAACGTCTTCCTGTCGGGACACCTTCGTTCTGGAAATCTATCTCGATACAAACGTACCGCACCACGGCTATTGCCCCGTGCTAATCCATATATCAAATGGGCATCTGCCAACTCCGCGTTTGTAAACATTGCACTGACTGCAAAACCACGTTCGTGATGAACACTAACCTGTTGTTGCTACGTACTGATGTGCTTGATGCTAGTACTGTAGAGCAATGAGTTGCATGTCAACACAAGCACCGAAGTCAACATTACCTTCCTTCAATTGGGCCAACTGGCGGTGAATCGAGGAAGTACAGTACATACTGACGAAACTAAAATGAGCTCTAACATGGAAATTAAGCGTTTCCGGACACATGTACACATAACATCTTTTCTTTATTTGTGTGTGAGGAATGTTTCCTGGAAGTTTGGCCGCACCTTTTTGTAATACCCTGTATAATAAATTCAATAATAATAATTTGCATTATTAACAAAAGTAATAATTAGCAATAATAATAATAATAATAATAATACTGATAACTGTAACACTAACAATAATAAAATAATGGAGGCATTAAGAATAACACTGATTAGTTTAGCATTTTTGAAGCCTTGTTTGCTATTAGAAGACGTGGAAGAAATCATGAAAGAGGACAGGATTGAAATGAAAGTGATAATGGCTGCAAGGAATGAAGAGAATTCCAATAAATCCTCTCATTGTAGGCTCAATTTTAGTTTCTTCCTACACAATGAACGTCTGCATAGTTGGATTGGGCTTAGTGGTAAAGAGGGTGTAGATTTGTTCCCTTGACCGACACATTGCTTGACCTAACGCCTTGTGACCTTTTCCTTTCACTTACACTACTCGCGAGATCCACGTATACCCAATTCTAAGAACATTGTAACAGTTCGGAAGACTCATCAATACTGCTCTGGAGATCGTTGGCGGGATGATTACACGCAAGACGTGGAGCAAACTTCTCTATCGCTTGGACATGTGTCGTGTGATCAGAGGAGAACTCATGGAACATTTGCAGTGTCCAAAATGCAGACTTGGTGAGTTCATGATTCCGTTCGCGTATCAGTCGTATTTGTACATGTAATACCTCAATTTTTTTTTCAATCCTCAGTCTTCTGGCCGATTTGATGCGGCCCGCCACGAATTCCTCTCCTCTGCCAACCTCTTCATCTCAGAATAGCACTTGCTCAATTATTTGCTGGATGTATTCCAATCTCTCTTTTCCTTTACAGTTTTTAACCTCTACAGCTTCTTCTAGTATCGAGGCAGTTACTCCGTGATGTATTAATAGGTGTCCTACCATCCTGTCCATTCTGCTGGTCAGTTTCTCCATACATTCCTTTCCTCGGTGATTCTCCGGAGAACTTTACCAGTCCACCTAATTTTCAGCATTCTTCTGTAACGCATCTCAAATGCTTCGATTCTCTTCTTTTTCGTTTTTTCCACGCTCCATGTTTCTTTACTATACAGTACTGTGCTCCAAACGTACATCCTCAGAATTTGAGGCCTACGTCTGATACTAAGAGTAATGAGACTACTCTTCGCCAGAACGCCCTTTTTGCCAGTGCTAGTCTGCTTCAGATACCCGCCTTGCTCCATTCGCCATGGGTTATTTTGCCGCCTAGGTATCTGTGGTGTCACCGCCAGACACCACACTTGCTAGGTGGTAGCTTTAAATAGGCCGCGGTCCATTAGTACATGTCGGACCCGCGTGTCGCCACTGTCAGTGATCGCAGACCGAGCGCCACCACACGGCAGGTCTAGAGAGACTGACTAGCACTCGCCCCAGTTGTACGGACGACTTTGCTAGCGACTACACTGAAGAAGCCTCGCTCCTTTGCAGAGCAGATAGTTAGAATAGCCTTCAGCTAAGTCCATGGCTACGACCTAGCAAGGCGCCATTAGCCTTACATAGCTTGTATCTAAAGAGTCTCACTTCTATCGTCAAGAGCCATGTACCACAAGGATGGATTAAAGTTAAGTATTCCAGGAGCTACGTACTTTTCTTTATAGCATTCATTACGTATCCTGTTTCAGACCTATCTCTAGCCTGCGTCAGTAACGCGTGCCTTTCGGCTACTTCAGAGTGGCGTGGCTGTCTTGCTACGCCACAACAGTATCAGAATTCCTTAACTTCATCTGCTTCCTGATCCCCAATTAGGATCTCATTTGTGTCACTTCTCATTACTGTCATCTTTCTTCCATTTACTCTCAGTCCATGTACTCACTAGACTTCATTTGATTCGACATATACTGTAATTCTTCTTCACTTTAACTGAGAACAGCAATGCCATCAGCAAAAATTATCACTGATATCCTTTCAACTTTAATATTAAATCTACTATTGAACCTTTCTTTTATTTGCGTAATTGCTTCATCACGGCAGTAGGAGCGGAAGACTCCATCCTTTTTTAATCCGAACACTTCGTCCTTGGTCGTCCACTCTTATTGTTCCCTCTAGGTTCTTGTACATATTGTATATTACCATTCTTTCCCTATAACTTAATCCTATTTTTCTCGAAATTTCGAGAATCTAGCACCAGTTTAGATTGTCGGACGCTTTTTCCAGATTGATAAATCCTATGAACATCTCTTGATTTTTCCTCATTCGTGAGTCCATTATTAACCAAAACCTAAGAATTGCCTCTCTGGTGCCTTTACCTGTCACAAAAACAAAACTGATCGTCATTTAACACATCCTCAATTTTCTTTTCCATTCTTCTGTATATTATTCTTGTCAGCAACTTGGGTGCATGAGCTGTTAAGCTGACTGTGCGACAATTCTCGCACTTGTCGGCTCTTGCAACCTTCGGAATTTTGTAGATAATGTTTTCCCGAAAGTCAGATGGTATACCGCCAAACTCATATATTCTATACACCAACGTGAATAGTCACTTTGTTCCCTCTTCCTTCCAATGATTTTAGAAATTCTAATAGAGTTTTATCTACCTCCTCTGCATTACTGAATCGCAAGTCTTTTAAATTCTGATTTTAGGATTGCATCCCGTATCTCTTCCCTGTCAACTTCAGTTTCTCTGCTATCACGTCATCACACAAGTCTTCCTCCTCAAAGAGGCCTTCAGTGTACTCTTTCCACTTATTCACTCTCTCCTTTGCATTTAACAGTGGAAGCCACATTACACACTTCATGTTACCACCATTGCTTTTAATTTCAGCAACGACTGTTTTGACTTTTTTATATGCTGTGTCAGTCGTTCCGATAGTTATTTCTTTTTCGATTCCTCCACATTTTTCCTGCAACCATTTCACCTCAGTTTCCCTGTACTTCCTATTTATTACAGTCGTAAATGACTTGTATTCCTGAATATCCCGGAACATTTTTGTACTACTTCTTTCATCTATCATCTGAAGTATTTCTTCTGTTATTCGTGATTTCTCCGCAGTTACCTGCTTTGTACCTATGTTCTCCTTTCCAACTTCTGTGATTGTCCGACGTTTCTGGCTAGTGGCTTAAACTTCAGCCTATTCTTCATCACCACTAAAATGTCATCTATATCTGCTCCTGGGTAAGTCTTACAGTTCAGTATCTGATTTCGGTATCTCTGCCTGACCATGATGTAATCAAACTGAAATCTTTCCGTATCTCCCCGCCTTTTCCAAGTATACTTCATTGTCTTGTGATTTTTGAACAGAATATTCGCTATTAGTAGCTGAAATTTATTACAGAAAGTTAAGCTTTCTCCTCTCTCGAACCTAGTACCAAGTCCTTATTCTCTTGTAATCCTTTCTTCTACTCCTTCCCCTACAGCCGCATTCAAGTACTTCATGACTATTAGATTTTCTTCTACTTCTACGTACTGAATTTCACATTCAGTAGCCTCATATACTCTCTCCATCTCTTCATCTTCAGCCTGTAACGCCGTAATATATATACCTGAATAACTTTACGGGTGATAGTATGCTGTCGATTGTAATGAGAAGAGTCCTATCATTGAACTGTTCGCAGTAATACACTCTCAGCCCTACCTTCTTATTCATAACGAATCTTACTCCCTTCATATCATTTTCTGCTGCTGTTGACATTACACTGTACTGACCTGACCAGTAATCCCTGTCTTCTTTCCATTTCGCTTCACTGATACCCACTATATCTCGATTGATCCTTAGAATTTACTTTTTAGATATTCTAGCCTCTCTACCAAGTTCCAACTTCTGACATTCCACACCACTACTCGTAGGACGTTACCCTTTCGTTTGTCATCCAACCATTTTCTTACGGTCACCTCTCCCTTGTTAGTCCCCTGCCGGAGAACTGTGTGGGAGAATTCCGGAATCTTTTGTCAATGGAGGATAATCATGACACTTTTTCTATTACAGCCCATATGTCCTGTGAATGCACATTATGTACCTTTAATGTATTGGTTTCCATTGCCTTCTGCATCCTGATGCCGTTGACATTGCTGATTCTTCCACCTTTAGGGGCAATTTCCGACCACAAGGGCAGGAGAGTGCCCTGAACCTCTGTCCTCTCGTCCGCTCTCTTTACAAGGCCATTGGCTGAATGAAGCTGAATTCTTATCACGGAAGCCTTCATCCGTCATTGCTGATGATTTTTATTCAAAGTGTAAGCGGTGACGGAGTTAGAACTCGGAACCGAGGACGTTTTGATTAGTAATCAAAGACGCTACCCATAGACCATGGGAAACAAAGAGATTTGGAAAGGAACGAATCGTTTATAGTAGCCCTGTATATAAATGAAAGTACAATTATGTGGCCCCATCTGAGGAAGAGAAATGTCATTAATCAGTTAAATGTTAAAGTCATCCACATGCCCCTGGTGGAGATCAACTGCTTCAGGTCAACCAAGAATGAAAAGACATATTTAGCAAAGAAATACTGGAGACAGATGAATTGACGCAGATCTCATGATATCATTTTCAGCCCCTTCCGCAATAAACCTTCTTCGCCTCTTTGACTGGCGTGGAACGTTATCACTGATAACTACGCAATATAAAAGTTGCCAAAAAAAGGCATGCATGTGCAAGCAGACGTTATGATACGGTGTGAAATTCTCCACCCGCCCATAGCAAAACACTCACTCGTGTGCTAATTAAAGGCGTACCTTTCCACATCTTCATGACAAGAAGGAAGATAGTATAGAGCGTCCTGAGTATTCGATATTCGGTCCTACATTCTTTTCATTGTATGTCAATGACGTGTCATCAGTTTTGTCTTACTGCAAATATCACATGTACGCTGATGACATCCAGTCGTATCTAAGCGCAAAACCAATAAATCTGGAGACAGCTATCGGGAATCTCAGTACTGACCTGTGTGCACTATCAAAATGGCCACTGAATGTAGTAGGGTTGCAGCTCAATCTACCCAAAACCGAAGCAGTACTGGGTGGCCATTCTAGGCTCATTAGCCTGAAATTTCGAGGATCCATGCGGCACCGTCTTTAATCGTAAGTGAGACACAGGTCAGCCATCTCCGTCAGCAAAGAGTATAGGAGTAATGACATCTGAAAATATAAATTGGACTGAGCATGTAACTGCAAGAAGACGACACTGTCTCTCCCCGCTTTTTGAGAGGCAGCTCCTCTTTGACCGACCCTAATAGGTCTCGTATTGTGGCTAGAAGGCGGAACACTGGCCTTATTTTGTATTTTCGCAGTAGTCTGACAATTTTCGATGGTACGTTGCCAGCAAACGGTGTGACAGCGGTCGTCGAGATAGGACATGTCTGAAAACCTGGGTCAGCTCCGTGCTGATTATCTCGCTAATTATTTTATGGATTCTTCAAAGGGAACCCGGGTGAGAAGTGAGACCTCATCAAAGCTCCCCATGATGTCACTCCTGTAGCCTCAGCTCCTTATGTCGACCGATGAAATCTTTCGAGTTCTGTATAAGGTGTGTACACCTTCTGATGACGGCGGAACGGCTGTTCACCGAAATATCGTGGACCTTCCAGGACTGCATCCGGTAGTATAAACGAGAAACTTAGAAGCATCAAATGCCGGAAAAGCCTCAGATCGTATATTACCCACCTATACGGGGAGGATATGTTATCACCTTTTCAAGCAACTAGACAGACTTCGAAACCAGAAAGGACGTCTGCTCTGTTGCCTCGTCTTGTTACTAAGATGTCGGGGTGGAGTCGCAATACCTACATTCATATCAGCACCCGAGCAGCCAACGGCATAAAACGAAGAGCCAGTGTGGCGAAGGATCCGCTTCAGCCCAGGAAAGCTCGATGTTAATGCCAGGGAGCCCTTAACACTCCATCTGCGGATATCCTCTATGTTCTCTGCAGCCTCGTGGGAATGGCTCGACGGAGCCCCTGGCACAGCCGCCTTGGAAGCACAAGAAATTAACCCAGAGGCAATTCGCCAAGTTTTCTCGATTTCCAATCAAACAGTCGCAAGAAGATGCAGCCGACAGACGCACTGTGATCAGTCTGGCGGTAAATACACTGAATGACGTAGCGACAGCATTACGGGAAAAAAGGCTGAACTTAGCGCCGACACCTACATCTCTTCCAATCGTTGAGATTTTGAGTGCCGTGGAGCAGACCATCAGAGGAGTATCAACCGTTATTGCAAAGGAAATTCATCAGGAAACCAGACGACTTCTCAACAACTCGGCTCCACCATGAAATAACATTTCCAGAGCAGAAAGGAAAGCACCTCGTAACTTCAGAGAAGCCAAAGAAATTATTGTTCTTCCAGCCGATAAGGGCAACGCCACAGTTCTCCTCCAACGGAAAGACTACTAGTAGAAAATACATGAGCTCATGGATGATCCAGCATACAGGAAAATAGCAGCAAATCCAACCAAGAAAGTACAGCAAAGCACCCTCGCTCTGTTAAAAAACGGAGCGCTCGAGGCCGATGTCGTCAAATCACTTCTCCAGCGCACTCCTGTATCACCAACACTGTATGGCCTGCCCAAAATACACAAGGAAGGCTTGCGTCCAATAGTGAGCAACATTGGGACGCCAAAGTACCCTCTGGCGATGCACCTGGCTAGTATACTGAACCCTTTTGTCGGAAAGTGTTCACACCACATACGAAACTCGGGAGATTTCATCGCTCGGCTGGAAGAGATGAGACTATAGGAATCTGACATAATGGCGAGCTATGCTGTTGTCTCACTTGTCGCTCGGGTTTCCTAAGAACACTCCATAAAGCTAATTAGCGAGATGTTTGGCCCAGAGCTGACACAGGTTTTCAGACATACTCTACCTCAACTTACTTTATTTTCAATGGAGACTACTATGAGCAGATTGATGGTGTAGCAGTTGGCACTCCTCTCTCGGCAATTGTAACAAATATGTTTATGGAGCACTTTGAAGACAGATGAGTGGAAACTGCGGAACCGAAACCCGTCTCTTTCTTCCGTTATGTCGACGATACGTTCGTCATTTGGCCATATGGTCGCCAAAAAATACGGGAGTTCTTAGAACATCTGAGCCCCAACCATGAAAATATCAAATTTGCCATGGAAACAGAATAAGATGGAAACCTTCCGTTCGTGGATGTTCTAGTTCAGCTTAGACCAGACGGCTCGTTTGCCCGCAAGCCAACTCATAAAGATTTATATGTTCGTGCCTTCAGCTGCCACCGTCCCTCGCAAAAGAATAGCTGGAGAACACCCTCATACACAGGGCGTACGCCATTTCAGATGAACGAAGTCTGAAGGCGGAGCTGCAAAACCTGGAGTCCGTCTTCCGCAAAAGTGGATGCACCAGCCGACAGAGTCGGATAGCCCTACAACCCAAGAAACCCAAGTACTCCACAGGAGACGAAAACCTGGATGTAGGAAAAAATAAGAAGACTGCTGTCATACCGTTTGCTGGCAACGTATCATCGAAAATTGGCAGAGTATTGCGAAAATACAAGATAAGGACAGTGTTTCACCCTCTAATCAAAATACGAGCGCTGTTAGGGTCGGTCAAAGACGATCTTCATCTAAAAAAAGCGTGGGAGCACAAATACGCTTGTGAATGCGGGAAAATCTACGTTGGTCAAACAGTCCGCACTACTGAAGATCGCTGCAAAGAACACGGGCGTCACACCCGCTTGCTGCAGGCCGGCAACTCGCAATAGCAGAACACTGCATTGATAATGGATATTCGATGAATTGAAACTTCCTGGCAGATCAAAACTGTGTGCTGACCGACTCGAACTCGGGACCTTTGCCTTTCACGGGCAAGTGCTCTACCATCTGAGCTACACAAGCACGACTCACGCCCAGTCCTCACAGCTTTACTTCTGCCAGTACCCCGTCTCCTACCTTGCAAATTTTACAGACGTAGAGCTTCTATAAAGTTTGGAAGGTAGGAGACGGGGTACTGGCAGAAGTAAAGCTGTGAGGACAGGGCGTGAGTCGTGCTTGGGTAGCTCAGATAGTAGAGCACTTTCCCGCGAAAGGCAAAGGTCCCGAGTTTGAGTCTCGGTCTGGCATGCAGTTTTAATCTGCCAGGAAGTTTCATATCAGCGCACACTCCGCTGCAGAGTGAATATCGCATTGTGGATTCGATGAATTATCAGTAAACGAAAGTCTTTTCGAACAGGAAGAAATTTTAGGTCTCCATTTTTAAAGAAACTGTTGAAATACTTGTGACGGATAACTTAATAAACAGGGACCCGGTTTCCCAACTAGCAAGGCATGGGATCCAGTACTTAGCTCAGTCAAAGAAAATCGTAACATCCGTTTGTGATATGCGACATGCATGGCGGTCGGTAGGCAACTGACGCTCTCCTCCGTATTGCCGCAGCCGCACGTTTCCCCACCACCGAGAACGGCGCGGTGCTTGTGAGGCTAGAACTTCGGACTCGCAGGTATATATACTGGGAGCGCATTCCATTAGTACCACCTGATGACAGTGATACGATTATTCGCCGAAATATCGCGGACCTTCGACGGTTGAATCCGGCACTGTACCGAAGAACTTTGGAAGCAATAATAATTGGCAGTAATAATAACAATAAACATAATAATAATAATAATAACAATAGCTAGGGGCTTTATGGACAACAATATTATTGATTAGTTGACCACATTTTAAGCCTGATTGATATAATCAGAAACGGAGAGGTAATGAAAGAGGATAAACGTGCCAGGATAGCGGCAATAACTGTTGCGAAAAAACAGACTTTCAGCACAGGACTATGAAAGTTGTGCAGAAAAGGGGAAGGGGGCAGAAGTACAAGAATGAGCTGCAGAGAAGTATATGGAAGAGATAGCTAATGCCATAGATGATGGACCATTAGCTCTCTTTTGACGTCTGGGATCGTGATACAGAAAATTAATTTGAAAAGACGGCTGTGTTATGTAGTGATGTTATTTTTCTTTATTTTCGTGTGTCTCAATGGCCAGGTGTAAGTATCAGTGATTTGCGTGTCCCTAAGCTATTACAGTAGAAGGGGACCAACAGTTTAATGTGGAATCTGTATCACGTATCGTCCCTGGTGAGTCGTCATGTCGTTCAAAGTTGAAGGCGAGGTCAAACGTTGGCTGAAACTTTTCCGTACTTCGGCCGGAATTCGATCCGTGACCTCTCGGTTTCCAGACACGGGCTTTACCCCTACACTATCAGACCCACCAATGTACTGAAATACAGAGATTTTATTTAGATGAGAACATGTATTCCTCTTTTGCTGCTCAGGTAGTACAGGAACAGTGGAAGATTAATAAGAGGGTGTGGAGTGACTGACAAGACAGTAGAGTATCTACAGGGATAGTGTAAAAGTAAGGAAACACGAAAAACACAACAACTTTCCCTTGCATAAGACTCGGTGGTAAAACAGTTTCCGTGGAAAACAGCTTCCAGTGGTCTCCAAAAGCTTAAATATTGATCCGGTGTAGTTTTTAAAGGGATTTTATATCATTCTTCTGGCAAAATAATTACACGTACAGGTCACGATGATGGAGGAGGGCAGCGATCATGAAACCTTTTCTCCAAATTAGACCACGGAGGTTCAATAATACTGAGATCTACATCTACATCTACATCTACATACATACTCCGCAATCCACCATACGGTGCGTGGCGGAGGGTACCTCGTACCAAAACTAGCATCTTCTCTCCCTGTTCCACTCCCACACAGAACGAGGGAAAAATGACTGCCTATATGCCTCTGTACGAGCCCTAATCTCTCTTATCTTATCTTTGTGATCTTTCCGCGAAATATAAGTTGGTGGCAGTAAAATTGTACTGCAGTCAGCCTCAAATGCTGGTTCTCTAAAGTTCCCCAGTAGCGATTCACGAAGCGAACGCCTCCTTTCCTCCAGAGACTCCCACCCGCGTTCCTGAAGCATTTCCGTAACACTCGCGTGATGATCAAACCTACCAGTAACAAATCTAGCAGCCCACCTCTGAATTGCTTCTATGTCCTCCCTCAATCCGACTTAATAGGGATCCCAAACGTTCGAGCAATACTCAAGAATAGGTCGTATTAGTGTTTTATAAGCGGTCTCCTTTACAGATGCACCACACCTTCCCAAAATTCTACGAATGAACCGAAGAGGACTATCCGCCTTCCCCACAACTGCCATTAGATGCTTGTTCCACTTCATATCGCTCTGCAATGTTACGCCCAAATATTTAATCGACGTGATTACACTACTAATGGAGTATTCAAACATTACAGGATTCTTTTTCCTATTCATCTACATTAATTTACATTTATCTATATTTAGAGTTAGCTGCCATTCTTTACACCAATCACAAATCCTGTCCAAGTCATCTTGTATCCTCCTACAGTCACTCAACGACGACATCTTCCCGTACACCACAGCATCATCAGCAAACAGCCGCACATTGCTATTCACCCTATCCAAAAGATCATAAATGTAGATAGAAAACAACAGCGGACCTACCACATTTCCCTGGGGCACTCCAGATGATACCCTCACCTCCGATGAACACTCACCATCGAGGACAACGTACTGGGTTCTATTACTTAAGAAGTAAGAAGAGATCAGGTGGTGGCCACGGGAGAGGCGACAGTTCAGTCCCGTTCTCACGTAACGATTAACGATTCCTGAAGAATGCCAGCTGTGTGACAGGGGCGCTGTCGTCTTGGAACAGGATCACCGTTGGGGAACAAATATTGTAGCAAGGGATAAACCTGATCAGCCAAAATGGTCGCCTAATCCGTGGACATAATGCAACCTTGCAGAGTAGCCATGCGGCCCATGGTATACCACGATATGGCTGCTCAAATCTTCACTGTTGAAATGTAAACTAGGCCACAAGCTGGAAACCGTGTAAAACCAGACCCATCCGGCCGAATGGTTTTCTCCCATTGCTCCACAGTCCAGGTATTATGGCTTTGGCACACTATTTGCTGTTGTGGACGTCTGCATAACTGGTGGCTACTTTTGGAACTCTAGCTCACCTTGCTACTCCCTGCTTCTGGAACTGCTTTTCTATTGTTTTGTTGCTCACAGCTTTCGCGTGTGCTACATTCAATTCTGCAATGACTTTTGCAACAGTCGTCGTCTTATTTTTCGTCACAACCCTCTCTAATGACCATCTGCCAACAGCACTCGGCATACACTTTCGTCTGCGTTTTGTCTTAGCGGACAATGTGTTTTCCGCTTTCCCTGTATGCCACACAAATCTTCGATATGATGCCTCTTGAAAAACCAAACAGTTCTGCTGCCTTGGTTACGGAAGTAGCCCCCACACGAGCACCTATTCTGCCGATCTTAGACTTCGCTTAGCTCCGACGTAACGCACATACTATTACACAGAACTCTGTTTTGACAACCACTGACACTTGCAAGTTATTCAGGTCACTGCACAGATGCCATTCGTGGGCAAATAATCAGTGCAACTTGCGTGTTTGGCACATTGTACAAGTATGCTTTGCTCGCGGTGTTCCCATATTTTTGTCCAATCCCTGTATATCTTCTATGGTGTAAGATTCCTCGGCGGAAGTGGCGCCGCTGGTAGCAGAGGGCAGCGTTTGAAGACAAAAGGAAGGCACGTACGGCGTTCGCAGCAGGTGTTTCTGCGGCGGCGGCGGCAGCTGTGCCGCCAGTCCTTGGTCCCGGGGTCAGCGCCATCAATCAGCGACAGCCGGGGGACGGGCCAGGGTTGTCTGCGGCAGCAGGGAGCATCGAGATAGCCTTCTGCCGCTCCCAGAGGACCACCGCTGGAGATGCCGATGTGTGGCACTATCTCGCAAATCGCCGGCTCGAGCCGAAGCCTAAGCAGCTACATGCAGGAAAAAAAAAAAAAAAAAAAAACAACGCATAAGGGAATAAACCATTTACGCAGTCAAAAGTCTCTAGAAACCCTTCCTGCATATTCCAAAGAAGATTACTGCGCAGCTACACTGGCAGAATTGGAATATGTAACTCCATGAACGGCAGAAAACTGACACCCCAATATTTCTTTGTGGCTGAAATGACTAGATTAACATTTCATCCTTAAGACACCTTACTTTCAGTGGTTAAAGTACAGAAGAAAGCTATTCCTACGTATGAGAAATGAGCACATTCTGTTTATTGGGGGTATGGAACGTCACTGGAACGTTTTAGATGGAAATCGCAACACAACAAGCCAGAAGGGAGACGTTCAGTTTATCTTCATCTTTCGTTCTTCGAGAGAGCTTGGACAATTAGTAAGTGAGTCAACTTCGACACTGTATGGCGTTAGGCGACATTCAGAGATAAATTTCTTTTAGGTCTCCTTGGCTATATGACTTGCCTAAAATCCACATACATGGCGCGCTACTGAGACGTATTATCAGTGTTACCGATTCATGCACCTACAGGGCAGCCAAAAATCTAATCAGATTAATTATTGCCATACTCACTAATAAAATCGCCGGCCGCGGTGGTCTCGCGGTTCTAGGCGCACAGTCCGGAACCGCGCGACTGCTACAGTCGCAGGTTCGAATCCTGCCTCGGGCATGGATGTGTGTGATGTCCTTAGGTTAGTTAGGTTTAAGTAGTTCTAAGTTCTAGGGGACTGATGACCACAGCTGTTAAGTCCCATAGTGCTCAGAGTCATTTGAACCATCACTAATAAAATCAAAGAATTCAGGGTTGACCTAAATGATACATTAGACATGGGCTCTCTGTTAACAGTATTTCCTCTGGAGCACATGTTGAAACTGCTGACAGATCGCTTTCGTCCTGAAACTACTAATTTGTTCCCTTATTAGCAGTGTATGTATCAGAGTTCTGTCGCAAAGAGCATACTTAACCCTCAGATTTAAAAACAAGATTTTAGTGTTGTTCTTTCTGTCATTTAAAAATCTATCTATACATGCAAACGAAATTTTAATTTAACTAAAAAATAAATTTATTCGATTAAAATTTAATACCCAAAACACTAAATTTAAAAAATATAAAAATTCAAAAATTTATTCAAGTTCAATAACATGAAATGATTTATCTGAATTTTGTTTTTACCTTAATAAACGAAATCTAATCAAATAATTTTCTGTACTTTATTTTCATCTTCTGAAAAGAGTTTAGTACAATGATCTGGAAGAGTAATTTTATATTTATCATCTAAAAGTAAAAAAAAACTATCACCATATTGAGTTATCAAAATTTTATCGTTTGAAATATTGTAAGATCTGTTTTTTTTCAGTTCTGTTAATTTAGTGAACACTTCTGCACAACCATAACTGTAACTGTTAACATCACTTACAAGATTTTCAGTGCTACCATTCATGTTCATTTTGTTTTACTTTTACTTATATAGAGAAAAATTTATATTTTCAAATTTTTTGAAATTGGAAATTTTAAAAATTCGAAAATACTAAATTTTTGAAATTGAAAATTACAAAAATGGAAATATTAGATTTTAAAAATTGAAATGTTTGATAAACATTTAAAATTTTGAAAGTCTAAATTTTTCCTTTTTTTATTTTCTCTATCTTTCAGAAAATATTTCAGAAGGAAGTGTAAAAATGAAACTAACAGTTCTATAACTTTTTCTAATTTTTTATTCATTTTCATAAAGAAAATTTTTCAGTTAATATTCTATGTTCTGAATATAAATTAAATTCTTTTACCTTAAATAATAATACGTATATGCCATTCTACCATTTGGTATATTTTCATTAAAAAATACACATAATTTCACTGTTTTTGTGTGTTCTTAAAACATTCATTCTTCTAAAAATTCTTTTTACTTAGATTAATTTTGTATAAAACTGAATGAATTTGCATTTATATCGTTATGTAATTGTGTTATTCTTTTAAAATCTCTAAAAGTGTTGTAAGCATTTGAAAAATCATTTGTTGTATCAGGATTCAATAATTCTTGAGGAAAAACTTCATTTCTTATATTATTTGATATTTTGCATTGTAACATGATCGACTACAGAAGAATCATTTAAAAAGTTGTTTGTTCGATTTGTTGGGAAACAACGAAAATAAAGGAAGGCATTTCAATTTCAGCAGAATTGTAGTAATTAGTAATATCTAGTTCGGTTTTTCCCATTTAATCCAGAAAGTTCAGTTGTTTGTATTTCAAAAAAGAAACTGAATTTTTGGATTTTTTAATCTTTCTTGTTCTAGTTCAAGTGAATATTATGGTTCACATTTAACAACAAGAACATGAATTTCTTATGATTCTACAACAATTTTTCATTCTTTTGGAAGTGTATCTTTTACTGACTCCAGAATCATTTTTATAAGACCATCTAAGAATTGAATGATATCCTTCCCACACTATTACTTTAAAACCTTAAATAATAATTCAAATAGATAAAGAACTTCATTCTGCTTGATTCTAATTTTTCCATTAGTAAGAATATCACATTCCAGAGATATTCATTTGATAGAGATGAAGTTAATCATAGAAGAAGACATGTATAGACAAGTGGATGTTCTGTTTCAGTGTTTCCTTTTTTAATTATAATAAGATAGAACAATTTAGACAAAGAATTATCGATAAATATTTTATTGGAATTTCCATCGTAAGTAGGAAAATCTTTTCCAGCAGTTCAAATAATACTAAAATTCATGTAAAATTGTGTGTGTGATTTTGTAGAATCCATCCATCACCAACATTAATATTAATTTATGTTTACTTTTTAGTAAGATTTAAATTATTTTTTGTTTTCTCATTGGCAGGAAATGAGTAAAATTGAAAACTCTCGATTTTGTTCATGATATATTAACTAAAAAATGTATTAATTCCTTTTTGCCACTGTGGCAATCGCAGCTTTGGTGTCTCCCTCTGGTGGGAAAGGGGAAAGGTAGCCTGCTCACTTGCATTTAAGGGGCGCTATGAGCTCGCTAGAGGGCGAGTCTGGTCAGTTGGTCAACCGGGTCAGTGTGGGGCAGTCAGAGTGTGTCTGTCGTCCGGAGTGCTAGTATGTGTTAGGCCGCCAGACTGCTCGAGTTGCTCAGGCAACGGACATAGGCGGTTGGATCGATCGGTTGATCGGTCGTGCACTGAGACACAAGATGACTTGTCCGTCGGCCCACGTGAGGTCGCCACGTCAGTCCAGTGGGCCGCTACGTATAGCGAGGGGTAGTGGCTTCACGGCCGATACGAGAGCAACAAGAGCCAACCCACGATATCGGTCTGGCCGGCGCGAGACGCGACGCCGTGAGACGGGAGATCGACGCGCCTTCCTGCGTCCATTGAAGCGGCTGGCAGCGGAGGGTTGGGGAGAGTGTTTTGGGGGTGCTGCGCCAGGTCTTCGCCAGACATAGCAGTTTATTAAAAGTTAAGTGATTCGTGATATGTTGTTTCATTTACTGGTTAAATTCTACTTGTTTTCTTGGTCAGTCTCTCGTCCCCAGCTTGCTCGTCTGTCTCCCGTCCGCATTTGTTAGGCAGTTACTGTCTGTCTGTCGGTCTGCCATACGTTAATAGCTGCCTCTGTCATGTTTGTCGGATTCGGTGTTAACGAATTTGTTGCTTGAAGTGTAACTGCCGAATTCCTGAAATATGTTATTATCTTGCCTATCATCTTGAGAGGTGGTATATGTGTAATGTTGAGCATGTTTGTATATTTTATCTAAGACTGCATTTCATGGGTTTTTATTTAAATGGTCATTTTAGTATATAAAGTTGCCACCCTTCCACCGTAAGAGTTTTTTTGAAATCGAGTTGCACCTTCGGTGGCACGTTAAATTTTTTTTAAATGTTAGTGTTTTGTACCATTTCCATCCCTCCTACGGGGTGCATAGTTTATGTGCTTGTGTGAGTTGTTAAAATTTTTGGTTTAAAGTAATCTGGTGTGTTGCAGATTTCCAAAAGTGTAGTCTTTCAGAGGTTGTTGTGAGCGGTAGTGACTACGGCCATGTCAAAAGGCAGTGGCAAGATTGTCAATCCGAAAGCTCATACTATCAATATTTGTTCTTTCTGCCTCTGAATAAAATTGTAACTTCATATTTTGAGGGTGCTTTCTGATTATAATTTTAAATCTGTTTTAAAAAAAGTGCTTTTAGGAATAAAATTTCCATTTGTTGAAAGAAATTTAATTTGTTTTCATCAGTTACCCACTGGCAACTACTTCCGCACTCACGTAGTGTGATTAAATGTGTTAATGTTCTTGATGAATCGTTAGTAAATAAAGTAAATTCTAAAGAAAAGGTTTTGAAAGTAAATTCACGGTTCAAAGATGAAAATTCATCAGAAGAATCTCATAGTAATACACCTCCACGTACTTCACCAAGCAGAACTTGCCAGGATAGTTCTTCTTCAGATTCTGAAAGTGAAGACGAATCGATCCGTAAAAGACCAGAAATTTGATTGGCAAAAACGTGATTTCAGGCCAGCACTTCATGCATTTGATGAACCATCTTCAGGACATAATTGCCAACTAGCGCCTGATTCAAGCGTTCTATCCTTTTTCATGCTATTTATAATGGAAGATCTGATGATATTTATAGCACTTGAAATGAATCGATTTTTCACTTTCACCATGGCGAATACTTCGGAATCAGTTCATTCTCGACTATCCACCTGAAGAGATACAAGTTTTGACGAAATGTATAGCATCATTGTTAATTTGGCTTTTCATGGCTCGTGTCAAAAAGTTGAGAATAAAAGAATATTGGTCCAGAGATGTATTTCTGTGTACTCCAATTTTTGGCAAAGTTATGTCCTGTGACCATTTTATGTTACTTTTGAGAATGTTGCATTTTAGTGACAACTCGGCCAATCGTGGAGATGACAGTATGTTTAAAATTAGGAAAATAATTGTTACAGTTCGTGTGGCGTTCCATAGTGCATTTAATCCATGTAGAACACTCATGTTGTGTGTCTGTAAAATGGGATACGTCTTGGATTTCATTGTATACACAGGCACAAAAATAGAAACTGAAGTCCATAATTTGGGGAAATCTGGTAATATTGTGGCAACACTAATGAAGCCATACCTTGAACGTGGACATATCCTGTATGTTAACAGTTGGTATACAAGTCCAGCCTTTTCCTCTGGCTTCACAACCAGAGAACAGCAGCATGCGGTACTGTACGTAGGAACAGGCGAAACTTTTTGAAAAAAACTGACACAATGTTTGCCGTCAAGTGGTAAGACAAGAGAGAAGTGTTCATGCTGACTACCTGCAACACAGGAAAGACAAACAGGACTAATGACGAAAAAGTGATGAAGCCGCAATGTGTTGTTGATTACAGTGCAAATACAGGAGCAGTAGACCATTCTGATATGTTATTAATCTCTGTCGCATCTGTGCGTAAATCTCTTAAATGGTACAAAAGTTGTTTTCCATGTTGTGCTCCTTTGTGTTTTGAATGATCACACTCTTCACAGATTGGTGATAGGGAGCAAAATATCATTAGGAGATTTTCATTGATGTCTGCTACGGGAACTTGTGGAAAAATTTGCTACAGAACGGAGAAGAGATAGAAAAGGAAGAATCTCTGATGACGAAAATCCTCTTTGCTTTACTGGGAGGCACTTTCCACATGTCATTCTAAGTGACCAGTCCAAGAAACGCGTACTATGTCATAGATGTGCAGAACGTGCGTCGAGAAACGTAATATGAATGCAAAACATGCAATGTACCTACACGCGTTGACCCATGTTTTGAAGCATACCACACAAAGAAGAACTTTTAGCCAAGTTGCTACCGCTAGAAGATGATATGAAGCCCTTACTTTTGAAAAAAGAAATTACTTAAAAATAAAAAAAAAATAAATGCAAAAATTAAATAAAAATTTTTTAACTTCGCCATTGCCACACCAAAGCTCGGATGAGAAAGAAGGATGGGAAATATAACTGTGAAAAAAACAAAACAAAAAAACACAGAATTATCAGAGCTTGAAGAGCCTCTCCAGATGAATTACTTTGCTGACAAAAACCTTATGTTTGAACATATGAAACATCCAGTCTGTGCCGATAAACACAGACTGGATACTTCAAATGTTCGTACAGAAGGTGCCAAATAAAAACTTAGTACAAGTTTATGGATTCTTCCATAACTTCTTGGTAGAAGTTAAACCTTAAACTTAGTGCAAATATCATTAAGTAAACAAAAAAATTCTAGCATTATTATTACTACAAAATTGTAGTCTGGGTTTCTCACATTCCTTTTTGACATGGTTGTTTGATAATGGGCTTCACCCGAAACTAGTCGCTGCTTAAATAAATATCTTTTACCACAACCCAGGCTACAATTTTTTAGTAATATTCAGTAACTGACGGCTATCCTATTTTTCCAGGACACTGGATTGTGAAAAAATTCTAGGCCTACACTTGGAAAGGGCGTCTCAGCACACGTTGTTCAGTTGTACACATTCGCCCATTTCTGAAGCACAAAAGATCATTAGGAATTAAAAGTAACATTTAATTAGGTAGTTTAGAAACTTGAGTATATCCTTATCTCATTCTTGAAGAAAAGTTATAAATCATTCTTTATTTCTACTGCACAATAACAATTGCATCCCATATAAAAAGAATTCAGAAATGTTGAATTTTTGGTTTTGAAGTTTCCTTGGGGATAATTTATTGGGTTAATGCTCTCAAAATATAGTGATTAGCTTAAAAAGTGTGTCTTGGCATCCAGACGCTTCCCTCGAAAGTTGTTTGCAGGCTAATTATTGCGCTAGTGCAGAAGAACGTCAATGTTTGGTCCTTAAGGATTCTACAGCGTTCATATCGTAGGCCGGCCGCGGTGGTCTAGCGGTTCTGGCGCTGCAGTCCGGAACCGCGGGACTGCTACGGTCGCAGGTTCGAATCCTGCCTCGGGCATGGGCGTGTGTGATGTCCTTAGGTTAAGTGGTTCTAAGTTCTAGGGGACTTATGACCTAAGATGTTGAGTCCCATAGTGCTCAGAGCCATTTGAACCATTTTTTTCATATCTTAGGTTGTGTACAAAAATCTGATAATTAAGGATCAGTATGCCAAATAAAACACAGATGTATACTGAGACCTTATGACGATTCTCAAGAACTAATTGCACATGAAAGGAAGCCTTTGATGAGGTGTTATATGTTAGCAGCGTAAGCAGTTTCAGTGAACATTAGGTCTGTCAAGGAAATAATCTACAGATTGAAATCTATGGAATAAGTATCTAGATATCCTGCATTTATTTGTAACACTCACTGCGAGACTGCCACGACCACTGTGGTTCCAGAGATACTCAGGCCAGGGCGAGGACGGCCAAGCAGAGAGCTCAAGCATACACAGTAGTCCGCGGAAGTGGCTGCCAGCGCAGGTACACGGATTAGGCGGCCCCAAGGGCAGGCTTGACACAGCCAGCTGCACGTGTCAGTGCAACACTCAAAGGGTTAACTAACATTTCATCAGCTAGATTAAAATTTATACCTGTTAATCAAAATGTAATAATTTTAGAAACATTATTAACAATTGCTTTATCATTATCTTTAATAATTTGATTATTAAATACAAAAATTTGACCAATAAATAATTTAATTTCACTTTCAATAACAACTCTTTTTAAAATTTTGTCTTTTCCAATGTGTATATTAGGTTTTTTGATTAAATAAATTTTTCCACGTTTTTCTAACTTCTTGACCAACAGGAATTTCTATCGTTTCTTTGTTAATGTATAATTTATTATTTTTTGCTATAATAGATGGAGTTAAAAAAAATTTAAATTCGAACTAGTGAAACGTTTTTATAAGTTTCTCTTATTTTTCTTTAAGAATAGAGGAAGTATCACTTAACTGAAATAATCTACTCTTTGTATTTATAAAAATTATGTAAATAATTACATATTGGGAACCAGAAATAAGAATTCCTTAACACAAATAAAAAATAACAATGGTAAACGTTTATAAAATTCTGTCTCATGTTCAATAACAGGACCAAGTGGCTGTGTAAAAACAACACTTATGTTGGATAATTATATTCTAACACCAGGTTTGTTAAACTAAAGAAAATTAATTATTTGTTGAGCAATCAGAATATGAAGAACATATAAAAAGGTGTGAAGAAATTGAAGGTATAATTTATGAAAAACTACTACTACTCTTATTGAAAATAGTGATGACATTATTCCATGAGATGAATATGAAAATAATTCAGTTGTTGTTTTTCAAAACTTAAATCTTGAAAATGAAGTTACAGTTAGGGAACACTTTACTACAGGTAGAAATAAAGGAATAGATCGTTTTCAACTAGCTCAAACTTATTCAAAAATACCAAACCAATTAGTTAGAGACAATCTAAGTTGTTTTAATATTCTCAGACAAAATGATACAAATGTAAATCATATTTATCATGAATTTATTGGTGGTGATTTAAAATATGATTTTAAAGAAATGTGTAGTAAATATTGGAATGAGTAATAAGATGGCAGACAGTGAAGTGCAACATATTGAGAATGCTCTTATTAAGATCGGAAAAGTGGCAGAAGAAGAAGGATATATGAAGAACGAAATGAAGAACGAATTACTAGAGGCAGTGAGTGAGGTACGAAAATACTTAGAATCTTTAAAAAACGGAACAAAAGCTAAAAGGAGGAGGACAGGAATCCTACAAAGAGGTGTAGGATAACCAAGAAGAGTAGATGATTGAGGAAGATGAGAGTAGGGCTGCGGGCAACTAGCGACATCTATCAGAGAAATGTAGGAAACAGCATATAGTGGACATTGGACTGCTGCACAACTAGTGACATCTATTGGAGAAATGCAGGGAACAACACATAGTGGACAGAGACAGATAGAAGAGACACCCACAGGATCTGAGAAGAACTTCAACTAAACGACCATCTTGGAGTGCTGTGGTAGGGAGGAGTAATAATAAAACCTTAATGGGTACAAAAAAAAAGATGAAGAAATGCAAGCAGCAGAAAAAACTGTGTGGCTCTATATCGGTAATTCAAACAGAACCACCACAACTGATACAGTAGTGAAAGACCTCAACAAGAGCAGAATACTGGGGCAACTAGAATGTGAAGAATGGCGCACACTGGGCGACAGAAAGCTTTCAAAGTAGGCATTCATGTAATATTTTACTGTAAGAATAAAGATGTAAAATTTGTTTTTGATTCATTTGCAGGAAATGTACCAAAAATTAATAAATTTCACGAAAAAATGGTTTCTATTATAACATCGAAAGGATACAAAACTTAAACGAATTTATTTTTGGACATTTGTGTATATTTGTTGTAAAACTATTATGTATTAATTGTAAGTCAAATGATATTTTAAATTTAGTAAGAGGACATTTTGGCAAATAAGATAAATAAACAAAGCAGTGAAAAATTAAAGAGCAAATAAAAATAAATCAGTTTCAGTTGAAGCAGTTAATGTAGAATCAGTAATAGATCCAAAAATTGAAAACATAAGTAATCAATTTCATAAAGAATTACATAACATATTTAAGATGAGTATTGTAATGACACATTCCTATGCAGAGACATACAATATCTTAAAAGCTGCGCCAAAGATAAATTGAGAGGCATGTATATTATAATCTTTGTAAAGTTCACATTGGATTCTCTTTTGTTTGATACTCCAAGGAGCTAAGAGACACTTTCGATTGTTGCCTTGTGGAGGATGGACGTGATTTTAGGACTGTGCGGAAAGGCAGCCATATAGTTAGTAATTATGGTTTGTGCGACGAGCACAGCAAGTCTTATTGTGTTGTGAATAAAAAGTAGTGAAAAGTATCGAAGTGTTACGAAAATTATTTATAGCGACGTAGCATTGTATTCCTTGGTTTCCACCATCTTCGTGAAGTGAACCGATGCCGACTCATAATGGTACACACGGTCAACAAAGAGAAGAACATCGATGGCGACTAATGAATTAATATTGTGGCAGAAGGACTAATTCTACGTCTAAGGTGAGAACTCTGATTAAATCAACAATGACGTGGAATTTAAAATGTAAAATGGTTTTTATTTATTTCGCCACACTGGCGACCGCTGACAGGGACAGTGCTGGTGGAACAAAGAATAAGTACTTCATTGTTGTACTACAAATGTACTTGTACTAATTACTGTTTCTCTGTTACATGATGCACATGGAAAATGACGAATAAGGTGAAACAATATTAACTGTATAAACGGATGGCACAATAACCAGAAGGAACAAGGACAAGGATTTACAAACCTAACGTAATCGTGAGTGACGCAGCTCAGCCGTAATTAAGGTAGGAAAGCGCAAACGCATGCAGCGGCTGCACCTTGGCTTAGCTCCACTTAAAGCAGAACCTTTTCCTTTCCATATTAAAATCCTGGTAGTGTTTGTGGCAACACACAATTACACTCGGTAATTACTTTTTTATGTTCAATAATCGCAGAATTAGAAAACGTAGTGCGCCATCTTGTAAATTTCCGACGCGCAACAAATAACAATCGCGAGATATTTTTATTAATTCAACTGCGAGAGAATTTAAAGATTTAGATTAACAGTAAAGTACAGACAAAAATAATATCTTCACAATGGAATCGGAGAATTTTAATTTGACAAATGTTCGTGGACGCGTCACCGATTCTGACAATAGTGACGTAAATGATGACGCAATTAGTTTTTCAGCACAACATAATGTAGAAGTAAATACAATTCAATTGCACTCCACAGGGATTAACAATAACGAACCACTTGCAAATGAAACCTTGTACACAGTCGATGAAGCATCGATTACCAGATCAGATGAAAATATTTCGCGTGAAATCAGTGAACCTAGCCCGGTTTCGATTCAATCAGACCGTGACAGAGAAACAATGGCAACAAATAATGGCATAAATACAAACACACAAGCTTCGTCAGTTACGCTTGAGGCATTATATAGTCTAACAATTAAACAATTTTTTCAGCCTTCAGTTGCAAGGTAATTTTATTCGTTTACCTAGGTTTCGATTCCAGTAATGGAATCTTCTTCAGAACCTATAAATTAAACCACATACAGACATATGTTACTACTACAATGCATTATCAGTCTAATGTTGAATATTAAAGAAATTGGGATACTTACAAAAATTAAATTATTTTGTGAGCCAAACTCTGGCCATGTCACAGATTAAAAATTAACATTAACGACGCATAGTTAATTGTTGTACATTTCACAGTTGCTGACACGCTGCAATATGTTAAAAAAAAAAAAAGATTATATAGTCTGATGTCAAACGTGAGCGAGCAATTATCTGATTTAAAGATCAGTCACAACACAACGAACACAAAACTGGCGAATCTAGAAATCAGCCACAACATGACAAACACAAAATTGTCAAACATGGAAATTGGGTTCCAACAGCAGTTTTCAAGTGTAAACACGCAATTTGAAAACATGCACAGACATTTCGATCAACGCTTAAATAAACTCACCAATGAAATCGATCAAAAGATCGATGACAAAGTCATCAAAACAGTCAACAGTGTATACAATGTATTGGCAAATGATTTAGAAAAGAAACTGTCAGATCTTACAAACAAACCGTAACAGGAACTGTCAGAAATCGTAGAAACACACTATCAAACACAAACGGTACAAAAAGAAGTACATGAAAACGTACAGGCTATTCAATTAAATTTAACAAGAGTACAGTCCGCATATGAAGAAATACCTGACCAAGTTAATAAAGTTAACGAAGAAGTCGGTTTTCTGAAACAGGTGACTCGACGTATCAAGGCGGACATTATCAAAATAAATGAAACTTTAGAAACCGTTAATGTAAATGAATCAATAACTGACCGGGAAACAAAACTTTTTGAAAAATTAGGTAATGAAATCAAAGTAGCCGAGGACAGAATACGTAAGGAAATCGCGGGTAGACTGGATGTTTCAAATGACTTGCCTACGTCAAGCAACAGGCAGCGCGACACTTATTCGCCCGTGCCAGATTACGATGTTAATAACGCAGAACATCACGCGCCCAATCCGGCGTATGTGCACGCACCGGCGCAGGCAAACAATGGCTATTCGCCAAACTCCGTGCTGCAACAGGTAGTAGGCGTGTCGCCTTGCATCTCGACGATTCTAGTCGATGAGAGCCTGTTGAAACATAGACAGTTTCCAGTTTTCTCCACAGAATCCAGAAAAACTCATCCAGTCGTATTCGTAAGAGCATTTAAAAATGTCTTACCAAGAAGCTGGACTGAGGCACAGAAGATTAGATATGTAGTAGGCTTCACACAAGGCGACGCACTTTTGTGGGCCACAGACGTGGCTGAACAGTGCGCCACCTACGAACAATGGGAACGAGCTTTCTTGGAGAAATATTGGTCTGCTGGGGTCCAAGAAAGACTGCGACGTGAGGTATTCAACCCACAACCGTTCAACCTAAAAAACGGCGGGTTGAGAAAGTGTTTCGAAAAGTATTTGAATAAGGCGCGCTATTGGAACAATCCAATACCGCACGTAGATGTTCTCAAAATTCTGAAAAACAGACTACCCGCGAACTTACGCGAGAAATTGGTAACCATACCGGAGAACGACCTTGAATACTTTCTTTCCGTGCTTGACTCAATTGATCTAATATACGAAGAAGAGCCGAGCACAAGTAATCGGAATGAACATTCCGGAACCAATCAAAACAACGGTAACGGATATCATTTTAATGGCAGTGGACAAAACCCACACAGTTGGCATCCGTATGCGACAAGGCCAAATAATGGAAACTGGAATTACGGAAATCGGAGGAATTCGGCGCCACAGAGACGTGAAGACCGAAGATATAATACAGATTACGGTTCACACCGGTATGGAAATGATAGAAATCACGTGAATGATACGTCAGGTCCGCGTTATGAAAGACGGAACACAAATGAAAATTACAGTAGTTACGGTAATAGAAATGACAGACCAAGGAGGAATAGCGACGACCGGTCGCAAGAAAATGTTCCACTCAGCGGTCCGGAAACTAATTGGCGACAGAATAACCACTCATTACACTTCGTAGAGGAAACGGACAGTAATGAAGCAACGCCGTTGTCTCCCCCGGTAAACAACAATCGGTCGCAATGAGCCCCCACCGGCCGACCGATTTGACAACAGGGGGCACAAACAAGCACACATTACATCTTGAACAATTATTTTTAAGATATGATCAGGATGCTACCGTAGAAGATGATCTATGCGAAGAAGAGATGAAAGCACCGGACAAGGTAAGTGACCTCGTGCAGGCTGTAATAACAGCAAAGATAGGAACTATAATTACCAACGTAATTTTAGATACAGGCGCATCTACGAATATTATTTCTAACAGTTTATTTAAAGAAGTTTCGAAAGCATTAAAAGTACCAGTGTTGCCAACGGAAAATTGTAAAATCTTGACAGCTGTAGGTAACAAGCCAAAAAGTATTAAGTGGCAGTTGTATGATGGCCCTTTCATTATAATAGACAAACCTCACCCAGGATGTTATCTGTTAGGTAACACACGAACGGGCAAGGTGAAAGGGTTATACCCCCACAAGGACATCAAGGAAATTTTTCATTAAAGGTTATATGTTATTTTAGCAAAATTGAAATTGTACAACCTTGGGTCACATAGTAAAATTGCTGTCATTAACCTTAGAAACTTGCGAACAACTGGGGGCATATGCCAGCTTAAAAACGCATATTTAACCAAACCTAATGAAACATGTGTTACTGTGAGTCTTAACACTATAAAACAAACCATACGGTACTTTTGTAGTCTAACTCAGTTATTTAAGAGAGGGGAACAAAGACAAATTAACGCGAAGGTCAGAGTGTGTTGGCTTGGGACGAGCAACAAACCACGCGTCAAAGTTGCAATCCAACGCTCAGCTGATGAGCACGCGATAGCTGCATGGCAAGACGAGGTCATCGGCCGCGCTGTAGGCAGCGAGCCGGGGAGAAATCTTCCCCCTTCCCTGTCCGATCAGCTGAGTGTATACAAAGAGCGAAGGCGCATGCGCAGTAGAGTCCAGGCGACACGTGACTTGTATAACATGATGGCGGCTATCGCGAATAATGTTCACCAACAATGCAGAGTTTTCCCCGCACCTACAGTCCAGTCGTGGTACGTAAGCGCGCATGCGCGGAACGTTTAAAAGTTTTGAGACCACTCTTACTATGAGACACAGAGACGAAAGTCATTCAAAAACAAGAAAGGAAAGGGTACACAAGTCTTGTAAATGGTAACTTAGAAAATTTAATTATTAGCTGGTATTACGTAATAAAAGTGAACATACAAGTACATACAGGTCATGGACGGTATTGTAATATTATATTATACTGAGTAAAATCTTAGCTTGTACGGAAGGAGAAAGAAAAAAAATAATAAATAAATAGTGCAGATATATAACCGGAAGAAAGGCTATGTACACGAGAACAACACACAATTACATATAGGGAAAAAGCAGCAAAGAGGAAAGAAAAGAGATAACGCATACATTTACATTACACAGTAGCTAGCGATTTTCAGAATGAACAACAAGGCAAACGCGTTAATTTTTGTGACTAAGGAAAAGAATGACAAGCTTTAAAATAGGAAAATAATAAACAGATCTATGCAGCGTGAGTAATGAACTGAATCGCTCTCAAAACAAATACCTAGGATTTATAGAGAGAGAAACACATTAACGTTAGGAAACACCTAAAGCACTCAGCAAACAACTTTGTAGAATATATAAGCTATACACGAGGTTACATGTACGAAAGCTAAAGTGTAAAGGAGGAAAATATGGAATAATTGCGTATTAATGGACCGTAAGGCAGTTATGTATGTAAGAAGAAATATTTAGTTGTAAGTATTATTAGTATGAGGGGACAATGCTCAGCACACCCTGAATTATTTAGGAATATTGAAGGAATGGTGCAGGGTACCGAAAAAAGGGCCCCACCAGCAATGTGTATATTATAGTGGTAGATATTTTTTTTGTGTATAAACGTGTGTATGAATGTGTGAAAGGCGAAAGAAGCTCTGTACATGTACGGAACTTAAACAACGTAGAAGTGTATAAGGAAAATTAAACTGTTAGACAACCTCATATAAACAGGTATACCTAACGTCAAGATACAACTTAATTAAAACCGTAAGACTCTACGAGTTTGCGAGAAAACACGAAAAACCTGGTACAAAGTGCAACATTAGCGATACTTCACTCATGTATGCAGAAGGAAGGTATGAATTACTTTACCCACTTGAAACATGAAAGGAAAAATCATGTCAAAATTATTTCACACATATAACGATTTACAGTCACAAAGGATGAAAATGATATCGCCGCTATACGAGAAACAGGTAAGTAGTGTGATCGACGACCTGTAAGCAAAGGAATCGTCTATAAAATGTATTATGAACAAAAACGTCGTACAGAATTTCATGCTGCACTGAAGCTATGAAAGTCTGATTATTCGTGTACATAGATTTTCATGACAACCGATGCATTAAAATGTCTGTATTTTTTCTCCCATGATAACACAAGACGCCTATAAGCGCACTTTAATTGAAGATGATACACGCACACAAGGGCGTGCCGCTATTATGAAACACTGTACATAGTAATAGCAGTTACACCCTGAACTTCAAGGTTTTATGTTTATATATGTTAATGTAGGAAATTTTATTAGAGGTAATGATTTACAAGCACACCAGAACGTGCTTAAGCACAAAACACTGTACATATTAGGTTTATGCTACATATAAATTATTATTTCGTGCATTTTCAGATTTTATACGTAAAAACCGTAGCATACACGTAGTCGTTGCCATTACCCTAAGTAGAAGGTAGAAAATTCCCTTCCCAAGGTGCAGTGGAGCGGCTACAGGTGTGTTCTCTGCATGCTGATGCATGTCGTTGCGTATGAAGAATACGTAACGGAGGTAAACCTTAACATATACTCGAGTTCAAGAAGGAAAACAAAGGACTTGTTCCTTCTAACTGATTAATGGAAAAAAGTGTGTGTGTGAGTAAAATCCAAGACGAAGAAGCTACTTCGAGTGGTCAAAAATTTTTCAATTTTCGTCGATAGTTTTTTCCTGTAATTAATGTAACCAATGTATTGTATGTGTTATTTGTTATTCAATTGTATGTGATGTATTTTGTATTTCATGCCAAGTCCCGTGACTTACAATTTTGTGAATACTTATGTTCATTGACCAGAAGTATTGAGGGAAATGAATCTCGGTACAATAGGTAAAAGGGGTTAATGCGAAGAAAAAAGTGTAGTGAAAAGAAAGTTTCGATCGCAATACTCGCGGTTAAAGTGGTGTGTGCAGAAATTAAAATTGTGCAAAGTAGTGCTACATTGCAAGTGTCAGCGAGCCTAAGCAAGTGACATCGAAAACTGAAGTTTGTATCGTCAAACGACCCATGGCGTCGCAATAAGAAAAGACAATGCCAAACAAGTTTGACATGGTACGCTTCTTACCAGGAGCTGCATCGACGGGATCGTCCTCCGCCTCGCACATAGTGTGGTGTGTTCTTCGGGGCACATATTCCAATGTACCTCGTCGTATCCAGTCTAAGTACTGGAAGGAACTACAAAAAGCACACGCATACTGAGGTTCGGAAGTATCGACGGTACCCGCACGTCGGTGTATATTCAGTACACTGGCGCGCGGATTCAACCAACGTCGCCCGCTAACGGACGACCAAACAATCAGGCGCGCGTATCACACGCTCATATTCAACACTGGGTCTAGCGAACAAAGCTCGTCGCCCCAGAATAAATACAGAAAGCAATACAAGGACTTAATTTTCACCTCTGATGAGGAAGGAAACATTTGTAAATAACGTTGTATTCATTGTATATTTTATTGTACAAACTTTACTACATGATGTCATTTTCTCAGTATTAACCAGAACTTTGTATATTAGGATTAAGGTTTGTAAATATTAGCATAAGTATACCAAAAAACTGACACACACTCAGAAATACCAAAGAACTCACAGTGCCATGAAAATGAGACAATAAAAATGAAGTTTGTAAATAAAAGACCCCAAACCTATCAATTGCAAGGTCGACTACTGTATCCTGTCAATCAAATAAAAATTTCTAGTGACAGTATACAGTAGGGGGGCAGTTGTAATGACACATTCCTATGCAGAGACATACAATATCTTAAAAGCTGCGCCAAAGATAAATTGAGAGACATGTATATTATAATCTTTGTAAAGTTCACATTGAATTCTCTTTTGTTTGATACTCCAAGGAGCTAAGAGACACTTTCGATTGTTGCCTTGTGGAGGATGGACGTGATTTTTGGACTGTGCGGAAAGGCAGCCATATACTTAGTAATTATGGTTTGTGCGACGAGCACAGCAAGTCTTATTGTGTTGTGAATAAAAAGTAGTGAAAAGTATCGAAGTGTTACGAAAATTATTTATAGCGACGTAGCATTGTATTCCTTGGTTTCCACCGTCTTCGTGAAGTGAACCGATGCCGACTCATGATGGTACACATGGTCAACAAAGAGAAGAACATCGATGGCGACTAATGAATTAATATTGTGGCAGAAGGACTAATTCTACGTCTAAGGTGAGAACTCTGATTAAATCAACAATGACGTGGAATTTAAAATGTAAAATGTTTTTTATTTATTTCGCCACAGTATGTATGCTGAAATGGGTCAAAAAGTGACATTTTCTGATTATTATCTCTTAATAATATTTGATATCTCCTGAATAATTCGATGTGTCATTTGTCGATTAATTCAAATTGGAAGTGTACTTTTTATAATTTCAAAGTTAATAGTGCAACTGTAAAAAAAGTCGGATCTTTCTGCACTGGCTTACTCTCTCTGGAACTATTCAATCTACAAGGCCTTGGTTTTCAGCTACTTATTCCTTGCATTCATGTTAAGAGGTTGGATGCGTTGTGTAAACTGAAATGGCAGTATTGCACATGCATCTTGTTGATTTAATTTCTGAGTGTAGTGTATTACAGGTGTTGAACTGTAAACATAGTGGTTTGGTGTACTAATACACTTTTTATACCTCTTTTCAACATGATGAAAAGAAAGAGTTCTTTTAAGAAGCGATGTGTCCATGGAAATCAGCATACGTCTGTGTCTGAATCCAGTGCTGATCCTGAAACAGATGTTTCACGGACAGACAAAAAGGACACACCTGCTAGTGCTTCGAAGAGGAACTGTGGGAACAATAAGGATTTGTTTATTTAAAACATTGCCTTGTGTTATTAGCTTTGAGTGTGTTAGGACAAGTTTTATAAGATGTTGTATCATGAAACGTATGAGGGTACTGGATGTCACTCATGACCAACTGGCCAAATGCTCTTCACTAAAAGGTTCAATATCCCTACCCCCTGAAATATTAAATCAAAGGCCTCTTTAATTCCAGAGTTTCCTACACTCAACCCCTATAGCTTTCTAGCAACTCTGTATTTTTTTTCCTCCCAGATCTCTGGTATCCACTGCTTGTGCAACTTTGCAAAATTAAACCAGTCATCAGCATCATAATTACACTCACTATGAAATTTTGCATGTCATCAACATCCTCACCTTCCTCACAAATTGTATCATCATTTGCTGTATTATTATCACCTATACCATCTTTTCCCATCATAAATACATATTCTTAATCCAATGATTTTACATCTTTATTCCCATTGACTATTTCCTTGTAAGCATATTTGAACACCTCACTTTCCCTATATAAATCCCTGATTTGCCTGGCATAATCATGCTTGCTAATCTCCCAATCCTCAGGTGCCCACTTCTGAAACCATTTTGCCCTGGCTACCCAATCATCAGAAACAAAATCAGTCTCTGCCTTATTCTCCAATGCTTCCTTGAAAAAATGTGTCTGTCCAGCTTATTCGCTCTTACCATTAGCAACAGACATGAACTCACTTGAATCAACAGAATCTCTCACAGCTTCAACCACAATATCACACCTGCAGTTCCATTCTGCACATTAAAATCTTCACACAAAACTACTGCTCGTTCATCGGTTACAGAAACTAAAGCCACTGGTACATCCCTATCATTACTAGAGTGAGTGAGTGCCTCCACATACAATAAAAACACATTCGGCAGCCTTGTGCTGCGTATCAGCATCATTACCCATGACAACATCTGATACAGGATCTACCGATTGCTCACTATTTAATACATTCACACTACTGGAACACATACATTCCTGCACATCTCCATCTGCAACAACATTTAAATCAGGCACTGTGGCCTCTACATAATTTACACCTCTTACCACTGGCGAAAGTTCCACTGCATTCGATCGTCACGTTGCTATTTCTGCTGTCATTCACATACACACTCTCAACATCACAGTACAACAGGTTGCACAGCTGATACATGCTGATTACTGAACATAGTTACCAAGCCAGTTCTGTTTACATCATTATCCCCCACATTTTGATCCCTTTTATTTAACAAACCCCCAACATTTATTTCTCCCTCCTGATTCCTATATTTCCTATTATTTTTACTTCTAAAGGCACTCCTCTTGTCATATTGATTAAACCAGCCTCCAAACATCTCATGATTACCCATAATTGCCTTCATTCCACAGATCCTTCCTTCCCTCACTTGTTAATTTTCATCATGATCGACAAACCCCTGTTAGTTTGCCTATAATTCTTATTCCATACTATCTCTTCCCTTGTTTCACTGCTTTTGCTTTCATTAAAATATTATATTATTTTGCTTAAAACTATTAAAAGATCCACCATTATTTCTCTCACAATTATTTTCACATCTCATGGTCCTGTATGGTCCTGCATGGTTTATTGTCCCAAATTGGACCCTGTTTGGAACAAATCTCAGTTTAATGAATTTTGTCCCTGTTGTCCCCTTGCATTGATTTCTTCTCTCCCATCTCTCTGTTTTTGCATTGGCCTTTGATCACTCCTGTTTCCATTTCCCCATGCACCTCTCTGGTAGCTGACATCATCATTAAATCTTTCCCTGTTATCCCTCCAAGTTTCATTTTGAATTCTGTCTGTGTTTTCTCTCCAGTTACCATTCTGATTTTCTTCCCTGCTTGAATTGTGATGGTAACTACCCCAACTCACATTATGTTTTCTCTCTCCATTATTCCTCTGATTATTCCCTGGATTATTATTACCCCTTGAGTTTGGCTTATAGCACATTGCCTGGTCTATCCTCTCAATAAAACCCAAGAAATTTTCTATGGAATCTGTTGGACAATATATCAGTTCCCACTGTACATTTTTGGGTAACCTTCTCCTTAGAGTAGAAATCTGAGTCAAAATTCTTAATGGCCTATCCAAATTTACTTACCTTTTAAATACCTCCTCGCAAAATTCTCTCATAATTTGCCTACTTCCTCTGTAAACTGGCCCATTCAAAAAAATCATTCTGTAATCTGCATTGTTTTGCTTGGCTCCAATACCTATTGAGAAACATCTGTTCAAATATATGATTGAAATTGTTCACTACACTGATTTACCCTTGTCTGAGCAGAACACTCCAAGAATATTTTTACCAGTTTACCTGTTTAATAAAACAGTCTTTGCATGCTGCCAAAAAACCAACAATATAGTAGTCGCTTTACCCTGAAAAAGTCTTACCACTGGATGCTTGTACCATAGGCCACCCCATACTTCTATTAGCCCCACAAAATTCTACATTACTTAATCTACTCTTAACTATGTCAATTTCTACATTATTCGTTACAGTAAAAGCAGTCACATTTTCAATATCGTTTCATAGGTCGCTAGCTGTCCCTTCCAGTTAACCTAATAATAAAGTTCTGGTTTTATCACAGTTAGCAACAATCTTATAATCCACATCTTGTGTCACACAACTGCATGTCTGAATCAGTTCTACCCCTTAATTCAACAGCAACTGTATCAATCATAGCACTCAAATTTCCATCTACCTTCTCAAATTTTTCTGATAAATCCCCCAATTGATCATTAAATTCTCTGATTTTTAATTCAGTTTTGAAATTCCCCCCATTTGGCTCATTAATGATCCAAGCATAGTCGCTACTCTAGCTTCTGCTTCTTCTCCATGCTGTGTGGGCTCTGAGGCTCACTCCCACTGCCTATAAGCTCAAGATGACTTTCTGACTTCTGTACCACTGTCTCGCTAAAATTGGACTCCATAGCTAAACTGTCTACGAGATAGAGAACTGAGAAATTAATGCGCCTGCTGCCAACACTTAGCTTTGTTGAGAACACTGGCTGATGCTGTCGGCTGTCATACGGTGAGGTGTGGTGTGTCATGGAACGGCTTGCAAGTTGGCGGCGGAAGCGGCCCCAGCTCCAGAGTGCGACAACAAAGTCGGCGCAACGATATTTGACAGCCAGTGGCGCTTCGATTCCCGCTTTGGTGGTCGATGTCAGACTCAGCGTACTTTTCAGCGATCGGCAACACGTTTCCCCGAATGTTCTTAACTTTCAAACGCAAACCTGCACTGCCTGCCGAGCCTGTTCAGTTAAGACAATCCCGGACGAGAAACCCCATACTACAACTGTACTGGGCACTACACATTGAAGTTTGAATAGTCTGACTCGAGTTTCCACGTGCTATGGCACGAAAAAATATATATTTGTTACACTCAGCTTAATTGAGTGGCACGAAGATGTGGCTCTCAATGTTCGGCTACATTTTTTGTAATAGGGTGCCATCTCACACCTGTTGTAAACTCAACTTTTAAGCTGAAATAAAGTACAAGAAAACAATGCAGGCAGGGTATTGCAGTGAAATTTAAAGTATTGAGTCTCTCACATCATAATTTAAACAAGTGTTTTATTTTTCTTCAATATATTCACTAAACACTTTAAATGCAGTCTGAGGGGCTCTTATGTAAGGGTGGCCATTAATAACTGATGCTACAACACTTCACTATAAAATTCATATGTCACGACCACAGCACTCTACAGTCTGTTCACAATTCACAAAATACACTCTTGACTGCTGTCCTAAACGACTAGATTGCGCTCCATTTGATCGCTTTCGAACGTCGCTACATCCATACTTGTCCCTGACTGTGGCTACCAACCTATTATTACCCCCAGATGCGCGCACCTCTGGCTCTTATCGTCGCTCAAAAATAACTGCCCCAATTAAAAAATGGCCTTCCTATCCACCGTCGAAACGACCAAATATCTCAAAACAATGTTTGACAAAAATTACGAATATTCTAAAACTCAACACAAAATCATACATTATGTATTAAAAATATGGAAATTTTCTGGGCAATAGTAATTTAAAGTTAAATTTTTGGTATTTGTCACAGTTTTTTGACAATTAATGCTCTTGTGGTGTGATTTTGCTTTTCCTGGATTTTTGATACTAAACATAAATAAGCAAATTATTTTGATTTTCCTGGATTTTTGATAATCAAATCAAAATACGTATTTAATTACTCAATTACCTCTTTATACTTTAGAATGCTGCAGCTAGTTTCATCTCTTTGAATTTATTCTCTACCAAAACCACCATTTCTCTATGTCTAATCCCGTATTCTGACCTCTCATTCAAAAATGGACACACTATTCCAAATCGGCTATCATTGTTCGATGCAACTCTACTAGCCGCATCCATAGATACTTTGTTCATATTAATCTGCCCAACTATTGCCAAGATATTAGCTTTTGAACTTCCATAAATTTTCAATTTTTAAACAACAATATCTTTTAAAATATTAAATATTTTTGTGGCGTGGCTAGATAATTTAGCTTTTTATATTTTTCTGTCCATGAGTGCCAACTCGCATCTCTGTGTCACTCTTAGTTTTGTTTTTATCAACTTTTCTTATAAATTTCTCCAAACGTACAGAAATGGCCATACGCTCACTGCCAAGCCCTTGGGTTTTTCCGAACCACGTAGACGCTAGCCGCTCGCCACAAGCTTGTATGCTCACAAAGGTTAGTTGTGGGCAAATTAGCATCTATGAGGACCCATCTGCAAGGACTGGACTAGCCAACAAATTTGTTGTTCAATGCAGAGTTTGCAGGCTCTCTACATCATTTTGGACTTCTCAAAAGTGCAAGAATGACTTGTTTAAGAGCAGTGTTAGATTCTTGTAAGGAATGAAGTGCACAGGTAAACGATTCATTGCAGCTCTAGTATTATGTGCAATGCTGAACTTGTCAAACCCACAAACCAGATCAAATAAGTACATAGAAGTAATTGGAGAATGTGTCAAATCTTCTATGAAAGCCACTGCTAAAGAAGCAGTAGAATTAAAGAACACTATCGACTTATCTGTGGCAGTTGATGGTAAATGGCCGAAGACAGGCAGCACATCTAAAAATGCAGTTGCAATTGTCACTAGTGTAGACACAGGTAAAATTTGAGATATTGAAAAACTAACTAAATACTGCTTTCAGTGTAAATCAGTTGACAATGAAACAAGTAAAAGTCATATAACAAATCGTGTCAAGTATTATGAGGGAAGAAGTGGGGGGCTGCTGCAGTTGTTTCTATGTTCAGACACTCACAACAGGAAAGAGATGTGTGCTACACTGAGTACTTGGGGGATGGTGATTCGAAGGTCTTAAAATCAGTTGTGAAAGCCAACCTTATGGTGAAAAGCATATTTTGAAGATTGAATGTGTGAGCTATGTTCAAAAGCAGATGGCAACACGCCTTCGAAAATTGCAGCAGACAACAGGAACTGGAGTTATCAGATGGAAAGACTCTAAAAGGTAAATTAAGACCTACAGACAAAAACATTGATAGCTCCAGCAATATTAAGGAATGGCATTAACGAGCAACACACATGACATTGTTGTTGTTGTGGTCTTCAGTCCTGAGACTGGTTTGATGCAGCTCTCCATGCTACTCTATCCTGTGCAAGCTTCTTCATCTCCCAGTACCTACTGCAACCTACATCCTTCTGAATCTGCTTAGTGTATTGATCTCTTGGTCTCCCTCTATGATTTTTACCCTCCACGCTGCCCTCCAATGCTAAATTTGTGATCCCTTGATGCCTCAAAACATGTCCTACCAACCGATCCCTTCTTCTACTCAAGTTGTGCCACAAACTTCTCTTCTCCCCAATCCTATTCAATACCTCCTCATTAGTTATGTGATCTACCCACCTTATCTTCAGCATTCTTCTGTAGCACCACATTTCGAAAGCTTCTATTCTCTTCTTGTCCAAACTGGTTATTGTCCATGTTTCACTTCCATACATGGCTACACTCCATACAAATACTTTCAGAAACGACTTCCTGACACTTAAATCTATACTCGATGTTAACAAATTTTTCTTCTTCAGAAACAATTTCCTTGCCATTGCCAGTCTACATTTTATATCCTCTCTACTTCGACCATCATCAGTTATTTTACTCCCTAAATAGCAAAACTCCTTTACTACTTGAAGTGTCTCATTTCCTAATCTAATCCCCTCAGCATCACCCGATTTAATTTGACTACATTCCATTATCCTCGTTTTGCTTTTGTTGATGTTCATCTTATATCCTCCTTTCAAGACACTGTCCATTCCGTTCAACTGCTCTTCCAAGTCCTTTGCTGTCTCTGACAGAATTACAATGTCATCGGCGAACCTCAAGGTTTTTACTTCTTCTCCATGAATTTTAATACCTACTCCGAATTTTTCTTTTGTTTCCTTTACTGCTTGCTCAATATACAGATTGAATAACATCGGGGAGAGGCTACAACCCTGTCTCACTCCTTTCCCAACCACTGCTTCCCTTTCATGCCCCTCGACTCTTATAACTGCCATCTGATTTCTGTACAAATTGTAAATAGCCTTTCGCTCCCTGTATTTTACCCCTGCCACCTTCAGAATTTGAAAGAGAGTATTCCAGTTAACATTGTCAAAAGCTTTCTCTAAGTCTACAAATGCTAGAAACGTAGGTTTGCCTTTTCTTAATCTTTCTTCTAAGATAAGTCGTAAGGTTAGTATTGCCTCACGTGTTCCAACATTTCTACGGAATCCAAACTGATCTTCCCCGAGGTCCGCTTCTACCAGTTTTTCCATTCGTCTGAAAAGAATTCGCGTTAGTATTTTGCAGCTGTGACTTATTAAACTGATAGTTCGGTAATTTTCACATCTGTCAACACCTGCTTTCTTTGGGATTGGAATTATTATATTCTTCTTGAAGTCTGTGGGTATTTCGCCTGTCTCATACATCTTGCTCACCAGATGGTAGAGTTTTGTCATCACTGGCTCTCCCAAGGCCATCAGTAGTTCTAATGGAATGTTGTCCACTCCCGGGGCCTTGTTTCGACTCAGGTCTTTCAGTGCTCTGTCAAACTCTTCACGCAGTATCTTATCTCCCATTTCATCTTCATCTACATCCTCTTTCATTTCCATAATACTGTCCTCAAGTACATCGCCCTTGTATAAACTCTCTAAATACTCCTTCCACCTTTCTGCCTTCCCTTCTTTGCTTAGAACTGGGTTGCCATCTGAGCTCTTGATATTCATACAAGTGGTTCTCTTCTCTCCAAAGGTCTCTTTAATTTTCCTGTAGGCAGTATCTCTCTTACCCCTAGTGAGACAAGCCTCTACATCCTTACATTTGTCCTCTAGCCATCCCTGCTTAGCCATTTTGCACTTCCTGACGATCTCATTTTTGAGACGTTTGTATTCCCTTTTGCCTACTTCATTTACTGCATTTTTATATTTTCTCCTTTCATCAATTAAATTCAATATTTCTTCTGTTACCCAAGGATTTCTATTAGCCCTCGTCTTTTTACCTACTTGATCCTCTGCTGCCTTCACTACTTCATCCCTCAGAGCTACCCATTCTTCTTCTACTGTATTTCTTTCCCCCATTCCTGTCAATTGTTCCCTTATGCTCTCCCTGAAACGCTCTACAACCTCTGGTTCTTTCAGTTTATCCAGGTCCCATCTCCTTAAATTCCCACCTTTTTGCAGTTTCTTCAGTTTCAATCTGCAGTTCATAACCAATAGATTGTGGTCAGAATCCACATCTGCCCCTGGAAATGTCTTACAATTTAAAACCTGGTTCCTAAATCTCTGTCTTACCATTATATAATCTATCTGATACCTATTAGTATCTCCAGGATTCTTCCAGGTATACAACCTTCTTTTATGATTCTTGAACCAAGTGTTAGCTATGATTAAGTTATGCTCTGTGCAAAATTCTACAAGGCGGCTTCCTCTTTCATTTCTTCCCCCCAATCCATATTCACCTACTATGTTTCCTTCTCTCCCTTTTCCTACTGACGAATTCCAGTCACCCATGACTATTAAATTTTCGTCTCCCTTCACTACCTGAATAATTTCTTTTATCTCGTCATACATTTCATCAATTTCTTCATCATCTGCAGAGCTAGTTGGCATATAAACTTGTACTACTGTAGTAGGCATGGGCTTTGTGTCTATCTTGGCCACAATAATGCGTTCACTATGCTGTTTGTAGTAGCTAACCCGCACTCCTATTTTTTTATTCATTATTAAACCTACTCCTGCATTACCCCTATTTGATTTTGTATTTATAACCCTATAATCACCTGACCAAAAGTCTTGTTCCTCCTGCCACCGAACTTCACTAATTCCCACTATATCTAACTTTAACCTATCCATTTCCCTTTTTAAATTTTCCAACCTACCTGCCCAATTAAGGGATCTGACATTCCACGCTCCGATCCGTAGAACGCCAGTTTTCTTTCTCCTGATAACGACGTCCTCTTGAGTAGTCCCCGCCCGGAGATCCGAATGGGGGACTATTTTACCTCCGGAATATTTTACCCAAGAGGACGCCATCATCATTTAATCATACAGTAAAGCTGCATGTCCTCGGGAAAAATTACGGCTGTAGTTTCCCCTTGCTTTCAGCCGTTCGCAGTACCAGCACAGCAAGGCCGTTTTGGTTAATGTTACAAGGCCAGATCAGTCAATCATCCAGACTGTTGCCCCTGCAACTACTGAAAAGGCTGCTGCCCCTCTTCAGGAACCACATGTTTGTCTGGCCTCTCAACAGATACCCCTCCGTTGTGGTTGCACCTACGGTACGGCCATCTGTATCGCTGAGGCACGCAAGCCTCCCCACCAACGGCAAGGTCCATGGTTCATGGGGGAAGACACATGACATACAAGGAATGAAAAGATCAGTGTGGGCTATATTCTTCCACAAATCATCCACTGATGACACACCTATAAATGGTCTTTGCTCACCTGGTGCTGATTCATGTTGCAAGTACCACAAAGCTCAGGCAGCAGGTGCAGAGAAACAATTTAGGGACAATAACTGCCTACCATCTGATGAAGGTAATTAAGCCAATATATAGAAAGTTAGCTCATCCTGATCTTTCCAAATGTCTCCATAGTTGAACACAAAGCCCAAATGAGACTTTCAATAATGTCATTTGGACCCACATACCAAAAAATGTCTTGATGCTGTGACAACGTTTAATGATGGTAATGAAGGAAGTATTAAGGTGCTAGAGCAGCTTGGTATCACTCCACAAGCAAACACACTGCAAGCCTTCCAGTGAATGGATCGACTCATGATCATGAAGGCCCAGCTTGCAGTGGAGGAAATGACTAAAGAAGAAAGTGGCAGGAAAAGAAGGAATCTTCTAGGTTTGCAGGATGATCAAGTACATGATGCAGATAATGCTGATTATGGGCCTGGCTGTTTATAGGAGCTTGCGTGGGTCAATATGTGAGTTAATATAAAATAAAATGTTTAAATTGACATTTTAAAAAATATTTGCTCCATTATCTCAGGAACTATAACAGATACATATGACTTATTTTACACTATGTTACCTCTCAGTATACTGCTCCTGTTGAACCACCAAAGCAACTATACTTAGAGAAGGAAAGGGGAATTTTTTCTAAAAAATTAAACATAATTTTTGAAAAATTATGACTAAATATTTGTCTCTATATATTCTGATACCAGTTCAGTAATAAGAAAACGAGTGAAACTACACTTCCTAAAAATTTAAGATCTCTATCTCTCAAAGGTTCTGAGATAATGTATCATCAATATTGCACATTTAACACTGTGGGTACAGGACATACATACTCTCCTTAAAGCAACTCAATGTTACATTGAATTTAAACATAGGGGAATAGTAGATATAAAAGATGTAGCAAAATGTGATGATATTGTTCCTAAAAATACTTACGAAAACATATGTTACAGAAAATAAATGCATACATATTTTAACACAATTGAGTAACTACAGCAATGAAACTGTTTTTAATGAGAAGATTATCAACTCAATAAACTAATCCATCAAATTACTATACAAAAAACGAAAATGAAAAAGCTTTTTAGATGATTTCTCATAAACAGATTTAACTTCATATTTAAATTAGTTAACTAATCTTAAATTATATGATAAACAAATAACTGAATATATTTTTAAGACTGGATTTTACATGGATACTTCTTAAAAATTGTTGTTACTAGTCGAAATATAGATAAGAATTGTCATGTAATGATTTCGATATTACAGTAAGTGTTTATGATCATCTTTATGACTGAACTCCTACTAATCAGTGAATAATAGTAAATATATCGAGTTTTCTAACTATAAGATTAAAAGATTCTGTTAAAACTGTTCCAGTTGTTGTGAAGTTAATTATACTTGGTGACATAATTAAGAATTTAATTTATTTTTATTCTGCAGAACTGGAGAATCATAATGACAGCTACTGCATACAAAGTTTACTGAAACACATAAGCCTCATAGAGTAACAACTAAAAATATAAAACAAAGATATGAAGGAACTTGTTTAAATTGTAAAACTAAAAGAAGTAAACTTATTAAAAAATTTAGGCAGTGGATTAAGTAGTCACTAACAAATTATTAATGAATTACAATATGCCTAACCAATTAGAAAAATATTTTAAAGGAAAAAATGTAATTTCTTTTGAAATGGAGAGGTTATGGCAAGCTGATTTAGTTGAATAAATTCTGGTAAATTAAAAGGAATTGTAAAGATAAAGAAATAGTATAAACATTAAACTACCTGCCACATTAAATATGTGTGCCACACCATGACTCGAACTCGAACTGGTGGAATTAAGGCAATGAGGATAGGTCATGAGTAGTGCTTGCATAGCTCTATTGATAGGGCACATACTCTAGAGAGCTGAAGGCCCAGCACTCAGATTTAATCTGCATGAAAGTTTCATATCAGTGCACACTCTGCTGCGGAGTGAAAATATCATTCTGGAATATATATATATATATATATATATATATATATATATATATATATATATATATATATATATATGTATGTATGTATGTATGTATGTATTTGATAACTGTGATTGATGTAGTTTGAAGATTTGCTTGGGCTTTTCCAGTTACTGATAAAGCATTTAAACATGTTGATTCTTTTGAAAAAAGTATTTGAGGAGTTATCAGATGCAAAGACTATAAATGGTAAAGGAAGACTTACAGACAAAAACATTGATGAACTCCAGCAATATTATGGAATGGCAATAAGGAGCAACACACATGACATACATGGAATGAAAAGAGCAGTGTGAACTACATTCTTCCACAAACCATCCACTGAGGATACACCTATACATGGTCTTTGCCCACCTGGTGCTGATTCATGTTGCAAATACCACGAAGCTCAGGCAGCAGGTGCAGAGAAACAATTTAGGGACAATAACAGTCTATCATCTGATGAAGGTAATTAAGCCAGTATATAGAAAGTTAGCTCATCCACCTCCATGGTCGAACAGAAAACCCAAGTGTGACTTTTAATAATGTCATTTGGACCTGCATATCAAAAAATATCTTTGTAGGCATGAAAACTCTATGTTTGGGTGTTTAGAATTTTTTTAAATTTGTCACTATGTTGGTATCTATTTCTAATAACATTTATTTGTTTTTTAATATATTTAAATTGTGTTTGAATAAAGTAGAAATGACAATTATAATCATATTATCATAAAATAACCAAATTAAGTGCTAAATTTTCATGAATCGTTTGAGGAACAATGTGTAGTAATATACTATGTATTTATTCTTTTTCTCTTATTATAGTTCTATCAAATATTTAATCTGATTTTTCTATATAATTGTCCATAATTTTATTTAGATCTTTTAAATGATCTACTTGACCTTCGTATAGTCGTTTTACATTACTCTATATTGATATTAATATTACGGAATTCCTAACTTAAAAACTATCTGAAAAATTTTTCCAGTTACAATTTTGTAGATGATAATGTATCTTTTAAATTACCTAAATGAACTAACGGCGAAGATTATGCTTTTAAATATAGAAAAATAACTAATTAATAATGTAGATAGCATTTTTGAACAACAAAAATTTTTTGATCAAAGTAAAGAAGAAGTTATCACTAAATTTAAGAATATTTTAAAACAAAGAAAATGAGTAGATGGAATACAAGAATTTAATTTTAATCACATAATAAAGTTTTGTTAAGTACAACAAATTTAGAATATTATTGTCGACAGTCTATGAATAAACTATTAAGTGAAATGGAAGATATGAGAAAGGAAAATAATCTGGTTGGTCCTTATTTTATATGAACAGTTTAGAAGTAATTGTTAACAGACACAAATCACATTAGGGTTCGCCTTAAATCGATTTAGAAAAAGAAATTAAAGATAAAAACTGTAAATAATGTAGAAAACGTCAAAATGTTTTCTTCATACAATATAATCAGCTTTATATCTAGTAGATTGTGATGGTGAAGAACTCAGTAAGCAAAAGAATATTGAATTAAAATTAGGTGAAATTTTTGAAACACAAGAAATTAATTTTCCTATTCAATTAACAGAAATTCCAAACTTTGGAATGAAGTCAAATATTTCAAGTAATGTTTACACTTATGTTGAAAATTTTATTGTATATCCTCTTTCCTATTCAAAAAATATACAAGAAAAACTTGATACTCTTTCTTTAATTCATTAAGAAAATTATTCTCATTGCTGTTAGATAAAAAATTATATACACTAATAAGTTCGCAAACAAGTGAACGCAATGGAGATATTTTTATTAACAAGAAAAAATTAGACAATCAAGAAACTAATTGTAAGGAACAGAAAAATAGATATTCCTGCAGAAGGCGAAAAAATTAAATTTAAAAATTCCACTTATTCATTACAAGTAGCTATTTGTAATTTATGGAGATTCAAAATGTCTTTTAAAAATTTATGACATTTATCATCCAAATCCTGAAAAAACTCGTATTAGTGAATATCAAAAACATATTCAGTTTTCATTTAGTTATTGTCTTAAATATTCTAACATTGATTAAAAAATAGCTGTAACATATAATGATAAACATGCAGCAAAAAAGGTTGTGATATTAAAACAAGAATCTAAAGAACCTGCTGACATTAACACCAAACCATTCCAATGATAATGACATATGCAAAAACATTATAAAAATTCAAAGTTGATCCATTTTGGTATTTTACGTCACCTGATTTGTCTTGGAATTCCATACTAAAAATGACATAAATTGAATCCATTTATTAAACGATTATGATTTGAATTTATTTCTTGGAAAAGTAATTCGATGTGGAGTTTCTGATAGTATTAAAATATATGCTAAGTCACATATAAATGTATGAAATATTTTGAGAAAGAAAAACAAATTATATTACATATGTAGGTGCAAATAACGTATGTGACTGGCACTAACTCAATATTTTCCATTTAAATATTTCAAGTGGTTAGATCAAAAATATTTAAATTCTGAATTTTTTTTAAATACCAGGCAGTGATACATTTTGTTATATTTATAAGATGATTTAGAATATCCCAGAACTTACAAAATTTACATAAAGATTGAACATCAGCACCAGATGGACAAAACAAATAATTAACAACATTAAATAATGAAGAAATACGTTTTATGTAATAGAAATCTTAAAAATATTTATATCTTGGATTAAAATTAACGAATTATCATTTGAACAATCAGATAGGTCGAAAATATTTTGATTTTAATACAAAAATGATAAAAATGCTGCTAATGAATTTGAGAAAATTTCTATAAATTGATGAATAAATCAGTGTTTGGAAAGACGATGAAAAAGTTTAGGAACAAATATAATATTAAAATAATAACATATCTAGATCAATATGTGAAACATATTTTAAAACCAAATTATGAACATAATGCTCTATTTTCAGAAGATATAGCTGTAGTTCATAAGATAAAACAACAGTAATATCGATAAACCAATTTACATTGGGATGACTAACTTAGATGTTTCAAAAATTAAAATTTATTATTTTCATTATGAAAACAAAGTTGTATTGTTTCATGTTATATCTATACTGATTCTTTTATTTATGGTATAAGAACTGAACATTTTTACTAAGGTATTAAAATGTTGACATACATATTTGACACAAGTAGCTATTCTAAAGATAATGTTTATGAAATTCCACAAGCAAAAAAGAAAGTCTTACAAAAATCGAAAGACGAAAGTTGTGGTATAACTATGTTAGATTATATTATCATGAGAGCACAGATATATGCTTATAAAGTAGAAGATGAGGATTATAAAAAATCTAAATGTGTTAAAATTTCTGTTGTTAAAAATGAAATTGTGTTTGATGATTACAAAAACATTTAAATAAAAGACAAAAACAACACAGAAAATAGAGTTTAAGTACGGCATTTAAACAAGAATTGAATAGAGTTGTATGTAACAAAACTTTTTTAAGTTCTAATGATAGCAAATGTATTATATTACCAGATATAATTAATACATTACCACATTTTCAGTATAACTTAAATGATATAATAGATGATAAAATGATTTACTACATGAATTCAGCAGTTACATAAAAGATTAACAAAAACGAATAATGAAATAAAAATTAATCAGTTTTAATATTTCTTCACGATAGGCTAATTTTTGTTGTTTTCATATATATTATACAAACAAATTTTCCATATAACATGCGACTTTTGATAGTACCTTTTTTCATGTTTGGAACATCGAAATTATTGATATGGTTATGATATTATTTACAAGAATTTTATATTTCCTTTTCACAATTTTCAGAAGCAAATGTCTTATTACTAAGAGGTTTTATAATGTCTCAATTATTTTCTTTACATTCTTTCTGTTTCCTTTTTATACAATTAATCAACCCATTTTTGAAGATATACCCCAATTTGTAATTTTTATCTTATACGATTTTCTTTTCCTTGTTTCCACAATATACAAACAATTTTATCCTCACTTTCCACTTATTAAAAACGAAAGAGTAACAGTACTAAAGATTAAAAATCAAATAAATTTACGTTGTATATAAATGGAGTCGTTTTTAAGTCTAAAAAAAAACAAATTTATATATAACAATAAAAAAGTTTTAAATATTATTAATGAAAATAATAATCCATGTTTTAAAGTGAAAGATGTTGCAGAATTTTTAGACTATAAAGACACAAAACAAGCTATTAGAAAATTATTGACAAAGATGATTTTATGATATTAGAAAATTTTAAATGTGTTTTGGAGATGTCCTTAAACGAAATGAAAAATCAACTATATTTATTAACGATGCTGGATTATATTCTGTAATATTAACATCAGTTCAGATTAATGTAAATGGACTATTTGAAGTTTAAGCACATCATTTAAAAGATGTAAATAAAATTATGGAAAATTATGTATTTAGGAATAATTTTTCTTTTTTCGTTTTACAGATTTTACGATGTTCTTTTACAGATATTTCATTAAATTCATTATTGTTGTAATTACTATAGTAATCACATCTTTCTATAAACGGTTTTAATTGTTTTTATTAAGATTAAAATATTTTTTAAATTTTTTGTATTACAGGTTTCATGACATTCTTTTAAAGGTTATTTTATTATGTTTGATATTCTTATTATTAATATTGTTGACTGGATTTAGTTTGAGATCTGTTAATTTTTCTTTAAGTTTGGAATAATTCTTTAATATTTTTCTTTTACAAATTGATCAAAGATCTATTATGTTTTTATATGTTAGTTCTGTCTTCTTTATTTCTTTCATATTAGAATAAGCAACAAATTCCTGTAGATCTTGTCTAGTTGAATTTGAATAACCTGTTTCTTTACAATAATTTTCTAAATCAGGCTAACTTACTCCACAGTTTTCTTTACAGTAATTTTCTAAGTTACGAGATCGATCAGCTTTCTAGTGCATTTTGTTTTGCTTTTATTTATATAGTAAAAAATTGAAATAAAAAAATTAAAATGGTTATGGTTGAAATGTACCTTAGTTTTTAAAACTGAAATTTCACTTATTGATGGCATAGATAGACAAGGTTTGACAGAGCTTACTTATTAAGCGAAAATATAATAGGTTTTTTATTCTTAAATAAAAGGAGAATTTCGTTTGTGGTTATAGATATGCACAAACTTGGAGAGTTATTTTAAAGAAAAAAATTTTACAATTTTATTCTTTTATCTAAATGAATATTTGGTCTGTGGATTTAGGCAAACAGAATCACAGAAAAATTATTTATAAAGAACAAATTCTTTATTTTTTTATTTTTTAAATAAATAAACATTTAGTTAACGGACATATACAAAATTTTAACTATGGTGAAACAACAAAACTAAAATCTGTGGTTTAAATTTGAGAATTTTTAAAATGATATGCTCTTTGTTCTTTGATGACCACTGCATATCCTACGCCAACAAATTTTTTAATACAACCTACATAATGGCCACACATTTTCCATCAAATTTTTATGGAGCTTTATGAAAAGGCATACAAAATTGAATTCAGTTCGCCCATTTCCACTTTAACAACATACTGAGGGCTTATTATGGTCTGGCTGCATGGTACCAAAGGTCTATATGAGTTTCTTGATCACATGATCACAAGAACGGCATGTGCTTGAACATTCAGTTCATTGTCCAGACAGAGAGAGAAGTAAAGTTCCCAGTTGCTAGATGTTTTTGTTGAACGAAAGTCAATCACTCCGTATACTGCAAGCCAACATGCAAAGTTTAGAAGAGACACATTTTAAATATATGGAATACAGAGCTACAGGTGATCCAGACAAGGAACTCTTATATTCTGTGATTAAAAATCAGAATTACATCAAAGTATAGGATAATCACATAAGCTGCTTATATTCTGTTGTGTTTTAGGAAGCAGCATGGACACATAGGTGAACAACAAAACAACTATTTCAATAGCGGAACAGACAAGCCATCACATTTTTAGTCTTCCTTTTAAGGCCTAAACTTTCTGTCACAACCAAAGCAGTTGTATACAACTGAACAAAAACTTTACAGAACTTACTGTTTGTCACTTACAGCTAGCAATTCACATGCGATGAGAAATTGGGAATTTTGGAAATTTTGAAGTGTACTGTATAGTGTGAGGTATTGGTGGAGCTGTTTAACATACCTCTAAAATGCTGCAATCCGATCCCCAGTGACCTCCAGGGAAATGAAACTCACTGAAAATCACACAGATTTAAGAGAAACAACGTCAAAAAATGGATAAGATCCTATTGAATGAGAATTACTAGGGGTGGCCCAATTAAGCATGAAAATATGGTGTCACACCTTAAACGATTATGTCAATGAAGAGACACATCTGTCTAAAAAAGAAAACTAGCGGTTACTGTCAACAATTTAATTTATTGCCATAAGACATCAATGATTAATCAAGTGAATCAAACGTGTAAACATTTTATAAATGGACAAAAGTTTGTAATTATGAATTTCAGCCATGGCAGTGGAGGCTGGACCTGTGAGATCATAATATGAAACTATATTGTGGATACAGACAATCTCTGTGTAAATGTTGTTTTGAAGAAAGAACACCATAAAAACCTATACAAACACCAGTGGACTAGCCAAAGCAAATGCTGGGTCCAACACAATGGCTGTGAATGTTAAAACTATGGAATTAAGCTCTGACACAGTGTAACTTGTTTTGCTTCCCATTCACATCAGTGATTGTGTCAACAGTTCATGCTTGCCACTCCTAAATGGTCTAATGTGAAAAGCAGTTGAGGCAGTGGGTAGAAATTCTGCATCCAGTGTGACCTTTATACTCTGCTCTAAATCAGAGGCATCAATGATTAATCAAGTGAATCAAACATGTAAACATTTTATAAATGGACAAAAGTTTGTAATTATGAATTTCAGCCATGGCAGTGGAGGCTGGACCTGTGAGATCATAATATGAAACTCTGTAAATCTCAGCAACAACCTGGAATAAATGTCTTTCACCATTCTACTGCATTTGTCTTCTGACTTTACTCTCCAAAACCTGGCTGTTTCTGCCAGTGTAGGAATCTCACCAGTCAACTGTAGCAGACCTTGCGAGCTCTGACTGATAATAACTTTATAAACAAATTTAGTAAGTGCCTAATTTCATGGATTTTGTCATACTAAGCCAGTGGTGGCATGACATGGGGAGGAAGGCAGAGCATTTTCTCTGTATGTGATAGATTTACAACCCAGGCTAATTGAAAGGCTTGCATGTGGGAAAATGCGACCTCTACCGAAATAATTACTGTGAACCAGTTTCACTGTCATAATTCACTGTGAACTATTCATACTGACATACTCAGTTTTAAAAGAGCATTCCTGAATGGCTATGATCAATGGCCAGACCCACAGCTCAAGCTCTCAGTTTTTCACCCAGGTTTCCGATATTTATTCCCCAAAAAAGTATTCCTTCTAGCGCCTCCCAAAATGCAGTTTTAATGGAAAGTAGGTTTTGCCTTCCTGTATGACTCCTCTGTTGATCCCATGTTCTGTAGGAATTGCTAAAAGACTGAACAATTTTATGACACTCTGATCATTCTAAGCTAACTATCCTGTCAGCAAGTGGTTTCAGTCTGGTCTGCAGAAGAAATTCATGGGAGAGAGAGCATGGTGCTCGCACTCTGTTCAGTCTGGGATGCATTTTCTGCTCTGCTAACATGAGTTTGAGCAGTTTTGTCTGTTTCGTACAGTGCCAACGACCAACGATTTATGTCTCATCTAAAATGGCAGACATTTCACAAGGAAGTTAAGGGGAGCTTTATCTGTTCAATATTACTAATAATACCTCAATATAGCGACCGTCTGAGAGCTGATATTGCCGTATCATTTGTAATACCAATCGATCAAATCATTCACCAATGCATGTTGAGCATGTGAGAGCCAGTATTGTTAATTTGACAATTCGCATTTTTTCAATTTGGCTTATGTATGACACAGCCGATGTATGCTGCGATTTAGACTTTTAAACTTTTTAAAATGAGCAAAAAAATGATGGCTTAATTTATTTAGTTTTACAGAAAAAACCATGCTATGCAACTATTCATGAAAAGTATTTTTTGACAATTATTTAAAAAATGTTTTCTAATAGTATTTGTGGATGCTAGCATACTACATTTCAAACGCTTGCTATCCCACATGTCACCAAAAATCGCGAAGTTACTCGTAGTTGCTTGTTGACTGGGCCTCCTAATCTGTCTCATTACTGTATTTCTTTATTCATTCTTTTCGTATTAACATTAGCAAATAATTTTTGTCCATTGTGGACGTGTTAGAACACTGCAACTGTTGGAATTATAGGTAATTTACAGTGGATTATCTGCAACCAGCTGCTGAGTTTGTTCTCCTGTGATGACATTTCCAAATGTCTCGCATTACATCTCCAGATGTTTATATTTATTTACATATCATGTACATTGTTCCTTTTGCCCGCATCTCGTGGTCGTGCGGTAGCGTTCTCGCTTCCCACGCCCGGGTTCCCGGGTTCGATTCCCGGCGGGGTCAGGGATTTTCTCTGCCTCGTGATGGCTGGGTGTTGTGTGCTGTCCTTAGGTTAGTTAGGTTTAAGTAGTTCTAAGTTCTAGGGGACTGATGACCATAGATGTTAAGTCCCATAGTGCTCAGAGCCATTTGAACCATTGTTCCTTTACTAACGGTACTGCAGAGTTCTGCAACGAAAGTTCTTAAGACAGTTACAAGAAGATGTCATAAGTAAATAAATATGAAGACAGGTGTGCATAAATGTAAACATTTGAATTTAGGGTCAACATAAACTGAACATACTCTCAGAAACGCTTAATTTGATTCACAATTTCTTTTCATGGAGTGCTGGGAAACGTGTGCCATTCATATAGATACGTTACCCCATAAACATTATCATGGACGCTATAGTTTGGTATTCATGTGCTAGGAGCGATGCTGTAGCGTCACGAGATGAGGAGGCTAGCGAGCTTAACCATGTGAGTGAGTCCCGCAGATCATCAAAGATCGCCCATGCCTGATTTAGACAAAATAATTAACACCTGAATTGAAGCTTCTGAGATTCATTCATATACCCATGCCAATGATAAATTCTTGTTTAAGGATTCCATTACTTTTTTGCTATTGACACACTGTAATCTGCATTTAACTGTAGCATAAACCGTTACATCTTATCTGTCTTCAGAATGCTAGTCAGAGTCAGGCACTGTTACAATCAGTAACTCATTCTAAGGACAGTAAACAGATGAATGACTTCGGCATCCTTGGCTCCCCCTCCGTTTTTTTGGGTCATGAGTCTTCTGACTCGTTTGATGCGTCCCTCGACGAATTCCTCGCCTGTGCACTTGCAACTTACATCCTCAATTATTTGCTTGATCTATTCCAAACTCTGTCTTCCTCTACAGTTTTTGCCCTCTACAGCTCTCTCTAGCACTATGGAAGTCATTCCCTCATGCCTTAACAGATATCCTACCTTCATGTCCCTTCTCCTTATCAGTGTTTTCCACATATTCCTTTCCTCTCCGATTTTGCTCAGAACCTCCTAATTCCTTACCTTATCAGTCCACTTAATTTTCAACATTCTTCTGTAGCACCACATATCAAATGCTTCAATTCTCTTCTTTTCTGGTTTTCCCACAGTCCATATTTCACTACCATAGAACGCTGTACTCCAGACGTACATTCACAGATATTTCTTCTTCAAATTAAGGCCTATGTTTGATACCAGTAGACTTCTCTTGGCCAGGAATGACCAATTTACCATTGGTAGTCCGCTTTTGATGTTCTCCTTACTCCGTCTGTCATTGATTATTTTACTGTCTAGGTAGCAGAATTCTTTAATTTCAACTACTTCGTAACCATCAATCCTGATGTTAAGTTTCTCGCTGTCCTCATTTCTGCTAGTTCTAATTACTTTTCTCTTTCTTCGATTTAATTTCAATCCATATTCTGTACTTATTAGGCTGTTCATTCCATTCAGCAGATCACGTAATTCTTCTTCACTTTCAGTCAGGATAGCAATGTCATCAGCGAATCGTGTCATTGATATCTTTTCAACTTGAATTTTAATTCCACTCGTAAACCTTTCTTAGACGAAGTAATTAATACCAGAATGTAAGCTATGGGTTGGTTGCATAGTATGTCCATTGGGATTGATTTGTACATTTCGAGGTAAGAAGTGATATATTAACAGACTAAGTCACGTATACTCATTGCACCTAACTCGATTATAAGGTAGCTTATCCAAACGTTATTGAAACCAGATCATGGACTTATTAGAAATGAGAGTGGTCATAAAACAGATTTAAGTATTCATTTATGCTCCCTAAGCGATCCGTTGCACAAAGTAAGCAGTAACACCAGAGTGTATTATAAATCACTTCTTGGGTGTAAGCTTTTTGTGGAAAACAGTATTTATTTAGGGCATGTTTCTGAATAGATGTTTGCATGTATTCAGAAAAGAAGTAAAGGGTAATTAGTCCACACTCTCTCGACCAGTGAGACAGGGGTGTTCTATTTGATCCACTCTTTGTAACCTTTATATTGACAGATTTGAAAGCAGATAACTATTAAGTTTAAATAAACAGACTAATCTAAGCACATTACTGTTAGCAGTTGTTACAAGAAACTAATAATGGGACTGTGCTGTTGACGATATACGTAGTGTGTTGTTGGGATCTGACGTGCTTGTTTCGTAAATTTTGTGATGTTTTAGTTGCAGTGATAGATACATACTTAAATTATTGTTCTATAGTTAAGAAGGCAAAACATGTCATTTACTAGAGTTGGAACTTTAAAAGTGGCAACGATTTATTCACAGCTCGTACAAAATAGATACGTGTTTCAAAGTTTTACTGACTTTTTAAGTAGTCACCAGCATTGTGTATTACCCGTTGTCAACGATGTGGAAGTCGTAGGATACTCTTAGCAGTGCCAGTTGTGTTGACAGTTCGAGCGGCGCGGTCTATTACCCGACGAATTTGTAGCAGTTCTGAAGCGAATGCCGTGAAGTGTTTCCTTCAGTTTAGAAATCGAGTTGAACTCACAAGGGGTTAAGTCAGGGGAGTGCAGTAGGTGGTATAGCACTTACCAGCTCCATCAGTCAAACAAATCAGTAACAGCTTGCACTGTATGTGCTTGAGCATTGTCCTGCAAAATAATGGTAAGGTCCTGTAGAAAGTGTCATCACTTATGTCTTTACGCTGTTCTCTTTTGGTAAACAACCTACGACCAGCTTAGACGTATAACTGATGAAACTTTCTGCAGGACCTGACCATCATTTTGTCAAAATGAAGGTATCGGAATGGACGGGTTGGGATCCAGTCGCACCTTGGTTGCTGATTGAAATTAAGAGGGTGGTTGCTTTGAAGTAAGGCTTATCATTGTCATATTGTTTGCTAAAAATGCGCACAGGTGCGCATCTTAGCCCCGAACCTTTCAACATTCAGCTTTCAAATTGAAAGTTAAGTCATCTGTTCTGAGTAATTGAATCACTCTTGTCATAAATGGTGCTTATATAGTTTCATGCGTTGTAGAAGGGCATTTAATAAGATGGAGTGTGTCCAGCGCGGTAGTAAACACCGCTGTTTCACCCGATAACGGGCGGGCTGCGGGACCAGCCGTCTGGTAATCATTGTCATATTGTTAGCTGTTTTGCAATGTAGCGCTTCAGATTTCTTTTGCAAAGAGTAAAAGCTTATTCAAGTTAAGGTTTAAGGTCAAAATAATTTTATAAATTTGTTCATTTTGTTAAAGAAAATTTTATGGTTAAATGCTTCGATTATCTGTAAAACACGTTTTATATATTGTTAAATAAACAGGTTGTGTGAAAAGGAAGTTATATTGGTGGGTCCTCCCTTCCACGTTTTCCTTAATTTCAGTAAGTACCACGTACCAAATATAAATAGGCATCGTTCCATTTCAAAAGTGTACTATTACACAAAAATACACTTTCTAAGTATTATTACAATCTGTTTATTAGCTAACAGTTCGAGCCCCTGACTATCAGTCCATTCTGTGCAAACCGTACATCAGTAGCACTTTCGTTTTCTGCAATGTTTGCGGTGCAGCTTTTGAATGATTCACCCTGTATTTTCAATTATACCTATAGAGTATTTTTGTTTGATTTCAAAATCTACTTCTGCTTTCTGGAACTTCACGTTCAAATGTAAGGGCGAGAACCGAAAAGGCGGTCGCAGTATCTACTATGTCTTATTAAAATTAGTCATAACGTTACGCATTTTTTATGTATCGCTTTGCTGCGTCTTCTTCTTAACTGTGGCCTGGGAGACCATGTGGGTTCTCTACGTTCCCCACCAGTCATTTCTGTTCCTGGCGTCATCGGCCATTCACAGGCCCCTTCTGCCTGCAACGAATCCTGGGAAAGCTAGACGTGGTAATCTTCCCTCTTCCATCCTAATGAGGTGCCCAGCCCACATCAATATTCTTTCCTCAGTCATTCGGGCAATATCAGGGTGTACAGTCTGCCAGTTACTGGTTTCGCAGTATCCTCAATTCATATGACTGGGTGTTCACCTTGGGGTCAAACATTCTCATTAATACCTTTCTTACTAAGACTAACAGTTTTTGTTCACTTGTGTAGTGCACAGTACGTCGCGTATGCGAAAATATTATCTACTTGCCACTGCGAGCCTTGCCTTAATCTCAATTTCCATTCCATTCTGCTCGCTAAAACTGCTTCCGGAATATTTAAATACAATGACGAAAAAAAAAAAAAAAACCGCGACAACACGAAGCTGTTGTGCAACATAAAGTTGGTAGGCGTGTTTCAACATCTGAAAGACCAGGACTATTCATATTTCACACCAGTCACATAAGATTGGCGCTAGTAACGCCATATGAGGGTGCACATTAGGTTTGCTTTAAATACGCGCTGTAAATGTCGGCAGCGTTAGTTACCTTAGAGACTGGACTTGTTGAGCTGATGTTAGTCAACAAAGACTACCCAGTCAACTGCAAACGGAAAGGAAAGACAGAAGTATGTCGACCAAGGAAATGACTGATGGAAGCTATAGGACAACGAAACAGGCACATGCCTAATCCCCGTTCCTAAGACGAAAACAATGATGAGATATCTGTAAAGTTGTTTAATCATTCTTAAACATTCGCCGGTGGATCACTATGTTACTACTGATTACACGCCACGGCTATTCAGTTTTTTTACAAACACGAGGCCGTCGGGCAGGAACTTCCACACTGCACGTTCAGAGTTCGTAATTAATTCCGGTAATAGCAGCACGCCATGTCGGCTGTGACATGTGCGTAACGATGTCGGACAGCGCTAGCCAGCCACATTCCTTGGTAACTGCTCCGTTTCTCGAAGACAGTCGTTCTGGCGATTTATGTACAGCTCAATTACTGCCTTGCCCAAGATTCTACGCCGTATGGAGCGCAAGGCCAATGATCTCCGTCCTCAGTCTGGATTGCAGCTATGGAACATTTATCTCTGGTATTTGGTCACGCTCGATTCCCAGAGAGCTACTGCGCGTGAGATGTCGTTTGAAAACTTTTTCATCCATTTGCAATTAGTCTCGGCATTGTGAACAAGAAAACCAAGGTCAAGTGGTTCAGCTGGATTACTGCTGTACTACATGTGAATTGCATATTTGCTGTGGTTAAGTGTAGTCTTTGTCGCTGCTCTTCTTATTTGTACATGGAATGTTTTCCTGCGTTCTGCGCCACGTTTCATCAACCTGTTTTGGCGCCTAGCACCTTTCAATTTTCTTTTGAAATGCTAAGGATTCCCAATTTCTAGCTCCATGTTAGATCAAAACATGGTGAATATCTTTCTCCAGAGCCACAGAGAAAAGAACATGTCAACATGGGAATGGTGGTGGTGGTGGTCAGTGTTTAACGTCCCGTCGACAACGAGGTCATTAGAGACGGAGCGCAAGCTCAGGTTAGGGAAGGATTGGGAAGGAAATCGGCCGTGCCCTTTCAAAGGAACCATCCCGGCATTTGCCTGAAACGATTTAGGGAAATCACGGAAAACCTAAATCAGGATGGCCGGAGACGGGATTGAACCGTCGTCCTCCCGAATGCGAGTCCAGTGTGCTAACCACTGCGCCACCTCGCTCGGTAACATGGGAATGCGTTTTGCTTCTTGTATTATGATTGAGCATTCACAATTCATCTGAAACTGTTTTGAATTGCACAGAAAAACTATAAGACGAAACTGTACTTAAAAGAGGACGTAAGAATTCCAAGCCGAGTGGTGGCCGAGCGGTTCTAGGCGCTACAGTCTGGAACCGCGCGACCGCTACGGTCGCAGGTTCGAATCCTGCCTCGGGCATGGATGTGTGTGATGTCCTTAGGTTAGTTAGGTTTAAGTAGTTCTAAGTTCTAGGGGACTGATGACCTCAGAAGTTGTCCCATAGTGCTCAGAGCCATTTGAACCATTTTTAAGAATTCCAAGATAGTGGATGAGACCTCTGCAACGAATGTTATAATCTACCTGACATAATATTATTTTGATAAATATTCTTCGGAACGCATTAAAATAATATTCACCCGAATAAATGCTTTATTGTGACATAGACAACATGTTTATTGCCTTTGATCTCCAACTTGGGCTGCAGTGTTCACAATCTCGACATATCAACATTCGGCGTGTCTAGAACAAAAATACAAGTGATGAATTGTGTATAAATAGTGGAATTTAAAATCGCATATTGAACAATACGTAAAAAATATATTATCTGTGCTTTTAAAGAGATGAGGGCATTTTGGAAATTGCATATGAGTAATGAAAATCTACGGCATTAGTAAAATATAATGAGAAGGTTTAAATCTCTCCACAGATCACCACGGTATCTCCACTGCTTGCATATATTGTCGTGTATTTAGCAGTAACTTAGTACCTGATGAACGAGGGCTGTTAGACAAATAAGCGAACATTTAGAGTCATCAAAGATATTTGTTTTGCAAGAAATTAATTCAGCTACTCGCTAGATACAAAAGAAAATGTCTTGACTGTTTCTCTGAGTAGCTCAGCCCCAACTGGCAAGGACAGAAACTTGAAATTTAGAAAGTGTGTTGATCTTATAATATAGACATCTTTTAAGGAAGGATTTTCGAAATAGGGGATGGAAGGTTTTTTGAAAATATGTCGTTATTAAGGTAATTTTGATGCTAGGACTACGAATATTGGTTTTTCGTTTCTCGGCCAGACGTAAAAAAATAGGGGTTTCACATTTTTCGCAAATTCAACCAGTAATGGGGTGAAATAATGGGTAAAAGTCTTTTTGAAAATAAATCATTAGTAAAGAAATACTAAAGCTATTTTAGAACTTCATCTATGAAATCTGGTATTTGATTTTTCGCTTAGCAATAAAAAAAATCCGTGTTTCAATGTTTTTGGAGAGTCAGCCACTACGGAACATGGGATGAAAAATTTTGTGGAAATGTTCAATTACGAAGGCATTTTTTAAAACTAAAACCATGAAAATTTGTATAGGGATTCTCGGTTGGAAAAAATACATATTTCCGTGTTTTTGGAAATTCAGTCCCTAAGGGGGTGAAATAGGGCCTGACTGTTTCACTGATTCATCATCGCCCAGCCCAAGGATAGAAACTAGGGATTTGAGATGATTTCTTACTGTAGGCATGGTCGAATAAGGGATTCTCAAAATTCATCCCTAAAGGGCGAAATGGGAGGTTTCTGAAATATGTCACTATTAACACAATTTTGGAGCTACAATTAAGAAAATTGTTGTTTAGTTTCTTGGGCAGAAATTTAAAAAACAATACTGTTCCAGCTTTTATGGAAATTCAACTTCTAAATGGATAAAACAGTATGTGAAAGTCTTTTTGAAAGTAAATCATTATTAAAGCACTACTAAAGCATTTTTAAAGCTACGTCTACGAAAATTAGTATCTGATTTCGCGGTTAGAAATAAAAAAAAAATGTTTCATTGGTTTTGTAAAGTGAAATCCTAAGAGGGTAAATAGGGAATGAAAAGTCTAATGAAAATGCACTGATGGAAAAAATTCGCAGCACCAAAAAGTAATTAAGGTAAATGAAATTTCGAGAATGTGTTTGTCTAGGTAATACATTTAAGTGCGATTCTTGAGTTTCTCCCGGCGTATTTGATAATCAAAATATCCACGGGTGTGCTGCCGGTCTATAGTGTCCAACGGGCACAATATTTCGGCGATCATACATGTCGCCATCATCAGATGAACTGACGGACTGAGCTCCTGTGAACGTGCCGGCACGGAGATCCGTACGCTATGGCTGCTCAGAGGGAACTGGGTTCGGTCGCGGCGGCGGCCGATTTAAATACCCTCCGCCCGCGGCGCGCTCCCTCCGCCGTCCGCGCCCCGCGCCACGGTCGCGCGGTGGAACAGATTGCGACGGCGTCTGAGATGACGTCGGTGTGATGGCTCTGTCCGCCGTGGTCGTCACAACTATACGTTTGCTCGATTTACTCTTGATTAACCCAATCGCTGGTTCCCAAGCCTTGCTAAGATTATAGCCACAGTCACGGTTTATGAGGTCGTCATTGGTGCGAATTTCGATGGCCTCTCTAACAACGCTGTCCCAGTATCTCGACGTCTGTACCAGAATCCTCGTGCGGTCACACTCCATGGCGTGATTTTCCGACAAATAATGTTCAGCGACCGCCGACTTGCTCGGATACATCAGTCGAGTGTGCCTCTGGTGTTCACGGCATCGATCCTCGACGGTACGCATCGTCTGACCAATATACGACTTGCCTCATTGACATGGAATCTGGTACACGCCGGCCTTCCTCAAACCGAGGTCATCTTTGGCGCTCCCCACCAGTGCACGAGTTTTATTTGGAGGACAAAACACAGTTCCGACCCGATGTTTCTTCAGAATGCGGGCGATTTTCCCCGAGAGTGTGCCTGTGTATGGTATAAATGCAGTGCCTACCTCCTCCACCCCAACATCAAATTCACTATGGAGACTGAAACGGAGGCTAAATTACCTTTCCTTGACGTCCTGGTCAAGAGAAGGGCTGACGGCACCCTAGGTCATGGGGTGTATCGGAAGACAACGCACACTGATCTGTATTTGCACGCAGACAGCTGCCACCACCCTTCACAGAGGAATGGGGTACTTAAAACTCTAGCCCAACCACTGCAGCACAACCTGTTGAGATGGATGAAGTCACGAGTGAGGAGGTAGGCACTGCATTTATTCCATACACTACTGGCCATTAAAATTGCTACACCACGAAGATGACGTGCTACAGACGCGAAATTTAACCGACAGGGAGAAGATGCTGTGATATGCAAATGATTAGCTTTTCAGAACATTCACACAAGGTCGGCGCCGGTGGCGACACCTACAGCTTGCTGGCATGAGGAAAGTTTCCAACCGATTTCTCATACACAAGCAGCAGTTGACCGGCGTTGCCTGCTGAAACATTGTGATGTCTCTGTAAGGAGGAGAAATGCGTACCATCACGTTTCCGACTTTGATAAAGGTCGGATTGAGGCCTATCGCGATTGCGGTTTATCGTATCGCGACATTGCTGCTCGCGTTGGTCGAGATCCAATTACTGTTAGCAGAATATGGAATCGGTGGGTTCAGAAGGGTAATACGGAACGCCATGCTGGATACCAACGGCCTCGTATCACTAGCAGTCGAGATGACAGGCATCTTATCCGCATGGCTGTAACGGATCGTGCAGCCACGTCTCGATCCCTGAGTTAACGGACGGGGACGTTTGCAAGACAACAACCATCTGCACGACCAGTGCGATGACGTTTGCAGCAGCATGGACTATCAACTCGGAGGCCATGGCTGCGGTTACCCTTTACGCTGCATCACAGACAGGAGCGCCTGCGATGGTGTACTCAACGACGAAAATGAGTGCACGAATGGCTAAACGTCATTTTTTCAGATGAATCCAGGTTCTGTTTACAGCATCATGATGGTCGCATCCGTGTTTGGCGACATCGCAGTGAACGCACATTGGAAGCGTGTATTCGTCATCGCCATACTGGCGTATTACCCCGCGTGATAGTATGGCGTGCCATTGGTTACACGTCTCGGTCACCTCTTGTTCGCATTGACGGCACTTTGAACAGTGGACGTTACATTTCAGATGTGTTACGACCCGTGGCTCTACCCTTCATTCGATCCCTGCGAAACCCTACATTTCAGCATGATAATGCACGATCGCATGTTGCAGGTCCTGTACGGGCCTTTCTGGATACAGAAAATGTTCGACTGCTGCCTTGGCCAGCACACTCTCCAGATCTCTCACCAATTGAAAACCTCTGGTCAATGGTGGCCGAGCAACTGGCTCGTCACAATACGCCAGTCACTACTCTTGATGAACTGTGGTATCGTGTTGAAGCTGCATGGGCAGCTGTACCTGTACCGCCATCCTAGCTCTGACTCAAAGCCCAGGCGAATCAAGGCCGTTATTACGGCCAGAGGTGGTTGTTCTGGGTACTGATTTCTCAGGATCTATGCACCCAAATTGCGAGAATATGTAATCACATGTCAGTTCTAGTATAATATATTTGTCCAATGAATACCCGTTTATCATGTGCATTTCTTCTTGGTGCAGCAATTTTAATGGCCAGTAGTGTACTTGAAGTCTTTCCGCAGTATCGCAGAAGGAACATTCAACTTCTCGTCATCCTACTGCAGGACCTCGTTCAAGCACAGTGAAGTGTTGAAGTTTGTGAACTAAATCACAGAAAGAGATTTAGCATTGACTTTGCCAGATCTGTACAGAAGAAGAAACGCATCTTTAATATATTACTTTTTCATTAGGTCTAATATATGTTTATAAAATTATTTTTGTTGTAATTACTATGCAAACGCGAGCTAAGAAGCGGGCTAAGCTAGTGTTGCAATTAAGTGTAACCATTCCGCACATCTTGATAACAGTTATATTCTCTGTGAAGTGGAACGCACAAGGTTTGAATACACAGGTAAAGCATATGAATGCCCAAGCACCTGTGACGTAACAACATACACTAAATGTCCAGAATGGGTGGAAATTTTAAGTGACTTTTGCCACACGTTCCAGATAGTTTACCAAGTGAGATGATGCAGTGGTTAAGACCCGGGACTCGCACTGGCAAGGACTGCGCTTCATATACCCATCCAGCCATCCCGTTGCAGGTTCTTCGTGATTTTCCTATATCGCTCAGGTTAAATACAACGATGGTTCCCTTACAAACCACACGGTGTAATTCCTTCCTCCGGCCTTCCCCCGTCAACGTTTCTGCTCCGTCTCTGACGAGCCAGTCCTCGACGGGACGTTAACGCTGTTCTATCTTCATCCTCCTTTTCCAGAGAGCTCAAGTCCTGCTTCTGATGGCTTCTCATTGCATTTCATACAGTCAAAAATTTACCCTGAGGTGACAAAAATCATGGGATAGCGATATGCACTTATACAGATGGCGGTAGTATCGTGCAAGCAAGATATAAAAGGGCAGTGCATTAGCGGAGCTGTAATTTTTACTCAAGCGATTCGTGTGAAAATATTTCCGACGTGATTATAGCCGTGGGACGGGAGTGAACAGATTTTGTACGCGGAATGGTAGTTGGAGCTAACTGTTTGGGACGTTCAAAATACCAGGATCCACAGTGTCAAGAGTGTGCTGAGAATACCAAACTCCAGACATTACCTCTCACCAGACAACGCAATGGCCGACGGTCTTCACTTAACGACCGAGAGCAACGGCGTTTGCGTAGAGCTGTCAATGCTAACAGACAAACGACACTGCGTGAAATAACCACAGAAATCAGTGTGGGGCGTGTGATCCGTTAGGACAGTGCGGCGAAATTTGGCGTCAAATGGCTGTGGCAGCAGACGTCCGACGCGAGTGGCTTTGATAACAGCACGACATCGCCTGCAGCGCCTCTCCTGGGCTCGTCACCATATCGTCCGCAAAAAAATGGTTCAAATGGCTCTGAGTACTATGGGACTCAACTGCTGTGGTCATAAGTCCCCTAGAACTTAGAACTACTTAAACCTAACTAACCTAAGGACAGCACACAACACCCAGCCATCACGAGGCAGAGAAAATCCCTGACCCCGCCGGGAATCGAACCCGGAAACCCGGGCGTGGGAAGCGAGAACGCTACCGCACGACCACGAGATGCGGGCTATCGTCCGCAGCTCGTGGTCTCGCGGTTGCGTTCACGCTTCACGATCCCGGGGTCCCAGATTCGATTCCCTTCGGGGTCAGGGATTTTCACCTGACTGGGTATTTTGTTGTAGTCATCCTTTCATCGTCATTCATGAAAGTGACGAGATTGGACTGAGCAAAGGTTGGGAATTTGTAGGGGCGCTGATAACCGCGCAGTTGAGCGCCCAGCAAACGAAACATCATTATTAACATCGTGACCATATCTGTTGGACCTAGGACGACTGTAAATACGTGACCTGGTCAAATGAGTTCCAATTTCAGTTGGTAAAAGCTGATGGTAGGGTTCGAGTGTTGCGCAGACCCCACGAAGCCATGGATCCAAGTTGTCAACAAGGCTCAGTACAAGCTGGTGGTGACTCCATAATGCTATGGGCTGTGTTAATATGGAATGGACTGGATACTCTGTGTGTTCGGCTACTTGGAGAGGATTTGCAGCCATCCATGGACGTCAGGCACACAAACAACGATGGAATTTTTATGGATGACAATGTTTCATGTCACTGGGCCATAATTTCTCGTGATTGGTTTGAAGAACATTCCGAATACTTCGAGCGAATTATTTGGCCACCTACAGCGCCCGACATAAATTCCATCGAATATTTATGGGACATAACCGAGAGGCCAGTTCGTACAGAAAATCCTGCACCTGCGACGTTTCGCAGTGGATATTGGTGGTCTTTTCAGATGAGTCACGTTTTATGATCCATTGAACAGATGGTCGTTGCCGAGTACGGCGTGAAAGTCTGAACTCAAACACCCTGCAACAAAAAATGGGTCTGAGCACTATGGGACTTAACATCTGTGGTCATCAGTCCCCTAGAACTTAGAACTAATTAAACCTAACCAACCTAACGGCATCACACACATCCATGCCCGAGGCAGGATTCGAACCTGCGGTTCCAGACTGAAGCGCCTAGAACCGCATGGCCACTGCGGCCGGCACGCTGCAATAATCGTCGGAAGGATCCAGGCCTGGGAGATAGCGTTATGGCCTGGGAAACGTTTCCGTAACATTCCATGGATGATCTCGTCATTCTGGAAGGTACAGTGGATCAATGCAAGTAGGCTTATATCCTTGGAGATCATGACCACTGCTACATACAGTTTGTTAATCCACGGTACGATGGCGTCAACCAGCAGGACAATGCAACATGTCATGCAGCCTGCTGTGTACGTGCATGGTTCTAAGAGCACCAGGATGCGTTTACCATACTCCCCTGACCAAATTCAAATGGCTCTGAGCACTATGGGACTTAACATCTGAGGTCATCAGTCCCCTAGACTACTTAAACTTAACTAACCTAAGGACATCAGACACACCCATCCCCGAGGCAGGATTCGAACCTGCGACCGTAGCAGCAGCGCGGTTCCGGAATGAAGCGCCTAGAACGGCTCGACCACAGCGGCCGACCGCTCCTGACCACCAGACTCTACGGATGTAAGCTCAATGTAGAATCTTTGTGTTTTTTTCATTTTTATTATGTCTAACATTCATAACGCCTTGTACCTTTAACGACCTGTCTCAAACGTGGATAGTTACTGCATTGTATGTGGGTGAGTGGAAGTGCAAACGCATGAAGTTGGTGAATTCAGACGGACTCTCTTGGTTCAGCTTTCTACGAGTAGTGGAGGCCTATCAACAATCGTTTCGATGGTGGCTTGAAGGGCTGCTCTGGTGGAACCTTGTCTCCCTGGCCTTTCTTAACGTGTGGGGACACGACTGATTCCTTCAGACCCACGCGCAAGGCATGCGTTCGTTCAAATTTTAGGCGTTGAACCAATCGAAAATTCTGAGCGAGGAACACAGACGTCACCTCGCCTGTGTTCTGATTGGAGGAGATTTGTGGTATTACTAAAAAAATTGTTTTGTTGATTGATGAGTTCGCCCCTCCAAGTTCCTTCAGTTTCTGTGCTTGGAAGCAAGGCAGGTTGCCTTTTGCATGGGGTTAGTTAGTTGCTGTTCTGGGGTCAGATGTGTACGACGTACCGCTTATGTGCGCACATAGGCAGTAAATTTTTGCATGGGAGTTAGTTCAGACTTTCGCGTTAGAAGCTTTCTTTAATTTTAAAGCCATTTGTTAGAAGTATTATGGGGTTCTTATGAGTGATAATTTTACTATCGTTTGACTATACTAAGAAGAGGCGGATATTGTTCTTTACTTGGTCACGATTAACTTCATCCATTGTGACCCCGATTAAGTTCCGCATTTCTAACAGCAGCGAGTCACAAGCCAGTTCCCACGGTTGTACTATTGCTAGATTGCAAATTCTGTATTCGGTTATTCTGCCAAATTGTGAATTTTGGTGTGTGAGCTTACGAGCGTTCACGTTGCGTTCTTCAGTCAGCCTAATCCGTCGTTAATAATGATGATTAATGACGAAGAGTTTGACCTTATGGACCCATAGTGGTAGGATTTTATACGTCATAAATGTTCACTGACGTTTAGAAGTGCGCTCCGTTTTGTGAATAAATGTCCATTCTGAATCAACTCAGTTCGTTAACCCATTCGCCGATGTGCCTACCAGAACGCCACTCCACAACCTGTGGTCATCCACCTCATGTACCCTGTAAGAGAAAGATACTAGGAAGCGTTTAGTAAAGTTCAATTCCTGATAGGTTGATCTGAAGTTCGGTGATTGGATTTCCGTCGTGCGGTTTCTTTGTGATGAAACCTAGGGGTAATTTCAATTAATATTTCTGGAACTTCAGACGTCTCGGAGCTGAGGGGAGGTTATGCAGTGACAAGCATTGTTTTGTTTAGTAGGAAGCTCACCACGAAAAAAATCTACGTTTCATGGCAAAAGACCGTCTCACCGAAGAAACAATTACCGATATTTAGTCTTTTTCAATAGTTAATAAACAGAGGACGCCTTTTGCCACGTAAGCACCTCGCAGAAAGGAGGAGCATTATAAGTGGGAGCAGGAAATGTGTAATATAATAAAAAAATAATTAAATAATTTAAAGGAAAGGAATGAAAGAAATTGATTGGTAATTGTCCTTCTGCTTTCAATGAAGAGAGAATATTAGTACAATTGCATTATTATGAAATGTTCTGCCAGTACAGAATTGTGCTATTGTTCATTCACTTTACCTTGCGTCGTTTCTTTTTCTGTGTCCATCCGTATACATACATAAATTATATTTCTCGTCTTCTGAAAGCTTCTCCTTGTGTTAATTTTACGCAAATATGACCGTGTACTTGTTTTTCTCCACTTCAATTGTAGATGCAGGCAGCCGACTCCAGGGGACACCGGTGACTCCCAAGATGATGCAAAATATGAAGGATTTTTTCTCGACTTGGTTCTATTTCACTTTAAATAAAAATGATTAACACTGTCATTAAGTCTTGTCTTATTCGGAAACACATACGACGCAAAAGTCTCTTAGCCCGTCATCCTCCTAGCGGTGCAGCGTAACAAAACTTCTACATACGAGAGAGCCTGACTGAGACTGTCTAAAACAAAATCATATACAAATAATTGAATGAAAGTCCCTTCATTTGTCTGCGCCCTACCGCGCATTCACAATTAATGTCTTTGCCAATGCTTATGATCGATCGGTGTTTCAATTGAAAAAAAAATAAACATTAACTTTACGGTATCCTGCGGGTCCTTCATCACGTACCTACACAAATGGCCGCCGAAAATGTCTGCATTCTGCTTCTGAATCTGACTGCATGAAAGACGTAAATCTTAAATAATTTCGCGAAATTAAAAAAATCGGGCGACAGTCATCGCGTGTGAAGTTGGTGTCGTGTGTCCCCTGGGGCGGAGGTACTGTGTTTATTGAGCCAAGTAGTTACTCCGGTATGGAAAGTCTACAAGCATTCGAAAGTGCATTCCTGTGAGCCAGCTTTGAATTCTTCTGAGACACTTTCCGGTTTTCTAGGCTAATGTGGCCCTTAAGTCAGCGTGCACGTACAGAGAATTGATCTGATCCGCCAATAAACGTTTCCGATTAAATCCACGGAGCAGTACGTCGCCTAATTAGCCCCTCGCGACGCGCACCGCCAGGGCTGCGTACAATCAGACCGCAGCAGCGAGTGCTATCTCGCGAGACGGCACGCAAGGCACGGACGAAGGAAACGTTTCACAAATTATCAAACTCGTGTGACGTAATTGTCTTTCTTTCTTCCTTTTTTTTTACGGCTCCATAACTCAATTGGTAAAAACGGAACCCGGGAGAAAAAACTGTGTTTCTAAGTGCAGTTGCATGAGTAGGAATAAAATGATGTGCTCATTAATCATGTATACGGATCCTGAAGCTAATCCGTTCCACACCATTTCGATAAGAGAATCGTTCATACGGTCTACGGAACTTGTAATTAACCAACTAATTAACTATAAGATCTCCTTGCTGTCCCTCCGTCTCCCAGTCTGTTTGTAACACCATAGCTCTAATACTCTACTGATTTATTTTGCTTTTGTTTTGTTTAAAATTACATCGTTGAGCTTCTGTAAATGTGTTTGATTGAATAGATAACACAAAATTGTATACTCCTTTCTTTGTTAAAACTTTGATGTCGTGGTTTGATTCTATCCAATGTAGTATGTCTGTCATTTAAATTCTTTGTCCCATTTAGAGGGAACAAAATTTACTGTATATAATTGTAATTTCTGTGTGAATTATTTTTTGTAGAAATGTCAATATGTGCAAATGTTCTGTTTCATTTAATGTATTTGTTTGCTGTTATGTAAACTGCTGATCCTCACTTAGGGTTCTTAGTTAGTTTCTATGTAAAAGGTGTAGTGGTTCCCCTCAGGAACGGAATTGTGTAGCGCCCGCAAATTGTGGTTGGCCTTGGTAGGAAAGGTGGAACAAGAGTCAGTCGGGGACGAGCTACCAAACTGTGCACTGCCATGTAAAAGATGCATATTATGCTGGTTCCGAGAGAGGCTTTTTCTGCTACTTTCCAATGCCTCGGATGGATGGATAAATAGCTAGAACTATTCTGGAATTTGTATCTATCATCGCCACCAAGAACTGACAGAGTCCAGTAATTCTACCTGCAATTCCACCTACCAACAAGCAGTTGCCACCACATTGCGCAATCATTGCATCGGAATACTACAATGATGTACAGTGAAGGATCAGCTTAATGGATGTGTTAGTGTGCTCAAATATAAGGTAATTTATATCTGAATTTATGTACCTACCTTGATTTTTCTCCTCATCATAACACCTCTCAGGTTCCTCTCCGCTTGAACTACAGTGATATCCGAGTGTCCTTACCGAAAGAACATTAAAACCCAGTGTTTTGCTAATTGATGCCTCTTGAACATAGCAAAAAGAAAGTTAAAGTTAATGAGGCAAGAGAGTGAGTTAAAGTTAATGATGCTTGATGAAAATAATTTTCCTAGTAAAACTGCTTATTAATGTGTTGTTGCCAACTTCAAATTAAAAGTTCTTAAGACTGAGGATTATAAAGTTTTTTCTCAGTAAATGATCACATTACTGCCTGTTGTAAATCGCAGAAGGTGAGTCAGTATCTTACATATGTTAATTTTGTCTCTCAATGTAGTAAAAGTGGAAAACTGCAGTTGTGAAAAGTTATATACTCATGTTTGCTAAGTGTTTGTCTCTCTTGTGTATTGGAAGTGCATATTAATAATATAACAGGATCCACAGTTTGTCTATTGTGTTAATGCTGGGTAACAAGTAATGGGAAGACCACTAATTATGAAAACCATAATTTCTTTATTCAAATGATAGTGAGAAGCAACCTGTTAGTGGATTCCAAAAAAAAAAAAAAATGGTTCAAATGGCTCTGAGCACTATGGGATTCAACTGCTGTGGTCATAAGTTCCCTAGAACTTAGAACTACTTAAACCTAACTAACCTAAGGACAGCACACAACACCCAGCCATCACGAGGCAGAGAAAATCCCTGACCCCGCCGGGAATCGAACCCGGGAACTCGGGCGTGGGAAGTGAGAACGCTACCGCACGACCACGAGATGCGGGCTAGTGGATTCCAATTAACTTTCATTTTAAATAGTCAAGTATTTAACTGAGAGAGACTTCACCTATGTACAATTTATGATCCTGCAGTGAATGTTAATAGTAATGATATAAAGACCATTCAGTTTGAACAAGTCCTGAAAGTAATAGAGTGTTTCGGTATCTGTTATATTTTTGCAAATAGTTTGAGCTGCTTCACTTGTTAGCTTCAATCTTAACGTAAACATATGTATGTGTCAGAGTTCACTGCACTCGCGTGTGACAAAGTATAGGTTGTGTTTATCCATTAAAGTTACTAATAACTATTTTCTTAAATGAGAATGTTAATCATTCTCTTGCCTAGTTAGGCTGGCGACCGTTTTCTTTATCAGTTAAACAGTGCACATAGGCAAAATTTTGTTTGTTACTGTTCAAATATTTACGTAATTCTGACTTTCATTTCAGATAAGCCACCTCCGTTAGGTACAACACGGTCAACATAACAAAATTCCTTTCAGAGGGTAACACTGCTCTGTTGCTTTATACCATAGTTGCTTTAACAATATAGTTTTATTTCACGACCTGCTTCCAACTTTAAGGTTATGGTATAGCAGTAGCGGACAGAAGTGTTATATGTTCAGACGCTTTTTTCTCAGGAACGCGTAAACGTATCCAGTTGGAATTTATGTCAAATACTAAGATACACGTTCCCCTGGCGATATAGAAAACTGAAGCTTTTGAATCAGTGCTGTAAAATGATACGTCAATTTATGTCACGTATTTGACCCTCGAAAACTCACTCATCAACACATTTTCCGTTGACCTAGAATCATGAAATTTGCCAAGAAGCTAGGTTTCACGGCACAAATAAAGGAAAAGAAATACGAAAACTGATAATTTGAAATTATATCACATAAAAATATTTTTACCACTTGTTGCTCGTCTGTCCGCCTGTTAAGGCACCTTCTTCTCACAAATGGGCAACGGTATCAACTTCAAATTTATATCTAATACTAAGGTTTATCCGTTTTCTTTTCAATTTTCTCATGTTGAAAAATGAGAAAGAGCGATCTGTTTTACTTGGTGAAAAACTTTCTATAGCCAAAATCGCATAAATATTTATTTGTTTTCGACAACCGGTTTTGCAACACTTTGCTCTCATCTTCTGGTCTGTAATGTAGTACATGTATGTATTTTGCATGCATATGTAACAGACCAGAGGACACAGCAAAGTCTGTCTAAACCGGTTATCAAAAATAAAGAAGTAATGTGATGTTGGCTATGGAAGTTTCTTTTTTTGTTTTTCATACATATGAAAAGAATCACAGCGCCATCAACATTTATCAGCATTACGTGTTACCCGCAAAGTGAAGGTAAAAATGCAGGGACGCATCATCCAATGACCGTAGGACACATAGTTCATTCTATCGTTCCTCAGATTAGCAAAAATGTCAGTCATGTAGTTTCATCTGTTTCATACAGGAACAAGACTGCTAACGACAGCGATTCTCAATGCACTCACTAAATATTGTGACGCGGGTGACGACGAAGTCTGTGCCTACACACCCGTTACTCGCTCAAGGCAGGTAAGTATCGTCCAGTGTTTAATGCCACAATGTCTAAACGAGATGTACTGGCACCGATTCAGTGTAGGTGCGGGGAAGAAAACAGAAAACACTCTGACAGTCAAAGGCATTACTTGTGTCGTTAATAACCTTGGAGGCTATCTGCGTTCTCGACGTCCACTTTACAGTGATTTCTTATATTCGGTCTATTCTACAGAATCACAGTCGTTCACGATACAGCTACGGCAAACACGTTGTGCGATGCCTTTCAGTCAGCGATAAAAGTAAACGGTACGCTGCGATCCAACCAGTGATTAGGTGCTAACTCCCCCCTCCCCCCCCTTTTTTCACCCCAGTTCCGAACATTTCAGGCGAGCTGAAAGCTAGTAACTACCTTAGTATCCTTAATTCAATTTATTTCGGATAGGGGTCAAGGATAATCTTTTTTGTGATTGTCAGAGGAAAGAAGGAGACGTTTTCCTGCTGTAAAATCGCTTTCTGGAGGAAAGTGTTTCTTTGATCTGGAGCTATTGATGTCGTGAAAGGTTTGATAGAATAAGGTGTGAAGCATGAGCCAAAGTTACGAATGATAGTGGGATGAGAAGAACTGTGTTGTACGGAGTGAATGGTTATGATGCTGCATTTGGTAGTATGGGTGTTCGGAAACACAGGATGCGCGGTTTGGTAGGGAGAGGCAGTTCGGTTTTCGACGGGCAAGGACGTGGAGGTTGTGTTATGCAGAGTGGAATAATGTGTTGCTATAGGCTTTTAAAAGTAACACGAACCTTCATTTGTGGTGTCATATTTCTGGAACACCCAGAATTTGTGTAGCATGTGGTGAATAGCGGAGTAAATTTGGTAATGGGTGTTAAGCACACGGAAAATTTAAAGGAATTGTAAGATGTTTAAAGGATTTGGGCGATTTGGTAGATTTTAGGATTACAGACGTCCCGACGATGAAGCACTTGAATACGAAACTATGGATCAATCTGAGTCACATTAAACGAATGTTAATTCTGAACAATCTAATCACGCGGACTCTCTTTGCCAGACTCATACAGCTGTAAATAAGATGCCTTTAACTAAATGGTTAGTCGATCTAACTTTTAAATGTAAAATTAATCATGTATGCCAGTAGTGATCTAATCTCATCTTGGCTGCAATCTTGTTGTTTAAATCAGTTAATAAAAATGATGTAAATCCAAAATGGATCATAGTACACAGAATGAAATTAATGTACTGTTCGAGTCACATGCTACCACTATATTCTTTTTCAAACTTCCGGAACATTTCGAACTATGGAAGTATAGAAACGAAAATTTGTACTTTACGCGCATTAAATTTGGTTACCCACTGAAATTCAGTACAATTACAGAGGACTGAAATGATGCCAAACAGCCACACTTTCAGTAGCTTACAAAGCAACACTCATATGAACGTAAATAAGTTTCAAAAAACTCACAACTGAGCAACAAAACGTGTGATCGGCAGTTGTGTCTGTGTACTGAGCTGCCTACAGCTCTTAGCCAATGAAAAATGAGCGACAAATTGTGGTAGGTTAGTGCACACTTGGAGTAATGGGAGACACCAAGTTCCGTCAGCGCAAATTTAGAAATATTCATTACATTCAAAATAATAATCTGACTTCTGAAAACTGCATTACATCATTTTTAATTACTGTAAATATTGTAGCAAAATTTTTAGGATAGTTGTAATGAACTACAGAGATGGAATAATAACAAACTGAAGGGCCTTGTTGGGGATGTTCAGTCAAAGTGAACACTTGCAATTTAGTAGTATCAGCTTGACAGTTGATAACTAAGCGGAATTTATTTTGAAATATAGTTTTTATGTAAAATGACTAAAACAGTAAATGTTTAGTGAACTATATTAATATAAACTTCGTAATCTCCCCCCTCCTTCCTAATGCCATCTATTGTTCACATTAAACAATATCCGCTCCAAGTAATTAATAAGCAAAGTCTTTTATGAAGATTTGAGAGGAGCGAAGATTAAAATAAACTTTCTAGTTTCCTTAGCTCGTCATGTTGAGATGGCTCCAATTCTTCCTGTCTAGGGGCTGGTTCTTGAAGCTGAAAATCTCACATCAGGTGCTCACGTTTGGTTTGAACTGAAAAAAGTTGAAGAATTGAAACGTCCTGTTAGAAAAATTTATGAATGACTGTGCTGATAAACCTCTTACATTATTTGATTTTCAAACCGCTAAGCAAAACTGAACATGCTCAGACATATCTCTCTTATTGTGATCATCACTAAACTGACACACAATATTTTTAGCGCAAAGCAATCTGACTTTTAATAATCCCTACAAAAGAATGGCCCTGACTAACATTAACCTATACCTTTCACAAATTACTTACCTCACAAAAATCTTCGTTACTCGAACTACTGCAATACAGCGAACGCCAGTACTGCCAGCTAAATAGATGATTCAAACTACTGAAGGCACTGACTACTGATAGGCATAGTTAGCAAATGAAAGATTTTGATAAAGAACAAACAATGTATTTACCTTAATGGTGTTCAAAAGTCATTATATATATATATATATGAGTTCATGACATCCAGTCTTACAAATTTACTGTCTCTGATGGACACACGTCCAGATCATCCGCTTTCAAAACTCCGCCATCTCTCTCCCTACATCCACCACTGCTGGTGGCTCTCCTCCAACTGCGCAACACTATGTGCTGCTCACATCCAGCTGCCCAACACTACCATAGCAAACAACGATGCAAATCAGCCACAGACTGCACACAGCACAGCCAGTGATTTTCATACAGAGCGCTACGTGGCGTTACCAATATAAAAACCTAAACAGTCTACTTACATAGCCCCCATGCTTCCCACAACAAATTTTACAAATTGTTTTGGGCAGTGGCCAATGCAGATTTGAAATTTTTTTTCATAATTACAATACCAAAGAAATCAAATGCACACACTTATTGATACAATGTTGGTCAAAAGCTAAAATTTTCTCACAGTCCATAGAGACAGTCCTCATCATTCATCACAGTAAAATTGCAGTGTTTTTTTCTCAAAGTCTGAGCCTTAAAAGAAAATGCACACGGAAGTAGTGGATTTCCATGCAGTCTTGAAGAAGTAGTGTTGTCCTTCCAACGGAAAGACAGTGCAGACTCTTGACATGCAGACAGGTAATGGGCCATAACAGAGCAAACCCACAGCAGAGTCAGTCGAAGTTGAAGAATATTGGTAGGTAGGTCATCACAGAGCAGACCACTGTAGTCCTGTAAGAGATTACGGTCTTGGTGGGCCATCAAAGATTCAGACCCACTGTAATCCTTGTAGAAATAATGGTATTGGTGGGTCATCCAAGGTGGGGAGCCACTGAAGTCCTTGTAGAGACAGCCAGCAGCCATCTGTTGCGACTGTGCAGGTGCACAATCACCATCAAAGAGTCTTGCAGAAAATATCACAAGTCCATTAACCACCACTTGTGCACTCACAAAAATTTTTTTGAAATGTCCTTAGAACCACAATGCTGTTAACCAGTCCCTTGCTGAATTATTAACACATGTGTAAACACTAACAGTCCCAACTTCTCATATATTGTGCATATACTATGACCAACAGAAATGTGTGCACTGAAATGAATGCTTACAAGTTACTTAATTTGCTGAACTGGTGTCCATGACAATTTTATAACATGAGAATACAATTACAAAGATACAGAAAACATCATTAAAAACATAATAATACAGATAACATTTGTAGTAATACAGGCTCTACAAAAGAATAGAAATAAACATATACATCAGTGTTACAGGAATTATGACATAAGTAAATATATAAAATAATGAGAATAGTTTTCGAAACATTAATTTCACACATGAGCATTGAAACAGAACAGAATTAATAATGTCTATAAACATCTTTACAAAGAAAATAACATGTTATTAATGCAAATTATATTTGAGGATAATAGTATTCCTCATCATAGTGAATGTAACTTAGTACTAGAAAAACTGTACAACATAAATCTTATTAGTTAAACTCATAAAGACAGGAAAAACACAAATACACAAGAGTACACAAACACATAGCGGAATAATACAAAAGGAAAGGACAGAGTTTGTTTACTGCAGTATTTTGCAAACAAAACTTTCTTTACTTCTTGGAGATCTCCCTTCATTCATCATTATTCCCAAAAAGTCTTACCTATACCGGCTTTCTGTATTTTATTCATATTTCTTTCAAAATAATTATTTCTCAGTGTACAATACTCATTTTGGCCCAAATCTTTTTCATATAACTTCTCAATGCATTCTTTCCCTATTCTCCATAGTCAGTTTCTTATATAGTCTACCCCCTCTTAAGATAACTTAATTCTACTGAGCTCAGATATATATACTAAGGGACGAGGCAGTGCAGCAGTACAAAACAATTAACACAAACAGCATGACAAAAAATGCAAGTTGGCAAAGCAAGCAGCAGTATATCTAAATTAGCAAAGCAACTGCAATATTACAACTAATATAAGACACTGTGCAGCAAACAAGAAAAAGAAATCAGTAGTAAAACTGGCTTAACAGAGTAATACAAATTGAAATTTAGTAGCATTATGCCTGCCAAACAGCAGCAGCAAATGCAATAACTAATATCTAAACATGACAAAGCTGAAGCAGAAAAAATATTACAGTAAAGATTGGCATATCTAATACCTATGTCACATCTTAACACTAGAGTGATGCATCACCTTCACTTACTGTACCAAAAAAGTTTCCAAGTCATAGACAAAAATTATATATGCAATTCCTGTGAAGGGAAATGTCTTTTTGTGCTCCCTCATTTTCTTTGAAGTAGATCATAAAGTTATTATTTACTGGATCTGTAGGCATAAAATATCTATATTAGTACATCTATAAAATTTTGTTTTAACCAATGCTGCAGTGCAGCTAGATACTAGATATTAAACGAAATGAGCAAATATATATGTACAAAAACGTCATTCACTAGGCAAATGGCGTCTCCAAAGGGAGTAAAAAAATCTCTCAACTAGAAAGACAATAGATGTAAAATGTTTCTCATCATTTCATTAGGCATTTTAGTAAATATCGTAAATTAAGAGCTCCACAGTGTAATCATATGTTTTCAAGTGTGGGCGTGTCGTATTTGCGATGCTTTCTACAAAGAAATGTCAATAGTGAGGATAATGGCCTCTTTTTTTCTTCTCCACCTGTGCCTCTGAAAGGCACACGCTAATGGCTTTTTTCCAGGCAACTATCGCGCAGCTGAGTGCTTACAGTGCATTACGTCAAGGTGACCTACCTTCCTTACCGAAATATTTACGACATCGGTTTCTGCTACAGTGACAGTCTGATACAAATAAAATTTCACAGGTCGAAATATTTGCGTTATAAATCTGTAGAAACAAAATCTTATAAATATAACAGTGTCCGAAAAATTTTCGCCGACAATGTGATACATTCACGCATTTACACACATTTCATAACTCTTAAAGTACGATTCTTGGTTTCCAACATCCTTTTTCACAAGTCAGAGTCCCTAACCAATACTCATTATTCCTTACGTTATTACACATATACATATACGTCGACACTTCTTCAATATTTCATCATAATAAATACGTAGCATAATCCAATTCCTCATATAGCATCAGCTTATTGATCATAAACATACCTCAATAGCATAATACACATCGTCGTCGTGAAAATAACATCATAACACCTCAGTCAAATCTCAAAAATGTCGTAGCTTTCTGCAATAATGTCAAAACCTAAAAAAAAATTCTCTGCTCATTTCAATAGTGTCATCCACCTCCAACGTACTTTAAAAATCATGCTCCCTTACCAAATACGACATTCAAAGCTCTCATAGTATCACAATGGTGCCGAAAAACATGAACAGTTCACACAGTGCAGACAAAATACAATTTCATAAGTGTGAAATTATCCAAATGTGTAATTGCGTAAACATGTGTCACTGACATCGTAAAAAAATTTGTTTCTCTGTTAAATAATCAGATAGCTGTGTAATTCAGTGTTAGAGAAATATGGTACCGATGTGTAATGTTGTATAAGCAAATACCATATTAGCTAGGGCTTCTTGTGCTTGCCAAACACATGGTACACAAAGTATGCATGTACCCCCCTGAGGATTAATGTAATTATACCCTCAGGTGTTACAGATTACAGCAATGGAATGAAATGTAGCACGGAAAACTTTCTTTGTAATTAAAAAATCTTTAAAGATAAATGTTTTAAGTGCAAAATTAATCACTCAAATGCGTGTCCTGTAGCGCTAAATGTGCGTCTTGCTGTAAGATAATTCTGTGGAAGTGTCGTAGTTATCGTCCTCTGTAAGCAAAGTTCTGCTGAAGTCAATGTACTCACCTCCTCATAAACAAAAGTGAAATGCTTTGCGTATAGATATCTTAGTTCTTACACTTATTGCCGTAATGAAGAAAGTACTGTGCTGTAACGTATTGTTGTGCTACAGAAAAGGCTGTCTCATCGTAGCTATACCACAAAAGTTACTACTAAAACATGTTTTACTTTCCAGAAGAATTCAGAAAAACTGCGCAGATATAAAACAGATACAGTGCAAAAGCAATAATATAAATTGTGTCACTCATTAGTAGCGTCGTGATATAATCGTGTAGCTGTCAAATAAACTAACCACTGTGTCATCTGGTATCTCTCAGAAAGTACTTTAAATCCAGAATGTATTTTCAAGTAAACCAAAATGTTGCATTAAAATCTCATTAGCAATTCTAAGTATGTGAGCCTTAGTCGTTATGTAATCGTGCAACTAACATGCAAGAATGTACACACACAATAACACTGTGTCGTCTGTTCACTATAACAATGCACTCGTTAATACTGTCTAAATATGTTCCCTAGATTCTAGACTGGATAGTTAACTTCAAAACATTGTTGCATGTTAACAGTTTCTCAGTGTGACAAATTGTATTAGTAGCGTGAAGTGAAAAATTTTATGGCGAAGACTAAGTTAAAAAGCGGATTATCTCTCAATAAACGGTTTTACATGTGTGCAGAGTTTCAACTTGAAAGCAATTATCATGTTGTATAAGTCGGTAAGGAATGCTAAGATTTTTCTCAAGGTTAGCGTCTATGTTATTTTTCTCTGAGCCAGCCGGCGCACGTGGCTGCCTGCGGTGCTACTCATTGTCTGTCTCTTTGTTGGCACGCGTCGTTATTAGGATTAGGAGACCTAACTTCTACAAATTCACCTTGTCGAGAGGGCCCTGCCCTGTTTGAATCTCGTCAGTTCTGATGAAATTCACGCCTGTCGCTATGATTATATCGTCTGTCGTCATGTCGGTAGATCCCATAGTTTCTTTCTTGTCGGTCTTGTGGTGGAGAATTTCTCCCTGAATCGTAACTGCGCACTGAACTGTTGCGTCTGAAGTTATTCTGTCTCCCTTGATAATAATTGTTTTGGTACCCATATTGTCTGTTTCTATGGTTGTTTCTGTCACATTCATTACTATGGAAATGCGATCTTTCTCTGTAATTATTATTACTCTGCCAGCGGTTGTCATACGGGTGGTGTCCGTTTTGGTCATGATTTACGTTGTAAGAATAACATTGTCGTGTCCAGTTATTATTTCTTTCATCGCGGAATTGTCACGGATGTGACCCGTAATTATTGTGTTCCTGTTTTCGCGTCCCGCGATTGTCAGTGTCAATTTCCAATTCTTGTAACGGTCCCTGAAAAGCTTCAATGTCGTCTTTGCAACGTCCTGCCAAAATAATATGTCGTAAATGTTCAGGCAATTTGATAAAGCAAATGCGGATGAGTTCTGAGGGGCTGTAAGGGTTAGACAGGTACTGATTCTTGTGCAATATGTCTTCAAAATATTTCACAAGACAGGAAAATTCAGATTGTTCGAAATGTTTCATCATTATGATGCTATGTTTTACTCGGTCTTGTGTGGCTTGAGACCAATATGCTGAGAGGAAGGCATGATAAAATTCTCCTTCATTGTGGCAATCGTGAATGACCGATCACATTGTTACAGCTGGTTCATTCTCTAAGTAGCCACACATAAATTCTAATCTGTGCTCTAATGACCAGTTGGGAGGAAAACAATGAGAGAATTGATGAAGCCACGCTTGTGAATGAATGTCGTTGCCAGAATTCTTAAATGTTTTGAATTTACGTGTAGTAATGAACAGCTTATAGTCAAAACCATCGTGTCGGCGAGTCGCATATCGGTCATTGTTACGTCGTGTCGGCGGTTCCATCTCAAAATTCGGTGCACCTTGCCAATTTCTTTCATAATTTCCGAAATGCCCTGTGTTATTATTTTGTGGCCTTTCCGTAATTCTAAGTCCCTCTTCCCGTGTTGGAGCGCGAGTGTCCTCTGAAATACACTCCTGGAAATTGAAATAAGAACACCGTGAATTCATTGTCCCAGGAAGGGGAAACTTTATTGACACATTCCTGGGGTCAGATACATCACATGATCACACTGACAGAACCACAAGCACATAGACACAGGCAACATAGCATGCACGATGTCGGCACTAGTACAGTGTATATCCACCTTTCGCAGCAATGCAGGATGCTATTCTCCCATGGAGACGATCGTAGAGATGCTGGATGTAGTCCTGTGGAACGGCTTGCCATGCCATTTCCACCTGGCGCCTCAGTTGGACCAGCGTTCGTGCTGGACGTGCAGACCGCGTGAGACGACGCTTCATCCAGTCCCAAACATGCTCAATGGGGGACAGATCTGGAGATCTTGCTGGCCAGGGTAGTTGACTTACACCTTCTAGAGCACGTTGGGTGGCACGGGATACATGCGGACGTGCATTGTCCTGTTGGAACAGCAAGTTCCCTTGCCGGTCTAGGAATGGTAGAACGATGGGTTCGATGACGGTTTGGATGTACTGTGCACTATTCAGTGTCCCCTCGACGATCAACAGTGGTGTACGGCCAGTGTAGGAGATCGCTCCCCACACCATGATGTCGGGTGTTGGCCCTGTGTGCCTCGGTCGTATGCAGTCCTGATTGTGGCGCTCACCTGCACGGCGCCAAACACGCATACGACCATCATTGGCACCAAGGCAGAAGCGACTCTCATCGCTGAAGACGACACGTCTCCATTCGTCCCTCCATTCACGCCTGTCGCGACACCACTGGAGGCGGGCTGCACGATGTTGGGGCGTGAGCGGAAGACGGCCTAACGGTGTGCGGGACCGTAGCCCAGCTACATGGAGACGGTTGCGAATGGTCCTCGCCGATACCCCAGGAGCAACAGTGTCCCTAATTTGCTGGGAAGTGGCGGTGCGGTCCCCTACGGCACTGCGTAGGATCCTACGGTCTTGGCGTGCATCCGTGCGTCGCTGCGGTCCGGTCCCAGGTCGACGGGCACGTGCACCTTCCGCCGACCACTGGCGACAACATCGATGTACTGTGGAGACCTCACGCCCCATGTGTTGAGCAATTCGGCGGTACGTCCACCCGGCCTCCCGCATGCCCACTATACGCCCTCGCTCAAAGTCCGTCAACTGTACATACGGTTCACGTCCACCCTGTCGCGGCATGCTACCAGTGTTAAAGACTGCGATGGAGCTCCGTATGCCACGGCAAACTGGCTGACACTGACGGCGGCGGTGCACAAATGCTGCGCAGCTAGCGCCATTCGACGGCCAACACCGCCGTTCCTGGTGTGTCCGCTGTGCCGTGCGTGTGATCATTGCTTGTACAGCCCTCTCGCAGTGTCTGGAGCAAGTATGGTGGGTCTGACACACCGGTGTCAATGTGTTCTTTTTTCCATTTCCAGGAGTGTATGTAATTCTTGCATTACTTGTGCCAACTGATCTTGTACTTCCCGGATTTCTTTTTTGTGTTGCGTATTAATTTGATTCTGATTTTGTTTGAATTTCTTGATGTGTTCATACTCTTCTGTGTCAGTGGAGGCTACAGGTCTTGTGTCATTCAGATCATCATACAACTTTGTAGATAAGTAGTGATCTGATCCGAAAGTTCGGCTACTTTCTCCGATAGTGAACTTCTTTCTCAGTGTGTTTTTCTGAAACAAGTTTCAGAGTGTCCATTTGTATTGAAATCGTATCTACTGTGTCCTTTAAGTTTTCCTGAGTTTTTGCAAGTTGCGTAACCGAATCGGTAGATGCAACTGAGTCAATTTTAGCTTGCAAGGTGTCATGATTTTCATGAACAATAGATTGCAGTTCTTTTATGGTTGCTTCGTGATTCTGTAATGCATTTTCATGACGTGAAAAAATAGGTTGAAAATGCTCACAAATTTGTGTTTTTACGTCATTACAGGCTTTTTAACATTTCGATTCGATTTTAAGTAACTCAGCAGTTAAACCTTCAGGTGTTTGTCAAGCGTTTGTTCCAATGAGTCTAACGTTTGAAGCTGTTGCTGTGGTTATCTATTATTTTGTTCCATCGTGTCTAACTTTTGAAGATTTTGTCCCATTTGTTTCTGCTTTTGTTCATGCGTTGTGTCTAACTTTTGTAGCCTTTGTCCCATTTGTTGCATTAATTGTAGTAACAATGCACTGGTGTCTGAAACATGTTCCTCAGTGCTATTCGGCAGTGCATTTGAACCGGCAATATTCGCATTTTGAAAAGCAGAAAATGTATCTTGACTTATTTGAGAAAATGGTGAGGACGCAAAACCTGAATCTACAGTATTTGCAAGATCGTGTCCTGTCATTTCGGATTCCTGAGGCGAGCTGTTGCCGAGCGATCGATCGATAATGCTTCCCTGTTCACTGACTGTTTCACTGTCTACACCATTATTTGCAGGCCGCTCCATTTCCCTATGCACAATTACCAAATTACTTCTTTGAACATTAGTTAATTCATTGCACGGTGGCGCTAACACACTGCTTTCGTCTTCACTGTCATTTCTCAGTTTTCTTTGGAGCCTAGTATTACGTTTTTCAAGCGCCATTGTTGCCAGAATATTTCACACGATAACACAGAAAAGCACAATTTGAAGAGCAAAAACAAGAAAACACATTAACAGAGCACTGAAAATAATATCCAGTTAATCGCAAGCGCAGCTGCGAAATACTTGGTGCAAATCTGCATACATGCCACAACTGTTTTACTGTACAACAATGAAAAACTACAACTACAAAGAAGATTCTCTCTACAACTACGCGCTAGCAATAAACAATAGCTACACTAATTACACAAACTACAAGAAAAAATCAGAAGATTCCAGTGAGGTATCCTTGGCTAAGAGTCGACATATGATACGTCCCCTTTGAAAAATTATACATGACTGTGTTTAAACTGACACACAATATTTTTAGCGCAACGCAATCTGACTTTTAATAATCCCTGCAAAAGAATGGCCCTGACTAACATTAACCTACACCTTTCACAAATCACTTATCTCACAAAAATCTTCGTTACTCGAACTACTGCAATACAGCGAGCGCCACTACTGCCAGCTAAATAAAAGATTCAAACTACTGAAGGCACTAACTACTGATAGGCATAGTTAGCAAATGAAAGATTTTGATAAAGAACAAACAATGTATTTACCTTAATAGTGTTCAAAAGTCATTTTATATATATATATATATATATATATATATATATATATATATATATATATATATATATATATATATATATATATATATATATATATATATATATGAGTTCATGACATCCAGTCTTACAAATTTACTGTCTCTGATGGACAGACGTCCAGATCATCCGCTCTCAAAACTCCGCCATCTCTCTCCCCACATCCACCACTGCTCGCGGCTCACCTCCAACTGCGCAACACTACGTGTTGTTCACATCCAGCTGCCCAACACTACCATAGCAAACAACAATGCAAACCAGCCACAGACTGCACACAGCACAGCCAGTGATTTTCATACAGAGCGCTATGTGGCGTTACCAATATAAAAACCTAAACAGCCTACTTACAGAATGTTGTTGCAGCATTTTTTACTTAATATATTTTCACACATTTTATTATATCATACATGAGAGGCCCGCTAAACCCGATGGGCAGAACAGGTGATTAGGACTGTGGAAAGGGTCAAATAAGGTTGGGGTCAGTTTCACCTTAAAATTGTAATTTATTATAATTTAATAACACATTTACAACCAAAGTGGCACACAGCCGAACCTTTACAACTACGAGTTTCAAACCTTTCACGGCTGAAGGCCTCCAAACAAGAAATCTTAAAAGCAACAAAATAAATATCTAGTGAACGAATACACGCAGTTAAAATTACAAATAAAATAATTAAAATATTTCTATATATTAGCTAGGCTGAAAGCCTCAAGACAAACATTAACAAGATGCAATACAAACGGCTGAAGGCCCACAATAAAATTTTCAAAATTTTAAAATAAATTATCATAACCTTTCAAAGACAGAAGGCCGCAATGTTTAAGCTTGAAAGGTAATTTTAAAAATAAGGTTCCAAGCCACAATGTTTAAGCTTGAAAAGTAATTTTAGAAATAATGTTCCAAGCCGTAATGTTTAAGCTTGAAAGGTAATTTTAAGAATAGATTCCAAGGCTGAAGGCCCACAATTAATTTTCCAAAATTTTTAAAAAATATAACTATCAGCCTTGAGTTTTAAGTAGCTGAAACTGGACTAAAGAAAAGACAACAGAACGGCAATAACCTTTCAGCAAATATCCTCTTGCCGGAAATCAAACTTACTTAAGTAAAACACAATGAAACGAAGAAGTTTTTTTATTATTGGCTATGATAGATTATAAACAGACAATTAAACACTGGTGAGAAAGACAGTAAGGACAACAGCACTCAGAAACCTCCAGGGACTCTGTCTGCCCTCATTCACTTAGGTGAGACAGGTGGTGAGCCCATCTACACTTGATCCTTCGGAACTCAACCAAGGGACAGCCACGGACCGACCGATAAACGACTTGCTTGCCACCAGTCCGTACCTGAGAATTCAAACACAAACTGTTACTGGGGTGATTATGCACAGTCAATAAGTACAGTATATGTATTAAGCTGTCAAAACTACACACAGTATTGGACAGCGACAACAGGTGAAGAAAGGACACTACGTGAAATTACGTTAGTGGCCAGGGCAGGTAACCGGAACACTAATGGCCACAAGGCAGAAAATTGAGCTGGTGCACTAGAATTGTAGTCAAACAATATAGTTAATTCCACCGCATGATGGCTAAATATCAGCAATACAAACACTTAGTGTTGCTCACAGGAAAACCTCCCCAACAATGAACCACCAAAACGAACCACACAACATGAATGGACGTGGCTTGGGTACTTTCAACCACTACTCAACTTTGACGTCCTGGGTCGGTGAACCACAAAGCTCGTAGCGATCAGACAGCTCCACACACGCTCCGACACTGCACAGGGACCGCCAGCAGACCCAGCCGGCTGCACCGCCTGGAGATAACTTCCCTGGTCCAAAACAACCGACCGAATCCCCTTAGAATGTTGACAACATCTAAAATGGTCGTCAGTGGAAATAACGCCAACTGGACACACAAGCTGACAAACACTTGCACGAAGACCTGAACGATACCCAACAGTAACTAAGCACGCACGAAGACAAATCGGCAGTCGATGCGAACATACACACACAGCAGACTCATGAACGATCGGCGAGTCAAAACGCGTCGTCCGGCAGGACGACCGACCGCAGATCCACCAAGACCGTGGCCCGGCTCAACTGATGCGCGGCGGCAACGGTCGGGCGAACCGTGGCGACGCAGACCTCACAGCTCCAACTTGACTGCACTAGTGCCACATTGCAACTCCCTGACTGGTAGGTCTGGACTGCGCTCCAGACGCGTTCCAACTGACTGGCAGCCCGAACTCGCGATCCCAACGAGCTTACTACAGACAACTACCCAGAAGTAATAGCAGTCGAGCAAAGATGCTACGAGAGGGGATATATCGATACGCTCTGCTAGCGCCGGACACGGCCAGGCAAGCAGCAACTCAGTGACAGTAGTAATTTAAATTAAGGTAGTGAGATGGAAGTACGTTAAAAACAGGATGTAAAATACATAATGGCGGGAACACGAGCCACGCACACTTTGTCATACAGTATTTTGATTTTTCACATTAAAAAGCCGAAATTACATTGTTCGCACAAAAGTACAAAAATACGTCCGATCACATCAGATGCAAGCTTACGAGTCCCACACTCTGCGGAAATAACAATATTCCAAAGTGTTTACAATTTTCCTTAACAAATGAATCTCTGCTTGTTTCTGGCACGTTATTGATTTCGATTTTTTTTTCATAAATGAATCCAGAAATAAATATAGTAACCAGTACAGGATTGCGTAATTAATAATAGAAATTGTAAGTGTGCCAATAATTCGCAAATTCAAATGTTTCTAAAAATATAATTTTAACTGTACATTCAAAACTATTACTTATTGGTTATAACATCGAAACTAAAATAGTTTATAAAGTAATTTTTTTCATAAATTTTAGCTTGCTATATAACGTACTGTGTATAAAATTGTATGAAAGCTTTCAGAAATGCAACTGAGATAATACTGACCTGTCCAAAATTCGAAACATAATACTGGTATCGACAGCTACCATTAGGAAAAGAAATGCTAGTGGAGGACGTCCCGTTACAACATGCAATTACACATGTAAGTAGACATTCATATTTGTGAACTTAGCATGCGTTAATTTTCAATTACGACACTAAATAATCTTAACCAAACTGTTACGATGAAGTATTACTCGGTATGATTCAATACCGAATTAAATACGTTGTAGTAATAACCATCAGAGTGGGAAAGGTAAATGAAAATTTGTTAATTGCAAAGCCATCAATGGTTACATATATTATGAGGGGCATTTAGTAAGAAATACAACACTTGTTTTTTGAGCGCAGGTTGGTTTTATTCAGGATTCCAATACATCATATTATTCCTCACTCTTTTGGCTACAGAACTATTTTTCAACATAATCTCCGTTCAATGCGACGGCGCTTCGCCTCTTTACTGGGAGGCTCTGAATACCCGCAAGGCACTACTGTACTGGCCGACAACAAAGTTATAGAATTTTGGAACACGTATTATGTTCGAGTATAATAATTTTTCTGGAGACTAGAAATCTACTCTGTAGGAATCAGCATGGATTTCGAAAAAGATGATCGTGTGAAACCCAGCTCGTGCTATTCATCCACGAGACTTAGAGGGCCACAGACACGAGTTACCAGGTAGATGCCGTGTTTCTTGACTTCCGCACCGTGTATGATACAGTTCGACACAGTCGTTTAATGAACAAAGTAAGAGCATATGGACTGTCAGCCCAATTTTGGATAACAGCGGAAGTTCACTGAGGCTATTTGCAAATGATGCTGTAGTATATCGAGAGGTTGTAACAATGGAAAATTGTACTGAAATGAAGGGGGATCTGCAGCGAATTGACGCATGGTGCAGGGAATGGCAATTGAATCTCAATGTAGAAAACTGTAATACGCTGCGAATACATGGAAAGAAAGATCCTTCATCATTTAGCTAAAATATAGCAGGTGAGCAACTGGAAGCAGTTAATTCCATAAATTATCTGGGAGTGTTTTAAAATGGAATGACCATATAAAATTAATCGTCGGTAAAGCAGATGCTAGACTGAGATTCATTGGAAGAATCCTAAGGAAATGCAGTCCGAAAACAAAGGAAGTAGGTTACAGTACACTTGTTCGCCTATTCCTTGAATACTGCTCACCGGTGTGGGATCCGTACCAGATAGGGTTGATAGAAGAGATAGAGAATATCCAACGACAAGCAGGATCATTTAGTAATCGTGAAAGCGTTACGGAGATGATAGATAAACTCCAGTGGAAGACTCTGCAAGAGAGACGCTCAGTAGCTCGGTACCGGCTTTTGTTGAAGTTTCGAGAACATACCTTCACCGAGGAGTCAAGCAGTATATTGCTCCCTCCTACGAATATGTTGCGAAGAGACCATGAGGATAAAATCAGACACATTAGAGCCCACACAGAGGCATACCGACAGTCTATCTTTCCACGATCAATACGAGACTGGGAGAACCGATAGGGGTACTCAAGGTACCCTCCGCCACACACCGTCAGCTGGCTTGCGGAGTATGAATGTAGATGTAGATGTAGAACGGAGCTAACGTCTTGCTCTATTAGTAACCTCCCCGTCATCTACGTAGTGCTTTCCGTGGAGTGGACCCTTCATTGGACCAAACAGGTGGAAGCCGGAAGGGACGAGATCCAGGCTGTAGAATAACGATCCATTGATTTGTCAGCTCCTCTCTGCTGACTTGTGAGTCCTTACGTTGTAAGGGAAAAGGAGAAATTCGTTTGCATTTTTGTGTCGACGAACACGCTGAACTCGTTTCTTCGATTTCCTGTGGGTAGGACAATACACAGTTGATCGTTGCACCATGAGGGAGGACATCAAATGGAATAGGCTCTTCAGAGTCCCAGAAGACCATCACCTCGACTTTACCGGCTGAGAGTGCGACTCTGAAGATATTTTTTAGATGACAGGTGGTGTAACAATACTGCATGGATTTTGCGGTAATAATTGAAGCAGAAGAAATGGATTAAAACTGGTGCTACTGCCGGGACTCGAAACCCGATCTTCTTACTTACTAGGCAGAAATGCTAACCGCTACACCACCACAGCACGATGGTTAACGTTGCTGCACGAACTACCGAAGTTGAGTGCTCTGCCCAACACAAACTTCAATTCATATCTTCTGCTTATTGTTCCTTACATTGTCACTACTGCCAGGGCTCTCCGGCATTGGAATAGCAGCCCAGCGTTGGATCCCCTGAGAAGTTTAAGTCTATCTGCGACGAACCCATGTTTCATCGCCTGTGACGATGTTCGACAAAAATTTGTCACTATCTGCCTCGTATCGCGAAAGCGATTGCGCACAGACGGTTCTTAGCTGCTTGGCCTTCTGTTAGGCAGTCAGGAACTTAGCAGTCACACACTTTTGAGTACCCCAACTGGTGAACGAGTGCGGTATCACTAGCAACAAAGATGTCCAGTCGTGCAGCGAGGCTGTACTACCCCATCAGCTAAGCCTTTAGGAAATTAACCTGTATCGGTATGTAGATGCCCAATCAAGACTGCTGCGCAAGGACTTTTTACTACCGCTAAATTATGGTCCTACGTACTTCAAAAGGATGATGAAATAAAGACACTGTAGTTTACTTTCGTGACCTGGTGAGATATTAATCAACGTCAGAGTCACCATAAGTTACATGTTTTATTATAAATCTCCTCACAAAAACGAGTGTAGTAGTTGAAGTGTAATATGAACTTGCTTAATAACATCACATTCACAGACAAGCTATGATATGGACAAGAAACATTTACAAGTAACTAAGTTTGGCGAAGATTCAATACGAGGAACCAAATGTTCAAATGTGTGTGAAATCTTTTGGGACTTAACTGTTAAGGTCATCAGTCCCTAAGCTTACACACTACTTAACCTAAATTACCCTAAGGACAAACACACACACCCATGCCAGAGGGAGGACTCGAACCTCCGCCGGGACCAGCCGCACAGTCCATGACTGCAGCGCCTTAGACCAGACAAGGAACCGACAGGTAGATTACTAAATGATTAGAATACCCATTTCCACGATCTGACGACAGTCATTGCCAAAATTTGGGTCTGTAAAATTATGCATGCAAGAGGGCGTCTTCCTCCTACTCATTAACACTCTAGCGTTTACTGACTGCATTTTGACCTATACACACCGAAGCCGATTACAGATGTAAGAGTTTTTTTTAACAGCGTCGTTGTGTTGTCCGCCAGCGCTGCTGTCGGCGGCCATTGTCAGACGATCCCTGTGAATCCCGAAAAGCTACCTAAGGCAAATCTTGCACCATGCTCCAGTTGCAGCTGTAAAGTGAAATTCTGCGAGCAGAATTCAAAGTGATTCTCTCACTAACAGCGGAGGAAGCCACTTTAGTTCCTCCTGTCTTTCCTCGTAACATTCACATCTTCTTCGACAGCCAACCCTAGCCTGTCACGAGCAGTCATTCAATCACAAGCCTAAATTCTCGTGGCGCGTCGACCTACTTCTCAATAATTTTCCAAAACTACTACGTCAGACCAGGCTGACCAATGAAACTCCCACATTTTCGTGCCCAGAAACCTACAGTTAAAGGAACGCGTTTTGGCTCTGTGCTGTTGGTGCCCCAACGACGCGCATCAGCGTGTTGTTTCCTACGACCCTGCAAAGATTTCTACTTGCTTTATAAATAACAGGGCCCAGCTACAGGTATTTTTGTAGTTGCAGTCTCATACTTACACTACTGGCCATTAAAATTGCCACACCACGAAGATGACGTGCTACATACGCGAAATTTAACCGACAGAAAGAAGATGCTGTGATATGCAAATGATCAGCTTTTCAGAGCATTCACACAAGGTTGGCGCCGGTGGCGAAACCTACGACGTGCTGACATGAAAGTTTCCAACCGATTTCTCATACACAAACAGGAGTTGACCGGCGTTGCCTGGTGAAACGTTGTTTTGATGCCTCGTGTAAGGAGGAGAAATGCGTACCATCACGTTGCCGACTTTGATAAAGGTCGGATTGTAGCCTATCGCGATTGCGATTTATCGTTTCGCGACACTGCTGCTCGCGTTGGTCGAGATCCAATGACTGTTAGCAGAATATGGAATCGGTGGGTTCAGGAGGGTAATACGGAACGCCGTGCTGGATCCCAACGGCCTCGTATCACTAGCAGTCGAGATGACAGGCATCTTATCCGCATGGCTGCAACGGATCGTGCAGCCACGTCTCGATCCCAGAGTCAACAGATGGGGACGTTTGCAAGACAACAACCATCTGCACGAACAGTTCGACGACGTTTGCAGCAGCATGGACTATCAGCTCGGAGACCATGGCTGCGGTTACCCTTGACGCTGCATCACAGACAGGAGTGCCTGCGATGGTGTACTCAACGACGAACCTGGGTGCACGAATGGCAAAACGTCATTTTTTCGGATGAATCCAGGTTCTGTTTACAGCATCATGATGGTCGCATCCGTGTTTGGCGACATCGCGGTGAACGCACATTGGAAGCGTGTATTAGTCATCGCCATACTGGCGTATCACCCGGCGTGATGGTATGGCGTGCCATTGGTTACACGTCTCGGTCACCTCTTGTTCGGATTGACGGCACTTTGAACAGTGGACGTTACATTTCAGATGTGTTACGACCCGTGGCTCTATCCTTCATTCGATCCCTGCGAAACCCTATATTTCAGCAGGATAATCCACGACCGCATGTTGCAGGTCCTGTACGGGCCTTTCTGGATACAGAAAATGTTTGACTACTGTCCTGGCCAGTACATTCTCCAGATCTCTCACCAATTGAAAACGTGTGGTCAATGGTGGCCGAGCAACTGGCTCGTCACAATACGCCAGTCACTACTCTTGATGAACTGTGGTATCGTGTTGAGCTGCATCGGCAGCTCTACCTGTACACGCCAAGCTCTGTTTGGCTCAATTCCCAGGCGTATCAAGACCGTTATTACTGCGAGAGATGGTTGTTCTGGGTACTGATTTCTCAGGATCTATGCACCCAAATTGCGTAAAAATGTGATCACATGTCAGTTCTAGTATAATATATTTGTCCAATGAATACCCGTTTATCATCTGCATTTCTTCTTGGTGCAGCAATTTTAATGGCCAATAGTGTATATAAGCGTCACCTTATCTGCCGTGTTCTGCCTCGAGTACAGAGCCATAAATACCTGCAACTTTCGCAGAGCCTGCGTAGTGTCCACCTGTGAATTGCTCTGCTATCGGCAGACGGGCGCCGTCTTCCCTGCATTCTCCGTCCAAGGCTCGTTGTTGCTCGCCTTCCTGGACCTTTACTGTACTTTACAACGCCGTCACCGTTGAAAACACATTAGGATCGTGGGAGCGGCGGCCATCTCGTGTAAATTCCTACGACGACGTTACCTGCACACAGCATTGTGACGGGCGTCCGCTCACCCTGCCCACTGCACTCGACAGCCTTCGCGGAACGCGGTCCTACCTGGCGTCGGCATCCTCCTTACAACTTGCGTTAAGTTAATGGTGCCCGTCGGCCCGCTTTGATCTGCTGTCTATTTGTGAAACGCCAGCCCAGCTAAATGAAATGCCTGCAAAATACTTCATCTGTTGGCAATCACTACCGGATTACTTTGATAAAAACAAAGGAGTACACCATTTTCAAATCAAATTAGTTCAATCCACGTATCACTTTGTATAATTTGCATCTCAAATATTAATAATGTGAAAGCCAACGAAACCGCCAGTTTCACCGTCATTCGAGTTGTCTGACTTTGATCAGTCGGTCATCTCGAATGAGAGTGTCCTCACGTTCCAACCCTGCATGACCTAGTAGATAGTGTCGGAAGTTCCATGCGGCTTTCCGCGGATGATGCTGTAGTATACAGAGAAGTTGCAGCATTAGAAAATTGTAGCGAAATGCAGGAAGGTCTGCAGCGGATAGGCACTTGGTGCAGGGAGTGGCAACTGTCCCTTAACATAGACAAATGTAATGTATTGCGAATACATAGAAAGAAGGATCCTTTATTGTATGATTATATGATAGCAGAACAAACACTGGTAGCAGTTACTTCTGTGAAATATCTGGGAGTATGCGTGCGGAACGATTTGAAGTGGAATGATCATATAAAATTAATTGTTGGTAAGGCGGGTACCAGGTTGAGATTCATTGGAAGAGTGCTTAGAAAATGTAGTCCATCAACAAAGGAGGTGGCTTACAAAACACTCGTTCGACCTATACTTGAGTATTGCTCATCATTGTGGGATCCGTACCAGATCGGGTTGACGGAGGAGATAGAGAAGATCCAAAGAAGAGCGGCGCGTTTCGTCACAGGGTCATTTGGTAACCGTGATAGCGTTACGGAGATGTTTAATAAACTCAAGTCGCAGACTCTGCAAGAGAGGCGCTCTGAATCGCGGTGTAGCTTGCTCGCCAGGTTTCGAGAGGGTGCGTTTCTGGATGAGGTATCGAATATATTGCTTCCCCCTACTTATACCTCCCGAGGAGATCAAGAATGTAAAATTAGAGAGATTAGAGCGCGCACGGAGGCTTTCAGACAGTCGTTCTTCCCGCGAACCATACGCGACTGGAACAGGAAAGGGAGGTAATGACAGTGGCACGTAAAGTGCCCTCCGCCACACACCGTTGGGTGGCTTGCGGAGTATAAATGTAGATGTAGTCACAGCTGTGTGCGGCAGGCCGGTACGTGGGAGATAGGACAGTTATACACGACATTGTTGCGATATTGACACACGCTTGGCCCACCGTACTTTTGTTCAGTGCCAGGTCTCCGTAGACATTCTGCAAGCACCTACGAATATCTACGTTGCTCTGATTTTTCGCCGAAAGAAACTCAATGAAGTTCCTTACTTGGAACGTACCTCCGTTACAGAAGTCATTTTGAAGGCTACGTACAGCGCCGCCACCAATAGGAACTTCATGAAACTATAGGAGCTGGAGCGGGAATATTCCACGATGTTCCACAACAAATTCCGCATTTTTTCAATCAAAATTAACCGAGAAAAAAGTGTTTCCTTGCTTTTTGAACACCCTCGTAGTTTAGATTTATTACGAAAGAAACACTTTTATATTTTAAATAGAGAATAATTGGTACGTAATTTGTGCTTATGAGGGCTTGTTTTCCATGAGTCCGTCACACAGGTCTCTGGCTGCGTTTACCCCGCGACTGAATTCCACAGATGCCCTACGCTAACGGCTGGCGGTGCTCTTATTCGACGCTCTTGAGTTTGAAGTTGATGAGCACAGATTATTTGTTCTTCCATGTCGGATAACGTTCCAACTGTTACTCTCTTGTATTGATTACTCTTGAAATTTTGAATCGTAGTCTTCAGATATGCACGAGCTGCAGGAGGACGCGACACAAAATCAGTCAACATATCGTCATTTTTTTCCTGTTTTTCGTATTTCCCTTAGTTGCTCTAAATTCGTGGAGGTATGTACCGTCCATGCAACTAAATGAAGGCAGTTTGTTTATTGCCATACGTGTTTCGCTTCTTTTATTTGGGAAGCATCATCAGTGGCCTGAAATACACGTTTCCTTTTATACATACAATAAACGTATTAAGTGGTAGACATAATATGCAGCTATATTACAAAAAAAAAAAAAAACACGTTTACACACAGTAAAATACACACACACACACACACACACATACACACCCACAAACTCATATTTATTATTTAAAAAAATACATTTACACACAGCAAAAATCACACAAACACACAAACTCATATTTAAATAAAAATAAATAAATAAATAAAGACAAAACGCACACACACACACACACACACACACACACACAAACACAGTAAATGAAAAACGTAAAACACAACACAAACAAAAGCCAGACATCCACACAACAAAGTTGGCAACACAACACACCAAAAACACACATATGTTGATCAGAAAATGGAAAGTGCAAGTTCAAAAACGGTTCAAATGGTTCTAAGCACTATGGGACATAACATCTGAGGTCATAAGTCCCCTAGACTTATAACTCCTTAAACCTAACTAACCTAAGGACATCACACAGATTCATGCCCGAGGCAGGATTCGAACCTGCGACCGTAGCTGCAGCGCGGTTCCGGACTGAAGCGCCTAGAACCACTCGGCCACAGCTGCCGGCAAACTGCAAGTAAAACATGCGTTGTGACAAATGTGGATGAAAGAACTCGGCCTCAGAAGAGCAACATTTCTTCAATGGAAAGGGCTGCGCTGCGCAAGTTACGGGAAGATCCTCAGACGGTGGTCCTTCCGGCGGATAAGGGGAATGCTACTGTGCTGTTGCCACGTGATATGTATGATCAGAAGATATATAGTTTGCTGAGTGAGACAACGTACAGGAAGCTTGATAAAGACCCTACTCGGAAAGTAGAAAGGAAAACGTCAGAGTTGCTAAACTCCTCTTCTCTGCCGCAAGAAGTTGTGAAAAGATTGAGACCTCACAGTTCGGTTCCACCTAGGTTATATGGTCTTCCAAAGGTCCATAAGGATAATGTGCCCTTACGCCCCATAGTGAGCAATGTCGGTGCTCCAACATATGATTTATCTAGTCATTTGGCTTCGCTACTGAGACCTTTCGTTGTCAAATGTGCGCACCATATTCGCAACTCTGCGAACTTTATCAATAGACTGAGAACACTACAACTGAAGGATTCGGACTTGTTAGTAAGTTTCGATGTCGTTTCACTCTTCACGAGGGTCCCTCTTTTGGATTCATTGTCACTTATCGGCAATAAGTTTACGGCCGATATAACGGCGCTGTTTCATCATGCCCTGTCCTCTAATTACTTTCTATTTAATAATGATTATTTTGAGCAACTTGACGGTGTTGCCATGGGCAGTCCTCTGTCCCCTCTGGTAGCAAACTTTTATATGGAAGACTTTGAGGAGAGGGCTCTCGATTCGGCGATGTTGAAACCAACAGTCTTCTGGCGGTACGTGGACGATACCTTTGTAGTGTGGCCTCACGGTGAAGAAGAGCTTTCACGGTTTTTACAACATCTGAATTCCATCCACATAAACATTCAGTTTACGATGGAAGTTGAAAAGGATGGTTGCCTACCATTTCTGGACGTCATGGTTAAACGCAGGGTGGATGGGTCATTGGGGCATTCTGTCTATCGAAAACCCACGCATACGGATCTGTACCTACAGGCGTCAAGCTGTCATCACCCGTCACAAACTATGGGTGTTCTTCGAACGTTGGTGCATAGGGCACATGTCGTGTCTGATAAAGACAGCCTTGCAGACGAATTAGAGCACTTGAAATCGGTATTTCAACATAATGGATATTCTGCACATCAGGTCAGTACTGCTTTAAGGAGGAAAAATCGTGTCCACCCACAAGATCAAGAGGATCTTTAAGTCCAGAGCATTTCTCCCATATGTCGGGAACATTTCATCGAAAGTAGGCAGAATTTTAAAGAAACATCGTGTGAAAGCATTCTTCCGGCCACCTACAAAGACTCTTGCTCTTCTGGGCTCAGCCAAGGATGATCTAGGATTACGGAAGACTGGAATTTATAAAATACCTTGCGAGTGTGGGAAAGCCTACATTGGTCAAACGACACGCACAGTACACGACCGCTGCGTTGAACATGAGCGCCACACTCGCCTTTTACAGCCCAGTAAGTCGGCCATAGCCGAACATTGTATTTCCACAGGACATACTATGGATTATTCGGCCACGAAAACTTGGCCCCATCGAGATCCTTCTGGGATTCAGTTGTGAAGGAATCCGTCGAAATACGTTTAGCGGAAAATCTCATTACCGTGATGGCGGCTTTTTTTTGATTAAGGCCTGGGACCCGTTGATTTCTTTACTTTCAACCAAAAGAAAACTTTTGATGGCTTCTGACATGTCGAGCGACAAGTAATTTTAAATTTAATACTGAAATTTTCCTTTTATTGTTTTGGACACATCTGCGTGGATGTTTTACTTTTTTCACGCATTCGTTGGCGCTCCATAGATGCAGTAATATTGTAGAGGGCCTTGGAATCGGCAGGTGGCGCGCATGCTACGGTAACTTGCGCATGCGCGCCTGCGGCACTTTTAAGTATAAATAGAGCGACTTGCACTAGCAATCTCCAGTGTCAAACACTCGCCTGAAGATGGCTGTAAGGTTGTCAGCCGAAATATCGTGGAAAGAAGTCGATGAGATCCGGCTGCAATCCCGAAATCTTATGGAATATTCGATACGCCGGGAAAATTTCAAGAGTCACAACCTCTTCTTACTTTCCAGCTTGTCTTTGAAGAATATAACAGTTGGTTTATCTTCTGGACCGTTACTTTGCCATGGGCTACTCGGTGCTGTATTTTTCTATTGCTTGTTCCGTCTTCCGACAAAACGCCACCAAAATGTTCAGGTTTTTTATAGCCTTGATGTGATGACTTTCTACCATTAATTTTCCTGCATTTTTTACACTGTACAGGTGTTCAGTCTTTTGAAACTTTACTTTCAACCCCCAACACATCGTGTTTTTCTTATAATTTTCTTGGCGCAATGCTGATATCATCTTCACTGGCAACTAGTACCTGATGATATCCAAAGACCAAGGTGCAGAAATATTCATCATTCCTTTGTTATCTGAATGGCCATTCTTGCCCATTTCTTACTACACAAGTCTAAGGCTTTCTGGATCTTCCTAAGGACCTAAGGACATCACACACATCCATGCCCGAGGCAGGATTCGAACCTTGAGAATGCCTTTGTGAAAAGCACGACAGGTCCTGCATCGGCAACACTTTCGCAGCTACGGACGGCTGGCTGGCAGCATGGCTCATTATTTCTGCAGTGAAGAAGATGCTGTGATATGCAAATGATTAGCTTTTCAGAGAATTCACATAAGGTTGGCGCCGGTGGCGACACCTACAACGTGCTGACATGAGGAAAGTTTCCAACCGATTTCTCATACACAGCCGGCTGTGGTAGCCGAGCGGTTCTAGGCGATTCAGTCCGGAACCACGCGGCTGCTACGGACGCAGGTTCGAATCATGCCTCGGGAATGGATGTCTGTGATATCCTTAGGTTTAAGTAGTTCTAAGTCTAGGGGACTCATGACCTCCGACGTTAAGTTCCATAGTGCCTAGAGCCATTTGAACCATTTTCTCATTCACAAACAGCAGTTGACCGTCGTTGCATGAACCCAGTTTCTGTTTACAGCATCATGATGGTCGCATCCGTGTTTGGGGACATCGCGGTGAACGCACATTGGAAGCGTGTATTAGTCATCGCCATACTGGCGTATCACCCGGCGTGATGGTATGGTGTGCCATTGGTTACACGTCTCGGCACCTCTTGTTTGCATTGACGGCACTTTGAACTGTGGACGTTACATTTCAGATGTGTTACGACCCGTGGCTCTACCCTTCATTCGATCCCTGCGAAACCCTATATTTCAGCAGGATAATCCACGACCGCATGTTGCAGGTCCTGTATGGGCCTTTCTGGATGCAGAAGATGTTCGAATGTTGCCCTGGCAAGCACATTCTCCAGATCTCTCAGCAACTGAAAACGTCTGGTCAATGGTGGCCGAGCAACTGGCTCGTCACAATACGCCGGTCACTACTCTTGATGAACTGTGGTATCGTGTTGAAGCTGCATGGGCAGCTGTACCTCTACACGCCATCCAAGATCTGACTGAATGCCCAGGCGTATCAAAGCCGTTATTACGGCCAGAGTAGGTTGTTAAGGGCACTGATTTCTCAGGATCTATGCACCCAAATTGCGTGAAAATGTACTCACATGTCAGTTCTAGTATAATATATTTGTCCAATGAATCTCAGTTTATCATCTGCATTTCTTCTTGGTGCAGCAACTTTAATGGCCAGTAGTGTATTTCTCGCACAGACTCCCAATAGCTGTATAAGTAATTATATGCTGACCACAGCAGTGTATTTCAGTGAACTTCTGACAATATTCAACAGAAAATAGGACTGCCTGCCATGTCAGTATTTATCCCAGTTATGATACCTTACCATAATAGTATGACACATTTCATTAGAATCGTATATACAACTATTTTCATTTGGAAACTGCTGCTTTCAAGGTTTCCTCCTCGCTTTTTAGCCTTAGACTATTGGTCGTCATGAAAATATCTTTTAATTATCAGTCGGGCTAGACGCAACTGAGTGAAGGGACCCCTTTCGAAGGTAACAACTATCACCTGACCGTTTACCCGGTTTCAGACACCAGAATAGAGTACAACGGTCTGGGAATGGCGGAACATGCAGTGGCGCTGTGATGTCGTTTCAGATAGGAACGAGTTCAGGCTATGCAAACTGCTGCTGAAGGACGATGTCAGTTACCACAATCTGACATCACTGTCACCTTGATGTGCTCCACAACTAAGGCTAGAGCAGCGAGCTAGACTCGCGTTGCAGCGTCAGCAGGGACTTACTGGCAGTTTAAAACTGTGTGGTGGACCAGGAGCGCTAGATCAGCAAGGTATGTAGGGGACCAATCGCGAAGTTTAAAAAGTAAGACCGAGTTACAGCGAGACGTGTGAGTGCGGGTCGTGAATCGTGGCTGGACAGATTTTAATCTGCCCCGACGTCGCTAAACTGTACACACATCCCTGCAGAAATTCCAGGGTTAGTATACTAAGTTGTGATGGAAAAAGAAAATTAATACGTGCAGCCGCATAAATTTCACTTCTTCTTCTTCTAGCATTTCGCGTTTCGGCTGTAAACCGTCCAGCCATCCTCAGAGTAAGCCGAGGTGACTGGCGCTCCAACACTTGGTCCGTCCTTTTAAGCCCGATGACTCCGTCACTGAGTATGTGGCCACAAATACGCAGTGCACCAGAGACGTTGATGGGCGGCAAAGAGATACAAAATATGCATGAAACATAAGATCTGTGGCTGCACGGCCGATCCACACGGTGATATTGATTTATTACTGCGAGCTGCACCGTTGCGACGTCTTTGTGAGTTTGTTACAGAAAGTCTTAGATTCCATCATTTGTCCAACCTGAAACTGCTGTCTATGTTAATTAAAGTCGTCGCGAATTGAATTTCATTTGCTTCTTTCACTATAGAGTCCCATAAATATGAAGTCACAGCTAAAATTTCTACGTTATTATCCATAGTTGCCCAGTGTCAATTCAGCGCTCTGCAAACCCCGATTTATTAGGTTGTAAGAACCAGGTGCAATTAGATGCCACCATTCTTCGCAGACGATGCGTGTTCCGAGAACTTTGGTACACAGAGCACTCGTCATGGCCGACGAGAGCAGTCTGCAGGACGAGCTTCTACACTTGAGAAGAGGTTTTGAAGCCAACAGGTATTCTCCACAGCAGGTATGTAAGGCACTGCGAAAGAAACTAACAACGAACATAAGGAATGCAGAAGACGCATCCGAAATAACAGAAGAGAAAGTGGAATTTTTTCGGGCGCATGTCTGAAATTTTATGGAGGAATCATTGCACTGCGAAAATATGAAGATGCACAAATTGATAAGTGTCTGCCCAATACTTTGTCTCAACACTCGTACTGGTGTTTGTGTACATCACAAAAGCCACCCACTGCGCCAGGATTGCGATTTAAACGATGTAGGACTAGTTACCTTCAATCATGAAACTCCTATTCTCGGTCACAATTTCAACCATACGTGTGAAAAAAATTGGTCAATATGGTGTGATACTCTTCTTGGGTTTGCAACCGGATGTTGAAGTTGACACAAAATTCGACGTTTCACACAGTCGTCCTCTTCAGATGAGACACTGCTGTTGCTGAGTCTCATCGAAATTAGGTTAGTCTTTTTATTTGTTTATTGCTACCCACGAAAGGGATGGCTGGCAGCGGATAAAACCGTTTCTCAGCCAAAGATTTTATATATTACTAGAAACTTTGAAATATATACAAAAGATGACCGCTGTGGCCAAGCGGTTCTAGGCGCTTCAGTCCGGAACCGCACGACTGCTACGGTCGCAGGTTCAAATCCTGCCTCGGGCATGGATGTGTGTGACGTCCTTAGGTTGGTTAGCTTTAAGTAGTTCAAAAAGTTCTAGGGCACTGATGACCGCAGATGTTAAGTCCCACAGTGCTCAGAGCCATTTGAACCATAAAAAAGATGATGAAAATGAGTGATTTTATAAAAAATACAATTTTTACGATTTTTAAAACTTTTTAAATAACTTTTTATTACAGTTAGAATATAAAAATTCAATCATAGATGATAATGCTAATGCTGTTATGATGTAAAGGTGATGCTGATGGCGCATCATTACGTTCATAATGGACGGGGGAGTGATGAGCTTGACTGTGGGGTCTTGTGAAACCGACGGTGGCGACTACAAGTCATCGAGGGTAGAAAGGGGGGAAGGGGGGCAGGGGGGCGCAGCGCTGATGAAATTGGAAGGATGGTATGAGGTGGAGTGCTGTGACTGGAAATAAGACTGTATTTTGGGACGTGTTTCATTGCTGGGTACTGATAACTGTTTGAAGTTCCGACGGAAGAAGATAGATAAGCCATGAAGGTGCGTAGAAGATGGAATACTGTTGGGGTGGCCTAGTGAGGTACCAGGCTTGACGTTTAGGAGATAGGATATTGAATAGCGGGATTCGGTTTTCCAGTTAACATACTTGATCCGGAGATGTTTAGAGAAGAATAAAGGTATAGGAAGTGGACGAGTTTGTACAGGAGTTGGGAAAGATAGGCGGATGCAGAAGGCGAGGTGGAGTGCATTTCTTTTCAGGGTTTCACGGGATTTACGCAGTTTAGGGGAAATGGAGATACAGATAATGCTGGCATATGTTAGAGCGTTCAGATGAGGGATTTATAAGTGTGGATAATGATAGAATGATGTTGAGACCAGGTGCAGAGTGTTACTAGCTTTAATCGGTTTCGGGCTTATGTTGGATGGCAAGGAGGTGTGCGTTTCACACTGGTTTCCTGTCAAGGATTACTGCTAATTACTTTACTGTGTGAGTCAGAGGGATGGTTTGGTTGTAGACAGAGAGATGGAAATCTGAAAGTCAGACACGCCTAGTGGTACGACCAAGGGTAGTGGGTTGCTTTTGCTGTGGATTTCTACATATTGCATCACTAGACTAGGAGACGGAAGTGGCACTGGATGGAGACATGGGTCAGTATATTGCACGAACCCAAGGCAGGTGGGAGGCAATGGTGCGGGAATATCTGCAATGTAAATTATGTAAAAGCGGGTCGAGAGATACTGCTGTGGAGCCGGCGCCTTTATCCAGGGTGTTTCAAAATTCCTGTTACATGCTTCTATGGGCTGTGGAGGGGAAGATAATGTTTTGATAAGCTGCCCATGCTGTATGCGTAGTGCTCAGATCTTCAAACTCATTTTACATCAAAACGGTACATTGGCAGACATGGGTTCTTCATCAAAACTTCACCTGCTAAGTTTTCTCTACAACACCCAGAAACCTGTAAGAATGTGCACCAAGTGCCGTGAGTCCAACCCCCACTACAAAGATACTAGCAGCGCCGCCGGTAGTAATGGAAAAAAGAAAAAAAAAGAATACGAAGTATCTCTGCCGTGTGATGTCTGCATGCACTTCAAGGTTCGTGCTATTTCCAAGGCAGTTTACGGAATCTCGAGCCACTTACTCGAAACGCTAGCGCCCTTTCAGCGAGCCGAGTTGCACGGTAGTTAATTACTGATTTCGTAATGGAAAGGAGACTGATCTCAGTATCCGTCTGTCCATCCTGTTTTAAGATATAAGATGTGTGTTGTGGGGAAATATGTAAGATGTTGCTTGACTCTACTAACAATGCAATACAACGGCCGCCAGATCATCAGTGATTAATACAATAATAAAGGAACATATCCTATGGCCTGTAGACTGATTACAAGCTATCTGTTATTTAAAAGAATATTTTCATGGAATTATTATAAGAAACCATGTTATTCACATGTAAATTAATCTGAATTCAGCTGGCGTGAGCTTAAGAAACTAACAAAATAATGTCAAGAGGAATTCAATTACTGTAGATTTATTTCACAAGAGTCTACGCACAACAAAAAAAGTAAACTTGATGAACGTGTTCGTTCAAAATAAAAAGAAATATATGCAGTATTAAATTGTCTCAGTTACAAGTACAACATTTATGGTGGATCCGCAAAGCACTGGGAAACACAGTAAAAAGAGGTGTTACTTCCAGAGATCGTGATTGAATCGACTTTAAATGCTGTGGCAGAAATAGTTCCTTTAATCGAATTATTAAGAAGAGCTTAGACACGCACCGGAATTAATTCGTGGACTGGGCATGTTAACGAGCAATTAATAGTAGTTCAAGATTCACTATAATAAACGCCGAGTTATGAATCGCAAAACAATTGAAATAATACAATTAAGAATCATGACTACGGCTGTAAAGCGACTCCAGCTTGGTCGCCAGATTACTGCAAACAATGCTGACACCACAGCGAGAATATTTATCATTCTGCCACCGCCTCGGGTCTCGAACGGACATCAACTGCTCTCCATCAGTCTCAAATCCAGCACGCCTACCGTCCTCTACCGCTTTACGAAACAGAACCTGACTATCCTTAACTCCTCTACAAAACAGAGTGCTTTCCAACCCTTTTCGTTCCCTAACTCTGGCGTCTGACCGCAAATAATTCCGCCGAGAACCGACTTCAGCCAGCCAGGACTTGTGATTGTATGCAGACTTATCGGAAGAGAGAAAATTTCCCTTTGGACTCCGCTCCTCTCATCTTGTGAGCCTCAGAAAGCTCCACGCCACATACTAGCAGCCAGTGAGTGCTCTTGTATTGGCGTGAGTCAGTGAGAGATGAGAATATGCTCGCTTCTGCTCCTACCATTCAGACTATTTTCGAAAGCATCTTAACTAAACCACGAAAGGTCTCTTGGGTTTTGTAAACACCTCCAATATCACTAAGTCCGTCCAATTCTATAGCTGTGTGGTACCCGTCGCGGTGGCTCAACGTGTTGAGTCAGAGGGCTGACTGCCCTCGATAATAAGGAAACTGAGTAAAGGAATCAGTGATGAACTTGAAGGGGTACCATGTGATATTCGCCGAGACCAAATGCCTAGAACAATATGGTCTGTGTTTATATGGCGTGAACTAGGTCCTCAGTGTTCGGCAACTTTGAGACCATTTGCATCCATTCATGGACTTCATATTCCCAAACTGGAATTTTTATGCGTGACAATGCGCCATTCCGCCTGGCCATAGCTGTTCGCGATTTGTTTGAAGAACGTTCTGAACGTTAGAGCGAATGGTTTGGCCATCTAGATCGCCCGACATGCATCCCATCGCACATTTGTGGGACGTAATCGAGATATCAGTTCGTGCAGAAAATCCTGAACCGGCAACACTTTCCCAGTTATGACGGCTATACAGGCAGCATGGCTGACTGTGTCTGCAGGGGACTCCCCACGAGTTGTTGAGTCCATGCACCGAGCGAGGTGGCGTAGAGGGTAGCGCGCTGGACGACGGTTGAAACCCGTGCCCGCCATCCACACTTAGATTTTCCATGATTTCCCTAAACAGCTACAGACAAATGCCGGGATGGTTCCTTCGAAAGGGCACAGCCGATTTGCTTCCCCCATCCCTGACACAATCCGAGCTTGTACTCCGTCTGTCATGATCTCGATGCCGACTGGACGTTAAACCCAATCCTCCTCCATTTCTTCTTGAGTCCGTGTCACATCGAACTGCTGCACTACGCTGGACAACAGGAGGTCCGACACGGTATTAGGAGGTGTTCCATGCCTTTTGTCATCTCAGTGTACATCAATTTACAAATAAAATTACGCACAGAGTAGTGGACAGTTACGTTACAAACTACCAACATTGTCATGACTACAGGGGACGCAGTGGACTGTAGTGTAACTAGCCTTCACCATGAGCGTATTTTGATACATTTTTTACTTCTCTCTTACAATACCTAAAACCAACTTTCGTAAAATTTTCTGTATTGAGTCACAATTTTCAGTACTGTTCTTTCCGTCTGTTCATTCCAGGTAAGTTACATTTATTTCCATTTATGGTGAAATTCCAGCCTTTTCAGGTATTGTCAGAGACTTGGTCTCATTGTATACACAACTGGTGGATCGAAATACGAATGTGCCTGCTACTGGTAGAAAAGATGATGTATTAGCGAGTGATATAAGAAGGGAATTGTTGTTAATCTGGATGGGATTGTTCCTTTTCTGGTTGATACTATAGTTATAATTCAGAACAAAGAAGAGGAGGGTTGTGTAGGAATGCCTAGCAAACCCAAGCAAGATGCTCAATTGAGTTCGTCTGCACCATCCCTACCCACACCGGCGGGACACAGTGATATGCTGTGGGGGATACTTGAAATGTTTAAGAGGATAGATTCAGATGTAGAAGAGAATAGCAAAATCATGAAAAAGTGCATTCTAAAATCCTGGCTAGAAAATCGCCACGAAAGAATCGCAGTATGAGCTACAAGGATTGATTCATATGCGAAATAGAACAATAGAATAGTGAAGGAAATTCAGGAGGATATTAAGAAGACTAAGGGGGATTTATCGAGCGTGCTTACAAGTGTAAATGAAATGTCAAAGACGTCAGAGAAGTTCTCGGAAATGAAGTAGCAAACTGATGACATGACACTCAGGCAAGTCACGAACGAAAATCTTATGAAGGAGACCACCAAACGGCTGGCCACGCTGGCAGATAACGCTTAGCACTTGAGGAGATTGAATGCCATTTCTGTACTGCAACAGATCAGCTTAAGACCACTGATCGACCAATTAGCAGAATGCGTGAGTGCAAAATGGCTCTGAGCACTATGGGACTCAGCGTGAGTGCAAACTAGGATTCAGTGAGGCGATAGCAAAGGATAATTTCGAAGGTATCACGTAGGGCAGATGGTGCTCATCTAGTGACATAAGCGACCCAACAAACAAAAGGGCTTGTGCGTTAATTTTTTTCGATTGTAGTACCGGCCACTACACTTTCGGAGATTCGAGCATACGTAGGCCATTGAAGTTGAATCTGTGAATTCAAAATATCTTTCGAAATCCATCATCAAGCAATGACAAAAGCTTCATGGACCAAGTATGTTATAATTTAGCAACAAGCATTTAAGGCGTTTGGTGATATGTAATGTGGCTAGTGGGAGTTAATTAGTGGGAAAAGATATGTCATTGCTGATTGTTAAATGTTAGTAAAATTCAAAAGATTGGGGTTCGTTGTTCAAATCGAGTGAGGTGACATATTATTACGAGCTTTTATGGTTGATTAGCGTATCTACTGGTTGCATATTTACGTTTAACTGAGTGTGTCCCCGATGTCCAGTGGCAGGTGATGTCGAGATATCGTGATGGTGCAGCACACATTGGGAGGCGATGTACGGACGAAAATTAAAATGTTGTGAATGGTGTACAAGGTGAGGTCTTAAGGTTTAGGATGGCACGTGGTTGAGGTCATTAATTCTGAGAGGCGCAGAGGATGAATATCCGAAAAACTGAACGGGACGAACGTTTGGCGTTGTTTGGGTACTTGCATCAGATAGTCTTTGTTGACACGTTAGCTTTGGTTTATTGAATCTCGTCAGATGGTATCTACGATATTTTAGGGTTTTAGGACTTTGGCCCACAACTAGGGACGTTGGAACCATTTTATAATGATATTTTTGTTGTAGTTTTGTCTCAAGGAGCCAGTAGTAGAATGTTGAGCAGGAAAGGAACGTGCTAGATTGTGTTGAAGTCGGATTCGCGGATGGGAGATAAATTCCAATTGCTTTGTGAGGCGTCCAACTGCTGCCAACGGAATGTAGGTATAAGATATGATAGTAATCATACAACGATATGACGCTCTGTTTGTTTTTGTTATATAATAGGTGCGAGAGAACTGCCATAAGAGAGAAACAGGGAGAAGAGAACAGTATAAGATGTTAGAAGGACGAACATATTATAACAACGGCAGCAGAATTTCCATCTACAGGGAAATAAACACACATAAGCGTTCGAGGTGAATAAAAAGTCACACCGAAAGTATATAACGAGGTCGAAGAGGAACAGTAACCTGAGGGAATACTATGTATGATAGTTTGGCTTAGAAAAATAAATTTTTGTTTGTCGTAGGACAAGTTTATGACAGATTTTGAAGTTTTGGATGAGTGAAGCAAATTTGAAAAGAAAAAAAAAGGGACGATGGAAAAGAGAGATGAAGGAGCCAGTGCATAGCGTATCTGACTTAAGGTACTCTAAGGAAATTTAAGTTGTTCATTCAGCAAGGATGAGAGCATGATGTGTGCGATTATTTGAGAAATTTTAGCTATGCTTGAATACATCATCAAAGATTAGGTACATCAGGTGGAATGACTAGTAACATAGGTAACTAGAGTAATTTTCAAACCCTAAATCCCATAAAGCTAATAAGTTCGAGATGCTCGTCGGAAATATTATAAGTTCCCACTTGTATGAAATAAATGCTAGGATGTCAGTCTCACCACCCTTGAGTTGGCTCGAGGTGGACTTTCAGTTTATACACTGACGGAAAAAAGTTCACAACACAAAAATAATTAATGTAGAGTAATAAAAGTTTGAGAATATATTTGTCTAGGTAACATATGCGAGTCATTAACATTGCAAGATCACAGGCTAATGTAAGCACGAGATAAGCCACAGCAAACGTGAAACGTTGGTACATTAATAACTGGTGGAACTGCCAGAATGTTGAGTGTAGCGTTGTATTGTACAGGTGCCGTATGTTCCATGCCTGTTGCGCTTGGTCGGCCAGTACATGACGGGTTAATGCTGGTTGTGGATGACGCTGCAGTTGTCGTCCGATGATGTCCCATATGTGCTCGACTGGAGACGGATCAGGTGATCGTGCAGGCCAAGGCCACATGTCGACACTCTGCAGAGCATGTTGGCTTGCAGCAGCTATATATGAGTGAGCGTTATCTTGCTGGAAAGCTGCCTCTGGAATGCTGTTAATAAATGGTTGTACAACAAGTCGAATTATCAGATTTACGTACAAATTTGTTGTCCGGATGCCTGGGATAACCACGAGAGTGCTCCTGCAGTCATGGGAAATGCTTCTCGGACCATATCTCCAGGTGTACGTCGAATGTGTGTAGCACGCAGGCGAATTGGTTGCAAACCCTCACCTGACCTCCTCCTAACCAACAGACAGCCATCACTGGCACCGAGGCAGAACCAGCTTTTATCAGAAAACGCAACAGCCCACCACCCTGCCTTCCAATGGGCTCTCGCTTGACATCACTGAAGTCTTAAATGGTGGTGGTTTCGAGACCGTAGAATGCATGCCACAGCGCATCTGTCTCGGAGCTGTCCTTGTAGTTACCGATGTGCAACGGTTCATTGTTCCACTTTGATGCCAACTGCTGCTCATTTTTCTGCTGCAGATGCAAGAGGATGTGCCAGAGCCGTAAGCCGAACATGATGGTCTTCCCTCTCGGTAGTGCCACGTGGCTGTCCGTAAACCAGTCTCCTTACGACCATAATTTCTACTGACAACTACTGCCAGCACATGTAGTGATGCTACATACCTTTACGTAGCCCTATTACACAATCTCTTTAAAACTCAGTGAGGTGTTGATAATGTCGCCTCAGAGGCATTCTTGACAAACATCAACTCACCACGTCCAATCTCAAACTAACTTATGCGACTGGCGCGAAATTTTTATAATCACTTTTAAGGTGTAGAAACACGCCTACTAAATTCCGTTATGTCGCACAACTCTGTCTTCATGTTGCGATTTTTTCCGTCAGTGTACGTTTTGTATATGGTTCTTGTTTATTGGTAGAGATGTGACGCATTGTAGAGTTAAGGAACTTAAGTCGCCGTAAGATAGGTGCAGATGACGCACTGAGAAGCAAACACTGTGATTGTCGGAAGTTGCAAACACGGTACACGATTTCAGGCACAGCTGGTTGGCGCAGAGGACTCCATGCGACACGACGTGGCAGGATCGTCCTGGAGTCAGCTGTGAGCTGAGGCTTAAAGGGGGCCAATTAAAGCCGGTTGCCTTTCCAAGAGCCTGACAGCTGACAGCGCGGCACGAGCTACAGCTTACAGCTTACAGGGAATCCAGTGACCCGGGCCGCCGCATGCACCAAGCGGCCGGTCAATGAATGACCCAGCTGAACCTCTTCTAGCTGCGTGGCTAGCTACCAAACGGCTAATCGCCCTGACGACACCTGTTAGGTCTTGAGCGAGCATGGAAGGTGGGCAGTATAGGAGTGATTTGCATCTGAGTGCGTCGCTGTGACACACGAGGTGTTAGCCATCAAGGGATACCCATTTCTGTTGCAACACGCTATAGAAAAACGATGATAGACCATGCGTCTGAGCCAAGGTCTCTGATCTGATATTCCCCTGTGTACGAGAAGCATCAGTCCTTCACCAGCTGATACGTCTCGGTTCTAGTAAACGTAAAACGAATGGATGTTCGATGATTCATGTTCCAGAAACACACAAATTTGCCATTCCCTGTTTCCGTACAGTCGAGCAGCAACTAAATGCCTCGGGCATGGGTGTGTGTGATGTCCTTAGGTTAGTTAGGTTTAAGTAGTTCTAAGTTCTAGGGGACTGATGACCACAGCAGTTGAGTCCCATAGTGCTCTGAGCCAATTGAACCATTTTTTACTTCGTACATGACTCTGTACACCGGAAAGTAGCATCCATTCGCCACCGAGCGAGGTGGCGCAGCACACTGGACTTGCATTTGGGACGACGCAGGTGCAAACCAGCATTCGACCAGCCTGAGTTTTCCGTGATTTCCCTAAATCGCTTCATGCAAATACCGGGATGGTTCCTTTGAAAGGGCATGACCGACTTCCTTCCCCATCGTTCGCTAATCCGATGGAACCGATGGAGCCGATGACCTCGCTGTTTGGTCCCCTCCCTCAAATCAGCCAACCAGACAAGCCATTCGCCGTGCGCGCTAGGGAGGCCCACGGTATGCCTCGTCCATGGAGAGCAGCGACCAGCAACGGCTTGTCACAATGCCAGCCAATGCACGATAATGGACGACGTGATGTAGACTTCGAGAAGCTATGTGGGGTAGTCGCCTCCGACTTCAGTGGCACCGCCCCTGTCCCCGAGCGAACTGTCGAACTCCCCACTTTGTCGCGTGGCAGTCCCGTGTGTCAGTGCCGTGTGATGATATATGACTCCAGAGTGGCTTATGTGACGTGTTTTCTTCATTTCAGCGGAACTCATTCATTAAATGTATGAACAAGTTTTGTGATATGTAATATTGCTTGTGTTCCGTTGTGTGAATTCTTCGTATTAGACTTAGTATTTTTCATATAGCCCGCCCGGTTAGCCGTGCGGTCTAACGCACCGCTTTCCGGATTTGGAAGGAGCGCCTGGTCCCCGGCACGAATCCGCCAGGCGGACTTGTGTCGGGGCCCAGTGAGCCGGCCAGTCTGTGGATAATTTTTAGGTGGTTTTCCATCTGCCTCGGCGAATACGCGCTGGTTCTCCTTATTCTGCCTCAGCTACACTATGTCGGGAATTGCTGCGCAAACAAGTTCTCCACGTACACGTACACCACCATAACTCTACCACGCAAACACAGGGGCTACACTCGTCTGGTGTGAGAGGATCCCTGGGGGGTCCACCGGGGGCCGAACCGCACAATAACCCTGAAAGAGTGGTTCGGCGTGAGGCGACGGACGGGTGTAGTGAACTGCTGCGGTAGACGTCGTGGGGTTGTGGACCACTGCGGCTGCGGCGGGGCCGGAGCCTCTCCGTCGTTTCTAGGCCCCCGTTTAGCATACAATACAATACAATACAAATTTTTCATATTCTTGGACGATCTTCATCCCCTTGGACTTCGGCTTCTGTTGTTTGCCTCTTTTATTTCCTCAATTGTTTTAGTATTTCCACGAAGGCTTAGAATTGGTTCAAATGGCTCTGAGCACTATGGGACTTAACTTCTGAGGTCATCAGTCCACTAGAACTTAGAACTACCTAAACCTAACTAACCTAAGGACATGACACACATCCACGCCCAAGGCAGGATTCGAACCTGCGACCGTAGCGGTCGCGCGGTTCCAGACTGTAGCGCCTAAAACCGCTCGGCCACTCTTGTCGGCAGGCTTAGAATTAACTGGCTTCTTACAGTATATTGTTAGAATTCCGAGAGCATGCGTTGGGCAACATATTGCTTCCGTTCCCGTCCTTGTTGCAAAATTACAGTAAGGGAAAAGTCTGAGGAATTGTAGCTCATACGGAGGCGTTCTGCTCCCTATCCACAAACTGAACAAGGAAGGGGCTATACCACAGCGGCACTAGAAGGGATATACGACTTACGGCTCGTAAATCTATTGAGGCATGGTTTGTCGATAGATGTCAGGGGATGGCACAAATTGTAGAAAAACTAAAAACGCAACTCATTACCATGTCTAATAAGGCGTAGGACAAACGGTGGCGTACAAAACAGCTTTACCTCGTCTTGGGATGGATAAATACAGGTCCCGTATGGTTTCCATGCGTTTCTTCCTGCAAAATAGTGGCACGTTCAGGTAGCGATGGTTGACGTGGATAGCGATCACGCACTCTCCCCTGCCGGGTAGACCACAAAGGCTCAATAATATTGAGATATGGTGACTGGCGGCCAAGGGAGATGGGACAGTTTACCCTCATGCTGGCAAATCCAGTCCTGGTCGATGTGAGATTTATGAACAGGTGTTCTGTCTTCTTGAAACGCAGTTACCACCATTGTAACGTGGGATGGAGCTCATCATCCAAACTCGATACATAATTCGTGGCAGTAATTCGACCGTGCAAAGTAACAATGGGAGCAATGGAATAGGGCTATATCTATATGGAGTCTCTGAAATTCACAATTAAGTGCCTTAAAGCTATTTCTACAGTACTCAACCGTCTAACGCCATCTTTCCATGCAAGCTCTCATTTCTCTTCTTTTATTATAATGCTGTCCGCCCCGATAGGTGAATGGTCAGCGTGACGGATTGCCGTCCTACGGGCCCGGGTTCCATTCCAGGCTGGGTCTGGGATTTTCTCCGCTCAGGGACTGGGTGCTGTGCTGTCTTCATCATAATTTCATGCCCATCCAGCGCGCAGGTCGCCCAATGTGGCGTCGAATGTAATAAGACCTGCACCAAGGCGGCCGGACCTGCCCTGCAAGGGGCCTCCCGGCCAATGACGCGAGACGCTCATTTCCATTTTCCATTATAATGATCACTTCTCCCTTTGCACATGGGCGGCAGCAAAATAATTCCTCATTCGGAGCAGAAAGTCCGAGATCCAAATTTCGTGAAAAGGTCCTGCCACAACGAAAAACGGCTTTTGCTTTAATAGTGGGATAAAACCTACTAAAAGCTATATCATACAATTATATGTGTCGTGTCTGTTCTTTAGGACATGACCGAAAGACCAGGCACCATACATATAATTGCACAGTTTCATCGTTTCATTTTCGAAACATACCATCGTTCGTTCCCTTGCAGGGATACTGTGAGGCTGTGAGCAACTGAGAAAATGAACGGGGGTAACCACATCGGTGGTGAGCAGGACTAGGGAACCTGAGGTGGATGGGAAGTGTGTCCGGATAGCCGATCGGTTAAGGAAACCGTTCTAGAGAATCTGAGCATCCGGGTTCGAATCCTGGCCTAGCACACATATTTCAAGTGTAGCTGTTGAATTCTTTCAACGCCTAAAGTATCTATCTCGCTCCAATTTCCATTTACAAACTGTGTCATTGCCTCCCTCAGTTGCTTTTTGCGATGCATTTCAAAGACTGGAAAACGTCGAAACGACTAAACTGTAGTTTGATCATCCCGCACAGATGAACTTTTAAGAGTATTAAATTATTACCTTAATTTTGTTCTACTTTGGACGCTCTGCCTTCGGCGGTGCTGATGCGCGGACGTCCGTTTGTGACCCAGCTGCAGAAGTTCGCTCGCGAGCGATTGTTTACCTCATATGTGTATTGGCAAGTTATGAAGCAACCGATATAGAATGGCACATGCGTATCGAAAGTCGGCTCTTAAGATTTGCTTTTCGAACGAATATGCAGTATCTAAAGCCTTTGTAATTGAATGGTCACTACGGGACGAAGTAAAAATTTGATTACAACGAACTTATTGGAATACTCTTTCCACACTGCGCAGTTCCATCTATGTCAAACTAATTAACGATGCATTTCACATACGCAGATGTATGTTGGTGCATGTCAGAGTATGGTGCAGCTAGTAAGTGTGCAGACGTTTTCAGACGTGCTAATGGTTACTGTGTGTTGGAAATCGCTCAAAGAACACATATTGATGACGTTATGCGGGGTAGAATACTAGGGCGACTGAAGGCTGGTGAAACATAGCAGGTCGTAGCACAAAGTGTGATCTCAAGATTACGTACTAAAGATGGCTTTAAATTTCATCACTGAGCCGTGTGCGGCTCGCGGTCATGCCGTTTTTTGCTCGTCATCTTGTTTTTGTGATTCTGTCGCCTCGTTTTTCTTTTAATTCGATTTTCTGGCGTCATTAGGTTGCTGGTTTGCTTGATCGTGAGTGGCAGCAGCAGCGCTTATCGAGAAATACATTGGCCTACTATCTCTGGAGCGACCTCTAGTATTTCCGGGTCGTCGTCTGTCGCGAGTTCAGTTGGGACGGAGCGCCAGTGAAGTGCGGACAGCCAGTCCTCGCCAACCGCTGGCGACACACATGAACTGTCCGACGGAAGGAGACTAGAGGGGGAACGACCGTTGGTTGGTCGTTCGGTCGGTCGTCTCAGCGGACGACGTGTATTTGGTCGCCGACCGCTTGTGGAAACACTGTGTGTGTCGGCTTGTGATTCGTCCTTGTTGTTCCACAGTGATTGGTCTGAGGGCTGTCGGAGTTCTTGGTGCAAGTGTTTACGTGCAACTGTGTGTAGCTTGTCTGATTTCCACTGAGCAGTTATGAACGCTGTCTGTGTAGTGGAGTAGGAGTAGGCAGTCGGTCGGTTGGGACAGAGCAGCGAGTATATGTTTCCTTGCCGTGTTGATGCTGTCCGGTACGCCGTGTAGTTCGACAGCCTTTGGTGTTTATATTTTTGAGTGGTTTTGTGCCTTGGCTGCTTTTAGACACAAATTTTGAAGACGTAGTGCTGCTGGTATATTCGTCCTCGGCTGATATTTTCCGTTGTCTGTACGGTTTCTCTTTAATTATTTTGAATTCTTAAAATGACCTTCAGCCATACTGTGTAAATGCTTAAAGTTTGTCTTTAATTATTTTGAATAATTCTTTGGGCCTTCAGCCGTTATTTCATGTTTTCTTAAGATGGTATTCTGTTGTACTAGGAGCGCTCTACCACTAATAACCTTTAGTCCCTCGAATCCGCCATCTGAACAGCCTTTTCCAGACCGCAACACCTTGTTGTCATCTTTTTTGATCTACTCAAAGCGGATGACACCACCTGGCGACATCATATCCTTGCCACATTATATGGGTGGGGTCTCCGAAGCCCACTTCCGATTTTTATCCAGAATTTTCTGTCGCTCTATACTTACCGTGTCCAAGTTGATGCCTCCCACGGTTACCCCCATATCCAGGAGCATGGGGTCCCGCGGGGCTCTGTATTGAGTGTATCACTATTTTTAGTGGCCATTAACGGTCTAGCAGCAGCTGTAGGGCCGTCTGTCTCACCCTCTCTGTATGCAGACGACTTCTGCATTTCATACTGCTCCATCAGTACTGGTGCTGTTGAGTAGCGCCTACAGGGTGCCATCCACAAGGTGCAGTCATGGGCTTCCAGTTTTGGGCCGCTAAGTCATGTGTCATGCACTTCATTCGGCATTGTACTGTTCATCCGGAACCAGAACTTTACCTTCATGATGATCCACTCACTGTAGTGGAGACATATCGATTCTTAGGAGCGATTTTCAATGCCCGATTGACTTGGCTACCTGCCCTTCATCAGCTTAAGCTGAAGTGCTGGCAACACCTCGATACCCTCTGCTGCCTGAGTGACACCAACTCGGGTGCAGATCGCTCTACTCTTCTGAAGCTCTACAGATCCCTTGTTCAATCTCGCTGACCCGTGGCGGAACTGATGCCAGGGCTATCTTTGGTTAGACACTATCGATTCCCTATGGCAGAAGTTTGTCTTTGGAGTCTGCGCCGGCTCAGGATATAGCGTGCAGTACGGAGTGGAAGAGGACAACAACGTTGGGCACGGCACGCGGAAGTGCGCGTATTAGCGAGACGTCGGAGAGACGACAGCGAGCACGGTGTGCCTGAGTACGGGCGGCAGTTAGCGCTTGATCGCACTGGGGTCAGTAACAGCGGGCTGGCGCTGTGGCTTCTTGGCAATCTCGTGAAGCTATGCATGTGCTCGCTTCCTTGAAGGAACACGCTGTTACTATCGGACTAAGCAACGTCTGGTGTCTTCGCCACATCGATCCAGCAGCTGGCATTAAGTTAAGTAATTCAAGTCCTACCAACGATTAGTGAAATATAATGATGATTGCTCTTGAGGCAGTAAAGCGTTGCAAGGACTGTGATGGGATATTTCATGCCTCTTATTAAGTGTGTGGTTCGCTCCTTAATAGTATTGTTCTTACTTCAGCTGGCAAGTGTCTAAAACATTGATACGTGTGCACAGCCTTACCGAACGATCTATATTCCCTATCTAAAGATTGCCGTGTGGTGCCTTACAGGCCCACATAAGGTGCTCAATGTGATGCTTGGGTTTTAATGAGACAGTTCCGTTTGCATCATTCGTGTGCGTGGTTCTGCTTATGAAATCAGTTTTATGATTGTCAATTTTGTCGAAGTAGTAATGGCTCTGAGTACTACGCGACTTAACTTCTCAGGTCATCAGTCGCCTAGAACTTAGAACTAATTAAACCTAACTAACCTAACGACATCACACACATCCATGCCCGAGGCAGGATTCGAACCTGCGACCGTAGCGGACGCTCGGTTCCAGACTGTAGCGCCCAGAACCGCACGGCCACTTGGGCCGGCTGTCGAAGTATTTTTCTGTATAAATTTGAGTATTAAGGTGAAGGAAGGGTTGTTTGGTTCCGTGTTGTCGCTTCAGATTTATGTTTCAGAGATCGGCAGCAGTGGTCCACCGAAGTGCAGAGCCTCCCCTTTTAAATTACTAGTGGGCGTACGGGCGATGGAATTCGCCTGAGCTCGCGTGTGCTGTTTGGTTCCGATTTCGGTGTTCTGAACGGGGTGGAAGTACAAGTGGAGTCCTCATCTTAATTCGAAGATAAGTACTCAGTCGCCTCCACCGTTCGTGGCCAAGACGCGGCATCACAATCTCGGGCCTCAGTTATTGTGCAAGCTCCAGTTTTCTAAAACTTGTGGTGGCTCTGCAAGGTTTATTGGGTTAAATGTTTTAAATATTTGTCTTAAGAATTTTGAGGGATTTCTAGAAGAATGTGTCTTACTTGAAACCGTCTTCTAAAATTGCGGTGCAATTAAGCCTTAGTGGCGTATGTCAATTTTGATGGGGAAATAACTGGGTTATTATTGATCAAACTGTCTATAACCTTATAAAGTTGTTTGGTAATATCTCGCCCGGGAGGGGCGGTTTTCAATCTGTGTGGAAATAATAATTGATTTCCTGGTTATTTTATTTAAAGTTTATTTTAAATGATTGACTTGGCCCGAGTGGCGGTTTTTTAAATGTTTGCAAAGAGATTAATTCCCTTGTGGTTTTATATAACAAACAGTTTGTAAAATTGGCCTGAGTGGCGTTTCTTAAAGAAATTATTATCTGATTTATGATTTTAATTCTCTTAATGATTTATCTATGAAGCAAATAAATATGATGGAATGAAATGGTCACTGTGTGGGTCAAGTCCTTCCACTCCCTCCATTAAGGAATTTGCAGTTCAAAACAGAAATAACGTTCCAGTTGCTGCGCGGGATTAGCCGAGAGGTCTTAGGCGCTGCAGTCAAGGACTGTGCAGCTGGCCCCGGCGGAGGTTCGAGTCCTCCTTTGGGCATGGGTGTGTGTGTTTCTCCTTAGGATAATTTAGGTTAAGTAGTGTGTAAGCTTAGGGACTGATGACCTTAGCAGTTAAGTCCCATAAGATTTCACACACATTTGAACATTTTTTTGAACGTTCCAGTTGACTTTTACTATGTTGAAATATTATTGGGCTTTCAGCCGAGGAAGTAGTTTAAATTTTCTTTAATATGGATTTTAGCCGAGATATGTAAATGCTCACCTTTTGAAGAATTTTCTTTGCTGATCTGAAATATTATTTGGATCTTTACCCGAGAAGATATTTTAATTTTACTTAAGTAAGGCCTTCAGCCGTTTCTCTAAATCCTTGTGTTTTGAAAGGAATTATTTAAACTTTGTTATTGAGAAGTTACTTGGGCCCTCAGATGTTTTAAAGAGAAAGCTGTGCATTGGTTTTCGACGAATAAAGTCATGTCTTTTTGTGTAACTAACAGTAACTGGTCTTGGCCCCTTTCCACAAGCTGATCCGCTCTGTCCTGTGAAACTAGATTTCAGTCACTCCGACGAACATGTCGGCAAGGTAATTATTGGCCATGCAGGACTGGGTTACAAAGGATACGCATCTTCGAACTACCCTTGGAGGTTCCGTTTGGCTGGTGATGGATGCAGCGCGCCCATATGGAAGGATGCTTAACCATGTGGAGGAAAAATGTTCTAACTTCACTTCTTACTCCGTTCTCAGTGGGGTAAGACAGATCAGAATAGAACTGACACAATATATTCCCTCCTACTTGTTCATCGGCGGATTCGGAGCAGTAATCATCTACGATGGACAACTCCAAACATGCTCGGGATGCGGGAAGGTAGGCCACGTCCTATCAGAATGCATGTAGATAAGGGTTGTGCAAATTCCAACTGGCGAATCCGCGCCTACGGCCACGCCGTCGCCGCTGACAGTAAGGTACTGCACCTTCCTGGCAGCTTGCGACAACCGCCAGCAGCACAGCCTGCTACCTCTAAAGAAACGACGTACAATTCGTCGGTGACGCCGTTGACCTACGGGCAGGGATCAATAAGAGGGACGGAAATTGATCCCATGGTAGAGCTTTCGTTCCTGAGCGCCGGGAGTCACTTACGCACTCGGAAACGTAGGTGCACAGGCGCAAACGAGACGATCGCCGAAGCGCCACAAGAAACGGTGGCTAGCGCCGCCGGACACCTGCTTGATGAACTACACGGCAGACGGAATTAAGTACAGCGACGACACGGTGGACTGGAGGTTGTTCCTGCCTCGCAGCAGTACGGAGCGAATCACACGAGGCAAGGACCGAAGGCAGAACAACCAGAAGGAGATCCGCCAGTAACAGTCCCTCCATCCACCGCAACATCACTTTTGCCGTCGATCTGCCCGACGCAGCCACAATAGTGGGTGTGGCGTCCACCGGCTGTTAGCCACGCAGAAGATGTAGACGATCATGCAGACGCCAGGTCGCCGGGCAGCAGCATTCAAGTTTACATAAGCGTGCACTTTACCCATTGAGGAACAGCGGCAGCATATAGAAAAGCCTCTATTAACATTAACACAGTCAGAACGCCGATCAAGTTGCATTTACTACGAGACATGCTGCGTGCGTTAGAGGTCGATATCGTCCTGCAGGAAATATGTGTCGAGAGCTTTCCCGATCCGAGAACGATACATACATCACACACACACAATAGACGGTGGCAGCGGGACAGCGATACTTCTACGCGAAGGCATAGCAGCCGAGGATGTAGTGTACCCGCCGTCAGCGCGAGGGCAGGCGCCAACAGCGCTAGCAGTATGGATCGTTAATATCTATGCTCCTTAGGGGTCAGACAGAAGGCGCGATCGTTCCCGACTGACAACAACATGTCACCTCTGGGGGCGTACTGGCGTCGACAAATTTTGATCACACCTTCCACAGGGTGAGCCATGCCTATTTTATGGAAACGATGCCGCACATGAAGCGTGCTGTCACAGGCGTGATGCGACTACTCCGCGGCACCTGCTCCAAAGTGGACATGAATGGACGCATGATGGGGCCCATCACCAACTTTACTATCGGTGAGATAATACTTTATACCATCGCTCTCGAACCGTTGCTATGCGGGCTCCAGAAACAAATCGATAAGGCACCACAAATTTATATGCATTACATACTTGGATGACCTAGTGTTTTTGGCACTGTCGGACGACGAGGCAACAGCTGCTTTGCATTGAATTAATTTTCACGGTGAGGCTACTGGTATTCGTATGATGACAAAGCCGGGAACAATGAATATTGGGAGAGGGAAGTGTGGCACCATTACAGACGATATACAACAAACACCGTAGCACTCAGCTACAGACGTCTTCTGCAAGCGATTCGTACGAGTGTTCGGAGTCACAGGTTAAAGTTGGTCGGATTTAAAGAGTGGGAAAGGGACCAAACTACGTGATCAGCAGTCCCTTGTTCCGAATAAAACCATGCCATAAGTTTGAGAATAAATCAAACGAGACCGACAACTCAAAATGAAAGGAAAAATCACAGAACGATGAAGGGCAACAAACACGTAAATTGACAAAATGGGACAAGAAAACCACAGAAACGCAAGAAACGGAATGAAGAGATTACCATGGCTGGCTGTCCATGAGAATAACAAAGGAGAAGTCAGCCACTCTGCAACACATTTAAACCTCCACCCTAGAAGCACTAGGCGTTGTCAAACAAAATTAGCGGCAATGATTCCTGTAACCCAAGATTTCGTCGCTGGTCAGTCAAAGTGGGACAGTACACCAGAATATGGGTCATTGTCAACCGGGTTCCGCACCGACACTCAGGTGGGTCTGCATGGCACAGGAGGTAACCGTGGGTCGCCCAACCTTGGCCAATGTGGGGCCGGCAGAGGACAACTGATTCCCTGCGAGAGGCCTGCATGGAAGTCTTCCACACATTCGTAGTCTCCTTAATGACACGCAGTTTGTTGTGTGTACTGTTATGCCATTCCATCTCCCAAAGTCGAAAAACCCTACGGCGTAAATCAGAAAGAAGGTCAGGTTCATAGATGCCCATCTCCAGAAGCGGTTTCCACGGAACCTGTTTGGCCAGCCTGTCGGCAAGTTCGTTGCCTGGAATGTCGACGTGTCCTGGGGTCCACACAAACACCACTGAACAACGGGACCGGTCCAAGGCATAGATTCTCCTGCATGGACGCTACCAAAGGATGGCGAGGGTAGCACTGGTCGATAGCTTGTAGGCTGCACAAGGAGTCAGTATACAGAAGAAACGATTCCCCGGGGCATGAATGTGTATACTGAAGTGCACGAGAGATGGCCACCAGCTCCGCAGTGAATACACTGCAGCCATTAGACAAGGAATACTGTTCAAAATAGCCTCTGTGGACGTAGGTGAAACGAACATGGCCATCAGCCATGGAGCCGTCGGTGTAAACCACTTCAGAGCCCCAGAATATGTCAAGAATCGAGAAGAAGTGGCAGCAGAGAGTAACAGGAGTAACTGCGTCCTTGGGGTCATGTGAAAGGTCTAGACGAATCTGTGGCCTAGGTGTACACCATGGAGGTTTATGTGGAATGACCTGGATGGGAGGTGGTGAAGGGAAGGACTCCAGTTCAGGCATAAGGGACTGCACACAGACCACAATTGTTAACCCTGACATGTGCAGCCGATGTGGGAGATGAACTACCGTGGGTGGAAAAAGGAAATGGTAATTTGGATGTGCAGGAGAACTACGAATGTGTGCAATGTAACTGGCGAGCAGTTGTGCCCGCCAGATCCGCAATGGAGGGACTCCGGTCTCCACCAGGACACTGGTCACCGGAATAGTTCCAGAAGTTCCCGTCGCTAGGTGGACGCCTGGGTGGAGTACACGCAGTGCTGAGGGCGCCATCGAACTATAAACCAGAGTCCCATAATCAAGGCGAGATTGAACAAGGGATCTGTAGAGCTTCAGAAGAGTAGAGCGATCTGCACCCGAGTTGGTGTCACTCAGGCAGCAGAGGGTATCGAGGTGTTGCCAGCACTTCAGCTTTAGCTGATGAAGGGCAGGTAGCCAAGTCAATCGGGCACTGAAAATCGGTCCTAAGAATCGATATGTCTCCACTACAGTGAGTGGATCATCATGAAGGTAAAGTTCTGGTTCCGGATGAACAGTACAATGCCGACTGAAGTGCATGACACATGACTTAGCGGCCCAAAACTGGAAGCCCATGACTGCACCTTGTGGATGGCACCCTGTAGGCGCTACTTAACAGCACCAGTACTGGTGGAGCAGTATGAAATGCAGAAGTCGTCTGCATACAGAGAGGGTGAGACAGACGGCCCTACAGCTGCTGCTAGACCGTTAATGGCCACTAAAAATAGTGATACACTCAATACAGAGCCCCGTGGGACCCCATGCTCCTGGATATGGGGGTAACTGTGGGAGGCATCAACTTGGACACGGTAAGTATAGAGCGACAGAAAATTCTGGATAAAAATCGGAAGTGGGCTTCGGAGACCCCACCCATATAATGTGGCAAGGATATGATGTCGCCAGGTGGGGTCATCCGCTTTGAGTAGATCAAAAAAGATGACAACAAGGTGTTGCGGTCTGGAAAAGGCTGTTCAGATGGCGGATTCGAGGGACTCAAGGTTATTAGTGGTAGAGCGCTCCTAGTGGAAGCCTCCCTGACATGGAGCCAGTACACCACGTGACTCCAGGACCCATCCCAACCGCCAACACACCATACATTCCAGCAGCTTACAACGTTGGTGAGGCTGATGGGTCGATAGCTGTCCACTTCAAGCAGGTTTTTACCGGGTTTGAGCACCAGAACCATGGTGCTCTCCTGCCATCGCGATGGAAAGACGCCATCGCACCAGATCTGGTTGAAGAAGTCGAGGAGATGGCGTTTGTAGTCAGACGATGGACGTTTAATTATCTGACTCTGGATCCAATCTGACCCAGGAACTGTGTCGGGGCAATGGGCAAGTGAGCTGAGAAGCTCCCACTCCGTAAATGGGTCGTTGTAGGATTCACTGTGGCGAGTAGTGAACGAGAGGACTTTCCTTTCCATCCGCCGTTAGAGGGTGCAAAAGGCTGGGTGGGTAGTTCTCCAACACAGAGGCTCGAGCATAGTGCTCAGCAAAGTGCTCTGCAATCGCGTTTGTGTAGGTACATAGCACGCTATTGATGGTAACGCCAGGGACACCTGTTGGGGTCTGGTACCCAAAAAGACGCCTAATCTTCGTCCAGAGTTTGGAAGGTGGAGTATGACACCCAATGGTCGACACATAGCTCTCACAACACTCTTGTTTCCGTCGTTTTATAAACTGGTGTACACGGGCACGGAGCCGCTTAAAAGGTATCAGATGCTCTAGAGAAGGGTGCTACTAATATCACTGTAGAGCTCGCCGACGCTCTTTAATTGCCCCAGCGACTTCTGGCGACCACCAAGGGACTGTCTTTCGCCACGGGCACCCTAAAGAGGAAGGGCTCGCGTTTTCTGCCACAGAAACGACTGTGTTAATCACCTGCTCAATCATCACATCGATGTTACCATGCGGGGGACAGTCTACACTGACTGCAGAGGTGGAAGTTTCCCAGTCTGCCTTGTTTAAAGCCCATCTGGGCAAGCGTCTGTGCGCCTGATGCCAGGGCAGTGACAGGAAGATGGGGAAGTGGTCACTACCACACAGATAGTCATGTGCTCTCCAGTGGTTAGATGGGAGAAGTCCTGGGCTGCAAATTGATAAATCAATGTCCGAATAACTACCTCGAGCCCCACTGAAATGTGTGGTGGCTCAGTATTTAAGAGGCAGAAGTCGAGTTGTGACTCGAAATTTTCGAAATTGGGAAGGGAGTGACCCAAGGGGCCCCTTCCTAGCGAGAGGTGCTGAAGTACTCTTCTCTGGCTCAGAAGTGAGGACTGAAATCCCCGATGGTTGGGGGGGGGGGGGCAGGGTGTTGCTCCTGAAGTAGGTGGTATGGGACCAACAGTGAGGGAGGTGCCCCCCACCATCAAGGGCGCAGATATAGTTTCCTGGTTCTGAGTGGCGACAGGAATTCGAGGAACTGATGGGGCGACAACTGTCTTGCGGCAGCGGAATAGGAGGAGATCATAGTCAGAGGATGCAGGTACTCAAATTTCCTCTTAGCCTCAGTGTAGGTCAGTCAGTCCAGGGTCTTATATTCCATAATTTTCCTTTCTGTAAAATCCTGCAGTCTGGCGAGTAAGGTGAATGATGCTCTCTGCAGTTGACACAGATGGGAGATGTGGCACATGGAGTATTGGGATATGATGGATGCCCACAATCTCGACAGGTTGAGCTGGAAGTACAGCAGAAAGACATATGGCCGAACCTCCAGGACTTAAAGCACCACATTGGGGGAGGGATATATGGCTTGACGTCACAGTGGTAGACCATCATCTGTATCTTCTCGGACAATGTGTCATCCTCAAAGGCCAAGATGAAGGTACCGGTGGCAACCTGGTTATCCCTCGGACCCCGATGGACGCAGACGAAATGAACACCTCGCTGCTCTAAATTGGCGAGCAGCTCGTCATCAGATTGCAAAAGAAGGTCCCTGTGGAATATAATAACCTGGACCATATATAAGCTCTTAAGAGTCATGATGCTAACAAACATCCCCCGACTTGCCACAAGCGAGTAGTGCCCATGACTGGACAGAGGATGTTGTTTTTATCAAAACTGACCCAGAGCACATTTTGGACAAGCCCTCCACCTCCCAAGACTTGTCGTCCAAATGCTCAACAAAAAAACTGAGGCTTCATGTACAACTCTCGTATAGATGAGGTACAGGGGCGAATAAGCTTCACTGCCATCCTTAGCCTGGTGTTCCTCCCATGGTGTGGACAGGGAGAGGAACGATTTGGGGTCATATTTCTTGGCACTGAAGCTATACTTTGCCCACTTAGAGACTGCTGGCGGCGGACCACCAGCAAGAGATGACATACTACGCTTCATGGCATGTCATCCACTCTGATGCCACCCACTCCGACCAGGGGCCCTCCCCATGGGCGCCATCCAGCCACAGCAAAGGCAACCTGGCAGGATGACAATTGCTGGGTGTCACGATGCCCCAGGATGATGGGCATCTACTCCTTGGCATACATGCGGAGTTAATGGTGCAGGCATCAGCAGAGCGATCCCTGTGATGTTGGGGGGCCCCACCTCAATGGACTGGCTACCGTGCTGGGTACAAGGTGCAAAGAAGTCCATGGTCATCGTTGGCACAGAAAGTGACACTACATAGGCATGGTGGAAAATGCACCCAGGAAGGTGTCCTCGCCCAAGAGATGGAGGATGGGCGGGACTGCAATGAGATGACGAGAAAGTGGGCTAAAGATCTCAATGCACGTTGGACATGATGCACCATGTAAGGCGCTCTTACCCAATTGTCTCGCCCTTCGGGAAAATTTTGGAAAATGGTCAAACCCTAAAGGGGATCATCACAAAAGGCCGAAACATGTGAGACTCCTTTTAGCCGCCTCTTACAACATGAAGGAATACTGAATGGGGGGCTCCATATGGTTCCCAAGTTGTGCAGCGACCATAAACCATAAAATACCAAATAAGCAGCAACTTGCGACTGGTTGCTGCTTATTTGGTAATTTTAGGCAGGAATACCTCGGGCTTATTCTAACCCCCGGACCCGCAAGGGGTGACAGGTTAAGGGCACTACACATGCTAAATGGGTCACCTTTGCCAACACCTATCTAGCTTCTCGTATCCCCCATCTGGTCCAAGTCCTTCCATTGCCAGTGGTGTTGGCGTGCCCTATCCTAGGGGCATTAGGATGTTTTGTGAGGACAATGCTCTTTTTTTAAAGTCGGATATGAAACCCTTACACTCCCTGGTAATCGTGGAAGTCTTGGGCTAGTCCCCTTCTCCGACCGAGCAGTGGCGATTTATGTAAGCACGACGATTAAGTTGTGGATACGACACTGAACACGTCTGACGGGCACCTTGATAGAGTAACTGGCACCAACTTGTCGTGTGGCGCTGGTAACGGTGGCTCATAGCACACCACCACTTGCCCACATACGAAACTTTTTTAAGAACTACCGACTCCAGGACTGCAACGGCACGTGATATACACTGAAGCGCCATAGAAACTGATATAGGCATGCGTATTCGAATACAGAGTGTTGTAAACAGGCAGAAGACGAGGCTGCGGTCGGCTACGCCTATATAACACAACAAGTGTCTGGCGAAGTTGTTAGATCAGTTACTGACGCTACAGTGGCAGGTTATCAAGATGTAATTGAGTTTGAACGTGGTGTTACAGTCGACGCACGAGCGATGGGACACATCATCTCCGAGCTAGTGATGATGTGGGGATTTTTCCGTTCGATCATTTCACGAGTGTACTGTGAATATGAGGAATCCGGTAAAACATCAAATCTCCAACATCGCTGCGGCTGGAAAAAGATCCTGCAAGATGGGGACCAACGACAACTGAAGAGAATCGTTCAACGTCACAGAAGTACGGCCCTTCCACAAATTGCTGCATATTTCAATGCCGGGCTATCGACAAGTGGCAGCGTGCGAACCATTCAAAGAAACATCACTGATATAGGCTTTCGGAGCCGAAGGCTCACTCTTGTAGTCTTGATGAGTACATGACACAGAGCCTTACGCTTCGCCTGACTCCGTATTAATCTAGAGAGGACATTCGTTGAATTCGAATTATTCAGATAGAACTCTGGCTAGTGAAGAGGTAGTCTTTAGTTAAGAACAGTGACCGTGGGTTTTTTGTCTCAATGCTCGTCGTTGAATATGAGCAGTCTCGGAATTCTACGCACTCACTTTTCTAGACAAACAGTTCACACATATGAAAACATTACAATACTTAACAGTTACACAGATGTGTCGCAAGCAAAGCGCGACATGCAAAATAAGCAATCGTTTACGGTACAAACAATCCTAAGTCGCTCTATACAACTGTCTAATCTCGAAGGTACTATTCAATTGGGCCGCGACCAGTCAGACAGGGCTCTTACGTCCTCTTCGTACAGGGGCCGATGCTGTAGCGTTGACATCCTGGAGAGGGGTCAGTCAATGTGTGATTGGCTGATGTCATCTCACAGCCATGTCGTACGTCCGACCTTTGTATCAACAGTGAGTGTACTAATGTGTGCAAACTTAGCTTACCACTTAGCAAGCAGATGAATAAAACATCTGAACTGTCTTCTCGAGCCCAGGGTGTCCGACACTCTAAATAAATATGACCCTGAAAGGCACCTAATATCAGGTGCGGATCGTCACAAAAATCATCAGAAATGCTGCTGTCACGTAACTAGAATGCATGAATTAATAAAAGTGAAAGTTTTCAGTCTATTCTAGAAAGACAACACAGCTATTCCCTTTTTTATTCTACATATAATTTATCAGTTGTTGCTTTCAGGGGTCAAGTGATAAACAACAATCATGTTCAATTACTTTTGACACTCCAATAACAAAATATTTAATTCTTGGACATATTGAAATGACGATTATTAAAATCGTTATCTCTACTCAAGAAAATTTTTCATAACAGGAAAGAATGATTATTAAAAATTCTCATCAGCTCATTTAAATCTACGTTGTCGTAACTGGTCACTGCAATGAGATGGTGGAGAATAAATTTACTTTTTGAAACAATGAAAAACCTCATGTACTCGATGTGAGGATAGGTTAGTATCCTAGCTTTTGATATTCAATGGTCAAAGCGTAAGCAAGTTGGAGTGAGCAAAATCTAGACTCGACATTTACGGTGGCCTAATGCACGATGGTACTTTACCAAGCGGCATCTACAATGGCATTGTCTCCGTGCTGGATCTGAAACACTAATTCCCTACTCTGGCCTTGATAGAATTCACTCAGTCGCAACTTTCCAGCGTTCTGTAGAACGTTAAATCTTCCTCTAAATGAAATAATGGCTACAGCACACTCATTATTGGCAGGAGCGACGTGCACAATTTCTTTGCCTGCAAAAATTCCCCCAGGAATAATTAACTACCGCTTTGCTATCTGTCGCCACTATGCGTCAAGCATATCGCCCTCACTTTGCAGAAAACAAGCTCTCAACGGCCTCGCTTCTTTCCACACACTTGTGCGGTCGGCCGCGAGACGAGAGAGAGAGAGAGAGAGAGAGAGTGAGAGCCTTGAGGTCTCAAAATGCTTTTATATAATGGGGATTTCCCCACCGTGTCGCGTCTGTGTCGCCAAGCATGGCTTCAGCCAGTCACCGCCTCCCTAGAGGTGAATAAACATTTTTATTTATCTTGCTGGGTCGCAGCCTAGCCCTGTCAGTGATGTGCAGCCACTTACCCTCGATCCCTGCCTTATTAACGTAAAAATGAATAATGTAATGTTCTGGTCTTATTCATTTCAGCTCTGAAGCTCGCCATTCTCTTGCTAAATGGAAGTTTTACGATACCATTAACCACCGGCTCGGTTCGTCTCCAAAATGCGTTTCGCTTTAACTTGTTTTGTTCCATACCACGGTCCATAGAGATTGTTTTGTTAGTTTTCAGTACATGAGTTTAACTATGCCTTTTGCTGATATAATGAAATTATTATTTTCTGAGCATCTCATACTGTACCGTCCTGTTGTTATGGACCAAACTCATGTAAGGTCCCTAAAATCCGGACACCTTACAGCATTCTCTTCCCTACCATTCCCAACTGGCGTGCGGTCGCTTGACTTTGTGCCGTAACAGTGGGTACATCCTTCATGGATATACATAGTGTAAAAACAGTATTTCAGCGATAATTGTCAGTCATTTATAACCGTTTTAATATTCTTGTTTATTTTTTTTTTTATTTACACGTCAAGTTCCGTAGGACCAAATTCAGGAACAATTATCCATGGTCTTGGAACATGTCAGTACATGAAAATACAACTGAAAAGTAATAACATAAAAATAAAATGTTTATGAACCCGAAAGAAGTCGGTCCGTTAGTTTAAGTAAACACAACAAGAATCAGCTTACTTTTGCAAGGAACAAAAATGGCTCTGAGTACTATGGGACTTAACTTCGGAGGTCATCAGTCCCCTAGAACTTAGAACTACTTAAAGCTAACTAACCTAAGGACATCACGCACATCCAGGCCGAGGCAGGATTCGAACCTGCGACCGTAGTGGTAGCACGGTTCCAGACTGTAGCGCTTAGAACCGCACGGCCACTCCGGCCGGCCTTCAAGGAACTCCTCGACGGGTTAGAAGGAGTGACCCATGAGGGTAGGTTATTGAAAATGGATGCAGCAGTATACTGCACACCTTTGTGCACAAGAGTTAAGGAAGTTCAATCCAAATGCAGGTTTGATTTCTGCCGAGTATTAACTAAGTGAAAGCTGCTTATTCTTGAGAATAAGCTAATATTGTTGACAAGAAATGACAGTAAGGAATACATATACGTATATATATTGAGAGGCCAGTGTCAAAATAACCAGTCTCGTGAACAGGGGTCGACAGGAGGTTCGTGAACTTTCACCACTTATTGCCTGAACCACCTATTTCTGAGTCAAAAATATCCTTTCAGAATGGGAAGAGTTACCCCAAAATATAATACCATATGACATAAGAAAATGAAAATAAGCAAAGTAGACTAATTTTCGTTTTCGTGTCGAACGATAACTCACTACAGATATCATTCGAATAGTAAAAATGGATCTTTCAAGAAGATCCTGAACTTAGGCTTTCCACGACAGTTTACTATCTATCTGAGCACCTAGAAATTGAACTGTTCAGTTTCATTAACCATATGCCCATTCTGTAAAATTAAAACGTCATGTTTTGTTGAAATGTGTTAGAAACTGTAAAAACTGAGTCTTTTTGCGATTTAGCGTTAGTTTAGTTTCTACAAGCCTTGAACTTAGGTCATGAACTGCAGTGTTTGAAACTGAGCCAATGCTGCACTCGTCATTTACTACCAATCTAGTGTCATCAGCAGACAGAAATATTTTAGAGTTACCTGTAACAGGAGTGACCCCAATACTGATCCCTGGGGCACCCTGCACTTGACCGTACCCCACTCAGACCCCACATAACAGCCATTCTCAACATTGTATATAATAATCTTTTGCTCTCTGTTACTAAAGTAAGAGATGAACCAATTGTGAGCTACTCTCCATATTCCGTAATCGTCATTCACCCTTTTACTAACATAATGTATATCTACTAATCAAGAGTGAATAAAAATATGTCTGTGGCTGTGCTACTGTTTCCCTGCACCCTAGTTGGAAGAAACACAGTCTTCATCAGATCATATCAACTTAGATCTTCCAACATCATTTTTCTTGCACCATCATACACAAAATTTATAATGAGTCACCACATATAACTAATTTCTGGTACGTCCTACAAAGTGATTCAAGAGCCATCTCTAGTTTGAGCAGAAATGCTCTGAATTCAGACTTAAGGGACCTATAAATAACAACAATTGGAAGTATAGTTTAACTAAATTCAACTGCCGCTGCACAACATTCAAATATCTGTTCAGTGTAGTGCCGTGATACGTCTGTGGACTCAAATTGAATACGGTTTTTTAGTTACATAGCCACTCCCCCACCCCACAAGGAACTCCATGAAAAACAGCCTGCTAATCTGTATCCTGGTGAAGGAAGCCTCTGAATTGTCAAATTAAGTGGTGCTCCGACATACCAACAATTTCAGAGTCAACATCTATAAGCAGTTCGCTAACTTTATCTCTAATACCTCTTTCATTTTGATGAAGTATGCTAATTCCTTCTCTACTTGAAAACATGACATCCTCTGAAGGTGATTCATTGGTAAGAGGGACTTCCTTTAAGTAGGTATACCCATCAGCTGACTTCAATCTAAAAAAGATGCACCTCTAACACCTACTACTACCGGAATTTTTCCATGAGTGATCCCACCATCACCGACTGTCACCTATAAACTTTTCCGGCCTCCCCTTCCCATACCTATTAAGGTGCAAGCCATGGCTAGTTAAACCTGATCTACTGATAGACTGAACTGGCACCATCGAAATATGAGCCACATTAAGATGAGGCCGATCATGAAGCTGAAACAGTTGCACGAAATGCACATTAGTGCCACCATTTTGAGTAGCTATCTTTACCAGGTCACACCTACATCATATTCCCCGTCCCTATCAAGACTTCCCTGCCCCACCAACTATCACTACCTGATTCTGCTTTGTAAAATTCCAACATAACTCCCCTATGCTGTCAGTCACCTAAGCCAACCTTGTACTAGGCTTCACAATGCTGGTGACCTGGTACTCACTCCCCAACATTTCGTGCAACCGCTGGCCCACACCTCTACCGTGCGAACTATCTAGCAGCAGAACCTTCTTCTTTCTGTTTGACTTTGCAACTAACCTAGGCCTCCTAACTGCTGTGGGTTGCTGCATGTCCCCTTCATCTACAGCTACGAGAGGTTCCTCTCCACTCAACTCTGACAGTTGGTCAAATCTATTGCATATACCCAAAGTATAACTGTCTGAATACCTCCTCCTCATAGCTGCCTTCTTGCCAACTGCCAGTTCCCATTCCCCACGACTCTTCATCCTCCTCAACCTATCTAGTTCCTCCTTTGTGCGTTTTAACTGCACATGAAGGGCACAAATCTTATGCTCCTGCTCCTCCATCAACTTATTTCTACTACAGATTCTGCATTCCCAGGAGAGGATCTCGCTAGAATGCCCACTGGCTTCCCCACTGCATTCCCCTCAATGAAAATACTTTGACCAAATCCCATACCTTAATCCACTACTCACAACCTACGACAGAGCCTACACTACTCACTCGTGGTAAAATTTTACTGTTACTGAAAAAAAACTATACATATGTTCAGTTACACCAGTAGAACTATTTATTCAACTAACAATAGCTGTCTCGAAATTCTCTGTTTACTAAGAAAGCAACTACTTGTATTTATATTACTACACCACAGCTAACATCAATACCAACAAAACTTCACAGAATTATTAGCTAAAACCAAAAATTATGTGGCCACTGGATCACTCAACGAAGCTTAAACACTGAATGAAAATTTTACTGAAATATTTCACTAGAAACAATAAGAAACGTCAGCTGAAAACTAAAGCACGAAACTACTTCAACGCACAGAAAACTCTAAAAAACACAGCTAGTGAACGTTTCCATAAGTTTATTAAATCGTTATTTCGCCACAAACAGCAGGAAACACCGCTGAAAACTATTAAATTTAATAACTGTATAACAGTGCACAAATAACTTTGTCAGTACTTAGCTTTATACCCGATACACCTGCAACTGCGCACTACTGAGGCGTGAGGCTTGGACGAACGACGTAAGCACTCACGAATAACAGACCACTCGAGCCAATAACACAGGAAGAATGACTGAGATTAATGAAAATCCACTAATAAGTTACTTTTACAGCGAATATTAACACAAATAAACTTTAAAATAACTAACTGAAGACTAAAACTTTATAAAATATTGAGGAACGACTTCAACAGCAGTCCAGCATACGTGACGTCACACCAATCTTTTTGTCACTATCTAAGTTAACTTATTCTGTTGTTCCTTTGAGGTAACTCACTGGAATACTGTAGATCTACTTGCCTTCCCAATAATTCTTTTCAATTATATCTACATGTACATACATACTCTACGAGACACCCTACGCGGCCAGAGTGGCCGAGCGGTTCTAGGCGCTACAGTCTGGAGCCACGCGACCGCTGCGGTCGCAGGTTCGAATCCTGCCCCGGGCATGGATGTGTGTGATGTCCTTAGGTTAGTTAGGGTTAAGTAGTTCTAAGTTCTAGGGGAATGACGACCTCAGAAGTTAAGTCCCATAGTGCTCAGAGCCATTTGAACCATTTTGAGACACCGTACTGTGGATGGCAGAGGGTACCACGTACAACAACTGGTCATTTCCTTTCCTATTCCAGTCGTAAATACAGCGGGGGAAAAGAACTGTCTATAAGCCTCAATATGAGCCCTATTTGCCTTACCTTATCTTCACGGTCCTTACACGAAATTTAATTTGGCGGCAGTAGAATCTTTCTGTAGTCTACCTCAAATGCCGCTTCTCTAAATTTACTCATAGTGCCTCCCGAAATGAGCACGTCCTCTCTTTCTGAGTATATCACGGGGGGAAGTCTGGAACTGTATTTTCATTTACGTGGTTCTTAACTCCTCTATACCCAGTCTATTATTTGGATCTATACGTGAAGATATTTAAATGTATAGATGCAATTTATTGTTCCACGCTAGGTAGTTGTTTGTGTTCTGTTTAATACTCGACAATTTTTCTGTCTAATCGAAACAATATCCGCAAACCCGTTAAGTTCTGCACTTCCATACCACATTAATTTCCTCTTCTGCTCCTTTGCAAACCATTGCCTTCAACTCTGTATCATCCTAAAAGTCAGGAAGTGATTTTTAGACTCCATTCTGGCTTGTCTCATATCTCGATGGTTTTAAATGGGCTCTCTATTCTAAGCAATTTTTACTCTTAATCGTTATACGTTTCTCTCCTCAGTCCTTTTAATAAGGTTCTATCTTCTGTCATCTTACACCATTTCTCTCTGACTTTCATTAACAAGCAATTTAACAGGCGTTCGAGCGTCCTTGGGCTCTCTAGACCTTGTGAAAGCCCCGATACCAAATATAAAGCCCTTATAAAACACTGGACACCTGTAAGGTGAGTAATTATTTAAAAAAACCTCCATAAACTAGATGGAATAACATAAACAAAAATGTTATTGTGATTTACATTTTATTTTCGTCCTAACATTTCACAGTTAATCTGTTATCACTTAGATTCGTTTGTTTTAAAGTATACTGGCTATGATTGCATGTAGAATGTTTCAGAATAAGAAAAACTGACACATGTCTGACTCAAATGGAGCAATGTGTTCCGCGCATTAACAGCGGCGCGGCTGTTTGCGGTTATGGCCGCCGTCGCCTCGCGCTTGGCTGCTGACGTGACTCGCCCAAGGGGAACGAGAACTTGTCCTCATGTGACGCACTTGGAGGGTCGCGCCACGTACGTGGGCTTCACTTTTTGTAGGCAGCATTATTTGAACACGGGACCCACGTAAACGGATCTCCCACTCGCCTCCTGTCACGCTCGGGTGCTCTAGAAAAGGAACACAACACCCATGTTTTGCATGTAAAAATTCAACAACCTGTTCCTAGGTAGTCGGTGTTATTTATTCTGTGTCTAGAAATTTAATTTTTGTGGTCTGAGATGTCCCTGGTAAAGAGAATTTGGACCAGTGTCTTATTCCATATTCTGTCTATACTTCTAAAACTGTTTGTATCGATATAATTCGCCCTATATATGAGATGGAACTACAAATGTGGCTTTTTTCTACATATAGTTCACAAAGTTATTAAGAGATCTCAATGAATAATACAACAGAAAAACCCATTCCTTAGCTTTTGTGTGACGGTCTGCCTGTCTCTAGTGAACGTATCAGAGAGAAACTATTAGAGGATTTCAGCGGAGTTTAGGTTCACATTTTTGCTGGTTTTTCAGTCATAAAGCAGTGCAATACGTGTTCACCAACAACAGGTAAGAGTCAGGGCCTCTTTTTTTACTTAGAGTTACCGTTAATTAATAGAGTTATAAGAAAAATTAATGTAGCTGTATTTACTCTCAACACTTCAAGAAACTGCAGACACAAAAGTGTCTCTGAGCACTATGGGACTTAACTCCTGAGGTCATCAGTCCCCTAGAACTTAGAACTACTTAAACCTAACTAACCTAAGGACATCACACACATCCATGCCCGAGGAAGGATTCGAACCTGCGTCCGTACCGGTCGTGCGGCTCCAGACTGAAGCGCCTAGAACCGCTCGGCCACTCAGGCCGGCTGCAGACACACGAAAAGCGCCAACTGAAATATTATAGCCGTAAGAGACTATACTGGAAGTGATTTATATAAGTCCACGAATTCGTCAACTACAATGATTAGAGAAATAAACTGTTAATGTGATGTTAGTCCAATATGAAATTAAAAACACGTTCCATGGCGTCATTGTTACAATTCACATGATTTAAAACAGATTTTGAGAGACCTACTCCGTTTTACATATATTTGCAGGTTAGAAGTTTGGTTAGTGAATCGAGGCTTGGATAATACTCGTAAAGTAGAGGGTAATGAGAAAGACGATGAAAAGTTTAAAAAATTGGTATAGCATTACGAACGATACAGTACGTGAAAGAAAAGCTCTCAATTGTTTTAAAGTGGTGCAAGCACATTTGTTTGGTAAACTGACGACAAGGCAAGGGCACCATAGACCTTATTTGCTGAAAATGGTGGTGAAGCAGGCAGAGAAAGCATTTTGTGTGCTAGGATTTGCCCGTTGACAATCTGCAGTGAGAGTACAACCAGCTTTCCATTGCAAATTTCACAAGACACCAAAAGAATACAACAGCATAGTGAATTAGGATGGTTGTTTGTGCGACGCAGAGCTTTCGGATCGACCGGGAATGTCAGAACAGAAAGAGGACCTTTGAAGGACATGACTTTGTCAAGTCCCACAAAGTATACCTATCGAGCTACAGCAGAACTGAAAATGCCTCCACATTTCGACAATTGTGTCCTTATTGCCTGAAAGAGGCATTGTAGACCTCTCTGGATAGGCCGTGTTGCGACTGCTGACCTGGCGCTACCGAATTGTCCACCACGGTAGCCTTATTTGAGGCCTTGCGATTTTTTGTTTTGGATCTCCATCAAGGATCCCATTTCTGCTCTACCTCTACCACTGAACCTTAAAGACTTCTACTGATTTACTGGGTCGAGTGTGAACAGAATTGGACAACCGATTAGATGTGTGCACTTTGAGGAAGGATGGACAGAGAGAACATTTTTAACATTATAAAAAGGACATTGACAGTTTGTCTGTCACATACTGTGTCATTTGTTTCATTGTTCTTATCCGTTATCTGCATCAGTTTTTTGAAATATTTCATGAACTTGATACAAGGGGCGTTCAATAAGTAGTACTACACATTATTTTTCTGAAAGCAGGTTGGTTTTATTTAGGATTCCAATATATCATACTATTTCCCACTATTTTGACTACAAAATCCTGTTTTTCAACATAGCCTCCGTTCAATGCGACGGCCTTGCGCCACGTCACTAGGGAGGCCTGTATGCCCGCATGGCACCACTCTACTGGTCGACGTAGGAGCCAACGTCTTGCTGCGTCAATAACCTCTCCATCATCCAAGTACCTGCGGAGTCCATCCTTAGTTGGGCCATACAGATGGCAGCCGGAAGGTGCGAGGTCCAGGTTGTAAGATGGATGAGGAAGAACCGTCCAGTGAAGTTTTGTGAGATCCTCTCGGATGCACAGACTTGTGTGAGGCATTGAGTCGTCATAGGGAAGGGAAGGAGAATTTGGTTTGTATTTTTGTAGCGACGAGCACGGTGAAGTCGTTTGTCCAGTTTCCGTAGGGTAGCACAATACACTTCGGAGTTGATCGTTGCACCCTGAGAGAGGACATCGAACAGAATAATCCCTTCAGAGCCCCAGAACATCGTCGTCATGACTTTACCGGCTGAGGGTGCGGCTCTGAACTTGTTCTTCGGAGGTGAGATGGTGTAGCACCACTCTATGGATTGCCGTTATGTTTCGGCTGTCAAAATTTATATTTTGCATTTCCTGCCGATATCTGTATGATTATCAATTTATGCATAACTCGTTCTTGGTGCGCCGTACTTTTTATCGTAGAGTATATTTCATATTATTCCAAGAGTCCAATCAGTTAACTTACGCAACATAAGCAATTTCAGTTAATTACAAAAATGGTTCAAATGGCTCTGAGCACTATGGGACTTAACATCTATGGTCATCAGTCCCCTAGAACCTAGAACCACTTAAACCTAACTAACCTAAGGACATCACACAACACCCAGTCATCACGAGGCAGAGAAAATCCCCGACCCCGCCGGGAATCGAACCCGGGAACCCGGGCGCGGGAAGCAAGAACGCTACCGCACGACCACGAGCTGCGGACAGTTAATTACATCTTTCAAGGAGATAGTATAAGCAATTACAGCAAGTCTCACGCAAGCCATGTTCAGTTGTTTAATACAAGTACAGAAATGAGAGTACAATCATATTTATTTGTCCACTTTTGAACATATATTTTTTCTTTAAATGTTTATTCTGTCCTCTACCACGCGCATGCACCCTCCATGTATTCTGGTCCATTGTAAACATCAGTTACTTTTTCTTCAGTGCTATCCGTTCTCCCACATTAAGAAGGAAAAAAAACCTACTTCTCTTCTGTCCTTGATCTATCCACTGCAGCCATGCAAATCACATCATTTAACTATATTATTTCGCACTACTCCATCAATTATCAGCTACATTAGGATCTGGTTCCCTCTACACATTTCTTCCATTGGTTCACTCGATTAGCACAAACTGTCATGCTTACCACTTTGATATAAATTATATTTCCTAACGATATTACTCACCAGTAAGACTAGCAACTCGATTCACACGTGTAATTATACATTCTATTACTATATTTATTACCATCATCATGTAACAAATAATTATCTCTTTTACTTCTCACTCAACTGGCCACTACTACTAAATGTAGTATGTGCACTGAGGTGACAAAAGTCATGGGATATCTCCTAATATCATGTTGGACCTCGCTTTGCCCGGAATAGTGCAGCAACTCGACGTGGAATAGAGTCAAGTCGTTCTAAGTCCCCTGCAGAAATATTGAGCCATGCTGCCTCTATAGCCGTCCATAATTGCGAAAGTGTTGCCGGTGCAGGATGTTATGCCTGAACTGATCTTTCGATTACGTCCCGTAAATGTTCGATGAGATTCATATCGGGCGATCTGAGTGACCAAGTCAGAATGTTCTTCAAGCCAATCGCGAGCAACTGTGACCCAATAACATGGAATACGATTCCACGAATGGTGGCAAATCGTCTCCAAGTAGCCGAACATAACTATTTCGAGTCAATGATTGATTCAGTTGGACCAGAGGACCCAGTCCATTCCATGTAAACACAGCCCACACTATTATGGGACAACCACCAGCTTTCGCAATGTTTTTTAGGCAACTTGGTCCACGGCTTAACATAACATCAGTTAATGCTACCTGAAACCGGGACTCGTCTGATCAAGTTACGGTTTTCTAGTCGTCTAGAGTAAATCCGATATGGTCATAAGACCAGGTGAGACGCTTTCAGGGGACGTCGTGCTGTAACAAAGACAGTCACTTCCTACAGTGCATGAACGATACATTTCGCCGCACTGTCCTAACGAATTCGTTCGTCGTTAGTCCCACATTGATTTCTGTTGCTATAACACGTATTGTTGCTTGTCTGTTAGCACTGACAATTCTACGCAAACATTGTTGCTCTCTGTCGTTAAGGGAATGCCGTCGGCCACTGCTTTGCTCTCGGTGAGAGGAAAATCCTGAAATCTGATGTCCTTGGCACACTCTTGACACGGCTGCTTCCCGAATATTGAATTCCCTAATTGTTTCTGAAATGGAATGTCCCTTCGCCTAACTCCAACTATCATTCCACCTTCCCCTCGTGCGTCCCTAATCACGTTGGAAACCTTTTCACATGAATCACCTGACTACGAATGGCAGCTTCGCCAATACACTGTCCTTTTACACCGTGTGTACGCAAGACTACCACCATTTGTATATGTGCTTGTCGCTATCCCATGATTTTTGTCCCATCAGTGTATATTTAACATATCCACATTGTTAATTTTTGTAGTTATTTTGATTCACCGTGGACATCCCAACCACCTCCGTTCCAAATTCATTGTACTCATAGTTGCATCTTCCATTCAAGTTTTTTCCCTGTTTTTTCTTTGTTTGTTTTCCTGTCTCATTACACATTTCCTCCATTGCTCTTTGCGCACCATCAGTATTTGATTGTTTTTCAGACTGCAAACGGCTGGGGTGGCCGAGCGGTTCTAGGCGCTACAGTCTGGAAACGCGGGACCGCAGGTTCGAATCCTGCCTCGGGCATGGATGTGTGTGACGTCCTTAGGTTAGTTACGTTTAAGTAGTTCTAAGTTCTAGGGAACTGATGACCTCAGATTTAAGTCCCATAGTGCTCAGAGTCATTTGAGCCATCAGACTGCAAAACCGGTGTAGTACATATTGATAAAAATTTTCCGTTTCAAATACATCGGATTATTGAGTTTTAATTCTGTATCTTGTTTGTCAAAAGTTCTTCAGGCAATATGTACTCTTCTGTATACAAGATTTTCTGTTCATACGTTCGATGTCTCTCGCTATCCTAAATACAAGAACTCAGTAACTGATTTCAGTATTAATTTGTTTCATCTTCTTTTCTATATGTTTGTGAATATTGTTTTTTTAGTATTATTGTAACTGATTTTCAAACCTTGTTTCAGACTTACTCGAGTAGTTTCTACCTTTCCTTATAGTTATATGGGATATTGACACTAGAAACGAACAGTAAAATGTCAGCTGTAACAGGCACGTGGTTGTGATCAGTTCCATTCACCCTTCTTTTCTTCGGTTTAGGGACCAGAATACTTTTTCCAGAGACGAATAGAACAGTTTTGGTGATACGAAATTTTCATGTGCGACTCTTGTCACAGTTAAGATTTACCCGCTCTCTTGACGGGGTGCATTACAAGCTCTAGCACTGACGTATATATTCTTCAGCATGCTAAGTCAGGTTGCATCAGTGCTTCGTTTCTCAAGTGCAGTTACCATAGAATTTTTTTTAAAAAAATCAGTCAAACCTGTCATAAAATGTTAGCACACTGGACTCGCATTCGGGAGGACGACGGTTCAATCCCGTCTTCGGCCATCCTGATTTAGGTTTTCCGTGATTTCCCTAAATCGTTTCAGGCAAATGCCGGGATGGTTCCTTTGAAAGGGCACGGCCGATTTCCTTCCCAATCCTTCCCTAACCCGAGCTTGCGCTCCGTCTTTAATGACCTCGTTGTCGACGGGACGTTAAACACTAACCACCACCACCACCACCTGTCATGAAATATCGAAATCCAAGAGAAAGCAACAACTCATTTTCAATGCAGCATTATATAATTAAATTTCCGTCTTGAGCGATCTGTTGTACTCCATTCTCTCCTACAGTCAGCTTGTTGTAGTATTTGATTTCTACTGAAGCGTCATCATGTTTAAGCACACTCCCTTTCTTCATATCTCAGGTGGCTTCATACACTTCTGTAGTGGACTGTTAAGGCAGCCAGTCCACAGTGAAGTAGCCGAAAGGGCACGCGTCAACTCACGCCGTCTGGCGTTAAGTCTGGAACAGGATTCGTAATGAATGTGATAAAGAAAAGAACGTAGCTACTAGAACACTTAACTTTTATCTCGTCCTTTGGTATACAGCATTCTGGATAATACAAGTGAGACTCTATCTTGAGGTACATGCAACGTTACAAATGGTTAATGGCGCCTTGCTAGGTCGTAGCCATTAACTTAGCTGAAGGCTATTCTAACTGTCTCTCGGCAAATGAGAGAAAGGCTTCGTCAGTGTAGTCGCTAGCAACGTCGTCGTACAACTGGGGCGAGTGCTAGTCAGTCTCTCGAGACCTGCCTTGTGGTGGCGCTCGGTCTGCGATCCTGACAGTGGCGACACGCGGGTCCGACATGTACTAATGGACCGCGGCCGATTTAAGCTACCACCTAGCAAGTGTGGTGTCTGGCAGTGACACCACAACTTCATCTGACAATGGTTCCAGGGCGAAATTTTATTGTCTCACTTTAATCATACAGAAAACTTTGAATGCTTACATAACATTCTCTGCGCTGTTACTTAAGGAGGTATATACTATGGTAACTGATGACATACAATGTCTACATAACACAGAGCACATTACACGACGTTGAACATGAACAAGCTACGGGGTTACGAGTGAAACAAAACATGTTAGAGGTCTTAGTTTTGTTATTGAAATTGGCAAGGGCATACATCCGTGTGAACTACGAGTAGATAAAGTGATATGTTTGTTTGCATGGCCATCTTCCACATCAGCTGTTATGATCAGTTATTATTGGTTTTCCCGTCTTACGATTACTGCAGTTAAAGAGTATTTTTCACAGTACACGTTCTCTTCTATTTATAAATAATCTTCTCAGATCATTCTGGAAATTTTGATATATAAAATGTAGCTACATTCTAGTATTTGTAGATTAAAAACACTATTTCCCTATAAAAGTGGTGTAGAATTGACTTACAGCGTTTTTGCCTCTTATTTACGTATTCTGCAAACCACTGTTTTTCCTTCGTTGTTTGAAGTAGATCTCTCTCTCTCTCTCTCTCTCTCTCTCTCTCTCTCTCTCGCACACACACAAGCACACACATACACGACTACGAAAAAAGAAACAAACTGGCAACACTCCCAACCTTCATATAAGCAGCATAAACACGAACAATGTACTGAGCACGGATCACGTGAAACTGCAATACTGTTTCTTTTGTGAAGTCTTACAAAAGTGAGGTGCAGTAGAAATAACACCTATGCAGCGTAAGGAAAATGATTCAAAAAAGTCGAAAAACTGCCAAGAGTGAACGTGCATCAAAGTTTCTTTCCACCTCACGCTACGCTATGAATGAAGGAAAGATCAGTGGTTTGCAGAACATGTAAAGAAGAGACAAACACCGTAAATAAATTTGTACACCAATTTTATAATGGAACGCTGTTTCTAATCTGTTAGTCACAAAACGTAGAAACATATTACGTATCCATATTTCCAGAATGAACACTGGAGATGGTTCATAAAGCGAGAAATCAATAATAATATATGAAGTGAGCTTCTTGGGTTATATGTGGCAAGCGGTAATATCATTACTTCACTACAAATTAATAAACCGGAAAGCTAAATTTGCAACCATTAACACAGATATACTGCGTCGCTGCGGTCGAATTACTCTCCTCGGAAATGTTCGGCCCACATGTGCCGTGCGAGGCATTGAATATCAGATTATTGGTGTACATTAGGGAATACTGGATGTAAGCGTACTGATTTCAGATGTCCCAGGCACTGCAGTTTTTCCATTTACTTCTAACAAGGGAAACTCAACATCGCACCCCACTCAGTTTTAGTGGTAAGATGGCCCACTTGATAGCCCGTCAAAAACGGAACACAGATCAAACATGAAAACAGGAAGAAGGTCTGCTGAACATAGAAAAAAAAAGCAAGACAGTGAACGACCAAAGAACAAGATGTGGAACAAAGAGGTATTTGAACCAGCAACAGTGTCGTGGATGAGAGGTCGTTGTCTTGGACAGCCAAGCCGGAGTGCCGAGTTTAAAACGCTCTCATTCCGTTCTTCTTTTCACAATATTATTAACTGTTTGTTCTGTCATTAAAATATTTGTTCTATTTCTGTAGTCGTGGCACTATACACTGGTTATAGAATATGAGTCATGTTGTAAGAATACGTTATCGTCGAAAGTAAATGTGATGAATAGTGAGAGTAGGCGAGATACCACATACACGTTCCACACAAATGCAAACAACAAATAAACTGGTGTGAGCTGTATTACAACAAAGGAATTCAAGATTCGAGACTTCCAAAACGGAAAGCAACTTTAAGAACGTTAAAAACATATGTTTTGACACAGCAAAGAGAAACTGGGTGTTTGTGAAATTTTTGCATTCACTTGTTGCAGCTTGTGAGACAAACTCTTACCTTTTCCTCATATCGTTGGGAGTGATCCCATTCACATTCATACGAACACCTATGTCGCGCAAGAAGTCATATCTCACTCACTTACCAGGCTTCCTGTCATATGACACACGTACAAATACTGTCGCTAATTCCGTGTGTGAGACACCAGACGTGTTTCCCGGTGGAGGATTCGGTTGACTTACCGCCTTATCATCAAAGTTTGCGGCTCCCATTCGAAAGACACTTCCTTTCGGCTGCTAATAGAGTAGTTGTGCAGAGTCAACTGCCATTACACGCGCATCAAAAAAGGTTTTGCATCACCTCAGTTCCGAGAGTTTCGGAACCTGTACAGAAAACTGGAATAGAGATCAATATAAACATCATTTCCGCCCTTTTTGTTGCTCATGAAAACAACACATTGCATGTTGTACCACCACACAGCGAGACCTTCTGAGGTGGTGGTCCAGATTGCTGTACACAACGGTACTTCAAATACCCAGTAGCACGTCCTCCTGCGTTGATGCATGCCTGTATTCGTCATGGCATACTATCCACAAGTTCATCAAGGCACTGTTGGTCTAGATTGTTCCACTCCTCGAGGCTATTCGGCGTGAGTCCCTCAGAGTGGTTGGTGGACCACGTCGTTCCTAAACAGCTCTTTTCAATGTATCCCAGGCATGTTCGATAGGGTTCATGTCAGGAGAACATGCTGGCCACTCTAGTCGAGCGATGTCGTTATCCAGAAGGAAGTCATTCACAACATTTGCACAATGGGTGCACTAATTGTCGTCCATGAAGACGAATGCCACGCCAATATGCTGCCGATATCGTTGCACTATCGGTCGGATGATGGCATTCACGTATCGTACAGCAGTTACAGCGCCTTCCCTGATCACCAGCGGCGTACGTCGACCCCACATAATGCCACCCCAATCAGTAGGGAACCCCCACCTTGCTAAACTCGCTGAACAGTGTGACTAAGGTGTTCAGCCTGACCGCGTTGCCTCCAAACATGTATCCGACGAATGTCTGGTTGAAGGCATATGCGACACCCATCGGTGAAGAGAACGTGATGCCAATACTGAGCGGTCCATTCGGCATGTTGTTGTGCCCATCTGTACCACGCTGCATGGTGTCGTGGCTGCAAAGATGGACGTCGCCACGGGCTTCGGGAGTGAAGTTGCGCATCATGCAGCCTATTGCGCACAGTTTGAATCTAACGCGACGTCCTGTGGCTGCACGGAAAGCATTATTCAACATGGTGGCGTTGCTGTCAGGGTTCCTCCGAGCCATAATCTGTACGTAGCGGTCATCCACTGCAGTAATTGCCCTCGGGCGACCTGAGCGAGGCATATCAATTACAGTTCCTGTCTCTCTGTATCTTCTCCATGTCCGAACAACATCTGACGGCCCGTGTGGACGAGTGGTTCTAGGCGCTACAGTCTGGAACCGCGCGGCCGTAAGGTCGCAAGTTCTAATGCTGCCTCGGGCATGGATGTGTGTGATGTTCTTAGGTAGTTAGGTTTAAGTAGTTCTAAGTTCTAGCGGACTGATGACCTCAGCTGTTAAGTCCCATAGTGCTCAGAGCCATTTGAACCATTTTTAACTCTCTGACCGAAAACACTGAGCTGCCGCACCGAATTAACCACGACTCCGTTTCTCGGCCCCGTGCTCTATGCTGCAGTTCTTGTCCTTGGACCGTTCACTGTATTTTGCTTTTGTATACTGTCCAGTACACCTTCTTCCTGCTTTCTTGCTTGGTCTGTGTTCAGTTTTCGACGGGCTGTCCGCTGGGCCTTGTTACCACTAACTCTGAGGGGGCTGCGATAGGGAGGTTCCCTCGTAAGACACCACTGCGCAGGCCGTTGGACAGCGAATACGGGCTTTCTGCCCTACGTCGTTGTTATATGCACTGAGGCAGATGGTTACAATCTGTAGGGCAAAAGCAGTACAGACGCCGCTCCGCTGTAAATAGAGGTTCCCACAGTGACCAATAGATGGCAGTGTGTATGCTATAGTAGTTCGTTTGTAAAAACCACTGTGTGCGGGTATGTTGCAAGTTGTTCGTATATTACGCAAATTTTAATCGTTATAAGGAAGTGAGTAAATGTTTCCTTCTTACAAAGTTTTTCTTCGTGTTAATGTATTGGACATTAAGGTGGTTTCAAATTCTTAAATCAACCATTCTTAATACAGAAGAAGTCAGAAGCGTGACTGTGGTAGAGAGTAAGGTTACTTTCGGTCATATTAGCTTTGAGATACGACAACAGGGGGTGAGGTGCCTCTACCTGACACTTGGGAAGGGTTGCCGCACAGCAGTCCGTTAGAGATGCCTCGTTGCTATCATATTTTATAAGTGATCTGAAAACATTCCATACTATTCAAAGGCTACCGGTGTTATAGCATGATTTTGTAAATATATAAGCCATTTTATTTCTTGCAGTGTTAACGTCATTTGCCTTTATACAATTCTATTATTTACAAAATACACACATAGTTATGACATGTCTGTTCAATACAAAAGGAAGGGCACTGCCAAGAGAGCTCAGTGGGTAGAGGAAAATTTAAGGGAAGCTGTGAAAAGGCTCAGAGCAAAGGGAATGCTATTCAGGGAGGCAGAAAGGCACTAAGGTATTCCGGCGCGAACCTTAAAACGAAGAATGGAGTACGGAAATCTGAAAAAAGGCACTGGGGTCCAGTAGGTATAGCTATTTGAATAATAACGCAAGTCAAATTAATAATCAGTAATAATTTTAAATTATATTTAATCAAAATAAACATTCATGACATTTAAATAAATATTATTTGTTATCACTAATTAGTTCGAGAAATTTATTTATTTCCTTTTCCTTTCACACAGTTAGGTTTATTTCAGCCACGAAATGAGCAGAAATTGGTTGGCTATATTAAGGCTCTTGCAGGAGATGGGTTTGTGCCTAACAGGTTGGCAGCGACAAGAGTTGTATACATAATGGGGAAGGAAGTGGGACTACCAAACAAATTCAACAACGAATCTGAAACTGCGGGCCGCGACTGGTTAAATTCTGTCCTACATAGGAATCCAGAACTGAGTTTACGCCAGTCTGAGGGTGTTTTCCTATCGGGAATAAGTAAGGAAATTGTTGGTAATTATTCTGAAGCGTTGGCAGAACTGATAAAGGAAAAAGATTTTTTTGGTAAGCCAGAAAGAATTTTTTCCTGGATGAGTCCGGAATGAAGGCAAACAACCAGCCTGTTTCTTTGGTAACGGAAAAGGTAGAGAATCGGTCCATGTACTAATGTCAGAAGAGAAAACGAAAATGTGTCTATTCTAGCGTGTTGTAATGGTAGAGGATATTTAATGGGGTAAAGAAAAAAGCGAAGTTTGCTGATGGCTTGTCCCCAGGTTCCGACTTTTACATGAGCCCAACGTCATCACACATTAGTACAGACTTGTTCTGCGGGTCGTTCAAGGATCATTTTATGAAACACGAGCCATCGGTAAAGGCTCTTCTCATTTTAGACGGACACGACTCTCACAGCAATTCTCCGCATTAGCTTCAGACAGATGTTGACTCAGATGTGGCAATGATCTGCCTACCTGTTCACTGGACTCGTGCCTGGCAGCCCTTGGACGTGTCATGTTTCAGGCCCCTGAAAGCATGTTTCCGGAAAGGGAGCTTCAGCATGGATTACACAAAATAGTCAAAGCAAAATCATTCGATATCAAATGGTTCGACTAATCGGTGCAGCTTGGAGTAAAGCCTAGTCTCTAGGAATAGCGCTTAGTGGCTTGGAAGCCACAGTCATTTTTGCCTTTAACTCAAACTGAATACCGGAAGACTTCTTCTCAGTGTCACTCACAAATGAACCATCACCATTGTCATCAGCACAACGATCTTCCAGTTCTATGGACCCCTCACCTATCCCTGCTGATCCGTCCCAGTGATTTCCACAATCTTCTGTAAGTCACTTGATAAAATAACACCAACGCAACTTCCCCAGAAAATAAGCTCGTTACCAAAACTGCTCAGATCAGCTTCAGTAAGACGAAAGCTCAACCCAAAGCACTTACTAACGGTTGCTGTTAACAATGAAGAGAAACGCGTTGCAACCAGTGGCTCCACGGAACATGCTCTGTATTTGTGGACATATGTTTGGATTGTGGCAGAAAAGATGCTAGAGAACAAAGCATGAAAAAAAAAAATCTCTGTAAATTTGGGTCCTCCACCTTGTACATTGTAAATCTAAATTAAAATATTACGTAAATTAGTGTTGTAAATTATTATTCAGCCCATGTTACTACTCAGTTGTATGCATATAATTGTCTTGTTGTATGTTATAATGCACAGTTGTATTAAAGTTGACACAATCAGCTTAAGTTTGATTTTGTTATTAATTAGTTTACATACGGCGTCTCTCCCGAGAAATGTCGGCATCTGTAGTGCGTTCCAGGGAGAAACGGCGCTCATACAACAATTCCTTTCTTCCTTCCTTTCTCCCTTTCTCATGTCGACTTTTGCTCGTATGTGATCTAATGCAGACATTTTAAACTTCCGCTCTATCAATTTTCAACAATATTTAAAGTGATTCTACCGCGATATAACAAAAGATATAAAATGTGCGGCATCTGTACCGGACTTACCTTATGCCTGGTTACATACTCTCATCACTCTTATCTTATTCTTGCGATTTGCGATGGAGGCAGAATAACTGTTGTACAGTTTTCGTCGAATACTTATTCTCTAAATTAACCCAATATCTTAACGCGACAACATTTTCGGTTTTCTCACGAAGGATCTGATAGCGTTTCGTATGGATTATACTGACCGCGTCTCTGAATTTGCCAGAATTTTTAGCTACGACGCCTCCTTATAATTAGCTCACGTCAAATGCCACGGCAGTACTCTAGAACGAGTTGCAGTTTCCTTCATAGATGCAGAACACTTTTACAAAACCCCAACAAGAAGTCCTACATACGCTTCCTCTAGTACTGATTTTTCAAATTGGTTCAAATGGCTCTGAGCACTATGAGACTTAACATCTGAGGTGATAGTCCCCTAGAACTTAGAACTACTTAAACCTAACTAACCTAAGGACATCACACAACACCCAGTCATCACGAGGCAGAGAAAATCCCTGACCCCGCTGGGAATCGAATCCGGGAACCTGGGCGCGGGAAGCGAGAACGCTACCGCACCACCTACTGATTTTTCAGTATTCGTCTCACTTCATATCACCCCGTCAAATTTAAAAGACGTGTTTGCTATGAATCTCCTAATCACGTTCCGTAGGTTTCTTCATCTTATGGGAATTATATTGCATTTTTTTTTACGAAATCCACTAATTTTCAACAAAGTCTCTTTCGATTAACACATGTGCAATCCCGGTAAATGTTGATACACTGAATGTTCCTCACAAACGGCTTCTAATCAAATTGTGTGCCTACGGGGAATCGTCTCAATTGTGCTACTGGATTCGTGATTAGGTGTCAGAAAGGTCACAGTTCATAGTAATTGACGGAAAGTCATGCAGTAAAACAGAAGTGATAACTGACGTTCTCCGTAGAAGTGTTATAGGCCCTGCGCTGTTCCTAATCTATATAAACAATTTAGGAGTCAATCTGAGCAGCCCTTTTCGCTTGTTTGCAGATGATACTGTCAATCACCGCCTAGAAAAGTCATCAGAAGATGAAAAACAAATGCAAAATTATTTATATAAGATATATATATATGGTAAAAAAGTGGCAATTGACCCTAAAACATAAACGGTATGAGTATTAAAAGGAATTTGATAAATTTCGGTTACACGAAAAAACTGACAAATCTAAAGGCTGTCAGTTCAACTAAATATCTCGGAATTACAACTTAAACTGGAAAGAACATAGATAATGTTGGGGAGAAAGCAATCCAAAGACTGCGTTTTATTGGCAGAACACTTAGAAGATGCAATAGGCCTACTAAAGAGAATGCCTGACATTAAGCGTGTCCTTCCTCTGCTAGAGTGTCACTGTGCAGTATGGGATCCTTACCAGATAGGATAGGCGGAGGACATCGAAAAAGTTCAAAGAAGGGCACCTCATTTTGTATTATCGCGGGAAAGGTGAGGGAGAATCGCAGATATGATATGCGAATTCGAGTGGCAATCAATAAAACAAAGGCGTTTTTCGTTGCTGCTAGGTCTTTTCTCCAACGCCCTCGTCAAGATGCGAAAATATTTGATTGACATAGAAAGAAATGATCATTGCAATAAAATAAAAGAGGTCGGAGTTCATACAGAAAGATTAAGTGTTCGTTTTTCCCGTGCGCTGTTCTAGTGTAGGAGCCTAGAGAAAGAGTGTGAAAGTAGTTCGATAAACACCCTGCCAGGCACTTACGTGTGAACTGCAGAGTAATCTTGTAGTTGTATATGTAGTCTACGATGCAATGACAGACGTTTCCGCCGCGTGGGATTAGCCGAGCGGGCTAAGGCGCTGCAGTAATGGACTGTGCGGCTGGTCCCGGCGGAGGTTCGAGTCCTCCCTCGGGCATGGGTGTGTGCGTTTGTCCTTAGGATAATTTAGTTTAAGTAGTGTGTAAGCTTAGGGACTGATGACCTTAGCAGTTAAGTCCCATAAGATTTCACACACGTTTGAACATTTTGAACAGACGTTTCCTATCGTGGATCTAGTTCTCGGCGTCAGTTGCTTCTCACTTGGCCAATGATTGTATCTCTGACATGTAGCCAGACTGAAAACCACAGAGGCTGGTCAGAAACAGTCTGAAAAACTTGTACGGGTGTTACAGTATAGGCTGCCATGAGAAGTAGTTGTTAAGAAAAAATTCGGTAAGCGGCGCCATTTTCGAATTAATTAGCACTGAAATCAATCAGGCCGTGGAGCGCGCGAATTAAAACAGGCCGCCAGATATGTGTCGCCAACGCGTACTTCGTTTGGTTTCCTAAAACCGAACTAGAGTGATACAGAAATTGAACATGGGACTGTAGTAAGGATCGAAACCGCCTCGAAGTTTGAGCAGTCTCCCAAGCTAATATCTATACCAATGGGAACAACTGACTCTAAATGTATCTGGCGGACAGCTTGAATTTGCGCTCGCAACGGCCCGATTGGCTAACGTCATTGCTAATTAACTTGGGAACGGCCCAACGTATCGTATCTTTTTCTTACAAATCATTTCTCAGCACAGCCTACCCTACAACACCGTTACAAGCTTTTCAGACTGCTTCTGACAACCGTGCATATTTGACCTACGTCGGACTACTTCATACGTTATAATGAGTGAATTTGCTAATTGCGGAGAAACTATTGCAAATTATCTGTTTCGAGAAGAGTAAAGTGGATAGTAGGAAATGAGGACCGTGCGTGGATAATGTCATCACCATTAGGCAAATAATGGTACAAAGAAGAGAAAGTGATTTGGAAGCAAATCTCACTTTCATAGATTTTTCAGGAGACGTTTGTTAGGGTAATCGAATGAAATTATTACAAACACTAGAAAATGAGGACTAAAGAGAAAGTGATTTGGAAGCAAATCTCACTTTCATAGATTTTTCAGGAGACGTTTGTTAGGGTAATCGAATGAAATTATTACAAACACTAGAAAATGAGGACTACCCGATGTGCACCTAATTTTTATAATAAGGAGTCGCCACAGAAATACTGGTTTTACCACAGACACGGGAATTAAGAGAAGTGAACGGATTCTCTTTTTAAGCATGTATTGACGAGATTTTTAAGAAATCGAAATTGCTAGTAGTTCCAGAAATTGAGTGGTCAGATAGTGTCTACTCAAATGCTCTTCTATTTGCAGACGATCAAATAATGATTAAGGTGAATGAGACACAGATGTCCATCAATGCTATAAGTAACCTACGTAAATCATAATTTTAAAATTGAAGTTAATAAAACGAAAAATATGGCTTTTTGAGCAAAGGATCCAGCCAGATCAAACTTTGTACTAGAAAACAACATTTTAGAGCAATTACCAAATTTGAAATATCTTGGCTGTCGCACAAGTTTATAAAATGAAAACGACATTGAGCAAAAAGTTAGCCAATTTGAAGCTCTATGTGGGACCATTCAAAGAAAGATTAAAAATAAAAATGGGAAGAAACGAAAATGAGATTAGGAAGTAATGGGTATAGCCACACTGCTTCGTGGCAATGAAACCTGGGTGTCGACTCAAAACTAACTGAGTAAAATACAGGCGTTTGTGAGGAACAGATAAAGATATTAGGAAAGATTAAATATAGAATCAATACATAATAAAATATTTAACAAGACACAAAACCAATTTACAAAGGCAGCGTCGGAGTACACGCCGAGTGGCGGAAGAGATCTAGAACAGCCCAGATCATTGTGGAAACAACTGTAAAACCTGAGCGGGCAAGAATCCCTAGCTAATGAAGCGGAAATGGAGCAGAAGAAGAAGAAGAAGAAGAAAGGAAGAAACTGCAGTAAACTATCCCTCAGAGAATAACGAGCATACGGACTCAAGGCCGGAAATGCAGTACAGTACATTACAGCACTCGACATGCTGTGACAAGACCACTGTTAGACAACGTGCCCAAAATGGCTCTCACAGCCCTGTAAGTAAGCGCGGACATGACGCAGCAGCGTCTGACGCAAACTTTGAAATGTCCATTCCTCCAACCGAATTGCGTCACAGCTAGCACGAATGAGTGTGTTAGGTAGCGCGGCACTTAGATATGATGGCCCGACATACCTAACAGGAACAGTCCCACATGGCCTTTACATACAATGTGGTCGGAAATTCACGTTACAGATTTCTAGGACTTGTAGAGGGGAGTGAGTACATCGTATTTTGAATAGGAAACCATGTCCGGAAACGTCAAGGGCTGATAACTTTCAGTGGTGGCAGTGTGGACAAAAACGAGAAAAAAGTCCAATAAACGTGGACTCAAAATTGCACACCTGAGGAGCTATGACCATTCGTTCATCTTCGCTAATGTGGAACACATCTGCTCTACTGAGCAAGCTGTATTTTGTGTTAGCAGAAGATCCAACGCCGTGTTGCGAGTGGAGGCCGAAATGCACGCGTTTTAGCTCACGCAGGCTGGCGTGAGGAGGGAAGAACTATACTGACGTGAGGTCTGGAACATGACAAGGAATGAGAATTCAGAAAGCGGACGTAATTAGTTTGATACTTAACTTTAGTCCATTAATGATGAACGTCGCTCTTGACGGTACATGATTCACAGTATTATCTGTTCAGAATACATTCTTCAGGATAGTAATTATAGTAACTGAATATGGCGCCTTGCTAGGTCGTAGCAAATTATGTAGCTGAAGGCTATTCTAAACTGTCGTCTCTGCAAATGAGAGCGTATGTAGACAGTGAATCATCGCTAGCAAAGTCGGCTGTACAACTGGGGCGAGTGCTAGGGAGTCTCTCTAGACTAGACCTGCCGTGTGGCGGCGCTCGGTCTGCAATCACTGATAGTGGCGACACGCGGGTCCGACGTATACTAACGGACCGCGGCCGATTTAAAGGCTACCACCTAGCAAATGTGGTGTCTGGCGGTGACACCACACTGTTCATAGCTGTTAAGGTACGCGCTTTAGAGCCCTCGTTTATTGGACAATTTTTCTCGTTTTTGTCCAGACTACCACCACTGAAAGTTACCAACCCTACACTCCTCGCAACGCAAGAACCGGTACATGTATTCAAATGTCAGAGGTATCAGAACGGTTTTCGTTTATAACTTTCGACTCGTTCGTTTCAGGTACAGGGATCCTTTGTTCAAATTAATACATTTATCGTTGTCCATCATCCTAGAAAGTCTGTAACATCATCACGGAATCACCCCGTGTATACGTACATTTACAGACGCCCGCGTCTATAACTTTGACGCGCTGAAGTCTTATTGGATGACGTTTCCGGACATGGGTTCCTATTCAAAATACGATGTACTCACTCCCCTCTACAAGCCCTAGAAATCTGTAACGGGAATTTCCGGCCACCCTGTATAGACAAACTGCGATGTGCGTGTAGTAGTACAACTGCAAGGGAAAGGTATCCCCACCAACAGGAACCAGACCATAAACTGTAAGTAACAGCATTTCGTCATTTATACGAGACAGATTCGTTTACAGTAATTGATTTTCACGAAAGATGGATGGACCTGGTACGCGCACAGGCCTTTGACGGAGAGGTGTTGAACACTGTAGAATATGATACCGGTATCACCAAGAGACAGGTGGCCCGCCATAATGGTGTAAGCCAGATGACCAAAGACTGCGTTTTATTGGCAGAACATTTGGAAGATGCAACAGATCTAATAAAGAGACTGCCTACACTACATAGATGTAGAACGGCGGTGGTCAACCTGGTCCCTACTGTGCATTACTGGGCGATCCACTTTTCAGAGGGGTCCACACGCGGTAGCGGCTTCAAAACATTTTGATTAGGTGTTCATAAAATTTTGAACTAATGTATCTGTGAATAAATATTATTATATGCTTTAACTTGCTGTAACCGTGTTTTATGAATTTTATAAAGTTACTTCTGTGCGTAATGAATTAGCGTCAGCGTGGAATCTACGGGCGGGTTGAAAATTTCACATCTAACAGAGATACAAAAGTGGGCGGGAGGTAGAAAAACTTGTCTACCATGACAATTGCTGCAGTCCGTATCATTTACGACGCATGCATGACTTATTTGCTACGGACGTGCCTCCGTAACGACGGTTTTGTCGCTGGGTCGTCACAGAGGCCACCACGGTGCTGGAATGTCTGTCATCCACCCAAGTCGCAGATGAGGCTACCTTTACTGGTACAGTATCGTAAACTTTCAGAACACCCACTTGTGGGATACTCAGAAACTTCATGTTACAGTGGCAGCGAACCATCAGCACCAGTTCAGGCTGAGTGTGTGGATGGGGACTACAGGCGACCGCCTCGTGGGACCAGTCATCTTTCCACAAGACCTCACAGCTGAAGCATACCTGCGCTTACTTATGGTGGCTCTGCCTCGCCTGCTGGAAGACATGCCTTTGGTGGTACAAAGGGTAACACGGCAGCTGCACGATAGTGCTACAGCTCACTGACTTTTTGAGTGTGGACGTAAAACCCTAGCACAGACAGAAAATTTCCACGTGCTTGGTGAGTCCTCATGTGTGCTATTAATAACTGAAATCTACTCTCTCAGAGATTTTTTATCTCAATCTTCAAGTGGATCTATCACCTACGGAAGGGACTTCCGGTTATATGCCCATATAATTTTTTCCCCTCTTTATTTCCTAAGGGCTCCTTTTCTCAGCTTGTCCTCATTTAGCAAAATCACCATGGATACGAATATTATATCATTTCTCATTGCCTGACGCAGTTCCATTATAGACCGCATCTCGTGGTCGTGCGGTAGCGTTCTCCCTTCCCACGCCCGGGTTCCCGGGTTCGATTCCCGGCGGGGTCGGGGATTTTCTCTGCCTCGTGATGGCTGGGTGTTGTGTGCTGTCCTTAGGTTAGTTAGGTTTAAGTAGTTCTAAGTTCTAGGGACTGATGACCATAGATGTTGAGTCCCATAGTGCTCAGAGCCATTTGAAGCATTTAGTTCCATTATATTACACTTTCGACCACTAAAGATTTTCTGTATGGTACTGCAGCAATAGTAAATTCTATCCGAATGAAGTCGCAAGCACTTAGCCGTTTGCATCGTGATGTGGCTGGTTCCTGGTTTCTTTCCGTGCGCAATGCTAATATTGATTTTGCAGATTTTATGCAATGTGGAGGATACTCGGAGTGGGTTGGGTTGTTAGTGCTGGAGCAAGGACGATTTTAAATAAAGGAGAGAATTAATGGAAACTTCTCGTATATTCTGCAATTGCGCAATACAGAAGGGGTTCGCACAGAGGGAGGAGGCATAATCTGTCTGCCAGTCTAGGTGTTGGGGCCTAAATAATGAATAGGAATGTAAGAGGTGGCAGTTCATGTCTATGCTGCTGGTGACAGGTGCTGATACGCATATAGTTGGGGGTAGAAAGCATGAAACTGTCTGCACTGGACAAATACTAATCAAGAGATATCTGATCTATTCGAGTGCTGGAAATCAAGAGAGAGAAACAACGCAATTCCGCATTCCAGCACATCACAGCCACATACGAAATTCACCTCCCACATTTACTATTGCCCATATCGAAAGTACAGGTTTGCCAGCAAATTCAGCAGAGAGCTGATGCGATCTCTTCTTAACTGGACAGAATTGTCTCAGTTCTGACAAGCAGGCAACTTGCCTTATGTACAAGTGGCAGAAATTACACTGGGAGAATACTTGTAGAGACTTGGCTGGGGCCTTTGAAATAAACGATTTTAATGTGAAATATTCCTTGACTGGCTGGCTACCTTGCACATCTTTCCCCCATCCATAAGAAGTGGTGGATCACAGTGTTTACAGAAGGGCGCCAGGTCTTTCTCGCAAAGTGGATTGCCCAGGTAACAAGCTTAAATCTATGAGCAGGGTTGGTGGGTGGAGAGGGGCTCTGTTACCAAATTTTGTTTTTGTAAGTGGAGTGGACTTTAAATGCAGTTGTATTTCCGATATGTAACAGATTATTACAATTAACTGATGTTCTAAATATCATTAGTACATTGCACAGTATCCAACAGTTAAACTTTTAAACAAAATTTGACACCGAATCCAAAGAATTTAATCCAGCAATTGAAATCGGGAGCATTTTGATGGCTTTCATATTTTACACAAACCTTAAAATAATAATTAAAATAAAGGGTAATTGCTACAAGTCCTCTTATAGCCTCTGCAATAATGACTCATACGATTACTGTGCAATCAGGTCTACGTCATATGTCTTTCATTACTTTTGGACAGGGAACTAGTGGGTATTTCTATTCAAAATTAACACTGGTTGTAAATGATGTAAGAGTTATTGGTAAAAGTAAAGCCTAATTCCACTCTCACTTCTTTAAGCGTAAGCAACTTTTGCACAATATTTCTGCCATGAAGATTCCCATTAACAAACTCCAGTCTACTAAATATTGGGGTTGTCTCTAAAAGAAAATATGAAACTTTTGCCAAAGGACACTAATTCACAATAACTAATCATATCCTAGACAGTGAAATCCATATACAGAGGTGAAATCGAAACATTCCAGGCTACATTCAGAATATCAATTTCCTGGGTAAAGGGAAGAAATAAAGATTGATAAGACTGACAAGGCACGAGAGGGAAAAGATGGAAAAAATGCCTCTGAGCACTATGAGACTTAACATCTGAGGTCATTAGTCCCCTAGACTTAGAACTCCTTAAACCTAACTAACCTAAGGACATCACACACATCCATGTCCGAGGCAAGATTCGAACCTGCGATCGTAGCAGCAACGCAGTTCCGGACTGAAGCCCCTAGAATCTCTAGGCCACAGAAAAGATGGCACTTGAGAGCAGTACCTCAAGAGTGCAGTGGAAGTTGGTCATAGCAACAAGGGAGGAGCGATAACTTTGTGATCGTGAATGCAAAACGAGATAGAGAAACCGGTACTGCCGCCGGGGGAGGGGGGGGGGGGTGGAGTAGGGAGGGGGGCCTCAGCCGAAACTCCCCTCATTTGGTAGAAGGAAAAAGAAGGAATAGCGTTGATGAAACTGCAGACAAGGGAGGGCAAAAAATATAAGTTGGATAGCCACTGACAGTGATCGTCCACCGATTTAGTTCATAAAGCAGATCAGCTAACTGCACCACACTGTTAAATGGTAGAAAGATCAGCGATTTAATGGAATTAGTCTAAGAGTAAACTCTCAGTGGTTTACTGGCTTTAGTCTAAGAGTAAACTCACAAGTTAACTGTCGAAATACTAGATACTTTCTTAGTTCCTCGGTATACATTCTCCAGAGCTGCATGGTAAAGATTATCCATTATTCATTCACTCTGAATACAGTAATAGATAGCTCCGTGGATCGCTCTTCGAAGAAGTATACAGGGTGTTACAAAAAGGTGCGGCCAAACTTTCAGGAAACATTCCTCACACACAAAGAAAGAAAATATGTTATGTAGACATGTGTCCGGAAACGCTTACTTCCCATGTGAGAGCTCATTTTATTACTTCTCTTCAAATCACATTAATCATGGAAAGGAAACACACAGCAACAGAACGTAACAGCGTGACTTCAAACACTTTGCTACAGGAAATGTTCAAAATGTCCTCCGTTAGCGAGGATACATGCATCCACCCTCCGTCGCATGGAATCCCTGATGCGCTGATGCAGCCCTGGAGAATGGCGTATTGTATCACAGCCGTCCACAATACGAGCACGAAGAGTCTCTACATTTGGTACCGGGGTTGCGTAGGCAAGAGCTTTCAAATGCCCCCATAAACGAAAGTCAAGAGGGTTGAGACCAGGAGAGCGTGGAGACCATGGAATTGATCCGCCTCTACCAATCCATCGGTCACCGAATCTGTTGTTGAGAAGCGTACGAACACTTCGACTGAAATGTGCAGGAGCTCCATCGTGCATGAACCACATGTTGTGTCGTACTTGTAAAGGCACATGTTCTAGCAGCACAGGTAGAGTATCCCGTATGAAATCATGGCGGTGAATCGAGGAAGTACATTACATACTGACGAAACTAAAATGAGCTCTAACATGGAAATTAAGCGTTTCCGGACACATGGCCACATAACGTCTTTTCTTTATTTGTGTGTGAGGAATGTTTCCTGAAAGTTTGGTCGCACCTTTTTGTAACACCCTGTATAGCACAGCGCTGGCTTTACCATCAGGTGCACTCACCCCTCTTCTTCTGAATGATTGGCGGGGCAACTGAAGTTCAATCTACTGTCAGCGACACCGCGTTCCCTATACAATGAGACATAATTAGCAATAGTCTTCGATTTGATTATAGATAATTCCCGCACTCTTTCACTTTAAGGAATATCTGAATATACCAAAATGTTATGTGCCGTTGAAGTGTATGCACTGAAACGCTATGAAGTTGTTGCTGTAATAGGTAAGCTGTTTATACAAATAATAAGCTACATATCAGTTTCTACTATTTCCTTATCTCCAACTACTTAGTTTGGGCTTCTGTACTAATTGTATGATTTTGGCCAAATAGAAGTAAGTTCCGTCGTCGAATCATTTCAGCGAGTATCCTATAAGAATGGATTTTCCGAACTAGAATAGTTTTCTTAGAGTCTCTTTGGTAACCTTCTCCGCACAACAGAAAAGGTTTTCACAGAGCTACTATTTCCTTATATTCTTCTTAGTATTGCAGAAATTGTTGTCTAATGATGCATTTATACTGACGGAATAGACATTATGAGCACATTGCTTGTTTTCGGTTGAGGTGTAGATTATCTGATCAGAAGTGTCTCGGTACACCTGTGTAGTGTGGGACTGATGTCACGAGTGACGGACCCGCCAGTGCAAAAGGAGGCGGGACTACTGTGTTGTCAGTAGAGGAGCAATAACGACAGAATGCGTGGGTCAGGACCAATGGTTCAAATGGCTCTGAGCACTCTGGGACTTAACATCAGAGGTCGTCAGTCCCCTAGAACTTAGAACTACTTAAACATAACCAACCTAAGGACATCACACACATCCATGCCCGAGGCGGGATTCGAACCTGCGACCGTAGCAGCAGCGCGGTTTCGGACTGAAGCGCCTAGAACCGCTCGGCCACAGCGGCCGGCTGTGGGTCAGGAGAGCTCAATGACTTCTAACGTGTTCTTGTCATTACAAGTCACCTGAGAAACAGTTCCATCAGAGACATTTCAACCCTTCTAAATCTGCCCCCAGGTCGTCTGTTGGTGATGTGATTGTGAGGTGGAAAGGCGAAGCAACAATCACATCTAAACCAAGACCAGGCGGCCTCATGTACTGCTGGACAGAAACCGTCGAGGACTGCGTCATAAGAAATTGCGTGAAATCGATGGAAGGAATCACTCGCGAGTTTCAAAGCGCAGCTGTAACAATGGCTGTGCGTAAGGAATTAAAAAGAATGGGATACAATAATGGAGCTGCTCCTCAAACGTCACACATTTCTCTGGTCTATGCTAAGTGATGTTTGATACTGTGAGAAGAGCGACGCTGATGTATAGTGGACTCATGGTAAAGAGTAATGTGGAGCGATGAATTATCCAGTGGAAGGGTTTGGACTTGGCGAATGCTTAGAGTTCATTATTGTGCCAACAGTGAAGTACGATTGAAATGGTGTTATGGTATGGCTTGTTTTCCGTGGTTAGCGTGTGGTCCCTTATTATGCTGACACTATAACACTTTGTGTTCTGCCTTACGGCAGGTCTTGTCACGAGGGAAGCCTCGTCAGAGAGGTCCACCGCATGAGCGTCTAGGGAAGTGATTCCAGTAGTGGTTTCCCGTTGCCTTCCACCGATGATGATGAAATTATAATGACAACACAACACCCAGTCCCCGGGCGGAGAAAATCTCCGACCCAGCTAGGAATCGACCCCGGGCCCCTTGTGACGAGAAACCGCCGCGCTGACCACTCAGCTATCGGGGGGACTATTACCCTGAAGGAAACGCTAAATGCTGAAGGATATGAACACTTTTACAGCATTGTACACAGCGTAAAGTAGCGGAGAAATCTGGAATCGATGTATGTACCAGCATGATAACGACCTTTCATAAAGAAGCATATGTGAAGGATTGGTTTGTGCACAGTAATATTTTGAAAATGGATTGACCCGCCTAGAGACCCGACTTGAACCCAAATGGCACGCCTGTCGGATGTGTCACAACGTCGATTTCGCTCCAGAGCTGAGTATTCAGCATCACTACCTCTTCTGGTTAAGTCTATTGAGGAAGAATGGGCATGCCATTCCGCCATGCACATTCATATAGCTGGGCGAAAGTGTCCACAGCAGAGGTAAGCCGCCTTAAGGACAAAGGGTAGAAGCACTCCATAGTATTGCCTACTAATATGTGTCCGGATATTTTGATAAGATACTAAAAACTAAACTCCTCCAGAACAGGCCATGCAGGCCCAACGTTACCGACCGGCCGCCGTGTCATTCTCACCCCATAGGCGTCACTGGATGCAGATGTGGAGGGGCATGTGGTCAGCACACCGCTCTCCCGGCCGTATGTCAGTTTCCGATACCGGAGCCGCTACTTCTCAATCAAGTAGCTCCTCAGTTTGCCTCACTAGGGCTGAGTGCACCCCGCTTGCCAACAGTGCCCGGCAGACCGGATGGTCAGCCATCCAAGTGGTAGCCCAGCCCGACAGCGCTTAACTTCGGTGATCTGACGGGAACCGGTGTTACCACTACGGCAAGGCTGTTGGCTTTGATAAGATACTGTCTGCTCGAATTAAGTTCTTCTTGGCAAGAAGTGACTTGTAGACCTTTGCCTTACTGGTCTTTCACATCGTACAAGCTTATATCATTGCCATCTACGATGCCAGTGCGACCATTTTCTCTTCGTTATCGTCAATAAATTTTAGATGATAATAGCAAGCCATTCTGTACGACAGGGAGCGTATTTTGCACTTTTTGCCAGCTGTCAGCTAACGAAACCCTCTGCTTAGAGCTGCAGCGTTACCAGTCGACAATGAGACAAGATTAGTCCTTGAAAAGTATCTCACTCATGTGATAAAGAGGAACAAACTGAAGACTTATCCGCGGATAAGAGGTTCTGGCAAGAAGCGAGAGAAAGACCGCAGAAGACTCAACCATGAATGACTGCATCAGCGCAGAACTGCACGAGTGACGCAGGAGGAAATACGCTGGCCAAATGTTTGCTTTCGCAGACAAACTCCGGGAGTGCTGGTGCGAACAAAGTAGGCAAATTTACGCAGACTCTGCTATGGAAGGTCAGTTACCGACTGACGAATAACAGTGTACTGCCTGTCCCAGACACATCGCGCCACCCCTTTTTCTCGGAAACGGCATGACAGAGCACTTTAGACAGACATTTGACAACGAATTGAATTCGAAACATACGAGTCTCCGGAGTATACTGGGATGTGGAAGAAAACAATCGCCTTTGGAAATTGAAATGTGAGGATGGAACAAGGTTTCATGGCGTTAAACTTATTATGTAAGTTAATTTTTTGTGATGTAGTAGCTTTATTAAGGCATCATTGGGATAATCCGCCCGTGTAGCCGCACCTGTTCCCACAGTTTCCGGGATCCGGTGAAGCGTGCATGTCTCAGATCGGAGGTGTACACATTCCCCTTTCAATCTGCCCATAGTCGCCTGTTCGCCAGGTAGTCAAGCAGGACGAGCAGGCTGCTTTACTCTCATCCAGGCCAAGCTGTGCTCTTCCCATGCAGGCTAAATGAGTCTTGCTCGGATGTCTGCCCGTCTTCGCCCTCCGCTGTGCTACGCAGCAGTTTATTGCACGCTTTGAATGTAGTGTTATGAGTAGGGTACGGAAATTTATGAAAAGTTTTCTTTTACCCGAGTATCACAAGCCGAGGTTCAACGAAATATACCCTGAAGAGCAAAGGAAACTGGTACACCTGCCTAAATATCCTATAGGGCCACTGCGAGCATGCAGAAGTGCCGCAACACGTTGTGGCATTGGACTCGACTATTGTCTGAAATAGTGCTGAAGGGAACCGGCACCATGAATCCTGCGGGGCTGTCCATCAATCAGTAACAGTACGAGAGTGGAGAGATCTCTTCTGAAGAGCACGTTGCTAGACGTCCCAGATAGGCTCGATAATGTTCACGTCTGAGGAGGTGAGTGCACTTCTGTGACGTTGAACGATTCTCTTCAGTTGTCGTTCGTTCCGTTCTTGCAGTATCTTCTTCCAGCCCCAATGACGTCGAAGATTTGATGTTTTACCGAATTCCTGATATTCACGGTACACTCGTGAAACTGTCGTACGGAAAAATCCCCACTTCGTCGGTAGCTTGGAGATGAAGTGTCCCATCGCTCGTGCGTCGACTATAACACCGCGCTCAGACTCACTTAAATCCTGATAACCTGCCATTGTAGCAGCAGTAACCGATCTAACAACTGTGCCAGACACTTGTTGTCTTAAATAGGCCTTGCCGACCGCAGGGCCGTATTTTCCCTGTTTACATACCTCTGTGTTGGAGTACGCATGCCTATTCCAGTTTCTTTGGTGCTTCAGTGTATATTCATTTTGGGTCGTTGTAGGCCGGAAAATGGTGAATTTTATTTGTCCTTTTTTAGCGTATTTCGGAATTATTGATTTATTTCGATATGAACGGTTTTCTTTGCGGCTTCACCTTCTTTCTACTCAATTCGAACCATCATCAGGTCACCTCCAGTACATGTTTTGTTTAGTAAGCAGAACCGCCTCTGAAAGTTGAGATGCTTTGCATTTAAGAGCCAGAACATGTCTATTATACTGCAACGCCAAGTATAGCAAGGTTTTGGAAGTCTTGTTTCTGTAACCTAAGCGTGTTTTAACCAAGTATGAACCCCAGTTATGCCAGTTTTAAATACTTTTTCTAGGATGTGCATTTCGGGTTATCTGAACTCAATGACATGTACGGTCGCAATTAACAAGTCTGGAAACCATGTGATTAAACTGTCACGTTGTGTGCTCAAAACGGTTAATCATCATTTCCTATTTTTGCGAACTTATTCAGCGTCTTGATCGAGTATTTATACAGTGCAAGTTCAATTTGTAAGTATGACTTGGGGATATACATGATATGGTTGAGTCTGTTTCACGAAAAAATGACAATTACCATTTGCTTCAGTTTTTGATAAATAAGCACGTGCCTTGACTATGATCCCCTTGCTCTTAATTTAGATTATGAATCAATTTGCGGTACCTTCCTGCGTTAAAATCGATCGAGCTTACACTTGGTTCTTTACGAGCAACAGTTAACTGACGATCCTTTTTCTTACCCCGCTTATATTAAACAAAACATAGAAAAAATTTAGCAAAAGACTTATAATTTTGAGGAATATAACTCATTTTAATGCGTCCTTTTGTTTCGTGGTGTTTACGAATAACTTGATCCTAGTTTATTACATGCATTATCTACTATGTGTCATTGTAATTTTTTCCATTTTATGAAAATTAGTTCTCAACTGCAGAAGAGTTCTCTGTTGATCAAAATCCTCATTATAAAATTTGAGTTCACGAATAAATTCCAAGTTTTGAGCAGCTTTGGGTAGCCTTTATGGTCGTTAAATTTAGTTCTTCCACAACTTTGTTAAAGTTATCATTAACCATCTTCCCAATTTGCTGATCGTATATATTGGGTTTACAACCGGTATTCATAAGCACGAAAATATTGAAATAATTCAGAGCGTCTGTTTCTACCATTAAACATTTAAATGAAAACTTGGGCAAGGAAACTAAAATCTTATGTAAGTTCAAGGGCCTTGCCGAGGTAGGATGGCTTGCGCACCTCAATGATAGAGAAAGCCGATCCGAAGGTGAAACTAGAACGGATGGGTAGCTGCTGAGAGGCCAGACATGTTCTCGTAATTTCAGTGGTAACAGTGTGGATAATTCACTGACCTGGCCCTGTAACGTTAGGTAACATGGCTGTGCTGTACTGGTACTGCTGACCGTTAAAAACCAGCAATAGCTACATACGCTATTTTTGTACATACGGTATATAGCGCTATTGAACGACTTAATGACAATGGCATCCCCTTCGGTAAAATATTCCGGAAGAAAAATAGTCACTCATTCGGATCTCCGGGTGGTGACTACTCAGGATGGTTTCTTTATCAGGAATAACAAAGCTGACGTTTGTAATCTCCCTGTTAAATTGTTAAAAACTTAGTCAGCCGATGTCGTAATTTTGAAATGAGAGTTAGTACGAATGTCGCGTAATAAATATTTCGCTTCAAGCGTCGTTGCGACACAGGCAAAGGTCAATTGTGGAAACTAAGCCACTGAATATTAAAAGTAACGTTATTAAGGAATACACCCAACTGACTACACAAAATAAAAGGGCACGTACATTCGCGAGTGAGTGGTTCAAAATAAGAATTAATACTGTAAATGAAATGGGTCATAAATATAGTTACTTCGGTACACATTCAGTAGTATGCGAACGTACGATCGGGATAGAGGCACGTACATTCTAATTACTATCATTTCCCGTTGCCTGTGTAACAATAATAATGGTTAAAATGCATTTATTTACCTGAGAAAGAAAATAATCGGACTTCGTAACTAAATGAAAGGAAGATTGCAAGTTCTGAATGTCGCGACAAATATGACCTAAATATTGAAATTGACACTGGCGGCCACGAAGGGAAAGAGATGAACTCATTCACATACCTCTATTGTTGAGCAGCGCCGTCGTGAAGATCGTCGTCTCCATATAAACTCTCCACACAAAATTAAGATAATAATAATCTTCCAGGGTTACAGGAGCTGGGATCCCTGTTATTGTAAATGAGAAAGTCGTATTGTTTCAGAAGTTGCTTTCATTATTTAGCACAATTTCACTTAACAATACCGAGCAGTTCGTTTATACCTCTAATGTCCAGGACGTGAGAACAACGAAAGGTAACTATTACAGAAACTGATAAACGAAGAGCGTAAATCTTCTTTTGGCTGTCAATGTTAAATACTTTTCAAATAAACCTTTGGTATGAGAGTCGAATAATTATCTATACATTTATCAATAAGAAAATAATTATTAAGCTTCTTTACACATTCCACGGGACGTGGAAGGTTCGATTCCTTAATCGAAAGGTAGGCTAGAGAATTTAAAAACTGGTTGGCCTGTACTTCCTACTGGGTATCTTTTTTCTGTAGCGATAGCATAACAGCATCATAAATCCTCCAATGCGGTGTTTTCTCCTGGCCCAGGCCGTTGAGGAACTTTTCCCAAGAGATTCATGTAAGTGTCAGCGACGACACCACATTTACAGTGGAAAAAGCTGCACAGAAATCCACATGCTTTTTCCTATAAGCTGATGGCACATTTGTGGTGCGGCCGCACGGGAATGAATGGCTTCAGGAGTTTTTCCAACATCTGATCTGCACACCAGCATCAAATTCGCTACGGCGTTGGAAGAACATGCGATCCCCCCATTTTCAGTGCAAAGCAGAGGCCTCTATGGGACATGGTGTGTACAGGGAAACCACTCACACTCATTTTTATCTCCACGCCTTCAGCCGCCATCATCCTTCACAACATAAGTGTGCGTTACGTACACCAGTCCATAGAGCCGATTCAGGGAACACAACTACCTAAAGGACGTATTCAAGAAGAACAGACACAGGGGGGAAAAATCCAACATGCTTTCAGGGAGAAGGCACAACTGTAGAAAACAGAGCACGACGAGTGTCTGCCGGTCGTCGTCAACTCAAACGCAGTGTCGTACGAAGGCTATTTATAGAAGAAGTGCGCAATGTTAACAGGAAAAGCCACTGAAACGGACAATTAAGAAACTAGATCTACGTCTACATCCCAGCAAACCACTCTGTAATTAATGGCAAGGAGTACTCCCCGTTGTACCAGTAATTAGGGATTTTCCCCCTTCCATTTATGTACGTAGCTCAAGAAGAATGGTTGGCTAAACGCCATTGTGCACAATGTAATTCCACTCGCCTTGTCGTCGCCACCCCTACGGGAGCTGAAAAAGTAGGGAGTTGTGATTTACTCCTCGACTCATTAGTTAAAGTTAGATCTTGAAATCTTGCAAGAAGGCTTTTGCGAGTTAGTTTGAGCCTATGTTCAAGTATTTGGCAGTTCACTCTCTTCAGTATCTCCTCTACGTTTCCACGTGATTCAAACAAATCTGTCATCACTCATGCTGCTCTTCTCCGTACACGTTCAGTATTCCCTCTTAGTGCACGTCCCACACAATATTGTAGGATGGATCGTACGAGTACATTATAAGCAATCTACGTGATTGTATTTCCATGGCATTATGACCAAAATTCACCCTCTAGCAGAAAGAAGATATCCACGAGCAAAGAAAATCATTCCTAGTGAAGAGCTTCCTCAGTCTGAGACTTATGTATCCTTTGATACCGAAGGACCAGAAGTTACTCGTGTTTAAGGAAGAATAAGAAGCAACAGTGTGTCAACTTCATATCTTTTACCTGCCTGTCAATGCTAGTCAATAGATAAACGTTAATCTTAATGGTTCAAATGGCTCTGAGCACTATGGGACTTAACTTCTAAGGTCATCAGTCCCCTCGAACTTAGAACTACTTAAACCTAACTAACCTAAGGACATCACACACATCCATGCCCGAGGCAGGATTCGAACCTGCGACCGTAGCGATCGCGTGGTTCCAGACTGTAGCGCCTAGAACCGCTCGTCCACCCCGGCCGGCTTAATCTTAATGGTTTGGCTGATTACCTGAAAAGTGAATTGCCAGATTCGCAACAAATACAGGCAGAAAAAATTTATATGCTCGTACTTCATGGTGTGATTGCTTACCTACCGGTAATAGAGAAATGTTTCTTACAATTTTTTCCCCTTACAGATTGTTGGTAAGAAAGTAGACCTCAAAGAATGATAATTTGGCAACGTAGTAATAACAAACGATTAGTATGTTCACTCATTACTGCAGCGAGTATTTAAATTAGAATATTAAATGAGGTGCATTATATTGTGAGTTCCGGCGTTTTTTTTATTTGCTAATTGTATTCTGTTTGTTATGGTATTTGTTTTCTTAATTTCTTATACAATGCGGTGACAAAAGTCATGCCATAGCAATATGCACATATACTGATGGTGGTAATATCGTGTACAGAAGTTTTAATATTTTTTTGTGGTATTCAAAAAATTTAAAAACCTCTCTCACACGGGCCTGATTTAGCTTCACTGATCAGGATAGTAAAAACATGCGTATGTTAAGGGAATTTTCATTCACAAAGCAGGTTTATCACATTCACACAATTCAATACTGTTCTATCCTGATTAAATAGAGCTTAACTTAAATTCCATTAGGCAGTGAAGCAATTTCGAAGTCTCGGTGCGACGAAAATTGTCAGTCGATCTCCTGAAAACATTTGTAATAATTACTAACTTTCGGTGATCACATGGGGAAGACCGGAGATCTGCTGGTAAGACCGTGTTAGTCTATTTATTTGAAGTAACTGGATATCTTGAGCATACAAAACGGCAGGTTCGTCCAGTGTAAATCAGACGTTCCCCACTGATCCCGTGCAACACAGCGTAGTAAGCAGACACTGTCAATAATAATCAGTTAAATAATACGCGAACACACTTTAGTTTAGTTCATGTATTAAATTCCTTCTCATACAGAATCTCAATAAGATGGCGACTAGCTCAACAATACATACATATACATCCTCCTTCTTTCACGGCTAATCGGCAAGCATTGCCTCATTCTTTTCATAAGAGAAAACAGATAGCAGAGAAGCTATTCCATGGAGTAAATGGACGCTCCAAGGAATAATAGGGCTTGAAACTACTTTGCATTGATAATCGTCGTATATTAAAGTTTAGGAATCGGTAAGATAAGAAGAGATACTTCAAGATATGTACTGAGTTATATAATTTATAAAATTTCTGAAAATATCGCGGAAAGACCGCTGCAAGAGACATTACAAAGTTATAATAGGCAATTTATGTGGCGGAGCTATCAATTGCACTCAGGTGATTTGTGTGAAAAGATTTCCGACGTGATTATGGCTACACAACTGGAACTAACAGACTTTTAACGCTGAGTAGTAGTTGGAGCCACATACACGGAACATTCCATTTCGGAAATCGTTAACGAATTCAATTTTCCGAGATCCACAGTGTCAAGATTGTGCCGAGAATACCAACTTTCACGCAGTATCTCTCACCACGGTCAACACAGTGGACGGCGGCCTTCACTTAACGACCGAAAGCAGTGGCGTTGCGTAGAACTGTCACTGCGTTATGACTTAGTGAAATAGCCGCAGAAATGAATGTGGGACGTACGACGAACGTATCCACTATGACAGTGCGACAAACTGGCGGTAGTGAGCTGCAGATGACCGACGTGAGTGCCTTGCTAACAGCACGAAGTCGCCTGCAGTGCCTCTCCTGGGCTTGTGACGACATCGGTTTGATCTTAGACGATTGGAAAACCGTGGCCTGGTCAGATGAGTTCCGATTTCAGTTGGTAGAAGCTGATGGTAGGGTTCGCTTGTGTGCGCAGACATGACGAATCCAGTGGACGCAAGTTGCTGAGAAGCACTGTGCAAGCTAGTGATGGCTCCATAATGGTGTGGGCATGTGTTTACATGGAATGGACAGGGTCCTAAATGGCTATGTTCGGAAATGACACGAGACCAAAGAACGATTGAATTTTTAAGGATGACAAGGTGTCATATTACCGGGCCACAGTTATTCGCGATTGGTCTGAAGAACTTTTGCACAATCCCAGCGAATGATTTCGCCACCCAGATCGCCCGAAAGAATCCCATCGACCGTTTATGGGACATAATCGAGAGGTCAGTTCATCCACAAAATCCTGCATCGACAACACTTTTGCAATTATGGACAGCTATAGAGGCAGCGTGACTCAATATTTCTGCAGTGGACTTCCAACGACTTGTTGAGTACATGTCACGTCGACCTGCTGCCCTATGCCTAGCAAAAGGAGTAACACGCGTTATTTGAAAGGTATCCCATGACGATTGTCACGACAGAGTGCAGCTTTTCCCTTTCAAATTTCACTCTGTTCTCTGAAATATTTCCCCTACGCACAACGACATGAAACCGAAAGGGTATGATTTTATTGGGCAGAAGATCCTATCTGGGCAGGCTGGTGCAAGTCTTTCTACTTGACGCCACCTCGGCGACTTTCCGAAGATGAAATTATGAGAACAACACACATATACAATCCTGAGTGAAGAAAATCCCTGACTCGCCGGGGAATCGAACCCTGGCTCCTGTGATCGGGACTCAGCGACGCTAGCCACAAGATGACGAGCTGCTGACTTTATCACAATTAATTGTTTTCCTTGAAAATAATAACAATTATACACAATTACTTGTTATTATTTTAAAAAACCGTTATTAGTCTTGGTAGTTGGCATAGAGCTATGCGTAGTGCAATGTGTGCCGCAGTTGTTCGGCTAATGGCAAGCGTTGGTAATTTTGAAACAGTTAGTTGGAATTAATTGTATTTCACCAAAACTGCAGGTCGCAATAAGCCTCACAATGAATCGTTAATAAAAACCATACCACGTAAAAATTCTATTTAAGAACAAAGCAGAAATGTCCATATTGATAACCGACATGAACGCCAATGATTACTTAATTCTAGTCTCACCATATGATGACGATATTTATTTTCTCTTGATAATTAGGTCTCTCAATACATGAATGGGTTTAGACAAATGGCGTTTTCAGCGTCTACATAAAGTTCACGTCCTTCTACAACCATCTCCAGATCAGAGTATCTTTTAGATTCCGTTTTCTTTCATCGTAATTTCGGAATATTTGAGTGGAGGCAGAGAGAACAGTATGTGGCCGGCGCTAAACACCGCCACCTCTGACACAATAAGCATTGCGGCATGCACCAAAATTCGTAATGCTGATATGATGTATTATGTTTCTTACCAAGCACTACACCCATCTCTACTTCTCTATCAATTGTCAGCATTGCTTCCCTCTTCTTGAGTTACGACCCATCCCCCAACATAAAATAAAAACAGCTAAAAAAAGAAACACACACACTGCACTTAATTCCTGTTTAGTCTATTCTTTAACTGTATGACGCGTATGATTTAACAAACAGTGTATACTACGGCATTATAGCACAGATAAAAATTGAAAATTGAAAAATACACGTAGACCCACAGCGGATTTCTCAACCTGAACTATTCTAACGCTGAACTCTACCTACTAGATTAACTCAGCAGCGCTTCTGTACTGTACTGAATGAAGGTACTCTCACCTATATATCATTACAGTGCTGCCACATTGCCACTCTTCGACGTCCATATTCTACCGAAAATATGCAGGGGATGAAATTTTGTAACAGACACTTTCGTTAAATAACTTCTTTTCTGCTAGGCCCGCACCTTGCATAAGTTCAAAATTTGATACTTTCTTTATACTTTTGACAAAATTAGCTGCAAATTTTTATTTCTTGTTGTTTACATAGTTTCACGTCAAGGTTGTGTCGGCGTATGTACCATTTTCAATTGTTCCCGTTGTCATTATATTTATGTATCACTTCATTCTATGTTTGTGTAAAAGTATTATGAGTTTTTATTTTATACTTACGTTTACATATGCAAGGTCAATATTTACCTCTCATACAAATTTCGTGCTATTTTTTGACCCTTTTAAAATGACAGATCGTTCCAATGATGCTATAAGTTTACAAGTAAATTATGTCTAAGATAGCCAGACACACTCTTTCGCCGGAGATATTGTGCGTTATGTAGATGTGCTATCTCAATGTTGTATATTGTTTTTGTTTATCGTGTTGTGTTCATCCCGTTTCCTCTGCTGTTATGGCAACAATTTTGACATTTAGCAATAGAAAAGGGATAAAGACATCACGATAAACATAAAACAATAGACAACATTAAAACTGCACTTTCACGTAATGCACATCTCTGACAAAAAAAGTGTCTGACTACCTAAAATATAATTTACTTTTAAAAATACGTGATCATTGGAACGACCTGTCATTTCACAACTGCCAAAAATAAAAAAAAAACAACAAAAAACAAAGAATGGTACTGTCATATGGACAGAATAAAATGATATATAAATGTAACTCTTAAAAAAGACGCATAAGCCGAAATGAGCTGTTGTGAAACTATGTAATCAACAAGAAATAAGCAATTTATGGATAAGTCACAAGTATAAAGAAGACTTTTAATTGCTAATCTGCAAGAAATTATCTGTGAGGTCCAAAGTGCACGATTTTTTTTTTTTTACCTTCTACATTGACAGATCTGAAATGCGGTAGGGGGCTGGTGTTGAGTGGAAATGTACTGAGCCATAATTACTCTATTAACGTTTCTAAAAACACAAATGAATGTATTTTTAAAAGCAAACACCCAAGAATAACATTAAATGAAAAGACCAAATTTCAATAACCAATTGATAGCCTGACACCTCGAAAAGGGCAACACTATAAAACCACTTCCTTTTCATAAAGAATATTAAATGAAGTAAGAAAACAGATTTACATTACGAAAAACATATGATCAAATGATTATGTCACAAATATCAACCATTGCCTATTGCCAATAATTATCAAAACGCCATCGCCTTCGAAGTAGCCAAAATGACTGACAAAGGTGGTTCAAATTTATGATGATAGATAGCAACAATTCCTCCTTCTGTACTAAAATAGGACGGCTGTTCCCGCTACCGCAGTACTAGAAACCTTCATTAAACATTGCAATCATGGAACTCAGGCATCTGTAACATGATCACAGTTAACAAGAGATACAATCACCTAACCTGTAACACAGAGATAACTCGCTAATTATTTAGTAAAATTAACATACTACAAATGCAGAAATTCTTCTTTAGTTTTTTTTTTGTATCTGCAAACAACGTAGTAAACAGCTCGAGCTAACTATAGACATGCCTCAGAAATAAGGTAACTAGATTCAACAATTTTACCTGACTATAAAGTACAATTCATAAATCAGAAGAATTAGATCTGCATTCTATACCCTTAGATTCTAAAATCAGTTTGGAATAGTGACAACCACAAGCCCAGACATATTGACAGAACTGGGCTCAAGTAGTACCAGGCAAAACGTTCATAAATGACACATTTATATACGTAACAACGGGCAACCAGGGTGCAGAGTCAAAACAGCCACAACACGACACCAAGTGACGTGCACACTAATCGGATGCTCACCGTGATTCCTCGTTAAATCCAGCGCCCATTGACAAACGCTTGCTTAGAGAGCGCCGAGAGAAGGAAGTAACAAAGACTACTCGTAGTCGGAAACCCACGGGTATCATCCAACAGACGCCACCGCGTCCAGTACTTGCAAACGTCAGACCAGACTCCAACCCGGCACCACAATGGACACAAACTGCTTGTAACTTCAATAGCAGAGGACACGCCGAATACTGTGCGTCCTGCAGAAGTAGCTTTTAACGAGCGATGTTCACGGCATCGATGAACTCTCGACCCCGCCAAACCCGCAGTGAGCAAAGGCACCACTATTGCTAACGGACCACTTGGCCACAACATGCCGCCGCACTTGCGCTCTTTGCCGCACGTGTCACATCATCTTCTCGAGGTCGCCGCAGCCCTTAACCACCTTCTCCCCCGACCAGCCCTCTACCGGCGACAGTAACGCTCCATGCGCCCTTGCGGCCAGAGGGATTCCAAATATGCGAAAATTAAGCCAAATTAATCGCGGGCGCACGGCACAAGAACCATAACGCGACAGTTGATTGGTGAGCTGTTATTGAGAAAAAAGTCGTTGCGTCAGTTAGGTAGTTTTTTACTGAAAAAATAACTACAGGAAAGAAAAAAATGTTTGACACTCGTAAATGCAGAAGTATACGAATTCTCATTGAGTTCGCATGTGATTTGGAGCAATTATGGTACCGGAAGTGGAAATCAATAGGTATATTCACCACGTCGTGGAATTAATATTGAAAGTTGACAAAATGGAACCGGTTAGCCTCGTTAAATGGGGTATCAGTTGTAACGAAATAGCGGAGAGCCTGGAAAAAGACTGCATGAAAGAATGAGAATCACTAGTTATACTGCGAATATGCAGACTTCAGTGACGAATGGAAATTTGTAGCAAGGCTAGGCTTTGACCCCGGGTTCCCTGCTCACTAGGCATAAGCACTAACCCCTACGCCATCCTGGCACAGTGGCTTTGCACAGCTGCATGGACTACCCTAGCGCGCCTCCCTCCCCAGTTCAAATTCTCATTCACGCCTCAGCCCACTTGTATTCCCCCAAAACTCGAACAGCATTGCAGAGGCTCTCCAACCGCTTTGCAATAGCACCTCATCGTCGATCGAAACAGCCGGCCGAAGTGGCCGTGCGGTTAAAGGCGCTGCAGTCTGGAACCGCAAGACCGCTACGGTCGCAGGTTCGAATCCTGCCTCGGGCATGGATGTTTGTGATGTCCTTAGGTTAGTTAGGTTTAACTAGTTCTAAGTTCTAGGGGACTAATGACCTCAGCAGTTGAGTCCCATAGTGCTCAGAGCCATTTGAACCATTTTCGATCTAAACGAGGGATTCTGCCCGAAACCCAGGCATAGATGTTTAATCAAATGAAACTTCATGGTTCCAGAGACCTTTCCAGTTCTCAAACATCCCTGCCCTGGCACAAATTTTCATTTGTCGCTTCAGTTTGCATATATACGTCATAGACATTTGTGACTTGAAAATTTCTATAGAACTATATAGACTGCTGTCCAAAATCAAAGCAACAAACCGCTGTTTCACCGCCCTATTTATAATTCACTATATAATCGTACGAACTGTCAACCAGATGTCCGTGCTATAGTGCTCAGCACGGAAGATGGCATTCGAATCAACGGACAACCATGCCAACGATGATGTGAGGACACCTATGAAACGAGGTATGTTTCCGGATAGCCCCACATCGACAATCGTTGTGTACACAGTCACAGACGGTGCAGTACGGCACATAGAGGAAGCCTACCACTTTGCAATGGAGCGCCATAGAAAGAAAGGAAGCAGGACAGTCACAAACTGATTTGGCCCGATGGCCTAATGCGAGTCGTTCTGTCGTTTCTCGGACCTGGCGACACTTTATAAAGACCGAAACTGTATCTCGAAGACCAGGGCGGGGCCGACCCCGTGTGACTTCAAAAGAGAGGATCGTTATTTGGCTGTAAGGGCACGACAGTACTGCCTTAGTACTGCACGGCAACTGGCACGAGAGCTTGCAGCATCCAGTGAACGTCTTGTATCGAGGCAAACGGTGAGCAGAAGGTTTCGGCGAAGTGGCTTTATTGTCGTAGATCTGCTGTATGTCAACTTCTGACGCGTCTTCCCAGAAGAGAACGTCTAGAATGGAGTCATCAACGTGCCACCTGGACGGTCGAACAGTGTGCTAATGTTGTTTCTACAGATTAGTCCAGATTTAGTTTGGAGAGTGATTCTCGATGGATTCGCATGTGGAGGGAACGTGGAACACGATTCCTGGGTGCAAACATTCTGGAAAGAGACCGAGATCGAGGAGGGTCCCCAATCGTGTGGGCAGGGATTATGTTTACCACTCGAATACATCTTCATGAAATTGTTCGGATGAATCGGCAGGTATCGTGACGAGATCTTGGGACCTCGTTTGCGGTTGTTGGGAGATGCTGTGGGCCTAGACGTTCTATTGATGGACGGTAATGCTCGAGGTCATAAAGCACGAGTGGTTGATGTTTTTTGAAAACGGAAGGTATTGCACGCATGGAGTGGCCTGCTCACTCTCCCGATTTGAATCCCATAAAACACATCTGGAATGCAGTAGGGACATGGGTTGCATCACGTCATCATCTACAAACCACTCTCCAAGACTGCGAGCAGTTCTGCAGGATGAATGGGTGTTATTGCCTCAGCGTGAGACTGCATGCCCCGTCGGTGTCACGCGTGCATTGCAGCCAGAGGTGCTGACACCCTATACAGGCCACATTAACCAGTTGTCGGAATGTGTGTGCAAATACGTTAAGATGGAAAAAACGAAGAACATTTTAGTCTTCCGTTAAGCATGTTGCAGTTATTTACGTTCTGTATTCTTTACTTTCTTTTTACTTTGCTGTCACCTGAAAGACCAGAGTCGAAACAAGGCCCCGCGAGTAGACAACATTCCATTAGAACTACTGACGGCCTTGGGAGAGCCAGTCCTGACAAAACTCTACCATCTGGGGAGCAAGATGTACGAGACATGCGAAATACCCTCAGACTTCAAGAAGAACATAATAATTCCGATCCCAAAGAAAGCAGGTGTTGACAGATCTGAAAATTACCGAACTATCAGTTTAATAAGTCATAGCTGCAAAATACTAACGCAAATTATTTACAGACGAATGGAAAAACTGGTAGAAGCCGATCTCGGGGAAGATCAGTTTGGGTTCCGTAGAAATGTTGGAACACGTGAGGCAATACTGACTTTACGGCTTATCTTAGAAGGAAGATTAAGGAAAGGCAAACCTACGTTTCTAGCATTTGTAGACTTAGAGAAAGCTTTTGACAATGTTGACTGGAATACTCTCTTTCAAATTCTAAAGGTGGCAGGGGTAAAATACAGGAAGCGAAAGGCTATTTACAATTTGTACAGAAACCAGATGGCAGTTATAAGAGTTGAGGGGTATGAAAAGGAAGCAGTGGTTGGGAAGGGAGTGGGACAGGGTTGTAGCCTCTCCCCGATGTTATTCAATCTGCATATTGAGCAAGCAGTAAAGGAAACAAAAGAAAAGTTCGGAGTAGGTATTAAAATCCAGGGAGAAGAAATAAAAACTTTGAGGTTCGCCGATGACATTGTAATTCTGTCAGAGACAGCAAAGGACTTGGAAGAGCAGGTGAACGGAATGGACAGTGTCTTGATAGGGGGATATAGGATGAACATCAACAAAAGCAAAACGAGGATAACGGAATGTAGTCGAATTAAGACGGGTGATGCTGATGGAATTATATTAGGAAATGAGACACTTAAAGTAGTAAAGGAGTTTTGCTATTTGGGGAGCAAAATAACTGATGATGGTCGAAGTAGAGAGGATATAAAATGTAGACTGGGAATGGCAAGGAAAGCGTTACTGAAGAAGAGAAATTTGTTAACATCGAGTATAGAATTAAGTGTCAGGAAGTCGTTTCTGAAAGTATTTGTATGGAGTCTAGCCATGTATGGAAGTTAAACATGGACAATAAATAGTTTGGACAAGAAGAGAATAGAAGTTTTCGAAATGTGGTGCTACAGAAGAATGTTGAACATTAGGTGGGTAGATCACGTAACTAATGAGGAGGTATTGAATAGGATTGGGGAGAAGAGAAATTTGTGGTACAACTTGACTAGAAGAAGGGATCGGTTGGTAGGACATGTCCTGAGGCATCAAGGGATCACAAATTTAGCATTGGAGGGCAGTGTGGAGGGTAAAAATCGTAGAGGGAGACCAAGAGATGAATACACTAAGCAGATTCAGAAGGATGTAGGTACTGGGAGAAGAAGGAGCTTCCACAGAATAGATTAGCATGGAGAGCTGCATCAAACCAGTCTCAGGACTGAAGACCACAACAACAACAATGACCTGTTTGTACTGTTTTGTGACAAGATAAACGCTACCTTGCAAAATTTCCGTTTGTTGCTTTAATTTTGGACACCCGTGTAGTTTCATTTGACTAGTTATTTATTTTTATTTATTTAGCGTATGGCTCATAACATCACAGTAAAAATTACAGAAACAACACGATTTAAAAAATAAAATCACGTATGTATAAACAGAACAGTAAATAACAGTTTGTATATAAGGACACCACCAATTGCAAATTTACACTCACAGAAGAGCATTCACAAACAAACGTCCAGTTTAGATAATATATAGTCGATTGCCTCTTAGGTCGCCATTAGGAAATCCTGTGGGTCACCCTCATATGCCCTTAGTGGGCATTCCTGCAAGATGTGATTGACCGTCTGTCTTTCAGCGCCACAGTCGCAAGCGGCCGAAGGAAGTTTACCCCACCTGTGTAAGGAGTCGGCGCATCTCCCACAGTTGGTTCTGACGCGATTAAGAGTTGACCAAACTTTGCGAGGGCAATCAAATCCTTTTGTTTTACTAAAGATGCATGGCATTCTGTGGCAGTTTACTGCTGTTCTGCTCTCCCATTCCTCTTTCCATCGGTCGTTTATTTTAAAGTTGGTTTGGTGCAGCGCCTGTCCGGTCTTTAGTGGAGGATACCTAGACCGGAGTCGGTTTCCTTGGATGTCGTATCTTCATGGATTTGTAATTGAAGGTTGGTCATGATTTTTTGAAATTCTCTAACCAGAGCGTGTTCTCGGCGCATGTTAGGAGGGGCTATGTTACTGAGAACGGGCAGCCACACTGTAGGAGTTGGCCTGATTGTGCCTGATATAATACACATTGTTGCATTAAGTTGTCTATCTACCATGTGTGTGTGTGTGTGTTTGCTGTTGAGCCACACTGGGGCACAGTATTCTGCCACTGGATACACCAAGCCAAGTGCGGATGTTCTTAAGGTAGATGCTGTGGAGCCCCAAGTGGTGACACAGAGCTTCTGGAATATGTTGTTGCGTGTTTTAAGTTTCGCTGCAGTTTTCGTCAGGTGTTCTTTGAATGTTAGTGTCCTATCTAGGGTAACCCAAAGGTACTTTGGGTGTTTGTTGTGATTTAGTATTGTCCCGTCAAGATATACATGTAGTTCTCTGTTGGCCATTTTGTTGTTCAAATGGAAGGCAGATACTTCCGTCTTTGGAGCACTAGGTTGTAGCCTCCGTTTTCTAAAGTACTCGCTGAGAATCCCAAGGTAACTCGTAAGGATATCTTCGGCAGTTTCTATGTTTCTGTGGGCTGTTGCCAGAGCCCAGTCGTCAGCATAACCTAATTTGCGCGATTTGGTTGCAGGCATGTCAGCGATGTAAAGTCTGAAAAGAAGGGACGCAAGGACAGAGCCTTGTGGGAGTCCATTATTGAGTTCCATCTGTTTACCTCTCACATTCCCCATTATTACTTGGAAGGTTCTATTTGACAACATATCGTCAATGAGGTTGGTTATCTTCTTGCAGGGGACGGCACAGATTAATTTGTACGGGAGTCCCAGTTTCCAAACTGTTTCATAGGCTGCTGTTAGGTCTATGAATGCTGCAGCCACTTTATGTTTCTTCTGCAGCCCCGCTTCTATATATGTTGTCAGTGATAGGACTTGATCTGTTCAGCAGCGATAGGGACGGAATCCTGCTTGTTCGATAGGGATTTTTTTGAGTATAGTTTGGCCTATTCTGTTGAGGAGCAGTCTTTCTAGTAATTTATAGACCGTACTGAGAAGGGCAATGGGGCTGTAGCTCTCTGGTCTATCGCCTGGTTTACCAGGTTTCAGGACTGCGATGATCTTTGCTCTTTTAAGTGAGGGAGGAATGTTACCCGCTTGGAGAATGTCCGTAAAGAACTTAGTCAGCCATTATTTTGTGTAGGCTCCGAGATGTATGAGGAACTCAGGGTGGATACCATCGAAACCCGGAGCTTTGCCTGGTTTAACCTTCTTCAGGGCATTGGTAACCTCCTCGATACGAATATCTGATGAATATTCTGAGTCCATTTCACGGGTCCCTTTTGATGTTTTTAAGTCCTCCTTCATCTTTGTTGTGTGCTTTCTATCTCGTGGGGCTCTAGACGCAGAAACTATGCTTGATGCAACCTTGTTGGGAGAAATTTCGTCCTTTCTATATACTGTTTCCAAGTTTCGATTTTTCTCCGCATTTCAAGAAAAGGGGGCGTGCACGAATGGGAATAGCAGTGACAAACATCGCAACAACAATTTGGTTTACTTCCCTTAGTGCAGCTAGAAGCAATTGTAAATGCCTGTATTGTCCTCAGAAAAAGTCAAAATAAGTACAGGGTGATCAAAGGTCAGTATAAATTTCAAAACTTAATAAACCACGGAATAATGTAGATAGAGATATGCTTGGAATTACATGGGGTTTTATTAGAACAAAGAAAAAAAAAACAAAGGTCACCAAATGTCCGACAGATGGTGCGTGAAAGATCTCTTGCGCGCGTCGTTTGGTGATGATCGTGTGCTCAGCCGCCACTTTCGTCATGCTTGGCCTCCCAGGTCCCCAGACCTCAGTCCGTGCCATTATTGGATTTGGGGTTACCTGAAGTCGCAAGTGTATCGTGATCGACCGACATCTCTAGGGATGCTGAAAGACAACATCCGACGCCAATGCCTCACCATGACTCCGGACATGCTTTACAGTGCTGTTCATAACATTATTAATCGACTACAGCTATTGTTGAGGAATGATGGTGGACATGTTGAGCACTTCCTGTAGAGAACATCATCTTTGCTTTGTCTTACTTTGTTATGCTAATAATTGCTATTTTGATCAGATGAAGCGCCATCTGTCGGACATTTTTTGAACTTTTGTATTTTTTTGGTTCTAATAAAAACCCTAGGTCATTCCAATCATGTGTGTCAATTTGTATCTCTCTATCTACATTATTTCGTGATTTATTCAGTTTTCAAATTTATACTGACTTTTTGATCACCCGGTATATAAAGGAAGAAACGAGGAACGGTAAAGAGTCGTTAGACTCTCCGATATACGTTACAATGTACCGCTATTACAAGAAGAAGAAGGTGCGCGAATCTGCTTGCAAATTACGCCCCCCTCTAACTAGCTCCTTATTTGCCTGCGCGGTGCGTCGACCATGACGGAGCTGCAGCCCAGCGCGCATCACCTGCCGTTGCCCTCATGTGCCGCTGCACCGGTCTGTGCCTTCCGGGTTCGAACTGTCTAGACAGACGTCTGTCTTGTACGTCGCGTACAAGACAGACGTCTGTCTACACAGTTCGACAACGGGACAATGGCATACCAGCCTCCTGTGACAAAGCAGGGCAACCCAGTTCACCGATCAACTCCTTTATTGCTACAGATTCCGGACGTGTTGCCTGTAAGCTCTAAACCAGTGATTCCAAAATTGCTCTGAGCACTATGGGACTCAACTTCTAAGGTCATCAGTCCCCTAGAACTTAGAACTACTTAAACCTAACTAACCTAAGGACATCACACACATCCATGCCAGAGGCAGGATTCGAACCTGCGACCGTAGCGGCCGCGCGGTTCCAGACTGTAGCGCCTTTAACCGCTTGGCCACCACGGCCGGCCCAGTGATTCCAAACTTAGAGATAGCTACCCCCTAAGGAGTAAAATGCAATTTTCTGAGGGGCAAAAACTAAACATTTCGATTCTGTTTCAGTCACGAAACTAAATTATTTAAAAAAAAATCTTTACTATATTATCACAATTTTGCAACACTCTAATACTGACTACATAAGTTATCAATAATTTCTTTTCCTCAATTAGTAGCATTAATGTGGCGCAGGTTATGATAAAAGTGAGACATATACGGAATAAATGGAAAAATATCTCAAGGAAATGTCTTCTCTAAGTTGTAGAGAGTAACTGCAGTAGTCCAGAAATTGCTTTATTACTTGCTTCGAGACAGATAAATCAATTAACTGACAGCACGACACAGCAGTAACTACATAAGGGCTGCTATAGTGCTGTACATAGTGCTGTTATTATTATTATTGTTAATATTAGAGCGGTGAGACACGAAGCATTGACGGCCTGAAGTCAGCCAATTTCTGCCAGCTCAAAAATAAGGAGTGCAGCAATCAAGTGATTTATAAACAGTAAGTACAGTGTACACATCTGAACCTGTTCGATTTTAAATGAGTTTGCAATCTGCAGGTCAAGCAAGTGCCGGAATGGCGAGGAGTAATGCAGGGGAAGTATGTTACGTGACAAGTGTCTACCTTCTCCGTGGATAGTTACTTTTCTTATCTGAGAAGGAGTTGTGGGAAGTACTTGCTATATACCACGAATTCCGTCATTCATTCGAGCACACAAACTAAATATCCAGAGCTTTCATAATGTGAAAATAAAAGTGTTTCCATAAAAGTCTTTGATTCTACAGTTTAGTTAGGTGCGAAAGTTGGTGACAATGTGGGGTAGGGTGGGGGGAGGCAACAGATGGCAGAGGGGGTGGGGGGAGGGTACTAGCTAATCTTTGATTGCACTCATGGGGTAATGGTCTAAGAAAGGTTGGGAACCACTGCTCTACAAAATTTGGTACTTATCCAATAATCATGATAACATACAGTTCTTCATATACCGTGGTGTCCCTCCTAGGAGTCGTCAGGCGCACTCTCTCTGGTGGTTCGGTAGATATTTGCGATTTAGTTTTTGCAGTGTATAGCTGGAGTCAGCCCAGACAGCTGCTGGTCGTTACGTCTTTCGTGCGACGCCATGTGTAGACGGAGAGCATCGGTTTGCCTAGTGCACTATTAGCTGTATCGAAATGTAGTAAGAGGAACAGTAAAACACGAAGAACAACGTGTACTCCAGCACCTAATGAGTAGCGTTGCTGCACAGCGGCGGCAGTCAGTGTAGGCAAGGGTGGTGCTACTGCCTCGCCACTTTTGTTCATGTTTTACTGTCGCCGTTGATACGTATTGATAAAACGGCTATTGCACTAGACTAATTTAGGACTGCTCTATCGAATGGGCACGTACAGGGTCGCTTCAAAAAAATGGTTCAAATGGCTCTGAGCACTATGCGACTTCTGATGTCATCAGTCGCCTAGAACTTAGAACTACTTAAGCCTAACTAACCTAAGGACATCACACACATTCATGCCCGAGGCAGGATTCGAACCTGAGACCGTAGCGGTCGCCCAGTTCCAGAATGTAGCGCCTAAAACCGCACGGCCACTTCGGCCGGCGGGTCACTTCAAAAATGGTTCTGTTCGCAACGGGAAACCAACCGACGCTTGCCGTAGACGCTAGATGTTGCATGAAAGACGTAAGCGTAGCATTTGTTTGAGCTAAGTCCAGCTACACATTCCAAAAACGAAATTGCTGATATATGCCGATACGCCATCGAAAATAGCCTTACGACTCTTAGCAGGGACACTCTGAATGCATACGGGTCGTTTTACAGTCTTTGCGATAAAAATCTAGCGGGGATAGATCATGTCCTGAGGTACAGGTATTTCCACGGAATAGGTATTTGAACGTTGTACAGCCGTGGTTGAATTTAGTGGAACTAAACTTCTAATTGTTGTTATGTAGAGCTACCCTGAATCTGATTTCAGAGCATTTGTGCTCAAGCTAGAGAGGTTCTTGGTTCATTTTATGGGATGTACAAAAGATTAGTTATATGTGGTGCCTTCAATATTAATTGTGTAAGTGAATGTTAAAGAGAGAGGATGCTGGTCGATACCCTTAATCCATATCATCTGACGGAAACTGTATTCTTTCCAACGAGAGTGCTGGGGAACAGTGGCACAACCATAGAAAAAGTTTTTGTTCTTTCTTCATTACTAGAGGGGCGAAAAGGTGAATTTCATTTCAGAGCAAAACATAGATTTTAACACTAAAAGGTTTTTATCCTCTGTCACATTTTAAATATGATTATAAGCAATTTAGAAAAGCTAATCCTGTTGCAATAGACCCCTTCTTAAACTTCATTAAGGAACAATAGCGGCAGGATGTTTATAGTGATGATAACCTAGACGATAAATAAAATGTTTTGCTCAACATACTTCTCATTTTCTTTTAAAGTTTCTTTTCATCGAACGTTCAGAACAGTACACTGGCAGTAACAGGAAGCCTGGATGGCTGACTAGAGGGATAAGAATACCACGTACAACAAAGTGGGAATCATATCAAAACGTTAGAAGCTGTCACACTTGAGCTGCCGCAGCCCATTACAAACACTAATGTACAGTTCTTAAAAATGTTTTTAGGAAAGCAAAAAGTATGTGGTACGCAAATAGAATAGCTAATTCTCAGGATAAATTTAAAACAGTATGGTCAGTCGTGAATGAAGTGTCTGATCAGCAGCACCAGATTTAGGATACAGTGTCAGTGTGTAGTAGATATGTTTCAGTTACTGATAAGTTGGACGGATGTTCAGTATTTAATAATCACTTTCTGAATATAGCAGATGAACTACAGGAAATCATATAACTCTCTTAGAAAATAGCTTTCCGGGGCTGTTGTCTAAAACACCCCTCCATGATACTAACAAGGGGGAAATTTACGATAATGATCGAAGCAGACGAAATGAATGAATGATCTACGATAATTATCATAGATAATAAAAAAAGAGACTTAAATGTCTCAGGGAAAAATTTAATTATAAGGGGGAAATTGAGTCAATAATTAATTTACTAAAGACTAAGGGCTCTCACCGATATGACAGGGCGTCTAACAGAATACTTAAGTGCTGTTCTGCAAATGTTAGCCCAGTACTCAGCCATATGTGTAATTTTTCTTGTCGCAATCGTCAGTTTTCTGACAGATTAAAGTACTCAGTAGTGAAGTCGCTGTATAAAAAAGGAGAAAGGGATAATACAGACAATTTTGACCTATTTATGTGTTCTCAGTGTTTTCTGAAGTTACTGAAAAGGCTACATACACAGGATAAGTCATGATCTCAATTCACATAATTTGCTGTCAAATGTACAGTTAGGTTTTAGACGTGATTTAACAAATGAACACGCTATATTTTCTTTTGTATGTGAGGCTCTGGACAGGTTAAATACCGAGCCGAGCCAGCTGGCGCAGTGGTTAGCACGCTGGACTCCCATTCGGGAGGACGACGGTTGAAATCCCCGTCCGGCCATTGCTTCAGGAAAGAGCGGGGATGGTTTTTTTGAGAGGGCACAGCCGATTTCCTTCCGCATCCTCCCCTAATCCGATGGGACCGATGACCTCGCTGTTTGGTCCCCTCCCCAAAATCAACCAAACAACGGATTAATTGTTGTTGTTGTCTTCAGTCCTGAGACTGGTTTGATGCAACTCTCCATGCTACTCTATCCTGTGCAAGCTTCTTCATCTCCCAGTACTTACTGCAACCTTCATCCTTCTGAATCTGCTTAGGGTATTCATCTCTTGGTCTCCCTCTACGATTTTTACCCTCCACGCTGCCCTCCAATGCTAACTTTGTGATCCCTTGATGCCTCAGAACATGTCCTACCAACCGGTCCCTTCTTCTGGTCAAGTTGTGCCACAAACACCTCTTCTCCCCAATTCTATTCAATACCTCCTCATTAGTTATGTGATCTACCCATCTAATCTTCAGCATTCTTCTGTAGCACCACATTTCGAAAGCTTCTATTCTCTTCTTGTCTAAACTATTTATCGTCCATGTTTCACTTCCATACACGGCTACACTCCATACAAATAGTTTCAGAAACGACTTCCTGACACTTAAATCTATACTCGCTGTTAACAAATTTCTCTTCTTCAGAAACGCCTTCCTTGCCATTGCCAATCTACTTTTTATATCCTCTCTACTTCGGCCATCATCAGTTATTTTGCTCCCCAAATAGCAGAACTCCTTTACTACTTTAAGTGTCTCATTTCCTAATATAATTCCCTCAGCACCACCCGACTTAATTCGACTACATTCGATTATCCTCATTTTGATTAAATAAAAGACTGCAAATGCTAGGCGACTTCTTTGATCTAACTAAGGCGTTTAATTGTGTTGATCATAAAATATTACTGTGGAAGTTGGACCATTATGGAATAAGGTAAGTAGCTCACAACTGGGTCACCTTTTGCCTTAAGAGCAGACAGCAGAAGGTCATTCTCTGCAATATTAAGAATGGCTACCACGTGCAATTCCAATGGGGTGCAGCTAAGTGGGAGTACCCCAGGGGCCGGTGCTAGAGCAGCTAATGATACTTATTTATATAAATGATACGTCTCCAAGTAGTGCAGTTGATTCTAAAAGATTTGTGATGGCTGATGGCACCAGCTTGGTAGCGAAGGATGTTGTGTGCAATACTGATACAGTATCAAATAGTGTAGTTGAAAACATAAGTTCATGGCTTGTAGAAAATGAATTGATGCTAATTCACAGTACGATTCAGCTTTTACAGTTTCTAACACACAGTTCAACAAAAATTTACATTTTCATCACAGAAAATGGGCATATGATTAGTGAGACTGCACAGTTAAAATTCCTTGATGTTCAGATAGATAGCAATATGTCGTGGATAGCTCATGTTCAGGATCTTGTTCAAAAAATAAATGCTGCGTTATTTCCCATTAGAACAGTATCTTAAATAAGTGATAGTTCAACACGAAAAGTAATTTACTTTGCTTATTTTCATTAATTTATGACGTATGATATTATTTCTTTGGGTTGCCTCTTCTGATTCAAAAAGCTTATTTTTCGCTAAGAAAATGGCGATTCGAGCAATGTGCGGTGTAAGTTCGTGAATCTCTTGTTGACCCCTGTTCAGTAGTCCGGGAATTCTGACATTGGTGTCCCAATACATGTTTTCTTTAATGTTGTTTGTTGTTAACAATACCACCATATTCCCGAGAGTTATCATCTTTCACTCAGTTAATATTAGCACAAATCAAATCTGCTGTTGGAACGCACATCTTTGACTCCTGTGCATAAAGTCGTGCTGTATTCTGCTGCTCCCGTTTTCAGTAAGTTGCCACAAGAATTCCAAAATCTTAGCAGTAACCCATGCACCTTCAAGTCTAAACTGAAGACTTCCTCAAAGTTCAGTACTTCTGTACTGTCGAGGAACTCCTGCAAAAATTAAAAGAAAGCTAATTCCTGTGTTATCTTCTTCATTACGTTTATTTAAACTTATGCCTTGTCATCTGCATAGGTTTCATACAGTTTAATTTTGTGTATTATTACTCATATTTTATAATTTCATGTAACGACTCGTTACGTGACCATGGAAACTTGCTCTTCAATGTGACGCTAAGGAACATGACATATAAAATAAAATAAAATAAAATAAATGACACAACTTTTGTTAGAGACAAAATGGTAGCCGACGCTTCCCAGCGACAATAGGGGTCCCTTAGTGTATATAGGCGTTGCAGGGTGGGTTGTGCTGAGAAACGATTGTCGACAACAACAAAATTCGATACGTTGCCAATTAGCCAATCGTTGGGAGTCCCCTGCAGAAATACCGAGCCATGCCACCTTTAGAGCCTTCCATAACTGTCAACGAATTGGCGGTGCAGGATTTTGTGGACGAACTGAGCTCTCGATTATGTCCCATAACTGTTGGATGAGATACATGTCGAGCGATCTGGATGGCCAAACCATACGCTCGAATTGTCCAGAACACTCCTCAAACCAATCGCAAGACATTGCGGCCCGCCGTCATGGCGCGTTGTCATCCATAAAAATATTATTGCAGATGGCTGTAATTGGTCACAAAATAACCATTTCAGGTCAATGATCGGTTCTGTTCGACCAGAGGGCATAATCCATTCGATGAAAATGCTGCCCGCGCCATTATTGAGCCAATAATGCCTTGTTGACATCTGGCTTCGATGGCTTCGGGAGGTTTGCGCCACATTCAGACCCTACCGACTGAAATCGGGACTCATCTGACCAGGCCACTCTTTTCAGTCGTCTAGGGTCCAACCGACATGGCCACGAGTCCAGGAGAGGCGCTGCAGGTAATGTCATGCTGTAAGCAATTGCACTCGCGTCGGTTGTCTGCTGCCATAACCCATTAACGCCAAACTTGCACTGTCCTCGTGGATGCGTTCATCGTACGTCCCACACTGATTTCTGCGCTTATTTCTCCAAGTGTTGCTTGTCTTTTAGCACTGACAAATCTACGCAAACGCCACTGTTCTCGGTCGTTAAGAAAAGGCCGTCGGCCTCGGCGTTGTCCATGGTGAGCCACCTGAAATTTGGTACTCTCTGTACATTGTTAACGCGGTGGATCTCGGAATGTTGACTTCACTAACGATTTCCAAAATGCAATGTACCATGTGTCTAGCTCCAAGTATTATTAACCGTTCAAAGTCTGTTACTTCCCGTCGTGTGGCCATAATCACGTCGGACACCTTTTCACATGAACCACCTGAGTACAAATGTCCGCCCCGATAGCTGAATGGCGCCGGCACGGTAGCTCAGCGTGTTCGGTCAGAGACCTGGCGTGTCTTTATAATAAAAAAAACTGACTGAAAATATCGACTACGAACTTCAATGGCTGTCTTGTGACGCTTCGACCAAATACAACGAACAAATTGAAAAAAAAAAAAAAAATGGTGAGCGTGACGGACTGCCGTCCTAAGGGGCCCGGGTTCGATTCCCGACTGGGTCGGGGATTTTCTCCGCTCAGGGACTGGTTGTTATGTTGTCTACATCATCATTTCATCGCCATCCAGCGCGCAGGTCGCCCAACATGGCGTCGAATGTAATAAGACCTTCACCAAGGCTACCGGACCTGCCCCGTAAGGGGCCTCCCGGCCAATGACGCCAAACGCTCATTTCCATTTTACCTGAGTACAAATAACAGCTCTGCCATTTTATACCTAGTGTACTCGATACTAGCACTGTCTGTGTATGTGCCTATCACTGTCCCAAGATTTATGTCACCTCAGTGTAGACCATGCAGTCACTACCTTTTACTCGTACTTTTGCAATCCAAATCACTGCCTTAATTTGCACTCGCCTGGGTTCTTTGTTTTCCCACGCTTTTTAAATCGATATCACGCCAACAAAAATGCGAAACAAGTACGAGGGTCTATTGGTTCGTTGTGCATGGGGGGATTTTGCCGTTCTACTTGGCAGACGCAAGCTTGTAACTACACACAATCAAATTGTCTTGGCAACTGGACTTCTTTCTCAGATGTATCTCGTAGAACATTTTTTCTCATTGCCGAATTAATGCTACTTGTAAATCAAATGGCTGCGGGGTGTCATGGCATTACAAAGGTGTGGGATCCGAGGTCACAAAGACTAGAAAGAACTCGATAAATGTTTTAGTCTGTGCGATGTAATGTCGGTATCACTCACAAATGCCATCGAAGGAGTCTTTGCTGTTTAAGATCTGAGAAATTGAGGACCAAGATAAATCTGCAACTGCTCATTGTGTTCTTCCCAATCTTTTTTGCCTGATGCAGCACTGTTGTTTACAACCGCATATCTTTCATAAAAAATGTCAATACGTTGTCATCCGGCAGCAGAAATAATCAGTGCTGTTGGAGCTATCTTCTGCCAGTCTTACGAGCTTATTTCGTATGACCTTAAAGTTTAAATCTGGCATGAAACATGTAACGAGTCAGCGCACTCATTGTTGGTGGATTAGTGTGAGCATTCGTATTCTTCGCTTCTCCTCTTCGCACTTGTGAATGTCACTTCAAATGAACCAGCTGCAGTATGGTGGTGTTCGCGTTTGTTGGCACTAAGTTGGGCGCCACATATGTTATAACCCTCCTACCCCTCCAGTTGTTTGAATGACTTTTTGGAACCAGACTACTGACAGTAAATCAATAACGTTCAAATGTGTAGGACTATGGACCGATTACTTGAAAGAAAATTCTCTATTAAGGAATCACTTGCATTATCCATGAACCAAAGACATTAAACCGGTGCCCAGTACGTCTCGGAATGCTTGCCCGTGGTGGAAGAGGCAGAGTGAGGTGGTCCACTGCTCATGCACTGGACTCGTCTTAAGGAAGAATGTGGTTTAAACTTCCCACAGGCCATCGACATTTAGTTTCGTAGCTATTTCCTAAAATCACAAACGCGGATACCGGGACGATTAATTTGAAAGGGCATGGGCGATTACATTCCTCACCCCTTTTCAAATCTACACTCCTGGAAATGGAAAAAAGAACACATTGACACCGGTGTGTCAGACCCACCATACTTGCTCCGGACACTGCGAGAGGGCTGTACAAGCAATGATCACACGCACGGCACAGCGGACACACCAGGAACCGCGGTGTTGGCCGTCGAATGGCGCTAGCTGCGCAGCATTTGTGCACCGCCGCCGTCAGTGTCAGCCAGTTTGCCGTGGCATACGGAGCTCCATCGCAGTCTTTAACACTGGTAGCATGCCGCGACAGCGTGGACGTGAACCGTATGTGCAGTTGACGGACTTTGAGCGAGGGCGTATAGTGGGCATGCGGGAGGCCGGGTGGACGTACCGCCGAATTGCTCAACACGTGGGGCGTGAGGTCTCCACAGTACATCGATGTTGTCGCCAGTGGTCGGCGGAAGGTGCACGTGCCCGTCGACCTGGGACCGGACCGCAGCGACGCACGGATGCACGCCAAGACCGTAGGATCCTACGCAGTGCCGTAGGGGACCGCACCGCCACTTCCCAGCAAATTAGGGACACTGTTGCTCCTGGGGTATCGGCGAGGACCATTCGCAACCGTCTCCATGAAGCTGGGCTACGGTCCCGCACACCGTTAGGCCGTCTTCCGCTCACGCCCCAACATCGTGCAGCCCGCCTCCAGTGGTGTCGCGACAGGCGTGAATGGAGGGACGAATGGAGACGTGTCGTCTTCAGCGATGAGAGTCGCTTCTGCCTTGGTGCCAATGATGGTCGTATGCGTGTTTGGCGCCGTGCAGGTGAGCGCCACAATCAGGACTGCGTACGACCGAGGCACACAGGGCCAACACCTGGCATCATGGTGTGGGGAGCGATCTCCTACACTGGCCGTACACCACTGGTGATCGTCGAGGGGACACTGAATAGTGCACGGTACATCCAAACCGTCATCGAACCCATCGTTCTACCATTCCTAGACCGGCAAGGGAACTTGCTGTTCCAACAGGACGTGCTCTAGAAGGTGTAAGTCAACTACCCTGGCCAGCAAGATCTCCGGATCTGTCCCCCATTGAGCATGTTTGGGACTGGATGAAGCGTCGTCTCACGTGGTCTGCACGTCCAGCACGAACGCTGGTCCAACTGAGGCGCCAGGTGGAAATGGCATGGCAAGCCGTTCCACAGGACTACATCCAGCATCTCTACGATCGTCTCCATGGGAGAATAGCAGCCTGCATTGCTGCGAAAGGTGGATATACACTGTACTAGTGCCGACATTGTGCATGCTCTGTTGCCTGTGTCTATGTGCCTGTGGTTCTGTCAGTGTGATCATGTGATGTATCTGACCCCAGGAATGTGTCAATAAAGTTTCCCCTTCCTGGGACAATGAATTCACGGTGTTCTTATTTCAATTTCCAGGAGTGTAGTTTGTGCTTTGCCCATAGTGACCTCGTGATCGATGGAACGTGAAATTCTGATCTTCCTTTCCTGGATGGAAGATAAATTGTGTATTAACTGTTCCCAAGTGAGCCGATAAACGCAAACAGATGCTCTGGTACACTGCGAATGTACGCTGGGCAGGTGAGTGAGCTATCGCTCTCTGTGAAAAGCGAGAGTTCTCGTTCGTAGTGCTAGCAGGCAGCGTTCAGTGTCCACGGCGAAAGTGTCGGCTGTCTTAAAGCTATTAAATAGTATGTCGTCTCGATGAGGTAAACGTCCATAAAGCATGGCAGCAAGACAGTAAATTGGCGAATGAGTATCAGAGGACTATGAGGCATCTAACGATCTCACATGTCTGTAAGCTAGCGATGAGTCACACCAGACAAGTTATACACTATCTTATCAAAAATAGAAATAATTCAAAAGCCAAGATTGCTTAAATACTGTTTACTAGATGACCGGTTTCAATACACTAAAAGTGCCATCATCGGATCTGAATGTAGCTTAACATGCATAAATCATTTGGATATAACGATACATGAAGTAGACCAGTTGATATAAAAGCATTGTTGCAGAAATAAAAATTAAAAAGCAACTGCTCTCATGGTCATTCTATTCCATCAGCTGGTCTGTCTCGTGTATCGTTATATCCACATGATTTATACATGTTAAGCTACATTCAGATCCGATGATGGCACCTTTAGTGTGTTGAAACCGGTCATCTAGTAAACAGTATTTAAGCGATCTTGGCTTTTCAATTATTTCTACAACAGAGTGACCGCCCCACAACACACTATATGTTCGCTGCCTTATGAAAATATCCTGACATCTATTAATGGACATTAATATGATGTGTGTCCACAGTTCGCCTTTATGACAGCTTGAACTCTGCCTGGGACAATTTCAGTGGGTCATCTGAGAAGGCCTGGATAAATGAAAGCCCACTCTTCCTCAACAGCTGAAACCGGTGAATGTAATAATGTGGGCGCTGAGGTAGGAGCGAAGTCGAGTTTCCAGTTCATTGAAACTCATTCAAAAGCATTTCCATTCGGTTCAGCTCGGGATTCTGGGCACGCCAGTCCATTTCAAGAATGTTACTGTTCACAAAACATGCTGCTTTATGACATGCTGATATAATCATCATCTCCGAAATGTTTCTTGACTGTACACAGTACTCAATGCTGTAAAACCATATCCTTCCACATCTAGCGTTTCTTAAGCGGAATAATGGGACCTCACCGTAACCACGAAAAACAGCCCCATACCGTAACGTCATCCCCTCCATATTGCACTGTTAGCACTACCCTTGATGGCAGGTAATACTCTCCAGGTATTCGTCAAATCCAAACCACTCCATTGACTTGCCACAGATGATAATGTCATTGGTCGCTACAAATACCTCGTTCGAAATCGCCTATAAAGTGGCGTCTCTCTTTACACCATCTCGAGCGTCGCTTAGCATTGAGTGCAGAAATGTGAGGCTTACGAGGAACTACTCGACAGTTGTACCCCACTGTCTGCAACTTCGTATGCACAGTTATTGTGATAACTGGACTGCTGGCAGCACTTTGGAACTCGCGAGTGATTCCGTCCTTTGGTTTCATGCGAGTCCTTACAACCATCCTCCACAATGCTCGACGGTCCCTGTCAGTACGTGTGGTCTGCCTACTTCTGGTTTAGCTGTGGTCGTTCCTTCGCGTTTACACTTCACAATCACACCACTAAAAGGCAACTTGGGCAGCTTTAGAAGGGGTAGATATGTCCGTGATGGATTTGTTACCCAGATGACACCCAGTGACTAGTGCACGCTCGAAGCCACTGAGTTTTCCTGTCCCACGTGTTCTGCTGTTACTGCTACTCTACAGAAAACACAATTCCCTCCACCTCCCTTTATAGCGGCGAGTCCTCTTCTCTCGACATCTAGTAGTCATTTCCGCATTACATGCGAGTGTCTAGATGTTTTTGAATAGTCTGTGTGATAAAATTTCTTCCAAGTGCGTTGCAAAAAGTACTGACGAAAAATTCGAGTCGTTGACAGAGAATTAAAGTTCCTCTCTCGATTTATTATAGTTTACTTTGTAACATCTCAGTAATATCGGCAAAGTGTTATGAAAGTAGGAGGTGCCACATTTTAGGTGAAATTATTTCAGTTTTTGTATTGTCTGTACAACATTACACTTATTTAAAATAATTTTTCAGTGACAAATTTTCAATAGCTTTGTTAAATATTTAAATGATACCTAAACAGTGGAACGCATAACATGACACACGATGTTTTAGTACAGATTTTGTTACCACAAATAGTGAAGAGATATTATTTGTTGTTGAGCAAGAGGACATATCGTCAGTGCAGTGTAACGATGGTGCTCTGCAGAAGAAATGTTAATCGCCATTATTAAAAGTGGCAATAAATGGAGAGGATGGAGGAATCAGCTGAATACCATGGAGATTTAATACAAAATTTCACAGTCTATCACTAAAATTACGAAACTTATTTCAACAGTGAGTATATCGAGCTGCACAGCTAAGTTCAATAAACTTTATAAAGTGCAGCTCTCGACATTGCTTGAATAATTTTGATTTTCAGAATAACCTGTTGTGAGTAATAAAAGCATTACTCGAAACTTTAATTTCCATTTTACCCGTTATGATTAAATTAGATCTGTCGTGAAATACACACATCAAAAAAGTTTTGGTTCACCTCGGTTCCGAGAGATACGGAACCTGTACAGCAAAGTTGAATAGAGATCAACATAAACATCACTTCCCCCCTTTTTATTGCTCATGAAAACCACACATTGCATGTTGTACCACCATACAGCGAGACCTTCAGATACGGTGGTCCAGACTGGTGTACACACCGGTTCGTCTAGTAAGCAGTAGCACGTCCTCTTGCATTGACGCATGACTGTAGTCGTTGTGGCATACTATCCACAAGCTCATGAAGGTACTGTTGGTCCAGACTGTCCCACTCCTCAACGACGATTCGGCGTAGACCTCTCAGATTGGTTGGTAGGTCACGTCGCCCATAAACAGATCTTTTCAATCTATCCCAGGCATGTTCGATACGGTTCATGCCTGGAGAAGATGTTGGCCACTCGAGTCGAGCTATGTCGTTATCCTGAAGGAAGTCATTCACAAGATGTGCACGATGAGGGCGCAAATTTTCGTCCATGAAGACGAATGCCTCGCCAATAGGGTGCCGATATTTTTCCACTATCGGTCGGGGGATGACATTCACGTATCGTACAGCCGTTACGGCGCCTACCACGACCACCAGCGGCGTACGTCGCCCCCACATAATGCCATCCCAAAACAGCAGGGAATCTCCACCTTGCTGCACTCGATGGGTTGTCTCCAAACACGCCTCCGACGATTTTCTAATTGAAGGCATATGGGAAACTCATTGGTGAAGAGAATGTGATGCCAGTCCTGAGCGGTCCATTCGGCATGTTGTTGGGGCCATCTGTACTGCGCTGCATGATGTCGTGGTTGCAAAGATAGACCTCGCCATGGACATTGTGCGTGAAGTTGCTCATCATCCGGCCTACTGCGAGCAGTTTGAGTCGTAACACGACGTCCTGTGGCTGCACGACAAGCATTAATCGACATGGTGGCGTTGCTGTCAGAGCTCCTCCGAGCCATAATCCATAGAGAGCGGTCATCCACTGCAGTAGTAGGCCTTGGGCGCCTAGAGCGAGGCATGCATAGACACCCTGTCTCTCTGTATCTCCTCCATGTCCGAACAACATCGCCTTCGTTCACTCCGTGACACCTGGACACTTCCCTTGTTGAGAGCCCTTCCTGGCACAAAGTAACAATGCGGACGCGATCGAACCACGGTATTGACCGTCTAGGCATGGTTGAACTACAGACAACACGAGCCGTGTACTTCCTTCCTGGTGGAATGACTGGAACTGATCGGCTGTAGGACACCCTCCGTCTAATAAGCGCTGCTCATGAACGTTTGTTTACCTCTTTGGGCGGGTTTAGTGACATCTCTCAACAGCCAAAGAGACTGTGTCTGTAATAAAATATCCACAGTCAACGTCTATCTTCAGGAGTTCTGGGAACAGGGGTGATGCAAAACTTTTTTTGATGTGTGTATGGGAACGAAGATTAAAAGAATGAAATCATGCATTGAAATGAAATGCCAATTTTGAGGGTCGTCTTTTAAGTATATTAATGCTAGTTAGGACTAAAACTCATTATAAAACGACCATGCTTTCACTTCATGAAATATTTTGGAAGGATTACATTTCAGAAAGTCATCACAGTCATTTCAAAGTATTGTACTAGCTGTCGATATTATGTTGTGTAACATTTGCAGTGATACTTTTGTGCATGCTTATTAGTTAGGAAGTTTACATAGGTGAACGTATGTGTGTATGCTTTGATATGATTATTTCATGTACTTTGTTACGTAAAAGCAGTGCTGATAGTTTTGGATATAAATCATTTTCCACGCATATTTCGTACGTTCGACCATGCTTATTTCGTATGATTTCATTAAATTCCCTCATTTAAAAATCAGGCATCTGAAAAGAAGGTATTCGTACTAGGCGTACTTCAATTTTTGTTGTTTTAACATGGCGCTGGATGTCCAATTAGCGCAGGGTCAATATTTGTTACGAGGAATTGAGTTTGTGTAGCAAAACCTGACGGCGGCGTCACAGCGTCCCTTTGAGTGCTCCGATCTTCTTTCCCCATACGTTATCAGACATAAGCTTATGAAACGTAATTTCTTGGATGTGTGTCGTTCATCCTTCTCTCTTCCCTCTATTCAGTATTCTAGGAAAATTAGTTGTTATCCACTTTGAAGCTTTGGTTAGAAGTAATAAGATTTCTGCCAATGGTGGGACCTGTTCCTGTATCTTCAAAATATCTTCCTTCCTTCCACTTTCTCTTGATTATCTTTCGGACTGCGTGGTCGCTCCGTCCTCCCTGGGTCATGCTATCTAGACATCCCTGGGATATATTGAAAAGGGAGGGTGTGTGTGTGTGTGTTGCACTTAGCATAAGTTAGTTTAAGTAGTATGTTAGTCTAGACCGATGACCTCAGCAGTTTGGTCCCTTAGGAATTCACACATTTTTGATTATCTTCCGCCCCTTCACTTGGGATTAAAGAAAGCCGCTCTAAGTGGTTTCCACCGCTTTCCGGAGAGCATACGTAGTTTTGTACAGTGAACAATGGCTGCATAAGTTTCCATAGTCATTTAATGCAACATGATACTGCTCGGCATAGACTGCAGATAAAAGAAACGGTCTCACAGCGTCTGTTGTCTCGCCATACTTTGACACGAAAAGAAGTTATGAGACAACGAGAAATGCAGCAAATGTTTCAGTTCAGAAGGTCGTGGGACTGAGCAGGTATCGGTGCGGGGATATCGCTGGAATGTAATCTTATGGTTGCCTTACCAGAATATTAATGGGGACGACATTACGTCTCCCTTGCTAAAATAAGACCTCACCCAATAAGCTGACGTGAACAATTCGACGATGTCGCAGGCGCTCTTTCGCAAGTTTGTCCCATGTATTATTTATTATAATTTACGTATGGCCCGAACAGGACCACACGAGGTAGGATCAATCAACGTCGCTTTTGATGGTTGGCCTTCCTTTGTACTCTAATTTGTTTCATCCTTTCAGAATGAAGTCTCTTCTTTCATCAGACCATGGTGTTCCAGTTCGTTTTCTAATTTCCTTCCTTCCTCTTTCTCTTGATTATCTTCTGGAGTGGACGCTCGGTCTAGGGCGCCACGTCACCGACTGCGCGGCCCCTCCTGAATGTTTTTCTATCTGTAACATCTGCCTGAGATGTGGTGTCACCGCCAGACACTACACCTGCTAGGTGGTAGCCTTTAAATCGGCCGCGGTCCGTTAGTATACGTCGGACCCGCGTGTCGCCACTGTCAGTGATAGCAGACCGAGCGCCACCACACGGCAGGTCTAGAGAGACGTCCTGGCACTCGCCCCAGTTGTACAGCCGACTTTGCAAGGAAAGGTTCACTGACAAATTCGCTCTCATTTGCCGAGACGATAGTTAGCATAGCCTTCAGCTACATTTGCTACGACCTAGCAAGGCGCCGTATTCAATAGATATTGAGATTCTATTAATGTATCATCAAGAGCGATGTTCTACAAATGTGGATTAAAGTTAAGTATTCCAGAAGCTACGTACTTTTCTTTATAGCATTCATTACGTATCCTGTTTCAGACCTCACGCCAGCCTGCGTGAGTTTAAGCGCGTGCCTTTCGGCTTCCTCTCATTGTGTCTAGGCTGTCTTGTCTAGACACAACATGAGATATACCGGCAACTTTAAGATCCTCCTTAATCGCAGGGATCCATTTAATTGACCTTATTTCTGTTTTCGTAGAATTCTGCATTTGTTTTGTCAACCTATAGGGTAACATTCTTTTAATGTGCCCATAAAATTTAAGTCTTCGTTTTCTCATGTCAGCATGTATGTCTGTGTATTCTTCTATTTCCTTATTACTTCTCAGCCTATAAGTTCCTGCATCAGTAATTTTGGGGCCTAAGATTTTCCTAATAACCTTTCTTTCTTTTTTTGAATTTCTTCAGTACCTCTCTTTCTATTTAAAATTAAAGTTTCTGCTCCAAAAAGACATCCAGGTTTGATTACAGTGCTGTGTTGCCTGAGCTTAGAAAGTGATCTTTGTTCAAAAATGGTTCAAATGGCTCTGAGCACTATGGGACTCAACTGCTGTGGTCATCAGTCCCCTAGAACTTAGAACTACTTAAACCTAACTAACCTAAGGACATCACACACATCCATGCCCGAGGCAGGATTCGAACCTGCGACCGTAGCAGTCGCACGGTTCCTGACTGCGCGCCTAGAACCGCGAGACCACCGCGGCCGGCAAAGTGATCTTTGTTATAAATATTCTATGTTAATCTGAATGCATTTGCCATTTTGGCAGCGAACTTCGTTTACAACTGTTTCCAACCCGTTTTCTTGTATTATTTCCCCCAAGTATTTAAACTGAGAAGTCCTTTTTATTTTTCCATCTTCTGTGTTCAAAAACCTTGGCGCCTGTTTGTTACTTGTCTTATATTCCGTTTTTTCAAATAATATTTGAAGTCCTACTTTTTCCGCAACTTCTTTAAGAATTTGTATTTGTTTTTGAGCTGTGGTAACATGCGTAGTTAAAATTGCCAGATCAACTGCAAAGGCGAGGCAGTCTAATATTACATCTACCTACATTGATTGATTGATCTATATTTTGACTCGACTCTTGCTCTTGCCATTCCGTAAATACCTTTTACAAAACACGGTTCAACAGTAATGGGGAGAGTCCATCTCCGTGTGTAACACCAGTCTTTATATCAAATGGCTCAGAAACTTCTCCAATGAATTTAACTTTAGAGCTGCGTCCCATATATTTTGGTTTAACACTCGTCAGCAGATTTTTAAATAGTTGAAGCTTCGTCTCACAGGAACTCGACTGGCTCTAGGTCATGTGCGCAGGTCACAACGAAGCTCTCAGGTAAAAAGCCTGATTTCACTTGTACAGCGAACATCTCCCAAATAGCGTACGTATTACTTACAGTGGGTGGACAAAAATATGTAAACACCAAAACACAACACATTAGCATGTCTGATACAGCGCAGGAAAGCATATGTCAAAAAAATGTTCAAATGTGTGTGAAATCTTATGGGACTTAACTGCTAAGGTCATCAGTCCCTAAGCTTACACACTACTTAACCTAAATTATCCTAAAGACAAACACACAGACCCATGCCCGAGGGAGGACTCGAACCTCAGCCGGAACCAGCCGCACAGTCCATGACTGCAGCGCTAATCCCGCGCGGCAAGCATATGTCGTTCAAATCATCTTCCTTCCATTCGTCTCAGATTGGTTAAATAAAGGTCCTGTATTCGTTTTAAAGGGAAACTTATTCCTTTCTACATGCAAAATAGTGGCAAGTTTTCACTGACGATTATGGAGGTCGATAGTGATCATGCACTCTTTTCTCCAAAGCAAAGTAGAAAGGCTCAATGATTTTAAGGTCTGATGACTGTGGATGCTAGGAAAGGTGCGACAATTCATCCTGCTGCTCACAAGACCAGTACTGGACGATGCGAGCTGTGTGAACAAGGCATTGTCATCTTGGAACACAGTATCACCATTAGGGAGCAAGTATCGTACCTTGGGCTGGACCAGATCAGCCAAAGTATTCACATAATCCTTGACAGTAACGCGATCTTGCAGAGTACCCATGAGGCCCGTGGAATACCACGATATGTCCGCCAAAATCATCAGCAAACCTTCGTCACGACTCCGCCTTGGGACGTAATCTTGGACAGAAGTGGGCAACAGTGTAAGGCAAGATTCATCCAACCAAATGACTTTCAAGAAAGTGTGAGTGAATTCCTAAGGGACCAAACTGCTGAGGACATCGGTCCCTAGACTTACACACTACTTAAACTACCTTATGCTAAGAACAACACTCACACCCATGCCCGAGGGAGGACTCGAACCTCCGGCGGGAGGGGCCGCGCAACCCGTGACATGACGCCCTTAGACCACGCAGCCACTCTGCGCGGCAATATGACTTTCTTCCACTGCTCCATAGCTCAGGTTTTATGGCTTCGGCACCAGGTTTTCCTGTTACAGATATTGGCATCACTGAAAAGTGGTTTTCGAATTCCAGCTTTCCCCGCAATTACCTGCTTATGGATCTTGATTTGGTGCTGAAAGGGTTCGCGAATGCGACATTCATTACTGCAGTGGCTTTTGCAGCTGTTGTCCTCTTACGTTTCGCCACAATCCTCTTCAGTGGTCGTCTGTTACGATCACTCAATGCATACTTTCGTCCTCGTTATGCTCAGCGGATGATATTTTTCTGCTTTCCTTGTAAGCTGTATAAATCTTCGGTAATGATGATGATGAGGTCCCATACTCCGAGGAACCTAGGGGACGATGCGGGAGACCCTCACCGCCGTACTAGGCAATGTCCTGGCGGACGTGGTTTGCCGTTGCCTCCCTCCGATGGTAATGGGGCTGAATGATGATGATGAAAATGACACAACAACACCCAGTCATCACGAGGCAGGAAAAATCCCTGGTCCCGCCGGAAATCGAACCCGGGACCCCTGCGCGTGAAGCAAGTACGCTACCGCAAGACAACGAGCTGCGGACAATCTTCGATAAAGTGCCTCTTAAAACACAAAACACGTTGGGTTCCTTCGTTACAAAAACACCCACCATACAAACACCAGCAGTTTGACACATGCGAATGCCCTGAGCTCCGACGTCATGCATTCACAACTGTACCGAACACTGTTCTGACCATGGTTGACACTTGCAATGTTTTGGGCGCATTACACGAGTGTCGTTCGTCGTCAAATGCAACAGCGCCACTTGCAGATTTTGCTACCATGTCATTTTATGTTCAAGATGTACTTCTCTCAATGTTACCATATTTTTGGTCGACCCCAGTACGTAAACTCGCACAAAGCATAATATATGCTTATAACTGCAATGGACGAGCTGTGCCCAAACTTTCGATTAGTCTATGGATCCCAAATTTTTATTGTTTACAGGGTGGTTGCAAAGTAATCAGTTGATAAGTTCAAATGGCTCTGTGCACTATGGGACTTAACTTCTGAGGTCATCAGTCCCCTAGAACTTAGAACTACTTAAACCTAACTAACCTAAGGACATCACACACATCCATGCCCGAGGCAGGATTCGAACCTGCGACCGCAGCGGTCGCGCGGTTCCAGACTGCAGCGCCTAGAACCGCTCGGCCACTACGGCCGGCAGTTGATAAGCTACATAAGACCAAATAAGACAAAGAAACGGGATCAATATAATTGGACACACAATTGAACCGAAATGAAAGTGCGAAACGTTATTACAAAAATTCGAAATTATTTTGAAAAGCATTTCGCATAGGTAATTTAGCGGCCAGTAAATACATAGAAGCTATCTGTGTTGGCTTGCAATACGGTCACAATGGTAAGTGGGGCAACAAACTGACCGAGTCATTGGAGACCAAGGTTTTCATACATCAAAACACTAACTGTACAACCATCGTTTCGGCGGTAGACATCACATTCACCTTGTACACGGTCCCACTTTCACTAACCGCTGTAATGAGATTTACGATCAGGAATAATATTTTAGCTAGAAATGTGACCTCTCAGAATCTTAAATCTTGTGGCTGTCGGTTTTACACCCGACGGCACGTGCAGAGAATCTAGCGTGTGGCACTTTCCATAATCAACAAACAAACATTTACAAAATGAGCAGTTTTCAACCACATGTACCAAATCAGTTGAAGGAATATGTTAATAGGTTTCTGTAAAACACCAAAGACTGTGTGATGCTTTTTCAAGTGCTGCGGGTCATTTACGGCCTAAGTTCTGTCCACGTGAACTGATCTTCCGTTTATACGCACGTTTATTTACTGGTCGATAAAGCCGTAATTAAAAATTAATTATGTAACACAAAGTATAAGTGGCGATCAAAAGATTTCCTTCTGAGTGCGTTGCTGCAGCATACGTGCAAAGTAGCGCCATTGTGATGCGGCTATATAAGCACCGACATGTAACCAAGAAATTAGTGTGGCTTACGCGTTCTTTCGACGTGCTTGGGGAAAATTTGGACACATGAAATATGGCGAAAGACAAACACCGATAGGCAATTCATCGGACAATGAAGAATGTGTACGGGACAGCATGCCTGCCACAAACCACCGTAATGGAATGGTGCACCAAGTGCGTTTCTATGTTGAAGCGAACAGGTTTCTTGAGTGCATCCTTGAAAGCGATGAAAACTGGTACCACCAATAGGAGCCGCAGTCGAAAGTGTCGATGTTGCTGTGGGAGCATCCATTGTCCCCTCGTCACAAGAAGTTCAAGAGACAGCCGTCTGCTGGCTTTGATTACTGGGACCCACTGCTTATTGATTTCAACGTTCCTGGTGTGTACGTCACTGGGGAACGTTGCTGGGCAATGCCGGACAAATGACGGCGTGCAATTAAGGCGAAAAGCCCGGGAACTACGACGAGGGATGCCGCTGCTTCATGATACAGCACGTTCCCCTATCGCAAATGTCATAAAGCAGAAGTTATGCCAACTGAAGTGGGAAACACACGAGAAACCGCCCTATCGTCTTCATTACTCCCCATGCGATACCACGCATTCGGGCGCTGATAACCTTGCCGTTGAGCGGCCGTAAGCTCCAAACACACACACTCACAAACTCACTCACTCTCCCTCTCTCTCTCTCACACACACACATACAAACACAGAACACCACACATCACGCATTCGATCCCTTAAAGTAGGCCTCGAAAGGTCGATGATTTCTGACGGACGCGGATGTGTACAGGCAGTGACGAACTTTTTCCCGCAACAGGACACAGTGTTTTACCAAACGGGAATCTTCAGCTTGGTGGGCTGGCGCGATGATTGCCTCAACGCTCACGGGAATTTTGCCTGTTTGGCATACCAATTCTGGACTGTAGAGCTGTCGCACGGAATCTGTTTGATCACCCATTAAATTCTCATTTATCGAAACTTTTTCTTATGTAACTCGCTCGAAAAATGGTGAGACCCAGATCATATGACGTATTATATTCTATGATTCCCGAGTCTCACTGTTCTATCAAAAGCTGTAACTTTTATCATCCTAAAGGACAAATCTATTTATGAGTATTCACTGTTATTATTTCTCATATTTTACTCCATTGGGCAAAAAGTGACCCAATCGGTGTTCCAACTGCTAGCGTAGCTCCCCTACTGCAGCGGGGATGCTGGGTTGTTTTGAACAATTTATGAGCATTTGTCGATATAATTTTATCTGAAAATGAAGGAAGATAACAAATGATTTACGTGACGGTTGCGATGTAACATAATCATAGTGAAAAGTAAGTAACATGGAGTACGTAATGTATAAATGTAATATATAAATACTCAGGTTTACTTAATAAATGACTCAGTTACTTATAGCGAAAGCAACGTTGAGTGTTACGGTGTGTAGCTTTCCGTTAGTTAGAATCCAGTCGTAATGTCCAACTTTTGTGTGTATTGGTAGGGCACAATGTACGAGATAATAACATTCTACTTCTGTTATGAATATGAAGGGAATAGTGCAAGTATAGGATCCAGTGAGCCATTGGCGATGAGGTCTAAAGGGATTAAGACGAATGACTATCTCTGATTGGATAACGATGGGTAAGAAAGTTGGCAGTGAACTTTGGGAGGAACCAGTGAGCAAGAGTCAAGTGGTTCACGCAGATTTAAAAGAAAAAAAAAGTCCAGATATGGGTGACCCGTTGAGAGTCTAGAGCCTTAGCCCCTGTGCCTCCTCACTGGGTACTAAGAAAGCAAGAAAATCATGGGAGATGTTGAAACCATGAATCGGTGTGTAGTCTACTCATAAGGAACACAACAAAACGGGAAGTGACGTCTCTTTCCGACGGATGTACCAGCATCAATTGTATTACATTTCTTCACTAAGAGAGAAACTACATAGACGTGTTGGATAAAATACAGGACATAAATTGTCCTGTGATTCTGAAGTGTACTCCCAAAGCTTTCTTTCTCGATCTCAGCTGCCAATAGTTCTACTTTTTGTATCCAATACAGTGGCTATCCACGCTATTACTCTATATTAATTGAAGTTTATGAATCTGAACGATAAGTATTGAAGTTTAATACGTGAATGGTGAATAATAAAAGCTGTTCCAGTTGTTGTTGTTGTTGTTGTTATTGTGCTAGTAGTGGTGGTAGTGGTGGTGGTGGTGGTGGTGGTGGTATGCAGTCCGAAGACCACCTTGTTGCAATATCCACACTAGTCTAGACTATGGAAGCCTTTTCATCTCCTATCAGCCTACATCCATTTGAACCTGCCTACTGTATTCATCATTTGCTCTCGCTCTATTACTAACCGCCACACTGCCATTCATTACCAATTTGACAGTTCCGTAATGTCTCAAGATGTGGCATATTAACCAGTCCCTTCTTTTAGTCAAGTTGTTCCCCAACTCGATTCAGTACTTCCTCATTACATATTCGATCAACCCATTTAGTTTTTCAACATTCCTCTGCAGTAACACATTTTACAGCCTGCTATTACCTTGTTGTCCTTAATGCATACCGTCCACGTTTCATTTCTATACGACGCCACTCTCCAGATACATAACATCAGAAACCATTTCCTATCACTCAAAGGTTACAGGAGAATATGGGCTTGGGACAATGAATGAAAGAGCAGAAAGACTAATTGAGTTCCGTAATAATTTTCAGCTGCTGACAGGGAATACTCTGTTCAAGAATCACAAGAGGAGAAGGCATACTTGCAAAAGTCCGGGTGATACTGGAAGATTTCAGTTAGAAATACATCATGGTCAGACAGATATTCCGAAAGCAGATACTGGATAGTAAGGCGTACCCAAGAGCAGATATAGACTCAGATCACAATGCAGTAGTGACGAAGAGTAGGCTGAAGAGGTTAGTCAGGAGGAATCGGTGCACAAAGAACTGGGATACAGAGATAATAAGGAATGATGAGACACGCTTTAAGATTTCTAAGGCTATAGATACAGCAATAAGGAATAGCTCAGTAGGCAGTACACTTGAAGAGGAATGCATATAAAGAAAGGGCAATCACAGAATTTGGAAAGAAAACCATGAATACAAAGAAGATAACTACGAAGAAACCATTGGTAAAAAAAATAATACGTCAGTTGATCGACGAAAGAAGAAAGTGCAAAAATGTTCAGTAAATTCAGGAATACAGAAATACAAGTCTCTGAGGAATGCAATAACCAGGAAGTGTAGGGAAGCTAAGACAAGTCGAAAAGGAAATGATTGTCGGAAGAACTGACTCAGAATATACAAAAGTCAGAACAACCTTCGTGAAATTAAAAGCAAGGGTGATAACATTAAAAGTGCAACCCAACCGGAATCCTATTATTAAGTGCAGAGGAGAGAGCAGACGGATGGAAAAATACACTGAAGGCCTCTATGAGGGGGAAGATTTGTGTGATGTGATAGAAGAAACAGGAGTCGATGTAGATGAGATTGGGGGTCTAGTATTAGAATAAGAATTTAAGAGAACTTTGGAGAATTTAAGATCAAATACGGCAGAAGGGATAGTTTACATTCCATCAGGATTTCTAAAATCATTGGGGGAAGTGGCAACAAAACGACTATTCACGTTGATGTGTGCAATGTGTGAGTCTGAGTCTGGCGACATACCACCTGATTTTTGGAAAAATGTCATCCACAAAATTCCGAAGACTGCAACAGTTGACAAGTGCGAGAATTATCGCGCAACCAGCTTAACAGGTCACGCAGCGAAGTTGCTGACAAGAATAATATACAGAAGAGTGGAAAAGGAAATTGGGGATGTGTTAGATGGCGATCAGTTTGGCTTTAGGAAAGGTAAAGGCATCAGAGAGGCAATTCTGACATTGCGTTTGATAATGGAAGCAAGACCAAAGAAAAACCAAGACACGTTCATAGCATTTGTCGACCTGGAAAAGGCGTTCGACAATGTAAAATGGTGCAAGCTGTTCGAAATTCTGAGAAAAATAGGGGTAAGCTATAGGGGGAGACGGGTAATATACGTTATGTACAAGAGCCAAGAGAGAATAATGGGAGTGGACAACCAAAAACGAAAAGCACGGATAAAAAAGGCTGTAGCACAGGGATGTAGTCTCTCGTCCCTGCAGTTCAATATGTACATCGAAGAAGCAACGATGGAAATAAAAGAAAGGTTCAGGAGTGGAATTAAAATTCAAGGTGAAAGGATATCAATGATACGATTCGCTGATGACATTACCATCCTGAATGTGAGCGAAGAAGAATTACATGATCTACTGAGTGGAATTACCAGTGTAATGAGTACAAAATATGGATTGAGAGTAAAGTAATGAGAAGTAGCAGACATGAGAGCAGCGAGCAACTTAACATCAGTATTGATAGTCATGAAGTAGATGGAGTTGCTATTACCTAGGCAGCAAAATTACCAGTGACATCAAAAGCAGACTAGCTATGGCAAAAGGGCACTCCTGGTCTAGTGAAGCCTGCTAGAATCAAACATTTGCCTAAATTTGAGGAAGAGATTTCTGAGAATGTACGTTTGGAACACAGCATCGTGTAGTAGTGAAACGTGGACTGTGGGGAAACCCGAACAGAAGAGAATCGATGCATTTGAGATGTGGTGCTATAGACGAATGTTGAAAATTAGGTAGACTGATGAGGTAAGGAATGAGGATGTTCTGCGCAGAATAGGAGAGGAAAGGAATGTGTGGAAAACTCTGACAAGGAGAAGGGACAGGATGATAGGACATGCGTTAAGACATCAGAAAATTACTTATATGGTACTAGAGGGAGCTGTAGAGGGCAAAAACTGAAGAGGGAGACGGAGCTTGCAATACATCCAGCAAATAATTGAGGACGTAGGTTGCAAGTGCTACTCTGAGATGAAGAGGTTGGCACAGGAGAGGAATTCGTGGTGGGCTGCGTCAAAACAGTCAGAAGAATTTAAAAAAAAAAAGGAAATTGTACTTATATTTAAATGATAAAAATAATTTACTGGTTTGCAGCCAGTCTGCACTTTACATCCTGTCTACCTCGTCCATGGTCAGTTATTTTGCTGCCCAAATAGGGAGATTTATCTAAAGATTTATTTTCTCATTTCCCAATCTCATTCCCTGGGGATCGCCTGGTTGAATTTGAAAACATTGAACGAGGGGCGTTCGGTGAGTAATACAACGTATTTTATTTTCAGGAAGCAGATTGGTTTTATTCAGAATTCAAACACACAATATAATTCGCCACATTTTTGGCTGCAATTTTCAAGGTAATCATCGTTCAATGCGACGACCTTACGCCACCTTACCGCGAGGGACTCATGCTCCATGCTGTCCAAGTTGCAGCCAATGTCATGCTGCATCAATAACCTCCCCATCAACTACATAGAGTTTCCACCTTCATTGGGCCAAACATGGAAGTCGGCAGGTGCGAGTTGAGGGCTGTAAGGTGGCTCAGAATGTGCCAGTGGGTTTTCTGTATTCAACGGAGTGTTGGTTGTGCCTAAGTGCGCGCAAGTGGCAGTGCGGTGGCGTTAGCGGCGTCAAAGCTGGCAGCGTGTAGTGCGAGCTAGACCGGCCGCTCAGTTCTTGACTGCCGGTGTTCACGGCCGCAGTGTTGAGTAGGGGCACTGCAGCGACGAGGCAGAGTTGTGTTGACCACGGTCGTAGTTCCCTATGGCAACTGTGTCCGCTAACGTTAAGCTGTGCGAAAGTGTGGAAATACGTGTGTGTTGGTGTAGTTCTACGTTACTGTTCGTCGTTACACTTTTTGGTTGGATTTAGTCAGGATACTGGAGAGAGTAATTCATAGCCAAGGGATTTGTAGTTAGTCAATTATTCAAAGACAGTCTTAATCGCATTTATTATTATTATACCGCCAACCAGTTTCAACCCGACGTAGGGGGTCATCTTCTGGGCGCTTACACTGTGAAATTATAGATATCCGTCAGAAAGACTCCATTATACAACAGCTAAAATTACGCAAATTTAAAATATGTAACCCATTGGTCGACTGCTGGTGGTGTCACTCCTGTCTACATCACGGCAGGAAACTATGCGAGACTAAGTTTTTTTTTTTTTTTTTTTTCTTTATTGAATTTCAATTCCCCCCGAAGGGGGCGGGCTGGCCGAGACTAACCCTTCGTATGGGCTTAAATAGCGTGCTGAGATCACGTGAATAGACGGCAACACCCCCAGCGGCGATCAACGGCATTTAATACAGTTTGTTATATGTAATTACTAGTCACCTTGGTTTAACATAAATTTAAGTGATATTACATAACAGAAAACGGAACCATTCCATTTAAAAAGAGTTACAATTATAGTATTAATTATAAAATAATAACAAATGTTCAGTAGTCAACTCGTAAAATTCGTAAAAGTGTATTACATTATGCGCCATAATATAAATTAAAACAATCTGTGACACAAAAACTGGTGTCGTCTTGTATTATAATATATCTATTCGTACATTTACGGAGAAATCATTTGAGTCAATTTACTAAAACGGTTAATATGGAAGGACTACAGCCCCCTCTACTTCTTGTGGTGAGGACGCCGTTGCCATGGATTATAAAGCGTATATCAGGCGCCCTCTACTCTGTGTAGCGAGGACGACGTCGTCATGGTAGCAGCTGGTGTGTTCGTATGGTGTTATCTTTGCCCTGGTCACGGCGCCAGTTGCCGTGGTAGCGGTATGTCACGGCTCTTCATCCACAGAGATGTTGTCACTTATTTGAGGTTATGGAAATATCGACAATCAAGGATAACCTATCTAAAGATAGGATAAAAGTTGACGACACGTTTGTAGTACCCATTAAAGCAATTAAAGTATTAAAATAATAAAAGGAAAAGTAGCATCATTGTGTACAAATAATATTTTCGAATAGTTCGAAATTTTTTTTTATCGTGACTCTCTATTTGTTCATTCAGCATCTCTATTTGTAGTTAGGCTTGGCTGGTCGTTCCCATTGTCTTTCTTCAAAGTTGCCGGTCGGGTTCGGTTAAGAGGTGAATAGTGTCGTTGTATTGCTTATTTCTACCCTGAGAAGGTATTGCCGATAGAACACGCCGACGATAAAAAGCTGTGTGATGTTGTCACCGTGTTTGACTACTAGAACTGGCTAAGACAGCTATGTCTGATCCTTAGCTTCTTGGTGGTTTTCTGTTGTATTAAAGTGCAGGTAACGACTGTGAATTGTTAGACTGTGTGCGACGTGTCGATTTCCTTGCCTTATTTTGTGGTGCGGCCGTTGTTAGTTACTGCAAGAACTCGTTCTGACAACAGCTGTGCTTGATAACCTTCCTCTTGCAAAGGAGAACTACAAAAGCATGTCCACCGAAGTAAGGCGATGGAAACAGCTGTTACTTACAAGGGAACCTCCCCATCGCACCCCCCTCAGATTTAGTTATAAGTTGGCACAGTGGATAGGCCTTGAAAAACTGAACACAGATCAATTGAGAAAACAGGAAGACGTTGTGTGGAACTGTGAAAAAATAAGCAAAATATACAAACTGAGTAGTTCATGGGAAGATAGGCGACATCAAGGACTCTAAAAACACAGGAGCGCCGTGGTCTCGTGAGCAGCTGCGGAAAGAGAGGTCCTTGGTTCAAATCCTCCATCGAGTGAAAAGTTTAATTTTTTTTATTTTCAGTTTATGTGACAAACTATTGTGTTTTCATCACTTTTTTGGGAGTGATTATCACATCCACAAGAAAACCTAAATCGGGCAAGGTAGAAGAATCTTTTTACCCATTCGCCAAGTGTACAAGTTAGGTGGGTCGACAACATATTCCTGTCATGTGACGCACATGCCGTCACCAGTGTCGTATAGAATATATCAGATGTGTTTTCCTGTGGAGGAATCGGTTGACCTATGACCTGGCGATCAAATGTTTTCGGTTCCCATTGGAGAGGCACGTCCTTTCGTCTACTAATCGCACGGTCTTGCGATGCGGTCGCAAGACACAGACACTAAACTTATTACAGTGAACAGAGACGTCAATGAACGAACGGACAGATAATAACGATGTAAAAATAAAGAAAGTAAAATTCTCACTGGAGGGAAGACTTGAACCAACGACCTTTCGTTCTGCAGCTGCTCACGCTACCACGAGACCACGGCGCTCCTGAGCTCACACTGTTCATGATGTTGCCTATGTGGCCCATGGACTACTCAGTTTGTATATTTTGCTTATTTTTTCACAGTTCCACGGAAGAAGTTCCTGTTTTCTCAATTGATCTGTGTTCAGTTTATCAAGGCCTATCCACTGTGCCCACTTATAACTAAATCTGAGGGGGGTGCGATGGGGAGGTTCCCTTGTTAGTAGCTGCTGCCATCCTAGATGTGCTGCATTTGATTCTCCTTGTCTTGTGATGTGGTGAGGCCGTTGTCAGATGTTGTAAGTATTGCCTCCGACGGAAACTTTGGTGGCAACAGTTTTCTCAGTTGCAACGGAAGTCAGTTGCCATCGTAGGTTGACGGAAGCATTGTTATTCCGCAGTGATACCATTATTGGCTGTGGCGATTCTGGATAGTTCATATCTAGTTGCTGCTATTGATGTAACCCGAAAGTGGGAGGTACTGGTGGTCTGTCACTTGGGTACGTTATCCTTTTAGAAAACTGAAGCTTGTACTGTGGAAAGTTGAGACATCCCTGTGTTGCGTTATGTGGTCACTATGTCATGGCAGTGCAGCGCGTTGTACGATCAAGGATTCAATAGTACTGTACCTTTTAACTGGCTGTCAAGTTTTTATTATGAAGCGTGTACATTGCCCTATGGGGTGGTTGTGCTACAGAGAGTGTTCTTTGAAGTAGCATGCTTCGCTTCTGTAGAATAGTAAAGTGGTGCACCACTGCAGTTAGTAAATTTTAAGTAAGAGTGCTTGACCGCAGCTGATGAGCTGGGTACGGTCGTACAGGATTATGTAACATTGTTTTGCGCAGCGACTTCATCTCCGCACGGTTCCATCTTGGCCAGTGTTCGGCCTCGCTTGCGTGGCTACGCCCCGTTAAGGTTAAGCTACCGCAATGCAGTTGTGGCGTATTTGAGAGTATGGCGTATTTGAGAGTACGGCTTATTGTTTCAATGTACTGCTCATTGAGCTTGGCCAGTATTATATTTAGTGTTGTAAGCTTTATTGCTAACCCCTGTAGGTTAGTTTAGAATTCATGCGCTTAGCGACTGTTATGTTTAAGTTTCAGGAACCTTGTTTCTAAAGCCTGACACAGTTTGCCTCCATTTATGTGTTTGATGGTTAAAACCTTACCCTAACATTGAAGTTGCTTACCACCTTTTCTTGTTCTGTGATATTTATACTTACCCTGGAGTTAACTTCGGGCACGAGCTACTCCCATTATAGCTAAAAACGGCCGATATAACTTTTAACAATTCATTGGAAGCTTAAGCTGTTAATCCCGCTGTTAAGTTTGCGCTAAGTTACTTCCAGGACGAAGGTAGTATTTGTGGTTTTAGTTTGGCCTGAGTTCAAGCCTCATCACCCGTTCTTGCAAGAGGTCTGCCTGGGGGTCGGCCAAGATCCAGAGCTCCATCACCACCGAGGCGGCGTTCGCTTCCTGTCTTCACACAGTGGGCGACGGAAGTTGAACGACCGGGAGTAATTAAAATAATTGATTCCACTCTCGACACTTAATAATCCAGTGCACCTGTCCTACAATGCTGGGAACAAGCAAAAAAGTCCAGTGAAGTTTTTTGAGCTCCTCTTGGGTGCACAGACTTGTGTGAGGCCCTGCGTTTTCATGGAGAAGAAGTAGTTCGTTTACGTTTTTGTGGCGACGAACACACTGAAGTCGTTTCTTCAGTTGTAGCTCAATACATTTCCGTGTTGATCGTTATAAGGAGGACACCAGAGTCTTAGAAGATCGTCGCCATCACTTTACCTGCTGATGGTGCAACTTTGACCTTTTTCTTCTGAGGACTGTAGCACATGGACTGCCTTTTGGTTTCCGGTTCGAAGTGATGAATCGATCTGTCATCGCCTGTGAAGATGTTCCACAAAAATTGTCGTGGTCAGCCTCGTAACGCACAGGCAATTTGAGTACTCAAACTAGTGGACGACGAGTGTGTCAGCACTACCACAGACACCTCCAGCTGTGTAGCGAGGTGTTTTATTGAGATCCGGAGATCACCTCGAATGAGAGTGTTCGCACGTTCCAACATTGCAGGAGTCACAGCTGTGTGCGGCTGGCAGACACGCGGGAGATCGGACAGGTTTGGACGACCTTGTTGCGATGATGACATACGCCACGTCTAATGACTCACCAAGCTTTTGTTGCCAGATCTCCGTAGACATTCTGTAAGAGCCTATGAATATCTGCAGTGCTCTAGTTTCCCGCCAAAAGGAACTCGATGACAGCTCTGCTTGGAATGCACCTCCGTTACAGACGCCATTTTGAAGGCTACGTACAGCACCGCCCCCATTCGGACTTCATGAAGCTATAGGGACTGAAGCAGGAATATTCCACGATATTCCACAACAAATTATACAATTTTTTTCAACCGAAATTGGCCGAGTTGCGTTACTTATTGAACACTCCTCATATTATCCTTGTATTATTTTTGTTGATTCTCATCTTATTACTTCGTTTCAAGACGCTGTCCATTCTGTTCAACTGCTCTTCCAAGAATTTTGTTGTCACTGACAAACTTATAATGCCGCCAGCAAACCTCAAATATTTTTATTTCTGCTCTCCGAACCTTCCTTTTAAAATCTATCCTTGTATCGCTTACTGCTTGCTCAGCCTACAAATAGAATAACATTGGGTATAGGTTGCAATTCTGTGTTACTATCTTCTAAGCTACACCTTCCACGTCCTTCGTATTTTAGAACCGCAATCTGGTTTCTGTACAAGTTAGAAACAGCCTTTCGCTACCTGTATTTGATCCCTACAGGCTTCAGATTTCCAGAGAGTATTCTAGTCAGTGTTACCAAAAGCTTTCTCTAAATCTGCAGCTGCTATAAATGTAAGATTGCCCATCTTCAGCCTTTTTTAAGATGAGTCGTTGGGTCACGATTGACTCGCGTGTTCCTAAAATTCTACAGAAACGAAACTAATCTTCCACGAGTTCACCTTTTATCACATTTTCCTTTCTAATCTAGATAATTCATGTCAGTATTTGGCAAGCATAATTTATTAAACTGATGGTTAGGTAATAGTCACACCAGTCAGCGCCTATCTTCTTTAGCATTGGAACTATTACATTGTTCTTGAAGTTTAAGTGTATTTTTCCAGATATATATCTTGAGCGCAACATGGAACGGTTTTGTCATTGTTGGTTCTACACCGGGGCCCCTGTTCCGTCTAGAGTCTTTCCGCAATCACTTGCACATGTGCCAAACTTTTGGAGTATCGCAGACCTAGGCCATGTTGTTTAGTACACTACGAATTGACAACGTATAACAGAATACTGTTGGTCATATTAGTAGTTATTTCCTTAATAAATACCCCCTTTTTATTCAGTCTTCCGACTAGTTTGTTGCGGCCCGCCGTGGACTACTCTCCTGTGTCATCCACTTTATCGCAGAGTAACACTCACAGCCTACGTCCTCAATTATTTGCTGGATATATTGCATCAACCGTGTCGGGCTTGCTAGCCTCGCCTTTCGAATTCATGGCGCCACTACCTCGATCGGTCATGCGATGTCCCTCTGGTCTTATGCCACTAAGATATTTGCTGCAGGTTGTTGATGGAGAGGTGGCGTGTTGTGGCATGGCGAGTTGATGAGTGATAAATGAGCGAGCAGGTCGGTGTGAGAGGTCCACTCGGCGAGTAGAGAAAACACTTGCGCAAGTTTCTTGGGCACGGAGTCTAGCGAGTGGTTGCTGGGCATATTTGTGGGCCAATTTGAATTCGTGGCTGACTTCGAGTGCCATCTTATGCGTAACCTGGCCTGCCAGCTCTGGGAAGTGGCACACTGGTGAGAGAGTTGAAGCCAGTTTCGCTGTGCTGAATTCAGGGCCCCCTTTCAACCGGTAACCTTCAGCTTCAATTCGTGAGCTTCAGTTAAGTTTCGCATTTTGAGGTCTTAACTGTTATTTTCTTATTGTTACTCATAGGACTAGTGCGATTATTGCGATTTCTTAGCTGATTTTTGCTTTTCTTAAGTCGATGCTGGCCTTGGTTGTTTAACAGGACATCTTAAACTGTGTCGGCCGATGATGTACCGTGAGCCGGAGTGATAAGGTGTTTCTTCTATCCTGCGGCCGGATCCCCACAGCGTCACGCATTATCTAGATGGCTGGGTTTTAGCCGACCTCCCTGCCAAACGTCTTCGAACACCAGATAAGTAACTTCTCTTGTAATACGGCCGGATTCCGCTTTCGAGATACATTCGGGCATTTCAGACGTCATTGCTCTGTTAATTATATTGGCTTCGGAGGTGCCTGGGTCTCAAAATTTGCAATTGCTGAGGCTATGCCATTGGGTTTGGCAGCCTAGTTTTCTTTCGGGCATTTCGCCGTCGTTCTAAAGGCGGTATCTTGCAATGACGCGGTTATACCGTTTGGCTAGTTAGTGTTGCCATCACGTAATTAACGTTGCTGTGTTAATATTTCTTTTGGCAATCCATACCCAACGAAAGGGGCCTTGGAAGGCCGATCCTCCCGTTGTAATGTTTCTAGGCTTTCCTATTTGGTATGGTCTTGTACTCTGCTTTGTAAGGAGGCAATTCAAAATCTTGGTTACTTAACTGAAGCAGTTATTCATGAAGGCCTACCTGTTTTCTGTTTGGTAGTCTTACTTAACTGAAGCTGTTATTATTGATGGTCTCCCTGTTTGCATTTGGTAATTTTGCTTAACTGATGCTGTTGTCATTGCAGGCCTGCCTGTTTTCTGTTGGGTAATTTAACTTAACTGAAGCTGTTATTAAAGAAAGCCTACCTGTTTTCTATTTGGTAATTTCATTTAAATGAAGCTGTTGTCATTGGAGGCCTACTTGTTTTTTTAACTAATGCTGTTATTATTGAAGTCTTGCCTCTTGGTATTTGGCAGTGAAGCTGTTATCGTTGAAGGTCTTCCTGTCTTCTGTTTGGTAATTTTACCTAACTGAAGCTGTTATCATTGGCGTCCAGCCTGTTTTCTGTTTGGTAATCTTACTTAACTGAAGCTGTTCTCATTGTTGCCTGTTTCCTATTTGGTAATTTTGCTTAACTGAAGCTGTTATTATTGAAGACCCGCCTGTTCCCCTTTAATTAAATTAAGAGCTATTTCATAATTTGGGTTAGCTACGACTCTTATTAATTAAGGCCTACCTGTCTTCATTGTGCTATTATTCAGCTCTCATATTTTACTCAATCTGTGTTGTAATTTACTCAATTTGTGATAGCGAAAGGCCTACATTTTTCAGAGGTATTTAGGTCAGTAAGATAGTAACAGAAAATGACACATGCTGGTATATGCGCCCTAACCTTTCGCTTTACATTCCTTTATCCATAATTACAGGTTTCATTCCAGTCTCTGTATTCCTCTACAGTTCTCCCCATTATAGCTCCCTTTACTACCACCCAAGTTATTTCGTGATCTCTTAACACATGTCATACCATCCTTCCCCTTCTTCTTTTCAGTGTTTTCCATACATTCCTTTCCTCTTAGATTTTCCGGAGAATCTCCTCATTCCGTACCTTATCAGACCACAAAACTTTCAACATCATTCTGTAGCACCACATCTCAAATGCTTAGATTGTCTTCTTTTCCGGTTTTGGTACAGTTCACTACCATACAATGCTGTGCTCCAAACGTACATTCACAAAATTTTGTTCCCCAAATAAAGACCAATTTTTGATAGTAGTATACTTCCCTTGGCCAAGAAGGCCATGTTTCATAGCACTTTTTATGTCCCCCTTGCTCCGTCCGTCATGAGTTATTTTGTTGCCTAGATAGCAGAAATCCTTAACTTCATTTACTTCGTGGTCAACAATCTCGAAGTTAAAGCTTCTCGCTGGTCTCATTTCTGCTATTTCTCATTACTTTCATCTTTCTTTTATTTATTCTCAGTCCATACTCTGTACTCAATAGTGTCATTCCATTCAGCAGATCCTGTAATTCTTCACTTTCACTGAAGAAAGCAATGCCACCAGTGAATATTATCATTGATATCCTTTCACCTTGAATTTTATTTCCAGTGTTGAACCTTCCCTTTATTTCCATAATTGCTTCTGATGTACAGACTGAACAGTAAGGGTGAAAGGCTACATCTCTGTCTTAGACTCTTCTTAATCAGAGCACTTCGATCTTGTTCTTATTTTTCCGTATTGGGTTTTGTGTATATTGTGTATTCCCTGTCTCTCCCTATAGCTCATCTCTATTTTCCCCAGAATTTCGAACATCTTGCACCATTTGACATTATCGAACGCTTTTTTCTGGTCAACAGATCCTATGAACGTGTCTTGACTTTTCTTTAATCTTGCTTCCATTATCAACTGAGACGGCAGCACTGTCTCTCTGATGTCCTTTACCTTTCCTGTAGCCTAACTGATCATCGTCTAATACATCGTCAGTTTTCTTTTCCATTCTTTTATATATAATTCTTGACAGCAGCTTGAATGCAGGGATTGTTAAGCTGATACGATAATTCTTGCATTCGTCGGCTCTAGCAATCTTCGGAATTGCGTGGATGAAAAAAGTTTTCAGGAATGGTGTATCGCCAGACTCTTACATTATACATACCAACGTGAATAGTTTGGATTAGATTAGTTTCCCGTTCCATAGATCCGTGCTGAGGAGATCCTCGTGGATGTGGAACATGTCAATTTTTTTTAAAGCTGAAACAACAATACTAATGGTATGAATATATACAATACATCATTTGTTTCTATTAAAAAATTCGTCAATGGAGTAAAAGGAGTTGGCCACTAGTAAGCCTTTCAGACTTGTTTTAAACTGATCTTTATTTGTAACTAAATTTTTTATGTTTGCTGGCAAATTATTGAAGATGAGTGTTCCTGAGTAGTGGACCCCTTTTTGAACTAAAGAAAGTGCTTTTAAGTCCTTGTGCAGATAATTTTTGTTCGTGGTATTGTATGTATGAACTGAGCTGTTTGTTGGAAAAAGAGATATATTATTTGTGACAAATTTCATTAAGGAGTAAGTATACTGAGAGACAGTAGTTAGTATACCCAGTTCTTTGAAGAGGTTTCTACAGGACGTCCATGAATTTATTCCACAAATAATACTTTTGTTTGACTTGAAGAGTTACCCCAAAATATTATACCATATATCATATGGAATGAAAGAAGGCAAGCTTTTTCATTTTCATGTTGCTTATGTCAGCTAACACTGGAATTGTAAATACAGATTTGTTAAGGCGTTTCTGCAGTTCTGTGGTGTGCTCCTCCCAACTGAATTTATTATCAAGTTGTAATCCCAGGAATTTAAGACTGTCAACCTCTTCTATCTACTCTTCTTCATACTTTATATATATGCTGGGTGGAAACCTCTTACAGGTTCTTAATTGCATATAGTGAGTCTTTTCGAAGTTTAATGTCAGTGATTTGGTTTTAAACCATTTATTAATATCCATGAAAATATCATTAGCAGATCTTTCTAGAACTACACTCGACATACTGTTTATTGCAATACTTGTGTCATCTGCAAACAAAACGAACTCCGCTTCTGGCAGTGTAACTGATGAAAGATCATTAATGTACACAAGAAAAAACAATGGCCCTAAGATGGACCCTTGTGGGACACCAATGTAATTTCTTCTCATTCTGATGATGACTGATGACTTAATTCACTAGTCCCTTGCACTGACACCATTTGTTTCCTGTTAGCAAGGTATGACTTGAACCATTTTACAGCACTGCCCATGATACCATAGAATTCTAATTTATTTAAAAGGATGTTGTGGTTCACACAATCAAATGCCTTTGACAAATCACAGAAAATACTTGCTGCTTGTAATTTGTTATTTAATGAATTAAGTACATTTTCACTGTATGTGTAAATAGCCTTCTCGAAATCAGAACCCTTCAGAAATCCAAACTGTGTTCTTGATAATATGTTATTTGCGGTCAGATGGTTGAGAAGCTGCCTGTACATTACTTTTTCTAAACTTTTTGAGAATGCTGGCAAAAATGAAATCAGTCTGTAGTTTGATGGTATTTTGTTTATCCCCTTTCTTGAATAGAGGCTTAACATCTGCATATTTTAGCCAGTCAGGAAATGTCCCAGTTATAATTGACTGGTTACACAAGTAACTTACAATTGTACTAAGCTCACAAGAACTGCCTTAATTAACTTTGTTGATATTTCATTATAACCACTAGAATGCTTTGTTTTTAAAGATTTTATTATGGAAGTTATTTCTTTTGGTGAAGTGAGTGACATATTCATGTACCTGAAGGTATTTGTAAAGGCTAGTTTCAGATATTCAAGGGCATTATTTACCAATCCTGACAATCCCATTCTGTCAGTAATGGATATAAAGTACTTGTTAAATAGATTTGCCACACTATGCCCATCAGTTACTAATGTGTCATCCACACTTAAAGCTATTTGCTCCTGTTCCTTTCTGGTTCTACCAGTCTCCTCTTTCATTATATCCCATATTGTTTTTATTTTGTTCCCTGACATTGCTATCTTCTTCTTGTAATGCATTTGTTTAGATGTTTGAACTACTTTTTTTAATATTTTACAGTATGCTTTGTATATAGCTAAATCATCAGCATTGGAGCTATTCTTGGTCGACAGATTTTCCTTTTTGTCTTACAGGAAATCTTTATTCCTTGTGTAATCCATGGTTTTATTGTAGACTTCTGTTTAATTTGAGTAACTTTTAGAGGAAAACAGTTTTCAAACATGGTACTGACATTGTTCATGAATGTGTTATGTTTTTCGTTCATGTCATGAGCACTATAAATATCTTTCCAGTTCATAACTTTGAGCAGTTTTCTAAAACACTCAATTTTTGGTTGATTGACTACTCTCCTGTACTTAGATTTAGCAGTCTTGGTAATCTGCATAGAATTTACATCTAAAACAGGGGGCTGCATGTCATGATCTGATAGTCCATTTATTACAGGTTTTATGATTTAATTTTGTTCCTTTGATTTGTCTATAAAAATGTTATCAATGACTGTCCTTGAGGATTTAGTGATCCTAGTTGGAAAGTTCACAGTGTGAGTTAGATTGAAAGACAACATTACTAACTGCAGTAAATGTTTACTGGAAGATTGCATTAGAAAATCTATATTAAAGTCACTAGCAATCCAAATTTCTTTGTTTCTTCCTGTTAAATAACCCAAAAGAGCTTCTAGATGATTTATGAACAGATTAAAATTTCCTGCAGGTGCTCGGTAAATAGTTACTATTATATAGGATATGTTATGGAACTCTACTTCTGTTGCACATGCTTCTAGATGCTGCTCTAAACAGAATTTACTAATGTCAATGTTCTTGAATTTATGGTAGTTTTTAATAAATGTGGCAACTCCTCCTCCATCCATATCTACTCCCAGAAGTAGGAAGCTAGCTTAAATCCTGTAATGTCTAAAATACCTATACCAGTGGTCACTTGATGTTCAGAGAGGCACATTATGTCAATTTGGTTAAATGAATTCATTTCATCAATACAAATGAGTCCCAGAATGTTCTGGTGCAATAAAGATAACTAATACAGCAAAGTAATGGGATTATAACTGTCGCCTTATTGCCACTTCCCGAAATTATTTTAGATATTCAGATTGAGTGTTATCAATCCCTGCTGTCACATTTGATCACAATTCTTCCACAGCTGTCTCAAATGCTGATATCAATACTGAGTCCCCTCTCTCTTCTACATTGGCTCTTGTTTCCTCTTCTGTCACATCATAAGATAAGTCTTTCCCCACATAGAGGCCTTCAACGTGCTCTTTCCATCTATCTGTTCTCTTCTCTGCATTAAACAGTGGAATTCCCATTGCACTCCTAATATTACCACCTTTGCTTTCAATTTCGCCAAAGGCTGATTTGACTTTTCTTTATGCTGAACCAATCCTTTCGACATTCATTTCTTTTTCGATTTCATGGAGCCATTTCGTCTTAGCTTCCCTGTACATCCTGCTTATTTCATTTCTAAGAGACTTGTATATCAGTCTGAACATTTGTTCAGGGAAATTCATTTCCTTCATTCATCAGTCAACTCAATTATTTCTTCTGTTACCCATGGTTTCTTCACAGTAACCTTCTCTGTACCTATGTTTTTCTTTCCATCTTCTGTGATTGCCCATTTCAGAGTTGTCCATTTCTTTTCAACTGAAATATCTACTGAGGTATTCCTTACCTCAAAATCTATAACCTCAGATCTTCTAGCGTATCTCAGCATTCCTTAGTACTTGCATATCCCACTTCTTTGCACATTTATTCTGCCTGACAGTCGTTCTTCCCGCGAACCATACGCGACTGGAACAGAAAAGGGAGGTAATGACAGTGGCACGTAAAGTGCCCTCCACCACACACCGTTGGGTGGCTTACGGAATATAAATGTAGAAGATGTAGAACTGTTCACAGTAGCGCACTCTCTGCCCTACCTCTCTAATCATAACGAATCCTACTCCCGTTATACCATTTTCTACTTCTGTTGATATCATCTTACACTCATCTGACCAGAAATACTTATCTTCTTTCCATTTCACTTTAACGTCTCCCACTCTACCTAGATTAAGCCTTAGAATTTCCTTTTTCAGATTTTATAGCTTCCCCGCCACGTTCAAATTTCTGATATTCCACGCTCCGACTCGTATAACGTTATCCTTTCGTTTGTTATTCAATCTTTTTCTCATGGTGACCTCCCCCTTGGCAATCCCCTCCCACAGATCCGAAGGAGGGCTGGTCTAGAATATTTTACCAATGGAAAGATTATCGCGACACTTTTTCAATTGCAGGCCACATGTGCTGTGGATACACATTACGTGTCTTTAATAGAATGGTTCCATTACCTCCTGCATCCCCATGCCGTTGATCATTGCTGATTCTTCCCCCTTTAGGAGCACCCCAATTGCAAGAGAGCACCGTGAACCTCTATCCGCTCCTCTAACCTCCGTGACAAGGCCGTTGGCTGAATGAGGGTGACTTTTTATGCCTGAAGTCTTCGGTCGCCACTGCTTATGAGTTTTATTAAAAATTTTTGCGGTAGCCGGCTTTGAACTTGGGACCGAAGACGTTTTGATTACTAATCAGAGAGGCTACCCGTAAACCCCTGGTGAAAGTATCCCATATGAACATTATTTAGGGGAACACCAGTAGCACTTTCACAAACGTGACTGCAATACTCCAATTCTGGCAGCTACGCAGCAAAAGCCATCTCTCTCTCTCTCTCTCTCTCTCTCTCTCTCCCTCTCCCTCTCTCTCTCTTTGCGATTGGCACCAGCGCTCTACTCGGGCACCCAGCACTGTAAAACTCTTCAAAATAGTTCATATTGGTGTCAGCAGGTACAAATGCTGCTTACGCGTTGATATTCTGTAATTTTATACGTGAGTAACATGAACAGACGCAGAATAGTAAAGAAAAAAAGAAAATAAGAAATAAATGCTACTCATAAAATGGTATGCTTATAGAGAGCAAATGTTTCTGATGAAAATTTATTCCAGTACTAGCATTTTAAATTTTAATTTGTCGGATTACACCAGACGAGTGAGCATTATCACATTCAGCTAGAGATGCGTAGAATCTACTTACGTTTCTCAATATTTTCGTCTATTTATATTTTAATGGGCTGTATCAGATAATACACTCCTGGAAATGGAAAAAAAGAACACATTGACACCGGTGTGTCAGACCCACCATACTTGCCCCGGACACTGCGAGAGGGCTGTACAAGCAATGATCACACGCACGGCACAGCGGACACACCAGGAACCGCGGTGTTGGCCGTCGAATGGCGCTAGCTGCGCAGCATTTGTGCACCGCCGCCGTCAGTGTCAGCCAGTTTGCCGTGGCATACGGAGCTCCATCGCAGTCTTTAACACTGGTAGCATGCCGCGACAGCGTGGACGTGAACCGTATGTGCAGTTGACGGACTTTGAGCGAGGGCGTATAGTGGGCATGCGGCAGGCCGGGTGGACGTACCGCCGAATTGCTCAACACGTGGGGCGTGAGGTCTCCACAGTACATCGATGTTGTCGCCAGTGGTCGGCGGAAGGTGCACGTGCCCGTCGACCTGGGACCGGACCGCAGCGACGCACGGATGCACGCCAAGACCGTAGGATCCTACGCAGTGCCGTAGGGGACCGCACCGCCACTTCCCAGCAAATTAGGGACACTGTTGCTCCTGGGGTATCGGCGAGGACCATTCGCAACCGTCTCCATGAAGCTGGGCTACGGTCCCGCACACCGTTAGGCCGTCTTCCGCTCACGCCCCAACATCGTGCAGCCCGCCTCCAGTGGTGTCGCGACAGGCGTGAATGGAGGGACGAATGGAGACGTGTCGTCTTCAGCGATGAGAGTCGCTTCTGCCTTGGTGCCAATGATGGTCGTATGCGTGTTTGGCGCCGTGCAGGTGAGCGCCACAATCAGGACTGCATACGACCGAGGCACACAGGGCCAACACCCGGCATCATGGTGTGGGGAGCGATCTCCTACACTGGCCGTACACCACTGGTGATCGTCGAGGGGACACTGAATAGTGCACGGTAGATCCAAACCGTCATCGAACCCATCGTTCTACCATTCCTAGACCGGCAAGGGAACTTGCTGTTCCAACAGGACAATGCACGTCCGCATGTATCCCGTGCCACCCAACGTGCTCTAGAAGGTGTAAGTCAACTACCCTGGCCAGCAAGATCTCCGGATCTGTCCCCCATTGAGCATGTTTGGGACTGGATGAAGCGTCGTCTCACGCGGTCTGCACGTCCAGCACGAACGCTGGTCCAACTGAGGCGCCAGGTGGAAATGGCATGGCAAGCCGTTCCACAGGACTACGTCCAGCATATCTACGATCGTCTCCATGGGAGAATAGCAGCCTGCATTGCTGCGAAAGGTGGATATACACTGTACTAGTGCCGACATTGTGCATGCTCTGTTGCCTGTGTCTATGTGCCTGTGGTTCTGTCAGTGTGATCATGTGATGTATCTGACCCCAGGAATGTGTCAATAAAGTTTCCCCTTCCTGGGACAATGAATTCACGGTGTTCTTATTTCAATTTCCAGGAGTGTAGATCGAGAAAAATAAACTTGTTGACATTTGAATTTAGCGAGATTCTGTCGGTGACATCTGAGGCTATGCTAAACAGCTGTTAGCGTTCTCTGCCGCTTGTGCAACTCGAGTCTTCAATTTAGCTAACGAGTTTTGTCTCACGGACAATGTCGGTTAAGGTCTCGTCAACGTTCTTTTGTTCATGAATAAACATTTACTGGACGCATTTGAATTGCTAATGTCGTAAACTGTAGGTGTTCTGCAACAGCCTCGCAGGATTTATATTACATGAATACATCATAAAACATGTACTTGCCACTGTTGTGTCCATTATTCCGTACCATTGCAATCAGATTCGTGTGTTATGATCTATTGTTATCATTAACCCATAGCCTAAGATATCAACAATTCTGGATATATATCGCAAAAATTCTTTCTGGGACGTGTGTTTAGGCTTCTTAAGGATGTGTGCCACATAAAAATTTAGCTATTATATTATCTGGTGAAATTACACGGCCATTGAATTGTTATCCTCTTACTGACAGCTTTCGACATGTCATGTATATCGGTCTACCGCTTGGAGTATCAAAATGTGTTTTTTCCTCTTAGTGATCTTATTTTCATCATCTTAAATCATACTTCTCTGTAGTTCCTTCACGCTTAGTATTGTTTTTGTTTGGAGTTTAACATTCATTTTTACAAGCCAAGTAACCTCCAAAAAATCCCAAAAATCCTTACGGCAAAATTAATCTCACTTCATATTGATTGTTTTTGTGGTCCTCAGTTCAATGACTGGTTTGACGCAGCTCTCCGTGGTATCCTGTGCAAGTCTCTTCATCTCCGATTAACTACTGCAACCCACATCCGTCTGTATATACTCAGTGTATTCATCTCTCGCTCTCCATCTACGATGTTTACCTCCACGCTTCCGTCCAACACTAAACTGGTGATCCTTTGATGCCTCAGAACGTGTCCTATTTACCTATCCCTTCTTTTGGTCAAGTTGTGCCACAAATTCCACTTCTTCCCTATTCTATTTGGCACCTCCGCACTAGTTACGTGATGCACCCATCTAATCTTCAGCAGTCCTCTGTAGCACATTTCAAAAGCTTCTATTCTTTTCCTGTGTAAAGTGTTTACCGTCCAAGTTTCAGTTCAACAAACGGCTACACTCCATACAAATACTTTCAGAAACGACTTCCTGACAGTTAAATCTATATTCAATGTTAACAAAGTTCTCTTCGTCAGAAAAGCTTTGCTTGCCAAATGAACTGTCAATTATGGCGGTTCACAAACAACAACTCAAGTACACATGTTATTCCAAAACGTTATCGTGGAAGTAGAGGGCAGGAGGTGCTGGTGAAATAACACACACTGCTAAAGATACCTTTTTATTTTAAAACACCTTCTCAGTAATAAATTTTATAATAGACAACAATTTAAAAGAAACTCTTTTAAATAGCTGTCAAATTTTCTGTATGTAAAGGATATTGCAAGGTATGACTTCCCAATAATAAGATTTTAAACTGAACAATTCCTTAAAAAAAAAAGAAACTTTGAAGTAGCTAGTTTGTACTAAAGGTAAAATAGTCGTCTTTTGCCATATAAATAACTTATATTACACCTCTCAGTTGTTACAAGATAAATGCGAATAAGCCAACACACAAACCTTCACATTAAAGGCAGTTCCCCCCAAAAAAATTTCCTTAGCTCGGTGAGGGAGTGACACGTGTAAAGGGGCCCAAATCACAATAGGCGGAATAGTTATTGGTGGTCTACAGGGCCACAGCAGATCAGCCCCAAAACTTCCAAGCCACCACCTTCCCGAGTTACCCAAAACCAGAAGATGTAACAAGGGCGGTACCTGCACAGACTCCGAACCACAGAGACACGCGACACCGCCCCTAAATCACCCAATCGAGGTGTGAATGAAACGGCCCCACCAAGAAGCAATTACCACATTCCCACGGACAGGCAAACGAAAACTGTGGTAGGAAGACCCCAACAAAACCACTGGGGAAGAAACTCATACACTTCACTAGAACTTGGAAAACCCCTATATATAACTCTGTTACATAAAAAAAGTACTCAACTTCTCACATTCCAGCACAGCGCCGGGAACACGTTGCACTTCCAAATGCACGTCAAAGCCAACCGCTGCCAGCGGTTTCAACGGCCGATAAGACATACGGTCCCACGCGCTGTTCTCCTGCACCACGGCTTCTAAGCTTCACAAGCCACGTACATGCGGGTAGGGCAGTCTTAGCCCCTGACAGCCAAGAGGTCGGGCAAAGCACGTGGCGAGCAGTTGACGACCCCCAACAACAGGGCCCCGCTTGCGCCACCACCTTGTCGGTCACCGCCCAGTACGTACTCCTCGATCGTCACGCGACCGTACACTTGCTCCACCTCCTGCCAGAGGGCGGTAGCGATCCAAACAGCGCGCCAAACCGAAAACGCCACCGCAAACACTAGACGCGAAGCGAAAGCACTCCGCCTGGCGCGCTTTTCCAAGAGCCGGACACAACTACGGCTCACCATTGTCGGTCTACATTCTATATCCCCTCTATTTCGACTTCGCTGGCCAAACAGCAAAACTCATCCACTACTTCAATTTTCTCATTTCCTAATATAATTTCCTCAGCATCACCTGATATAATCCCACTACATTCCATTATCCTCATTCAGCTTTTGTTGACATTCTTCTAATATCCTTCTTTCAAGACACTGTCCATTCCGTTCAACTGCTCTTCCAAATCCTTTGCTATCTCTGACAGAATTACAGTGTCATTGACAAACCTCAAGGTTTTTCTTCTTCCTCCCTGGATTTTAATTCCTACTCCAAACTCTTCTTTTGTTTCCTGTACTGCTTCCTCAATATATAGATTCAAAAGCTACAATTCTGTCTGACTCCCTTCTCAACCACTGCTCCCCTTTCGTGCCCATCGACTCCTGTGACTGCCGAATTGTATAAATTGTAAATAGCCTTTCGCTCCCTGTATTCTATCCCTGCCACCATCAAAATTTGACAGAAAGTATTTCAGTCAACGTTGTCAAAAGCTTTCTCTAATTCTACAAATGCTTTAAACGTAGTTTTGACTTTCCTTAACCTATATTACAATTCAAATCGTAGGGTCAGTATTGCCTTACGTGTTCCCACATTTCTATAGAATCCAAACTGATCTTTCCAGAGGTCGGCTTCTACCAGTTTTTCCATTCGTCTGTAAGGAATTTGTATTTGTGTTTTGCAACCGTGACTATTAAATTGATAATTTGATAATTTTCACACCTGTGAGCTCCTGCTTTCTTTGTAATTGGAATTATTATACTCTTCTTGAAGTCTGACGGTATTTAGTCTTTCTCATACATTTACACATCAAATGTTACCCCAGCATTTTGTCATGGATGGCTCTCCCAAGGCTTTCAGTAGTTCTTATGGAATGTCATCTACTCCTGGGTCCTTGTTGCGACTTGGGTCTTTCAGTGCTTTGTCAAGTCCCTCACGCAGTATCATATCTCCCATCTCATCTTCATCTATGTACTCTTCCATTTTCATAATATTGCCCTCAAGTACATTTCATTTTGTACAGTCCCTCTACATACTCCTTCAATCTTTCCGTTTTGCCCTTCTTTGCCTAGGACTGGTTTTGCATCTGAGTTCTTGATATTCATGCACGTGGCTCCCTTTTCTCCAAAGGTCTCTCTAATTTTCCTGAAGGCGGCATCTATCTTACCCCTAGTGATGCATACTTCCACATTCTTACATTTGTCCGCTAGCCATTCCTGTTTAGCCATTTTGCACTTCCTGTCGGTATCATTTCTGAGGCGTTTGTATTCCTTTTCGCCTGCTTCATTTACTGCGTTTTTATATTTTCTCCTTTCATCGGTCAAATTCAGTATATCCTGTGTTACCTAAGCATTTCTACTAGCCCTCGTTTTTCTATCTACTTGATCCTCTGCTGCCTTCACTATTTCATCTCTCAGAGCTTCCCATTTTTCTTCTACTGTATTCCTTCCCCCTTTCTTGTCAATTGTTCCCTAATGGTTCCTCTGGAACTCTCTACGACCTTTGATTCTTTCAATTTATCAAGGTCCCATCTCCTTAAATTACTACCTTTTTGCAGTTTCTTCAGTTTTAATCTACATTTCGTAACCAATAAGTTGTGGTTCGAGTCCACATCTGCCCCTGGAAATGTCTTACAATTTAAAACCTAATTACTAATTCTGTCTTATCAATATATAATCTACCTGAAAACTTCTAGTGTCGTCAGGCCTCTTCAATGTATACAACCTTCTTTCTTGATTCTTAAACCAAGTGTTAGCTATGATAAAGCTACACTCTGTGCAGAATTCTACCAGGCGGCTTCGTCTTTCATTCCTTAACCCCGGTCCATATTTACCTACTACTTTTCCTTCTCTTTCTTTTCCTACAGTCACATTCCATTCCACTATGTCTACTAAATGTTCGTCTCCCTTAACTATCTGAATACTTTCTTTCATCGCATCTTACCTTTCTTCAATCTCTTCATACGCGGAGCTAGTTGGCATATAAACTTGTAGTACTGTGGTAGGCGTGGGCTTCGTGTCTATCTTGGCTAGTATAATGCGTTGACTATACTGTTTGTAGCAGCTTATCCGCGTTCCTGAATTTTTTATTCATTATTAAACCTGTAAGTAGGCTGTTTAGGTTTTTATATTGGTAACGCCACGTAGCGCTCTGTATGAAAATCACTGGCTGTTTGGTGTGCAGTCTGTATCTGGTTAGCATTGTTACAATATTCGCTATTGTAGTGTTGGGCAGTTGGCTGTGGACAGTGCGTAGTGTTACGCAGTTGGAGGTGAGCCGCCAGCAGTGGTGGATATGGGGAGAGAAATGGCGGAGTTTTGAGAGCGGATGATCTGGACGTGTGTCCATCAGAGACAGTAAATTTGTAAGCCTGGATGTCGTGAACTGCTATATATATTATGACTTTTAAACACTGTTAAGGTAAATACATTGTTCGTTCTCTATCGAAACCTTTCATTTGCTAACTGTGCCTATCAGTAGTTAGTGCCTTCAGTAGTTTGAATCTTTTATTTAGCTGGCAGTAGTGGCGCCCTCTGTATTGCAGTAGTTCGAGTAACGAAGATTTTTGTGAGGTAAGTGATTTATGAAAGGTATAGGTTAATGTTAGTCAGGGGCATTCTTTTGTAGGGATTATTGAAAGTCAGATTGCGTTGCGCTAAAAATATTGTGTGTCAGCTTAGTGTTGATCAGAATAGGTAAGGAGCGAAATGTCTGAGTACGTTCAGTTTTGCTCAGCTGTTTGAAAAGCAAATAACGTAAGAGGTTTTCCAGCGCAGTAATTCGTTAATTTTTCTAAGGGGACGTGTATGTCGACCCTTAGCCGAGGATGCCTCACTGGAATCTTCTGATTTTTTCTTGCAGTTTCTGTAATTAGTGTAGCTATTGTTTATTGCTAGCGTGTAATTATAGAGAGAATTTCCTTTGTAGTTGTAGTTTTTCATTGTTGTTCAGTAAAACAGTTGTGGCATGCAGGAAGATTTGCACCAAGTATTTCGCAGCTGCGCTTGCAATTAACGAGATATTATTTTCAATGATATGATAATGTGTTTACTTATTTTGCTCTTCAAATTGTGCTTTTCTGTGTTATCGTGTGAGATATTGTGACAATAATAGCGTGTGAAAAAGGTAATACTAGGCTCCAAAATAAACTGAGAAATGACAGTGAAGACGAAAGCAGTGTGTTAGCGCCACCGAGTAATGAATTAACTAACGTTCAAAGTAGTAATTTGGTAACTGTGCATAGGGAAATGGAGCGGGCTGCAAATAATGGTGTAGACAGTAAAACAACTAGTGAGCAGGGAAGCATTATCGATCGAACGGTCGGCAGCAGCTCGCCTCAGGATTCCGAAATGACAGGACACAATCTTGCAAATACTGCAGATTCAGGATTTGCTTCCTCACAGTTTCCTCAAATAAGTCAAGACACATTTTCTGCTTTTCAAAATGCGAATATTGCCGGTTCAAATGCACTGCCGAATAGCACTGAGGAACATGTTTCAGACACCAGTGCATTGTTATTACAGTTAATGCAACAAATGGGACAAAGGCTACAAAAGTTAGACACAACGCTTGAACAAAATCAAAAACAAATGGGACAAAATCTTCAAACGTTAGACGCGATGGAACAAAATCAGAGACAAACACAGCAAAAGCTCCAAAAGTTAGACACAATGGAACAAAATCTTCGAAAGTTAGACACAATGGAACAAAATCTTCAAAAGTTAGACACCACGCTTGAACAAACACGCGAAGATTTAACTGCTGAGTTACTTAAAATCGAATCGAAATGTCAAAAAGTCTGTAATGACGTAAAAACACAAATTTGTGAGCATTTTGAACCTATTTTTTCGCGTCATGAAAATGCATTACAGAATCACGAAGCAGCCATAAAAGAACTGCAAACTATTGTTCATGAAAATCACGACACCTTGCAAGCTAAAATTGACTCAGTTGCATCTACCGATTCGGTTACGCAACTTGCAAAAACTCAGGAAAACTTAAAGGATACAGTAGATACGATTTCAACACAAATGGACACTCTGAAACTTGGTTCAGAAAAACACACTGAGGAAATAAGTTCACTATCAGATAAAGTAGCCGAACTTTCGAATCAGTTCACTAACTTATCTACAAAGGTAGATGATGATCTGAATGACACATGACCTGTAGACTTCACTGACACAGAAGAGTATGAACAAATTAGAAAATTCAGACAAAATCAGAATCAAATTAATACGCAACACCAAAGAGAAATCCGGGAAGTACAAGATCAGCTGACACAGGTAATAGAAGAATTACGTATTTCAGAGGACACTCGCGCCCCAATACGGGAAGAGGGACATAGAAATACGGAACAGCCACAAAATAATAACACAGGGCACTTCGGAAATTATGAAAGAAATTGGCAAGGCGCATTGAATTTTGAGATGGAACCGCCGAAACGAAGTAACAATGACCGAGATGCGACTCGCCGACATGATGATTTTGACTATAAATTGTTCATTACTACACGTAAATTCAAAACATTTAAGAATTCTGGCAGCGACATTCATCCACAAGCATGGCATCACCAATTCTCTCATTGTTTTCCTCCCAACTGGTCATTGGAGCACAAGTTAGAATTTATGTGTGGCTACTTAGAGAATGAACCAGCTGTAAGAATGCGATCGGTCATTCACGATTGTCACAGTGAAGGAGAATTTTACCATGCCTTCCTCTCAGCATATTGGTCTCAAGCTACACAAGATCGAGTAAAACATAATGATGAAACATTTCGAACAATCTGAATTTTCCAGTCTTGTGAAATATTTTGAAGACATGTTGCACAAGAATCAGTACCTGTCAAACCCATACAGCGCCTCAGAACTCATCCGCATTTCCTTAATCAAATTGCCTGAACATTTATTACATATTATTTTGGCAGGACGTTGCATAGACGACATTGAAGCTTTTCAGGGACTGTTACAAGAACTGGAAATTGACACTGACAATCGCGGAACACAAAAACAGGAGCACAAAAATTACAGGTCACATCAGTCACAATTTTGCGATGAAAGAAATAATAACTGGACACGACAAGGCTATTCTTACAACGTAAATCGTGACCAAAACAGACACCACCCATATGACAACCGTTGGCAGAGTAATAATAATCACAGGGAACGATCACCTCTCTATGGTAATGACTATCATAGAAACAATCAGAGAATCAGACAATATGGGAATAAACATAATTATTATCAAGTGAGACAGAACAATTTCAGACGCAACGGTCCACCGCACAGTTACGATTCCGCGAGAAATTCTCCACCACATGACCAACAAGAATGAAACTATGGAATCTACCGACATGACGACAGACAATATAATAGTAACGACAGACCTGAATTTCATCAGAACTGGCGGGATTCAAACAGGGCAGGGCCCTCTCGACCAGGTGAACTTGTAGAAGTTAGATCTCCAAATCCTAATAACGATGCGCGCCAACAAAGAGACAGACAATGACTCGCACCACAGGCAGCCACGTGCGCCGGCTGGATCAGAGAAAAATAACATAGACGCTAACCTTGAGAAAAATTGTAGCACTCCTTACCGATGTAAACAACATGATGATTGCTTTGAAGTTGAAACTCTGCACACTAGAAAGGGTAAAATATTGCATCACATTTGAAATGCAAAACAGTTTATTGAGAGACAATCTGCTTTTTAACTTAGTTTTTGCTATAAAATCTTTTCACTTCACATTACTAGTATGCTTTGACACACTTAGAAACTGTTAACTTGCAACAATGTTTTGAAGTTAACTATCCAGTCTAGAACCTAGGGAACATATTTAGACAGTAATTACGAATGCATTGTTACAGTGAACAGAAGACACAGTATTATTGTGTCTGTACGTTCTTGCTTGTTAGTTGCACGATTATGTAACGACTATAAGGCTTACATACTTAGAACATATACTGCTAATGAGATTTTAATGCAACATTTTGGTTTACTTGAAAAGACATTCTTTATTTGAAGTACTTTCTGAGTGATACCAGTTGACACAATGGTTAGTTTATTTGACAGCTACACGATTATATCACGACGCTACTAATGTGTGACAGAATTACATTGTTGCTTTTGTGCTGTATCTGCTTTATGTCTGCACAGTTTTCCTGAATTCTTCTGGAAAGTGAAACATGTTTTAGTAGTAACTTTTGTAGTATAGCTACAATGAGGCAGCCTTTCTTGTAGCACAACAAATGTTAAAGTATAGTACTTTCTTGATCACGGTACTGTACATAATAACTCGATATCTATACGCATAGGATTTCGCTTTTGTTTATTACGAGGTAAGTACATTGACTTCCACAGAACTTTGCTTACGGACGACGATAATTACGTCACTTGGCACGTTTTTTACCCTTAACTAATGACAGAGATTATCTTACAACAAGACACACAGTTTAGCGCTACAGTACACGTATTTGAGTGCTTAATTTTGTACTTAAAACATTTATTTTTAAAGATTTTTGAATTACAAAGGAAGTTTTCAGTGATACATTTCATTCCATTGCTGTAATCTGTAACACCTGAGGGTATAATTACATTAATCCTCAAGGGGGTACACGCCTACTTTGTGTACCATGTATCTGGCAAGCACAAGGAGCCCTAGCTAGTATGGTATTTGCTTATTCACCTTTACACATCGGTACCATATTTCTCTAACACATAAATGACATAGCTATCTGATCATTTAACTGAGAGAGACAAACATTTTTCTTCTACATCAAAAAATGGTTCAAATGGCTCTGAGCACTATGGGACTCAACTGCTGGGGTCATTAGTCCCTTAGAACTTAGAACTAGTTGAACCTAACTAACTTAAGGACATCACAAACATCCATGCCCGAGGCAGGATTCGAACCTGCGACCGTTTCGGTCTTGCGGTTCCAGACTGCAGCGCCTTTAACCGCACGGCCACTTCGGCCGGCTTTCTACATCAGTGACGCATGTTTATGCAATTACACAGTTGGATAACTTCACACTTATGAAATTGTATTTTGTCTGTACTGTGTGAATTGTTCATATTTTTTGGAACCATTGTGATACTATGAGAGCTTTGAATGACGTATTTGGTATGGGATCATGATTTTTAAAGTATATTTGAGGTAGATGACACTATTGAAATGAGCAGAGAATTTTTTTTAGGTTTTGAAATTATTGCAGAAAGCTACGACGTTTTTGAGATTTGGCTGAGTTTTTATGATGTTATTATTACGATGAAAATGTGTATTATGGTGTTGAGGTATGTTTATGATCAATAAGCTGATGCTATATGAGGAATCTGATTATGCTACGTATTTATTATGATGAAATATTGAAGTGTTGACGCAAGATTGACGTGTCGACGAATATGTATATGTGTAATAAGGTAAGGAATAATGAGTAGTGGTTACGGACTCTGACTTGTGAAAAAGGATGTTGGAAACCAAGAATCGTACCTTAAGAGTTATGAAATGTGTGTATATGCGTGAATGTATCACAATGCCGGCGAAAATTTTTGGACTCTGTTATATATATATAGGATTTTGTTTCTACACATTTGTAACGCGAATTCTTGACCTGTGAAATTTATTGATATGAAACTGTCACTGTAGAGCAAACTGCTGTCGTAAATATTTCGGTAAAAATGCTGAGTGACCTTGGGCGCCCAGCTGAGGAATAGTCGCCTGAAAAAAGAAAGCCATTAGGTGGAGAAAAAAAGAGACCATTATCCTCGCTATTGACATTTTTTTGTAGTAAGCATCGCAAATACGACACGCTCAAACTTGAAAACATATGATTACACTGTGGAGCTCTTAATTTATGATATTTACTAAAATGCCTAATGAAATGATGGGAAACATTTTACGTCTATTGTCTTTCTAGTTGAGAGAGTGCTCATTTTGTTTAATATCTAGTTTCTAGCTGCACTGCAGAATTGGTAAAAATAAAATTTAATAGATGTACTAATATAGTTATTTTATGCCTACAGATCCAGTAAATAATAATTTTATGATCTACTTCCAAGAAAACGAGGGAACATAAATAGACATTTCCCTTCACAGGAATTGCATAAATAATTTTTTTACGATTTGGTAACTTGTCTGCTAGAGTAATTTCTCGTGATGCATCACTCTAGTGTTAAGATGTGACATAGGTATTAAACATGGCCACTTTTACTGTAATATTTTTTCTGCTTGAGCTTTGTCATGCTTAGGCATAAGTTATTGCATTTGGTGCTGCTGCTGCTTGCCAGGCATAGTGCTATTAAATTTCACTTTGTATTACTCTGTTAAGCCAGTTTTACTACTGATTTACTTTCCTTTTTGCTGCACATTGGCTCATATTAGCGATAATGTTGCATTTGCTTTGCTAAATTATATATATTGCTGCTTGCTTTGCCAATTTGCATTTTTTGTCATTGCTGTTTGTGTTAATTGTTTTGTGCTGCTGCATTGCTTCGTCCCATAGTTTAACATCTGAGCTCAGTAGATTTTAGTTAGCTTAAGAGGGGGTAGGCTATATAAGAGAATGAGTTGTGATGAATTGGAAGAAAAGCATTGACAAGGTATTAAAAAAAGGTGAAGTAAGAGGAAACATCTATGAAATGAGGTTTTGGGTTGGACTGCAGTACCAAATGTCACACTGAAAACAAACCTTGTCCTGTCCTTTTGTGTTATTCTACTATGTGTCTGTGTACCTTGTGTATTTGTGTTCTTCCTGTCTTTATGTGTTTATCTGATAAGACTTATGTTGTAGAATTTTTCTAATACTCAGCTACATTCACTATGATGAGGAATACTGTTATCCTCAAATATAATTTGCATTTATAATATGTTATTTACTTTGTAAAGATGTTTAGACATTATTTATTCTGTTTTGTTTTAATGCTCATGTGTGAAGTTGATGTTTCGAAAGTTATTCTGATCTTTTATGTATGTACTTATGTCATAATTCCTGTAACACTGATGTATCTGTTTATTTCTATTCTTTTGTAAAGCTTGTACCACTAAAAATGTTATCTGTATTGTTATGTTCTTTAATGATGTATTTTGTACCTTTGTAATTGTGTTCTTATGTTGTAAATTTATAATTACACACCAGTTCTTAAAATTAAGTTTCATTTCACTGCACACGTTTTTGTTGGTCACCGTACATGCAGAATATGCGAGAAAAAAAAGGTGACTGGTAGCATTTGCACGTGTGTTGATAATTCAGCAAGGGACTGGTTAACAGCATTGCTGGTTCTAAGGACAATTCCAAAAACTTCGTGAGTGCACAAGTGGTGGTTTATGGACTTGCTATATTCTCCGCAAGACTCTTCGATGGTGATTGTGCACCTGCACTGTCGCAACAGATGGCTGCTGGCCGTCTCTGCAAGGACTACAGTGGGTCTGCATCTTTGATGGCCCACCAAAACCGTAATCTCTACCAGGACTGCAGTGGGTCTGCTCTGTGATGACCTAGCTACCAATATTCTTCAACTTCGACTGCCTCTGCTGTGGGTTTGCTCTGTTGTGGCCCATTACCTGTCTGCATGTAAAGAGTCAGCATTATCTTTTCGTTGGAAGGACAACACTACTTCTTCAAGACTGCATGGAAATCCACTACTTCCGTGTGCATTTTCTTTTACTGCTAAGACTTTGAGAAAAAAAGACACTGCAATTTTACTGCGATGAATGATCAGGATTGTCTTTATGGATAGTGACAAAAATTTTAGCTTTTGACCAACATTGTATCAATAAGTGTGCGCATTTGATTTCTTTGCTATTGTAATTAAGAAAAATTTTATCAAATTTGTGTTGGCCACTGCCCAAAACAATTTGTAAATTTTTTTGTGGGGAGCATGGGGGCTATGTAAGTAGGCTGTTTAGGTTTTTATAATGGTAACACCACGTAGCGATCTGTATGAAAATCACTGGCTGTGCGGTGTGCAGTCTGTGGCTGGTTAGCATTGTTGTAATATTCGCTATTGTAGTGTTGGGCAGTTGGCTGTGAACAGTGCGTAGTGTTACGCAGTTGGAGGTGAGCCGCCACAGTGGTGGATGTGGGGAGAGAAATGGCGGAGTTTTGAGAGCGGATGATCTGGACGTGTGTCCATCAGAGACAGTAAATTTGTAAGCCTGGATGTCGTGAGCTGCTATATATATTATGACTTTTGAACACTATTAAGGTAAATACATTGTTCGTTCTCTATCGAAATCTTTCATTTGCTAACTGTGCCTATCAGTAGTTAGTGCCTTCAGTAGTTTGAATCTTTTACTTAGCTGGCAGTAGTGGCGCCCGCTGTATTGCAGTAGTTCGAGTAACGAAGATTTTTGTGAGGTAAGTGATTTATGAAAGGTATAGGTTAATGTTACTCAGGGCCATTCTTTTGTGAGGATTATTGAAAGTCAGATTGCGTTGCACTAAAAATATTGTGTGTCAGCTTAGTGTTGATCAGAATAGGTAAGGAGCGAAATGTCTGTGTACGTTCAGTTTAGCTCAGCTGTTTGAAAAGCAAATAACGTAAGAGGTTTTCGAGCACAGTAATTCATTAATTTTTCTAAGGGGACGTATCATACCCACTCCTGCATTACCGTTGTTTGATTTCGTATTTATAACCTTGCATTCATCTGACCAGGAGTCTTGTTCCTTCTGCCACCGAACTTTCTTAATTTCCCTTTCTAAATTTTCTAACCTACCTGCCCTATTAGACGAACCACACGCTTGTCTGGCCTCTCAGCAGATACTATAGCACCTCAACGAACCCCTTAAATTCAATTAAGACAGACTATCATAATATGAAGTAGGGAAGAGGTATCTTGGCACATACGACATATTTGCCGATAAGCTAACACCAAGAAGTTTTGATAACAACAATATTATACATCACTGAAAGTGTTTGTTATGAAAAGAGGAGGAAGAAACCTCAGATTTAATTAATGGACAAGTATCCAATTGATAATTGCAATTAATATCCTGAAAGCTAAGTCCAAGTTGATGTTAGTCAGAGATAACTTTTATGTGGATGAGAGTTATAAGCGCAACGAAGAAATTCAATGCGCCTACAATACTCTTTCATAGAAGAAGTCGCTTGCTGGCTCTCGTCCTGTAAAGACGTGTGAGAACAATTCTTGTCTTAGTTATGGAGAGTACGGAACGCGACGAGATTGTTTTACGTTTAGAAGTGTTTCTTGCGTGATGTGATTCACGAACTTCGGAAACTGATTTTCTAAGCAGAGACAGGAACTGATAGACGCGTTTAACCGTGCATAACTGGTTAATTGAACGTTATTGACGGAACTAGTGAATATTGGACTTGGCGTTCAAATACACTCCTGGAAATGGAAAAAAGAACACATTGACACCGGTGTGTCAGACCCACCATACTTGCCCCGGACACTGCGAGAGGGTTGTACAAGCAATGATCACACGCACGGCACAGCGGACACACCAGGAACCGCGGTGTTGGCCGTCGAATGGCGCTAGCTGCGCAGCATTTGTGCACCGCCGCCGTCAGTGTCAGCCAGTTTGCCGTGGCATACGGAGCTCCATCGCAGTCTTTAACACTGGTAGCATGCCGCGACAGCGTGGACGTGAACCGTATGTGCAGTTGACGGACTTTGAGCGAGGGCGTATAGTGGGCATGCGGCAGGCCGGGTGGACGTACCGCCGAATTGCTCAACACGTGGGGCGTGAGGTCTCCACAGTACATCGATGTTGTCGCCAGTGGTCGGCGGAAGGTGCACGTGCCCGTCGACCTGGGACCGGACCGCAGCGACGCACGGATGCACGCCAAGACCGTAGGATCCTACGCAGTGCCGTAGGGGACCGCACCGCCACTTCCCAGCAAATTAGGGACACTGTTGCTCCTGGGGTATCGGCGAGGACCATTCGCAACCGTCTCCATGAAGCTGGGCTACGGTCCCGCACACCGTTAGGCCGTCTTCCGCTCACGCCCCAACATCGTGCAGCCCGCCTCCAGTGGTGTCGCGACAGGCGTGAATGGAGGGACGAATGGAGACGTGTCGTCTTCAGCGATGAGAGTCGCTTCTGCCTTGGTGCCAATGATGGTCGTATGCGTGTTTGGCGCCGTGCAGGAGAGCGCCACAATCAGGACTGCATACGACCGAGGCACACAGGGCCAACACCCGGCATCATGGTGTGGGGTGCGATCTCCTACACTGGCCGTACACCACTGGAGATCGTCGAGGGGACACTAAATAGTGCACGGTACATCCAAACCGTCATCGAACCCATCGTTCTACCATTCCTAGACCGGCAAGGGAACTTGCTGTACCAACAGGACAATGCACGTTCGCATGTATCCCGTGCCACCCAACGTGCTTTAGAAGGTGTAAGTCAACTACCCTGGCCAGCAAGATCTCCGGATCTGTCCCCAATTGAGCATGTTTGGGACTGGATGAAGCGTCGTCTCACGCGGTCTGCACGTCCAGCACGAACGCTGGTCCAACTGAGGCGCCAGGTGGAAATGGCATGGCAAGCCGTTCCACAGGACTACATCCAGCATCTCTACGATCGTCTCCATGGGAGAATAGCAGCCTGCATTGCTGCGAAAGGTGGATATACACTGTACTAGTGCCGACATTGTGCATGCTCTGTTGCCTGTGTCTATGTGCCTGTGGTTCTGTCAGTGTGATCATGTGATGTATCTGACCCCAGGAATGTGTCAATAAAGTTTCCCCTTCCTGGGACAATGAATTCACGGTGTTCTTATTTCAATTTCCAGGAGTGTAGTTGGAACTAAACGAAGAGTGGATAGTATATGAAAGGACTACACTTAATTAGTTTCGAGTAGGATACAATTACACGACTTCACGAAGATAATACAATGACACTGAAGAGTCAAGTTGTCGTAATTGTCAAGTAACTTAATTGTAATAGAACTGACTTTACCAACCAACTGCGTGTGTGTGTGGTGCGAAAGTTATAAAGTATTTAGTGGCCAAGGAACAATAAACTGTTCGTTCCAAGTGAAATATCAAGGGTGGACTACATTATTAACTGATTTAATCAATGATAGTTAACCAACGAATGTTCAGCAGTGACAATTTAATCTGAATGTCAAAATATCTACTTCATTAGTTGAAAAGAGAACTTTTGAACATTTTTTTTAACATTACGGCGTAGGTTCACTCATACGTGATCAAAGAGTATCTGCGGACCTCGCTTCATACAGGTTAAACAACTCCATAGCAACGAGCCAACAACGTACGAGAAGACTGATAATTACAATGTTTCCTCGCAATTGGTGGTGTGTACGATGCGGATGAGATAAGATTTAACAACTACTGCATATCCGGGCAATGAATCATTCAATCTTAAATCAGAAGTAACATCCATCGTACGAGTTCGCATTTCTGCCTCCCGTTCACCAACGGGGACCTACGTCATCGCGCATCATGTCTCAACTCCACTGCGAGGGCTGTGGCAGTAGCAGCTCTACGGCGTCGACAATATCAGCACGCGGTTGGAGTGCGGGGACGCCATTGTGGTTGAACCTACGGTACGGCCATCGGTGTCGCTGAGGCACACAAGCATCCCCACCAACGGCAAGGTCCGTCGTTCATTGATGGAGGACAGATGTTTTTTGACTGCATTACTGTCCAACGACATATTACGTGTATTGTAATTTGTGATTAAGCATCCAAAATTTACAGTACTGATTTTTTAGTTTCCAGTCTTCATTTGCGTCAATATGTCTTTCATTATCCACACGTCTTTCCTTTTTCTGATAATATTTGGGATCCCGCTTTAGGTAGCACGATTAACATGACACTTAAGAGGTTATTAATATCTGATTGTTTACCTGGTAAATACTTATTTTTAAACTGTTTGTACGTTTCATGAATAAAAGTCCATCGACTGTCTGTATTTAGATTTCTTAAATTTAATTCAAATGCAAGTTAAAAGAAAAAAAAGAAAGAGAAATAGAGGCAATTGACAGACTTTTATTCAGGAAATGAATATTTTTTACTGCGTCTGGGTGCTACGTGAAACGACTGTAGAAGCTTTAGAAATTTTTTGTTTGTATGTCACACGAAGAAAAAAGTTTTGTAGATGTATCTATTTAATACTACACATCATTTCACTGTATTATTACTTCCTGTAGAAATTTAAGGAAGATTTTCTTTTTTAAACGACCAGTTACTTCAGTTATATGATGAACACCATGTTTCACCGCTGATTTATCATCTACTAAATAAAAGTAGTTTATTATTATCCTTGTAATACAATTCAACGTAAATCTTGATGAGTGTTGTCCCACAGCAAGTTTTCTATAATCGGAACAATATACAGCATTTCCTGTTCGACTGATCTCTGGGTCTGTCCATTACGTGAAATTAGGAGAGATGGTACCTGTTCCATACTTTAGGGAGAATGAAATACTTATTCTTGTTTTTATCTTCTACCGTCTTCAGCAGTAATGCAGTTATTATAAATGGTCTTATAAGCTAATTTTTTATGTTTAAAAATGAAATGATAGTTAAATGGACACCCTAGCTGCAAACAGGCGTTGTTGTACTTCATTGGGGACATGTTGAAAATGTGTGCCCCGACCGGGACTCGAACCCGGGATCTCCTGCTTACATGGCAGACGCTCTATCCATCTGAGCCACCGCGGGCACAGAGGATAGTGCGTCTGCAGGGACTTATCCCTTGCACGCCCCCCGTGAGATCCACATTCCCAACATGTCCACACCACTACATTCGTAGTGCGCCTAATAGATGTTTGTCCCTGCAGACGCACTATCCTCTGTGCCCGCGGTGGCTCAGATGGATAGAGCGTCTGCCATGTAAGCAGGAGATCCCGGGTTCGAGTCCCGGTCGGGGCACACATTTTCAACATGTCCCCAATGAAGTACAGCAACGCCTGTTTGCAGCTAGGGTGTCCATTTAATTATCATTTCATTTCTAGCAAAGCTGCATGGTCATCCACGGTAACTGTTCTTTCGGGAATAGATACTACCGTCATATATAGTTTTTATGTTTATTTAATGCATGATAAACTCGCTAGAGATAAACGTTGATCTATTAGTTATTAAGCAATGTCTTCACTATGTAGGCCGGCCGGTGTGGCCGTGCGGTTCTGGGCGCTACAGTCTGGAACCGAGCGACCGCTACGGTCGCAGGTTCGAATCCTGCCTCGGGCATGGATGTGTGTGATGTCCTTAGGCGACTGATGACCTCAGAAGTTAAGTCGCATAGTGCTCAGAACCATTTGAACCATTTTCTTCACTCTGTTGTTTGCATAACATTGCCAGATTTTATTTGCAGATGACACAAATACTGCACTGAATAGTAAATTAAGTATGAAAGGGCTACCAATGAAATATTCTTATGCATTAATAAACGATATGTAGACAATTAATTACCGTTAATATTTTAAAATACATACTGTGTATGGTTTAGATACTGTAACAGATTTCCACGCCGCGTATGTAGAAAATTATGAAAACGTGTTTTAAACTCATAGGGTTACATCTGATGTGAAATTAAGATATCGATCACACTTTGACTATATTCAGAAACTGTCTGACAATATCATATACTGGACTAATTTTTAATCCTAACAAGGGAACCTCCCCATCGCACCCCCCTGAGATTTAGTTACAAGCTGCACAGTGGATAGGCCTTGAAAAACTGAACACAGATCAATTGAGAAAACAGGAAGAAGTTGTGTGGAACTGTGAAAAAATAAGCAAAATATACAAACTGAGTAGTCCATGGGCCACATAGGCAACATCATGGACTGTGCGAGCTCAGTAGCGCCGTGGTCCCGTGGTAGCGTGAGCAGCAGTAGAATGAGAGGTCCTTGGTTCAAGTCCTCACTCGAGTGAAAATTTTACTTACTTTATTTTTGCATATTTATTATCTGTCCGTTCGTTCATTGACGTCTCTGTTCACTGTAATAAGTTTAGTGTCTGTGTTTTGCGACCGCATCGCAAAACCGTGCGATTAGTAAGACGAAAGGGCATGCCTCTCCAATGGGAACCGAAAACATTTGATCGCAAGGTCATAGGTCAACCGATTCCTCCACAGGAAAACACATCTGATATATTCTATACGACACTGGTGACGGCATGTGCGTCACATGACAGGAATATGTTGTCGACCCACCTAACTTGTACACTTGGCGAACGGGTAAAAAGATTCTTCTACCTTGCCCGATTTAGGTTTTCTTGTGGATGTGATAATCACTCCCAAAAAAGTGATGAAAACATAAGAGTTTGTCACATAAATTGAAAATAAAAAATTAAACTTTTCACTCGATGGAAGATTTGAACCAAGGAACTTTCATTGCGCAGCTGCTCACGTTACCGCGAGACCACAGCGCTCCTGCTTTTCTAGTGTCCTTGATGTTGCCTATCTTTCCACGAACTACTCAGTCTGTATATTTTGCTTATTTTTTCACAGTTCCACACAACTTCTTCCTGTTTTCTCAATTGATCTGTGTTCAGTTTTTCAAGGCCTATCCACTGTGCCAACTTATAACTAAATCTGAGTGGGGTGCGATGGGGAGGTTCCCTTGTAAGCAACAGTTATGTGTGCACAAGAAAGTATGATGCGAATTATTTATTGTGTGAATGTAAGAACGTCTAGGAAAAGTTTGTTGTATAACTGGATGTAGTTACTGCTGTCTCTTATTACAAAATGGAATTTGACAAATGACAATATATTTCTTTCATGCACCGGTTAATCTTATAAACCGATACTAGAGATAAGAGCAGTGTATACTATATATGAAAAAATGAAATAACTTTACATCAGAAAAATACCACCCTTCAAGAGTAACAAAATATTTCCACGAAATAATGCGTTATAAACATTATTAGAATGTTACCAGAGAAGAATAGACTTGCGCTTGAGACAATAAACTTGCAGAATTGTTCTAGAAGCTTTAGGAAGCCTAATTGCACTAGTTTTGTGATTTTACGAGTTAATAATTTCATAAGGAGCTTAGTGTAACAAGTCCATTTATTTTCAGTCTTACAGATTACATTCCTTATAACAAAGCCATGAGCTTCACGAAGCTGCAGAGAAAGATTATTCTTTAATAACTAAACATTAAATATAAATACAGACTGACTTTTCAGTTTGTGATTTCTACTTTGCTTAGTTTAACATAAGACACCTCGAACAAAGAATATGTCCATAGACCGCCTTTTTTTGCCATGTCACCGTAATTTAAAATAAGAACAAGGCGTATTACTTAGATAGACGTCACTGGGCTATGTTTTTGCTACATTTTAGGTTAGATTATCTGGGTTGATTACGACCCGAAACTGCGTGGATAATCGAAACACATGGATAATCGAAGATACACAGGTTAGGTATATAAACTGACGCCCGTATCTTCATACCGACTTTAAACGAGGCCATGTGATCGAGTTGAATGTTCCCTCTGCGATATTTCAGAAAGACTTGGCAGTAATGCAGCAGCTGTAAATGAGTGCTGGCAACAGTGGTGACGAGAATGTACGGTCGTAAGGAGCATTGCTGAGAGGGATGACCAACGTATTCGGCATACGGCTCTGTTGCATCGTACTGTAGCAGCAATTCTAGCAGCAGTTGCCAGCTCAGTGGCACAACGAACTGTTACAAATCGGTTACTTTAAGGAAAGCACTGAGCCAGGCGCCTTGTCGTAACCCCAAACAACCCCCTTTTGCGACTTCAATGGTGTCAACCGAGAGCTCACTGGAAGCTCGTTGTGTTTTCTGATGAAAGCTGGTTCTTAATTGTGCCAGTAACTGCAAATTTGTACGTCAGGCTCGTGTTTTGACCAGTTGTGCCGCCATTCATGAACAGCATCGCAAGGAGGTGTTTTCCATCACGATACCGCTCGCTCACATACCTCTGTAAGCGTCCCTGTATTGACCGACCAAGTACAACACGCATTGAACATCATGCCAAAAACTGACATACGTCAACAACACAACACAGTGGAGGTACGTTTCATTCTTGTATTCAACATTCTGTCAGTAACAACGGTTATAAACGAACCAACAATTCACATTTACAACGGACTATCTCGCGCCTACGTGTGTGATCGTGCAGTGTTAATCACTTTAATATGGTGCCTAGCCAAATGTATTTAAAAAATTTCGTTACTCTACGTTAATTGTTTTCTGGCGTTGCGATTTGTTTTTCTGTCAGTGTACAATATGTAACAATACTCGACTCTTCGTCCTCTCCCGGTTCACCGCGCGCCTGCCGGTTGGGAGGTAGGCTGCCCGCACTCCACGCCTCGCCGCTCCGGTCGCAGTCGGGAAGCCCCAGCGGGGCAACACATGCCACATGCCATCCGCCGTACCGGGGACCGGTCCTGTCCGCCGTAGCCGAGGGCTCAACGTCCGAGGTCAAGGCGTGGCCGTTCGGAAAGTTACCCAACCGCCAAGTCGCCGCGCTGGTCAAGGGTACGCCCGCCGCCTCTGACAGACTGTCACCACACCGCACGCTTCTCTCACTGTGCCCGTTCTTTCTTTTCATAACAGTCAGTATACACACGCACCCACACATATACCCACCGACAAATGGATCACTCCTTTATTTCGAAAAACTGACGCTGAGGCATGCATATGTATTCTTTTGCAACGTGTCCGATCACCAAATCAGAATAACACGAGTTTCTGCAACGACAAAATCGTCTGTTACCCATGGGGATTTTCCACAGCATTCTTAAGCAACGTCAGTAATTTTCAGAACTGCCCCTGCTCCGATGCAGGCGTGAATCCATCGTGGCATACCAATGACGAGGTCACAAGTCAGCCGTGGTCTAAATTGTCCCATCCTTCAATGGCGATTCTGCGGAAATCATGCTGAGTATATGGTCGGTATCTGAAGCGAGAGGTTGAGAGGAGTGGTGTGCCTGCCCGCCACCAGCTATGATTTACAAGAGATTATAAACGGATGTACAGAGACATCAGCTAACTATTATAATAAGAGGAACTAATATTATTGAATTAATTTTTTGAGAAACTCAAGACTACTGAAGGTATGTTTGCGCATTGCTAGTTGTAAGATTATTGTAAAAAGTATGTCCCATTTGAACGTTTGTAAAATCATTTCGTTCAGAGTATAATTAACTTTTGCCAGCAATATTGCATTTCTAATTATAATCCATCCCAAAAACCATCAACGTAAAACTTAGCAAAATTTTATTGTTGTCAAGAATAAGTTTAACTATGAATTACGTAACTTCAGTCAAATTAATTAAAGAATAAGGTCAGCTTTGCTATTAAAGAATAACGTCAGCTTTGGTAATAAATACAGCCACTTATTATGAAAGCCCACGAGCAGCTAATAGAGTATAGTAAAACTGAGTAAGTATATTCATGTCGCAGTTCGATGTAGCAGTCAGATGGCGATCCAGTAACAGTAAAAAAAAGGTAAGGAACAGTTTTGGGTTATTGCAGATAACGACTGAGGGCCACGACGACGACACATTCTATGTTTCGTCGAAATAATCAGAAAATCACTTTTAATAAGCAGCGAAGATTGAGAAAGAGAATAAATTTCAAAGGGAAGATTTCATTTGTTATTATTAAGCAAGAGATAGAAATCCTAAGGAAAGGTTTCACAGTTTATTGTAGAAGGGAATGTTTCGTAACAAAAGAGATATAGAGGACACGGGAAGGTTTCACTAAACAAAAGAGATATAGAGGAGACGGGAAGGTTTCACTATTGGTTGCAGATTATCGTCCCAGTAGCATATAACAGGGAGGCTGCCCTTAACAATTACGAGAGGTATACTGTGGCCCATCGTAAAGCCACCCCGGAACATTATTCCACCACTGCCTTGCAGAACATGTGAGACACAGTGTTGAAGCCGTTCGTTACTAGCGGGTTGTCACCAAACGCTTTGTCTGCGATTACCAGGGGACAACCGGAGCCGAGTTTCGACCATTAAAAGCACCTGACGGCAATTCTGAGGCGTCCATTTTGCATGAGTTTTTTCCCATTTGTAATGGAGTCCATGGTGTTCTAGTGTACGACGTGACGCTCCCCATGATCGACTGGAATGAAAATTGACCACATTCAATTGTCTGGGGCAGTTTGATGCTATACGTGACATTCTGTTGCCTCTTAGAATGCCGAATTCAGTCCTGGAGCACTCATCCAAGGGTTCGTTCGGCTTAAAAGTCATAGATATCGATCAACCTGTCCACCTGTCGATTTTGGGTGGCTTCTGCGGAGTTAGTTTTCAACACTAGCTGCCACTTGGAACATATCCCCTGTCCGCACCACATCACTTTGATACGAGTGCATGCACTGAACAACTTCTGTGGTTGACAAGCCTTCTGTAGGTAACATGACGATGTGGATCCGATCGCTGGTCACGGTTGTCCTTCGTGGCATGAAGACTCTATACTCTTCCATAGATGTATGTAATGCATCCCCACTGGAGCTTTACTATCAACCGAAATGTTTCAATTTATTAGAGTGCGGCGTTCTGTCCTAGCAAGCGCTCGTGATAACTGTGTGTATGTTTACGAACAACGTCAGGGGTGACCGTCTGATCGAATCAGGCACAGTCACAGCAGCAATACCCCTGCACGACAAATTTCATGAAAACTTTTGTTGATGTGTGTACGTCGTTTTCTGTTTGAGGCGAAATCTCGCTCCATAACGCTGTTGAAAAGCCAGTTCTGTTGTGTAGTGTGTCCGAGCAGGAAAAGAGATGGACGGGAACAGATGTGGTGATACATGAAGTAGAGAATGTGTTTCTTTAATTCCAGTCTATGATTGTCGATAGACTATCGCTTTCAGTCCAAAATAACTATCTTCAGGTCTGATTAAAACACACGAAGCCTTATGTTGCCCTAATGTGATCAAGCCCAAGTGGGATCACCAGCTGAAGTAAACAAAATTAGCTTGACATCGTCCAACAGATATAATAAACAGTGTTTCAGTGTTTGTTGTGAAAGGTAACACCATTAACACAGTAATTCTCCCTAAATTATGACCTAGTCTGCGTTATACACATAACCTTACGTTGAAGATCTTACATAGTAAGTCAAGTCTTAAAGATAGGAATTATATATGTTTTGAGACAGCGTTACCCACGGCGTGGATATTGCGCAGTTACCCGTATTTGAGGATGAGAGCACTTAACGAATTCCAAATGCCTTCAGAAATAATTTCAAGCCTTTTTGAAAGTTTTTCACTAGTGTACGGGTGAAAGAACCAAACTAATAGAACTAACAAAGGTTTTACTTGATTAACGCAAAATATTCAACCCTTAAACCGAAACATCGGTCTCTCAGACCCCACGTTTATTTTAAATGTCGAGTGTGGCAGCATTGCAAAAAAGCGCGGCTTCACTTTCCCAATACCTGCGCCACAATACTTGCCACGTGTAAAGCAGCAGTCAACGATCAGTTTCCCTGCGTCAGTGAAGACATACAGAGTATTGTTTAGAGGAGTGCGCGAAGTTGTGTGCCTGAAATACTGCATGTTTCGTATTACGCACAAGAATTTGGTAGGTGCAATAGACCGCATGTTTTCAATTACGACATATTCTGTGGCTGTTATTTTATAGTATCTTCTTCTATGCGTCAATTTATGTCATATTTCTGGTATAACATGGATCGACTTTCTAAGAAGAGTAACATATCTGCAGCTAATCCAGATTTGGAAGCTTGGGCCCAAGTGCAGTTACGCGATTCATATGAAGAGGAAATTGGGATCGATGATGACACATTTGATGATTCTGATGATGATCCAGATTTCCTGATAGGTGATAGTCGCTATGAAACAGTGATACTAGTGAAGAAAATGTTTTATTGGAAGAAGAGCCTGGAGTGATCTATACCGCAGATAGTACCTCACAGCAAACACAGTACTTTTATGGTCAAAATAATTTATAATGGAAGCGTTCTGAGCCTGTTAGAACGAGAAGAACCCCAGGGCACAACTTTCTGAAAGGAGGAATGCCTGGCCTAACAGACAAAACTCGAAGTTTGGGACAAAGTCCTGCTAAATCTCAAATATGGAAGAATTTATTTGATGATGACATGATAGATGAAATAGTTTTACATAAAAACGTGAAACTGAATAAAATAAGGGCAAAGTTGCAGGAAACAACTAATCCGTCCAGTAACAGAGATATAGACAACGTTGAAATCAAAGCTTTCATAGGCCTTCTAATGATGGCATGAATATTCAAATCGTCTCATCAAGATAAGTTGTCTCTTTTCGAAAAGGATCTACCCGGTCGTCCTATATTTGTGGTGACAATGTCGGCAAAGACCTCTGAAATACTTCTAAGCAGCCTGAGATGACGATACGCTACCAGAGACAAAATAAAGAAGTCAGATCGCGCAGCTGCAATATCAAACATTTTTGACAAATTTATTTTCAGTTCTCAGCAACTATAATGTGTAAACGCTACGGTGGATGAAATCTTAATACCATTCAGAGGAAAATGTCCTTTCCGCGTTTATATGCCTATCAAGCGAACCAAATACGGCATAAAAATTATGTGCCTGGCAGTCTCTGGAAGCGCTTACCTGTTCAATGCCCACATATATTCAGGGACAGATAGATGTATGTGGCCTGACAGAAGAGAAAAGGTTTGCCAAACCAACTCAGGATGTTTTACATCTGAGCAAACCAATAGAAGGAAGTAACACAAACATTACCGCTGATGACAGGTTTGCATCTATAGAACGCATTCGTGAGCTGAGAAAGAGGGGAATACAACACGGGTTTCATTTGTTCCTAAGAGAAACAAGGCAGTAATTCTTGTCTTCAATGCATCATTCCATTGAAAATAGTACCATAAAAAATAAGCCAGAAATTATTTGTTACTACAATGCAACGAAATCTGGAGTAGAATTGCTCGACATGAAATGTGCCAATTATTCGTCAAAAAGACGTACAAGGCGCTGGCCAATGGCAGTCTTTCGTAAACATCAGTTGCGTGAAGAGTTTCCTTCTGTATTTGTGCTACAGAGGAAACCCCGTGCTAACTCGTCTAAAATTCACCAAAAGTCTGGCCGTGGATCTGATAGAGCCACATCTAAGAAGACGCCTGTAAATTCAAAATTTACCTAGAAATATCAAGGAAATGATCCATTACGTTCTGGGAGATACTGAGCAAACAAGCGAAGGCATACCAAGTGATAGAATGCACAAAAGGAAGACGTGTATGAAGTTTCCTGCGTCCAAAAAGAGGAAAACGGCGTATAAGAGCATCAAATGTGGTCACCCAGTTTGCCTGGAATGCAGTAGAAAGATGTGTGTTGACTGTGCAAAAGAGATGTGATTTGATATTTCAGTTCAGTTGATTATTAACTTTTTTTCATTTTCTGCAGTATTTTATTTATATTTAGGAATATATTGTCTGGTATAACAGTGGTGAAAATCATATGAAATCTGACACTGAATACCTGTACGTACTTGTGATATTTCGTGTTTTACATAATTTAAACAACAAAGTGTTTGTATGGGCTGAAAAGTATTAAATTTACTTATAATATGAATTAACTGACTATTTACTTGCTTTCTGTCAACTTATGTGGAGTTCTGTGATATAAAATATTATGTTGTCTGAGAGATTGCATGTTTCTAGTTACGCACATTTCAGAGATGTTTCGGGTTAAGGTTTAACAAATTAACACATTTGAAGCCATTTTATACATGGGAATTAGATTCTTTATCGAATCTGGAGTGGTGGGTTACTGGTAGTATGCCAAACTGCTAAAAAAACCGACACGTCCTCCATAAAAATTCAAGGTGGTATTTAATAGCACTTAAACTTCCCCTTCATCAATTATGGAATGTATTATACAAAATATCTTCTATCATTCAGATGTTTTAAAAATCGCGTAAACTTCGTACTGTAATTAATTATGCAGGAACAACTTAGTCTGTTTTTCCAAAACCTTCTTATTGTGATTTGATTACCTTGTTCTCTGCATACTCCCTATCTGCGAACGTGTCAGTTTTCAGATTTAAGGACAGAGACAAGAAACATTGGCGTGACTTTAATGAGAAGTAGAAACAAAACATAAACTAAAATGAAGGAAGCCTGTTCAATAGAGCACATCATTTCGCATCTGTGACGCAATTCTAATTGCATCATGATTGCTACCTACAACTCCTCCTCGAAAAAGACATATCCACAATCAGAAATGGGCAGTTGTAGAAAAACAACACTTCTCTCCCTACTGACATTTGCTTCATCCACACCGTGCACCCCATTTAAAAACCAAATTGAAATGTGTGCACAATAATCAGGACTGCTGTCTGTAACTCACTTGACCACTGGACTTCTCACTTTTGAACTGACGGAAACTGGAAGACTTAAGGCTGCTAATGCTTTGTCCCTGACTACTAATACTACTACTACTACTACTACTAATAACAACAACAAAAACAACAATAATAATAATAATATTAATGAGTAGGCGCTACAGAAGTTTAGTTCCCAGTAAAAGGTTACTGTTGTTATGTGCTATCACTTAGTTCAATTACTGTCCCAAAACGAATAATGAACCAATATCTGATAAATTGTGGGAATTATGTACAATTTGGAGAGCATTTCACAAGATATTTAAACATATGTAATGTGTATGTTCCAATTTTGTAGTAGATGCATGGTATATCATACAAAGTATGCTTGTAGGGGGCGTACTATGTGATAAAAATAAATGAACAACATTTTTACACGAATTGTAACCTCCACCACAATGCATCACGGTAGTTCTAGTATTTGTAAAAGGAATGTATTTTTGGCAACTTTTGTAATCAGCGTTACAGTGATATGAGATAATAATAATAGTAAAGATGTATAAAAAAATTTAGTTTCATGACCGAAACATTGTTAAAACCTTCTGATTTTACCCCTCAGAGTGTAATTACCCCAGGTCGGGAACCACGGCACCAGGGGTCACGACTTCGTGGCTCTATCCTATTCTACGGAGGTTCTCGTATCGTCATCCAGTATGTGTGAGAAATGATGGCAACAGCCTTGCTGAGGTGGAGACACCAGTTTCTGTCGGTTCTCTGAAGTTTACCAGTACTCAGTGGGTGACTTTTTTCCAAAATGAAAATACTCTGATGCCAACTCATTCTAGCGCGATATTTTGTTTAATAAGATGGGTTAATGGGGACGTTGTTAGTTAGTTAGTTAGTTATTAGCTGCTAGTTTTACGTAAAAATGCGCCCTAGGAGATACTACAACCATTGATTATCACATTATTATTATTATTGTAGTAAGATAGAGAGCGCCTTAATAAAGTTACTCCCTTCTTTTATAAATACGCATCTGTACAGTCTCGAAAACCAGTACCTCATTCAGTGCTTCCCTACGTGAAAAGAAGGGAAACAAATAGAAAAACACGATTTATGATCTTCATCGAATCAGTAGGAGCGCCGCGTGGCGCTAGCATGTCGACAGCACAGTGCGGGCCGGTACACGACACAAGAATAGGCAAGTCGGACAAGGAAGACATGGTACTACACATATATCGATATGATGATAGCTGGTGGGCACGCTGTTAAACTAAATATGGTGCTAGATTAATATACGAGGGTTATTCGGAAAGTAAGGAACGATCGGTAGCGAAATGGAAACCATAGTGAAAATCCGATGAAGTTTTGCACAGGTGTGTTGGGCAGTGTATGTAGTATGGCTGTCGATCGCGTTACGTCGTTCGTAATAGATCTGAGCACACAGGGAGCACATAAAGATACCTATAACAATAGTGTCTCCCGCCAAGTACGAGGGCCTGGTGAGAAATTTCGCCTGAAGCTATGCAGCCAACATAACGTAATTGTCGTGCGTTTTCATCTTCAAGACAATTCTCAGCCGCATTCTGCAGGGGCAATGGAGATGCTCCTGCATCGTTTTCAATTGGAAATGTTTGATTACCCACAATACAGCCCGTAACTGTCTTCCTATGAGTTTCATCTCTGCTCACATGAACCGGTGGCTATGAAAACATTTTGGCACAGACAACGAGCTGTAGGCCAGCGTAGAGAATTGGTGGCTGCCTTCTATAACGAGGGTAATGAAAGGTAGGTACAACGCTACGACAAACGTCCAAGTCGGATCGGCGACTATGGAGATAAGTAGCTGCAAGTTGTAACTAACTGTTGCAAATAAAACAGTTTTGATTTTCACTGTGGTTTCCATTTCGCGACCTGTCGTTCCTTACTTTCCGAATAGTCCTCGTATGGTACCGCCATATGGTACACAAAAAAATGGTTCAATGGCTCTGAGCACTATGGGACTTAACTTCTCAGGTCATCTGTCCCCTAGAACTTAGAACTACTTAAACCTAACTAACCTAAGGACATCACACATATCCATGCCCGAGGCAGGATTCGAACCTGCGACCGTAGCGGTCGCACGGTTCCAGACTGTAGCGCCTAGAACCGCTCGGCCGTCTGTATGGTACACTAAAAGCCAGTACAAAAATTGTTTATGTCGAGGAAGAAACCGGTGTTCTCCGTTGAAACTGGGAGTTGCATGAAACACATGATGAGCCATATCTGTCTGAGCCGAATCCATCCACACTCTGCAAAAGTGAAACTAGAAATATCTAAAGAAATGGAAAATGCGCTTGACGACTTATATGAGGTTAAAGCAGTATGTCGCTATTTATCATTAACTAGTTTTATATGCTATGTATGCTATCATCAGACTCAACAATACTCCAGTGCAAGCCAAAAATGAGGTCGAACCTGTGAATTCCATCATTGTCGCGTGGACAAGGAGCCGGGTTTGTCTCCCTGTGCTCAAATTGTTTCGTGCCGTTCCCTGTCGTCTCTGACTACGACAGTCCTCTTTCCATTGGGTCCACATATGCACCACTGTCGTACCGACGTAGTTCACTAATTTCTCAGACAAAATCCTTCTACCCCGTTCTGGTATTGTGACCTTTGACTTTTACAAGGCATCCTGTCACTTGATTTCTCATTTCCACCTCGCTAGACGGGCTTCAGACCTTTCCATTCATTCAAGTGATTGCTAGGCGGGTGACATTTCTCTTAGAACTCAAATTCTAATTTGGTGGTATACTATACTACATACTTGTTGAGCTTGGCTTCAGTAGCGATATTCTTTGATGGTGTTGCAATTTTCGCTGCAGAAAGGCGGGAGGACGTTATTAATTACGTGGATATATACACTGCAGTCACATTATTGTGATCGTCAGCCAAAAGTCTGAATAAACACCCTTAGCAGCGTGGACCGCTGCGAGACGTGCACGACGAAAGTCAGTGAGGGTCTAGAAGGTACCGACAGGAACGCGCAGCCAAGACAACTCCAGTGCTGTGGTCAGCTGGGCTAGGTATCTCGGTTGACGACCCATTACGCTAACAGGTCGATCGTGGTAGTGCCACAGCGTCTCGACTGTGTTTAAATCCGAAGAGTTTCGTGGCCTGGGGAGTGCGGTAAACTCGTTCTGGTGCTCCCCGACCTACACACATATGGTGCGAGCTGTGTGATACGTTGCATTGTCCTGCTGGTAGGTGCCATTGTGCCGAGGATAAAAAAAACATATTCAATGTATGGGTAGACATGGTCCTCAAGGATAGATGCATATCTTTGTCCATTGTGCCTTACATAATGACGAGATTACCCAATAATTGCCACAAAACATACCCTACACCATAAGGCTCCTTCCACCAGCCTCCACACTTGCGACGATAGTTGCAATGTGTGCACTTTCAGACGTTACACGCCGATGGAGCATAAAACGTGATTCATCTGAGAAGGCCGCCAGTCCCTATACATTCAGCTGCAATATTCGCGTGCAAATTCCAGCTTTCGTAGCCGATGAACAGAAAAAAAAAGTTTAAATGTGTGTGAAATCTTATGGGACTTAACTGCTAAGGTCATCAGTCCCTAAGCTTACACAGTACTTAACCTAAATTATCCTAAGGAAAAACACACACACCCATGCCTGAGGGAGGACTCGAACCTCCACCGGGACCAGCCGCACAGTCTATGACTCCATCGCCTTAGACCGCTCGGCTAATCCTGCGCGGCAATGAACAGCAGTCAGCATGCCTGCACGAACCAGACACCTGCTGCGAAGACCCACAAACAAATACATTCATTGAACAGTCGTTGAGGAGACACAGTTGGTAGTCTCTTCGTTCACCTGGTAGGTCAGTTCGCCCTTACATATCTCCATAGCCGTAATCTACGGCCCGTAGTGCACCACAATTGCCTCGGCACCTGTGTGGATAGCGCCATTTTGGCATGTAAGGTGCACATTAACCACGACGGCATGCGAACAGTTTTTCTCTCGAAAGCCAAAGACCATGCCCATTTGGACATCAGATAAATTATTCTGTTTCTGTATTAGAACAATGATTGCAACTTTTCCCGCGTCACCACTATTGAGTGGTACTTAAGATAAATAAATTAGTGAAAGCAATGTGAAGTGAAGTAGAAATTAGAAAATAAATGAAAAACTTAGTTTAGTTTAGAATAGTGCACACTGCAAACAGCGGGCAAAGCAGCAGTGGCAACGGCCGGCGCTTGCAAGTCAGCACGTCCAGGAGAAGCCATCGCCCTCCCCACATAAGCGGAAGCTGCCGATTCAGCCATCAGGGCATCGCCCGACCAGCTCACGTGTTTCTCAGTTGTCACATGTGAGCAAAGGCCCTCGCCTACATTCCAAGAGCCAATGACCGACGTTAAGAAGATTCTTCGAGAAGCTTTTCAACGTGACAGAAGAGGCAATGATTGTGAAGTCGTTCACCTCCAGTGAACTGAAGTAAATAAATACGTGAGACGCAGTGGGCCCAAGAGTAGTTTTCAGTTCCAGTACAGTGCAGTCGGTGCTGAAGACCGCCAAGCAGGAAGAGACTACATCGTACACAGAAGCACCAAGTCCGCCGCTGTAATGGAATAGCAACCAGCAGCCTCGCCGCCAGAAGACAGAAATTAGAAGGTATTTGATGACTGATTTTTACGTACCCGGGTGACTCGTGAGGACGGGAAGGAGACGGCCTCACATCAGCAGTCACCTGTGAGCTGGTGAAGAAGATCCGACAGCCGAAGACTGGCAAGCTGGAGTCCGGGACACTGGCCTTCCCCCCGCCGCACCCATCCGCTGGCCGACGCACAACACACACTGCCGCTTAGAAAAGAGGAACACTGGGACGCCACATCCAAGGTATCACCATCCGATGCAGGACTTCACTCTCAATAATTAAACGGGCCACAGCACGATGCGCGTCTCCAGTCAACTGGGCGAAACGGCGACACGAGATACACACCGCCAGGCATAATCAGACGCCGCCGCTCACGCAGCATGAAGGCTTCGCAAACGACACAGCTGCCGCTCTCCCAGTCAGAACAATCCAGTAAGAAAACCGTTGTACAAATCTTCAATAAAAGTTATCTTATGTAAAAATGCTGTTTCATTCTACCAGATACCCGAGCCAAGGAAGAACTAACCCTGCCCACATGTTGTTAAGAGAGAAAGAGTAATTCATTTAGTGTTTTTTCATCCTGTCATAATACTTTAGAATCAAATGCCCTTTGCAGTAATGCACATCCTGACAATTGACTAGCATCAAAAGAGAAACCCAGTTACACCACGACACGCTTTACATTGGCTCTAACCGGCGCTTCGTTATGAGTGGTTATTGCATTTTGACGCGAACATAGACAGTGGTCAAATTAATCTGACTAGACCGTGTATAAATCATTAAATGGAGGGAAACAGACCAGGACAGGTTTGTGTTTAAAATAATTCCTAGAAAAAAGGATAGGGTAGTGCGATATATAATTTAGCACACAGAAACAGTTAAAGTGAAACCAATTGGTGTAGCAGGGGGATAAAATGTTAGGGTTAAACAAATATTGGAATATATAGATCTTATTTTCGAGGAGACTGAATAGTAGATGAGATGAGATGAAAATGGTAAGGCAAGGAGTAACCGGTTGGCGGAGGATGTTAAATCAATGTAGAGAGTGATGACTAGCTGGTTCCATAAGTAGTAGAGTGCCGCCTGCTGTGTGGCAGACGTCAACCAAGGTACTAATCATCTGGCGCTCAACTAATTACAGGGCTGGCTTTATATTACTCTTCTGCCTAACGGGCCTTATATTACTCTTCTGCCTAACGGCAGGAAACTGCTGTCAGTCTCGCTGAACCTGTGGCCAAGCAGATCAAGTTTAAAACTGTTAGTATGCTAAGTAGAAACAGCAACGAGATGGAACTAAAAGGGAAAAAAAAACCTTTTATGCACCTTAAAACCAGTCTTGCAGCATATAGGTACGTTGGATTTTCGGGGTTTATTACTTTTTTCACACTGGAAAAATTTTAGTGGCAGTTCTGTGTGCAATGTCTCTAGTTTCGGATTCCCGGATTTGTAAAAGGACAGTAACAATTCTTCTACTCCTGTTTAAAAAATGCTCACGTATAGATCCCGAGCACTGATACACGACTGATTTCTTGGCAATTAAATAAAAACTCTATTTTTGATATCAGTGCCTACCGGAGAAAGTCCTTGGCTTAGTAATTTTGAATTCAATCTTTCAGAACGTACAGGACACGGTAAAATTACCGTATAATCGTTTATTATTTCCAAAGTATGAATAAACAAATCTTCTCGCGACATTAAGTGTCGCTGTAACAAATTATGGGAATTCTGAGCAAAAGACTGAGTGTTGCAACCTGTAAAATGACCATATTTCAAATGTTAAAAAAATGGATATTGGTAATTAATAGTATACGGTTTTCAGTCACTTAGATGCGATTAAAACGGTACGATTTTGCCCCTACATGCTAAAGTTGAGCCGGCAGGTGTGGCCGAGCGGTTCTAGGCACTTCAGTCTGGAACCGCGAGACCGCTACGGTCGCGAGTTCGAATCCTGCCTCGGGCATGGATGTGTGTGATGGCCTTGCTGCTGAAAGTATTCACTTCTCGTGATGACTACTCTGTAATTCGTCACTGTCTTGCTGTAGGGTGGAATCATTGCCAGAATAATGACGTACATAAGCATCGGGAAGTCGTTGCTGTAAACCTATGCATAGCCCAAAGAGAATAACGTAAATGTCTGTGCCTGCCCCTAAATACGAAGAAGGCGCTGTGCTAATAATTTCCTGACATTGCACAGAAAGAATACATTTTAAGCAGTACACATTTATTCCACACATTCCAGCAACCACCCAGACTGGTGCTCTCGTTACAACGTTGTCGCAGCTTTCCAGTTCCATTCAAAACGCAGTCGTCTGATAGATAGCGAACCAAGTTCTCAACAAAGTGTTTGATATTTACAATAAAAAAAAGGTCTTTCAACTGAATTTTCACTTTAGGATACAGATGAAAGTCTGAAGGGACCACGTTACGTGAGTAGGAGGGATGGTCGACCAACTGCAGTTTCACCGCCTTCAGTTTGGCAGATGCAACGTTTGCGAAAGTGCATTGTCCTGCAACAAAAGGGGTCATTTGATGAAGTTTCCATGGTAAGTCTTCTTAACTGCCTGCTTCGCCTGATGAAGGTGACTTTTTTTAAGACTGATCCTTTACAGTGCGGTCTTACAGTAAGCAGTCCACTAACAGAAAAGAGAATACAATCTTTGCACCAAAAAAAGGTCGCCATCAATTCTTTGGTCGATTTATCGTTGCAGAAAGTCTTCAGTTGTGGAGATTATCTGTGGCGTCATTCTGCTGACTATTTCTTGCTTTCAGGATACTAAATGTATAACTTAATTCCGTTCTCAGTCACTGCCCAAGTCAAAAAGACCCTGTAGATTCAAAATGCCTCTCGGTATTTCAACTAATATTTTTTTTCTGTTCTGTCACAAAGTTCGCTGCAAACTTCTTCATGTCTAGGGTATCCGATATACTGAAAATGACATGATTCTGGGACACATTCAGTATATCGACTATCTTTTTGGTGGATGTTCACCTTTGCTCGCATCGCTTATTGTCGGCTTTTTGTTGTTGTTGTTGCCAACCGCCCACTGCTGGGTTTAAGCTCAACGGTCAAAAGTGCAGTCTTGCAACGAGACGCCCATGTTCTGACAGCACTCCGCTGGTGTTCGTGATACCTCAGTATGAAACTCCTTTCCAGATTTTATCTGGAGAAACAAAAATTTCATAAATCCACAGACAAGAAACTTAATTATTTTTCTGCAATCAAACGTTATACATGAAATTAAGGAATAGGAAACATGCACTGTCTACATGGTTCCTTAACAAGATATCAGATCTGCATACAGTACGACATTAACTTTTTAACTCCATGTGGAAGGATCTAAAACCAGGAACTTTGCAGTCGTCCCCTTGTATAAACCACAGCCCGTACAGATACTGCCACATTCGGTGGATGGAGGATAACGAGTTTAGACTTCTCGCCACGTCGAAATATTGATAGATCTTAGGTATCTACACTGAAGAGCCAAAGAAACTGGTGCACCTGCATAATATCGTGTAGGGGCCCCGCGAGCACGCAGAAGCGCAGCAACAGGACGTGGTATAGACTCGACTAATGGCTGAAGTAGTGCTGGAGAGGACTGACGTAATGAATCCTGCAGGGCTGCCCATAAATCCGTAATAGTACGACGGGGGGAGATCTCTTCTGAACTGCACGTTGCAAGTCAACTCAGATATGCTCAATAATGTTCATGTCTGGGGAGTTTGGTGGCCAGAAAGTGTTTAAACTAAGAAGAGTGTTCCTGCAGCCACTCTGTAGCAATTCTGATCGTGTGGGGTGTCTCGTTTTCCTGCTGGAATTTTCCAAGTCCGTCGGAATGCACAATGGCCATAAACGGATGCAGGTGATCAGACAGGATGCTTACGTATGTGTCGCCTGTCAGAATCGTATCTAGACGTATCAGGGGCCCCATATCACTCCAACTGCACACGCCCCACACCATTACAGAGCCTTCACCAGCCTGAACAGTCCCCTGCTGACATGCAGGGTCCTTGGATTCATGAGGTAGTCTCCATACTCGTACACGCCCATGTGCTTGATAGTATTTGAAACGAAACTGGTCCGACCAGGCAACATGTTTCAGGTCATCAACAGTCCAATATCGATGTTGATCGGCCCAGGCGAGGCGTAAAGCTTTGTGTCATGCAGTCATCAAGGGTACATGAGTGGGCCTTCGGCTCCGAAAGCCCATGTCGATGATGTTTTGTAGAATGGTTCGCACGCTGACACATGCTGATGGACCAACACTGAGATCTGCAGAAATTTGTGGAATAGTTGCACTTCCATCACGTTGAACGATTCTCTTCAGTCGTCGTTGGTCCCATTCTTTCAGGATCTTTCTCCGGCCGCAGTGATGTCGAGATTTGATGTTTACTGGATTCCTGATACGCACGGTGCACTCATGAAATGATCGTACGGGAAAATCGCCCCTTCATCGCTACCTCGGAGATGCTGTGTCCCATCACTCGTGCGCGGACTATAACACCACGTTCAAACTCATTTAAATCTTGATAAACTGCCTTTTCAGCAACTGCGCCAGGTAGTTGTCTTTTATAGGCGTTGCTGACTGCAGTACCATGTTCTGCCTGTTTACATATCTGTATCTGAATACGCCTACCTATACCAGTTTCTTTGGCGCTTCAGGTTTATGGTATAACAGTTTTTGCGGTATCTTCACATATCGATACACTGATAGTGAACCAATCAAATGCATATTTATAATGTCTTATCTCTGTTGATCTTTCTGAATGCCTGATGACGATTACATATTGTGAAAGACCCAGAAAATAAACGTTCCTTTACTGGGACCTCATGAGGCTATAAAAATATTAACTGGTTTTGGGGCTCCACCTGCACCAATTACATTGAAAACCATATTAATTTATTTATTTATGTACTAGCCTTTTCCCCACAACTTTGGCATGTATATTGAACATACCTTGCCCTCCCCCTCTCTGTGTCGACCTCTTCCTCCCTCTGTCTATACACCTTACACATCTTCCACCAATGTTATTCTTTCTCTGCCCATTTCTGTCTCCCCTTTGTTCTTCCATCCCCTCTACTAGCCATACCAAATGACCCTACCCATGGTCATCAGCACTTGTGGCACCTGCAGTACAGTTTAATAAAGTAGGCTGATACTATTCCCACAACATGCCTGCCACGCAGGGCAACCTAGACATGAGAGGCTTTGAAATTATTTGTTTGTTCCTGAAGAACAGGCTGCCGTGCAAAGCAGGTTGATAATGCATGTTGATACTACTCCATCACAACACTCCTCTCATACAGGGCAGCTTACATGTCAGGGCTCAGAAAACCATTTGTTGCTACGTAGGCTGTCCTGCAAAGCAAGTTGATGTGGCAGGCCAACCTATATGTCAGGGGCTATAAAATGCACTTTTAGGCCCATATCTCCAGTCCTATTGGAGCTAGGAGGTTGTAATCTCACAGTGTGGATACTCATGAGATCTGCTGTTTTTTGTGCCAAATTTGGTTGAAATCGATATGGTGGTTTGGGGGGAGATGCCAGGCTCTCTCTCCCTGCCTCCCCTCTCTCTCTCTCTATCTCTCTCTCTCTATTTTATGTATAACAGATTTATTTCACATGGTGAAGGCAGAACATTGGGCTCTCTCTTACATCTAATCGGATGTCTTTAGGAAGTTAATGTTACAGTATTTGTAATATGTAGTATGTAGTAGGCTCTCTCTCCCTCCCTCCACCCTCTCTCTCTATCTCTCTCTCTCTCTCTCCCTCTCTCTCTGCTTTATGTATAACAGATTTATTTCACATGGTGAAGGTAGAACATTGGGCTCTCTCTTACATCTAATCAGATGTCTGTAGGAAGTTAATGCTACAGTATTTGTAGTATGTAAGTAGTACATAATGATAATAATAATAGATTATATATTCATTTAAGAAATACCAGTCTAATGGACATTGGATAGAGGATTTCTTCATTTTGTTTTAGGGGATTTAAGTTATGACATCTAACAGAAATGTATGACATCAATACAGAAGGAACAGAATGTAGATAAAAGTTGACTGGGCCTAAGAAGAGCGAGAACTAACAGTGTAACGTTAGTAGATGAGGTGGAGGAGAGAAAACAGCAGTAGACAGAGATGAGGACAGCAAAGATGGTGTTGAAAATGAATCATAAATCCTGCTTTTGTGCTGAATTGAAGTTAGAAATCTGGGAAATTGCTGCGGGAAGGAGGCTTGGCCAGTGATAAGGCGTAAAGTCTTTGTATCTTCTTGAATGTAGAGCGAATTCGGATGAGAAGCAGGTTACTGCGTAGCTTGTTGGATTCATACATCTGGAATGAGTAAGAGGATGGAGAAAGATTTAGAGTTGCACACATGAACAGCAAAGATCTTGAATTGTGGTCGAGGAGGGGTGGTGTTGAGGAAAGCACTTACTAAATAGCCGATTCAGCACGAATAGTCCCTCAATGAAAAGCTGGCTGAATAACAGTTTATAATCAGATGTTTATGATGCATATTAGTATTCATTTCTATTTTAAAACAGTCATGTGTATATTTGGTATGAATGAATAAAGAGCTTCCATATCTCATAGACGGTTTTTCATTTCTCGTACATACTTTGGCTGTCATATTGGTCAAAATGACAATTAGAGAAGTGGTGGTCAAAATGAGGAGACTTGCAAACACAAGAAAAGTGGTTTATCATGGGCACACGGGTAGAGGAATTAAGAGAAACACATTAACAAAGGATACATTCGCTCAAACACACTAGTCCACAAGACACTGCGTTAAATGGAACATGCCATCACTGCTATGGAGTACTTAGGTGGTAGTTCTTCTATGCCATGTTAAGGCTATGCGCGTGTGCGCCTGAGAGAGTTAAACGTTAATTTCTTCCGTCTTTACAGATAACCTCACAGAATAAGTATATGAAATGAATTTTATAAATTTGTTACAAAATTAACAACTAAAACCTTCTCTTAAGTGGTACTTCTTATGAGTTTGTGGAGCCCTCAGTCGACCAGTTAGTTACCACATTATCTTACCTTTTCATTATACAAATGATTTATATTGCTATCACTCTACTCAGTCGCCTACACATATTAACATGTCTGGATACGGAAAGGGAGGCAAAGTCAGGCGTTTAGCAGTCGCATCCTCTGCCGCCACAGCCAGTTGCCGCCTGCACTGCGAGACACTGTATGACGTCATAGTTCACTGCAGTCGTAATGAGACACGGTCTCTCCAACGCAGTTATTTTCATTTCAAGAGGGGACCTGCATCTACGGTCTGCAGATCACTACAAATGTTTCTTTACAAAGTCCCAGTCACGCAGGGCTGGGCTAAAGTCCTCAGTCGACAAAATCTATTGACTTCTGAGAAATGGGAATTATGCAGAGCACATCGGCGCAAGACGCCAGTCTGCCTCGTCACTTCGTGGAGTTCCTGGAAACTTAGGGGCTCTAATTGGCCGGAAACGTGGCTTGTGATAACAAGAAGACGCGCAGCATCCCGAAACAATTGCATCTCGCAATCCGCAGCAACGAGGAGCTCAACAAACTGCTGTCAGGCGGCGTAATTCCATAGGATGGTGTCCTGCACAACATTCAGGCCATGCTGCTATCAAAGAGGTTGGAAAAGAAGGCCCAAACGCCTCTCTCTAGCTTCCTTTGTGTGCTTCCTGCACTCATTGGTCGTGGCTTTTTAGGTTAGAGGGTCTCGGAGAAGCGCAGAAAGGACTTAAGTTTGGAAGGGTGCAGGACGAATACAAGAAGAGGGTAGACATAGCAAAATCGGTACCGAAGTTATCACCTGTCGTCGCTATGCTGGGAAGAACCAGAGATCCAAGCGCTAATAGAAAGCGCGGAAGCTCAAATAGTTATAGGTACCGAAAATGAATGATAAGGCGAAAGGATAGATTAAATACAATCTCACGCTGTTCCTGCCGCCTGTGTACCCTACCTCGTCTCTTACCAACCCTAAACATGAACAACTCTAAGTTACTTTGACATCCGACCATATTTTCTGGGTGTTTGATTTTTCTTGTCACACATAGAATACGTGTGCATATGATTGGAGTCTTTATGAATGAGGTGCAGAAATAAGATTTCCAATGTCTGTGAATGATTTTATCATAGGGCTCATTATTTGATAGTTGTGATGAACATGGATGCACTTAGCTCAACGTAATTTTTCTGAATGTGGGATGTGAGAATAACGCACTAGTATTTTCCTTTTAATCTGTATTGAAATTGAAATGTCTTGCACTTGGTCATCAGATTGAGCTTATGTGCGCTGCTTCGATGCTTTTTGTTAAAACCGAGTTTCTCTGCTGGGAATAATAAGTTATTTCGGCCGGAAAGTTAGTAAGAAATATTTAAATCAAATGATGCAAGATCTTCCTAACCTCGTCTTCATGGCCAAGGTGATCCATTACACTGCCTCACTTTCGTTTCACTTTTCTTTTCCGATGTGAGGCATTATACGAACAAGTTTACAGGTATGCGACAAATTCTCCTACAGTTTTTCAGTCGTGGTTAGTGTCATTTGTCTTTATGTAGTAAGAAACCTTATCCGCTTCTGATTAATGAATAGTAAATTCATTCGGATGCTGGTTACGATTTTGCCATTTGTACATTTTTCGAGGGTTATATTGATTAATATTTATGTGCATAATAATACTTTCTGTTTCACTTATATAATTAATAGCTGTCACATGCAATATAAACATGTCTTGCTTGTGGTTGTACATTCAGTATCAGCCAGACGAGCTTGAGTATTCAGTATTAGTCAACCGTGTTTGTATATTCAGAATTTGCCAATGCAACTTTCAGCTTTTAACTTTCAACTATCAGCATAAAAAATCATACCCATTTTAATTAGGATACTTTTAAATCAAATAGAGTGTGAAAATCGTCTTTCATTCAGTCATATCCACCTTAATTGAGAATTAAGGAGAATTGACATGATCAGCCAACCGACCTTAAGCAACCTTTTATGCCTGGCCTAGGCTGTGTGCAGTTGTCACTGTGCAGTAAAGAATTACTTGGCAGTACTAAAGGCTGGACTGAACATTGATTTTTCTGTTTTATTTTTGGTGCAAATATTTTCTGAATTTCAGTTGCATGTAGGCAAGAAATATTTCTCGGTATGCTGCGACAGTTTGTTCCTCCTAGTTTAAATGCTCATCTAAAACTATGCCACGATCTTTTACTGTTTTGCAACTGGGTAACTGGATAACTTCAATTAAAAGAGGAGGAACTGTTTCACTAAAATATCGAATCATCGACTTTTAATTTAATATTACGATGACTTGCGATCTCTTACTGTTTCGTTTAAGACTTATGTTTTGTACCCAACGTATAAAAAATGGTCGTCATTCACACATGATACGGCAGCAGCAATGTTCATAGGTCTGGCGCTTACATATAACTCACTGCCATCAGCACGTTAATGGTAGTTTTATGAATACAGCACAAAATATAACCCTGTTGATGTACAGCTAAAAAAGGGACTCCCTTCAGCACATATTTTCATAATAAGATCCCTGCCCCACATACGATTGGTTCATATAGTTTTATTCGCAAGGCAGCTGTCGAGCCACTGTGTTGCACTATTTAAGAAATACAACTGTCATTTTCAAAAGTAGATTTACGAAAAAGGAGTGTCAAATGCCATTCTGAAGCTAAGCAGTGTTAGAATTGCTGCATCACTCATACTCATGGCATGTTTGATATCGCCAGGCTCATTGATTAATGTAGTTTCTGTGCTATGATGGTTTTGGGAGCCTGATTGATATTTATCGTGGTAGTTATAGTTTTAAGGTTGTCCATCAGCTTTTATGAACAGTCTTATCCAAGGCGTTTAGCGGATATGCTGATCTTGCTTTAGTCGTCTTGTAAATCTGTATGATCAGTCTTGGGTGTTGGTCGAATTAAAACATTGTTTTCACTCAGTTCCATACATACCAGCTACGAGAGAGAGACTATACGTCTCGAAGAACTGGAGGGGTAAGCTTTGCAAATTTTTTGATCATATCTACGCTCATTCAAACATTATCTACTGCCATGTACAGATATGCTGTATGCAAAACGCTTCTGTTGCGTGGGTGGTATCTTGTGGCTGATAATGTATTGAAACTTGAAAGGTAAGTGCTGTTGAAAAAAAGTTGTTAGTTTCATCTGCAGAGGCTTGAAAAACATCTTCAGATTTTATTTTCTCCATGACGAAGCTGCGCAGTTTCTCCAATATTGCAAAATTAGTCTCGCTGAATAAAACAAAAGGAATGCGTGATTTTCGGGTTGCACACGTTTTGCTTCGCTTTATTCCACAGTTTTCTGCATATTTCATAAAATTCAGAAGCTGAATTTATACAGCCATGGAGTAGAAACATAGAATAGAATGTTTTTCATAAAACGTTTTAAGTCTGCGATTGAATACCCGGATCTTACTGCAGGCTTATTGTTTGTATGCTATCTTGGACTATTTAAACAATCATTGTGGTGTGTCATTATTAATAGTTGTTATGTTTCTGTAGTTCATCAGGTGAGAGTTTTCTCTGGCGGTGCACACGGATTATATCAAGGATGTTATATCATGGGCTGAAAGGCTAGGAGTAGAACTCAGGGGCGAATTACTCTTACTTTATCTGTCCTCGTCAAAGGAGTTATATCCATTCTGGTGATGGTGCTTGGAGTATGATTGGCGGGATCAAGAAGCATCATACTCAGATCGTTAGAATGGAGCAGTCTCCTGAAATTATTTGCATAGATCTATCTCCCTAAACATTAATATGCACGTACTGGTCTAGGAAGGATGATTAAGCGACCATTTTGGGTTGTTTATACACTACTTCGTTTCAAAGTTTCCGGGTAGACACCAGTATTTCGCGAAACATAAACTCTGCTTCTCACTGACTATTATCATCCAACAGATCTATCCAAGGTGAGCACGACTCTCTTCTATGATCACGGAGCATATGAATGGAGTGCGGAAACACGTTTTGACATTCTAGCCGATAGGCGTGTCCGCTTCTTTGTCAACGTAGACATCTTGAACTTGCACTCCGTGGCGTGGCTTTCCTTGTCGACGTCGGATACTAACTTGAAGATGTCCTTACTTGCGTCTCTAGCATTCTTGACGTCAGAATCAGCATTATATGTGCGAATGTTTGTGGTATTCTACAACATCCACATCCGTTTCTAAAGGTCTCCTTCCTTTTACAATGTCCATTACACTTTATAAGCATCGACTTAGCACTCTGGTAGAATAGTACGATCATAATGACGAAGCCGCTTTACCTTCATTTATTTTTTTATTTATTTACACGTCAAGTTTCGTAGGACCAAATTGAGGGACAAATCTCCAAGGTCATGCAACGTGTCAGTACATGAACTTACAACATAAAAGTACTAACAGATAAAAATAAATGTTCATGAAGAATAGAAGGAGTGACCCATGAGGAAACGCTTCAGTTTCGATTTGAAAGCGCGTGGATTACTGCTAAGAATTTTGAATTCAAGTGGCAGCTTATTGAAAATGGATGCAGCAGTATACTGCACACCTTTTTACACAAGAGTTAAGGAAGTCCGATCCAAATGCAGCTTTGATTTCAGCCGAGTATTAACCGAGTGAAAATTGCTTATTCTTGAGAATAAACTAATATTGGTAACAAGAAACGACAATAAGGAATATACATATTTAGAGGTCAATGTCAAAATACCCAGACTCGTGAACAAAGGTCGACAAGAGTTTTGTGAACTCACACCACTTATTGCCAGAAACGCCAGTTTCTGAGCCAAAAATATCCTTGTAGAATCGGAAGAGTTATCCCAAAATATAATACCATACGACATAAGTGAATGAAAATAAGCAAAGTAGACTAATTTACGTGTCGAAGTGTCACTCACTTTTGATACCGTTCGAATAGTAAAAATGGCAGTATAAAGTCTTTGAACAAGATCCTGAACGTGGGCTTCCCATGACAGCTTACTATCTATCTGAACACATAGAAATTTGAACTATTCAGTTTCATTAATCATATGCACGTTCTGTGAGATTAAAACATCAGGTTTTGTTGAATTGTGTGTAGAAACTGTAAAAACTGAGTCTTACTGTGATTTAACATTAATTTTCTACAAGCCATGAACTGAGGTCATGTACTGCACTACTTAATACCGAGTAAATGTTGCACAAACATCCTTTACTATCAAGCTAGTGTCATCAGCAAACACAAATATTTTAGAGTTACCTGTAATACTAGACGGCATATCATTTATACAAATAAGGAACAGGAACGGCCCCAACACTGATCCCTGGGGCACCCCCCACTTGACAGTACCCAACTCAGATCCCACATCACAGCCGTTATCAACATTGTGAATAATGAGCTTTTGCTGCCTGTTGCTAAAGTAAGAGGTGAACCAATTGTGAGCTACTCTCCGTATTCCGTAATGGTCCAACTTCTGGATCAATATTTTGTGACCAACACAGTAAAATGCCTTAGTTAAATCAAAAAATACGCCAAGCGTTCGAAACTTTTTGTTTAGCCCATCCAGTACCTCACATAGAAAAGAGAATATAACATTTTCAGTGTGATATAAAATGATCAATTAACCTTACATACACAGCCTTTTCAATAACTTTTGCAAACACTGATGGTATAGAAAGAGGTCCAAAATTATCTATATTATCCCTTTCTCCCTTTTTATAAAGCGTCTTCACTACTGAGTACTTTAATCGCTCAGGAAACTGACCATTCCTAAAGGAAAAATTACAAATATGGCTAAATACAGGGGTAACATGTGCAGCACTGTACCTTAATATTCTGCTAGACACTCCATCATCTGTATGGTCCATTGACATTAATGTGACTATCGCCTATGCTCTATGTCAACGTTCAATAACCACTCACAGACGGCAGGTAGCAGCACTAGCAGTGGAGGGAATATAAAACGTGCTGGGGGGGGGGGGGGGCGGACAACAGTGCAGTCGTAATGAGGAAACGGAGCAATTTATCTAACATCCAAAGTAGCATGATCATTGGCTTTCGGGATAAGGGCGGAAGCATTTCTGAAATGGCTACGTTTTCAAACTGTTCGTGTGCTGACGTGGTGGAAGGACACCGTGCACGGCAAAATAGTGTTACCCCAAACGGCGCCGGGGTAACTGTGGTGCACCACACGCTATAGATTATAGGAGTAAGCGTCGGCTGCAGGGATGCGTACAGGTGAAAACACGTGCAACTGTTGAGTAACTGACCATCTAGATGAAGGGGTGACCTCAACCGTTCAGCGAACGTAGCTGCGTATGGAACTGCACAGCATGCGCCTAGTTCGTGCACTCACTCTGACTGCTGTCAATTTGTGATAAAGGCTGGAATTTGCACGCCTGTACCGCAACTGGACATCCACTGAGTGGTGACAGGTGGTTTTTTCAAATGAATCACGTTCTATGCTTCTTAGGAAAGATGGCCGTTGACGTGTACGGCGTGAAACGTCTGAAAGCAAACAAGGAGGGAGAGCTATATCTGGGGAATGTTTTCGTGTGATTCCGTGGGTGATCTCGGAATTCTGGAAGGCACAATGGACCAACACAAGTATGCATCTATCTTTGGTGACCATGTCCAACCTCACATGAAATTTGTTTTTCCTCGGCACAATGGTATCTGCCAGCAGGACAACGCAACCTGTCACATACTTTGCATTCACGTGCATGGTCCGAAGATCTCCGGGAAGGTTTTATCATACTCTTCTGGCCACCAAACCCCCTGGATAAAAAAACAGTCGCGAATCAAAAAAAGGCTCTGAGCACAATGGGACTTAACTTCTGAGGTCATCAGTCCCCTAGAACTTAGAACTACTTAAACCTAATTAAGGACCTCACACACATCCATGCCCGAGGCAGGATTCGAAGCTGCGACCGTAGCGGTCGCGCGGTTCCAAATTGTAGAGTCTAGAACCGCTCGGCCACCCCGGCCGGCCCAGTCGAGAATCTTTGGAATTACGGAAGGCTAACCAAAGACTGCGTTTTATTTTCGGGACACTTAGAAAATGTAACAGATCTACTAAGGAGACTGCCTACACTATGCTTGTCTGTCCTCCTTTAGAATATTGCTGTGTGATGTGGGTCCTTACCAGAAAGGACTGATGGAGTATATCGAAAAAGTTCAAGGAAGGGCAGTACGTTTTGTATTATCGCGAAATATGGGAGACAGTGTCACTGAAACGATACAGTATTTGGGCTGGACATTATTAAAAGAAAGGTGTTTTTCGTTGCGACGGAATCTTCTCACCAAATTCCAATCGCCTCCGAATGCGAAAATATTTGACACCGACCTATATAGGGAGAGATGATCACCACGATAAAATAAGGAAAATCAGAGTTCGTACGGAAAGATATAGGTGTTCGTTGTTTCCGCGCGCTATACGAGATTGCAATAATAGAGCCGGCTGCGGTGGCCGAGCGGTTCTAGGCGCTTCAGTCCGGAACCGCGTGACTGTTAGGGTCGCAGGTTCGAATCCTGCCTCGGAAATGGATGTGTGTGATGTCCTTACGTTAGTTAGGTTTAAGTAGTTCTAAGTTCTAGGGGACTGATGACCACAGCAGTTAAGTCCCATAGTGCTCAGAGCCACTTGAATCATTTTTTTGGAATAATGGAGAATTGTGAAGGTGATTCGATGAACCCTCTGTCAGGCACTTAAATGTAATTTGTAGAGTATCCATCTAGATCTAGATTTACGTCAATCGGGCTGTTCGTGCCATGGATCCTCAACTGAGAAACGTAGCACAGCTGGTAACGGCACTGGAGTGTGTGTCGTCACATCCCTGTCGGTAACTTCCGGACCGCACTGACTCTCTTCCTCCGCGTCTCACTGCGATCCACGATGCAAAAGGCTCTTGACAGGTGATCGCATGTGATTGGACAGTGTACTAATAAAACTGTAAAACTGCGAGTCTGTCTGTCTGTTAGAACACGCTTATCGACTAAGCAACTAGACGAATTTTCAAGGTGTCTTCACAGGTTACTGCCAACGGCCTTGCTGCAGTGGTTACACCAGTTCCCGTCAGATCACCGAAATTAGGCGCTGTTGGCCTAGGCTAGCACTTGGGCGGGACACAGTCTAGGTTTGCAGGGTTTTGTCGGAAGTTTAATTCCGTGACAAAGTTAAGCGACGCCGTCTTATCTTTACCAATACAAACCAATATTGAATTTAGTCGAATTTACCACGCGGCTGCTACGGTCGCAGGTTCGAATCCTGCCACGGGCACGGATGTGTGTGATGTCCTTAGGTTAGTTAGGTTTAAGTAGTTCTAAGTTCTAGAGGACTGATGACCTCAGATGTTAAGTCCCATAGTACTCAGAGCCATTTGAACCATTTACTCAGATTTGCTTACTTCGCTTTGTGTATTAAAAACTCAACGAAATTATTTTTTTTTTCTGTAGCTTTCATGTACAGGGTGTCGATTATTGAACTATATGAAAAAACGAAAATTAGTTTCAAACTACGGCGTGCACACACTTTGTTCAACATGTAAACGCTACTACAGGTATTCGGGTTTAGGTTATGACATGTTCGATATGGCTGTCATCATTGACGATGATGTGGCGCAGACGAATAGCGAAATTCTGCGTGAGCCGCTGAAGCGTCGGAACATGGATGCTGTCGACGACCTCCTGAATGGCTGTTTTCAGCTGAGCAATGGTTTTGGGGTTATTGTTGTATTATAGCCGCACAAAAAGGAGTCGCATGTGTTCAGATCCTGAGATGGCCGCCAGTCGAGGCCCATACCTGTGGCCTCTGGGTACTCCAGAACCAGAAAGCGGTCCCCAAAGAGCTCCTCTCCTGTTTAGATGGTGGTCGAGATTCGTCTTGCATTAACAACATCTTGTCGAAATCAGGATCATTTTAGATAATGGTGATGAAGTCGTCTTCCAAAACCTTCACGTACCGTCTGGCAGTCACTGTGCCATCAAGGAATATCGCACCGATTATTCCGTGACTGGACACTGAACACTGCACATGACACAGTCACCCGTTGGGAGTGAAGAGACTTCTCGATCGCGAAATGAGGATTCTCATCCCCCCCCCCCCCCCAAAAGCGCCAGTTTCGCTTTTTGTCGAACCAATCCAAATGAATGTGGGCTTAAGGTGCGCATCCGCATACTAATTCCCATCGTGTCCTGCGCCCAACCGTGCAGTTTGAACGTCCTAACGCAAACCGTTCAGAACTCATGACGATTTTATATCATATAGTTCAATAATTGTCACCCAGTACTTTGTTAGTTATCATGTTACTCCAGTTTTCGCTCTCGGTTTCGACCCAGCGGCCTCACCGCAGTGGGAACACCGCTTCCCGTCAGATCAGCGAAGTTAAGGACTGTGGGTCTTGGCTAGCACTTGGATGGGTGGCCGCCCGAGTCTGCCGAGCGCTGTTGGCAAGCAGGCTGCGCAGCCCTCGTGAGGCCAACAGAGAAATAGTGGTCACGTGACCGGGAGAGCGCTGTGCTCCGCATTCAGTCACGACTATCGTCTGAGGATGACACTGTGGTCCGTCGGTACCGCCCTAGGGCATTCCGAGGCTTGTTCGGACGAAGTTACTACCAACTGGAATTTGAAGTCAGAACCAAGTTTATTTCGCAGTCGGATAATAAAGTTTGTGCTGATCGAACTTCATATCAAAGCACTGCTTCACTTGTCACTTGTATTCACAACTGTAAAACAACAGCATTTTGAAGTGACTTTGGACTCTGTGTCAAAACAGGAGACCAAATAGCTCGATTCAGAGAACCATTTTCCATAAAAACCGATGTTTTAAATTTATACGAATTAACTACGTAGGCTTCCGTGGCTGGTGTCATGCTGATCAAAATTCTTCTGGGCACTGTACCGCGTCAGTGGTTAAATCAATTTAATTATAAAGTGTTCTACAGTTTATGATTAAAGTGTTTATACGTGGACGCGGTGCAACACCCAAAAGAATTTTAATGATTATAACACGAATTAATTAAAATATCGATTATTTTGCAGGTGCGGTGCCTTGATTTACAAAACCTGACCCCGAGATTGTACTCCTAAAATTAAATGTTAACACAAAAATTGTAAATGTCGTATGACTAGGGCCTCCCGTCAGGTAGACCGCTCACCGGGTGCAAGTCTTTCGATTTGACGGCACTTCGGCGCGGGATTAGCCGAGCGGTCTAGGGCGCTGCAGTCATGGACTGTGCGGCTGGTCCCTCAGGCTTGGATGTGTTTGTTTGTCCTTAGGATAATTTAGGTTAAGTAGTGTGTAAGCTTAGGGACTGATGACCTTAGCAGTTAAGTACCATAGGATTTCACACACATTTGAACATTTTTTGACGCCACTTCGGTGACTTACGCGTCGATGGTGATGAAATTATGATGATTAGGACAACACAATACCCAGTCCCTGAGCGTAGAAAATCTCCGACGCAGCCGGGAATCGAACCCGGAGCCTTAGGATTGACATTCTGTCGCGTTGACCACTCAGCTACCAGGGGCGGACAATGTTAACATTTAACACAGATAATGATTAAATTCAAATCAGTTCTTATTCTCGTAGTCTGATGGTGTTTTTTATATTTTCATTCTTATATGGGCCGAGTTCAAACAGCATGTTATAAACGGGAATTTTATGCGAACAGAGCCAGCATTATGCGAGAGGTCTCATTTTCATTATGATTCTCTGAATAATTTAGAAAAGTGGCTCATGCTTTTACGAGCATGTTTAGAATGACTGCAATTATAGCTGTTGCTATGAAGCATCACAGTTCACACAAGGTTGTTGGAAAGGGAACAACATAGAGGGAGACTTTCACAAACTTTCACATAATAAACCACGTACCATGATATTAGGCGACCTTGGAGGCCAGTGGTGCAGTGCGAGTTTTGTATGACCCCTACAGACGATCCAACGTTGAAGCAGACCACTGCTGTTGAATACTCTCTCATGTAGGTGCCAGCGTGGTGCTGTTCTATTCTATTTAGAAATACTCTGTCAGCAGGTTTTTACAGTTGTAGAAGATGCTTAATCTCATACATATCAAAGCACGTGATTCTTACAAAGGTTTTTTTGTGCAAAGAACGATGCGCCGTAAATCTTTTCATGGGAAATGGCGCACAGCACTTTGAAGGCTACATTTTGAAATATCTGCATCTTTCTTGTTTGAACGTATGCAATGTGTTCGAGACTCACTGAGACCCGGCAGCTGGAGTGTGTATACTGCTTACCTCACTTACGTACTCAACGCAGCAACGTTGTACAAGCGAGAGTATACCTTTTACAACATGAAAACAACAAACTGCTTTAGTTACAGCAATGGAATCGCTTTATAAATTCAACACTGATGTAAATACAGATGAGAGCAGTAATCACTAACAGTGTGTTATATAAATGAATTAAGTTTCCTAGAGCACACATCAAATATTCGGATTCGTGGCACCTGTTTTACAATGGAATTCCACCATAGTTTAGCTATACAAGGAGAGCAGGCCATATTTTGTTTTGAAATTACAGTTGAAAATCAAAAACGCTCCTAAGAATTAACGTACAAGTATATTTTTCTCATGCCTGCAGCACAATTAAATGAATTACAATTTATTTTATGAACGAATGTGAATATCAGTCCGCGTAATGATGGCAAAAATGACTACTTACTTGTTCTCAAAGATATAATGGACCTTAGAATGAGTTCACTTCACCGTCACACTCCATCGTTCACCAGTGCCATCGACATCTTCCGTGTTTGTGCCTCGTGTCAACAGTTTGTAGTGTGCATTGTCTTCGAGTGTGAACGGCCTCATGTTTTTTTATGTTTATGTGTCTACTGTTTTTTCTCCCGCCGTTTTGTTCCAACCCATGTGTCTTCTCTGTTTTATCATTATACTATCTTTGGCTGAAGAGCGGCGTATTGTGCTGCTGCCAGCCTACCTGTTATACTGGTATCAAAATCACAATAAAGAAAAAAAAATGAGTTCACTACACTTCAGATTTCGTGTTAGAGTTGACTGATTAACAAAGTCAGTTCCACAACACAACACACGTTGAGGTATGCAAGAATACAACAAATGAATGCTTGAGTGAACATCAGTTAGTATAGAATGTACTGTTAACTACTGGTAAGTACCTCAAGCTGCATGGGAAATTGTCACGGAACCGCGATTGAGTTTCCAAATCTGCGCAGCTCTGTATGTAAATCAACTAATCAGAGGTTGTACACCGTATTTACTATGTCACTATTCGTTGGCTGAGATATACGCGCCACAGCGGCGATGCTGCTGCCCAATGTGATTGACTAACAATATCCGGAACATAAAGTTCAGACGTTTCCCCACACTGGCGTAATGGGGGTTGCGTGTGTTTGCATCAGCTTACAGGGTGCACAGATTTGTCTCGCCAACAATACTCTGGGGGCCTGCGACCGCTATTTTAGAATATCAGAGACCGTTCTACGTCTACATCATTACTCCTCAGTTCAGAATTCTGGCAGAGGCTTCATCGAACTACCTTTAAGTTACTTCTCTACCGTTCCACTCTCGATCAGCGAGCGGGAAAACAGAACACTGAAATCCTTCTGTGCGAGCTCTTATTTTATTATGATAATCATCTCTTTCTATGTAGGAGAGCTCCAACAAAATATTTTCACCCTCTGAGGAGAAAGCTGGTGATTCAAATTACATGAGAAAGTCTTGTCGCAGCGAGAAACTCTTTTGTTTTGATGACTGCCACCCCAGGTCGTGTGTCATATCTGTGGCACTCTCTCCCCTATTTCCTGATTTCCTGGTAATACAAAACGACCTGCCCCTCTTAAATCTTTCGACGTTCTCCTTCAATCCTATCTGATGCGGATCCCACACCACAAAAAATGGTTCAAATTGCTCTGAGCACTATGGGACCTAACTTCTGAGGTCTTCAGTCCCCTAGAACTTAGAAATACTTAAACCTAACTAACCTAAGGACATCACAAACATCCATGCCCGAGGCAGGATTCGAACCTGCGAACGTAGCGGTCGCGCGGTTCCAGACTGTAGCGCCTAGAACCGCTCGGCAACCCCGGCCGGCCCCACACCACACAGAAATACTCCAGAAGAGGGTTAATAGTGTAGTGCAAGTAATCTCCTTAGTGGATTTGTTACTTTTCTAAGTGTTCTGCCAATATCTCTGAGTCTTTGGTTTGCTTTCTCCACAATATTATCTATGAGATCGTTTCAGTTTGAGTTATTCGTAATTGTAATCCCTAAGTAATTAATTGAGATTACAGCCTTGACGTCTGTATTATTTATCGCATAACTAGAATTCTTTTTAGTGCTCACTCATTTCATGATTTAGAGTCAATTTGATCATCTGGTGATTTTACATGACGGTAAATGACAGCTTCATCTGCAAACAATCTATGAGGACTGCTCAGATTGTCCCCTAAATCATTTCTGTAGATCAGTAGTAACAAAGAGTCTTTAACACTTCCTTGGAAAACGCCAGATATTCCTTCCGTTTTACTCAATGACTTTCCCTCGGTTATTACGAACTGTGACCTTTCTGACATGAAATCTCAGATCCAGTCACACAACTTAGACGATACTCCATAGGCATGCAGTTAGAGGTCACGTGTGAGGAACGGTGTCAAAAACCTTCTGGAAATCTAAAAATATGGAATATAGTCTGACGTCCGCTGTAGATAGCACTCGTTACTTCGTGAGAATAAAGAGCACAAGAACGATATTTCCTGAATTCGTGTTGGCTATTTGTCGATAAATCGTTTCCTTCTAGGTGGCTCATAACGTTCGAGCGTAGCACATGTCCCAAAATGCTACTGCAAATCGACGTTAGTGATACGGTTCTGTAATTCAGCGGATTACTCCTACTCTTGGGTACTGCTGTGACTTGTGCAATCTCGCAGTCTTTAGGTGCGGATTTTTCTACGAACGAGCGGGCTGTATATGATTATTAAGTATGGAGCTATTGCATCAGAATGCTCTGAAAGGAATGTGACTGGTACGCAGTCTGGACTGGCAGCCCATGCTGGCTTGTCGAGAAGGGAACAAGGCCAGCTTTGACTGAAACGTTCTGCGGACCCGCAGCCACACAGAGGGATGGAAACTGCCCCGTATTCAGAGGGCCAAGGCCAACCAGGGCATTCGCAACGCATCATGTCTGGCCCGTCTCAGGGAAGAACCGTACACCAGAAGCCACTAGCTACAGTTTTGTGTATCCCTCTAGCGTAGTTAAGAAAACACAGTTGAGAAATTTAATTAGTATCGCAAAGCAATATGAGACTGAAATGTCCATTTAAACTTTAACCAGTGAATACATAGAATGTTATGATGCGGATTTCAGTGGCCTGGAAACCTTAAACTTTACATGAAATTTTATCCATACGTTAAGAAGAATACAACCGGACTGTTAAGAATAAATACGCTGTAGTGAACTGACTTTCACATAACGCAGTGGAATAGTAAAGGAATATTTAATATTAGTTAAGTCAAGAAAAACTAGAACCAAAAACTTCAACTTATCTAATTCAGCGTATCAGTGTTGATGTATTATTCTTTATACGAAAACGTGCAACACAGGTAATCTGTACCCTGTGTTCTATAGTATCTAACCAACTGAAAATGACTGAAAGGCACACTCTCGAAGGCTTTGACGCTGCAGAATAAGTGCCTTGAGAATCCACTGCAACTTACACACACAATATTAACCTGAAAGGTTTATTTAAAATCAAGAAATGGTCTTTCTGTTGGTGCGCCTTCATGTGCTCTCAAGACTGAATGTGTAGCAATGGAACATGTTTCTTTCAAGGATAATGATCAAGTGAGCACATGTGCGTACTAACATAACGAATACAACATTTATAAAGAATTACGCAGTTTAGATAAAGACTGAAGTTAAATTACTGTATTATTCAGAAAGTAGATACAAAGCCTCATGGATAGTACAAGCGGCGATAAAAAAGTTGACATCTGAGATTGTTACAGTAGCGTATATGTGGGTATATAAGCAACGACATGTAAGCAAGTGATTAATATGGCAACTGGGACTTTCCGTGGTTATTACCAAATCCGTCCAAGCAGGACCAACGTGCTGCTGTTATTTTCTTGGCTGCTGAAGGACACACAACGGCAGACATCCGTCATACAATGAATAACGTGTATGGGGCACCATATATGTGGAACACCACCGTTGTGAAATGGTGCGGCAAGGCGTACTGCTGATTCACGGTAACGTAACTCCCTGTATCGCAAATGTCGTAAAGCAGAAGTTACGCCAACTCAAGTGTGAGACAGTCGTGCACACGCCCTATATTTGCGGTCTTTCCCCATACGATTATTACTCCGTTGGTCCCTTTAAAAACGCCTCGAAGTGTTGACGACTCCTGTGGACGAGGATGTGCAGTAGGTGGTTACTTCCACGTGAAGCTGGTCACAGTGTCATATCAAACGAGTATCCAGCTTGGTGCGTCAGTTGGATTACTCTTCCGATGCTCATATCTATTTTGCCTGATTAGCATAGCGATTCTGGACTGTGCGGCCTTAACGGAGACTTTTGATTGTCCCTTACACATAAAAATGTTCTTCAACGGAGCACCTATCATCACAGAACGATACTTTAAAGAAAAGAAGGTAACGATGTAAGTCACTGGTATACTTGGATGACCGAAGAAAAATTTGATATCCCTTAAAAAATCGCTCTGAGTACTATGGGACTTAACATCTGAGGTCATCCGTCCCCTAGATTTAGTACTTAAACCTAACGATATCACACACATCAATGCCCGAGGCAGGATTCGAACCTGCGACCGTAGTACCAGCGCGGTTCCAGACTGAAGCACCTAGAACAGCTCTGCCACAGCGGCCAGCAGATATCCGTCTCCATGTACTTTAACCAAGATGCGAATTCAGACAACGAACTAGCATTGCTCATTTAAAATACAACAACAAAATATCTCACGTAAGTAAACCTGAAAATCATTTACCATACAAATATGTAAATGTGCTGTGAGACAGTAATGGATTAACCAAACTCATCGCCGATTTAGCTTCAGTGTACCCATACCAATACCGCAAGAAAAAGCAGCTGTACTTCACAATCGGTACATTCACGACAGCAAGCAACAGAGCTGGTCAAAGTGGTCGGCCGAAGTTTTAATTAATAATCCCTAACCTACACGAGAGAGATCCTTTGTCCTGCAGTGCACGCTGCCCTAGTGAACTCAAACTTCAACGACAAGCATATGATTGGCAGGCTAAACTTAGTGCCTAAAGTACTGCCTACCCAGCTACCCAACCAAAGACAAAGCTATTCTAACAGACGAATATATTGATTGCAGGGTCTTTGAGTCACGCAAGTACTTAGCAACTCGTGCACTAATACGTGACAAAAAGTCGTCAACACCAGACAACATGAAGCTTTGGAAAGCTATCCTCGTTCACGCCTATGGTACGTACCGGCAATGTTTACCATATTATTTGGCTCTGCCAGTTCTCTTGACCACTTCAGTGGAAGGCAGCTTCATCACTGAACACAACATGACAAGAATGTGCTCTCTTCCAAGTCCAGAAAGGATTCACAAAAATGTACGCATTGTTGTGTATCACCCTGTATAAACCTTAAAAAGTTAATCCACGAAGACGCGTGGATCACTTAAAGTGTCAGACAGCGTTAAGGGGGGGTTGGGACGCGTGCTTCATCAGTATTTTCATTTGAAATAAGTTCATGGTGGCAACACTGGTGCCACCAATCATGGAAACTAACCAATAGGTGTGGCACCTTTTATGCAGCTGCAAGTATAAAATACAAATTACATTAAATTTCTTTCGTTATTAATTGGTAACACAACTTTAAATTAGTAAAAGCTGTCGACCAGCATCGTTGGATAATACAACATCGAAAAATATTTGTATAATAATTTATTACGTGACAATCGTTTTAATATATATAAAATGTCGACATTACCGATTTCGACAAATGTTTGCCATCTTCAGATCTGATAAATATGTAACTGTAAAGTTTCGTACAAATGCAGTGTCGGAAAAAATCGCAATGTCAAGAAGGAGATGAGTGACATAAACGAAGGTTAGTTGGCCTGTTTCGTCATCTGAAATATGATGTCTATTCAAACTACGCGCCACTATGAGTATGCAGTCAAGTTTGCTTTAAATACATGACTTTGAGAGTGGAGACGGTGAGTTTATGTTGGTCAAGAATGCCTTTAACGTGACAAAGACGCCATTATCAGCACCTCACTGAGCTTGAAAGAGGTCATGCAATAGGGCTACGACAAGCTGGATGCTCCTTCTGCGATACTGCAGAAAGAGTTGGCAGGAATGCAGCCACTGTACATGATTGCTGGCAGTAGTGATCACGAGAATGTATGCTCACAAGAACACCGGACCATAGACGACCATGTGGCACTAACGCGAGGGAAGACCATTATGTTCGGTGTATGGCTCTGGCGCATCGCACTGGATCTGCAGCAGCAATATAAGCAGCAGTTAGCACCACAGCGACAACGAACTGATACAAATCGTTTACTTCAGGGACAGCTCCGAAACAGACTCCCTGTAGCGTCCTTCCACTGACCTCAAACCACCGCCATTGACGACTTCAGTGCTGTGTGGCGGGAGCCTATTCGAGGGCAGAGTAGAGGAGGTCTGTTGTGTTTTCTGATGAAGGTTGGTCCTGCCTGGGTGCCAGTCACCGCCGTGTTTTCGTAGGGAGTGTAGTGGTGGGTGCCAGGAGGTGCTGTATTAAAACTCGTCCGAGATTTTCAAACGATTTATTTTTTTCACCTCGCTCCGCGTCAAAGGCCCCGCATTGCGGAGGAAGTACCCTCCAGCAGCTTATGCAACACAACGCTGTGTCGTGCCGGCCTTGTTCGCCGGCTGTAGAGTTCCAATTACGTCAGGATGGCTGCGCTAGCAGCCGACTCAGCGGCCACCGTCCCCGTTGACTCCGCACTGCTCCGCTGGGAGCCGTAGCCGGCTGCGCTGCTGCTTCTTCCTCGGCTGGCGTAGCTGGGAATGCAGCGGCAATGACCGCCCCCGTTCCGGCGTGCGAATCTTCGGCCCCTCGCCTCAGAAGTCTCCGGCGTGTGTCGGGAGCCGAGACGACTGTCCGCGGTAGCGACCCGAAGAGTGGCCCGCCCTGGCTGGCTGAGGACCCTGCGTCGGCCTCAGAGGGTCGAACCAACGCCCGCTATGGACTGGGACGCTGTCGCCCCATCTGTTTCCGCGTGTCGCCGGTGGTGTGACACGCCCCTCCGTCCAGGAGAGCTACCACACATAGATGAATCTCGTTAGAAAACGGCAACTATCTATACTCGGCAGGTGCGCCGCAGTTTCGATAACATATCGCTCCGAGCCACGTACGTCCCACAACCCGATTGCGCCAGTGGACCCCTTCTGCCTATAGCTTGCGACATGCGAACCCCTGCGTTTACGCTTTTCAGCGGTTCGATGGCCCCTGTGGCCTCCATTCCACTTCGCAACCGCTGGTCAGTGTAACTTACTGCAATCCAGCCCGCGCCCGGCTGTAAGTTGTGCGCTCCGAAATACTGCGCCAAATCTAACTTCCCTATCTTAAACTGTGATGCCGCTACAGGAGGAGGCCAGTTAAGATCCTGCAACCAACCTGTCTGCCTGCTAGACACACTGGACCTACATCTGGAGCTGTGATCCAGGGTGGGATTTCGTATTACAGCAGGAGCACTCTCGTGGTTATTCCATGCAACCTGACTACAAATTTTTACATCAGTCTGGTGTTATGACCTGCTATGCTGCTGTTCATGAACAGCGTTCCAGAGAGTGTTTCCTTCAATAGCATACCGCTCGTCCACATACCGCTGTCGTACTGTTGTAACCCAACATGCTCTACGGAGTGTCGAAATGTTCCTTGACCTGGTTGATTACCTGACCTTTCTCCAGTCGAGCACAAATGGGACATCATCCGACGACAACTCCAACGTCATCCACAACTAGTATCAACCGTCCCTGTATTGACCAGCCAAGTGCAACCGGCATGAGATTCCATCCCACAAATTAACATTCGACACCTGTGCAATACAATGCATGCACCTTTGTATATTTGCATACAACATTCTGGAGGTTACGAAGGTTATTTATGTACCAGCATTTCACATTTTCAATGGCTTGTCTCATGCTTGCATTAACTTGTAATCTTCCAAATGTTAATCATTTAAATATGTTACCCATACAAATGTATTCCCAAAATTTCTTACTCTACATTAATTATATTTTAGTGTAACGATTATTCCCGGCAGTGTGTGTAACAAATAGAGGTTAGGCATTTGTAATTTCACCGTGTCAACTAAAATACACTACTGGCCATTAAAATTGCTACACCAAGAAGAAATGCAGATGATAAACGGGTATTCATTGAACAAATATATTATACTAGAACTGACATGTGATTACGTTTTCACGCAATTTGGGTGCATAGATCCTGAGAAATCAGTACCCAGAACAACCACCTCTGGCCGTAATAACGGCCTTGATACGCCTGGGCATTGAGTCGAAATGCTTGGATGACGTGTACAGGGACAGCTGGCCATGCAGCTTCAACACTTTACCACAGTTCATCAAGAGTAGTCACTGGCGTATTGTGACGAGACAGTTGCTCGCCCACCATTGACCAGACGTTTTCAATGGGTGAGAGATCTGGAGAATGTGCTGGCCAGGGCAGCAGTCGAACATTTTCTATATCCAGAAAGGACCGTACAGGACTTGCAACATGCAATCGTGCATTATCCTGCTGAAATGTAGGGTTTCGCAGGGATCGAATGAAGGGTAGAGCCACGGGTCGTAACACATTTGAAATGTAACGTCTTCTGTTCAAAGTGCCGTCAGTGCGAACAAGAGGTGACCGAGACGCGTAACCAATGGCACCCCGTACCATCGCGCCTGTTGATACGCCAGTATGGCGATGACGAATACACGCTTCCAATGTGCGTTCTCTGCGATGTTTCCAAACACGGATGCGACCATCATGATGCTGTAACCAGAACCTGGATTGATCCGAAAAAATGACGTTTTGCCTTTCGTGCACCCAGGTTTGTCGTTGAGTACATCATCGCATGTGCACCTGTCTGTGATGCAGCGTCAAAGCTAACTGCAGAGGCCGAAGTGGCCGTGCGGTTAAAGGCGCTGCAGTCTGGAACCGCACGACCGCTACGGTCGCAGGTTCGAATCCTGCCTCGGGCATGGATGTTTGTGATGTCCTTAGGTTAGTTAGGTTTACATAGTTCTAAGTTCTAGGGGACTAATGACCTCAGCAGTTGAGTCCCATAGTGCTCAGAGCCATTTGAACCATTTTTGAGCCTAACTGCAGCCACGGTCTCCGAGCTGATAGTCCGTGCTGCTGCAAACGTCGTCGAACTGTTCGTTCAGATGGTTGTTGTCTTGCAAACGTCCCCATCTGTTGACTCAGGGATCGAGACGTGGCTGCACGATCCGTTACAGCCATGCAGATAAGATGCCTGTCATCTCGACTGCTAGTGATACGAGGCCGTTGGGATCCAGCACGGCGTTCCGTATTACCCTTCTGAACCCACCGATTCCATATTCTGCTAACAGTCATTGTAACTCGACCAACGCGAGCAGCAATGTCGCGATAGGATAAACCGCAATCGCGATAGGCTACAATCCGACGTCTATCAAAGTCGGAAACGTGATGGTACGCATTTCTCCTCCTTACAAGAGGCATCACAACAGTGTTTAACCAGGCAACGCCGGTCAACAGCTGTTTATGTATGAGAAATCGGTTGGAAACTTTCCTCATGTCAGCACGTTGTAGGTGTCGCCACCGGCGCCAACCTTGTATGAATGCTCTGAAAAGCTAATCATCTGCGTATCACAGCATCTTCTTCGTGTCGGTTAAATTTCGCGTCTGCAGCACGTCATCTTCGTGGTGTGGCAATTTTAGTGGCCAGTAGTGTAAGTTTGTGCCACATATCCTCCTAATCAAATGAACCGATATCAGCCAAGCTTGGTACACTTATCACTTACTATCTGGAAATAATCACTGTGGGGGTAAGAACGACCTAGCTGTTAAACGGTCGGGGGTGGAGGTAAAGGAGTGTAGGCCAAGACGCACGAATTCCCGAACTTCTCGAGTACTTCAGAATGAGAGCACTCGCTGACTTGTGACGATCTTTAGGTATAAATTCAACCATTATGAAACTTTTTCTCCCTGACAACCCTCACAAAATTATGAAAAAAAAAGTTTATTGCTTAATTAATTTTCGCTGTCCGTGCAGTAAAATGAGGCAGAACGGTTGAATTTTTTCTTTCCTACCAACTGTTTTCGCGACACATTTCGCATACAGTATCCACAAACGCTGCTGAACGTATTTACGCAATTTTATCACTCTACGACACATAGTTCTGGAGATATTTCATAAATGTTGAGCTGCATGAAAACGAAACTGCAGGGCACAATTCACTAGAGAAAGAGGTAAAGTATGTGTACAAATAAGTCTGAAGTATGTGAAATATCCCCCCCCCCCCCCCCCATGAACCAAGGACCTTGCCGTTGGTGGGGAGGGTTGCGTGCCTCAACGATACAGATAGCCATACCGTAGGTGCAACCACAATGGAGGGGTATCTGTTGAGAGGCCAGACAAACATGTGATTCCTGAAGAGGGGCAGCAGCCTTTTCAGTAGTTGCAGGGGCAACAGTCTGTATGATTGACTGATCTGGCTCTGCAACACTAACACAAACGGCCTTGCTGTGCTGGTACTGCGAACGGCTGAAAGCAAGGGGAAACTACAGCCGTAATTTTTCCCGAGGGCATTCAGCTTTACTGTATGGTTAAATTATGATGGCGTCCTCTTGGGTAAAATATTCCGGAGGTAAAATAGTCCCCCATTCGGATCTCCGGGCGTGGACTACTCAAGAGGAGGTCGTTATCAAGAGAAAGAAAATTGGCGTTCTACGGATCGGAGCGTGGAATGTCAGATCCCTTAATCGGGCAGGTAGGTTAGAAAATTTAAAAATGGAAATGGATAGGTTAAAGTTAGATATAGTGGGAATTAGTGAAGTTCGGTGGCAGGAGGAACAAGACTTCTGGTCAGGTGACTACAGGGTTATAAGTACAAAATCAAAAAAGGGGTAATGCAGCAGTAGGTTTAATAATGAATAAAAAATATGAGTGTGGGTACAAACAGCATAGTGAACGCATCATTGAGGCCAAGATAGACACGAAGCCCACGCCTACTACAGTAGTACATGTTTATATGCCAACTAGCTCTGCAGATGATGAATAAGTTGATGAAATGTATGATGAGATGAAATAAGTTATTCAGGTAGTGAAGGGAGACGAAAATTTAATAGTCATGGGTGACTGGAATTCGACAGTAGGAAAAGGAAGAGAAGGAAACGTAGTAGGTGAATATGGATTGGGGCAAAGAAATGAAAGAGGAAGCCGCCTTGTAGAATTTTTCACAGAGCATAACTTAATCATAGCTAACACTTGGTTCAAGAATCATAATAGAAGGTTGCATACTTGGAAGAAACCTGGAGATACTGACAGGTTTCAGATAGATTATATAATGGTAAGAAAGAGATTTAGGAACCAGATTTTAAATTGTAAGACATTTCCAGGGGCAGATATGGACTCTGGCCACAATCTGTTGGTTATGAACTGTAGATTAAAACTGAAGAAACTGCAAAAAGGTGGGAATTTAAGGAGATGGGACCTGGATAAACTGAAAGAAACAGAGGTTGTACAGAGTTTCAGGGAGAGCATAAGGGAACAATTGACAGGAATGGGGAAAAGAAATACAGTAGAAGAAGAATGGGTAGCTTTGAGGAATGAAATAGTGAAGGCAGCAGAGGATCAAGTAGGTAAAAAAACGAGGGCTAGTAGAAATCCTTGGGTAACACAAGAGATACTAAATGTAATTGATGAAAGGAGAAAATACAAAAATGCAGTAAGTGAAGCAGGCAAAAAGGAATACAAACGTCTCATAACTGAGATCGACAGGAAGTGCAAAATGGCTAAGCAGAGATGGCTAGAGGACAAATGTAAGGATTTAGAGGCTTATCTCACTAGGGGTAAGATAGATATTGCCTACAGGAAAATTGAAGAGACCTTTGGAGAAAAGAGAACCACTTGCATGAATATCAAGAGCTCAGATGGAAACCCAGTGCTAAGCAAAGAAGGGAAAGCAGAAAGGTGGAAGGAGCACATATAGGGTCTATACAGGGGCGATGTTCTTGACGACAATATTATGGAAATGGAAGAGGAGGTAGATGAAGATGAAATGGGAGATATGATACGGCGTGAAGAGTTTGACAGAGCACTGAAAGACCCAAGTCGAAACAAGGCCCCGGAAGTAGACAACATTCCATTAGAACTACTGATAGCCTTGTAAGAAACTCTACCATCTGGTGAGCAAGATGTATGTTACAGGCGAAATTCCCTCAGACTTTAAGAAGAATATAATAATTCCAATCCCAATTAAAGCAGGTGTTGACAGATGTGAAAATTACCGAACTATCAGTTTAATAAGTCACAGCTGCAAAATACTAACTCGAATTCTTTACAGGCGAATGGAAAAACTGGTAGAAGCCGACCTCGGGGAAGATCAGTTTGGATTCCGTAGAAATGTTGGAACACGTGAGGCAATACTGACCCTACGACTTATCTTAGAAGAAAGATTAAGGAAAGGCAAACCTACGTTTCTAGCATTTGTAGACTTAGAGAAAGCTTTTGACAATGTTGATTGGAATACTCTCTTTCAAATTCTGAAGGTGACAGGGGTAAAATACAGGGAGTGAAAGGCTCTTTACAATTTGTACAGAAAACAGATGGCAGTTATAAGAGTCGAGGGACATGAAAGAGAAGCAGTGGTTGGGAAGGGAGTGAGACAGGGTTGTAGCCTCTCCCCGATGCTATTCAATCTGTATATTGAGCAAGCAGTAAAAGGAAACAATAGAAAAGTTTCATGGAGAAGAAATAAAAACTTTGAGGTTCGCCGATGGCATTGTAATTCTGTGAGAGACAGCAAAGGACTTGGAAGAGCAGTTGAACGGAATAGACAATGTGTCTTGAAAGGAGGGTATAAGGTGAACATCAGCAAAAGCAAAACGAGGATAATGGAATGTAGTCGAATTAAGTCGGGTGATGCTGAGGGAATTAGATTAGGAAATGAGACACTTAAAGTAGTAAAGAAGGTTTGCTATTTGGGGAGCAAAATAACTGATGATGGTAGAAGTAGAGAGGATATAAAATGTAGACTGGCAATGACAAGGAAAGCGTTTCTGAAGAAGAGAAATTTGTTAACATCGAGTATTGATTTAAGTGTCAGAAAGTCGTTTCTGAAAATATTTTTATAGAGTGTAGCCATGTATGGAATTGAAACATGGACGATAAGTAGTTTAGACAGGAAGAGAATAGAAGCTTTCGAAATGTGGTGCTACAGAAGAATGCTGAAGATTAGATGGGTAGATCACGTAACTAATGAGGAGGTATTGAATAGAATAGGGGAGAAGAGGAGTTTGTGGCACAACTTGAGAAGAAGAAGGGACTGGTTGGTAGAGCATGTTCTGAGGCATCAAGGGATCACAAAGTTAGCATTGGAGGGCAGCGTGAAGGGTAAAAATCGTATAGGGATACGAAGAGATGAATACTTTAAGCAGATTCAGAAGGATGTAAGTTGCAGTAAGTACTGGGAGATGAAGAAGCTTGCAGAGGATAGGGTAGCATGGAGAGCTTCATCAAACCAGTCTCTGGACTGAAGACCACAACAAATACAACAACAACAACATCCACAAATGCTGCTGAACGTATTTACGCAATTTTGTCAGTCTACAACACATAGTTCAGGAGATACTTCATAAATGTTGAGCTGCATGAAAACGAAACTGCAGGGTGAAATTCACTAGTTATACAGGTAAACAATGTGCGAAGTATGTGAAATATGTGTGATATGTGTATACGCGGGAAAGCCACGAGTAAAACATTCCTCTTAACACATAAACCAGATTCAATAAAATTTAAACACATAGTACTTACAGTCTGGGAAGAAGTATTGTGCGGTAAGAACCAGCAATCACTACAGGATTTGAGGCGATAACGTGGAGAGAGAAGGAGTGGACACAGTTAGGCGGAGGGGGATTTGAACAGTGATAGGAGGGAGGGGAAATGGACAGAGAGGGGAGAGGAGGAGATGGACAGAGGAGGGGAGGAAGAGATGGACAGAGAGAGGTAGGAGGAAGATACGGTCAGGAAAGGAGGAGATCGACAGAGAGTGAGAAGGAGGCGGAGATGGACAGAGAGGGAGGAGGGGATATGGGCCATTTTGTTATGTATCAGTATGAAGTTTGGTGGTGGATTTTGTCACATCTGAAGATGTCGTATATTCGCCAAAACCTGTGATGTGGATATTTTAATAGGTATATTAAAGAGATCGAGACATAATATATTATTATACAAACATTTGAAAAAGGTCACATACTTACAATTGACAATACGTCAGATTTCAAAGATAAAAAATACATCTACAAAATTTGTAGATTTGGGAACATGTATTGGCGGGGGCTCGCTTACTTGCCGTGTAAACATTATGAAGACCTCAAACAGACCTGATCTTTACGTTCAGAATTAAAAGATTATGCAAGGGTACGCAGCGAGTACATCGGAGAATTTTTTCAACATTGTAGAGTGTTACATTGCACCACTGTACGGCGAAAAGCGTGATGCATCCTCTTTTCCCGCGATATGCAAATACGTCCGGGTTCAGCTGAGTTACTGGGTGACGCTGCGTACGGGAAAAACTTGACGGCCAGTTTAGCGGCTGCGAAAAGTTCCAGAAAAGCTGTTCGGCAAACAAGTCAGATGGGAACGTCTGCAAGACTACGGCGTTTCAGAGAATGGAACGCACAGGACTGCATAAACACCTGTGCGGCCACCCAGCCAAGTTGTTCACCTCAGACGTCTTACGGTTGTGTTACAGAGTGGTCAGCGCGGTCAGTAATCTCGATGTGCGTCATAGGGAAGTCCGTAGACAGTTCGGCAGTACGCCAGGTTCAGGAAAAGGTCTCCTGTTCCCTAAATCGCGAACATATCATCGTTAGAATGTGCCATGTACTGCACATCATACGTTACATTCGGTAACTTACATCCCGTTTATAGATAGCAAACTGAAAAGTACGTTTATCTATCTCTACATTTACGCTCCAGTTAGCTACAGTACGGTACATAATGGGGTTGACAAAAATATGGAAACAGTATGGTGTGTGAAACCTGTTGGCATTCAGAACACCTTCCAATCGTCTCGAATGGTTAAATGCAGGTGCTTTATGGTTCTGAACGTCATCTTATACTATCCCTCCTGCAAAATAAAGACTTGCTCAGGTAAAGAGATTAAAAGTGGGTAGTGATCACACACCCTTCTTTCCAAAGTGGACCACGAAGGCATAGTAGTATTGAGGTCTGGTGACTGTGATGGCCAAGGGGGATGCAGCAATTCGTCCTCGTGTTCTCAATTCCAGTCCTGAACGATGCAAGCTGTGCGAACAGGGCTCTTTTCGGCTCGTAACACAGCATCACCATTGGGGAGCAAACACTGAAACATGGAGAAGACCTCATCAGCCACAACAGTCACATAAACAATGGCAGTAATTCGACTATGGAGAGTAACCATAGGGCCCATGGAATACCAGGATATGACCGCCCGTATCATCACCGAAACCCCGCCGTGTACCAGTCTTCGGCAAGCCGGGGTGGCCGAGCGGTCCTCAGCGCTTCAGTCTGGAACTGCGCGACTGCTCCGGTAGCAGGTTCGAATCCTGCCTCGGGCATGGATGTGTTTTCTGTCGTTAGGTTAGTTAGGTTTAAGTAATTCTAAGTTCTAGGGGACTGATGACCTCCGATGTTAAGTCCCGTAGTGCTCAGAACCAAGATTCGCCTGACCAAATGACCTTCTCCCACTGGACTAGGTTTTATAGCTTCGGCACCACGTTTTTCCGTTATGGGCGTTTGCGTCACCATGAGTGAAAAAAATGGTTCAAATGGCTCTGAGCACTCTGGGACTTAACATCTATGGTCATCAGTCCCCTAGAACTTAGAACTACTTAAACCTAACTAACCTAAGGACATCACACAACACCCAGTCATCACGAGGCTGAGAAAATGACTCACCCCGCCGGGACTCGAACCCGGGAACCCGGACGCGGGAAGCGAGAACGCTACCGCACGACAACGAGCTGCAGACACTCTGAGTGATTTAAGAGTTCCTGGTCGCCCTGAAATTCCCAGCTTACGGAGATCCTTTAGTGTTGTTTTGGTGCTGACAGTGCTCGCAAGTGCGGCTTTCAGTTTCACAGTGACCTTTTCAGCTGTTTATATGCTAAGATGGTATCTGTTCTTTCAGACATGTCCGAAAGAATAGATACCATCGGTGACCATGCAGCTCAGAATGAAATTACAATGAAATGAACACCCTTAGCTGCTTACAGGCGTTGACATACGTCAACGGGGACAGATAAAAATGTGTGCCCCGACCGGGATCTCCTGCTTACATGGCAGACACTGTATCCATCTGAGCCACAGAGGTTAGTTGGTTGGTTGTTTGGGGGAAGAAACCAAACAGCGAGCTTATCGATCTCATACGATTAGGGAAGAATGGGGAAGGACGTCGGCCGTGCCCTTTCAAAGGAACCATCGCGGCATTTGCCTGAAGCGATTTAGGGAAATCACGGAAAACCTAAATATGGAGGGCCGGACGCGGGATTGAACCGTCGTCCTTCCCAATGCGAGTCCAGTGTGCTAACCACTGCGCCACCTCGCTCGGTGAGCCACAGAGGACACATAGCACGACTGCAGGGATTTATCTCTGGCACGCCTCCCGCGAAACCCACATTCTCAACGTATTGTCCCGCACTACATTCGTAGTGCCCCCACCCATTATACTCATTACTCGCGGCGCGTTGCCGATTCCGGTGAGAGTTCGGGCACTGTTTGTGCATTCGCACAGAAGAAGAAGATGGTCAAGTGGTCGGTGAGCTTTAACTATATTTATATACTAAGATGGTATCTGTTTTTTCGGACATGTGCGAAAGAACAGATACAATCGGTGACCATGCAGCACGTTGGAATGAAATTACAATGAAATGAAAGCCCTTAGCTGCTTACAGGAGTTAACATACGAGCTCTTTCGGGAATCGGCAACGCGCCGCGAGTAATGAGTATAATGGGCGGCGGCACTACGAATGTACGAGGTGCATTCAAGTTCTAAGACCTCCGATTTTTTTTCTAATTAACTACTCACCCGAAATCGATGAAACTGGCGTCACTTTATGACGTAATCGCCCTGCAGACGTACACATTTTTCACAACGCTGACGCCATGATTCCATGGCAGCGGTGAAGGCTTCTTTAGGAGTCTGTTTTGACCACTGGAAAATCGCTGAGGCAATAGCAGCACCGCTGGTGAATGTGCGGCCACGGAGAGTGTCTTTCATTGTTGGAAAAAGCCAAAAGTCACTAGGAGCCAGGACAGGTGAGTAGGGAGCATGAGGAATCACTTCCAAGTTGTTATCACGAAGAAACTGTTGCGTAACGTTAGCTCGATGTGCGGGTGCGTTGTCTTGGTGAAACAGCACACACGCAGCCCTTCCCGGACGTGTTTGTTGCAGTGCAGGAAGGAATTTGTTCTTCAAAACATTTTCGTAGGATGCACCTGTTACCGTAGTGCCCTTTGGAACGCAATGGGTAAGGATTACGCCCTCGCTGTCCCAGAACATGGACACCATCATTTTTTCAGCACTGGCGGTTACCCGAAATTTTTTTGGTGGCGGTGAATCTGTGTGCTTCCATTGAGCTGACTGGCGCTTTGTTTCTGGATTGAAAAATGGCATCCACGTCTCATCCATTGTCACAACCGACGAAAAGAAAATCCCATTCATGCTGTCGTTGCGCGTCAACATTGCTTGGTAACATGCCACATGGGCAGCCATGTGGTCGTCCATCAGCATTCGTGGCACCCACCTGGATGACACTTTTCGCATTTTCAGGTCGTCATGCAGGATTGTGTGCACAGAACCCACAGAAATGCCAACTCTGGAGGCGATCTGTTCAACAGTCATTCGGCGATCCCCCAAAACAATTCTCTCCACTTTCTCGATCATGTCGTCAGACCGGCTTGTGCGATCCCGAGGTTGTTTCGGTTTGTTGTCACACGATGTTCTGCCTTCATTAAACTGTAGCACCCACGAACGCACTTTCGACACATCCATAACTCCATCACCACATGTCTCCTTCAACTGTCGATGAATTTCAATTGGTTTCACAGCACCTAAATTCAGAAAACGAATGATTGCACGCTGTTCAGGTAAGGAAAACGTCGCCATTTTAAGTATTTAAAGCAGTTCTCATTCTCGTCGCTGGCGGTAAAATTCCATCTGCCGTACGGTGCTGCCATCTCTGGGACGTATTGACAATGAACGCGGCCTCATTTTAAAACAATGCGCATGTTTTTATCTCTTTCCAGTCAGGAGAAAAAAAATCGGAGGCCTTAAAACTTGAATGCACCTCGTTGTGCGGGACAATACTTTGAGAATGTGGGTTTCGCGGGAGGTGTCCCAGAGATAAATCCCTGCAGTCGCGCTATCCTCTGTGTCCTCGGTGGCTCAGATGGGTAGAGCGTCTGCCATGCAAGCAGGAGGTCCCGGGTTCGAGTCCCGGTCGGAGCACACATTTTCATCTGTACCCGTTGACGTATGTCAACTCCTGTAAGCAGCTAAGGGTGTTCATTTCATTGTAATTTCATTCTAACGTGCTGCATGGTCACCGATGGTATCTGTTCTTTCGGACATGTCCGAAAGAACACATACCATCTTAGTATACAAATATAGTTAAGGCTCACCGGCCACTTGACCATCTTCTTCTTCTGTGCGAATGCACAAACAGTGCCCGAACTCTTACGGGAATCGGCAACGCGCCGCGAGTAATGAGTATAATGGGCGGGGGCACTACGAATGTAGTGCGGGACAATACGTTGAGAATGTGGGTTTCGCGGGAGACGTCCCAGAGATAAATCCCTGCAGTCGCGCTATCCTCTGTGTCCTCGGTGGCTCAGATGGGTGGAGCGTCTGCCATGTAAGCAGGAGATCCCGGGTTCGAGTCCCGGTCGGGGCACACATTTTCATCTGTACCCGTTGACGTATGTCAACTCCTGTAAGCAGCTAAGGGTGTTCATTTCATTGTAATTTCTTTTCAGCTGTTGTCTCTTATTTTTCGTCACAATCCACTTCAATGACCGTCCGTCACCATCAGTCAGTACACATTTACGTCATCGTTGTGACTTAGCGGATGAGGTGTATCCGCTTTCCCTGTATACAGTGTAAACCTTCGATACAGTGCCTCTTGAAACACCAAACACTTCGTCATCTTTGTTACGGAAACAACTACCATACGCGCAACAACAATCTGCCAATTTTTGAATTCACTTAGCTCCAACATAATGCGCTCGCAACTACACGGAAGACTGTTCTCACCACGGCTGGCACGTGCAACGTATTGGGAGCATTGCACAGGTGTCTTTCATGGTCAACTACGACATCGCGACGTGCTGGCTTGGTCAACACTGCACTACTATGTTCAAAGTGCGCAGCTTGTGGGCTAGTGGCGAGCGTTGCTACCTCTGGATCACGGGGTCCCGGGTGCGATTCCTGGCCGGGTTGGGGATTTTCTCTGCCGGGGACTGGATGTTTCTGGTGTCCTCATCATATCATCATCATTCCTGACAGTGGCTAGATTGGATTGGGTAAAAAAAATTGGGCTGTTGTAACGTATTACTATCTTTACGACGTTTCTCGTCCATCCATATACGTTATCTCGCATTTATAGCTGCTTCTCTCACACAAATAATGATAAAAATTCAGGGTCGCCACCAGCCCAAGCCCTTCCTAACCATTTAAAAAAAACGGAGCTGGAAAATTATTAGTGTAATTACTTTAATAATTTAACTACAAGTATGCAAATTTAAGTAGCCAGATAAACAGCACTCAATGTCGTGCATGAAGCAACTTGATTAATTCAGGATTCGAAATCGGAGTAAGTGGGTAAGATCAACACCACAGAATTTATTTTTCACGTAGATGGTTCAAATGGTTCTGAGCACTATGCGACTTAACTTCTGAGGTCATCAGTCGCCTAGAACTGAGAACTAATTAAACCTAACTAACCTAAGGACATCACACACATCCATGCCCGAGGCAGGATTCGAACCTGCGACCGTAGCGGTCACGCGGTTCCAGACTGAAGCGCCTTTAACCGCACGGGCACACCGGCCGGCTTTCACGTAGATTATTTATTGTATCTAAGTATTTGGTTGCACATCCTAACTACACATAACTGGTGCCTGACTAGAAATATTTAAGTAAGAATTACGTGAGAATATAACAGAGCACCACAATTTAACTTCAGCAAGAAGAAATACAAAAAACGGGATTGGGGGACAATGATACTATCATCTCCTTTGCATTAATACCATAAAAATATCTCAGTGACATTTGCATTACGATACTCCGCGTGCACTATTCTGGACAGAGGTTTAACCAATGCACGAGGTTGTGCGATAATTATTCAACATACTAACTGCGTCTGCTGCTTGCAAACGGCCGAACTAGAGCACGTGGTGCATTCTGACTCAAACTGTTGTGCTGCTTCGTAGAAAGCGCGGGAAAGAACAAATATTCTCGCAGAAATTATAGCTCATTAAAGAAGTAAACTGTTAAAATGAAGCCTACTGCGGTGCCGTGGTAGACCAGAAGGGTCATTGATTACCAAACACGTGGCACAAAATCGACACAAAAAGACAAAAGCAACTTCCACAAAATATAAGATTAAAATCATTAAAAATCATACTCGCTTCGTCACTGTATTACACTCACGTACTGTTGAAGTGATCCTAACCAGCTCTTCCTAATCAGATTTATCATTTGAAATTCTACTTCATCGTTGTTCGAAATGAACAAAGTAACTTCCACACTTTTAACTCAAACACCCAAAAATCGCCTATTTAAAGTGTGGTGTCACCGCCAGACACCACACTTGCTAGGTGGTAGCTTAAATCGGCCGCGGTCCATTAGTACATGTCGGACCCGCGTGTCGCCACTGGCAGTGATCGCAGACCGAGCGCCACCACACGGCAGGTCTAGAGAGCCGGACTAGCACTCGCTCCAGTTGTACGGACGACATTGCTAGCGACTACACGTACGAAGCCTTTCTCTCATTTGCCGAGAGACAGTTAGAACAGCCTTCAGCTAAGTCCATGGCTACGACCTAGCAAGGCGCAGTTAACCATATCTGGAGAGAGTCTCACTTGTATTATCAAGAGCAATGTACAACAAGAAATTAAAGTTAAGTATACGAGAAGCTCCGTTCTTTTCTTTATAGCTTTCATCACGTATCCTGTTTCAGACTTAACGCAAGACGGCGAGAGTTGACGCGTGCCCTTCCGGCTACTTCTCAGTGTGGCGTAGCTAGCTTGTTACGCCACAACATAAAGCAATATAATTGTGGCACATTCGGAAAAATAGCTCGCTTCACACGCTTCAGTTAAGCTGAAGTTCTTAAGTGTATCAACAGTTAAACATAACGAAGTCCTAACTCAACCTGCTTCCTATCACATGAAAACCCCCTTAAGAGCTACTATCCGTACTCACCAAGCGTTCACCGAAGAGTGCCGCTTCCTCTTTCGAGATTACCTAGCGCCCCGTGCAGCGGAAGCTACCAGAGGGGTAGCCCTCCGTCACCAACCTCACACAAAAACAGCCTTCGACACAGCCTTCGACATCTCTGTGCAGGTACTGGAAACCTAAGTTAAGTTGGTCATCCTGTGCTCTCCTTCAAACGAGAAGCAACATCGTCTGCTCCCAGCATACGATGACCAACTCAGCGTTTCCCACAAAACAAAACCGAAACCCCGCATTAAAACACACATATAATATTCAATAGGCCTTATTTGAGTGCTCCGTCTTTCTGGAAGAGTTCATTAATTGAGCTAAAATCAGGTAGTAAAGTGAATAAGTTGTACCGAATTCGACAAGTGTCTTATGAAAAGACTTCACAGAGACGTTTCACTGTGTGGGTGCAGAAGACCGCGCAGTTGAGCGTCCCACAAACCAAACATCATCATCATTATGTTCAAGTACGCATATCTCGCGGCGTTTACACATTTTTGTCCACTCTTGTAGCTGCGACTACATGACTTGACAGGATTAGCTGCTCCTATAGCTTAAGGTGGAGCTTACAGGATAGCGAAGTGAGCCACAGCTGGTTCGAATCACGGCGGCGGATTAGTGACCGTTGGCCTCGTACACTGGCCAACAAGAGTCTGGTTTTAGGTGGTCTTCTCCCACTCGTTTAGGTGTGTATTGGGCAGATGGAGCACAAACAAATACCCTGCTTTGGATTAACTGACGACTGTGGGGACAGGAAACCATCCAGCAACGAAGTTAAAATAAATTTGCCAGATCATCAAAACTGCGGATATCGCTACTTCTACATCTACATCTATAATCCGAAACCACCTTATGGTCTGTGGCGGAGGGTACTTTGTGTACCCAGTGTCACTTCCTCCTTTTCTGTTCCAGTCGCAGGTTCGAATCCTGCCTCGGGCATGGAAGTGTGTGATGTCCTTAGGTTAGTTAGGTTTAATTAGTTCTAAGTTCTAGGCGACTGATGACCTCAGAAGTTAAGTCGCATAGTGCTCAGAGCAATTTGAACCATTTTTTGTTCCAGTCGCGAATAGTTCTCGGGAGTAACGATTATTGGCAAGCCTCCGTGTGGTCTCGAATCTCTCTAATTTTATCTTCGTGGTCTTCTCGCGAGATATATGCAAGAGGAAGCAATATATTGGTTGACTCTTCTAGGAACGTACGCTCCCGGGTCTCTAACACTAAACCACACCGTAATGCGCAACACCTCTCCTGCAGCGTCTGCGAATGAAGTTGGTTCAGCATCACTGTGACGTTTTCGCGCCACTAAATAGACCTGTAACGGGACGCACTTCTTTCCGTTTTATTTCCTCTATTTCTCCTATCAATCCTATCTGGTATGGCTGCCAGACTGACGAGCAATAAAAATGGTTCAAATGGCTCTGAGCACTATGGGACTTAACATCTATGGTCATCAGTCCCCTAGAACTTAGAACTACTTAAACCTAACTAACATAAGGACATCACACAACACCCAGTCATCACGAGGCAGAACCCGGGAACCCGGGCGTGGGAAGCGATGACGAGCAATATTCAAGTACTGGTCGAAAGAGGGTTTTGCAAGCTACCTCCTTTGCGGGTGGACTAAACTTTCTCAGAATTCTTCCAATGACTGTCAGGCATCTGCCTTACTTGCGATTAGTTTCATGTCGTTCTTCCATTTTAAAACTCTCCTTACTCATGCTGTTTGACACTTCATAAATGTGACTGCTTCTAGTGATTGTTCTTCAATCGCGTTAGCATAGTATAATGAGTTTCTGTCTACTTGTGCCCAAAACGTTACATTCGTTTATGTTGATGGTCAATTGGCAATTCCTCCACCAAAAGTCTATCCTCTGTAGCTCTTTTTGCACTTTGCTACAATTTTCTAGCGTAGCGACTTTTCCGTATACACTGTGCCATTCGTGAATCCTTATGGGACTTCTGCTAGTACCCACTAGGTCATTTATATATACGGGTCCAAGTGATACTCTCTCGGGGTACAACCGAAGTCACTTCTACGTCTGAAGATTTCGCTCCGCTGAGAATGACACACCGCATTCTGTTTATTAGGAACTCATCAATCCAATCACACAGAACGGCTGATGTTCCGTATGCTGTTATTTTATCCATTACGTACCTTTCAGAACTGCAGAAACATGACATTAACTTGAGTGTTGGTATCTACGCACCATTTTCCAATAGTCAGCTCCAGTGCCCCTTCATTGTCACTTACTTCGAAATTTGTCATGCTGAAGTTCGTGCGACGATTTAAACTACAGTGCGATCTTCCTGAGCGAAATACTTTTGGCAAATGGAGTTTAGTATTTCGACCCTCTGCGTGTCATCCACCGTTTCGATGTCATTACGGTTATGGAGGATTAGAATAGATGGCTTCGATCTTTTTATGATTGATCATAAGACCAAAACTTCATAGGTTTTTCTACCAAGTCGGTGTACTGAATATGACTTATTTCGCTGAAGGCTTCATGAATGGCTCTCCTTACGCTAATTTCAGCTTTGTTCAGTTTTTCGTTTGTTTGCGAAGTTTAGGCTGCATTTAACTTCGCATTGAAGCTCTCTTTACTTTCGTTGCAGTTTTATAACGTGGCTGTTGAACAACGGCGTGTCTTTTCCGTTCCTCACAAGTTTTCTCGGCACATGTATTTCTAAAGGTTATCGTACACTACCCTTGAACTTTATCCATTGACGCTGAACATCGTTAGTGCCGGAGATGAAATTTTCATGATGATCACTCACGTAATCTGCAGTCGGTTTCTTCTTTCTCCAAGCGGAAGTATCTTCCTATCTTTCTTTATATTAGCTGAATACCCGCCTGGTAAGCTATTTCTTCCGATCTATTAGCCCATGTCCTCCTGCCCCTCTCTGTTCATCTGCTTCACTCCCTCTCTGTCCATCTACTCCTCCCCCTCTCTAAGTCCACCTCCACCTCCCCTCACTGTCCATTTCCTTCTCCATGTCTTCCTTTTCATTTGTTCCTTCTCTCTTTATCAGTCCATTTTCTCTTGCCCCCTCCCCCCTTTCTCTCCAACTCTTCCATTTTTCTTAACCGTCCATCACCTCCTTCCCCCATCTCTGTCCAACTACTTCTGTTCCCTTCTCCAGTCTTCCTTCTCTGTCTCTCTGTCTATCTCCTCCTCACCGATATCTATCTCCTCCTTCGTCCTCTCTGTCTGTCCACCTCCTCCTCCCTCCATTCTCTCGCCGTGTTATCATTCTCACCCTAATAGGAGGCTGGTGGTTCTTACCTTCGCAATATTACTTTCCACATAGTATGTTATGTGTGTAGAAAGTTTGGTTGAAATCGGTCCACTATCTTAGGAAGAGATTAGGAACGTACATACATACGTTTGTTTGGTATGTATAGATTTACAGCCGTATTCAGTGACGCTGTAACGGCCTTATGATCACTGATTGCCTGATCTGCGCTGAGAAGTGAAGTCCGAGCCATATGGTGATCAGAAGATCTGGTATGTTTCCTTCACAAGTCAGTTCTTTGATTAACTGCTCGATTCAGTTTTCTGATAAGGCATTTAGAAAAACTTAACATGATTATCTTCCCCCACCACATGCATTAATCACTTGAGGCTTGTAATCTGTAATTGGTATGTTAAATCTCCGCCTAACACTGTAACATAATCAGGATATCTTGGGCTTGGTGGTACAGGACGAAAGCACGTGGATCGAATCCACGTCACCAACAATTTTCAAACCGCCTTTAACCTAGCCTTCATCTATCGACTATGTCAAGATTCGCCAGGAACGGTTCGATCTGTGGGTCGTCTCCCCATCTGGATAATTGTGGTAGGTCAGGTACACGTAAGTCGCCGAAGTGACGTCCGATTGAAAGACTTGCACCATGCCGTTGAAATTCACGAAATTCCTATACGTGTAATATGCTCCAAATTTCCCCTCAAATATTCTCCACTACTGCTCCTGAGGCAGGGATCTACAGAAGCATTCGATGATCACTTTTGATCCACCTTTAATACTTATCTTCACATAAACTGTAAAGGGCGTTCAAAAAGAAACGAGCCAGAGGCATGATTACAGAAACCAGTACCTGTATGTTAGAAGTATTGACCCTGTCTGTTGAGACACTGGGTGACAAGGTGGTGAATGGCTGTCTCATAAAATTCCCAAGGCTGCGATGTTAACCAGTTCCGCACGTACAGCTGGGCGTCGTCGACCGAGGTGAATCGTTTGCCCCTCAGAGACTTTTTAAGGGGACCAAAAACGGCGTAATCACAAGGAGAGAGATCCGGATTGTATGGAGGGTGGCTGAGAACCATTTGAATTTCTGCAGGAGTGCCGCGACTGTGTTGGCCGTATGAGGCTTTGAATTGTCGTGGAGCAGAATGACCCCACGGGTGAGACTGCCTGGTCGTTTTGATTTGATCGCTTAACGAAGGATGGTAAAGATCTGCGAGTAACTTTGGGCATTCACTGTTGTCCCGTGCTGCATAAACTGAAGCAGAAGGTGGCGATCTTTGTCAAAGAAGAACGTCAGACTAGTAGCTTTGGACGATTGAGGCATGATGCTGCTAGCTCTATATAGTCACGTGACGTGCACGCATGCTCTCTAGTGACGGGCTGTGAACTTCCATCCACGATCTGGTTGGAACCACATCTCTTTACACACGCCACGATGTTACCCTCCTGTTACCAGTTTGCGCATTCCAGACTCCGGCTCGTTTCTTCTCGAACGCCCCTTATATTTCACATTTGCAATCTGTATTATCCGCGCCGGCCGCAGTGGTCATGCGGTTCTAGGCGCTGCAGTCTGGAACCGCGGGACTGCTACGGTCGCAGGTTCGACTCCTGCCTCGGGCATGGATGTGTGTGATGTCCTTAGGTTGGTTAGGTTTAAGTAGTTCTAAGTTCTAGGGGACTGATGACCTAAGATATTAAGTCCCATAGTGCTCAGAGCCATTTTTGTATTATCCGCATTAGATAATATCGTACTTTTTACGACTTTAAAAACGCCTCCATCGCCGGCGTTCAACATATCTTTGCGATATATGTTCCAGTCTGAATATAGAAGTTCACTGTTGCATTCTCCAGTCACATTAATGTGAACACCTGTCCAAACCCTGAATAACCACGTTTTGCTGCGCGAGATGTGCAGGTAGAGAGTCAGCGAGGTTCTGGAAGGTTCCGACAGGGATGTGGTGCCATGCCGAGTCCAGTGCTGTGGACAGCCGCGTTAGGTTCCATGGTGAGCCTTCATGACGCCAACATCCCGATCGAGGGGATCCCACAGATTCTCGAATAAGTTTAAATCAGGTGGCCAGGGAATTACGATAAACTCATCCTGGTGCTCTTCGAACTACGCACGTACACTGCGAGCTGTGTGACATGTTGCATTGTCCTGATGCTAGATGCCATCGTATCGAGGAAAAACAAACTACATGTAGGGGTAGACATTGTCCTCAGAGCTAGATGAGTGCGTGTGGTGATCCATTGCGTCTTCCAGAATGATGATATCACACAGGGAATGCCACGAAAGCCTTCGTCAGACCACAACCCCCTCCTGGTTACAGGGCGTTTTCTTTCAGATGTTTCGCGAAATACACGGCAATGGTCATGTCTGATGGAGCATAAAACATGATTCTTCAGCAAAGGGCAACTTGTCACCGATGAACAGCAGTCAGTGTGGGTACAGGAACGAGGCGTCTACTGTGGAGGCCCATACGTAGCTACGTTTGCTGAACTGTGGTTGAGGAGACACTCTTGGTTCAAATGGCTCTGAGCACTATGGGACTTAACATCTGAGGTCACCAGTCCCCTAGAACTTAGAACTACTTAAACCTAACTAACCTAAGGACATCACACACAGCCATGCCCGAGGCAGAATTTGAACCTGCGACCGTAGCGGTTGCTCGGTTCCAGACTGAAGCGCCTAGAACCGGTCGCCCACACCGGCCGGCAGACACTCTTGTTAGCACCTTGGTTCACCTGGGCGGTCAGTAACTCCACAATTCCACATCTCATCTGTTCGCCCGTACACATCACCGCAGCCGTCCTTCACACCTGTCATATATTGTCCGTATTGTTCGTTGCCGCCGGCCTCGGTGGCCGTTCGGTCCTAGGCACTTCGGTCCGGAACCGCGTGACTGCTACGGTCGCAGGTTCGAATCCTGCCTTGGGCATGGATGTGTGTGATGTCCTTAGGTTAGTTAGGTTTAAGTAGTTCTAAGTTCTAGGGGACTGGTGACCTCAGATGTTAAGTCCCATAGTGCTCAGAGCCATTTGAACCATTTTTTGTCCGTTGCCTCTGCGCTGGTTTTGGATAGCGCCGTTTTGCCATGAATGGTATACTCCAACCACGGCGGCACGGGAACAGCTTACAAACTTAATCATTTCGGAAATGGTTCCATCCTTGGGCCAGAAGCCAATGATCATGCCATTTAGGACAATAGACAAATCGCTCCGTTTACGCATTACGACAACGACTGCACAGTTTTCCGCATCCAGACATCCTTTATATACCCTCCACTGCCAGTGCTGCGACCCGCCATCCGAAAGTCCAACATAGCTGGTGGTCACATTAATATGACTGGACCGAGTATTAGCATCTACCAGTGACCGTTCGAATAACGTACGGGAATGCAGCAGCGTGACGTCGTCGATAATCGCCGTCATTTCGATAGCTAACCAACCTCTCATTTTGAAGACAAAACTTATATATATATATATATATATATATATATATATATATATATATATATATAGTGTACTGTAAATACTAGCACCACCATGCAACTAAAGATGACCGACGCTATGAATCATTTGTAATGAAAATTGCTAAACAACGGGTGATGTGGCTTACCTCTGTTTCTTGGCAAAGGAGAGAGGAGGATACCATGTAGAATTTAAGCAAGATGCTCCATCTTTATTTACAGTATTACTTACTAACATAATCTCAAGTGTTCCTTCAGTAACACCATCCCAATTGCTGGAATTGCATGGCAGAACACGCAATCCCTGTTTTAGCACCGGTTGCCCTATGGAATATGAACCGTGAATTTACTTTCAAAATCTTTTCTTAAAGAATTTACTTCATTTACTAGCGATTTATCAAGAACATTAATACATTTAAGCGTGGAAGTAGTTGCCAGGGAGTTACTGATGAAAATGAAATTACCTTTAACAAACGGGAAATTCATTCATAAAAGCCTTTTCAAAAACAGATTTAAAATTTATAAGCAGAAAAGCACCCTCGAAATATCAAGTTACAATTTTATTTAGAGGCAGAAAGAACAATATTGACAGTATGAGCCTTCGGGCTGAGAAGCTTGCCGCTCCCTTTCAACACGGCCGTAGTCACGACCGGTCACAACAACCTCTGGAAGACTACACTGGTGCAAATCTGCAACACGCCAGATTACTTTAAACTAAAAATTTTAACAACTCACACAAACACATTAACTATGCACCCCGTAAGAGGGATGGAAATTGTACAAACACTCACACTAAGAAATTATTTGCCACCGAAAGTGCAATCTGTTTTTAAATGGACTCTTACGGTGGAAGGGTGGCAACTTTATAAAAATGACTATTTAAATAAAACCGATGAAATTCAGACTTACATAAAATATACAACGTGCTCTACATTACACATATACCGCCTCGCAAGATGCTAGACAAGATAAAAACATATTTAAGGAATTCGGCCTTTACACCTTAATTCTATAAATTCGTTAACACCGAATACGACAAACATGACAGAGGCAGCTATTAACGTACGCCAGACAGACAGACAGACACTAACTGACTAACAAATGCGGACGAGCGAGCTGGGGATGAGAGACTGACCAAGAAAACAAGTAGAATTTAACAAGTAAATGAAACAACATATCAGCAATCACTTAACTTCTAATAAACGGCGATGTCTGGCGAAGACCTGGCACAGCACCCCCAAAACGCTCTCCCGAACCGTCCGCTGCCAGCCGCTTCAACGGACGCAGGAAGGGGCGCCGATCTCCCGTCTCACGGCGTCGCAGCTCGCGCCGGCCAGACTGATGTCGTGGGTTGACTCCTGTTGCTCTCGTGTCGCCGCGAAGCTATTATCCCTCGCTATAAAGCGGGGCCCACTAGACTCACGTGGCGACTTCGCACGCGCCGACGCTCAAGACGGACCAGTCATCTTGTGTCTCAGTGTACGACCGACCAACCGATCGATCCAAACGGCCTTAAAGGTCGATCCGAACGACAGACATCCTGGCACTCCATACGGCAGACCGACATTGACTAAGCGATCACTCGATCGGACCCAACCCTGCAGAGGAAACATGCCCTCAGGCTACCCGACATCCCTGCCCCGGGAAGAGACCGACCTATCGATCAATCCAACCGCCAATGTCCATTGCCTGAACAAACTCGATCATACTGGCGGTCTAACACATACTAGCACTCCGCACGACAGACAGACACTGAATGCCCCACACTGACCCGGCTGACCAACTGACTACATTCGCCGAGACTGACAGACTGACCTAGCTGAGCAACTGCCTCCCACTGACTGACCTAGCCTCCCTTTAAATACACGTGAACAGGCAACTTTTGCCCCTTTCCCACCAGAGGGAGACACCAAAGCTGCGATTGCCACAGCGACGCCACCGCCAGAAACGGAAGGCGACTGCTTCACACTACGCGCTGCGGCGCGCTCATCAAAACAGCAAATTTTTACCAGGGCTCAGAATATAAGAACAGGGAGATTCTGACATGCACTTCCACCTACTGGTATAGGTGATTAAGGAAGCAGATGAGATTAAATTAGCAACTAACCTTCTATCTAGAGATGATGGTTTTTGCTTCAATTCTGCGTGGAAAACTGCTCTCTCTCTCTTACTAAAAAGAAAAAAAAGCAGAGGGACACAATTAACGTTACCTCACGCCTTGTTTAGTAATTTGCAGTGTCGATAACTTTTAGCGTCGGTCATGTTCGATTGCGTGGTGAAGCTAATGGTTACTGCGTGTGTGTGTGTTCAAATGGCTCTGAGCACTATGGGACTTAACATCTGTGGTCATCAGTCCCCTAGAACTTAGAACTACTTAAACCTAACTAACTAGGACATCACACATATCCATGCCCGAGGCAGGATTCGAACCTGCGACCGTAGCGGTCACGCGGTTCCAGACTGAAGCGCCTAGAACTGCATGGCCACACCGGCCGGCGTGTGTGTGTGTGTCTAGCTTCACTTTCACAGCGCTTACTTTGTGAAGTTTTGCCTTGAAAATGAGATGGTGGTCACTTGTCGAAATATCGGCCGTTGTTGACGACGTCATTCATCGGAATTTTCGTAAGTTATTTGAGCTTTGTGTACACCGACAGAAACTCAGGTCTCACATAGTTTTCCATAGACGCCCTTGCTCCTGCAGTAAACTAATACTATGCAACAGGACTACTAAGAGACTGGTTACACCACTCTTGTTCTCCCTATTCTGGAGTACTGCTGTGTGGTGTGGGACCCGCAACAGGTGCGACTGACGGATGACATCGAAAAAGTTCAGAGAAGGGCAGCTCGTTTCGTATTATGGCGAAATAGCGGACATAGTGCCACGGACATGATACGTGAATTGAAGTGGCAATCATTAAAACAAAGGCGTTTTTCGTTGCGACGGGATCTTCACATGAAATTTCAACCACCAGTTTTCTCCTCCGATGGCAAAAATATTGTTGGCACCCACCTATATAAGGAGAAGTGACGATCACGACAAAATAAGAGAAATCACAGCTCGCACAGGAAAATTTAACTGCTCGTTTTTCGCGCGCGCCGTTCGAGAGTGGTGCGGTAGAGAGACAGCTTGAATGTGGTTCATTGAACCCTCTCCCAGGCACTTTATTGTAAATAGCGGAGTAATCACATAGCTGTTGATGTTGATATTAACATTTTCACTCTCAGATACGTCACGAATGAATGCTACTCTCTTTCTTAAATGTCTGAGATCAGAACCTATCTTTTAGGGCCTGTGGAGGAATTTCTCTATCATAAAAAAAACCAACACGTGCACAGCACCACGCCACATGTTCTCTGCTACACTAGTAGCTGTCTAGTGCACTACTGCCCTATTAAAAAGGATTCTACAACTCTTCGCCCCTTAGCGAAGGTCGAGAAATCCGCATCCAAACTCGGCACACAATCATCTGAGCCTCTGGTTTAAGTCTCTCACTCGGTTCTGGAAACGGTGCTGCAAAACGCTAGCCCTGTTTTCACCTCGCGAGCAATGGTAGCTGTCTTCATCAAAGGAGCTAGTCGCCTGTAGCAACCGAGGATGGCCTCTGAACACAAGTGGGTAGTGTCAGTCATGGTAACATGAGCCTTGTTGTGCAGACGGTAGCACCCAGTCAGTCAATCGCCGCCGGCAGAGCCTCCTTCGCATTTAGACGTTACCTCCGGGCATGCAAACTGGGTAGACTCTGGCCTTCTTCCCCGACCGTATCATTTCCTTAAGGGGCTCTCTCACCCGTCTAACGTTGGAGCTCCCAATAACAAGCAATCCCGAAGTTTGCGCTTCTTCAGGTCTTTCAGGGTGATCTGCCCTGTTCCAAATATGTGAGTCGTCCTGTGATGGCTCAGGCTTACTTTCTGCATTGTACATTATCTCATAACTGTTTTACGGCGTGGCCGAACAGCCGTACAACAGATTCGCAACACTATTCTCCGTTCATTAAGTGATTGTCGACCGGCAGGGACGCGCGAATCGGAAGGCGCTGTCGCATCAGAGCTCCCAGGTCCCAGAGGAGTCAACGCCATAGTAGCTCATGAAAACGGCCTGTAGCCTGCCGATCGTGGACAACACAGCTCCTAGATGTCTATGGACAGTGGCCAAATCCCTCTGAATCCCTACTCAACAGGCACATTCCCCATCCGTCATTAATCAATTTTCTTTACCAGTACTGTTGTAACGCAAACAGAAGGAGTCGCTGGGTGCAACTAAATGATTCCCACTCGAGCTACACATCCATTTTGATTTATTAGATCGAAAGCGAGCCTCATGCTCATTTGCATGAAATATGTCTCAATCAATTAATTTAAGGAATGAGTAATAGATAATCCAACTTACACTGATTTTCTGGGATGTTAACTCAACATCTACGTGGATACTCTGCAAATCACATTTAAGTGCCTGGCTAAGATCGTGTTCAAGCAAAACTCTCGTATTCATCCCACAACACACACACACACACACACACACACACACACAGAAATGAATGAGGTTGGTGATTTGTGTAGAAACTTACCTCGGAGATACAAAACATACAGAAATATGTAGGGTGAGACGAAATTCTCGTTCGATCCGAAAATAAATGTAAACAGCACTCTTTAATGAATAGTAACCTTGAGCGGAAGGCTCTCCACATGGTGCAGAGGCACCTGGTCGGTGTTCATGGTGTTGTGCTATGTCTCGTAATGTGGCATATTATTGTAGGTACATTCAGCGGCATGTGCTGATTTGTCTGCGAAATACGTTGTGAATAAAGTTAGGAGCGAAGAAGTAATAAATACACACACACACACACACACACACACACACTTTTATAATATGTATGGATTTATTTATTACTATTCTCCAAGATCAGCACACAGAATGGAAAAATACTAAAATTTGCTCAAAACTTTAGAGTACGTTAATACTCACTACTTAACTGAGTAAAGTAGGGCAAATTGTGGGAATTGGGCGCACCTAAGGCATTTTGACTGTATAATTTGTTTTGTAATATCTAGAGGCCTCCACTTTTAGTATAGCATTAGCCTCACGTGTTGACTGTAACCTATCTTAACACCATCAATATACAGCTACACGTTTTAGGAAAAGACTGATAACTGTGACATCATTGCATTGCGAGTATTTGGGGTAAATTGGCGCAAGGAATGGTACAAGGTATTTCAAAAAATGGTTCAAATGCCTCTGGGAACTATGGGACAACATCTGAGGTCATCAGGCCCCTAGAACTTAGAACTACTGAAACCTAACTAACCTAAGAACATCACACACATCCATGCCCGAGGCAGGATTCGAACCTCCGACCTTAGCGGTCGCGCAATTCCATACTATAGTGCCTAGAACCGCTCGTCCAAAACGGCCAGCCATACAAGGTATTTAATTCCACACATCTTATAATCAAAAAATATGTGTATTGAATATTATGTTTATTAAACAAAAGACTGAACAACATAGTTGAAAAAAGAAAAACATCGAAAATATCAGCTTAATTAATTTTGAAATAGAGAAAAAACAATAATAATAGTTTTCTTATAAAATAGTGACAAAAATGAAAAAGACTCGAATATAAGCATACTCAGCATTTGGTCTCTTGCGTATCTGTAAAATAAATAGCGCTTCTTCAGACAGGAATCACAGCTACTGTCTTCTTCAGGTCTCTCCCACTCACTGCATTTAGAATGACACCAAAAGCACAAGAAACACACCGGAACCATTTCTCGCTATCTTTGTACAATGCACCACATACTATGCACAGATATTTGCCTCTGGTATCTCCTGCTGGATGGCTTTATGCCTAATAGAATTTCCATTACCAACAGCAGTGACGGTATTTAATAATGAACCCGCCACCCAAGAAGCTCTCTGTTTTGTGGATTTACGTCCTCGGCATCCGAACAGACGAACCCCTTCGTATAAAAATGATCCACTATGTTACTTTCACTTTTGTTAAATATTCTTTAACGTATTTCATTTAGCTACCTACTTTCATTATTGTGAAACCGAATGGAGGTAAAATGACGCACTCGGCCCTCACCCCATCAAGAATGGCTTATAGAAAACAATTTTTTTTCTTTACTCTCATTTTAATACCTTGCAAAAGGTAGGCCGGCAGCGGCCTATCTGCGTCGCTCTCTGACCACAGAAAAACTCACAGTAAACAAGGAGACAGAAAAACAGACATATATGAATGGTAAAAATAGGAGACATACATAAGAAATGAAACGAAGGCGTTTGCAGAAGGCACTGGTTGTACAAGTAAGTTCAGCAGTGCACACAAACGTAGACAAACAGTTTCACACGCAAACAAAGGAGCACAATGAAGAAGAACACTGATGCACTAAGACGAAAAGAACACTGTAGCACATTTGTGATGATCTTTGGCATGCTGAACACACTGAGGTGGTGGCGGTGGGGGGGGGGGGGCTGCCACTGGATGCAGGAGACCGGCAGGGGGGAAGGAGGGGGGAAGAAGCCAATGTGAGAAAGGAAGGGTGAGGGGAAGGGAGAGGGCAGGGTCGGGTGTGGAAGCCCAAGGAGGGTGGGGGAGGAAGTGGGAGAATTGGGAGAGAGTAGGGAGAAAGGAAGGTGAGGAAGGAAGGAGGGAGGCCTGGAGGAAAAGGGGGGAAGGTAGGAAAGGGAGGATTAGAGCTGATAGGAGGAGTGTATCGATGGAACGAGGACATCTTCAGGAAGGGGGAAGAAGCCACCTTGGGCAAGAGTGTGCAGAGTGTGAAGATGGAGAGCAGGTGGGACACAAGAATATGGGTGCAGCAGCAGGATGGGGTGGGAGAGGATGGGAGAGATAAGCAGTTGGGGAGGATTGAGATTGTGGGAGGAGCAGAGGATCCATATCCATTCGAGGAAAAGGAGGTGGTGTGGGAAAGCGATCAAGTCATAAAGGATCCACATGGGGGAGGAGAGACGGATGCGATAGGCGAGGCAGAGCACATGGTGTTCAAGGATTTGAAGGGACTTATAGTAGGTGGGAGGGACAGATATCCAGGCGGGATGGGCATAACAAAGGATGGGGCGGATGAGGAACTTATGTGGAGGATTGTGGAGGGGTCCAGACCCCATGTTCGGCCAGAGAGGAATTTGAGGAGGTGTCCCTTGGCTGGGACAATCCAGAGATGGGGGGTCCAGGAAAGGCAGCGTTCGAGGGTGACGCCAAGGTATGTGTCTGGAGCTACCGGTGGCGTCGGAGTGTGTCCTGATCCTGTGTATGAAGGAAGGCAGGGTAGAGATGATGGGATTCTCGTAGGAGTAGGATGGGTTGTGGGGGTAAAGTGGGATAGTGGGAGAAGCGGCGGTAGTGGGAACGTGAGCCTCAATGGCCTCAGTCATGGTCTGCTGGAGAAAGGAAGCGGCATGGGTGATGTCATCGGGGTGGTGGTAGGTGAGGGGGTGGCTTTCGACCTGGATATTGATGGTGTCCTGGTAGGCATTCCAGTTGGCATGGGAGTAGTTGTGGACATTTTTCAGGCGAGGGACGTTGCGGGGAGCGAAGTGGGGTTACGCCCATCAGACACGGTAAGGAGGACAGGGAGATGGTTACTACCGATGGGGTCTAGAAAACTATAGTTATTCGCGCTTTGCTTAAGACGAATAATATGTATATAATCATGTGTCAATGTGCAGAGATAGGCATAACAACAAAAACTTGTATTTCAACATAACAAGAAATTGCTGATAAACTTGGAGTCAAATATTAGAGGAAGCAAAGACAAAATACGCTCTTGGATCTTGCGTCGACTACTGGCAAATAAAGGTTCCTGTGATCTGTATGCTTATCTATAAATGAGCACCAGATGGCAGCACTGATCACGTAGGACATATTTTATGGACTGCGCCAAATTCTCCCACTCTCCCCTACACAGATTCAGTTCACTACTTCGCAGAAGCATGTGCAACAAAAACTAAAGTAAAAGCTGTTTTTAAACAGAAACAGCAGACTCTTGCTGGTACACTCGTCCGCAGCTGCGGCTATGATGGAATAAACGATAGAAAAGATGCATAGCCTATGAAAATTATTTTCCTCCTTTCTTATTCCATTCTTTTGTGGCTTCATTATGAACAACTTTAGGGCCACGAGATAATGACAATAATGGATGAATGGTGAAACATGTCCTGATGCAATGGGGGAAGACTATGTGGATGTGTTATCAACTGTTCAGAGACGAATGTGTCTGTGACGTTCCCTGTAACAGCCGCAAGTCCTATTTTGGTCACACTTGCAGCACTATAGAAGATGCGTGCGATAGTCACGGACGCCATAAGAATCAGGGAAATAAAATAAAAAAGTCATTTCAGAGAACTGCCTTGTACTAAAAACACACACAGATCCATTCTACTCCTTCCTCCTTCTGGGCGTTCTGGGGGTCACATGAGGGCATAATTAACAGAGACACAGTATACAGCCCCAGGAAAGCGTTAATTCTGTCGTCGTGCTAAAGTGTTATCGACTACGGGAACAGACAAAAGGAGAGTAGTAGCAATACTTTGTAACTTCGACTTCGGTGGTCAATCCTACATTTCGCTGGTTGCCAACTGTTTGCTTTTATGAGACAGACGGAGCTAAGGACAGTTGCTTGGCGCTTGCGCAGTTGTTTCAAACAGCAATTGATGCTAGTCTGAGATCTTCCACTAACATTTATCAGAACCGCCTGAAAATGACGAACAAGTGCTTCGCGAAAAACATCGCTGGGCTTCAGTGACATCGTCCGACACAACTCGTAAGAAATGGAGCCGGTCAGCGGGTCTGGATGAGCGGCGAGTAATTCGGAGTTGGTAGCAGTGCGTTCTCGCTACTTCCGGTATGACTGTAAGTGCGGACGAAAAGTCGGGGTCGGGCCATATTAAACGGAAGGGGGCAATTACATGACTAAGGTATAGTTAGTGAGCCTGTAGGTTTACTGGAGAGTGCATCAGAGTTCCTGACCAGCGTGATCTGTACAGTCATGCACAGGGCTGCAGTGAGAATCACTTACGAAACGTTCTTGGTGGTGATTTTTATAAAAGATTTTGACACTAAGTATTGTAATAATCGAGTGGTTTTAATTAAACTGCAGATGTTCTGCATGCTATATTGCGGGCTTTATACATCGCACGACGTTGAAACGTCACAGGTACGCTCATTAACCAGTGCGTTCGCGGAATATGCTGGAACAATAATAGTTCCATTTCTGCCACCAGGTGGAAATACGGGTCTGTAAGCAGTCTCATTGCCCGCATCTCGTGGTCGTGCGGTAGCGTTCTCGCTTCCCACGCCCGGGTTCCCGGGTTCGATACCCGGCGGGGTCAGGGATTTTCTCTGCCTCGTGATGGCTGGGTGTTGTGTGCTGTCCTTAGCACGTCATCTTCGTGGTGTAGCAATTTTAATGACCAGTAGTGCAGTCTATTTCTTCCAGCATTAAGTTGCATTCTTTTCATCATCGACATTCGTAAAGACATACAGTGGCATTGTCTCGGTGTGGTAAAATGGAACTCTTCCAGGTGCGCGTTGGGCATGTTTATATATTTTATCGCCGTTTAGTTCCTCAGAGCAGCGCGTACCTACCTTCCTCGTTAGGTCACATAATTCTTGTGCATCTGTTGGTAGGTTTATTGCCCGTAGTAAATTACTGTTTATTCAGTTGTACAGTAACAAATTTTGTCAGCGTGTAGAAGTGTAAATCGTGTTACTAATCTCTAGATATTCATGAGGTTGTCTTTGTTTTTTAGTCTGCATGATCGCAAGTTTTGTAAACCTTCATAGTCTACAGTGGACCAGTTAGGAGTGACTTGTTTCTTGTGGTTCTGAACTTGTAGTTGTGTATTACGTCACTAGGCTGAACGTAGCTGTGTCGGGATCAGCATATTCCACTTCTGGAGTTAACAGCATTTTTGTGTACAGATTTGTCATTTGCTTTAGTGAAACCTGCTGGTACATAATTAACAGGGATGATGTATTTTCATTACTATGTAGAGTCGTCTATTTTAGGTTATTTAGTTTTCATTTTTTTAGTGATATTTGAAAGATAACGTATATTAGTTCTGTCGCTTAGTACAAGTACTGTTTATACTTGACTAGTACTGAAGGACATTCACGTCTCAGGGTATAGTTAAATTTAATCTTTGGTACACAGTTATGACAAATAATACTAGTGCTGCCAGATCGGACCTGTGAGTACGCATCACTTATCAGGACAATAACGTTTAAAAAAATACGGATGTGCAACTATTTATATTATAAATTGCTCAAAAGAATTAAGGGAACATGACATACCCCACTAACCAATAACTGAGGATCAGTATATTATCAAATTATACCTTTATCTTTCACATCCTCGATCATTTATATAAACAGAACTGAAAACTCCGACAGATGTCGAAAGCGAAGTGGAAAGAATCTTTCATCCCGTCATCCTGTGTGCTTTTCATAGGACTCGGAGAGCTTCAATAACTTGCATGTCCGGCGTGAGCGTTTATCACCGCCTGACACATACTTGGCACAATCCGTATGATTCTACGAGGTTGACTCTGTGGTATCCGTTCCCATTCGTCAAGGACAGCCAATGTGAGTCCTTGGAGAGCCTGTGGTGGAACAAGACGACCACGAAGACCTCTTTGAAGCATATCCCAGATATGAACGATTGAGTTTAGGTAAGGAAACAACGCCAGCATTACATTGCTTCGATGTCCCGGGTTTGCAAGATATCTCTGCCGATGCCCGCCACATAAGCCCTGGTATTAGAAAGAATTCGGGACCACCACAACATGCAGCAACCAGCACGAGAATCCAACGGGATCTGTTCGATGCGCTGCCAGGCTGTGAGGCGACCATGGACAACAACAAGATCAGTGTGACTATCAACACGGAAGCCAGCCCATACTATCACGCAGTCTCGGGAATCTGTCGGCTTCCTGGACAATATCTGGCATGTACCGCTCACACGAACACAGCCATCATCTTGGGGCAGATGTTGTCTGGATTCATCTGTGAGTAACACGTTTTGCCAGTGGCCATGTTACCGCTTGACTTAGGAACGGCAAAACTGAAGCCGAGCTGCAAAGATGATGTATCCAGCGGGGCATCGAACAGGACGTCTCTTTCATGAAACCCTTTCTCTTAACCTGTTTATTACAGACTGCTCTGACACAGTGGCTCCAGTGGCCCTTATAGGATCGTCTTGGAGTGCTCTGGCGGTATTCGTACGATGCTGCAATGCAGAGATGGCCGACATCTACCTTCACGAGGAGTTGTAATGCGTCGGCGTCCTTGTCCAGCTCGCCTTGTGTTATGACCTGTCGCCATGTAGCGTACCTTAGACAATAAGAATAAATCTTTGTGAACAGGGATTGCTTCACTTTGAGGAATTTATTAACAAAGGCTGCAGAGAGTTGCCGTCCGCCGAAGGTGAACTGGACAGATACTTGATAGTAGGGCTCTTGGTAGCAAGTATAATCTGACTGTGGCACTGATGGTTATCATACATGCTTCGCATGGGCGCTGCGGAGTCAAACTGAGGCATTATGTTCTGCCAGTACGTTTTTCTGCAGAGTATATCAACGCAAGGGATTCTAAACGGAGAACTGATATATTCTCTCCCCATGTGCTACCTGCCAGCCTTCACACGAAATTCATCCGTATTTGTGCCTTTAACTGTATTGGAAACGTCTTAGTGTGACTTTTCTTAATTATATTCTTACGCATATTTACGCATGTGCTACCTGATATGGTCCAAAACGCCAAACATAACCTAGGATTATATTGGTGATAGAAAGGTAGGGCCAAGTGTTTTGATTAGCCCTTGGGCTATGTGCCATTTTTGTACCCAATAAGAAGCATCGTCTTACTGAAGCTATCCAACAGTACAGGGTCAAAATCTGAATATTACACACTTCCTATAGCTTACGCAAATGGAGAAAATCGGTTGGTTCTTTCTGTAACTGATGTGGTCTACGGTGTCCCTTAAGGGGCTTATGGAGACACTTTCGTTCATAGCTTGTTCCTGCGAGACCGTCGTTTTTCGGTAACAAATCCGCGCAGCGGATCCCAAGAGGACTATGGCCAACAACTGGCTGTAATCTTTACGACGTATTCCTAAGATTCAGATTGCGAACATCCTTGAAATTTTTCTTAATATCTTTATCCGTGTCTGAGATAGAGAGATTCAAATGTGTGCTGTTTGTACACCCAAAAAGCGCAGGTAAAATCCGGTTTGAGGCGAGAACGTAGTTTATAAAGTGACGCTGCACGGAGAAATATGCTGTAAAGTGTCTCGTTGTATCAGAATCGACCTGGTGACCCCATGTTTTTGTACTGAAGCAAATGCAAAATTTTTGTGCATGTAAAATCCTTTCTCACGTGTAAAATTGTAAGTAGGCTGTTTAGGTTTTCTTATTGGCAACGTTACGTAGCGCTCTGTATGAAAATCACTGGCTGTGCTGTGTGCAGTCTGTGGCTAGTTACATTTAAGAATTCTGGCAACGACATTCATCCACAAGCATGGCTCCATCAACTCTCTCATTGTTTTCCTCACTGGTCATTAGAACACAGATAAGAATTTATGTGTGGCTACTTAGAGAATGAACCAGCGGTCAGAATGCCATCGGTCATTCACGATTGCCACAGTGAAGGAGAATTTTACCATGCCTTCCTCTTAGCATATTGGTCTCAAGCCACACAAGACCGAGTAAAACATGGCATCATAATGATGAAACATTTCGAACAATCTGAATTTTCCAGTCTTGTGAAATATTTTGAAGACTACAAATGTTATCTGTATTGTTGTGTTCTTTAATGATGTATTTTGTATCTTTGTTACTGTATTTTTATGTTATCAAATTGTAATTGTTACCAGTTCTTCAAATTAAGTATCATTTCACTGCGCACGTTTCTGTTGGTCATAATATATGCACAGTATGTGAGAAGTTGGGGCTGTTAGTGCTTGCACGTGTGTTGATAATTCAGCAAGGGACTGGATAACAGCATTGCTGGTTCTAAGGACAATTCCAAAAACTTTGTGAGTGCACAAGTGGTGGTTTATGGACTTCTATATTCTCCGCAAGACTCTTCGATGGTGATTGTGCAACTGCACAGTTGCAACAGATGGCTGCTGGCCGTCTCTACAGGGACTACAGTGGGTCTGCATCTTTGATGGCCCACCAATACCATTATCTCTACAAGGACTATAGTGGGTCTGCATCTTTGATGGCCCACCAATACTGTAATCTCTACCAGGACTACAGTGGGTCTGCTCTGTGACGACCTACCTACCAATATTCTTCAAAACTTCGACTGACTCTCTTTCAACAATTGTACATGACTGTGCTTAAACTGACACACAATATTTTTAGCGCAACGCAATCTGACTTTCAAAAATCCCTACAAAAGAATGGCCCTGACTAACATTAACCTATGCCTTTCACAAATCACTTACCTCACAAAAATCTTCGTTACTCGAACTACTGCAATACAGCGAGCGCCACTACTGCCAGTTAAATAAAAGATTCAAACTACGGAAGGCACTAACTACTGATTGGCATAGTTAGGAAATGAAAGATTTTAATAGAGAACAAACAATGTGTTTACCTTAACAGTCATAATATATATAGCAGTTCATGACATCCAGTCTTACAAATTTCAAAACTCCGCCATTTCTCTCCCCACATCCACCACTGCTGGCGGCTCACCTCCAACTGCGCAACGCTACGCGCTGTTAACATCCAGCTGCCTAACACTACAATGGCAGACAACAATGCAAACTAGCCACAGACTGCACACAGCACAGCCAGTGATTTTCATACATAGCGCTACGTGGTCTTTCATTTGCTAACTATGACTATCAGTAGTTAGTGTCTTCCGTAGTTTGAATCTTTTATTTAGCTGGCAGTAGTGGCGCTCGCTGTATTGCAGTAGTTCGAGTAACGAAAATTTTTGTAAGTGATTTGTGAAAGGTATAGGTTAATGTTAGTCAGGGCCATTCTTTTGTAGGGATTTTTGAAAGTCAGATTGCGTTGCACTAAAAATATTGTGTGTCAGTTTAAACACAGTCATGTATAATTGTTCTAAGGGGACGTTGCAAAATTAGTATTTTTCGTTATGTCAGATTCACATAAGTTAACTACCAAAACTTTGCTGATCCATAAAGTTCTTCTCATGTGTGACATGTCCTGCTGTAGCAGGGAAAAGAAGGGAACCAGCGGAAAAATGCTCCTACAGAAGCACAAAAAAGGCGAGTATGTTCCTGTTTAGAAGACTGTATGAAAATTGGAGGACCAGATTCCTACCTTCCTCAGGACCTTTAATAACTTTCCAAAAATCGCGCTTTTTAATGCTGACTGTGGAAAGAGATGGAAAGGTAATAAATACTTTAAGGTAGACAGTAACTGTAGTGTAGAAAGAGAGAAGGAGACAACGGCAGTGTATGTGAGACAGAGAGGAACAATGTGGTAGTAGAACATACACTACTGGCCATTAAAATTGCTACAACAAGAAGAAATGCAGATGATAAACGGGTATTTATTGGACAAATATATTATACTAGAACTGACATGTGATTACATTTTCACGCAATTTGGATGCATAGATCCTGAGAAATCAGTACCCAAAACAACCACCTCTGGCCGTAATAACAGCCTTGATACGCCTGGGCGTTGAGTCAGAGCTTGGATGGCGTGTACAGGTACAGCTGCCCATGCAGCTTCAACAAGATACACAGTTCATCAAGAGTAGTGACTGGTGTATTGAGACGTTTGCAGTTGGTGAGCGATCTGGAGAATGTGCTGGCCAGGGCAGCAGTTGAACATTTTCTGTATCCAGAAAGGCCCGTACAGGACATGCAACATGCGGTCGTGCATTATCCTGCAGAAATTCGCAGGGACTGAATGAAGGGTAGAGCCACGGGTCGTAACACATCTGAAATGTAACGTCCACCGTTCAAAGTGCCGTCAATGCGAACAAGAGGTGACCGAGACGTGTAACTGATGGAACTCCCTACCATCGCGCCGGGTGATGCGCCAGTATGGCAATGACGAACACCCTTCCAATGAGCGTTGACCGCGATGTCGCCAAACACGGATGCGACCATCATGATGCTGTACACAGGACCAGGATTCATCCGAAAAAAGTTTTGCCATTCGTGCACCCAGGTTCGTCGTTGAGTACACCATCGCAGGCGCTCCTGTCTATGATGCAGCATCAGGGGTAACCATAGCCATGGTCTACGAGCTGATAGCCCATGCTGCTGCGAACGTCGTCTAACTGTTCGTGCAGATGGTTGTTGTCTTGCAAGCATCCCCATCTGTTGACTCGGGGATCGAGACGTGGCTGCACGATCCGTTACAGCCATGCGAATAAGATGCCTGTCATCTCGACTGCTAGTGATACGAGGCCATTGGGATCCAGCACGGCGTTCTGTATTACCCTCTTGAACCCACCGATTCCATATTCTGCTAACAGTCATTGGATCTCGACCAACACGAGCAGCTATGTCGCGATACGATAAACCACAATCACGATAGGCTACAATCCGACCTTTAGCAAAGTCGGAAACGTGGTGGTACGCATTTCTTCTACTTACACGAGGCATCACAACAACGTTTCACCAGGCAACGCCGGGCAACTGCTGTTTGGGTATGAGAAATCGGTTGGAAACTTTCCTCATATCAGCACGTTGTAGGTGTCGCCACCGGCGCCAACCTTGTGTGAATGCTTTGAAATGCTAATCATTTGCATATCACAGCATCTTCCTCCTGTCGGTTAAATTTCGCGTCTGTAGCACGTCATCTTCGTGGTGTAGCAATTTTAATGGCCAGTAGTGTAGCTGACAGTGCTACGAAAAGCGTGAAGGAAAATAGAAAACGAGAAAGTGGAAGTGGATGAGAGCCAGTGATAATGAGAGTCAAAGTCTAAGATAATGACAACGAGGAAGAGAGAGATAGTAACAGTGAGAAGAGACAGCAACACTGGAAAGAAATGATGAAGAGGAAGAGTAAGAGAGACAATGGTTCAAATGGCTCTGAGCACTATGCGACTTAACGTCTGAGGTCATCAGTTGCCTAGAACTTAGAACTAATTAAACCTAACTAACCTAAGGACATGACACACATCCATGCCCGAGGCAGGATTCGAACCTGCGACCGTAGCAGCCGCGTGATTCCGGACTGAAGCGCCTAGAACCGCTCGGTCACAGCGGCCGGCAGCAAGAGAGAGACAGTGACAATGAGAGAAGACACTATTAGAAAGACAGAGCGAAGGAGACTATGGCTATGAGACAAGAGACAGACTAAAGGGGATAATGACTATAAACTGGGCTGAATGTATGAGTGACAATGGGCAAGTTAGATGGGTGCGAGCCACTCACAGCGATGGACTAGAGCGCTTGAGAGAGTTACAGATAAGAGAGCTTGTGCGAGTTAGAGATGAGTTAAAAAAGAGCGCGAATATGTTCGCACGCCAAAATTTTCGGCAAATTTTTGAAAGGTGCTGAGGAATGTACAATGAGTCAACTACTCCACTTTTTAGTCAGAGTTAATAAAAACGAGTTTATCTACATTTTTTGTGTTTCCATAGTAGCATCTTACGCTGGACGCGTAACCTGTGTATTTCCACACGCATATTCAACACTGAGTAGCTCCTTCTCAACCTTTTCTACCCTATTCATTAGGTTATCTTCTAATGAGACCTACTCGAATAATTGACTTTTCAGTTCGCGAGCTAGTAAACAGGGTGGTCCATTGATAGTGACCGGGCCAAATATCTCACGTAACAAGCATCAAACGAATAAACTACAAAGAATGAAACTCGTCTAGCTTGAAGGGGGAAACCAGATGGCGCTATGGTTGGCCCGCTAGATGGCACTGCCATAGGTCAAACGGATATCAACTGCGTTTTTTTAAATAGGAACCCCCATTTTTTTATTACATATTCGTGTACTACGTAAAGAAATATGATTGTTTTATTTGGATCACTTTTTTCGCTTTGTGATAGATGGCGCTGTAATAGTCACAAACATATGGGTCACAATTTTAGACGAACAGTTAGTAACAGGTAGGTTTTTTAAATTAAAATACAGAACGTAGGCACGTTTGAACATTTTATTTCGCTTGTTCCAAAGTGATATACGAGGTGCGGCTAGAAAAAAACCGGACTGATGCTGGAAAAAACATTTATTTACAATTATTTACAATTTCATGTTATCTCCTTCAATGTACTCTCCTCCTCGGTCTCTACACCGCTCCATACGAATTTTCCACTGTTCATAGCAATGCTGCAGATCATTTTCGGTAAGTCCATACATTACTTCCGTCGCTTTTTCTTTTATTGCTTCAACAGTCTCAAATCTAGTTCCTTTCAAAGCTGACTTGACTTTAGGCAAAAGAAAAAAGTCATAGGGGGCCAAATCAGGTGAGTAGGGTGGATGATCTAAGATGGGAATGTTGTGTTTTGCCAAAAACGTCTTCACTGACAACGCACTGTGAGCTGGGTATTGTCTTGGTGAAGGATCCATGACTTTTTTCTCCACAAATCGTTCCGTTTTCTCCGTACTCGCTCACGTAGGGTAGCCAGGACGCTAATGTAGTAATGCTGATTCACTGTTTGTCCCTCTGGTACCCAATCAATGTGCACAATCCCTTTGATGTCAAAAAAAAAAAACAATCATCATTGCCTTGAATTTCGATTTTGACATTCGTGCTTTTTTTTTGTCGTGGAGAACCAGGAGTTTTCCAATGCATCGATTGGCGTTTAGTTTCGGGATCGTAAGTAAAAAACTACGATTCATCGCAAATAATAACATTTTGTAAGAAGGTGGGATCACTTTCAATGTTTTCCAGGATGTCAGAACAAATGATTCTTCGGCGTTCCTTCTGTTCAATTGTGAGACACTTTGGAACCATTTTTGAACACACTTTGTTCATGAAGAATCTGCCTAACACTTTCCTTGTCAACTCCTGTTAACTCAGACACTGCTCTGATTGTTAAACGGCGATCTTGTCGAACAAGTTTACCGATTTTTTCAATGTTTGCATCAGTTTTTGCTGACAATGGTCTGCCAGTGCGAGTGTCATCACTGGTGTCTTCGCGGCCATCTTTAAATCGTTTAAACCACTCAAACACTTGTGTTCGCGATAAACAATCATCGCCGTACACTTGTTGTAACATTACAAATGTTTCACTTGCAGATTTTCCTAGTTTGAAACAAAATTTGATGTTAACACGCTGTTCTTTCTGTACACTCAACATTTTCCGACGCACAGACAAAACGTCAACTACTTAAAACAGACGCCAAGGGCAGACTGAGTGCAGGAGGCAGATGAAACTCGAGCAGTAGGCGGAGCGGGAGTCACGTGACAGGCCACGGGACTTTCAGCCTTATTGCATTCGTTTTATTGTTTCACCAGTACTAGTCCGGTTTTTTTCTAGCCACACCTCGTATGTACCTTTGTGAACTTATCATTTCTGAGAACGCATGCCGTTACAGCGTGATTACCTGTAAATACCACATTAATGCAATAAATGCTCAAAATGATGTCCGTCAACCTCAATGCATCTGGCAATACGTGTAACGACATTCCTCACAACAACGAGTAGTTCGCCTTCCGTAATGTTCGCACATGCGGGCCATGGTATAGTGCTTCGACGATCAATCCACCTGTCATGAAATATGCTATTCAATACCGCTTCAATCGCACGCGAACTATGTGCCGGACATCCATCATGTTGGAAGTACATCGCCATTCTGTCATGCAGTGAAACATCTTGTAGTAACATCGGTAGAACATTACGCACGAAATCAGCATGCATTGCTCCATTTAGATTGCCATCGATAAAATGGGGGCCAATTATCCTTCCTCTCATAATGCCGCACCATACATTAACCCGCCAAGGTCGCTGATGTTCCGCTTGTCGCAGCCATCGTCCATTTTCCGTTGCCCAATAGTGCATATTATACCGGTTTACGACCACTGTTGGTGAATGACGCTTCGTCGCTAAACAGAACGCGTGCAAAAAATCTGTCATCGTCCCGTAATTTCTGTTGTGCCCAGTGGCAGAACTGTACACTACGTTCAAAGTCGTCGCCATGCAGTTCCTGGTGCATAGAAATGTGGTACGGGTGCAATCGATGTTGATGTAGCAGTCTCAACACCGACGTTTTTGAGATTCCCGATTTTCGTGCTATTTGTATGCTACTGATGTGCGGATTAGCCGCGGCAGTAGCTAAAACACCTACTGGGGTATCATCATTTGTTGCAGGTCGTGGTTGACGTTTCACATGTGGCTGAACACTTCCTGTGTCCTTAAATAGCGTAACTATCCGGCGAACGGTCTGGACACTTGGATGATGTCGTCCAGGATGCCGAGCAGCATACATAGCACACGCCCGTTGGGCATTTTGATCACAATAGCCATACATCAACACGATATCGACCTTTTCCGCAATTGGTAAACGGTCCATTTTAACACGGGTAATGTATCACGAATCAAATACCGTCCGCACTGGCGGAATGTTACGTGATACCACGTACTTATACGTTTGTGACTATTACAGCGCCAATAATCACAAAGCGAAAAAAGTGGTCCAACTGAAAGATTCATATTTCTTTACGTACTACAGGAATATGTAATAAAAATGGGGGTTCCTGTTTAAAAAAAACGCAGTTGATTTCCGTTTGACCTATGGCAGCGCCATCTAGCGGGCCAACCATAGCGCCATCTGGTTTCCCCCTTCAAGCTCGACGAGTTTCGTTCTTTGTAGTTTTTTCGTTTGATGCTTGCTTCGTGAGATGTTTGGCCCGGTCACGATCAATGGACCACCCTGTATAGTGTATTGCGCCTTATGCTGCTATATCGCCCAGGTAGTCTGTTGCTTCGAAATACTTGTTTTGTATTGTGTGAGTGTATCGTATAGTGGGAGCGGTCGTCTTTTTCTGTTCGTTTTCTATTGCAAAGCTTATTTGTTGACGCCAAACTATGGATCTGCTCCACGCTCGTGCCTTGGTCGACAGGGACCCTAATTTCTGTTTGCTGTTAATGGAGTCAGCAGTATGCCGTCGACTTGTCTATGGCTGCGTCCTTGGGACAGACGTGCACCTCTGCGTGTTCGTGTACAGCAAACCGGCGGCCATAAACTTTCGTCCCCTCTGGATCGAGGCCGCTGCCACAGACACAAGACAGCTCTTGCAATGTTTCCACCTGCCTCACTAATCCCATATACTGGGCAGTCTCCAGAAAGACGACAAGCCATTCTACTTAGCAGCTGACTTTCACTCAGACATTGCCAATTCTTCATTATACCGAGTGAGCTTTAAGGCTATTTGAGTTCTAATCTGCTTGGTGAAGAATTTATTCAATTTGACTGAAATATATGAGAAATGTTTGTTCGTCAAAGACTTAAAGCTCTTAAGATAGTGTGATTTGCATTTTATTTCTCGAGAGATCACTGGATACAGTGGAATGGGGGTGGGAAGGGTGGGGGTGGGCGAAGATATTTTTGTTTATTGTGTCCTACATCCATACATATTATAGAAATGGCAGTATGTATGTGTATATGTTCAACATTTCCTCCGAAACGACTGGACCGATTTCAGCCAAACTTGAAACACATATTCCTTACTATTAGCTAACAACCGCTGTTGGGGTAGGAGCCCCTACCTGTCATAATTCAGTAGAAATGACGTCATAGACAATGAGATATGTGAAAAATTGCTGCATCATGCATGACGTTTAAATTTATTGCTCCCTTGCTACTGACTCTATTCACAACGTATTTCGCAGACTTTATCTACATATGCCGGTGAAAATCAAGAGATATGACGTCGTAGACACTGAGATGCGCGGAAAAATGCCGCATCATGCACGAAGTTTTAATGTATTTATTCTTTACAGCTAAGACACTCCTACAGTAGAGTCAGCGTAAGAAAATCCCTAACACCTCTTTTGATAGCTTTCAACTGCGAAACGCAAACGGCTATAGTCGGAAACAATAGCCGTCTTTAGAGCTATGAAGAGGTGTTGCTATTGAAACGTGTACAAAATCGCGTTGTGAACACGCGAAGCGGCTGCACCGAGGGTACAGAATGTGTCCAGGATATTGTATTTATACATTTGTACATTTGCATATTTCTTTGTACGAATGTTTCATAATTTCAAAGGTGTTTTCACGAATACATGGAAATGAAATGTTTTCGATGTTACCGAGTTCAGTTTTATGTTTTCGTTTCTAATAGAAAATTGGCAAAATGATTACCTATGCAATGCCATTTTTGTTAGCTAGTGAAAGGTATAAGACACAAGTCTGAAAACGTTGAGTATGAAGGAAATGAAAACTATACATACAAGACTCAGGCAGTGCGGAATTACTGACCAAAATGGTTAATATTTACATATCATTTCCTTTGTCAAAGCGTCAGAAGCAAACAACATTCAACATAAAGGTATAATGTCATTGGACTGAGATTCATGTGCATCCGAGAATCAAAGAATAAGCCTTATTGCATATGATTGAATGAGAAGTAATGAAAGAGTTACTAGACATAGATTCTTAGTTTGGACCCAACAGTTATTCATGCCGAAGTCCTTTCTGCAACTTCCTGAGTTTAGTTCATTTGAGTCGGCATAGACGTTGGGCTAAGGGTGTGTCTGCATGCAATGTGTTATTAATAGTTTAAGAAAATAATATAACGATAATCTGTATAGCTGCAGCATTTTCTTAGAATGTGCTACTATATATTGGATTTAGAAACAGCACTACTTCGAAAAAGTATTCTAAATGGGGCCTGGTTGTTCGCATGCAGACGACTGAAACCTCTCCAGTATAATACATGCAGACATGTGTTATTCACGTAGGAGACCCTGTGAAGCTTGCGTGCCAGATTTGCGTTGCAGCAACGTAAGTACGGGCAGCAGGCACGTGAGGCTAAAACAGGACGATGTGGCATGATATCAATGAAAAATTGTTCGGTTATACAGTACGAAAAGTTAACTTTAAAGTTAGTCTGTGGAGTAGTTTAATTTATACATATTTTTGAATTAATGGAGTTGTGTGTGATTCTTTCCCAACAGATAAACTGGATGGTGTATCAGCAGCAGAAATGAAAGGTGGTGATTGCTGATTACAAACTCAACAGTCAAGGAATGGGGATTCAGACTGAAAAGTGACCACGTTTCTCTTCATGATGATTAGCATGAAGAAAATCACAAAATGGCAATCACAAAAAAAAAAAAAAAAAGGAATGGCGAGAGTGTACAGTCGTGTTAGACGACCACTGACTGAATGTAAGAAGTTGCGGATAACTAAGCAGAAAGGCCTTTGTTGTATGACTACACGTTTCCCGAACATTCACTGGGACTAATCACTCCCATTAAATATACGGAAGCCGCGCGGGATTAGCCGAGCGGTCTCGGCCGCTGCAGTCATGGACCGTGCGGCTGCTCCCGGCGGAGGTTTGAGTCCTCCCTCGGGCATGGGTGTGGTGTTTGTCCTTAGGATAATTTAGGTTAAGTAGTGTGTAAGCTTAGGGACTGATGACCTTAGCAGTTAAGTCCCATAAGATTTTACACACATTTGAACGTTTTGAACAAATATACGAAGTATGCATAAGGATGTATTAAATGTGGAATGACAATTTAAAACTAATCATAGGAAAGGCAGATGCCAAACAGATTCTTTAGGAGAGCACTCAGCAAGTGTGTTCCAGTCACGGGAGAGGTGGCTTGCAAAACCTTCTTTCCACCGATGCTTGAATATTGCTCGTCAGTATTACGAGGACTCACCATTGTAGAGTTTTTTTGAATTACAGCTTTCATTTTTGCAAAAGATGGAGAAATAATATCTCTTCGCACACAGATGGAATGTGAGTAAGGTTTAGAAATCTCCCTTTTATAAATTAAATACGAATTAAAAAAAAACTATTTTTTTCTTGCGTGTCTGATATTGCCGTGATGGATGGGAAAAGGAAAACGAAGGACGCGCATCCGGTGGAAACTGACTGATTTACCGTACTTACAAATAGCAGTGATGAGACGTGAGCGCTATATAGCCGTAGTCACAGAATATTTTTAAATCGTGTTTCGAAATGATTGGCAGTTAGAATTAGCAAGTAAAAAATTAATATGTTACGTTCATAGTAATATCTGCTGTTAAATATTTTTAGGAACGATTAACTTCTACATCGCCTTCATTTGGTTGTCTAATCGTTGTCTGATTGTGAGATCAACATGTCAAAGACATGCATGCCCATGTTTAAAGAAATATGCAGTGGATGCTATGTAATTAATATTACATTCAAAACTGTGATTGTTTAGAAACCTTTGAGTATATTTGGTAATACGCTACTTGTAATACATCTTCAAATGTGGGAAAGAACTAGTTTCTTTTTGGTTTGTTTCACCAGGGTGTAAACTGAATAATGTAAATTTTGTTCCTTTTCTCTTCTAAGTAATTATAAAAATTTCTCTCGCATTGGGAGTACTAGAAATTTCTTTCATGATTGAGGAGAAGCTGAGAATTATAGTCGATAAGTGTATTTCTGGTAGAACGGTGGAGAAATGACCTGCCTGTAAATTCGTCGGAACTTCACATTGCGCTATCGTGAGCTCCAAACGAGGTTTAACATTATTTTGAGAAATGAGAGTGTAGGTTGTTATATCGTTGCGTCACGTTGCACCGTAGTGGACGTGATAATAATTATCTCTCTTCAAGTATGTCTTGTGGGTGTGGTGGTTGAAATATGAAATTTAATTACTTAATTACGCATTTGTATAGTAATTCATTTAGATATTACTGCATTTATGTCAACTTGCACGATTAGAGCCTTCAGGCTCTCTCTTACATGCAACCAATAATCGTAAGTGAGTTAACACTGCGTATTGTATAGCACATAAGCAGTTTCCCGAGTAAATATTTCGGTAATTTCATGCAACGACCCTGCCTGTCTCTTCGTAAGATAAATGAATGAGCTTGGGACAAATCATGTCTGGCGTCGGAGCTTCATAGCGGTAACAGTTGAGCACCTATTTGTTCTTCACTGGAGGCATGCCAAATAACTGACGCTGAACGTCGGATTGGGTTCATGCTGTTTTGTAGTAATAGATTGTACGAAGCAGTGCTACAATTACGCCAACTCCTGGACTGTAGTAGTCTGAACTTTTATCACGTTTATTGTTTGCTGACTGACTATTACTGTCAGCATACCCCCAATTTAACCATTGTGTTAAACGAAGTAAGCAAACGTACACAGCATGAGCAGCTCACTTGTAAAGCTTACCATGAGAGAGTGATTTTTCCTGTAAACAGTGTGGTGAAATCATTGTTATACGTCTAGCAACTAATAGTGAGGTTTTTACAAATGTTTTAGAGTTACAGTATCTGATTGAACCCTAAGCGATGCGGTAAACATTGCCAACACTCATGAAGCAACAGTATCAACGCAACCCGTGCTGTAGGATAGCGCTAGTGTCTGCAGCAGAAGTTGTCATCGCGTTCTGTGATCAACTAATGACAATTTACAATCTGCATCTCCACTGAGAATGTATGTGCTGAGTGCTCACGACAGCTCAGCATCGCCTATGCAAACAGTATCCCGTAAACAGACATCGAGGATGTCTCACAGACAAACTTAGAAATAAACGCTGAGTCAGGACATAACTATTATAATCAACGGAAATTGGGACCTACAGAAAACACCAAAAACTGAAGTTCTCCTACCAAAATCCGTACCAGATGACATAAATTACTTAGTAATGGATCTGAAGGTTGTGTTTCAATATACAGTAAAAACAAGGGAAGAAGAGTGGTCCAACCGGCAGCAGAAAATGAAGATCCCAAATCGGCAGAAAAATCGCTTCAAATGAAACTAATAGGTAAAAAACCAAACTCACGACATATAAGAAGGGAAAAAATACATCGTTGGTAATTCAAATACCAGTCAGGACAAGAACGGCAATGGAAGCAAGTTCCCTCTGAAACCAAGTAAATGAGCTAACATCGTAGGAGGTCTGGCAACCAATAGTCTCACTACAAGAATAGGAAAATGGGTCACTGAAATAGAAAACTTGGAGGAAAATCAGGCATCGACATCCATCGGAGCGCCTCAAATGTTGATTGATACTAGAAATGATGGCAACCTTTATGGAATCAATACTGAGTGACTGCATTAAACAGTAGAAATCAATGGTATTGCTCTGCTACAGGAAAGAATAATGCCAGCTCTTTTGCTACCAGGTTTCAGTGAAATGTTAAATGTCTCCATCGGTAAATATGTCAGTTATGTGATATAAGACACAAAGGGAGTGGACATTGATTTAAATCAACGGGGAAGTTGAAGATTTGTGCAAGAGCGCGATTCGAATCTGGGTCTCCTACTTACTAGGTAGACGCTCTGGCCAGTTTTACTAAGGAACCTTCCTGGGGCTCAAAAGAGAGGGGTGAGGTCAAAATGGATAAGGATCAGAATCCGAGGCCTGCCCAACATGTCGCGTTCCATCTCCCCAGTAGTCAAGCAAAGCGTAGAAAACATGGAGTAGAGATACGACGAACATCAATGATTTATTTATTTATGTTTCCTGCTTCTTAATTATTATGAATACCACCGAGAATTAGAGGAACCAGACGTCGCGAGGAGGAGAGAGTGGCAAGTCGCCAGACTCGGTGAGACTATCGACGCATAGTCTTGGCAGGAAGAACATTCCGGTAACCAGAGAATATGCCGATTCTAAGAATGGAAAAGATATGAATCAATTCCTCGTTGCAGTATCACCCCAATTCCGAATTGGGTTAAGAAAAACACTATAAAAGAAATTGAAGAAAAATTGTGTTTTTTTTGGCATTGCAGACAACTGTGCAATGGTGTTCTGAAATCTGTCGTGTATCCAATAAAAGATTTTGGGTTAAGAAACTGTCCTGCGGTTTTTTCATTTCTCAAAAAAATATATCAATACGATCAAGGTGACTGTAAGAATAGCTAGTGAAATGCATACACCCTGAACGATCACCATGAACATGCTCCAGGGGTCTACAAGTATGGGGTTCTTGAGAATTACCAGTAGCGCCGTGCACAAAGAATGACGCAGCACTTGGTCTTTTGGAGCCAGGGTAGAGTTGAGGTCGCCTCCCAAGTCCTGCTGACCCAGGAAGAGAGGTGTCATGGGCTCGAAGAAGAAAGGGGAACATTCGTGGTGGAGACCCAAACCAGATGGCGCATACACGCTGATGGTCCTGGCGCCACTAAACGTGAGAGCCATACCTCTGGTATCAGGAAGATCGACAACTATATCAGCGAGTATACCATCACATAGGAGGTACTACGAGTAGGGGAACCATGGCGGACATGTGCCATAAAGCCATGAGGAGCGCTGAAGGATGCAACATGCATCACCTGAAGGAGGGCAAGGTCAGCGTCAGCAGCACACACTATTCCAAGAAGTAACGCCAGTTTGTGGCGTGCGGGAATGGTATTTATATTGACTGAGCTTACATGATAAATTTGAAAAGCGGCCATCGCCAGGAGAACAGGCGATGCAAAGCGTGGGGAGCTCCCCATTAGGCACCCATGAAAGGGCATATCACTCATCACTGTGATGCGGAAGGAGCCCACCACACTAAGGGGTGCTATCGCTCTGTACACCTCCCGAACTTCCATCCCCAGAAACGACTCGTCCGCCCACGAGACATGTGCCTGACCAGGCCGGGCCAGTGGAATTCTATCAAATGTGCGCTCAAAAGGTAACGTCGGACACAGAAAGGGGGGGGGGGGAGGCAACCGCATCAGACACAGGCTGGGGAAGGCTGGTGTCTGTAAGAGGATGCTGATTTGGGACAGAGGCGGGGAAAGATATCGCGTTTTCGTGTGCCAGGGTGTCGAGGACAGAGCATCATCATTCGGAAGGTCGTCATCCTGTGCACTCATCCGATGGAGGTGGTCATCAGAAGGGTACAGTGTTGTCTCTTCCGTTACCTCGGCGACCATTGCTTCCTAACGTATTGTTCCGTGTTTGACAGCGGGCAGCATCGTCTGATATGCCGCCAGACTGCATAAAGTGGTGGTGGGTACAGCTCCATCATCGACAACCATGGGTTCGGGACAGACGGCTTGCGTCTACTGACGGCCTCTGGAGGCAGTGTAGGAGAGACAGGAAAAACGTCCATCCCATCGTCGAGAGGAGTCGTTGCCAGTGCCGACTGATTCAGAACAGGCGCAGCACACACAGCCCTGTCGCGGACGCGTGAGGCAGCAGTAACACAGTGGACGCCGCATTGGGAGCAACGTCTCCGATCGGCGTCTGAACCACTGTACGTCGGAGACGTTCAGAACGCACATGATCTTCCTAGCCACAAACTGAACAAGTGTACGGCTGGCCATCGCATATGACGACAGCCCCGCAGCCGGCAGTAACCACATAGGTATGCACGTGTTTCCTCCAGTTTTTATCTGGCAGGCACCACCGAGAACACTAGGTTTCGAACGACTTCCACGTTTCAGCAACGTAACTGACGACGTTGCCGTAAGGTTTAAAGGCGCCCACCCAAACGTCCTACGGCACCACAAACGGGAATTCGAAAAGCCTCAATGTTCGGAGTCCAAAGCCAGCGTGATCAACCACATTTCCTATATGGCCGTTAGAGTATAGGAAACTGAGGTCATTATCGAGGCGCCGCACTACGTCAGCACACAGCTCTTCATTCGCCAGCCTTATGAACACAGTAGTACTGAGGATGGAGAACGCATTCCGAGAACATGATGCGGCAGGAGACGCTTCTAGTCCCTCATAATTCTACTTCATACGCCCTTGCTCGACAATGATCAAAAGGAAAAGTCAATTTAATCGTGACTAGGTGGTAGGAAAACGTCATGGTTGCCGACGAAGTCGAACCCCAATACAAGCCGCTACGCGGAAGTAAACAATCGCTCGCAAGCAGCACAACAGGCGAGAGGCAAACAAGACGTGGTCGCCTCACAACTGTCGAAGGCAGATTGACTAAGCCATCCGGACACAGAGGTCATCGCAACTGCGGACAACACTAGCACGCCTCCCGACAGACCTAAATTCTGAATTTATTCACACACTACTAATGTAGTACCCTTCACCACTATCTTCATTACTCGCGGCATTTCGCCAATTCCCATAAGAGTTGCAGCCTGGTGTGCATCCGGACTGAAAAGATCATTGGTCGTTCCCACCGTAATTATATAACTTATATACATGTGGTGTCTATTCTTTCGGACATGTCCGTCTATCAGGTCTCTCTATCTGCCTTTGTACACGTTAATCTCCAAAACTATTACACGGATTTTTATGGAAGTTTCGATTGGTAACTTGAGGCAACGTACAGGCTTTATTCCATTAAAATCGGCCAACGAAAAAATAAACTATCGTGATTTAAAGTTTCATCTTGCAACCCCCGTGTCAGTAGGTCCGTGTGTATGAACACGCTATTCTCCAAAACTACAAAGCAAATTTTCATAGGACTTCACAGGTACCTTGAGCCTACCTTGGGGCACCATATAGGTTATATTTCATCAAAATTGGATGAAACGGATGGGTCTTGGGGCGGTAAAGGGGCGTAGCTTACGACACGCAAATAGACTACATGCATTCATCCAGTATTTGATAATGAGAGCATCTATTCGTTTCCAGCAAACATCACACATATATTGAACATCTCCGCGAAATTTTTTTCTCGCTGATAAGCCCCAAAACAAGATGAAAGTAAAAAAAGTTTTTCGTTTACTACGTTTTCTATGTTCATGCAGTAAAATTGTCGCACCGGGCATGACGTTTTACTTCTTTAACGCTAACTGTATTCGTGGCACATTTTGCAGACTTTGTTCACATATACCTCTAAATATAAGCGCAAAGTTATATCATCATAGGGCACATAGTTCATGAGGTATGACGTCATAAACACTGAGATGCGTGAAAAACTGCCGCATCATGCGCGATGTTTAAATTTATTAGTTCTTGGGTACTAACTTCATTCGCAGCATATTTCTCAGTCAGTATCTACATATGCCAGCCAATTTACCTACAATATTGTATCTTTGTACGACACATAGTTCAGGAGATATGAAGTCATAAACATTGAGCAACATGAAAATGAAACTACACGGCGATATTCATTAAAGGTACATCTCTAGTGAATTCACTGTTATAATAGACGTATACGATAATAATGAAACCGTAAAACTGACGTGTTTTCTCCGCCGTGCGCTAAAGAACCCATAGCTGGCTCCATTAATTTATGCTAACTCAGTGACAGATGTATTTTCGGTAGCTTACGTAAGTGACAGAATTAAGGGCCGCAGTTACATCTTTACGAACAGAAACTAACATTGAATTTACTTGGCTAGTATACATGGATTTACTGATTCTGCTTTGTGTATTAAGAAGTTAACGATCTTGTTCTGTATCTTCTGATAGATTTTATGTATATTCTTTGCTAGGAGAAACGAAATTCATCCTTCCCTAGCACCATCCGACTAGATCGTCTGGGGTACTCGTTTATAATGGGTCGCTTCTTGCTATTCACCTTATCGCCTAGATTGGTAGGGACACTCCCCTATGCTTTGCGTCTGCATTTATTCATCTGTGAATTTTATTCTGTCTTCGAGACTTCCTGCATCATCACCACTGTCATCTCGTGTCGTCTCGTCGCTATTCCGTCCCTGCCACCACCTCCACCGACACTGCTGCCTCTTCCACCACCCCTGGCGTCGTTGTAGTCATCACCAACACTGGCAACACCAACACCAACACCAACACCACCACCACCACCAATAACAGCAACAACAACATCATCATCAACAACAACAACACCAACAACGCCAACACCAACACCACAGCCGGCCGCGGTGGTCTCGCGGTTCTAGGCGCGCAGTCCGGAACCGTGCGACTGCTACGGTCGCAGGTTCGAATCCTGCCTCGGGCATGGATGTGTGTGATGTCCTTAGGTTAGTTAGGTTTAAGTAGTTCTAAGTTCTAGGGGACTAATGACCACAGCAGTTGAGTCCCATAGTGCTCAGAGCCATTTGAACCATTTTGAACCAACACCACAACAACATGACCACCACCATCACCACCAACAACAACAATGACAATGATACCAACAACAACACCAAAACCAACAGCACCAACACCAACAAAAAACCAACACTGTCAATGATGTCAACCATCTATCATTCATCAACTGATAACTTCCCTGAGGTCTTCTGGTGGCCATCTCTTTGTATCTCTACTTCACCATGCCTACTCCCACCAACACATTGTGAACACCTGCCCCTCCCAACCCCTACAGCCATCAAATGGAGCATTTCCAGCAGACCTGGCCCCATCTCCCAATTCCCCCTTCTCCAAGCATGTCATCCTGAGTAACACCCCCTTTAGATCTGGCACCTCCAGCATGAGAACCAGCATCACTGAGAGCAGCATCATCACCTCAGATGCCACTCTGTATCCATACATGTGCACCATCTCCACCAACTTAGACGAATGTCTCTACAATAGGTTCCTGGACTGTGGTACTCTCTTCATCCATTTCCAAATAATCCCATCACCTGTTAGCTCCATCTGTGCCTGCACCCTTCAGGAAGACAACTAAATGCCTTAGCCCAACTAAAAAACAAACCCCAAAGCAAGAAGGAAGCCCAGACATCAGGCCATCCCATCTGAAACCACCTCTACAGTGATTCATACCATTCTTGTCTCCCACCCAGACCCCCAGCTTCCTTAGGTCCAAAACCTTCCTTCTCGAAAACTGAAAATATAGGTCTCCACATCAAGCACATCCTGATCAAATCCCCTATTCCAGAATAAAACACCAAATTTCTCCATAAGATCCCCTGTCTCATTTTCGATCTCCATGCAAACCTCACATGCTTTCCCCACAAAACCTGGACCAAGCAACCACGCCCTCCTCACCATCCCCACAGCCTCGCTACCAAAGGGTTAGATCGAGGGACCATTGCGGAGAAGATGGGAACTGAATTTAACTACCACCCTGACCTAGAAGTTTGGCAAACATTCCATATTTTTATCGACTCCAGCCCTATTGTATTGTCAGCAAATCTCCATCTGCAATTGACCATCTTCTTCATCATGAGGCCCTGATCTACAATCGAACCTTCCAAATACTATCCTCAGTCCTACCACTGCCAAAATTAGCTGTTGTATAATGATCACCACACTGCTGGCTGCAAAGACTTTCCCACTTGCCCCAATTGTAAACCATTTTCTAAAGCAATATCCTAAACTCACTTCCCCTCCCATATGTAACCTGCCCACTCTGAACTATTCTTCAAAGTACAAAGCCACCATCCACCTTCCATACCTGAGCTGACAGTTCCTCATCAGACCTACTGACAACCACCTCCACTTCAACAACTGCCTCTGCCCACATCCCAGCTAAAGACATCACTTTTATTATAACCATAGTCCTTCAAAACATCCACCAACTCCAGAGGTCACACACCATAAAACAAATTTCCTTTGCTGAGCACTCTGTCTTCCACCTTAACACACAAGCAACTTATTCTCGCAACCGCATCCACTTTCTTTTTAGCTGTCTCGACATCCTAGTGTAAACCCACCCCAGACACCCATTGACACCAACCCTTCTCTTTCTAAATCATGGTGTGACAGCAGTATTTTATCCTATTCCACATTAACCACTCCTTACCAGCCAACAAACCCCTCTTCATACACACCCTATCCCAACACCATACTGATACTTTCATCCTGAACAAAACCTTCCTTCAACCCCACCCTACTTCATCCTAAGTTCACCACTAAAAGATAAGACACTTACTGTTGCCAGAGATGGGGTTACTATTAGCCAGCACAAGCATATTCCTGTTTGATCACAACCTTTCTATAATGCTCCTATTGAACACATTATCACTCTCTTCCTCAAAACCATAACTCTTACCTGTGATAGATCTCTATATTTGACCACGTCATTCAATCACATACAATTTTCTCACCCAGATAAACCATACTTCCTCAACCTATTTTATTACCAGTGATAACACCCGTGATCACATCTATGTTGAACTCCATTAGTCACATCCATTTACCCACATGAAACATACCTTCTCGACCTATTCTATTGTCGGTGACCTTAACAGTGACAACCACATCCGTGCCAAACTCCAGCAGTGGCAATGATTTACTGACTCCCTCTGTGGTGTTACAGTCTCACTCCTACAGAATACCTGCCTTGAAATCAATTCCACTTCTGTTAATTTCCTTGCATCTCCTAACCTTCCTGGGTGCATTATTGCAGGAGTCCTCGACCCTACTGGAAGTGAGCATCTCTCTATCCTACTCACCATCCCCTACACCATCCACTCTACTCATACACCCATTCCTCCTGTTTTTCCGAAACACATCCAGCACTACCCACATACCAACTCAGGTGCCTGAAGAGAATCCATTACTATCCAAATTGGAAACCATCCCTCATCCAAGTGCCCCAATGACATCCACCATGATAACAACTTCCTCTGTCAGACATTGTCAAACTCCATAACTCACCACATTCTGATGGACTCCATCTATCCACAGTCATCCACTCTCCCTTCACATGCTCTCCTACTACTAATTGAATTTCGTCATCTCTATGGATCCTTCCTGTAGACCCATGATCGAGACCGACTTACACACTGCCACCAACCACAACAACACATCAGAAATCTGTTAAACGCAAAGGACGTGATAAGCGCCAAAAATGCACCGATCTCTACACTGCCCATAAATTGTTTTAGATACTTGAAGGCATTTCACTGTCTTACTGGCAACAATGTTACTCCCTCTTACTCCATCCCGCATGATAATTGCCCCTATCTGACAACCTAAGTAAAGCCAACTGTTTCGAATCCTACCTTTCTGACACCTTCACCATCTCTGATAATCCCCCACTTCGACTACTCCTTATTCTCAACAGTCCATGAGTGCACCAATATCTCCCTCCCACCCTTGCTCCTAGTTACCAGTACCTTGACAGCTCCCAGAGAAAGAACTCAATATTCTGATAACAACAGAAGACATTCAATAAACGCAACACTGCTCCAGACCTTGAGTGCATAACATACAGATACCTGAAAGAATGCACCGTCCCCTTCCTGGAAATCCTAGCTACTCTTTACAGTATACTCCTACACATTGGTATCTATCTGAGCTCTCGAAACCATCTCTTCCTCAGACACAATACATGTGCCGTGACATCTCATCCCACCATCCCATCAGCCTCACCTCCGTGTTTATCAAGGTTTCTAAGTCCTCTTTATCCCAACATATCTATAAACACCTACAAAACACCTGTCCCTTAATGTGGCTACCATTCCAATTGCTTCTCCGATGATCAAGTCCTGTACCTTACTCGTCGTCTGTCCCACCAAAGCAACAATCGCAAATACGCCATTTCTGTCACCGTTCTACATCTACATCTACGTGATTAGTAATAAAGTGCCTGGCAGAGGGTTCAATGAACCACCTTCAAACTGTCTCTCTACCGTTCCACTCTCGAACGGTACGCGGGAAAAACGAGCACTTAAATTTTTCTGCGTGAGCCCTGATTTCTCTTATTTTATCGTGATGATCATTTCTCCCTATGTAGGTAGGTGCCAACAGAATGTTTTCGCAATCGGAGGAGAAAACTGTTGATTGAAATTTCATGAGAAGATCCCGTCACAACGAAAAACGCCTTTGTTTTAATGATTGCCACTCCAATTCACGTATCATATCTGTGACACTATCTCCCCTATTTCGCGATAATACACAACGAGCTGCCCTTCTTCGTACTTTTTCGATGTCATCCGTTAGTCCCACCTGATGCGGATTCCACTCTGCACAGCAATACTCCAGAATAGGGCAGACAAGCGTGGTGTAAGCAGTCTCTTTAGTAGACCTGTTGCACCTTATAAGTGTTCTGCCAATGAATCGCAGTCTTTGGTTTGCTCTACCCACAATATCATCTATGTGATCGTTCCAATTTAGGTTGTTTGTAATTGTAATCCCTAAGTATTTAGTTGAATTTACAGCCTTCAGATTCGTGTGACTTATCGCGCAATCGAAATTTAGTTGATTTCTTTTACTACTCTTGTGAATACACACTTTTTCTTATTCAGGGTCAATTGGCACTTTTCGCACCATATAGATATCTTATCTAAATCATTTTGCAAGTCGTTTTGATCATCTGATGACTTTACAAGACGGTAAATGACAAAATCATGTGCAAAAGATCTAAGACGGCTACTCAGATTGTCTCCTATGCCGTTAATATAGATCAGGAACAATAGAGGGCCTACAACACTTCCTCGAGGAACGCTGGATATTACTTCTGTTTTACTCGATGACTTTCCGTCTATTACTTGATCTCGAAAGAGCATATGGCAGTGTACGGCATTCGATTTTTCTCTTTAACTTCCAGACCCACGCACTTCCACAAATTATGTCCCCCTTATCGTAAACTTTCGCTCAACACCCATCTCATGTCACCATCAACAAGACTAACTGCCGCCTGCCGTATCTTCAATCCCACTGCAGATCTGCTTCAAGAATCTGACCTCTCTCCACTCTTGTATGACGTCTACAACGCTGGATATACCAAAACCTCCTGCTCCTGTTCATCTCCTCCAGTAAGCTGATGACACTGCTTTCCTCGCTCTTTAACCTACGCTCCAGAAATCCCAACGATTCCTCCAGCTCTATTTCAATCACTTCACTTCCTGGTGCAACAAGTGGCTCCACAAATCAACCCTACCAATACCCAGGTAATAATTATAGGCCGAATGAGACACAGCTTCCACCCCACAACTTTCACTTTATCAATTGCGACTATCCTATCCGGTTCACGGACACACGAAAATATTTCTAAATAATACTTGATCGTCTACTAACATGGAAGCCCCATGTACTATCATTCAACAGAAACCCTACAATAGACTAAAATTACTAAAACTGATAACTGACTGAACATGGTGACTGCACCTTCCACAATCCTCCATCTGTAAATCCATGATCTGATCTATCGTCTGCTATGCAAATGTGACAGTCTTCTGCTCATCTCTCTTTTTATCAGGGCCTAGCCATTTGGATCGATTTACTCTCCCCCACCTGAATGCTCTACCAACTGGCAAAAGTCCCCCTCCTCTCCATCTTGAACACCTCTGAGTATCCTATACTATTCACAAACTCAATACTAACCACATGCTAGTTTCCCCCTTACTATCTTATCCTGGTACTCTGCCATGTCCCTGTCACCAAATTCTCCCAACAGCTGCACACTCAACATGTCCGTTCCAAATGAAACTTTAATTGTCTCCCTATACTTGACCATGCAATCCACCCTGACATGTACCGATTGCACGAGATCTAGGTGAATTCATCTCTCCCCCCCCAGGTCACGACTCCTCCCCTTACCACTCCCCTTCACTCAAATACTAGGGCTTAGCTTGGAACTGCATCCATCTTCACACCCCGAAATCGGTCCTGGAAACATATGCTTTACACATCCCCTCCTATTCATTAGCTCAAATGCTGAAATTCATCGACAGTCCTTTCCCTGACTTTCACTCCTCTATGTATCTATTCTAATGAAGCAATATATTATCTTTTATCTGTCGAGTTCTGCACGTGCCCATTTGCGTTTTATATTGTGTGAAACATTCATTTTCCATTCATGTGTGTATACGGTGTAACTGATCAAGTACTCAGCCTTCTCTCTTTTAATTTATGCGTCCTAATGACTTTCCTATTATGTAGACCATTTTTTCAGTCACCATGTACAATTCCATAACACGTTTTAAAAAGTTTGCAATTGTCTGTCTGAAGAACGGCGAATTGTATCCGTTGGTAGTCCCCCCTCCCAATATTTGGTGAGGCGGATACAATAACAATAAAGGAAAAAAGGGAAAACGAATTTATTAAGCTTGCTTTGCGATTTGGGTGCCTACTGCTACATTCCAATTTCGTATAGTTTACGAATAAAAACGCCAAAAAAATGTCGAGTCCGTAATTTCAAACATTTAAAAAAAATTTCTCGCTGTCAAACCCCACAAAATGATGAAATGAAAAAGTTTATCACTTACATTTTGGCAGTTCATGCAGTGTAACTGACGCATCAGGCGTGATGTAATGACGTTAAAATTTAGTACTTCTTTGCTACTAACTCTATTCGCAACACATTTAGGAGACAGTATCCACTTATGGCACTAAATGTACCTGCAAATTTGTATCATCTTACGAGTGAGAGAGAGGGGGGAGAGGGGGGGACAGCAGGAGATGGATAGAGAAAGGGAAGGGAAGGAGATGGACACAGAGAGGGGGACTTAGGAGATGGACGTGGAAAGGGAAGAGGAGGAGATGGACAGAGGGAGAAGGAGAAGGAAATCGACAGAGAGACTGGCAGGAGGAAATAGACGGAGACTGGGATAGGAGGAGGTAGACAGAGAGAAGGGGGAAAGATATTAATAGAGAGACCAAAAAGGAGGAGGCTTACTAATAGAACTGAATTAAATACACTCCTGGAAATGGAAAAAAGAACACATTGACACCGGTGTGTCAGACCCACCATACTTGCTCCGGACACTGCGAGAGGGCTGTACAAGCAATGATCACACGCACGGCACAGCGGACACACCAGGACCCGCGGTGTTGGCCGTCGAATGGCGCTAGCTGCGCAGCATTTGTGCACCGCCGCCGTCAGTGTCAGCCAGTTTGCCGTGGCATACGGAGCTCCATCGCAGTCTTTAACACTGGTAGCATGCCGCGACAGCGTGGACGTGAACCGTATGTGCAGTTGACGGACTTTGAGCGAGGGCGTATAGTGGGCATGCGGGAGGCCGGGTGGACGTACCGCCGAATTGCTCAACACGTGGGGCGTGAGGTCTCCACAGTACATCGATGTTGTCGCCAGTGGTCGGCGGAAGGTGCACGTGCCCGTCGACCTAGGACCGGACCGCAGCGACGCACGGATGCACGCCAAGACCGTAGGATCCTACGCAGTGCCGTAGGGGACCGCACCGCCACTTCCCAGCAAATTAGGGACACTGTTGCTCCTGGGGTATCGGCGAGGACCATTCGCAACCGTCTCCATGAAGCTGGGCTACGGTCCCGCACACCGTTAGGCCGTCTTCCGCTCACGCCCCAACATCGTGCAGCCCGCCTCCAGTGGTGTCGCGACAGGCGTGAATGGAGGGACGAATGGAGACGTGTCGTCTTCAGCGATGAGAGTCGCTTCTGCCTTGGTGCCAATGATGGTCGTATGCGTGTTTGGCGCCGTGCAGGTGAGCGCCACAATCAGGACTGCATACGACCGAGGCACACAGGGCCAACACTCGGCATCATGGTGTGGGGAGCGATCTCCTACACTGGCCGTACACCACTGGTGATCGTCGAGGGGACACTGAATAGTGCACGGTACATCCAAACCGTCATCGAACCCATCGTTCTACCATTCCTAGACCGGCAAGGGAACTTGCTGTTCCAACAGGACAATGCACGTCCGCATGTATCCCGTGCCACCCAACATGCTCTAGAAGGTGTAAGTCAACTACCCTGGCCAGCAAGATCTCCGGATCTGTCCCCCATTGAGCATGTTTGGGACTGGATGAAGCGTCGTCTCACACGGTCTGCACGTCCAGCACGAACGCTGGTCCAACTGAGGCGCCAGGTGGAAATGGCATGGCAAGCCGTTCCACAGGACTACATCCAGCATCTCTACGATCGTCTCCATGGGAGAATAGCAGCCTGCATTGCTGCGAAAGGTGGATATACACTGTACTAGTGCCGACATTGTGCATGCTCTGTTGCCTGTGTCTATGTGCCTGTGGTTTTGTCAGTGTGATTATGTGATGTATCTGACCCCAGGAATGTGTCAATAAAGTTTCCCCTTCCTGGGACAATGAATTCACGGTGTTCTTATTTCAATTTCCAGGAGTGTACATACTTTGGCAATGTCAGGGTCTCAGCTAGTATTGTAATAAAACTGATGCATGACGTAAGTTCTGCTACCAAAACGTTGAACCAAGATAAACTCCACGTACTGACTACTTTGGTGTATGCCGTTTGTATAAACTATGTTACCAGTACCGATGAACTATGTGTGCTGAATATTTTGCATTTTATTTCAGCTCTGTTTAAGCTATAGGATATTTCCAAAAGCATGATCTGATTTTGGACGATAATAATTACGAAACATGGGACGTGCCACCAAGCAAATGCAAGTTGTTTGAATGGGCATGACCTACAGTTTCAGAAAATCGCCGTTAGATGTCAATCAATGCGTCTTCTCAGTTTGCAGTCAGTCAGAAGTAAGATGCGTCCTTTCAACGGAAGGCGTTTTGTGTGCTGCAAAGAGTGAGTCAGTGATTTCGGTCCAGTGTACTTTTAATCGATGTTTTGGCATTGCTCCGTCTGCACCCAAAAACATTCAGTGTCGCAATCGCCAGTATGAAGAGACAGAATAATTGTGCAAAGGTAAGAGTCCAGGTCGACCTCGCACTTCTGATGGCATTGTGGAAAGAATTCGGTAAACGTTTGAGTGGAGTCCACAAAAGTCTATTCTCCGCGCAAGCGGAGAATTGGTGAGTGGTGAGCCATTGTTTAGTCTATAAACCGTACAGACTACAAGTAGGGGGGGGGGGGGATTTGAAGGGAGGAGACCAAACTGCGAGGTCATCGGTCTCATCGGATTAGGGAAGGATGGGGAAGGAAGTCGGCCGTGCCCTTTCTAAGGAACCAAGCCTGCATTTGCCTGAAGCGATTTAGCGAAATCATGGAAAACCTAAATCAGGGTGGCCGAACGCGGAAGACTGCAAGTAGTGCAAGCTCTTTCGGTTGGTGATAGATGCTATACTAAAGGAGATTTTACCACAGTTAACTTTCAGTGACGAAGCAATATTTCATATTAGCAGTAAAGTAAATCGACGTAACGTGAGCAAATGGATGCTCAAGAACCCTCATGACGTTACTGAGCACGAAAGTGACTCACCTAAAGAAAAGGTTTTTTGTGCCATTTCTCGTGAAAAAGAGTACGGCTCCTCCTGTTTTGACGAAAACACAGTGAGTGGAATGATCGATCTTCAAATGCTGCGAAACTGGATTGTTCCTCAGCTCCACTACACCGGTGACCTCATTTGCCAACAGGATGGAGCCCTGCCACACTGGCACAGAAATATACGTCAGTTTCTCAACAACACTCCGCCTCAAAGCTGGATAGGAGAGCGCAGGACACAGAGACACAGACTTGTATTCTTGACGTCTAAGATCACCAAAGATGACCCCCTTTCGATTTTTTCTTGAGGGGATATATATGAAGGAGACTATGTTTATCTTCCCTTTGCCTCGTGAAGAACAGAAACACAGCGACCGTAACTTCTGTAAAAGGAGATACACTGTGTAACGTTTATGACGAATTTTGTTTTCGTCTTGATTTTGTCCGATCTGCTACTGTTAGACACACAGAGCATATGTAATAGCATACATAATAATTTAAGATTATGTATTTTGCATTTTATCTCAAGTTTTGAAATCAGATAATTCTTTTTGAAACACCCTGTACTTTATGTACGTGATTAAGGACTTGCTTAATTCATGTTAATTCATCAGCATATATTAACGATTTTAAGAGACGAATATATATACAGTGTGGTCCATTAATCGTGACCGGGCCAAACATCTCACGATTGAGCGTCAAACGAAAAAACTACAAAGAACGAAACTTTAGCTTGAAGGTGGAAACCAGATGGCGCTATGGTTGGACCGCTAGATGGCGCTGCCATAGGTCAAACGGATATAAACTGCGTTTTTTTAAACAAGAACCCTCATTTTTTATTACAAATTCGTGCAGTACGTAAAGAAATATGAATGTTTCAGTTGGACCACTATTTTCGCCTTGTGATAGATGGCGCTGCAATAATCACAAACATATGGCTCGCAATTTTAGACGAACAGTTGGCAACAGGTAAGTTTTTTAAATTAAAATACAGAATGTAGGTACGTTAGAACATTTTATTTCGCTAGTTCCAATGTGTTACATGTACCTTTGTGAACTTATCATTTCTGAGAACACATGCTGTTACAGCGTGATTACCTGTAAATACCACATTAATGCAATAAATGCTCAAAATGATGTCCGTCAACCTCAGTGCATTTGGCAATACATGTAACGACATTCCTCTCAACAGCGAGTAGTTGGCCTTCCGTAATGCTCGCACATTTATTGACAATGCACTGACGCATGTTGTCAGGCATTGTCGGTGGATCACGATGGCAAATATCCTTCAACTTTCCCCACAGAAAGAAATCCGGGGACGTCAAATCCGGTGAAAGTGCAGACCATGGTATGGTGCCTCAACGACCAATCCACTTGTCATGAAATATGCTATTCAATACCGCTTCAACCACACGTGAGATATGTCCCGTACGTCCATAATGTTGGAAGTACATCGCCATTCTGTCATGCAGTGAAACATCTTGTAGTAACATCGGTAGAACATTACGTAGGAAATCAGAATACACTGCACCATTTAGATTGCCACGTTAAAGTGGGGCCATTTATCGTTCCTCTCATAATGCCGCACCATATATTAACCCACAAAGGTGGCTGATGTTCCACTTGTCGCAGCCATCGTGGATTTTCCGTTGCCCAATAGAGCATATTATGCTGGTTTACGCTACCGCTGTTGGTGAATGACGCTTCGTCGCTAAACAGAACGCGTGCAAAGGATCTGTCATCGTCGCGTAATTTCTCTCGTGCCCATTTGCAGATCTGTACACGAGGTTCAAAGTCGTCGCCATGCAATTCCTGGTGGACAGAAATAGGGTACGGGTGCAATCAATGTTGATGTAGCATTCTCAACACCGACGTTATTGAGATTCCCGATTCTCGCGCAATTTGTATGCTACTGATGTGCGGATTAGCCGCGACAGCAGGTCGTGGTTGACGTTTCACATGTGGCTGAACACTTCCTGTTTCCTTAATTAACGTAACTATACGGCGAATGGTCGGACACTTGGATGATGTCGTCCAGGATACCGAGCAGCATACATAGCACACGCCCGTCGGGCATTTTGATCACAATAGCCATATATCAACACGATATCGACATTTTCCGCAATTCGTCAACGGTCCATTTTAACACAGGTAATGCATCATGAAGCAAATGCTGTCTGCACTGTCGGAATGTTACGTGATACCACGTACTTATACGATTGTGACTATTACAGCGCCATCTATCACAAAGCGAAAAAAGTGATGACACTAAAACATATTTCTTTACGTACTACACGAATATGTAATAAAAAATGGGGGTTCCTATTTAAAAAAAAAAACGCAGTTGATATCCGTTTGACCTATGGCAGCGCCATCTAGCAGGCCAACCATAGCGCCATCTGGCTTCCCCCTTCAAGCTAGACGAGTTTCGTTCTTTGTAATTTTTTCGTTTGGCGCTTATTTGGTGGGATATTTGGCCGTATATATATATGGAGTTTACGGCCAAATACCTCACCAAATATATATATCAGGAACACCTCACCAAATATATATATCAGGAACATTATAATTTAATGCAGAATAATGGATATTCTACTATTTATTTTACTTTCTCCTTTTAAAGAACTTAAGCGAAGGAAATATAAAGATCTAATTATTTTCAGAAGAAGATTTTATACAAATTTAACGATGGAAAGCTGTGAGTCGCAAAAATTCATAATATATTGCAGATCTAGATTTCGACAGGTTGCACCACGTCAAAGCATAAACTTGTGGCAAATGACACTAGAATTTACACGGCCATCTTGTTTCTGCCATGTAAGGGCTAGTGTCATTTGCCACAAGTTTATGTTCTGACATGTTGGTACCTGTATGTTTTGTTTCTGCCAATTAAAGGTTAGCGTCATTTGTCTCATGTTTGTGTTCTGACATGTTGCTATATGTGGCTCTTCTGGTAATGGACTGATGATTGTTATAGTCAAAATCTAGATGTGCAATAAATTATGAATTTTTGCTAATGATTGCTATACTTCAACGGTCGCTGTGCACGCAGGCATCAAATGGTTCAAATGGCTCTGAGCACTATGGGACTCAACTGCTGAGGTCATTAGTCCCCTAGAACTTAGAACTAGTTAAACCTAACTAACCTAAGGACATCACAAACATCCATGCCCGAGGCAGGATTCGAACCTGCGACCGTAGTGGTCTTGCGGTTCCAGACTGCAGCGCCTGTAACCGCACGGCCACTTCGGCCGGCCACGCAGGCATCCAACGGATTTGAGTTAAGGTACAAGAATTTATTTTAATTGTGATATTTATTTAATTGAAGAAGCAGTTTTTTATTTTATCATGAAGCACCTGTATTTTATGAAAAGGCAACATTTTTGTTTAGTTTCTCATCTTGCAATGGAACAGAAAGGAACTCATTTTCTTGAAGAAGAGAAGCTTTGTTCAATGCCGTCTGAAGCCACGCCAATGAGTCAAGTACAGTGACCACAAGGAAAGGTAGAAGGAGACGATGGAGGCTGTTTGAAAAAAATTAAGAAAATAGGAAAATGAAAACTTTACTGATTGTATTTGGCTGGAAAAGGGAGAGGAATTGGCAGCATAAATTTCTTGATGAAGAGACTTTGGAAAATATTCTGCATCAAATTTCAGACATCTCCACAATGTCTCATGACGTGAGGGGACTTCGACAATATTGATGTTGAAACAACCATCAAATGGCTGCGTTGAGCCTAGGGGCCCCGTTGGTACTGTTTGAGAGGAGTAGGTTATGTGTTGGTCCTTCTGTCATAGTGAACATACAACACAAACGTAACACCTCATTTCACAGGCATCCATTACACTCAACAAACGCACATATTATGCAGCTCTCACGTATCCATGAGGAAATGATCCATTGTTTGTGGAGAAAGAACAATCTTTGCGACAAAGAAACTGAACCTACCAAGGTCTACCAACCACCAATGCTGTATGAGCTTAGTTTTTACTGAAATAATGAGAATAGATGGCCACGTCTGTTATTCCGTTCAAATGCGAAGTGACACAGGTTGATACATTGGCTCAAAACATACAGTACAAGAAAACAATGATGATGATAATGGATTTAAGTATAGCTCAAGAATCAGACACACAATGAAGGAATTTTCATTGAGTTTGTTGCGTTTATCTCCCAACATACGAAATATCAGAAACAGGAAAAAAGACTCTCAAGTCGTATTGACCCGACACGAGCAATGAAGGGTTTAGGTGTGACAGTGTATGTTCTATCAAGTGCTTATGTCATAGAAGCAAACTGAAGACAGTTTGAACATATGCTACGAGTTTCTGAGTTGAGTAGTTGGTAAAATAAATTTAAAAAACATTTTTTATCATGTATGTGTATGTTGTTTTGTTCTTGTTTCAGTATGAGAATTCTGTATTAAAGATTCTAAATGTGGACAATCTGTATTACATGAACATTAGGACTTCATTGCACTACCCAGGAAAACACAGAGTTTGCTTTTATGTCTGAACACGATAATTAGCCCGAAATAATATGAACTCTTCTGGAGGAAGAAATTTTCAGCCTAGAGAGAATGTGAGCGGGGTCGTGTATTTTCCGTACATAAACTGTTAGTGCTGTTGAACAGCAAATTCGGTTCCCCAGTGGGCACGCAAATTTTTAAAGTTATTACTTATGCATGGACAACAGCGAATCAGAGTTGTCTGTACCATGTGTCACAGTCAATATCTGGAGCACGCAAATAGTGCTATGGTGCAGAAGACAGGGTGCCACTCGTAAGACACTTCCAAAGTGAGCAGAGGAGTTATCAAGAAGTATAAATGGTGCAATATGACGGCACCTCGCACATCATTCTGTGAGCTTTGCGCTACGGAGCCATAACTAAACTATCTCAGGCACTCAGCGATACCCTAACACTGGCGAAGTGTGTAGGCAAGGAGAACTGACAGTAATAGGTACACCACCAGGAGACAAATAATGAGTCTAAGTATTTGGCCATTATATCTGCATCTCTGTTTCCAATGGAATGACAACCTCGCTAGTTGGCGGCCGTTGTAGCCGAGCGGTTCTAGGGGCTTCAGTCTGAAACCGCGCGACCGCCACGGTCGTAGTTTCGGGCATGAGTGTGTGTGGTGTCCATAGCTTAGTTAGGTTTAAATAGTTCTAAGCTCTAGGGGACTGATGACCTCAGATGTTAAGTTCCATATTGCTAAGAGCCATTTGAACCATTTTTACAGGTTAAATTGACTGGCGAATCATGTTGTGCTGCCTGCCGCTTGGAGAAGACTTCGCCTGTGAGACCACAGCCTGCGAACTGTAGTGGGGCTTAGCCACTGCAAGCCGCCACTGCTGTGAATGAATAAGATGTGAGTGAGCCTGGGCCTTCCCCTGGGGAAGAGCCATACCAAGTGACTCAAACTACCGTGTACGACCTGTTCGTTGAGACACCTGAGTACTGCTTCTCTCATTGTACATGGCACTATCTCCCTGGCTGTACGCTCTGTTTATGATTCGAGTCCTGGGCTTCGTCTTTCATGACGCCTGCTGTCCGTGATATGGTGTCGACACTCACACTGAGCCATGGTAGGCTTGCGCCTACAGACTATTGTGACAGCCACTGGCACGACACAGCAGCCACGGCCGAAGATGCGCTTTGTGTCCATTTCTTGTTGCACTCGTCTGTGTGAATCAGCACACCTATCATCATGCTGGAAAAGACAATATCTACTGTAAAATCGACTATAACAAATACGATGGTGGTTTGAAAAGTTCGCGGAATCACCACGAGAGGTCAGAGCCAGAGCAACGAGTTGTTCACGTGATATTCATTGGACATGTAAATTATAGATTTCAGCATAATCAATCGTCCTTTTTAAATTTTATTATGCAGATCTAGATTTCGGCTAGAAGCTAAGAAACATGAAGTAGATAGATGATGTCAGAAAAAGTTGCATGTAATGGCTTAACTCATATGGTTTGTATATTACATACCACTATTATTTTCGCTCGCTGCATATAAGCCCCTGTTGGTCGAGCTTCACCGACATTTCATTGAATACTACTGTTTGCCGAAGGCAGGCTGTATGAAGAACACTTCGGTTGGTTACATGGCGCCATCTACGCGAATTACATATATAAAATTCAATGGAAGTAAACCACTTCAAATTTGCATGAGAATTACATAAAATGAAACATAAGTAAAATTCTTTACACTGTAGTACGACTTATTTCTTTTTTTTTTCCTTTATTGAATTTCAATTCCCCCCGAGGGGGGTGGGCTGGCAGCAGCTTAGTACGCTGCTCATCAGCCTACAGTATTTTTAAAACATATGAAGAAACAATAAAAACAGGCGATAAAACGGTGACTTAAATTGTAAAACGGCGGAAAATTGAGCAAAGTTAAAATAGAAAACAAAGGGAGGGTGATGCTAATAAAATACACAGGAAGCAGACAGGAAAAATAGTAAACAGACAAGTAAAAAACACAGTGACAGTCTGGTTTCTGTTCGCAAGAGATATAAAAATCACACCCAGCGACAGTATGATGTCTGTTGGCAGCACTTCGGAAGAGATGCACAGCACTTAACAATCACTGCAAACACTGCACTAAAAAGTCTTCACTAAGAGGACACACCACAGCCAAGTGCAGATGGGGGGGGGGGGGGGACCTGGACAGAGAGGGTAAAAAAGGGGGGAGGAGAGGAGAAACGAAAGGGGGGGGGCACCGACGGAGGGAGAAGTCATAAGCGGGGGGGGGGGGGGGGAGCAGTGCAGACACGAGAGGGAATGGGAAAGGTAGATGAGGGAAAAGCAAACGGACTTGGGGGAGAGAAGGGTGGCAGAGAGAGGGGCTAGGCAGGGAGAAAGCAGGTTGGAAGGGGGGGGCAGAGGGAGCCCAGGAAAGGACAGAGGAAGGGAGGGGGAGGTGAGAATCAGACTTGATAGGAGGGTTAAATGGAGAGACGGCATCATCCAGGAGGGGGAGTTGATGGAAGCCACCATGGGAAAGGAGATGAAGGGTGTAGAGGTGGAGGGTAGGAGGGGACACAACAGTGCAGGCGCAGCAGAGGGCGTGGGTTCGAGAGAAGGGGAGCAACCAGGGGATGAGGGAGATCAAGGCAGTGGGAGGTGTAGAGTATACGGATATGTTTGAGAAATAGGAGCAGACGGGGGGAAAGGAATCACGTTGTAGAGGATCCGCATGGGGATCATGAGGTGTATATGGAAGGCGAGGTGGAGTACATGGCTCTCGAGGATCTAGTGGGACTTATAGAATTTGGTGTGGGGAGGGGGCGATATCCAGGCAAGACTGGCATAACAGAGGATGGGACAGATTAAGAATTTGTAGTTGTAGAGGATGGTAGAGGGGTTCAACCCCTATGTCCAGTTAGAGAGGAGTTTGAGGAGTCGGAGGAGTAGGAATTGGTCATTGGCAGAGAAGGAAGGTCGAAAGCCACATTGGGTGTAGGGGAGGAGGTGGTTTCGGTGGAGGTGGTGATGGATGCGCCTGGTAAGGATGGATTCCAAAAGCTTGCTGAACACTGAGGTGAGACAATAGGGCGATAGGTAGAGGCATCAGATGGAGGCTTGTTGGATTTGGAGAACATCAGTATATGGGAGGTTTTCCACAGGTTGGGGTAGAAGCCGGTGGCAAGGATGACATTGTAGAGGGTGGCAAGGACTGCAAGGAAGGAGGGAGGGCAGTGTTTGAGGTGGCGGTAGGTAACGCGGTCATGGCCAGGAGCAGTGTTGCATTTAGTGCGGAGCGTGAGGCTGATGTCCTGTGTAGTGATGGGAGTGTTAAGTTCAGATGGTGGTGTGTGGCCCAAGTACTTGAAGCTAAGAGCAAGGGGAGGAACAGAGGTAATCGTATGGTCGATGACATCAGGGAAGAGGGAATAATCAAATTGGGGATCATCTGGGATGGAAAAATCTTCGGAGAGTTGAGAGGCAAAGTGGTTGGCCTTAGTGAAGTTGTCAGGAAAGGGACAGTCATGAAGGAGGAGAGGGTACTGGGGTGTGGGGCAGTTCCCAGTAAGGCGATGGAAAGCAGACCAATACTTGGAAGAGTTTATTGGGAGGGTAGTGTTGAGTTGTGTACATGTCTTGCGCCATACGCGGTGTTTCATCTCAGGAAGCAGGTTGCGGATGTGTCGTTGTAATTGCGGGTGGCAATTGAGTGTGTCCCGGTCACGAGTGCGGAGAAAGAGCGGTAGAGGTGGCGGGATTCTTGAATGAGAAGGATGGCCTGCCACTGGAGGTCCGATTTATTTCATTTTTACCGGCATGTAATAAAATTTCCATGTTCACTCCTTGTGAGTCCATTATTATTATTAGAACATCTAAATTACGTCAGATGGGTAAATCTTTTTAAATTTTTTTAATATTTATAAGACACAAGAAGACATGTGCTGTATACATATATTAGTTGATATGGCTTAAATATTTTTATCTTTATGTTGATCTACCTTTATCAAAATGTAATAAGTATATTGTTCATCATATTTACTAAGTAGTTCATAGACGGCGCCAAATGTCAGTCAGATGCATGGTTGGAACAATTTGGCTATTCTGCTATAGATGTAAGGGGTACTAAGCTCATTATCTCTTAAAACCGATTTTCCTTGTAAATGCAAAACAACCAATACACTGAATTGCTGTTAATAATACTGTATATTCATTTGAGCTAACTTATCATGGAAGAAGTTCTGTTAGTTCAGAATTATAATCAGTGTACTCATACAGTATTATGCAATTGGCTGCTACATATTGGCAAGATGGCAGGTGTTACCTCTCTGGCCGGACATGGGGGTTGAACCCCTCCAACATCCTCCACACCTACAAATCCTTAATCTGTCCCATCCTCTGTTATTCCAGTCCCACCTGGATATCCACCCCCCCCCCCCCCCACTCAAATTCTATGTCCCTCCAGATCCTATAGTGCCATGCACTCTGCCTCGCCTTCCATATACGCCTCCTGTCCCCCACGCGGATCCTCTAGGACCTGATTCCTTTGCCCCATCTGCTCTTATTCCTCGAACATATCTGCATCCTGTACACCTCCCACTGACTTGATCCCCCTCATCCCCTGGTTGCTCCTCTCAACTACCGCCCTCTGCCGCACCATCTCTACAGCCTTCATCTCCTTTCCCGAGATGGGTTCCATCAACTCCTCCTTCCAGATAATGCCCTCTCTTCCTCCATCTATCCCTCCTATCAAGTCTGATCCTCATCTCCCCCTCCTTTCCTCTGTCTTTTCCCCAGGCTCTCTCTCCCCCCTCTTCCATCATGTTTTTTCCCCACCTAACCTCTCTCTGCCTCCCTTCCCCACCCACCCCCCTGTCCTTTTCCATTCGCCTCCTCTGCCTTTCTCCACTCCCTCTCGTGTCTGCTTAGCCCCCCCCCCCCCCACCTCTTATGGGTCCTCGTCCTCCGTCGGCTCCTTCCGCCCTCCCCCACTTCGTTTTTCCTCTCCTTCCCCCGTTTTCTTTCCCGTCATCTGTCCAGGTTCCCCCCTCTGCCCTTGGCTGTGGTATGTCATATTTGAGCCAGTGTTCAAGTGAGTGTCCAGTGTTGTGCGTCTTTCCAAAGTGTTGTTAACAGAAGTCATGCTGTAGCTGGGTGTGATTTTTATACCTTTTATGAACAGATACCAGACTCTCACCGTGTTTTTTAATTGTCTGTCTATTATTTTACCTGTCTGTTTCCTGTGTATTTTATTAGCATCATCAACCCTTTGTTTTATGCTTTTAAGTTCCACAATTTTCCGCCATTTTACCATTTAAATCACCGATTTTATCGCCTGATTTCATTATTTATTATCTTCATTTTTTTAAAACAAATTCTGTAGGATGAAGAGCGGCGTACTAAGCTGCTGCCAGCCAGCCCCATTCGGGGGGGAATCGAAACTTACTGAAGTAAAAAAAAAAAGGTGTTACATCGTTCCCCACTGCTCAAACCTTATACTGTTTCCCAGCAACAGATCTTCCAACAATTCCCAGAACCGTTAATTTTTCGTAACAACCTGATCATTAATCAGGTTGCTGTCGATATTTTTGTGATGGCAGAAAATCTCGAGCTCATCTAGGAGGTCGAGGAACCTGCCCTTCTCTCACTTATGTAGTAACCTCACATTGGATGTCAGAGTCGGCACTTTATGCTTTGTTGTAAGTAAATGTGCAGCTGTACTCGATTTCTCCATGGTATGCGACTTGTTCCCCAAACCTGATTTGCAGCCTCCTTCGTGTTTGGCCCACGTAAAAGGCCTTACAGTCTTCGCAATCAATTTTATAAACTCCAGAAGCATGGTATATCTTTTGTACGTCTACAGAGTGTTGCAAAATACACCCTATGTTATTTTTGGTACCAAAAGACACTATCATATAGTACTTTCTAAGGATATTTAAGCCCTAGGGCTTATTTTTCCTTAGTAAGCTAAGCTGACAAACTTAGTATGTTCTTTACAAGCCGCATTATTATTGTAAAGCGTCCTCCTATTTTTATATTTATTAGCTATGTTCATTATATATAGTACCTACAAAGTCACGTGGATAGTTATTTACTTTTGCAATGTGTCTTATTGTTGCCATTTCCTCATCGTGTTCGTATTTTGACCGCGGAATTTTAAACAACCGATTGATAGCATAATTGAAAAACGCCTTTTTATGTTGAACTGGGTGGTTTGAAGTAAAATCCACAATGCCATCGGTACAGGTCTCTTTACGAAATATACCAAATGTGTGCCTGCCGTTTTCATTTCGAATCGATAGACCCAGAAAAGTAATACACACCTGGAAATGGAAAAAAGAACACATTGACACCGGTGTGTCAGACCCACCATACTTGCTCCGGACACTGCGAGAGGGCTGTACAAGCAATGATCACACGCAGGGCACAGCGGACACACCAGGAACCGCGGTGTTGGCCGTCGAATGGCGCTAGCTGCGTAGCATTTGTGCACCGCCGCCGTCAGTGTCAGCCAGTTTGCCGTGGCATACGGAGCTCCATCGCAGTCTTTAACACTGGTAGCATGCCGCGACAGCGTGGACGTGAACCGTATGTGCAGTTGACGGACTTTGAGCGAGGGCGTATAGTGGGCATGCGGGAGGCCGGGTGGACGTACCGCCGAATTGCTCAACACGTGGGGCGTGAGGTCTCCACAGTACATCGATGATGTCGCCAGTGGTCGGCGGAAGGTGCACGTGCCCGTCGACCTGGGACCGGACCGCAGCGACGCACGGATGCACGCCAAGACCGTAGGATCCTACGCAGTGCCGTAGGGGACCGCACCGCCACTTCCCAGCAAATTAGGGACACTGTTGCTCCTGGGGTATCGGCGAGGACCATTCGCAACCGTCTCCATGAAGCTGGGCTACGGTCCCGCACACCGTTAGGCCGTCTTCCGCTCACGCCCCAACATCGTGCAGCCCGCCTCCAGTGGTGTCGCGACAGGCGTGAATGGAGGGACGAATGGAGACGTGTCGTCTTCAGCGATGAGAGTCGCTTCTGCCTTGGTGCCAATGATGGTCGTATGCGTGTTTGGCGCCGTGCAGGTGAGCGCCACAATCAGGACTGCATACGACCGAGGCACACAGGGCCAACACCCGGCATCATGGTGTGGGGAGCGATCTCCTACACTGGCCGTACACCACTGGTGATCGTCGAGGGGACACTGAATAGTGCACGGTACATCCAAACCGTCATCGAACCCATCGTTCTACCATTCCTAGACCGGCAAGGGAACTTGCTGTTCCAACAGGACAATGCACGTCCGCATGTATCCCGTGCCACCCAACGTGCTCTAGAAGGTGTAAGTCAACTACCCTGGCCAGCAAGATCTCCGGATCTGTCCCCCATTGAGCATGTTTGGGACTGGATGAAGCGTCGTCTCACGCGGTCTGCACGTCCAGCACGAACGCTGGTCCAACTGAGGCGCCAGGTGGAAATGGCATGGCAAGCCGTTCCACAGGACTACATCCAGCATCTCTACGATCGTCTCCATGGAAGAATAGCAGCCTGCATTGCTGCGAAAGGTGGATATACACTGCACTAGTGCCGACATTGTGCATGCTCTGTTGCCTGTGTCTATGTGCCTGTGGTTCTGTCAGTGTGATCATGTGATGTATCTGACCCCAGGAATGTGTCAATAAAGTTTCCCCTTCCTGGGACAATGAATTCACGGTGTTCTTATTTCAATTTCCAGGAGTGTAGATTTGTTTATTTCAGTCTCACAAGTAAATTTAATTGTTTGATGCAAGTTATTAAATTTGGCTACTATGGCGTTGATGACATCATCGTTACCCTGTATTAGCACCAGTGTGTCATCTACGTACCTTAAGTAGTGCTCAATTTTGTCCGTTCCCAAAGGATTTTCAGAGAAGAATCTGTTTTCTAGATAATTAATAAAAATGTCTGCAAGCATTCCCGATATTGAGCTTCCCATACTGACCATCTTGTTGTGATTAAATGTCCCCATTAAATTTAAAGTAGTTAAACTTCAAAATTATGGTAAGTAGCTCAATGAATTAATCTACTTCCCTCATAGAAAACTTGTTTTGTTCCATTAAATTACGCTGAATGACTTGCACGGTTTTGTCAATAGGTATATTTGTGTATAAGTGTGTTCTCCATACAGCCTACCTTCCGCAAACAGTAGTAGTCAATGAACTGTGGGTGAAGCCCGATCAACAGGGACTTACATGTATCGAACGAAAATAATAGTAGTTTGTAATATACAAACCTTATGAGTTAAGCCATTACTTGTAACTTTTTATGACATCATCTGACTATGTACTTCTTGTATTCTTAGCATTGAGAATGGCTACCTTCTAGCCAAAATCTACGTCCGCATAATAAAATTTAAAAAGGACCACTGATTGCTGCAATCTATAATTTACAAGTCAATGTAGCAGTCGCTGAGTGCAACCGCTTTCCGAATGGAAGGTAACCTGATTCATTGGACAGTTGCCTGGAAACACGTGCGTCAGTGCTCTTGGAAGAGAGCTGTGGCTGTGACGTGGCCCTGTTATTGTTCCCGCGTAGTGATTTGCGGAGATGGAAAAATTGAGATTCGAGCAATGATTAAGTATTTCGTAAAGAACGGTATGGATGCAAAGGACATTCATGCCGATTTCCAGAATAAACTTGTGGAATCTGTTTCTTCAAATTCAGCAGTTGACAAGTTAAATTTAAATATGATACGGAGAACTTAGATGATGATCCACGCAGTTCGGCCAAGATGTGCCACTACTCCACAAATCATGCAAAAGTGCACAAAATGGTCATGGAGGATCGCCAACTGAAAGTACGTGAAATCGCTCACTCTTGCCGGGTGTCATCTGAAAGGGGCCGGCCTATGTGACCGAGCGGTTCTAGGCGCTTCAGTCTGGAACCGCGCTACCGCTACGGTCGCAGGTTCGAATCCTGCCTCGGGCATGGATGTGCGTGATGTGCTTAGCCTAGTTAGGTTTAAGTAGTTCTAAGTTCTAGGGGACTGATGACCTCAGATGTTAAGTCCCATAGTGCTCAGAGCCATTTGAACCATATTAAATGCTATATCACATTTTAACTGAAGAATTAGAAATGAAAAAAATATCTGCAAGATGGGTGCTGCGACTTTTGTCGCTGGATCAAAAACGCATGAGAATGGACATATCGGGACAATGTTAGGCCCGTTTTAGGAGAAACGAACAAGATTTTTTTGCGCCGCTTTGTGACCACATATGAAACTTGGGTGCACTATTATACCGCAGATATAAAATGACAGGCAAAACAATGGAAACATGCTGATTCTTCGCCACCAAAGAAAGCAAAGAGAAATCCTTCGGCGGGAAAGGTCATGGCATCAGTGTTCTGGGATGTGAAGGGAAATCTGTTTGTAGATTATCTCCCCACTGGGCAGTCAGTTACTGGAGATTACTATGCTAACGTCCTAGGCAAATTTCAACAAAAAATACGCGATAAAATGCCAGGTTTAGGAAGGAAAGAAGTTATCTTCCATCAAGACAATGTGCGCCCTCACATATGTGTCGACGCCATAGCAAACCTACGCGAACTGAGGTGTGACTTGTTGCCGCACCCGCCTTATTCACCTGATGTGGCTCCGAGAGACTTCCTTCTCTTCCCAAAAATTAAAATTTTTCTTGGTGGACGAAGATTCATTTCAAACAAACAACTGACAGCCGGAGTTGAAACTACACTCCTGGAAATTGAAATAAGAACACCGTGAATTCATTGTCCCAGGAAGGGGAAACTTTATTGACACATTCCTGGGGTCAGATACATCACATGATCACACTGACAGAACCACAGGCACATAGACACAGGCAACAGAGCATGCACAATGTCGGCACTAGTGCAGTGTACATCCACCTTTCGCAGCAATGCAGGCTGCTATTCTCCCATGGAGACGATCGTAGAGATGCTGGATGTAGTCCTGTGGAACGGCTTGCCATGCCATTTCCACCTGGCGCCTCAGTTGGATCAGCGTTCGTGCTGGACGTGCAGACCGCGTGAGACGACGCTTCATCCAGTCCCAAACATGCTCAATGGGGGACAGATCCGGAGATCTTGCTGGCCAGGGTAGTTGACTTACACCTTCTAGAGCACGTTGGGTGGCACGGGATACATGCGGACGTGCATTGTCCTGTTGGAACAGCAAGTTCCCTTGCCGGTCTAGGAATGGTAGAACGATGGGTTCGATGACGGTTTGGATGTACCGTGCACTATTCAGTGTCCCCTCGACGATCACCAGTGGTGTACGGCCAGTGTAGGAGATCGCTCCCCACACCATGATGCCGGGTGTTGGCCCTGTGTGCCTCGGTCGTATGCAGTCCTGATTGTGGCGCTCACCTGCACGGCGCCAAACACGCATACGACCATCATTGGCACCAAGGCAGAAGCGACTCTCATCGCTGAAGACGACACGTCTCCATTCGTCCCTCCATTCACGCCTGTCGCGACACCACTGGAGGCGGGCTGCACGATGTTGGGGCGTGAGCGGAAGACGGCCTAACGGTGTGCGGGACCGTAGCCCAGCTTCATGGAGACGGTTGCGAATGGTCCTCGCCGATACCCCAGGAGCAACAGTGTCCCTAATTTGCTGGGAAGTGGCGGTGCGGTCCCCTACGGCACTGCGTAGGATCCTACGGTCTTGGCGTGCATCCGTGCGTCGCTGCGGTCCGGTCCCAGGTCGACGGGCACGTGCACCTTCCGCCGACTACTGGCGACAACATCGATGTACTGTGGAGACCTCACGCCCCACATGTTGAGCAATTCGGCGGTACGTCCACCCGGCCTCCCGCATGCCCACTATACGCCCTCGCTCAAAGTCCGTCAACTGCACATACGGTTCACGTCCACGCTGTCGCGGCATGCTACCAGTGTTAAAGACTGCGATGGAGCTCCGTATGCCACGGCAAACTGGCTGACACTGACGGCGGCGGTGCACAAATGCTGCGCAGCTAGCGCCATTCGACGGCCAACACCGCGGTTCCTGGTGTGTCCACTGTGCCGTGCGTGTGATCATTGCTTGTACAGCCCTCTCGCAGTGTCCGGAGCAAGTATGGTGGGTCTGACACACCGGTGTCAATGTGTTCTTTTTTCCATTTCCAGGAGTGTATTTTCAAAGTCTGGAGGAAACTCATTTTAGAGATGGATCAAGGCACTGTAGCATCGTTGGACCAAGTGAATTAATCTACAAGGAAACTACATTGAAAAATAAAAAAAATTTCAATAATGTCAATACTTTTTTTCTATTCCATTCCGAGAACTGTTGCAACCATCGTACGAACGATTGCAGGCAATGCTGTTTTTCTACTGATTTCTTAGGGCAAGTGATAGCCATCGACATCAGTTCCCAAGCTCGGCCTATTACACCAGTAGTGTCACCAGCTCACCTGCTCAACTTTCACGTTCACTAAAAATCTGGACACTGAGTGATCACTACAGAGCCATACTAACAGACTTACATCTACAGCATGACTACTACTGTCAAATTTCGACGGTGTAACTGATTTTTGTTTACAGTGGTATTATCTATGTGGATGACCTATGAAAATAAAAATAATAAGTAGATCGCCAGGGGTATGAGTGTTGTTTGCATGATAAATTAAATACATATCAATAATGGAAGGTGTTCTGGCATCCAAAACAGCAAGAGGCCTAGGTTCGTTCCTAATTCCGCGATACCCTGTCACTGGTGGGATCAAACTGCTTTGCGTGCTGAAACTCTTGCCGTGAATTCTTTCTCATCTCTGTTGCACTTTTAATCGCCTAACAGTCGGCTTCAGAATAAAGGAAGTTATCATTATTATTAGTCACCATTGTTATTAGTGAGCTTCACAAGATACGAAAACTCCTCGATGCTGATGTCACAATGCTTTTCCAGATAGATCGACCTTGGCATACAGTTTTCCATTTCATCACATGTAACATTTTCATACATTCTCTGATGTTGTCTGAGTAGCATAGTCTCGATGTCTGAGAAGATTTTCTGGCTTGAGGAATTTTGTATATGTTAGACATGTTTTCCTTTCTTCTGGAGCTGAAAGTGCATGTCCAAAGTTTTCCTTTCATTCTTAATGCCTGCATACACACATCAAAAAAAGTTTTGCATCACCCCCGTTCCCAGAACTCAAGATAGACGTTGACTGTGGATATTGTATCACAGACACAGTACCTTTGGTTGTTCAGAAATGTTACTAAACCCGTCGAAAGATTAAACAACCATGCATGAGCAGCACCTGTTAGGACGGGGTCCGACTGCCGATCAGTTTCAGTCATTCCACCAGGAAGGAGGTACACGGCTCGTGTTGTCTGCAGTCCAACAATGCCTAGACGAGTTTCAATGCCTAGACGGTCAATACCCCGGTTCGATCGCGTCCGCATTATTACTTTGTATCAGGAAGGGCTCTCAACAAGGGAAGTGTCCAGGCGTCTCAGAGTGAACCAGCTATGTTGTTCGGAAATGGAGGAGACACAGAGAGACAGGAACTGTTGATGACATGCCTCTCTCAGGCCGCCCAAGGGCTCCTACTGCATTGGATGACTGCTACCTACGGATTATGGCTCAGAGGAACCCTGACAGCAATGCCACCATGCTGAATAATGCTTTTCGTGCAGCAACGTTACGTCGTGTTAAGACTCAAACTGTGTGCAATAGTCTGCTTGATGCGCAATATCACTCCCGGCGTCCGTGGCGAAGTCCATCTCTGCAACCACGACACCATGCAGTGCGGTAGAAATGGGCCCACCAACGTGCCGAATGGACCGCTCAGGATTGGCATCACGTTCTCTTCACCGATGAATGTCGCATATGCCTTCAACCAGACAATCGTCGGAGACGTGTTTGGAGGCAACCCGTTCAGGCTGAACGCCTTAGACACACTGTCCAGCGAGTGCAGAAAGATGGAGGTTCCCTGATGTTTTGGGGTGGCATTATATGGGGCAAACATACGCTGCTGGTTGTCATGGAAGGCGCCGTAACGGCTGTATGATACGTGAATGCCATCCTCCGACCGATAGTGCAACCATATCGGCAGTATATTGGGGAGGCATTCGTCTTCATGGACGACAACATGGAGGACAATTAGCGTTTCCATCGTGCATATCTTGTGAATGATTTTCTTCAGGATAACGACATCGCTCGACTAGAGTGGCCAGCATGTTCTCCAGACAAGAACCCTATTGAACATGCCTGGAATAGATTGAAAAGTGCTGTTTCTGGACGACATGGCCCACAAACCACTCTGAGGGATCTACGCCAAATCGTCGTTGAGGAGTGGGACAATCTGGACCAACAGAACGTTGATGAACTTTTGGATAATATGCCACGACGAATACACGCATGCATCAATTCAATAGGACGTGCTACTGGGTATTAGAGGTACCGGTGTGTACAGCAATCTGAAAGTCTCGCTGTATGGTGGTACAGCATGCAATGTGTGGTTTTCGTGAGCAATAAAAAGAGCGTAAATGTTGTTTATGTTGATGTGTATTCCAATTTTCTGTACAGGTTCCGGAACTCTCGGAACCGAGGTGATTGAAAATTCGGTGATGAGTGTATAAAATGAAATTTCCTGCCCGATTCATTTATACGTATCGCCCAGCCTAAGCCGCTGAGGATAGAATGTAGTTTTCGAAATTATATTCCTCATGAGGTGAAATAGGGGATGAGATAATTCTTGAAAATTTTTCGCTTTTAAGGTAGTTTTGAAGATAGAACTAAGAAAATTGATGTTTGGTTTCTCGTTCAGAAATAAAAAATAATGCCTGTTTCAGCATTTAAGGAAATTCGAGCTCTAAGGGGGTGTAACAGAGGGTGAAAGTTTTTTAAAAATAAATCATTATGAAAGAACTCCTGAAGCACATGATTCCTCAGTTAGAAACAACAAAAAGTGAGTTATGCGGTCTGATATTTTCTCGGTGTATTAATAGCTTGTAGAATTCACGTCGTAATTTCTCCACGGTATTTCGACAGAGAGCACAGTGGCCGCACGGATAGCAATAGTAGCCGAGTGGTGAAGGAGGCAACGACCAGTATATACAGGGTGTTTCTCATTATGTTTAAAAACCTCAGAAGTGACGTGGGTGACACTGGAAAACTAATTTTAAATAAGACACAATGGGGCGCAAATGTCAGGAAATACCCCAAAGGTGGATGAAAAAAAAATGTTGAATATGTGACGTCACCAGATGACGTACCTCGCCACACGTACAGCGGTTGAGCGTACCGGCCTGCTGCACATGTTCATCCCAATCCAAGTAAAGCACTCACCGTGTTAGACAATGTACATTGTGTTAAGATTTTTTATTTTGTTTACTGGTATTACGGTCTCCGCTGGTTTATTGCGAAGTAGAGTACAACAAAAAGAAATTACCCTATTGCGCCATAAGTGAATTAGTATAGGGTTTAGAATTGTGTCATTACGTTTCCATTACTAAATAAGTCTAAACGAAAAAGAAGGGACAAAAGGAAAGAAACACAAACACAGAAACTTACTTGGCATTTGCAACAGATCACATTTACTAAAGGTGTGCGAAATTTTCACCGTTTGGTGAAATTATCTCGGCGGGACAGTGACGCCGCCATCGCGACCTTGGGACCCGGGGGCCCCCTTTTTTTTTATCAGTTGCTGACCCTCATGAATCGAAACATGACTGCGTCGCGTCGTTTCATGATTCGAGGGTCAGCAACTGATAAAAAAAAAGGGGCCCCCCGGGTCCCAAGGTCGCGATGGCGGCGTCACTGTCCCGCCGAGATAATTTGTCCTTTTAGGACAATTATCTGAGCAAGCACCCACGCCAGCAAAAGGTTGGCGCGTGTAAAACTTGTCTTTTAGGAGTGACAGCCCAACACGTGCTGTTCAATAACGTAATGTATATAAAAGGCGGCAATTATTTATTTATTTTAGTCAGCAAAATGTCTTGGGTAAATCAGTATTTAAGTACGGGCAACCATGGCTCTATACAATACGACGGAGGTGTTTTATATCCGGGACCAGAGGAAGACATTGAAATGGCGGAAAGAATTCCATTAACAAATGTTAATCGTTCATGTAGCAGTAATGATATTCGAACAGTGCAAAGAGAAGATGCTGCTAATCGTATACGGTATGGAGAAAATCCAGCATACGACGATTTGGATACGAGTGGCGAAACAGTTGAATTTGAACGTGTGCCAGAAACAAGGCCAGAAGAAAGTAATCAGGGAGTGCGGCGGCGCCGCCCAAATAGACCACGAAATCGTGGCCGAGGTCACCCGAGTGCAGATACAGCAACCGCTAGCGAAACAGTGCCCTTGTTATCTCAGAGTGTCACGGACGGGGCCGCAATTAGCACAGCTGGTGTTACGACTTCAGGGCAGATAGCGATAGCGGCTGGCGCGACGACTGCTGCCGCTGCAGGTGCTGCTTACGGTGTTAAAAAACTAGTTGAACGTGTACAGAAGAAAGGATATACTTTACCTGGTAGTGATTACGTAGGACCTGGAAATCCTATAAATATAGACGCACCGCGCAGTGGAGCAGATGCCATTGCTAAAGAGCACGACGTTGGATACGATAATTTGCTAAAGGAAGCAAGGGAACGACCATTTACAGAAGAAGAATTTAGACAACGAGTTCAACAATTGGATGCAAAAGCTATAATTGATTTTGCAATTGACTGGAGTCATACACGAAATTGGCATTCATTGGTTGGAAAGTACGGACTAAAATTGAAGACAGCTGTTGAACAACGCATCGGAAAAGCTTTGTACCCGCAACAACCGAATGCCGAAAAAACAGGTATGTAAATTTAATTTTTGTTGTTTATAATAATTTTTTGGTTACATTTTTTAACTGTAACGTTTCTTGCCTTCAGAATTATGAAATTCCACCGTGGGAACGGTCTAATTGGGAGTTTATGCATGAAGGCCAGAAACGGTATGCCTATGAACAATGGCTAATGTCTCGTGTTCGCCGTGGTTTGCCTATAGATCACGACCGCCCGTCAACATCTGGTTCAGCCTCTGGAACAAGTTCTGTAGACGAACATCACGTGGACGAAGAAGTATCACATAGCGAAGAAGACGAAGACGAAGAAGGACCAGAAGAACCACAACAACATTCTGAACCACAACGTTTAGTACCATACTCTGACAGTGACGAAGGTATGAGTTCGCCAATGCAGGTAGATTCAGGTAAACGACAGGCTGCAGCAGGTCAATCTGGTGGATCTAAGAAAAAAAAAACGTTAACAGGCACTGCAGCACCATCTGCTAATGTACTGGGTGATTCTCCTAATACTCGTGTTGATCCATTACCTGCTCCTTCTATATTAGATACCGGTAACATTACAAGATATCGCAAAGTTCATAGATTTTTCACATACGGATTAGCATACAAAGTGATTGAACATGAAAAAGCAGTATGTATGATTACTCCTTTAGCAGAAATTCCCGTTGATCGGCCATTTTTGTATATGACGCCTTCTGAATTCGATTTATTACCTGATGGTAGTAGAATTGTTCATTGTTCTGTAAAAGTAATTGCACGTAATCCTAGAATTGCTTTTCCGACTAATTCAAGTGATACAGAACTTGCAACATTAAATCAAAATAAGAATATGATTACAAGTGTGGGTATTAATTTGAAAATACCTGGTATTAATGTGAAGCCTACAGCATTTACTGCAAATGCACCTATGGAAACTACTTCCATAGATCATAAACGACAGTTTGATTCCATTTGGAAGTCATGGTATGGTTATAGAAATGATGAAGCAGACTTTCTTACAAAAGTGTCTGCACATCAATTTGGACAACCAGTTAATTTAAAATATTATTATGCGTGTGTTTCTAGCTCAAAAGATAAGGGTTTACATAATTGGGGTTGGAAATATGTACAGTCTTGTGTTTCTGAAGTAGATGCAGATGCACGGACAGGAAGTGTTATTGTTGACTATACGTATACACCAACATAAGGTTTTCTGAAAATTCCAAAAGTGGCTAATGTTGATATGTTTCCTATTACAACTACTGCTCAAAATGTAATTCAAAGGTATAATATTAATGCTGATAAGCACTGTAATCCTTTTATGTCATGTGATAGTTTTTCTTTAACCCCATTTGAACCAGCAAGAATGGAAGAACAGTTAGTAGGAGCAGTTACTCCCGTCACAAATGCAGAAGTATCAGGATATAATAATTAAATAGAAAAAGCTGATATTGCTTCTGCAGGGTACAATATTAGACTTCATGATACAAATGTTCAACCGAGCCTACATGTAGGCATTAATCCTACATATGCTTTAAGCACAAGTAGTTTAAATAGTGATGTTACAAAATATACTGATACTCAAATGTTGTTTGAAGTTATTGCAGAATGTTCAGTTTATGCAGATGGTCTAGAGACACATTACCCTAGAGCAACTGTATCAAATGATCAAGTTTCTGATATGATTTATATGTCTAATGTAAAAAGGAATGAGGAATCATCTGTTTATAAGGGTCAATATGAAATTAAACAAATGTAATTTGAAATGTAACAATTATACTTTATTTGTATTTGTTGTAATAATTGTCAATAAAATATACATTGTACAAATTCCTCTCTTTTATTTAATAATCAATATTATACATTTGAAGTAATTGAAAGAAAGCCAGAGGATACGGCTTTTTACAAGCATTTTTTAACTCATCAAACTTTTTCCACCTAATTGTACGTACAATTGTGCTTGCTCAGATAATTGTCCTAAAAGGACAAATTATCTCGGCGGGACAGTGACGCCGCCATCGCGACCTTGGGACCCGGGGGGCCCCTTTTTTTTTATCAGTTGCTGACCCTCATGAATCGAAACATGACTGCGTGGCGTCGTTTCATGATTCGAGGGTCAGCAACTGATAAAAAAAAAGGGGCCCCCCGGGCATAAACTGAACATTCTGCAATAACTTCAAACAACATTTGAGTATCAGTATATTTTGTAACATCACTATTTAAACTACTTGTGCTTAAAGCATATGTAGGATTAATGCCTACATGTAGGCTCGGTTGAACATTTGTATCATGAAGTCTAATATTGTACCCTGCAGAAGCAATATCAGCTTTTTCTATTTAATTATTATATCCTGATACTTCTGCATTTGTGACGGGAGTAACTGCTCCTACTAACTGTTCTTCCATTCTTGCTGGTTCAAATGGGGTTAAAGAAAAACTATCACATGACATAAAAGGATTACAGTGCTTATCAGCATTAATATTATACCTTTGAATTACATTTTGAGCAGTAGTTGTAATAGGAAACATATCAACATTAGCCACTTTTGGAATTTTCAGAAAACCTTATGTTGGTGTATACGTATAGTCAACAATAACACTTCCTGTCCGTGCATCTGCATCTACTTCAGAAACACAAGACTGTACACATTTCCAACCCCAATTATGTAAACCCTTATCTTTTGAGCTAGAAACACACGCATAATAATATTTTAAATTAACTGGTTGTCCAAATTGATGTGCAGGCACTTTTGTAAGAAAGTCTGCTTCATCATTTCTATAACCATACCATGACTTCCAAATGGAATCAAACTGTCGTTTATGATCTATGGAAGTAGTTTCCATAGGTGCATTTGCAGTAAATGCTGTAGGCTTCACATTAATACCAGGTATTTTCAAATTAATAACCACACTTGTAATCATATTCTTATTTTGATTTAATGTTGCAAGTTCTGTATCACTTGAATTAGTCGGAAAAGCAATTCTAGGATTACGTGCAATTACTTTTACAGAACAATGAACAATTCTACTACCATCAGGTAATAAATCGAATTCAGAAGGCGTCATATACAAAAATGGCCGATCAACGGGAATTTCTGCTAAAGGAGTAATCATACATACTGCTTTTTCATGTTCAATCACTTTGTATGCTAATCCGTATGTGAAAAATCTATGAACTTTGCGATATCTTGTAATGTTACTGGTATCTAATATAGAAGGAGCAGGTAATGGATCAACATGAGTATTAGGAGAATCACCCAGTACATTAGCAGATGGTGCTGCAGTGCCTGTTAACGTTTTTTTTTTCTTAGATCCACCAGATTGACCTGCTGCAGCCTGTCGTTTACCTGAATCTACCTGCATTGGCGAACTCATACCTTCGTCACTGTCAGAGTATGGTACTAAACGTTGTGGTTCAGAATGTTGTTGTGGTTCTTCTGGTCCTTCTTCGTCTTCGTCTTCTTCGCTATGTGATACTTCTTCGTCCACGTGATGTTCGTCTACAGAACTTGTTCCAGAGGCTGAACCAGATGTTGACGGGCGGTCGTGATCTATAGGCAAACCACGGCGAACACGAGACATTAGCCATTGTTCATAGGCATACCGTTTCTGGCCTTCATGCATAAACTCCCAATTAGACCGTTCCCACGGTGGAATTTCATAATTCTGAAGGCAAGAAACGTTACAATTAAAAAATGTAACCAAAAAATTATTATAAACAACAAAAATTAAATTTACATACCTGTTTTTTCGGCATTCGGTTGTTGCGGGTACAAAGCTTTTCCGATGCGTTGTTCAACAGCTGTCTTCAATTTTAGTCCGTACTTTCCAACAAATGAATGCCAATTTCGTGTATGACTCCAGTCAATTGCAAAATCAATTATAGCTTTTGCATCCAATTGTTGAACTCGTTGTCTAAATTCTTCTTCTGTAAATGGTCGTTCCCTTGCTTCCTTTAGCAAATTATCGTATCCAACGTCGTGCTCTTTAGCAATGGCATCTGCTCCACTGCGCGGTGCGTCTATATTTATAGGATTTCCAGGTCCTACGTAATCACTACCAGGTAAAGTATATCCTTTCTTCTGTACACGTTCAACTAGTTTTTTAACACCGTAAGCAGCACCTGCGGCGGCAGCAGTCGTCGCGCCAGCCGCTATCGCTATCTGCCCTGAAGTCGTAACACCAGCTGTGCTAATTGCGGCCCCGTCCGTGACACTCTGAGATAACAAGGGCACTGTTTCGCTAGCGGTTGCTGTATCTGCACTCGGGTGACCTCGGCCACGATTTCGTGGTCTATTTGGGCGGCGCCGCCGCACTCCCTGATTACTTTCTTCTGGCCTTGTTTCTGGCACACGTTCAAATTCAACTGTTTCGCCACTCGTATCCAAATCGTCGTATGCTGGATTTTCTCCATACCGTATACGATTAGCAGCATCTTCTCTTTGCACTGTTCGAATATCATTACTGCTACGTGAACGATTAACATTTGTTAACGGAATTCTTTCCGCCATTTCAATGTCTTCCTCTGGTCCCGGATATAAAACACCTCCGTCGTATTGTATAGAGCCATGGTTGCCCGTACTTAAATACTGATTTACCCAAGACATTTTGCTGACTAAAATAAATAAATAATTGCCGCCTTTTATATACATTACGTTATTGAACAGCACGTGTTGGGCTGTCACTCCTAAAAGACAAGTTTTACACGCGCCAACCTTTTGCTGGCGTGGGTGCTTGCTCAGATAATTGTCCTAAAAGGACAAATTATCTCGGCGGGACAGTGACGCCGCCATCGTGACCTTGGGACCCGGGGGGCCCCTTTTTTTTTATCAGTTGCTGACCCTCATGAATCGAAACATGACTGCGTCGCGTCGTTTCATGATTCGAGGGTCAGCAACTGATAAAAAAAAAGGGGCCCCCCGGGTCCCAAGGTCAGGGTAAGCAACTGATAAAAAAAAGGGGCCCCCCGGGTCCCAAGGTCGCGATGGCGGCGTCACTGTCCCGCCGAGATAATTTGTCCTTTTAGGACAATTATCTGAGCAAGCACCCACGCCAGCAAAAGGTTGCCCGACACGTGATGTTCAATAGCGTAATGTATATAAAAGGTGGTAATAATTTATTTTTGCGTTAATACGCCATTATTCAGAAGTGTACATTGTGGTGGAGCATTAGATGCTGTAAGTGACTCAGAGGAGGAAGATGTTGATTTTGCTGATATTTTGTTAAGTCATGATGATGTCATGGTGATGTCCTTGATGGCACTGACCTTACGTAATATTACGTCTTTAGCTCATTGTCATATCATTGACAGATTTTTCCTCTTGTTCCCTCCTCTGACGTACTTGATGGGACTAACCTTACATAATATGACTTCTTTTGCTCATTGTGATATCATTGACAGATTTTTCCTCTTGTCCCCTCCTAAGTGACATTGAATTTTTTCATATATTCTGCATGTATAAAGAACATCAGAGATGTGTGAATGACATCACTTTTCTGTAATTACACAACTCAATATGGCACAACGTGCCATTGCTAATGAGCTTCATCGTAGTGCTCGAAAAGTGTATCCTAGGTGGACAGTTATTACCAAAGGACTTGATGACTTGCAACAAGCTGATTTAGTGGAAATGAGTGCATATTCTAAATACAATTCAGGTAAAATATACTAACACTGATTGATGTGTACTCGAAATATGCTTGGGCAGTTGCTTTAAAGACCAAGTCTGGAGATGAAGTTACAAAAGCTATTAAAAAATTGTACAAACATAGTGAGAGAGTACCTGCATTTTTACGAACAGATTTTGGGAAAGAATTCTATAATTCAAAATTTAAAATGTTAATGATGCGACTTAACATCCATCATTATTTTACATATTCCAATCTGAAGGCTTCAGTTGTTGAACGTTTCAGCAGAACATTAAAAGGACTAACGTTTAAAGAATTTACAGCTACAGGCTCTTACAGGTGGATTAACATTCTACCACATTTAATTGATAAATATAATAGAACAAAGCATTCCACAATTACGATGTGACCCTGCGATGTTAATGATAATCACCTCTTATCCACAGTATATAATGAAATACGTATCATAGACAAATCAAAGCAGAAATTTAAAGTAGGAGAGTTCGTAAGAATCAGTAAAAGAAAGCCATTTTTGATAAAGGATACACACCAAATTGGTCTACAGAAATATTTAAGATAATTGGGGTCCAAGAAACAAATCCTAGGACACACACTCTGCAAGATTTTGAACTAAATAATATTGCTGGTGCGTTTTATGGTCATGAATTACAGAAAACAAAATACCCCAATACTTATCTGGTAGAGAAAGTATTGTACAGGAAAGGAAATAAGGCATTTCTGAAATGGTTAGGTTTTGATAGAAAACATAACAGTTGAATTACAGTAACATAAAATGTAATTTTATTATATAAAATTATTGTTATTTTTAAAGAATTATATAAAAATTACAGTTATGTTTTAAAGATATACCAAACGAACAACTGCTTCTTCAAGTTCCTTATAGTTATACCACAGATGCACACCATCACACAACACATCAGGAATTTTAAAGCATTTACAAAAAAGGCGTGTATACTAGGAAATGAAAATAAGCTTCACAGTTTTCACATGATTCACAATTGTCTAACAGATCACACTTGCCAGCTTTTGTGAGGGTCCATTACACTCTTTACTCCACACTGTTTGGCATAATTAATTAAGTAGTACCCTTTGTACCACTTCACCAGCAGATTTGTATTCAATTTCGCAGTTACTGGTTGGTACCTGCCAATACCATTCAGCTTACGTAGAGCATGTAGTGAAGGGCAGCCTTTCTCCTCCACATTAGTTATTAGGCAGTCAGGTAAGAACTCTCTTACCCATTTCACTTTTTCAGTACCTTTAACAAGTACAGTGCAGTTTGTTGGTACCATTGATTTGATGGAGTTTAATGCACTATCCAGCGAGACTCCAACTGAATTAATGTTGTAGTGGTGATGGTTCTCTGCCAACCGTTTTGCTGATTCGATATCAAGTTCGTAATACGGTGTTGTACATTGAAGAATGTAACTTCCAGAGGCAAACACTGTTCCATCATCGCACAGCAATTGGAATGCTAAGTCCTTAGGAACAAATTCATTCGCACATGTCTTGAAGCCTTGACAGTCGAAGATTACAGTATACATCTTGAAAGAAGGTTACACACACACACACTTGCTGCTGCTGCTCGTAGATGTCGACGTTATCGGTTCAGAGGACATGATGTGTTGAGCTCCAAATCACCCCCCTTATGTACTAAAATTCGGGTACAGCCGGTTAAAACAACTCCTGTTATCAACACGTGTCAGGCAACCTTTTGCTGGCGTGGGTGCTTGCTCAGATAATTGTCCTTAAAGGACAAATTATCTCGGCGGGACAGTGACGCCGCCATCGCGACCTTGGGACCCGGGGGGCCCCTTTTTTTTTATCAGTTGCTTACCCTCATGAATCAAAACATGACTGCGTCGCGTCGTTTCATGATTTGAGGGTCAGCAACTGATAAAAAAAAAGGGGCCCCCCGGGTCCCAAGGTCGCGATGGCGGCGTCACTGTCCCACCGAGATAATTTGTCCTTTTAGGACAATTATCTGAGCAAGCACCCACGCCAGCAAAAGGTTGGCGCGTGTAAAACTTGTCTTTTTGGAGTGACAGTCATGTGGGTATTGATAACGGAAATTGTTTAGTATATAAGTCATGTTTCGATTCATGAGGGTCAGCAACTGATAAAAAAAAAGGGGCCCCCCGGGTCCCAAGGTCGCGATGGCGGCGTCACTGTCCCGCCGAGATAATTTGTCCTTTTAGGACAATTATCTGAGCAAGCACCCACGCCAGCAAAAGGTTGGCGCGTGTAAAACTTGTCTTTTAGGAGTGACAGCCCAACACGTGCTGTTCAATAACGTAATGTATATAAAAGGCGGCAATTATTTATTTATTTTAGTCAGCAAAATGTCTTGGGTAAATCAGTATTTAAGTACGGGCAACCATGGCTCTATACAATACGACGGAGGTGTTTTATATCCGGGACCAGAGGAAGACATTGAAATGGCGGAAAGAATTCCATTAACAAATGTTAATCGTTCACGTAGCAGTAATGATATTCGAACAGTGCAAAGAGAAGATGCTGCTAATCGTATACGGTATGGAGAAAATCCAGCATACGACGATTTGGATACGAGTGGCGAAACAGTTGAATTTGAACGTGTGCCAGAAACAAGGCCAGAAGAAAGTAATCAGGGAGTGCGGCGGCGCCGCCCAAATAGACCACGAAATCGTGGCCGAGGTCACCCGAGTGCAGATACAGCAACCGCTAGCGAAACAGTGCCCTTGTTATCTCAGAGTGTCACGGACGGGGCCGCAATTAGCACAGCTGGTGTTACGACTTCAGGGCAGATAGCGATAGCGGCTGGCGCGACGACTGCTGCCGCCGCAGGTGCTGCTTACGGTGTTAAAAAACTAGTTGAACGTGTACAGAAGAAAGGATATACTTTACCTGGTAGTGATTACGTAGGACCTGGAAATCCTATAAATATAGACGCACCGCGCAGTGGAGCAGATGCCATTGCTAAAGAGCACGACGTTGGATACGATAATTTGCTAAAGGAAGCAAGGGAACGACCATTTACAGAAGAAGAATTTAGACAACGAGTTCAACAATTGGATGCAAAAGCTATAATTGATTTTGCAATTGACTGGAGTCATACACGAAATTGGCATTCATTTGTTGGAAAGTACGGACTAAAATTGAAGACAGCTGTTGAACAACGCATCGGAAAAGCTTTGTACCCGCAACAACCGAATGCCGAAAAAACAGGTATGTAAATTTAATTTTTGTTGTTTATAATAATTTTTTGGTTACATTTTTTAATTGTAACGTTTCTTGCCTTCAGAATTATGAAATTCCACCGTGGGAACGGTCTAATTGGGAGTTTATGCATGAAGGCCAGAAACGGTATGCCTATGAACAATGGCTAATGTCTCGTGTTCGCCGTGGTTTGCCTATAGATCACGACCGCCCGTCAACATTTGGTTCAGCCTCTGGAACAAGTTCTGTAGACGAACATCACGTGGACGAAGAAGTATCACATAGCGAAGGCCACATCTCTATACGCCCAAGCCAAACCGTTACACGTACGACGAATAAATCTGTTTCCTAAATATCGTGGACGCTACCCGGCCGGTTACCCGAGAATTTTACTAAAAAAGGTGTTTCAGTGTTATTGGAAATTCAGCCTCTAAGGGGGTGAAATAGGAGTGAAACGTTTTGTGAAAATATTACACTATGAACGTATTTTTAAAGATTAATCTATGAAAATCTGTATCTTTTACGGAAATATCACGACAAGAACACGAAAGGTAGGATCAACAAAAACCTCCAAGTCCAGCTACAAGAAGCCTGTTTGGTCATAAATATATTCGGAAAAGATAGTGCTTCTATGCCCTTAATTAGTGTGAAATGTTTAGAAGGTGTTGCAATTTGTGAACTAAATCGAAAAACTATTTAACAGTCACCACGACAAATCGGCTTTGACAGAATTGCGAAGAAGAAGAAACGGCCCTTCAACTAATTAATTTTTCAGTAGGCTTAATGTATGTTTATAAAATTGTTTTTGTTGCAATTACGACACAAATGGGAGGGGAGCAGCGGGCACTAAGCTAGTGTTTTGTATGTTGTAAGTATAGTGAGTACAATCACTTATTACTTTCAAATAGTAAACTGTATTAATGAATGAACGATAGCTGAAATCATGCTTCTTGTATTCAAACACGGATATAAATAAAGATTAATGTCGTTTGACTAGGGCCTCTCGTCGGGTAGACCGTTCGTCGGGTGCATGTCTTTCGATTTGATGCCGCTTCGGCGACTTGCGCGTCGATGGGGATGAAATGATGATGATTAGAACAACGCAACACCCAGTCCCTGAACAGAGAAAATCTCCAACCCAGCCGAGAATCGAAGCCGGGTCCTTAGGATTGATATTCTGTCGCGCTGACCTCTCAGCTACCGAGGGCGGACAACACGAATACGAAATGTGTACATGTCTTCTCACAGAACCTCAGAATGTCATAAGTAATGCAGCGTAACACAGCAAGGCAGATTTTGATTGATACGAAACCTGTATTCTTCTCTTATTTACAGTTAATTAATTTCAAATGGAATCTACCACATTAAGAATTCGTAACAGACAAAGTGCATTTAATCATTAGAATATGGAACATTTCTGTACACATGTAACAAAAAATACAATTACAAAAAGATCACCGAGATAAACCGCCTCTGCTGTGTTTTGAAAGAGCCGAGAGGAGCCTGCATGTTTGATGTGTCATTTGCAATAATTCAGAGCATTAAAAGCGGAAGGGCGGGAACTGTACGCCAGTACACAATACTGCGACTCTACACTGGGTGGTACTATGCCGTCTGTAAGTCGAGGTTAGCTTTCCACGACTATAGAGGTGATCGACACTCAGAGAAGGAACGGAACTGGTGTGGCGGTGCGGTAAAAAGATTGGAAATCGTTCCTCCGAACAAGCCTTGGTGTACGTGTTGCGCGCCAGGTAGCCTCGTAACACATCGAATAAAGCGCCGACGATCGGTTAGGTTATATAATCACTTTTTAGAGCTGTTGAGGTTCTACACAACTGCGGTCTGCCGTTGGATAGTTGGAAATCATTAGAGACGAATCACATCTCCTTAGATCCAGGTAACTTTTTTATGCTGCACTTGGCTCTTCTCTTGGAAAACAATCCAGAAGAGGTGCAAGGACGCCACAGACTGCTACGCTTGCGAATAAAGCTTAGCTTACTATCCGGATTCCGTCACTAGAATTGTTTTGGCCGGTTGAGCAAAATTTATTTAATCTTCTGCACAGGAAGCATTTCCTTTGCCAAGAGTTAGAATTAGCGAGTGCGGAAGTAAATAGAAATAGGGAGGGTAGGTTTATATATACAATCAGACGACGTGTAAACTGTTTTGTAATGTGCTAGTAGTTCTGATATTTTCTACAATAATTTTAACATTTTTCTTAAATTAGCTGGATGGTGCTTCTTGGTCGCAATCTGACTGGGAATTTAGCTCTCTCAGTTACTGTCATCGGCTAATTTGGAACGCTTACGTGACTTTAAATATGAAATCATCTGAACGTGATGTGACGTGATGTGATCTGTGTCACGGAGAAAGCTCTGTACAAAACAACATTATCCGTATTAGGGAGAAGCGTTTGCTGATTGTTAATTTTATAAATTGCATGGAACACGCTGGTTTTAAACTTCCGCCCAAAATTGTCGGTGAGAAGCTTGTCTTACGTTAACAAGGGCAAGTTCACCTAAGAGCAGTATTGCGGAACCTGAGATTGTTTTGTGTTTACTCAAGTTGTTCTCTTACCTACTGATGTATTTCGTTGAGTACGTCGATGTTAAAATAGTAAAAATAGTAGTAATAATAATAATACGGTTACATAATATATCGGTAAGTGATCGATAATTCTCTTTGGGGCTGTAATGAATACAGCTGTTCTCACGTTGTTTGTGATCGTTGATATCGCTGTACGTGAAATGACACAGTAAATCTGTACCACAGTGGCCCACGTACGAAATTTTCACACTAGTTTCAGTGTGAATGTAAAAAGAGTAACTTCAACAAGTTAGTTACGCATGCATAACGTTGTGATTGTCATATATGACCGACATCGGTGCCTCTGTGGATGCTTGTCAGTCCAGCTATATAATGCGTGTTATTTACATATAATACACATACTCGCGTGCCTATTTAATTCAGTATTAAAGCACTTTTGTATAATACAACACAAACCAAGGTTTGTCTAGCAAGTGCCTATTTCCGTTTATACGATTTCAATGGTGCAAGATGTACGAAATTCTGAGAATAGGGACAAACTATAGGGGAAGCCTTGTAATATACAATATGTACAAGAATAAAGAAGGAACAGTAACTGGAAGATCAAGAACGAAGACCTAGAATTAAAAAGTGTGTAAGGCAGGGATATAGTGTTTCGCCCCTACTGTTCAATCTATACATCGAAGAAGGGATGACGAAAATAAAAGAAAGGTTGGAGAATTGGGACTAAAATTGAAAGTGAAATGATAGCAGTGATACAATTCGTTGATAACGTTGCTGTCATCAGTGAAAGTGAACAAGAATTACAGGATCTGTAGAACTGAATGAACAGTTTACTGAAACAGTTTATTGAAACAGTTTAATAACTACAGAATATGGATGGAGAATAAATGGAAGAACATTATGACTAGTAGCAGAAATGAGAACAATGAGAAACCTAACACCAGAATTGGGGATCACGAAGTAGACTGAGTTAAGGAATTCTAATAGATAGGAATTAAAATTACCCATGGTGGAAGGTGCAAGGAGGACATAAGTATACTAGCACTGGCAAAAAGGCATTCCTGGCTAAGCTAGTATCAAACAGTCTTAATTTGAGGAAGAAATTTCTGAGAATGTTTTTTTGGAGAACACAATTGCACGGTGGTGAAACATGGATTGTGTTTGTGTGTGTGTGTGTGTGTGTGTGTGTGTGTGTGTGTGTGTGCGTCTCTAGTAAATCATGGGGTACTCCTAAAAGAAGTGACAAGGAAGTCCTGATACTTTCAAGGTATCCGAAACGTATAGTTCTAATGTCCCAGAGACACAATTTGAAAATGCGATATGGCTCGAAAATTAATCACACGACAAACATGCATTCACAAATTTCGTGCAACGAAAAATAATGGACATGCATATCTAATAATGATATACTGAACTATGAGTCTATTGCTTCATAAAGGCAATAGGTTACATTGCTCATGTGTTAGATTTATAGCGTTCAACTGTTCAAAGAGACTGTCTCCTCGTTTGTGTAAGCAGAGATTTGAAACACAGAAAAAGCAGCTTCAAGTCAGAGAGAACTTTAAATCCTCATTCTTCTTCCTCCATAACGTCGTAACAGTGAGTTAGATTGCTAGCAAAATACCTTGCGAATAGCAGTAAGAACAGCAATACATGTTAACCTACCTATATCAGCTCCTGAAACCTAACAGTATACAGAGAAGTATTAATTGCTACCAATATTGCTTAGGTGCAGCTCAACTGGTGATCGTCTATCCACCATAGCGCAAGCCAGTCGTGTAGTGACATTACGTAAATAACAGGATGGCACCCAACGAACATGACACACTCGCGTGGCTAAACACAAAGAAAAGGTTCGTGGTAAAATGAAACCTAGAGAAGTGAATTAACAAAAAGAATATTATCACTGAAAACAAGATAACTTTATAACCGCGCAGCTATATTTCAAACTACAACTGCCAGATTAAGACTTACAAGCAGAAGTAACGTCGTCTTCGCAACCATTAATTCTTACTAAATGGTCTTTATCCTTCAGGAGAGGGTAATATCCTGGAATTTACAAAGTTACGAACTCAAACAAAAAGCTGTGAGTACCGGGCGTGAGTCGTGCTTCGGTAGCTCAGTTGGTAGAGCACTTGCCCGCGAAAGGCAAAGGTCCCGAGTTCGAGTCTCGGTCGGGCACACAGTTTTAATCTGCCAGGAAGTTTCATATCAGCGCACACTCCGCTGCAGAGTGAAAATCTCATTCTGGAAACATCCCCCAGGCTGTGGCTAAGCCATGTCTCCGCAATATCCTTTCTTTCAGGAGTGCTAGTTCTGCAAGGTTCGCAGGAGAGCTTCTGTAAAGTTTGGAAGGTAGGAGGCGAGGTACTGCCAGAAGTAAAGCTGTGAGTACCGGGCGTGAGTCGTGCTTCGGTAGCTCAGTTGGTAGAGCACTTGCCCGCGAAGGCAAAGGTCCCGAGTTCGAGTCTCAGTCGGGCACACAGTTTTAATCTGCCAGGAAGTTTCAAACAAAATAATATGGATGCTATAATCAAGCGTCCAGTGAGTTGTGGGTAAGCAACTTATGACCTACTATTTTACTGCACGTAAACTCACGATACGATACCTACTTGTGTAGTGGTCTTAATGAAGCAAAGTAAAATTAACCTGGAAACGAAAACTAACGTTCATTGAGGCAAATAAATTAGAATGGCATGAGCCGATTCCTTATGCATTGCAGTATCTGCACATCAGCATGAGTAGTCGTCTTCTCAACATCAGATCTCAGCACAGACACTTCTGCTTCACAAAAGATCCACTGAATAGCGAAAATAAAATAATGGTGCATACTCTCCAGACTTCAGGAGAAAGAAAACTGGCGTTCTACGGATCGGAGCGTGGAATGTCAGATCCCTTAATCGGGCGGTAGGTTAGAAAATTTAAAAAGGGAAATAGATAGGTTAAAGTTAGATATAGTTGGAATTAGTGAAGTTCGGTGGCAGGAGGAACAAGACTTTTGGTCAGGTGATTACAGGGTTATAAATACAAAATCAAATAGGGGTAATGCAGGAGTAGGTTTAATAATGAATAAAAAATAGGAGTGCGGGTTAGCTACTACAAACAGCATAGTGAACGCATTATTGTGGCCAAGATAGACACAAAGCCCATGCCTACTACAGTAGTACAAGTTTATACGCCAACTAGCTCTGCAGATGATGAAGAAATTGATGAAATGTATGACGAGATAAAAGAAATTATTCACGTAATGAAGGGAGACGAAAATTTAATAGTCATGGGTTACTGGAATTCGTCAGTAGGAAAAGGGAGAGAAGGAAACATAGTAGGTGAATATGGATTGGGGGGAAGAAATGAAAGAGGAAGCCGCCTTGTAGAATTTTGCACAGAGCATAACTTAATCATAGCTAACACTTGGTTCAAGAATCATAAAAGAAGGTTGTATACCTGGAAGAATCCTGGAGATACTAAAAGGTATCAGATAGATTATATAATGGTAAGACAGAGATTTAGGAACCAGGTTTTAAATTGTAAGACATTTCCAGGGGCAGATGTGGATTCTGACCACAATATATTGGTTATGAACTGCAGATTGAAACTGAAGAAACTGCAAAAAGGTGGGAATTTAAGGAGATGGGACCTGGATAAACTGAAAGAACCAGAGGTTGTAGAGAGTTTCAGGGAGAGCATAAGGGAACAATTGACAGGAATGGGGAAAAGAAATACAGTAGAAGAAGAATGGGTAGCTCTGAGGGATGAAGTAGTGAAGGCAGCAGAGGATCAAGTAGGTAAAAAGACGAGGGCTAATAGAAATCCTTGGGTAACAGAAGAAATATTGAATTTAATTGATGAAAGGAGAAAATATAAAAATGCAGTAAATGAAGCAGGCAAAAAGGAATACAAACGTCTCAAAAATGAGATCGACAGGAAGTGCAAAATGGCTAAGCAGGGATGGCTAGAGGACAAATGTAAGGATGTAGAGTCTTGTCTCACTAGGGGTAAGATAGATACTGCCTACAGGAAAATTAAAGAGACCTTTGGAGAGAAGAGAACCACTTGTATGAATATCAAGAGCTCAGATGGCAACCCAGTTCTAAGCAAAGAAGGGAAGGCAGAAAGGTGGAAGGAGTATATAGAGGGTTTATACAAGGGCGATGTACTTGAGGACAATATTATGGAAATGGAAGAGGATGTAGATGAAGATGAAATGGGAGATAAGATACGGCGTGAAGAGTTTGACAGAGCACTGAAAGACCTGAGTCGAAACAAGGCCCCGGGAGTAGACAACATTCCATTAGAACTACTGATGGCCTTGGGAGAGCCAGTCATGACAAAACTCTACCATCTGGTGAGCAAGATGTATGAGACAGGCGAAGTATCCACAGGCTTCAAGAAGAATATAATAATTCCAATCCCAAAGAAAGCAGGTGTTGACAGATGTGAAAATTACCGAACTATCAGTTTAATAAGTCACAGCTGCAAAATACTAACTCGAATTCTTTACAGACGAATGGAAAAACTGGTAGAAGCGGACCTCGGGGAAGATCAGTTTGGATTCCGTAGAAATGTTGGAACACGTGAGGCAATACTAACCTTACGACTTATCTTAGAAGAAAGATTAAGAAAAGACAAACCTACGTTTCTAGCATTTGTAGACTTAGAGAAAGCTTTTGACAACGTTAACTGGAATACTCACTTTCAAGTTCTGAAGGTGGCAGGGGTAAAATACAGGGAGCGAAAGGGTATTTACAATTTGTACAGAAACCAGATGGCAGTTATAAGAGTCGAGGGGCATGAAAGGGAAGCAGTGGTTGGGAAAGGAGTAAGACAGGGTTGTAGCCTCTCCCCGATGTTATTCAATCTGTATATTGAGCAAGCAAAAGAAAAATTCGGAGTAGGTATTAAAATTCATGGAGAAGAAGTAAAAACTTTGAGGTTCGCCGATGACATTGTAATTCTGTCAGAGACAGCAAAGGACTTGGAAGAGCAGTTGAACGGAATGGACAGTGTCTTGAAAGGAGGATATAAGATGAACATCAACAAAAGCAAAACGAGGATAATGGAATGTAGTCAAATTAAATCTGGTGATGCTGAGGGGATTAGATTAGGAAATGAGACACTTAAAGTAGTAAAGGAGTTTTGCTATTTAGGGAGCAAAATAACTGATGATGGTCGAAGTAGAGAGGATATAAAATGTAGACTGACAATGGCAAGGAAATCGTTTCTGAAGAAGAGAAATTAACATCGAGTATAGATTTAAGTGTCAGGAAGTCGTTTCTGAAAGTGTTTGTATGGAGTGTAGCCATGTATGGAAGTGAAACATGGACAATAACCAGTTTGGACAAGAAGAGAATAGAAGCTTTTGAAATGTGGTGCTACAGAAGAATGCTGAAGATAAGGTGGGTAGATCACGTAACTAATGAGGAGATATTGAATAGGATTGGGGAGAAGAGAAGTTTGTGGCACAACTTGACTAGAAGAAGGGATCGGCTGGTAGGACATGTTTTGAGGCATCAAGGGATCACAAATTTAGCATTGGAGGGCAGCGTGGAGGGTAAAAATCGTAGAGAGAGACCAAGAGATCAATACACTAAGCAGATTCAGAAGGATGTGGGTTGCGGTAGGTACTGGGAGATGAAGAAGCTTGCACAGGATAGAGTAGCATGGAGAGCTGCATCAAACCAGTCTCAGGACTGAAGACCACAACAACAACAACTCTCCAGACAAACAGAACCACATCGGTGGCAAGCCGTGAACGGCGCTCATTGGTCGAAAGCAAAAGCCCACTCCACATTCCAATAGTGACCAAGCAGAGATGTTACTGCAGAGCTTGTATCGATTAATCGAAACTTATTATAGCAGTCTCTCTCAGAGTTTATCCAGGAAATAATGGAAGGCTGTGAAAGTGCCTATTAAACAGGGGGCACCTTTCACTGTGAGCGCATTGTCAAGAATCCAGAAACAGGAAGGGAGATACACTAGGAATTAACCTCCCATGGGTGACGAGGTGTTTTGGTACGGAGAACAAACTTGAACTGACGAAAGGTGAGGAAGGTATTCCCCTGTGTCATCCTGGAATTTACAGTAAATGATTTAGGGAAGCCGCAGCCACTCTCTCAAACACTACGTCACCTAGGTCAGTGAATTCCAGGCATTAGCACGACCATATGTTACAGTACTGAATCATACTTATCAAACAGAATGCAAAAAGTGGTGGTGAATAATTCAAGAAATGTTGGAAAGATCGAAAATTTTAGTAACAGGGAATAAATCACAAACGGTGTCCGACAGGTTTCAAATTTGGGTCCACTCCGATTCTTTATATATGTTAATGATCCTCCACCAAACATTTAACAAGCAGAATAGGTAGTTTTTGCAAACGATACAAGCAATTTAATAAAACCTGTTCGTGACAAAGAAACGAAACAGATTGTTAATGATGTTTTTCAGAGAGTTATTAAGCCGCTTTCTGAAAATGGAGCGTCACTTAATCTTGGCAAAACACGTTGTATCCACATTTTCGGTACGTCGTGTCTTGCAACTCTCAAATATTGAAGAAAAGGCATTATAACACTATAGCTGCTGTTTAATTACTAGTTTCTGGCTTTGCCGATTTTCACGAGCCGCATATATGTGTTTAACATATGGTTGGTGTGGACGGTTCTGTTAACGTCAACACACATATATGTTTATTATCCAGCATAATATGACCCATGTGACCTACGATAAATAAGCCAGAGTGGTTCCGGCGTAATCCAGTAAGAACAAATTCTCCATTGTGTACATAATACTGTTGTCACGTGGATGATAACGTGCTGGACAATAAAGATAGGAGATACATTTCCGTGCGGTGATATAAATAGGACAATCCATACCAACCATAACTTAAATACATATACGTGAATTGTGATAATGGGCAGAGCCCGGCATTAGTCAGCCAGTAAATAAACAGCAGCTTCGGTGTTAAAATGTTTTTTTCTTCAGCACATGAACAGCAGTCAGTAAATATAGGAGAGAATGTTCGAAATTTTTGGGTTGATGGAAATTTGAACAGGAAGAAGCATTTTACTGAGCTTCCCCAACAGTTAAGTTCAGCTTCTTTTACCTTTCGTACAATTGCTAGTCTTCGAAACAAACGAATCAACTTTTTTACATATTTTGCATATTTATATTCAATAAAGTCATATGGGATAATTTTCTGGGATAACTCATCACTTAGAGAGAAAGTGCTGATTGCACAAAAGCAAGCAGTCGGAATATAGCGTGGTGTTCCTGTGCGGTCGTCATGTAGCTACTACCTCTCGAAGAAATCAGGCATTTTAACTGCTCCATCGTAATACATACACAATAGTGAAATACTTCATAAATATTCCATTACAATTTGAGAAGAATAGTGATATGTACACCTACAACACACTAGAGGAGAAATGATCCTTATAACCCACAGTTAAAGGTTTCAGTGGCTCAGAAATGAGTTCACTGCGCGGCAACAAAAACTTACGATCATTTTCCAATGACATATGATGTGTGACAAATTGCAAAGCAAGCTTTAAACCTATCGTCAAATCATAACTCCTTCTATTTCAACCATGAATTTCTATTTAAGAGCTGGTAGCCTGTAAGAAATCTAGCTGTTATATGTTGTTACATGAGTTGGACTAAAGAATAATGTGTTCATTAATGTACTCTAAAAATTATGCATATCTTGTACATTGACTAGTTCCACATCATTTCAATAAAACAATCGTTCAGATAATCTATAGGAACATGTAACTAACTAAGTAAACCAACTATTCACACTTTTTTCTTAACTGAAAAAATTTCGCAGCAAGAACTTCAGTGCTGAGTACAAACGATTTATATTTGTAGTTTGCGGAAAACAGGCGAGCATCATCGAAATAGTAACCTGTATATGACGTGTCACCAGATTCGCCCATCGATTGTCCACCGCACACGACAGAAGGCTGAAACAGAAAAACGTAAGCTATTTGTGAATATTTACGGTACGTCAAGAATCTACTCAAGAGCAGTTTTGCCTGTCGTTTCCATGTTTACTGAGTGACGTAACCCTGTTTCTGTATCAACAGCATAACGAGGAACTAGTTTTTGCGTGTTTGTATGCGTTATTATTATGCTGTAATTAGCACGGGAACTCAAGGATATATACGTTAATGGGAAAAGGGGACTTGAAGGCAGCGATACCACCCTGTTGTGACTATCTGAGCTGCAAGCTATTTTCAGTAGTGACGTGGACCATGGGGTTCCTACACCTGTGACGATAACGTCTGCACGACCACTGACTCCAAAAAGAAACGGGAGTGGGAGCGGGAATTAAAGACGAGCTACAGAGGTGCAGCAGTCGCAGCGGAACAAAAGAGCAAACAACACGGTGAGCTGAGCAGTGCACAGGAGTGCACAGTGTCGCCAACCCTTGCATCTAGACTACTATACAATGGTGGATCTACCACTGAACAAGCTAGTGTCATGTACTTTCAGTACCTTACGACGTAATGTTATCACAAGTTAAGAGATATTCGTTGCTGGAAGTTATACATAGAGGGTATTTTAAAAAGGATGACCTGATATTTGCCGCTAGTAATTACGAAACATGGAATGTGTCGGCAAGAAAATGTGGGTTATTTGAATGCGTGTGACCTAGAGTTTCAGAAAATCGCCGTTTGACAGAAAGTGCGTCTTTTCAGCTTGCAGTCAGTCAGAAGCAAGGTGGCTTCCGCTCAACAAAAGGCGTTTTGTGTGCTGTAGTTCGCGGAGTCAGTGATTTTGATTCAGCGTGCTTTTCATCGGCGTTTTGGCATTGATCCGGCTGCACCCAAAAACAAGCGTTACTGGTAGCGCCAATATGTAGAGACAAGGTGCTTGTGCAATGGTAAGAGTAAGAGCCCAGGCCGACCTCACACTTCTGATACCGTGATGGAAGGAATTCGGCAAACGTTTGAGCAGAGCCCACGGAAGCCTACTTGCTGTGCAAACAGAGAACTGGCAGTGTCTCTTACCACTATTTGGCGAGTGTTAAGATGTCGTTTCGTCTATAAACATTACAAACTACAGCTTATGCAAGTTCTTCGTGTTGGTGGTGAAAGGAAATGGGTTGATTTCAACAATGCTCTGCTGCAGGACATGGAAGAAAAAATATTTTGCCACGGTTAATTTTCAGTGATGAAGCAAGCATTTAAGCCATGGTCTAGGGGCAGCGTCTTTGAAGAGCAATCAAAACGTATCGGTACCTTGCTCGAAAAGCGCCATTGCTTAATTTTTGATTAATGATCAGAATTGGCTGCCAAAGGCTACCGGCATAAGAAGGGGGAGGAGGAGGTTAATGTTTAACGTCTCGTCGACAACGAGGTCATTAGAGACGGAGCACAAGGTCGGATTAGGGAAGGATTGGGAGAGAAATCTGCCGTGACCTTTCAAAGAAACCATCCCGGCGTTTGCCTGAAACGATTTAGGGAAATCACGGAAAACCTAAATCAAGATGACTGGAGACATTTGAACCGTCGTCCTCCCGAATGCGAGTCTAACCGGCATAAGAAGTCACCCACATTCTGCCAAGGGCCTTGTCAAAGAAGACGAAAGAGTGGATAGAGATTCAGGGTACTCTCTTGTCCTTAGGGTGGGGAGCTGCCCCCAAACGCGGAATAATCAGCAATGATCAAAGGCAGGAGGATGCATAAGGCAATGGAAACCACTGCATTAAATACATCTAAAGTGTATCCACAGGAAATGTGGCCTGTAATTGAAAAAAATGTCACGATGAGCTGTCCATTGGCAAAAGATTCGGGAATAGTCCACCATTCGGATCTCCAGGAGGAGACTGTTAACGGTGAGGTGACCATGAGAAAAAGATTGAATAATCAACGAAATGATAACGGTCTACGAGTCGGGATGTGAATGTGAGAAGCTTGAACATGGTAGGGAAACTAGAAAATCTGAAAAGGGAAATGCAAAGGCTCAATCTAGATATAGTAGGGGTAAGTAAAGTGAAATGGAAAGAAGACAAGAATTTCTGGCAGATGAGTATAGGGTAATATCAACAGCAGCTGAAAATGGTATAACAGGAGTAGGATTCGTTATCAATAGGAAGGTATGTTACTGTGAACAGTTCAGTGATAGAGTTGTTCTTATCAGAATCGACAGCAAACGAACGATAGTTCGGGTATACATGCCTACGTCGGAAGCTGAAGATGAAGGGATAGAGAAAGTATACGAAAATATTGAAAGGATAATACAGTACCTAAACGGAGAGGAAAATCTAATAGTCGTGGTGGACTGGAATGCAGTTGTAGGGAAAGGAGTAGAGAAATGATAGAGGAGAAAGACTAATTGAGTTCTGTAATAAATTTCAGCTATAGATATCGAACACTCTGTTCAAGAATCACAAGAGGAGGAGGTGTACTAGGAAAAGGCCGAGTGATATGGTCATTTTTCAGTTACATTACATCATGGTCAGAAAGATTCCGAAATCAGATACTGGATTCTCAGGCGTATCCTGGAGCAGATACACTTATATCACAATGAAGGCGTGGTCGAAGAAGAAACGGGAGTCGATTTAGAAGAGGTAGGAGATCCAGTATTAGAATCAGAATTTAAAAGAACTCTGGAGGATTTAAGGTCAAATATGGTCAAAGGGATAGATAACATTCAATGAAGAGTAGGCTGAACTTTAAGACATTAGTCGGGAAGAATCAGTACAAAAAGAAGTGGGATACGGAAGTACTAAGGAATGACGAGATACACTTGAAGTTCTCTAAGGCTATAGATACAGCAATAAGGAATAGCTCTGTAAGCAGAACAGTTGAAAAGGAATGTACATCTCTAAAAAGAGCTATCAGAGAGGTTGGAAAGAAAAACATAGGCACAATGAAGGTAACTGCGAAGAAACCATGGGTCACAGAAGAAATACTTCAGTTGATCGACGAAAGGAAGAAGTACAAAAATGTTCCCGGAGACTCAGAATACAGAGGTGTAAGTCTATGACGAGTGAAATAAATAGGAAGTTCAGGGATGCTAAGACGAAATGGCTGCATGAAAACTGTGAAGAAATAGAGAAAGAAGTTACTGTCGGAAGGACAGACTCAGCATACAGGAAAGTCAATATAACCTTCGGTGACATTAATACCAAGGAAGTTAACATTAAGAATGCAACGGTAATTCCACTGTTAAATGCAGGAGAGAGAGCGGATAGGTGGAAAGAATACATTGAAAACCTCTGTGAGGGGGAAGATTTGTCTGATGTGATCGAAGAAGAAACGGGAGTCGATTTAGAAGATCCAGTATTAGAATCAGAATTTAAAAGAACTCAGGAGGATTTAAGGTGAAATAAGGCATAAGGGATAGATAAAATTCCATCAGAATTTCTAAAATCGTCGGGGGAAGTGGCTACAAAACGACTGTTCACTTAGGTGTGTAGAATGTATGAGTCTGGCGACGTGCCATCGGACTTTCGGAAAAATATCATCCACACAATTCCGAAGACTGAAGGAGCTGAAAAGTGCGAGAATTACCGCACAGTAAGCTTAACAGCTCATGGATCTAAGTTGCTGACAAGAATAATATACAGAAGAATGGAAAAGAAATTTGAGGACGTGTTAAATGACGATCAGTTTGGCTTTAGAAAAGGTAAAGGCACGAGACACAATCCTGACGTTGCGGTTGATAATGGAAGCAAGACTAAAGAAAAATCAAGACACGTTCATAGGATTGGTCGACATGGAAAGAGCGTTCGACAATGTAAAATGGTGCAAGATGTTCGAAATTCTGGGAAAAATAGGGGTAAACTATAGGAAGATCGGGTAATATACAATATGTACAAGAGCCAAGAGGCAATAATAAGAGTGGAAGATCAAGAACGAAGTTCTAGGATTAAAAAGGGTGCAAGACAGGGAAAGTTCAAGGTGAAAGGGTATCAACCATAGACTAGCTGAACAAGTATTACACGATCTGCTGAATTGAACGAACAATCTAATGAGTACAGAATACGGATTGAGAGTAAATCGAAGAAAGACAAAAGTAACGAGAACTATTAGAAATAAGAACAGCGAGAAACTCAATATCAGGATTGATGGTCACGAAGCAGATGAAGTTAAGGAATTCTGCTACCTAGGCTGCAAAATAACGAATGACGTGTGGAGTAAGAAGGACATCAAAAGCAGACTAGCAATGGCAAAAGTAGCATTCCTGGCCAAGAGAAGACTATTGGTATCAAACACAGGCCTTAATTTGAGGAAGAAATTTCTGAGAATGTACGTCTGGAGTACAGCATTGTACAGTAATGAAACATGGACTGTGGGAAAACCGGAACAGAAGAGAATCGAGGCATTTGAGATGTGGTGCTGCAGACGAATGTTGGAAATTACGTGGACTGATAAGGTAAGGAATGAGGAGGTTCTCAACTGTTCTAATGTGTGTGTATTTCTAAGGGACCAAACTGCTAAGGTCATTGGTCCCTAGACTCACACACTACTTAAATAACTTATTCTAAGAACAACAAATACACACCCATGCCCGAGCGAGGACTCGAAACTCCGATGGGAGTGGTCGCGCAATCCGTGACATGGCACCTCAAACCGTGCCGCCACTCCGCGCGGCGAGGACGTTCTGAGCAGAACTGGAGAGGAAAGTAATACGTGGAAAACATTCATTGATAATGACAAGGGACAGGACGATAGGACATCTGTAAAGACATGAGGGAATGACTCCCTTGGTGCTAGAGGAAGCGGTAGAGAGCAGAAACTGCAGAGGAAGTCAGAGATTGGAACAGATGCAGCAAATAATTGAGGACGTATGTTGTAAGTGCTACTCTGAGATGAAGAGATTGGCACAGGAGAGGAGTTCGTGGCGGGCCGTATCAAACCAGTCAGACGACTGATGATCCCCCCCCCCCCCCCCCCAAAAAAAAAAGTATCAACATTTCATGTTAGCAGCAAAAGTATACCGACATAACTTCCGCACAAGCGGACTCCACAAACTTTATGACATTACTGAGCGCGAAAGAGTATCATCTAAGGTGAACTTTCTTGTTCCATTTCCCGTGCAAAACGGTATGGTTCCTTCTTTTTCGAGGATATCACAGTGACTCGAATGATCTATCTTCAGATGCTGAAAACTGGCTTTTTCCACAGTTTCAGGGGGGTCTCCGATTACTTCATTTTCCTACAGGATGGAGCTCTACCACACTGCCACAACAACGTATGCGAGTTTCTTAGTGGCACTCCGCCTCAACCCTAGATAGGGTGCAAACATGACTCCACACGATTTTTTCTTGTGGGGACATGTGAAGGAAAATGTGTTCGTCTTTCCTTTACCTCGCGTCACAGAAAAAATGAAGAACAGAAGAACACAATGACAGCCGAAATAATTTCTGTAAAAGCAGTTACATTGTGCAAAGTTTAGGACGAATTTAACTAGCTATTGTTCTTGCTGCTGCTGATGGAAACATAGAGCACTTGCAATAGCATAGTTAAAATTTTAAGATTTCGTGAGTATTTTGCAGTTCGTCTTATGTTTGTAGTATGCTTTTATCAATAAATATGGTGTTTTGAAATAATATTTTTTTTAGTGCAGTGGTCGCCAAAGTGTTTTGTTTAAGACCCACTACTGACATTATCCGGTACTCTTCGGGCCACATATGTCCCAGACCATAAAGTAACGTACTGCAGTATGTTGTGAGCCTCCAACAGACTAGGGCTTCATAATTTGGTTGCCGGCCCTCAAGCACTGATCACTAAAAGCCGACACCATTCGACATACTTCGTGTCGACTGTTCTGTGCTTCAGATTGCAGCCACCCTCAGCGACCTCGTACTTGTAATTGTTTAAGAAAGTAGGGTTGTGTTGTCTGTGCGAGTGGACGATTAATTTATTAAGATCAGTAACTGTACTTATATTTACCTGCAATATGCAACATGAACCATGAACGAAAACATTTACTAGCTATTTTTACTGTCACTTTTCTTCCACCCATTTCGCTATATTCCAACAGTCGCAGTTTAATTTCACATTCCTTGCTACAAATTTGTACTGCATTTAAGGATGTCTGTTCTATAACGCACATTTACGAACCGTGTAATTTCCGTGTCAAAATTATACCACTGCAGATGATCGGCACAAGTCGCGCACACCCGTGAATTTCAGTGCTGGAAGAAAAATAATGAAACATTTCCCCTCTCACATCCTCTAAGTTCACACTGGCTTCGTTACTTGCTCCTCTGCCTCTGATGTAATCGGTCAACTTAGCTCGCTGCCGAATTCACCAGCGTCAATTAAAATCAAGCGTATCTTAAGATATTAGTGTCTCTTGTCATGATACTCTCTCATCTAAACGGACGTGGGCTGGCGCACCACAAATACACTATATAAAAAATTCAAAAAAATGAAAACAACTCACTAGTCTGAGATCTTGTGCACTCATGTAAAGAAAGCACATTGTAGCATTTCCATTATTAATGCAAAATACAGAATATTATTCTCACATCCTCACATATTCACCGTGACGACAGATGGTGCTGAAGTAAACAGTGCTCGAAACGACGCGAGTGTGCAGCATGTTAGAGATTGAAAACACAATACACAACACTGCATAGGCATTGAAATACCTGGCAGAGTCGTTTACAGGGTAAACAGACAATAACAGTGAAAGAAGCCAGTCGTGGAGTAACTCTTCTACAGGAGATTTACTGACAATGACATGTTGGTGTAACTGAAGAAGCAATGCGAGATTGCAAGTTTGGTCTTCAATAAGGCTCATTTGAAAGTGTTTTACTAACGACGGGAAAAATATTAGCTGCTGGCAACAGAAAATGAGTGTCTGCGTGGTGCAGATATCAACCTTTTATGGGACGAATGTATTACACTTGACAAAATGGAGGTCGTTGACATTCAAGAAATGTTCAAAACAAACCATTAACTTACCCTACGAAAGCAGAATGAAAAATGTTGCGCTACGGTGATTACAAAGGTTCGCACTGCCAAGATCGAAGGCGAACTCCTTGGGAGTTACAAACCGTGAAGGACGTCCAGCGACGTATCCACTCTTAAAAAATGCATATAGAACCAAATTGGTGTAACGGGATGACGAGAACTGATGGAATGTTGTGGCATGCAATCGAGTACGAAACAGTCTTTCGTGGAGCTTACCCTGAAACTGTCTACCCTTTAAGGGATAGCTGGAGGTAGTCCGATAGTATGTGAAAAGACAAACATCTAGAGGCAGACTTTTTTCCAGTTGTTCCAGGGGTATGAACTGCAATGTTACACACTTTTTAGGAGGGATGGTTTGCTCTAAGTGAGCGTGATTTTTATACTCAGACCAGGAATCAAGCAAAAACATGTTTTTAAGACCAGTTATTGGCCAAAAGCAGTAATAATACCACAGTTGAGTTTCTCTTATGCTCATTTCCCTACTCTTGCTCACTGCGACGTATATATTCTCTACTGTCCTGCACGATCACGCACACGAGAAAGATTCGTAGGGGACAGGGCAACTTCAACTTCTCCTAGGACATTGGATAGATTTCCAGTCAATTTGCCACACAGATTAACAGTAGGCATAATTGTATACGAATGTGTTAAGGCATTGGTGTTAGTTCATCTTGATATAATTGTCTTCGTACCTCTAATTTCCAGGATTACTTTCAAATGCGTTTCCTCTTCAAATAGCGATGGGTCGTGGAAAACATATTCCTTACTACATGATAGGGTAGGTTTGTTTATCTCATCTACAAATTTGTAGGTTGATTCTACAGTTTACTGTGCGTCGTCAAGTTGACACTTTGGTTGAAATTTTGTTATCGTACTTCTTCCAATTCTGTAGCACTGTTTGAATTTATGCAACCATCCACTACTTCCCTTGAAATCACTGTAATCTATGTCACGCGCAGATGGCCATTGTGGCCGAGCGGTTCTAGGCGCTTTAGTTCGGAACCGCGCTGCTGCCACGGTCGCAGGTTCTAATCCTGCTTCGGGCATGGATGAGTGTGATGTCCTTAGGTTAGTTAGACTTAAATAGTTCAAAGTCTAGGGAACTGATGACCTCAGAAGTTAAGTCCCAGAGTGCTTAGAGCTATTTGAGCCATTTTATGTCGCGCACAATCTGATGTGCATAACGTAGTAGGTCACCATCATGCACATCGTGTAAACTATGTCGAGCATTCTTGAAACACGTGAACATCAGTTTTAGTAGCAAATGCGCCTTGTCCTACCTTGGAAACCGCTAGTTTTTCCTCTCCACTAGAAGGTCTGCGGACTTATTCGAAATCTATTCATAATTGTTTCTTTACTATGCTGTAGAGATCTTCCATGTGACTAATTATGTTTACTACCCCCTGTCGGATAAATATTGTACTTTGCAATGTTTCACTGGAGACGGGATTTGTAGCTACCTGTCCGACAAGAATAATGAACTACGTTGCTCGATACCTGTTTCAGTAGCACTTTCGCTTGTTGAACACGTACCGTCATCGTTGAACTCCTCATATACATTGCTCGCAACTGTTGTTGTAGATATAATGCAATGTTTGCTTTGTTTATCGTTACCATTGTTCTGATTTGTATCTACACCACTAGCACAGTGTCACAGTTGTGAGTTACTTGTCGACTAAGCAGTTCAACTACGCTCCTAGCCTCATGCTGCGCTCACATTGGATTCCTTGAGTCCCACTGGTTACCATTAGTGGCCAATATGTGGCTTCATGGTAGACAATATGTGGGGCGTCGAGTGCCCTAAATATCATCGGTCGTTTGCGACCTCGTACTAAATAGGTTTTTTGTAAGTTGAGGAAACAATATAATGAAAGTCATACAGTCATAGAGAGCAAACGACGAGTCGTAGCAGGAAAACAACAGCTGTTGAGGACCACTGTCCTCAAATTCTTGTTTCGAGTAACCGCACAAAAACAGCGCGTGAACTTCGAGAAAAAAAGAAAATGTGAAATCTTATGGGACTTAACTGCTAAGGTCATCAGTCCCTAAGCTTACACACTACTTAACGTAAATTATCCCAAGACAAACACACACACCCATGCCCGAGGGAGAACTCGAAACTCCGCCGGGACCAGCCGCGGCTAATCCCGAGCGGCGAACTACGAGAGCAAGCGTGGTTAAATATACGGTGATCAGAACGGAACATAAAGTACATAATTTATTTACAATTAGTTTACACAATCAAAAAAATGTAACTGTCGGAAGGAATTTACTTCTATTGTTGCTGGCCGTAGGCTGACGTTGAGCTTTGACGGCTTGGCTGCAGTCTGCTCTCAGTGAAGTAAACGCGACCGTGTTGATCCGATCCCCATTTGTGAAACCTGCAATGTACACAGGACACCCTTTAGTAGTTATGTTTTTAAACACCATAAAAGGTAAAACTTTCCTTTGCAAATACACATACCCTCGCGACGTTCAGGAGGCAATGGCTGCAATGTGCTCCAAATTGAGACCACACTACACTTACTTAATTGGATTCAGCTGTTAATTTGCTAGGTGCATGTTATTATAAATACGGCTGGGAAATGTGGGCCGCATGAACACATGAATCGGACTATAACACATCGTATTACGAACCCTCCCAAGAAAGCCACGTGCAGTATCGAGCGCATAGGCGACCGCGCACGGCGGGAAACAAAGGTTGAGTCGAGAGCAGTTAATGAATATGACATCAGGTAATAGATTCGGGACCTTTCGACGATGGAAAAATCGCTGCTCTGCCCATAATTTACATATAAATTTTATTTCGAAACATCTAAAGATTCAACCGCGACTTAAAACAATAACTACATAAACGAAAGAAACGTTGTAATAGAATTATTTACATATAGAGGAATCGAAAGCTGTAAATAGATCTTAGCTGCCGTCATTTTGAGAGAAATTAAGAAACTATTAAAAATGGCGGCGGCTATTAAAAAGATTCGATTTTAAACGGAGCTTCATCTCGAAGCACGGATGAACACAGAATATCCCGTGGAGGCTGCGACAGGTTAGAAAACGTCTGGGACAAAAAAGGAGCGGTCAGGTCTATGCCACAGCTAGCCGTTTGACCACCCAGCAAGTTGGCACCGGAACTACTTTTTTTCAGCCGCAGGCAGACTAGTGTGAGGTCTGACCAGCCAACAGAGGTCCTGGGCATCACCACTCCACCCCGTTCTGGAACGTGTTCTTCGAAGCTCAACTAGTTGCCGTCTCGTTCACCACCGCCTGTTGCCGATAGGTAAGCTACCCCTACGGACGGAAAAGATTAACGGTTCGTGACTTCGGATTCAATCACCGTTTCGGTCATTTGGAGATACCACAGGAGAGCGGCAGCGCCAGCCATGCGGTAATGTTCAGCGAACAAACTGAGAAAGTCAATTCCGTGTTGGTCCACCTCTGGCCCTTAGGGAAGCAATTACAATACTGACCATTAAAATTTGTACACCAAGAAGAAATGTAGATGATAAACGGGTATTCATTGGACAAATATAGTATACTAGAACTGACATGTGATTACATTTTCACGCAATTTGGATGCATAGATCCTGAGAAATCAGTACCCAGAACAATCACCTCTGGCCGTAATAACGACCTTGATACGCCTGGGCATTGAGTCAAACAAAGCTTGGATGGCGTGTACAGGTACAGCTGCCCATGCAGCTTCAACACGATACCACAGTTCATCAAGAGTAGTGACTGGCGTATTGTGACGAGCCAGTTGCTCGGCCACCATTGACCAGACGTTTTCAATTGGTGAGAGATCTGGAGAATGTGCTGGCCAGGGCAGCAGTCGAACATTTTCTGTATCCAGAAAGGCCCGTACAGAACCTGTAACGTGCGGTAGTGCATTATCCTGCTGAAATGTAGGGTTTCGCAGGGAGTGAATGAAGGGTAGAGCCACCGGTCATAACACATCTGAAACGTAACGTCCACTGTTCACAGTGCCGTCAATGCGAACAAGAGGTGACCGAGACGTGTAACCAATGGCACCCCATACCATCACGCCGGGTGATACACCAGTATGGCGATGACGAATACACGCTTCCAATGTGCGTTCACCGCGATGTCGCCAAACACGGACACGACCATCATGGTGCTGTAAACAGAACCTGGATTCATCGGAAAAAATGACGTTTTGCATTCGTGCACCCAGGTCCGTCGTTGAGTACACCATTGCAGGCGCTCCTGTCTATGATGCAGCGTCAAGGGTAACCACAGCCATGGTCTCCGAGCTGATAGTCCATGCTCCTGCAAACGTCGTCGAACTGTTCGTGCAGATGATTGTTGCCTTGCAAACTTCCCCATCTGTTGACTCAGGGATCGAGACGTGGCTGCACGATCCGTTACAGCCATGCGGTTAAGATGCCAGTCATCTCGACTGCTAGTGATACGAGGCCGTTGGTATCCAGCACGGCGTTCCGTATTACCCTCCTGAATCCACCGCTTCAATATTCTACTGTCATTGGATCTCTACCAACGCAAGCAGGAATGTCGCGATACAATATATCACAATCACGATAGGCTACAATCCGACCTTTATCAATGTGAGAAACGTGATGGTATGCATTTCTCCTCCTTACACGAGGCATCACAACAACGTTTCACCAGGCAACGCCGGTCAACTGCTGTTTGTATACGAGAAATCAGTTGGAAACTTTCCTCATGTCAGCACGTTGTAGGTGTCGCCACCGGCGCCAACCTTGTGTGAATGCTCTGGAAAGGTAATCATTTGCATATCACAGCATCTTCTTCCTGTCGCTTAAATTTCGCGTCTGTAGCACGTCATCTTCGTGTTGTAGCAATTTTAATGGCCAGTAGTGTATTTGGCTTGACAATGATTGATATCGTCTTAGTCCGCAGCTCGTGGTCGTGCGGTAGCGTTCTCATTTCCCACGCCCGGGTTCCCGGGTTCGATTCCCGGTGGGGTCAGGGATTTTCTCTGCCTCGTGATGACTGGGTAGTGTGTGCTGTCCTTAGGTTAGTTAGGTTTAAGTAGTTCTAAGTTCTACGGGACTGATGACCATCGATGTTAAGTCCCATAGTGCTCAAAGCCATTTTTGATATCGTTTTGTCCGGTTGGCTCGTAAGATCGTCAGAATCCCGAGATGTTTAATGGGCCTGCCCATGGTACTCCAGATATTCTCAGTTGGGGAGAGATCCGGTGACCTTGCTCGGCACGGTATTGTTTGACAAGCGCGTAGAGCGGCAGTAGTAACTCTCATCGCGTGCAGCAAGGCATTATTTTGCTGAAATGTAAGGTGAGGATGGCTTGCCATGAAGGGCTACAAAACGGGACGTAGAGTATTATCGACGTACCTCTGTGCTGTAAAGGTGTTGTGGATGACAACCAAAGGGGTCCTGCTACGAAAAGAAATGGTTATCCAGACCATCACTTTTAGCTGTAGAGTTGTCGAGCCCAATGGCGGGCGACAATCAGGTTGGTATCACACCACTGCACAGGGCGTTTCCGGACACATCTTCGTCCTGGAATCTCATTGACTGGAGTAGAACAGTCTCCAGTGATTAGTCCTGCTAAGAATGACCGCTATGAGCAGCGAAGACGTGTCTGGAGCCGCTCAGAACAGTGGTGGGATACGAACCTCACTATCGCCTGCCATACAGCCTGACCAACAGGAGTGATAGTCTGCGGTGCTGTTTACTAACAGGGTCCCTTTGACTGTCATCCGTGGCACCCTTAGAGCACAGCGGCTTCATGGCAAGCCATCCTGGGCTTACATTTCAGCCCATATAATGCCCGCCCATACAAGGCGAAATTTTCTGCTGCTTGTCTTGATGCTTGCTAAATCCTATCTGGGCGAGCGGGGTCGCCGGCTCTCTTCCAACTTCAGAACGTTTCGAGCATTATGGGGACGGTTCTCCAACCAGCTCCTGATTTCGCCCATAGAAAGCGCCAAATGGATATAATTTGTCACGATATCCTTCAGGACGACATCCAACAACTGCATCTGTCAGTGACAAGCCGAATAATTGCTTGCCTAAGAGCCAGAGATGGACCAACGCTTTATTGACCTGCTCAATTTATGAAGCCCTTTCTCTTGAATAAACCACTCAATTTTTCTGAAATTGTAATCATTTGTTTGCTTGCATACGTAAATCACGTCTACTGGTTAGCGTCACATTCGGCATTCCTTCACGGTGCGTCTCTCTTTTTGTCTTAGACTGTACCTTAGACAAGTCTCTAATGAGATCTGCAGCCAAGGCAGCTCTTAATGGAAAACACTTGTCTGGATCACCAAAATAATTTTATTATCACATGGCGCGTTTTGGATGTACGCCATCATCAGCTACGTGGCATGAGTATGAGATATAAGAGAATATGTTTAAAAAAGTAAATTTCAACAACTTAGCAACATCGGAGAACATACGTATTTGTCACTCTCATTCTCCTCCTAGTCTGCTACACAGGAACATCACTTCCAAACAACGCCTGCAGTTGAGCACTATTATGTTAAGACGCTGCACCAGTTCACTGTGGCTATACTTCATTTAAATCGCGTTTACGATTACAACGTTGCTGTTGGTACAGACATAAATTACTCTTTCGTTCGCGATTTGCTAACAAACGAAATTTGGCATTGAAGTTAAAAATATGGTACAATGACATTGTTTTTGTTGCTCTGAGTGTTAACTGAGAATCCAGTGCATTATTTCGTTTTGTAAGCTGTGTTATGGAACAATGATTTGTGAATTAGTCTTTTGTCGGTTAGTAGTAAGTCGCTGACAAGAACAATGTTGAAAACAATGGAAAAAAATATTTAGGTTCTGTTAGTTGGAGATCAGTATATGTTTCGGAAAGGAAAAATGACAATTGAGATAATTTAGAGAAATCGCTTTATTATGTAAACAAGGGTTAAGAAAACTCAAGACCCGACCATAGTATTTGTCGACCTAGAAAAAGAGTTCCGCAATGTGTAATGGTGCAAGATGTTCGAAGGTCTGGGATAAATATGTTAAGCTGTAGGGAATGACGTGTAATGTACGATATCTACAAGAACTAACAGGAAAATATAAGAATGGAACATGAAAAACACAGTGCTAGCACAACACAGGGTACAAACAGGCATGTGTTCTTTCCAACCTACTGATCAACATGTACACCGTAGAAGCAATGACGGAAATAAACTTTTAAATCTAGACAACGAAGAAACTTCGGTGAAATAAAAGAAATTTTCAGGAGTAGAATTAAAATTGGGAGTGAAAGGACATCAGTGTTAACATTTGCTGTCTCAGTGGAAGTGTTTCAGAGTTGTAGGACTTGTTAAATGAAATAAACACTGTGGTGTTCAAACACCGTGGATAGAGAGTAAACCGAAGAAAGTAACGACGAATATCAAAACGCGGCTGGTGATAAACTTAACATCCAAATTGGTGACCACGAAGTAGATAAAGTAAGGGAATTCAGCTATCTTGAAAGCAAAATAACACTAAACCTACGAAGCAAGGAGACAATAAAAAACAGACTAGGACAGACAAAGGAGTTAATCTTGTCTAAAAGAACTCCATTAGTATCAACCAGCGGTAATGATTTGACTATGGAATTTCTGAGAACGTGGGTTTGGAACACAGCATTCTATGTATTGCGTAGCAGTGAATATGGACTTTGGTTTCAACGGTAAATTAAGAGAATAGAAGCGTTTCAGTTGTAGTGCTATAGAAGGCTACCAAAATTTATGTGGATTCTCTCCAGAGTCGACGAGGAAAAGAAATAAATGGCAAATACTGACGAGAATAAGGTGCAGGATGATAGGACATGTGTTGAGACATCAGGATGTAACAGGGCTCGCCACACATACACAGATTTCTTGTGGCAGCAGTCCTCCTTGACACTAGTAATGTTATAACACTGCTCATAAAGTTAAATTACAGTTCACAATTGTACGAGCGTGTGCGTAACCGTCGCGGCGCGGCTGATTGTTGATGATGCGGAAACGTGATGACCGAACGCACGTTCTCACGCTCGCTACAAGACACTGGTAGTTGATTGCACTCTTTTATGGTAACTAATTTTTACTGATTCACATTAGTTCATTCTGAGAGACCGAACACGGCGCGGATGATTGATGCTGTGCGACACGCAACGAGAGGATACACAAATACGAGGCCTGTTCAGAAAGTAAGCTCCGATTGATTGCCAAATTGAAACCACAGTGAACATCAGAAATGTTTTACTTGTAACAATTAGCTACACCTTTCAGCTACTTCTCTACCTAGTCGCCGTTCTGACTTAGACTTTTGTCATAGCGTTGTACCAACTTTTCAATAGCCTCATCATAGAAGGCAGCCGCCAGTGCTTTCCGCCAATTCTCCACGCTGGCCTACACCTCGTTGTCTGTGTCAAAATGTTGTCTTCAAAGACAGCGGTTCATGTGACCAGAGATGAAACTCAGGGGGAGACAATTGCGGACTGTATTGTGGGTAATCTCACATTTCCATTTGAAAACGATGCAGGAGCATCTTCATTGCCCCTGCAGAATGCGGCTGAGAATTGTCTTGAAGAAGAAACAGCACGACAGTTATGTAATGTTAGCTGCATACCTTCAGGCGAAATTTCTCACCAGGCCTTCGTACTTGGCGGCAGACACTATTTTCTAGACATCTTTACGCACTCACTGCGAGCTCACAAATGGGAAGAGCGACGTGATGCTAACTGGGGTTATACTAGAGACACTACCCAACACATCTGTGCAAAGCTTTATCGGATTTTCATAGTCGTTTCCATTTCGCGACCGATCGGAGCTTACTTTCTGAACGCCCCTCGTACGTTATCGGCGGCACTGCTCCTTTTTTATTACATCATTACGCACTTTCCTCTGAATCACTTGCATATTTCATCACCCTACTGTAATAGCACTTGTGGTAACACTTGAACTTCCATAATAACAATGCCTCTCACATGCAGAGCTATCCACAACACCACATAACATTTCCGTGTCCCGTGCTCGACTCTGCAAACGCCCTGACCGCAAAGATATTCCGCAACTAAGCCAGCGATATGACAATACGCTTACAATGGAATAATCTCCATGCTAGTTGAGGGAGTTGTTGACGGTAAAAAATGTAGGGAAAGATAAAGTCCGGAAGACATACAACAAATAATAAAGTAGGGGAAGTGCTATTCTGAGATGAATAGGTAAGCACAAGAGAGTAAGTCATGGCAGGCTGCCTCAAACCAGTCAGAAGACTGATAACTCAGACAATGTCGTTGCTTTGGTTGAAATGCTAAATAACTCGAACGGACATATAAAGTGCAACAGTTTAGCTACAGATGATTAGTAAACTGAGAACTGGAGAAATCTAAATAGACAACTTATTGTTCATTGATCTCGTATCCCGTGTCGCACGCCGCGAGTACGAGAGGTTGGTAAGGGAAATTAATTTGCTGCTGTAGTAGATACTGCTGTAAATCACGTCCTTTCTCTAGGAAAACCTCAGAGATGAAAAAAAGTGTGGCACAGCATGAATAACAAAAAGGAAAGCACCAAAAAGTCTGCTTCATTTCCGATTTAATAATTAGAGAAAGCTTGTCTTAGACATGATTCTGACGGTCAAACCTCTAGGAAAGAATGTGTTTCTACTAAGGTCAGAAGAGAGAAAAAGGCAGGCGAAATAGAAAGTAGTCTTTCTTTGCCGGTGGTTACTGAAATTTTATGCTGATATGCGTAGCTACGATGTCCCATTTGAACATCCTAATCACGTTATTACTATTTGTGCTGTAATGTTGTTCTACATCTTTGGATTGGAAATATCATGACTGGGATGGCCGGCCGAAGTGGCCGTGCGGTTAAAGGCGCTGCAGTCTGGAACCGCAAGACCGCTACGGTCGCAGGTTCGAATCCTGCCTCGGGCATGGATGTTTGTGATGTCCTTAGGTTAGTTAGGTTTAACTAGTTCTAAGTTCTAGGGGACTAATGACCTCAGCAGTTGAGTCCCATAGTGCTCAGAGCCATTTGAACCATTTTATCATGACTGGGTTTGCTTTTCCGTAAACAAGTAAAATCTGAAGCTGTAATTATGTTATTCTTATATGATAATTATAGATTGGATCAGAAGTACTTTTCGTTCCAGCATATCCATAGTGAGGACTTTCTAGAGGAAGTAAAACATGGCAGAAAAAACAAAAATACACAACATATTTAGAAAGGTATGAATTTGCTGCTGTAGTAGATAGCCCTATAAGACACATTTTCCTTCTGATAACGAACTTTCCAGAAATTCCAAATGAAGTGCTTTTTATGGATGTGGCATAAGTCAGAAAATGAAACAAATTTTGATTTAAAAAGTACTAGCAAACTTGTTACGAAACATGTTCAGTTCACTAAGGCGCATATGAGAATTATTAGGCTATTGTAGCCATTCTTCATCTAATAAAAAAATCATTTACAACACTTATTTACGATAACCGAATTACTGCACTGAATTTGTATTGAAGTCATATTTTATGTAATACAGTCATTATTTGATATAATTAGTAACATATACACACCAATTAGTTCTACTAAAAATAGATGGAGTTGACCACTAATAAAGTATCTCTTAGACCCCTCTTAAACAGAATTTTATTAGAAAATTATGGCTGCTGGCATGACGAGTATTGAGAAGGGTAAGTAGCCTACTGAGTGAGGTCATCCAGTTTTAGGGGAGCGAGTCAATATTTACATTATCATATTTTGTTGGACACTGTAACAGTCATTCAGAAAAAGGGTGAGATCTGACGAAAAGCTATGCCTCTTTGCCGTAGTTCAGGCACTCATTCGCTCTGGCGCTTTATCGTACTACATAAGCCGACAGGAGCAGCTTACTAACCATCTGCCCTGACTTCGGAAGCTATCTGACGCTCACTGTGCGTGTTTACATGTTCGGAAGGTTACGTGTAAGGAATTTCTGTTGGGGTATAGAAGAAAACAGGCCTTCCTGAGACAGCTTTTTATTACTCCCTAAATTACGTTAGGTAAATGCCATAATAGTTTCTTGACAAGGTCACGGTCGATTTTCTTCAAATGGCCGTAAAAGTGGGAGGAACGACCAGCGATCAAAAACTAGTTCGGAGCTCAAAGCTAGCTGAGCCAAGGACGTCCGGTATTATTAAGCCACGCAATGGCTCAGTGTACAAATTCACACGGGCAATTACAGACACGTGTGTGTGTGTGACACGCATTCATATAAACGCACTCGAGCACACACACACACACACACACACAAACATACACATACACACGCACACACACACACACACACTCGTTCTATGAAACGAAATCCTTGTGTAATATGTCGGATGTGAAGCATTGAATTTCTGAGTAGTTGGCGATAGCTAAGCAGTTAGCATCGCAAAGTGTAGTTGTGCGAGGTACAAGACCATTCATCCAGTAGTGACAAAAATGTGATGAGTCATGACCACTTCCCTAACGGCTTGTGCCTGAGTTTCAAATGAAGGGCTTGCAGCAGGGTGTGAGAATATGAAAACACCAGATCACGCTTCTCAACTAAGTTGATTGTCACGCCACGCGTGGTTTCGCTAGGAGAGGAATCTCTACAAAAGAGAGGGACGTGTCCCTCATTCCTGGCAGACGATCTGTGCCTTTGGACTAAGGGCGGACAGCAGGAAATGTATCTGTTACAAATCACAGTGCTTGAGAAGTCGCGATGATTGCAATAACAACTTTTAAGTACCGGATCGCATTTCCGTCTCAACTAGAAATCACAAGGAGCAAGTAGCCACTAAAAGTAGCATTTAACATTCAACACAGTGTGCCATACCTTGGCCGAATTTTGCCATTTTCTCTATGCACCTTGTGTCACGCTATCGAGTCTGGCTGTAATTTCAATGACATGTTACAACTAGAAATCAAAGAAGCAAATAAAAGTAGCGTTTAACGTTTAACATTGTGAGCCACCTGTTGCCCGACGTTCGTACTTCCTTCAAAGACTTGTGTCTCACGCTATGGTCGAACAAATAAATCAAGAAGGTCATTTGCTCCGAGAAAAATTTTAAACTTGACTTTTTACCTGGCGGCAACAGTCAACGCACTTTTGATCATACAAACTCAAACCGCAAGGTAAATTCAGAAATCGTATGTGAGATAGTGGATAAAGCTCAGAAGAGTATTTTGATGCTTATTTTACATATGTATCACGTATAAACTACGAAAAACACAAGGGCGGATTCGCTTATGATAAGATTTGGCAGGACAACCTGGTGTATAAGATGCTGACGCAAACGCCAACCCTGACATCTACGTTAAGACTATGGATGATTCCTTCCCCAGAGGACCTTCCTCGTTGTTCAGCTGGGAAAGCGCTCCAGTGTACGCCGCATGTCGGTGGGTACCCCTCAGGGCTCTGTGCTGTCCCCTCTTCTTTTCAATGTCTATTTCAATGACAGCCGTCATCCGCCACTGCCATTTGGCGCAATACGCCGATGACACGGCGCTTTATACGACCGGCGGCAATCCTGATCAACTCATTGCTCGCCTCCAAAGGAAAATGGACGCAACAGTCACCTGGCGTCGCTCCAATAAGATGGCCCTTAATGCCGCCAGTACTACGGCAGTGTATTTCACAAAACGGCGCCCTATACTCCGCCACAACGTCTCAATCGGGGGCGTCCGGGTCCCGTGGGCCCAAGCTACCAAATATCTCGGAGTCTGATTGGATAAGAAACTTTTCTTCCACCGCCACGCAAAATACATCACCCATAAAGGGTTAAAGTTGACAAAGGCCTTGTACCCGCTCTTCTCCAGGCGAGAGCTGAATTTAGATACCAAGCTCTGGCTATATCACTCCGTTGTCCTACCCTCACTAACATATGGGTCCTCTGCGTGGGCCACGATTAGTAAGTCCCGGATGCTGACGCTCTAGCGCCTACAGAATAAAGTTCTCAGGTGGAGTCGTCGCGCCCCTCCGCTCACCAGGATTGTCACTCTGCATGAGAAGACACATACGGCCCTTCTCAAGACGACCATTCGCCGTAAGGCTCCCCAACTATACAGTAAAGCTCTCCATGACACGGTCGCTGGACTACAAGCCATCGGCACCACAGTTCCACGGCGCTGGCACCGACACCCCGTTCATCTCACCATGCTGGAGGACCCGGATTCGGGCTATGACTGACGATAGGCCCAATGCGACCACGTTTTTCTCTCCGTTTTCGTACAGTCAATAGCAGTGGCCTGTTCTCGTCCAGCCAATTTTTTCTTTGACCATAGAGTTGGCGCATTACTGCACCCCTCCTCTGTACTTCCACTGTCGGAGGGTGGCACGGAACTTAAAGTTCCACCTTCACACCTTCAACGTGCTACGCTCGGCTGTAATTCAGCCGTTGCTTTGAGTCTCACTTGTCCACCGAGACAGTTGGACCGGATCTGAACCGGTGACGCTGTGTATTAGTCTCTCTCTCTCTATTCGTTTAGTCGGTTCCGACTCTTCGTGACTCCATGAACCAAATCACGCCACTTTTTCCTGTCTTGCACTTTCTGCCGTAGACCTTCCAGGTTGGAACACATTGTTTCTGTGATGCCGTCGATCCATCCCATCCTCTGACGCCCTCTTCTTCTAGTTCCTTCAATCTTCCCCAGCATTAATATTTTTTCCACGAATGGTATGTGTAGTTGCCATAATTTTCGTTTTCTTCACATTCAGCCTAAGACCGGCCTTTTCACTTTCGTCTTTCACCTTCAGCAAGAGTGTTCTCAATTCTTCTTCACTTTCTGCCAACAGGATCGTATCATCTTCGTACCTGAGGTTGTTTACATTTATTCCAGCTGTTTTAATTCCTGTTTCTCTTTCATCTAGCCTCGCATTCCTCATAACATGTTCTGCATACAGATTGAATAAGTACAGTGACAGTATGCAGCCTTGCTGGACCTCTTTCTGAATCTTTATCCATTTCGTTGTTCCATACATAGTTCTCATCGTGGCTTCTTGGTCAAGGTATAAACTCCGTATCAGATGAATGATGTGATCTGGTACACCCATGTTTTTCAGTACGTTCCATAATTTGTTGCGATCGACGCACTCAAATGCTTTGTCGTAGTCAATGAGGCAGAGGTACACATCTCTCAGGAATTCTCTTGGTTTTTCCATAATCCACCGAATGTTAGCAATTTGATCTGTAGTTCCTCTTCCTTTCCTAAATCCAGCTTGTTCTTCTGGTAGCTCTCGATTTAGATATTGGCGAAGTCTAATTTGTAAGATTTTCAACATGACTTTGCTAGCAGGTGAGATAAGTGCGATTGCTCGGTAATCTGAGCATTCTTTAGAACTTCTCTTCTTTGGAATGGGGATGAATACTGATCTTTTTTAGTCTTCTGACCACTGCTGCGTGATCCATATTTTTTACATATTGAGTGCATCACTTTCACTGCATCCTTTCCAGTGACTTTAAACAATTCTGCTGGTATTTCATCATGTCCACTAGTTTCGTTCAGCCATATTTTCAAGGGCCCACTGGATTTTGCTCTCAAAAATATCTGGCTCTAGGTCTAAATTAACATTAACATCAGCATTAGGAGCCCTGTCACTATGCAGTTCTTTCTTGTGTAGGTCTTCTACATATTCTGCCCATCTTTCCTTAGCATCCTCTGCTTCACTCAGATCTTTCCCGTTTCTATCTTTTATCATTCCAATTTTTGCCTGGAATTTTCCTTTAATTTCTCTAATTTTCTTATAAAGATCTCTTGTCTTCCCCATTCCGTTACTATCTTCAACTTCCTTGCACTGTTCATTAAAGAATATATTTCTATCTCTTCTAGCTAATTTCTGAAAATCGTTATTTAATTTAAACATAGCTGATCTATCTCCCTTGATTTTTGCTTTCCATCGTTCTTCTGAAACTTGCAGTGTCTCAACTGATAGCCATCTAGCCTTCTTGCTGTTCCTTTTCTTGGAAATGTGTTTCTCTGCGGCCTCCTTGACAGTATTAGCTACTTCTGTCCACATCTCTTGTGAGCTTTTTTTTGTGTATTAGTAACCTGCCACAAGAAACGGCGAATTCACTATATTACTTTTGCCAAATATTCAGTTTACACACTTAAAACCGGCCGCTGTGGCCGAGCGGTTCTGGGCGCTTCAGTCCAGAACCGTGCTGCTGCTACGGTCGCAGGTTCGAATCCTGCCTCGGGCATAGACGTGTGTGATGTCCTTAGGTTAGTTAGGTTTAATTAGTTCTATTTCTAGGGGACTGATGACCTCAGATGTTAAGTCCCATAGTGCTTAGAGCCATTTGAACCATTCTGAAGTACTGCCGCGCATGGGTTGCAGTCGCGAGTTCAGAAGGGCCACACCGCCGAGCGACAGCGCCCTCGCTGGTGGAACTGCAGTAATCAGCTGCCGTCGGTATTGTCGGTGGCCGCAGCTATGGAAGTCTTCTGGCGTCTTCGTCTCGAGCGAATTTTGGAGATGACGGGATTCCATGCGTTATTCAATTGTTAACCACTGTCACGGTTCATTAGATTTCCCGCAATGCGTATTTCAACGGATTCTTTGATAATGGAGTCCCAAAAAGTTGTTGCTGTGGCCAAAATCGAAGTTTTGTCGTATTGCATTGAATGTCCGTTAGAATTACAATGTTCTGCAACTGCAGACTTAATGGGTTGCAGTAGGTGAGTGCAACGTTGATGTTCTGTACAACGCTCTTCCACTGTACGCGTTGTCTGTCCCATATGGGCCATACCACATTGACACGGTATTTTACAAATTCCCGCCTTCCGCAGTAACAAATCAGCCTTCACCAATCCCAGCAAATCCGAAATCTTAGAAGGCGGATGAAAAACCATCTTCACATGAAAATTATTAAGAACCCTCGCTGTCTTGAAGGAGATATTTCCAACGAAGGGAAGAAAAGCTAGCTACTTGGCTGGCGCGTTCTCCTCTTTATCCACTTTCCGGTTCCTGGCTCTAATTGAGAAGGTTCAAATGGCTCTGAGCACTATGGGACTTAACATCTGTGGTCATCAGTCCCCTAGCACTTAGACCTATTTAAACCTAACTAACCTAAGGACATCACACACATTCATGCTCGAGGCAGGATTCGAACCTGCGACCGTAGCGGTCACGCGGTTCCAGCCTGAAGCGCCTAGAACCGCACGGCCACACCGGCCGGCAGTTGAGAAGGTTCTGTTAATTTGCAGGGTCGAGTATCCATTGTCTCTGAACACGGTCCTCAAATGTGCAAGTTCCTTAGGCAAATTCTCTGCATCCGACACCGTATGTGTCCTGTCCACAAGGGTTTTAAGTACCACTCATGGTCTTGGATGGGTGATGGCAACTTGAAGACTGCAAGTACAAATCAGTGTGAGTGGGCTTACGACAGACAGAACGTCTCTCACTCGGCTCACCTGAAGATGGCTGGCAGTTGTCCAGCCGAAATATCCTCCAATGAAGTTTACGACAACCGGCTGCTAGCCCGAAATTTTTTTGAACAGTTGATTCACCGGGAAAATTTTACACCATAATTACGTCGGCGCCGGTTTTGCGTAGTGCTATTTTGCCACCCATGGTGTGCTGTAACCACTGCGGCACACTAACAGACTAAAAATTTAGCCGTTTCGGAAAGGCACAAAAGGAAATGATCGTGGCATTTTAGAAGTCGGATAAATCACTCTGTTTCCGCATTACGACAACGATTCCTCTGTTTCCCACGTCCAACCGACACGCTTTCTGTACACTCCACTGCTAGTGCTGCCACCTGCCGTTTGCTTGTGGTTATTCCTCGTTGATGTCGAATATGGACGGCGGTCACACTAATTTAACTGGACCGTGCATCAGTTATCAGATATTCTAGTACCCCTCAGGAACGTCAAAATGCGATTTCTCCGAATTATCATTGCACCGGGTGATCAAAAAGTCAGTATAAATTTGAAAACTGAATAAATCACGGAATAATGTAGATAGAGAGGTACAAATTGACACACATGCTTGGATTGACATGGGGTTTTACTAGAATAAAAATAAATAAATGAATAAATAAATAAAATAAATACAAAAGTTCAAAAAATGTCCGACAGATGGCGTTTCATCTGATTAGAATAGCAATAATTAGCATAACAAAGTAAGACAAAGCAAAGATGATGTTCTTTACAGGAAATGCTCAGTATGTCCACCATCATTCCTCAACAATAGCTGTAGTCGAGGAATAATGTTGTGAACAGCACTGTAAAGCATGTCCGGCGTTATGGTGAGGCGTTGGCGTCAGATGTTGTCTTTCAGCATCCCTAGAGATGTCGGTCGATCACGATACACTTGCGACTTCAGGTAACCCCAAAGCCAATAATCGCACGGACTGAGGTCTGGGGACCTGAGAGGCCAAGCATGACGAAAGTGCCGGCTGAACACACGATCATCACCAAACGACGCGCGCAAGAGATCTTTCACGCGTCTAGCAATATGAGGTGGTTCTAATAAAACCCCATGTCATTCCAAGCATGTGTGTCAATTTTACCTCTCTATCTACATTATTCCGTGGTTTATTAAGTTTTCAAATTTATACTGACTTTTTGATCACCCAGTAGTTCCCACTTGGAACTAATGACGGTGTAGCATCTATGGTGATAAATCGCACAAGCCTCATTTTAACTTTTAAGAGGGATCCAAGGTATGAATTCGTTAACTGAGATTTCTAATGGCTACAAGTCGCACTAATAATCGCAGCTACTGTAAAGTAGCACTCGCAGAAATAATTGATATCGGAGTCACAGTTTTGTCCACCCCTACTCAGGCCTAGTGTGAAGCATTTCATGAGCCCCCGCTACTACGATGCATGGGAACGCCTCTACACGACCGCGCAGAGTAGTCGAGGGGTGGGGGACAGCTGGTGCAAGTGCAGACCCGGCCAGCCAAGGCTAGCGTGTCGGGTGCGTGAGCAGTGGCGCGTGCGAATGACGTCAAGACGGCTTCCCAGGCTGGTCAGGGAGGGACGGGAACCGGTCTGCTACTACCACAATGCCCCGTAACGGGAAACCCGGGCTGGACAGAGGACTCGCCAACCAGGTTCTGCCTGGGGCCGAAGCCCCTTTCACACGAGGGACTCTCAATCGACTACTCGAGGAATATATACCGAGGAGAAAGAAGTCATGGGATACCGATATGCGCATATACAGATGGCGGTACTGTCGCATACGCAAGGTGCGAAAGGGGAGTGCACTGGAGGAGCTGTCACCTGTACTCAGGTGATTCACGTAAAAAGTTTCCGATGTGGTCATGGCCGCACGAAGGAAATCAACAGGCTTTGAAGGCGGAATGGTAGTTGGTGCCAGACGCATGAGACATTCCTTTCCGAAATGGAATGTCCCATCCGCCTAGCTCCAACTATTATTCCTCCGTCAAAATCTGTTGACTCCCATCGGGCGGCCGTAATCACGTCGAAAACCTTTTCACACGAATCAGCATGTCTCACCACGGACAACGCAGTGGCCGACGACCTTCACTTAACGACCGTGAGCAGCAGCCATCCTGTAGAGTTGCCAGTGCTAACAGACAAGTAATACTTCGTGAAATAACCGCAGAAATCAGTGTGTGACGCACGACGATCGTATCCGTTAGGACAGCTCGGCGAAATTTGGCTTTTAATGCACTTGGCAACAGACAACCGACGCCACAGCGTGGTCAGATGAGTCCCAGTTTTAGTTGGTAAGAGTTAATGAATGTGGCACAGACTCCACGAAGCAGTGTAGCCAAGTTGTCAACAAGACACTGTGAAAGGTTCAAAAGGCTCTGAGCACTATGGGACTTAACATCTGTGGCCATCAGTCCCCTAGAACTTAGAACTACTTAAACCTAACTAACCTAAGGACATCACACACATCCGTGCCCGGGGCAGGATTCGAACCTGCGACGGTAGCGTTCTCGCGGTTCCAGACTGAAGCGCCTAGAACCGCTCGGCCACACAGGCCGGCCGCAGTGAAAGCTAGCGGTGGCTTCATAATGGTGTAGCCCGTGTTAACATGGGTCCTATGGTCAAGCTGAAAAGATGATTGACTAGAAATGTTTGTGTTCAGGTACCTGAAAGGCATTTGTAGCCATCCATGTTTCAAAACAACGATGGAATTTTTATGAATGATAATGCTCCATGTCACCAGGCCACAATTATTTTGCGATTGGTTTGAAGAACATTTTGAACAATCCGAGCGAATGATTTGTCCACCTAGATCAGTCGACATGATTCCCGTCAAACGTTTATGCGACATAATCGACAGGTCAGTTCGTGTACAAACTCGTGGATGCTTTCACAATTATTGACTGCTATAGAGGCGGCATGGCTCAATATTTCTGTAGGTGACTTCGAACGACTTGTTGCCACATCGAGTTGCAAAACCTGGCCCGACACGATATTGGGGGGTATCACACGACTTTTGTCACTTCAGTTGGTGTAACCACCACAGTGTTGAATGTAAGCATACAAACGTTCACGTAATGTGTAGTATAGGTGACGGATATCAGTTTGTGAGACGGAGTTCCATGCTGTGTCACTTCGTCGGTTAATATAGGCACTGTTAATGCCGCTGGAGATGCCATCCGATGACGTCCCATAAGTGCGAGAGTGGAGCACGTTGGGTTATGGCTGGACGCACTATGGAACTTAACATCTGAGTTCATCAGTCCCCTAGACTTAGAACTACACTATTGGCCATTAAAATTGCTACACCACGAAGATGACATGCTACAGACGCAAAATTTAACCGACAGGAAGAAGATGCTGTGATATGAAAATGATTAGCTTTTCAAAGCATTCACACAAGGTTGGCGCCGGTGGCGACACCTACAACGTGTTGACATGAGGAAAGTTTCGAGCCGATTTCTCATACACAAACAGCAGTTGACCGGCGTTGGCTGGTGAAACGTTGTTGTGATCCCTCGTGCAAGGAGGAGAAATGCGTACCATCACGTTACCGACTTTGATAAATGTCGGATTGTAGCCTATCGGGATTGCGGTTTACCGTATCGCGAAATTGCTGCTCGCGTTGGTCGAGATCCACTGACTGTTAGCATAATATGGAATCGGTGGGTTCAGGAGGGTAATACGGAACGCCGTGCTGGATCCCAACGGCCTCGTATCACTATCAGTCGAGATGACAGGCATCTTATCCGTATGGCTGTAAAGGATCGTGCAGCCACGTCTCGATACATAAGTCAACAGATTGGGACGTTTGCAAGGTAACTACGATCTGCACGAACAGTTCGACGACGTTTGCAGCAGCATGGACTTTCAGCTCGGAGACCATGGCTGCGGTTACCGTTGACGCTGCATCACAGACAGGAGCGCCTGTGATGGTGTACTCAACGACGGACCTGGGTGCACGAATGGCAAAACGTCATTTTTTCCGATGAATCCAGGTTCTGTTTACAGCACCATGATGGTCGTATCCGTGTTTGGCGACATCGCGGTGAACGCACATTGGAAGCGTGTATTCGTCATCGCCATACTGGTGTATCACCCGGCGTGATGGTATGGGGTGCCATTAGTTACACGTCTCGGTCACCTCTTGTTCGCATTGACGGCACGTTGAACAGTGGACGTTACATTTCAGATGTGTTACAATCCGTGGCACTACCCTTCCTTTCAGCAGGATAATGCTCGACCGCATGTTGCAGGTCCTGTATGGGCCTTTCTGGATACAAAAAATGTTCGACTGCTGCCCTGGCCAGCACATTCTCCAGATCTTTTAGTAACTGAAAACGTCTAGTCAATGGTGGCCGAGCAACTGGCTGGTCACAATACGCCAGTCACCACACTTGATGAACTGTGGTATCGTATTGAAGCTGCATGGGCAGCTGGACATGTACACGCCATCCAAGCTCTGTTTGACTGAATGCCCAGGTGTATCAAGGCCGTTATTACGGCCAGAGGTGGTTGTTCTGGGTATTGATTTCTCAGGATATATGCACCCAAATTGCGTGAAAATGTAATGACATGTCAGTTGTAGTGTAATATATTTGTCCAATCTGCATTTCTTCTTGGTGTAGCAATTTTAATGGCCAGTTATGTACTTAAACCTAACTAACCTAAGGACATCACACACATCCATGCCCGAGGCAGGATTCGAACCGCAACAGCGGGGTTCCGGACTGAAGTGCGTAGAACCGCTCGGCTACAGCGGCCGGCTCGCGTTGGGTTACATTAGCGGTATATGAGCTAGCGTTATCCTGTTGGAAAACTGCCCCCGGAATGCTGTTCTTGGATGGCAACACATCAGTCTGATGTGCAAGTTTGCTGTCAGGGTGTTGGCACATCTGCGAGAGCGCTTATACGAAAAAGAACCACAGAGCGTAGCGTAACTCCAGGGGAGTGCCCAGTGTGTCTAGCACGCAGGCTGGTTGTTCGCAGGCTCTCAGCTAGCCTGCTAAACACACCCATCACTGGCACCGAGGCAGAAACAGTTTTCATCGGACAATACACTGGACCTCAACCCAGCCCTCCAGTGCGTTCTCGCTTGACACCACTGAAGTCGCAAATGGCGGTGGTTTGGAGTGAGTGGAATGTGCGCTACAGGGCTTCTGATTCGAAGCTGTCCTTGAAGTAACCGATTTGTAACAGTTAGTTACGCCACTGTTCTGTCAATTGCTGACCAAATTACTACCGCGGACGCAGTACGCTGTGCTAGAGCCACACGCCGAACACTGTAGTCTCCCCTCGTGGTGGAGCTACACGTGGCCTGCCGGAGTCCGGCCTTCTGGCGGCCGTACATTCTCGTGACCACCGCTACCAGCAGTCGCGTACAATGAATCAAGATTTTCAGCATTATCGCGAAAGGAAATTCAGCTTGTAGTAGTCCTATCACACGACCTCGTCCAAACTCATTGAGGTGTTGACAGTGGCGTCTTTGACATCTCAGAAGGCATTTTTCATGGATTCACCGCGTCCAAAGTAACTAACGCTCTCGACCGTTATGACGTGTTTTTAAAGCAAAGCTGATTTTCATCCTCTTTGTGGGGCTACTAGTGCCATTCTTATGCGACTAGCGTGAAATCTGAATAGACATCATATTTCAGGTGTAGAAACAAGCGTACCAACTTTCGTTTATGTCGCACAATTCCTTCTTGGTGCTGCGGTTAACTTACGTCAGATTCTGTGTTTATTCACACGTATGTATATACAGGGTGAGACAGCTAAGTCATAACACCCCTTGTATCTCCCCAACCGTAATAGATACAAAGATGTCGTTTGGACAGTGAATTGCAGGGATAGGGGCACTTGAATACATCATATTTCGTGTTTCTGCTACTTTTTATTACAGAGATATGAGGTCATCTTTGGTTTTTTAAATGGAACCCTATGTTAAATTTTAGCGTAAGATGCTGGGCTCAAAAAGACGGTTTCAAATTCGTGTATATCATAATATTTAAGCGAATAGTTTTTGAGACACAGATATGTTCTCGTATCGTGTTCGTCCTTCAAAACGGCGTTGTCCAATGCGACTTTTCCTATTGTGCAGAGTACATGGTAAACGTCGCGAGTCCGTCCTTACACAAACACGTCCATTTACCCGACAATTGTAATACATACTGCGATATTTTGCGCAAAAATGAAATGATGATTTCGCGCAAATATTATTTAGTTATTTGACAACTGTGATACCAAAATAGTAGACAACATATAGTATTGGTCAAATGGCGCCGGCCGGAGTGGCCTTGCGGTTCTAGGCGCTACACTCCGGAACCGCGTGACCGCTACGGTCGCAGGTTCGAATCGTGCCGCGGGCATGGATGTGTGTGATGTTCTTAGGTTAGTTAGGTTTAAGTAGAACCATTTTTTACAAACTGCTCTCAGCATTATGGGACTGAACTTCTGAGGTCATCAGTCCCCTAGAACTTAGAACTATTTAAACCTAACTAACCTACGGACATCACACACATCCATGCCCGAGACAGGATTCGAAGCTGCGACCGTAGCGGTAGCGTGGTTCCAGACTGTAGCGCCTAGAACCGCTCAGTCACTCCGGCCGGCCATACAGTATTAAAATACTACAGGATGTTAATACATTTTAAGTAACAGAAATACAAATGTAAATGAGGAGGCCCCTATTGGTCACAATTATTTCGTACGTATTTGTTTTTTATTTGAAAATATTTACTATTGATCACAATACGAAGCAATGTACACACAAAGATGCAAAATACATCCTGTACATGATACAAAACTTTACTGAAGCATGTGCTCAAAATGCTTCCCCTCTGCTGCAATGCACATTTGTATTCGCCGTTCGAATGATTTGTGAACGGTTGCGAGGGTGTCACGTGAGATATCAGCTCACGCTTCGATGATACGTTTCTTCATATCGTCTGCCGTAGTTGGTATTTGAGCATACACTTTATGTTTGACTGCTCCCCACAGAAAAAAAAAAAAAAAAAAAAAAAAAAAAACAAGAGGGTTCAAACCAGGAGACCGGGCTGGCTACTTCACTTCAGCACGTCGTCCTATCCAACAATCCGGGAACTTTACCTTTTAACAGCTCTGTAGCCACACGGGAAGAGTGAGCAGGACAGCCGTCATGTTGGAACCACATGCTCTGACTATGACACTCCTATAGTCGAGTCATCTTTAGAAAATCCCTGACACCTGACAGCGCTTTTGACACCTTTCAACTGCGGAGCGCAAACGGCTGTAGACGAAAACAATAGCTGTCTACAGTATAGAGCTACGAATAAGCGTTGGCACTGAGATGTTTACAAAATCCCGTTGTAGTTACGCAAACCTGCTGCGCATAGGGCACAGACACTGTCCGAGCGACTAAAATTATTCACTTGTACGTTGAGCATATTTCTTTGTATCATTATTTCATAATTTCAAAGGCGTTTCCACGAGAACGCGAAAATAAATTTTTTTCGATATTATACTACAAATAGGGCTCATTTTCAGTTTTCGTTTCTAAAAGAAAACTGGCAAAATGAATACCCAGGCAAAATTGTCTCGTGGAAAGAAGAGAGCAGAAGGCAGGGAAAGGAGGAGGGGAGGGGGGTAAAGATGAGTAGATGTCACAAAAAGCAGAAAAATTCCCAATCACTATACGAGGGAATGGCGAGAATGTCGGTTCACAGAAGTACAAATAGAGCGCAAAGCAGAAGAAAGCGCCTGTTGTTTTGATAGAGGTGGCGTGTGTTAAATAATGTGGCCGCGAAGGTTTCTCCGAAGACGACGTGTGTGTGTAAGATTGTGACGTTAGCCAGCATCCGTCACCGCCTCCGGGCAGCGACAGTAATTTCCACACAGGTGAGCTCACTGGAAGTTTTCCAATGTGCAACTTACATCTGAAAACTTCGGTACATGGTCTCAGAAGATAAGGAAATAAGGGCTACAAACGACACACCTTTACTGATCTTCAAGTGATCACCATCAGCTGGTACAAGACACTTCGGACATTGATACTCGTGCTGCTGAAAATTGTCTGCAAAATGCTTGTTTCGGAATTCTTCGAAGTACCTTAGTCACGCCTTGCTGGAATACGCATCATTACGGGAGATGAGGCCTGGTGTTACGACTGCGATACAGAAACCAGCCGACAGTCAAGGGGATGGTGATCCTTGTCTTGCCCGCTTCTCTCGGGTAGAAATTGATGGTTCTGTCTGAAAGGCGATCAACGTCGTCTTAATATTGAATTTTGTCAGCTGACGTTTCTTGCGAGGCGGGGAAGACCGGCACTGTACCACTGCTGTTGCTTGTTTTTCGTATCGTACTGGTAGCTCCATATCTCATCTCCATGTAAAGATACAGATACCCAACAACGCGTAACAATTGCGCTTTGAGCGATTCCACAAGAAGCGTTTGCTGACAGTTTCCAACAGCCTTACGACCGATGTCAGATGTGTGTTGTAGCTGATGGTAATTACTTTGAAGACCAGTAGCGCTCTTTCCTTAAACTGCTGTTTGTTTTATTTTCTGAGACCACTCAAAGAACTTTTCAGACGCACTTTGTATAGAAACCCATCAGTAGCCTCTTTACGGTCGTCACAAACACCACCAGATGCTAATGTGATTGCCCTCGGCCCGGAAATAAACAGGAAATAAACAGCACAAGAGACAGGCTGAGTGGTCTAGTTGAGAGAGTAGTCGTACGGCAAACAAATTTGTCACAGATAATAACTAGAAGACAAAACAGATAAGGTGCTCACGCAGCAAAGCTCTCAGCAACATGAAAACCGCTTAGAAAACGGAGTTACTTAGAGATTTTAACACACCGAAGGGACGAAAGGTTCATAACTTACGAGGGCCATCCACAAAGTAAGTTCCGTTTAGTTATATAAAACAAACTTGTACAGATACAGACAAAATATTTATTGTACAAAAATCTACAACTGTTGAACTAATTTTCTACATAGCTTCCGAAATTTTGTAGGCACTTGTCATAGCGCGTCACAAGTTTTTGTATGCCTTCTTCATAGAAGGTTGCCGCCTGTGTATTCAGCCATGTGGTAACACGTTCTTTCAGCTCGTCATCATCGTTGAAGTGCTGACAGATTTTAGGTGTAAGAAGTGATGAAAGTCGGTACGAGCGAAGTCGGGGTTGTACGGAGGATGATCAAACGCATCCCAGTGAGATCGCTGTAAGAGATGTTTGGTCACATTCGCCGTGTGAGGTCGGGCATTACCCTGGAAATAAACAACACTTTTTGACAGTAATCCTCGGCGTTTGTTCTGTATTGCGCTGCGCAATTTCTTAATGGTATCGCAGTAACCATGTGCATTGGTTGTTTGGCCTCGTGGTAAGAAATCAATCAGCAAAATGCCTTTTCTGTCCCAAACAACGGTGCACAAAAGAGATGTCAAGTTTTATCCCCTGTGATTATCCTAGAGTGAAAACCATCGCCTTCTTCATTGAAGCGTGTCAGAAACTGAAGCGCACTGCCCATCCGTTGTTTTTTGTGCTGTTCAGTAAGAATTTTGGTTACCCAACATGAGCAATGTTTTCGGAATTTCAGTTTTTCAGCAACAATTTCATGAATTAGTGATCGTGAGATTTGCGGAACGTCCATAGCAAGGGCACTAAGTGTAAACTTACGGTTGTGCTTAATCTCCTCTTCAATTGTGTGAACCAGTTCATCAGTAACCACAGACGGGCGTCCACTTCGTTCTTCATCGTACACTTGATCATGTTCTTCATTGAACAGTCTGACTCCTAACCATTGAATCACTCATAGCATTTTGTCCGTAAACCTCGCAGGTTTGCCGATGAATTTCCTTTGGTTTAACTTTCTTTGCATTTAGAAAACGAATCACAGATCTGATTTCACACGCGGCTGTATTTTCAATTACGGCTGTCATTATAAAGAAGCACTACAAAGCACAATTCGGCAGGAGCGATCTGAAAATGGTGCACGTGTCTTCTCCTTGAGTCAGAGTAACTGCCGCGCATGCTTGGAACTGCGACCGTAGCGCTGCCGCGAATAGAAATAGAAACGGAAATTACTTTGTGGACGACCCTCGTATTTATAGCAACACGCAGTCGAATGTTTTGATCGCGAGATAACGAAAACTCTGATACAGTCGCACAAGGCTTGTGGAACTCGAATTGTCTGTGTAACGAGGGTAGGAATTTCAAAGGTATACTTCAGCTTCAGAGAATTAATTGATCTAGTAGCAAAATACTACACACGCATAGCTTATGAGACTCGATTTGGTCTTCTCGCACCCGAAATCCAAAAGGCTGCAGACATCAGACTCCAGGGTGTCGATGTGTTTTCGATGTCCGGGAAGCATTCGATACAGCTGCGAACCGTTATCTGCTGAAAAAACGACGTGCTCTCACACCACAGCAGTCACCTGATTAGATTGAAGAGCTGCTAACAAACTCGGCTTATTTGGCAGTTCTTAAAACGAAGTGGAGCTGCCCTGAAAGCGAACGTTGTTTTGAGCACCACAAATCCGTACGTGGCACGATCCTGTTGGAGGTGGTGTGATGTTGAACTGACTTACCCAGCCATTTATAAAGCTGCCTAAAGCTTAACGTGGACACCGAACAACGGTGCAGCTAGACATTTTTCACGTTAGCGAACATTGTTGGCTATGAAGGAAAAGTGACACAAATATCTAGGGACTAACAGAGGGTAGAACCCGAAACCTTTGAATCCGTAGTCTGGCACTGAAACCCATTTTTAGTGTTCCTACCTTAATCGGCAAAACCGGAACCTTTGTAGGATCACTTCGTTGCCCTTCCGTCCTTTTTCTCAGGAACGGGAAGACATATCAAGTTGAAATTTATACCACATACTGAGGTCTACTGTCCCTTGACGGTGTAAAAAAACTGAAGCTTCTAAGTCAGCTCAGTCAAAACATGTGCCAATATATATCACATATTTCGATACTCCTAAACACACTCATCAAAATTTATAGGTTACTTCATGTTGACCCAGAAACATGATATTGGTCAAGAGGCAAGCATTCACAGAAAACTAAAGAGAAAGACGGTAAGTCTTAATTTGTAGTTATATCACACAAAAAAATACTGTTTTTCGTCATTTGTAATCCGACTGTATGTCCATTTTTAAGAATTTTCCTTTCAAGAATGGAAAGACGTATCGAGTAGGAATTTATACCACATACTAAAAAGTTTATCGTTTTTTAGCGCTGTAAGAAGCTTAGGATTCTCAGTCAATGCAATCAAAATACGCGGCCATATATGTTACTTATTTTGATATTCGTAAACTCACTCGCTAAAATCTATAGCGTACTTCCTGTTGACCTGGAATGAAATTTAGAAGAAGCAAGGTTTCACGTAGAAGTAAATGAAAAAATCAGAAAATTCTTTTTTGTGATTATGATACACGAAAAAAATATTTTTTTTTGTCATTCGTTACCCGACATCAAACTTAAAACGAAAACTTCCTGAAAGTCTTGGAATTTCCTGGACCGAAATCTTGCAAGTGTAAAGGATGGGGGTTGTTTTTGCTTATTCTTGAATTGAGAACAACTGTGTGAGGTGAAACGACAAGTTTAATGCCGCAATATTTCTCACAAAATTACAGGTTTTCACACAGTTTTCAACTCGCCAACATAAAAACAGTAGAATGGATAACGCTCCTTGGAAACATCGAAAAGGGAAATAATATTATAAAAATGGTTCGAATGGCTCTGAGCACTATGGGATTTAACATCTATGGTCATCAGTCCCCTAGAACTTAGAACTACTTAAACCTAACTAACCTAAGGACAGCACACAACACCCAGTCATCACGAGGCAGAGAAAATCCCTGGCCCCGCCGGGAATCGAACCCGGGAACCCGGGCGTGGGAAGCGAGAAAGCTACCGCACGACCACGAGCTGCGGACAATAATATTATACACAAAAATGTTAAATATTAACTCTCTGAAAGTACATTAATCCTAAGCACAATATTATGAAAGTTTAATCGACGTTTCTTTACATTAATCCTAAGCACAATAATATGAAAGTTTAATTGGACATTTCTTTACAAAATTGCTCCTACACATACGTTATGATGTTGGTCAGTACTACGAAAATCATCAGATTTTGGTTCAAAGTTCGGTACTATTTAGGATGACAATCAAGTCTACGGTGGATGGTTAATCAAGTGACAGATTTGAGTGCAAGATTACCCAAGGCCGCTCGGGTTTACAGAGGACGCAAGTTGGTGAACCAAAAAAGTTTAGACCTCTGCACGCGGAATTTACCTTAAGCTGCAGCGTGCCAGGCCGCTCTCTCCCACTGAAATTCCCACAAAACTAATCTGGGCTTTGCTGAACTTTCTAGCAGAAACTTTCCCTATGTTTCTTGTCATGTGAGGAAACATGTACTCAGCCCTAGTCTTATTATGTGGCGATATACACGCACATGGTTGGAGCAGCGTGCATATTATAGCGCCCTCTCAGTTCTCGCAAGAACAACTAACTAACTTGGCTGGTTCGTTTCTCCACAGTTGGAGCTAAACGTTGCTACAGCTAATTCTTTAGCTGGACTGCAGCCGCTGTGAACGCAGTGTCCACACAAATTTCTTCTCTGCGTCGTACGGAGCGTTAAGCGCTCCGTTCTGCACTTGACGCCAGTTTAGAGAAGACTCGCCCCGAAAATTTCTCTCTTGTCCTACTCCAGGCAGAACTACCTCCATCCACTTGGGTTCCTTTTTCACGTCACTGCTTTTTTCGACCAATAGGAGCGTTCCTCTTATTTTGTAGAAACTCTCTCTACCAGTCGCAATGTCCCTTCTATCAAACTGCGTCGAAACTTCAATATTTTTCTCCTTCCTACTGCGTTTCCGCCAATCGGACGTTTTGTGCCCCTTCCAGACGCTTAAGTACATTGACCTTTCCACGTGTCGCACTTGCTGGACGAAGATGTGTCACTCTTTTGCTCGTATCCCGTTGGAACTCCGAAACGCAGTTTTCTAAAGCCTCTTCTCTGCCCTTGTGCATATGCCCCATTACGGCTGGTCCTCCGCTTTGAATCACCTGGCCTGGGGTCGCTGCCCTCCTTCCTCCCACTCCTTTTAAGTAGCTTCCGGCGTAACTCCCGCAGCACGGCTTCGCTACGCCGTTGTGGAGCCGGTTTTTCAAAACTAAAAGCGACTCGACCCGCGTTCCCTGTTCTACCTTCCGCTCAAAGACATGCACTGTATAGGAATGGTGTGTTAATTACCGTTGATTGACTGTCATCCATTTTTGCATTACATACTGATAGGAAAATGTTCTCGTAACTGCCGATTTGCATTAGGTGTCATCTTCACCTTCCCACTGCGATTTGTCTAGGTCTCATGTAAGGTGCGAATCTGACCATTTATTCTGCCACCTTACGCAAGTATCAGTGTGGATAACATACAAATATCATCCAGGTTTTTGATTCTCAGAATGGATGAGCTGTCTGTATCCATTACTAAGTGTGTACTGAACCTTCAGAGTGCGAATTCTGCCCGCAGATTGCCAATGCTTTTAAATATTTTCAGTTTATTTAACATAGCGTCCAGCACCACAGCTGGATAGTTAGCGTGGTTGACTACCAATCAGAAGATCCGGACTGAATTCCCGGCACTGCCAGGGTTTGTTTCTTGGCGGGAGTTGTGTTACGGAGCGCACTCAGCCTCGTCATGCCAGTTGAGGAGCTGCTTGAGTGAGAATGAGGGACAGAGACTTCAAGGTTTGGAAAGCCGGCAGCAGCTGCAGGAACGGTGGCTGGGCCCGTCCACTCTTTCCGCACCCGAACGACGCCATACAGCTCAGGGCGACACGGCGGCCGGACGGTATCACGCGGTTCCCTGGGCCTGATCATCGAGTTACCTGAAATAATAAAACATAAAACAGAAATTACAAAGGGCAACACATTACAGTATATTTATGACGTTCTTGATATCTCTTCAAATCAGCTGCTTTGAAGATTGCCTTGGTGTTTCAGATAGCATTTTTGACCCTTAAATACTGATTGGAAATGATCTAAGAACATTTCTCTATCCGCTAGCCGCAAGTTTCATCATTTGCTGTTTGACTGCGTACTGGAGTGGCGGGGCCTATTCATATTCTTTCTGAATGTTCTCAGTAAGCGACCTGCGATTGCAGCAAAATGAATAAATGAATCAGTATTACATCGAATCAGACAAATAAAACAAGTAACTTAATGTATTATTTTCCTCCTTCATCTGCAAAGAAACCTTTCCTTTTTTTTAAATATATATATATATATATATATTTTAAACGAAATCATCGTATTTAAGTGTTGTATGCAAATCGAACTAAAATTACCTCTATAATTCGGATTTTACTTAATATTTCCTTGAGAGCTTTTTCTAATGCTCTATTTTCCTTTTTCGTGGCCCCAGGCGCCAAGCCTTCAGTCTTGTATTTGCTAGTGCTATGTGGATAGTGAAACCAAACAGTATTCAGAGTAAAGACACTTCGAATGTTAACATCTTATCAGTCCCCTATCGTAGTATTCCTAACAAAGTTCCCAAATTTACTGACCTCCAGGAAAACTGTCGCGCTAAAATTATTCTCGCACCGAGAACTGTCTGAAACCCCAAGTAGAAAGCCCTGAAATACTTAGCGAGTCATCGAACGTTAACCGGAAACACAGATAGGATGGCATAGGAGCAGTGTTCACTACAGTAACCAAAAATGTTGTTTATCCTAGTATGAAGTGCAGCAATCTGGTTGCGTATGACAGGTCCAAGTGATCAAAAATGGTCAAATGGCTCTGAGCACTATGGGACTTAACATCTTAGGTCATCAGTCCCCTAGAACTTAGAACTACTTAAACCTAACTAACCTAAGGACAGCACACAACACCCAGCCATCACGAGGCAGAGAAAATCCCTGACCCCGCCGGGAATCGAACCCGGGAACCCGGGCGTGGGAAGCGAGAACGCTACCACACGACCACGAGATGCGGGCAGGTCCAAGTGAAATAAGGGTGACTGGTACCTGTGTTTACTGCCCACCCATTTCCGCCATGACAGTTTTAGAGTCATTTTGTTGACACCGACTTACATCACGATAAAATAAGGGAAATCTGAGCTCGTACGGAAAGATATAGGTGTTCGTTCTTTCCTCGCCCTATACGAGATTGGAATAATAGAGAATTGTGAAGGTGGTTCAAAAAAAAAAGAAAAATGGTTCTGAGCACTATGGGACTTAACATCTGAGGTCATCAGTCCACCAGAGCTTAGTAGAGCTACTGAAAGGGTCCTGTAGCCACCTTTCATTAGTCTCTTTACTTTCATAGTGGCGTGATTGAATGAATGTGGTTGTGTGTCACGTTGCTAGACGGTGGCGTAGTCTGCTGCAGAAAGTCTGCGATAGTCGTACAGATTCAGCAGCACTGGTACAGAATAGCCAACTCTCGTAGTGGTCAAGTAGGCAAAGAGGTTTGCGCTACTTGTGAGAAATCCACCTGCGTTAGGTTGGTGGCGGAAATGGCATCTTTAGGCTTTCCGGGCCACGCGGAGCGTGGAAGAGGCTGGAGAAGAAGCAGGAGGCAGTCTGCCGCCGGTACGGGAAGCGTCCACAGCTGTGCTCCAGTCGAAGAAGGGTGAGTTAGACTGACCGCGTGGCGCGTTGTTACTTGGCGAGAGGAGAGCTGTTAGCTTTTGGTCTCGCTTTTCAAATCTGGAAGATTGCTTTGCCTTGTCGCAGCAAGGAATGCAAAACTTTGGCAGATTTTTCTTTTAGCAAATTTCTGTAGCAGACTTGGATCCGCCGGAAGAGCGCCACACAAAGGTGTCGATAAGAAGTGAGCACTCGCTTCTGTATGAATGTCTGTTTGCCTTCAGCTGTGCCTGCATAAGCCTTCACCTTTCTAAATATTTAGAGCTTTGTCTTCTCGTAAATTTTCCTTGCTTTATGTGTCTTTCGTCAGTGGGGAGCCAACAACGTGGTAGAACATTATAGTTGTTGGGCTACCGGCATCACTAACTGTCCGATCGCATGTTTGTTTTAGATAATGTTAACATGATTGTGTGATGTGATATTGTTGGAATTTGGCACTATACCTAGAAATTGTGTCTCCACAAACCACGTGTTATCAGGAATCGTGTACATGCCTCACATCCTTATCTTAGGAATAAATGATTTTATCTACAATTTTCTCTTGTGTTCCGAGATTACGTTTTTGCACCTAAGCCACTCACCTCGTAGCTTTCCCGTTAGCACATCCAATGCGTTTCCTTATGCACAGGTCCAGTGATTAGTCTCCCCTTGTATTTCATAACAAATTCTTTAGGTTAAGTCTTATTTTCAGATGTGTTGCTGGGAGCTGATCTTATGCAGTGTTCATGCATTTTCTATTTTATTTTAAATGTTTGATTGTCGTGAACAGTGCACGGGAAATACTATTAATTACATCGTATCTGCTATGAGCGACCTCACAACGTATGCATTTTTGTGAGTTTTTGGTCTGTGATCAAATTAATTTATTTTCCGACTCGACCAAACCTTCGATTAGTTCTATGGTTAGAGTCGGTGGCGACCCTAATCTTCTCAAGTTAACTTCACAAGCAATAAGTATTTACATTCCCAATAATAACGTAATAACCCGTAGTAACCGGTTAGTTACACTACTTACACCTAACTAACCTAAGAACATCGCACACATCCATGCCCGAGGCAGGATTCGAACCTATGACAGTAGCAGTCACGCGGTTCCGGGCTGAAGCGCCTAGAACCCTCGGCCACCGCGGCCGGCTATAGGTGGTTCGATGAACCCTCTACCAGGCACTTACATGTGATTTGCAGAGTATCCATGTAGATGTAGATGCAGATGTAGACCAAAATGCTGTTGTCGGTGACAGGGACGGTCTATGGAGAGCATTCGCCTCCGCAGTGTGGGTTTTAAGTGTTGTGTCTCCGAGGACGATGCATTTCTCTTGGCGAGGTCGGCATAAGGTGTGTGTGTGCGGCGGGTTCGCCGGCGGCAGTATCAAACTGCGGAAGCTGCGCTACATGGACGTGGCCAGAGGGCTGACCACCAGTACGCCAGTGTCCGTTACAAGGTACTAGCTTTGGAATGTTTGGGAATAACAGTCCATAGGAACGAGCAGCGCACGCCACCAGCCACATATCACAGTATACTGTAACACCATAATCGATAGTAAGTAGTTTGTACAGTGTGAAGTATAAAGTGTTCACTCTTTTCTGCTTAATGTCTTTGCATTCTGTAAGAAAGTGGAGTTTAGCGAAATATGTTTTGTGGAATTATAACATCGTGTTTGAATAATGAAAAGTTATTAAATATGTTTATTTATGTATGAGAAACTGCAATGTAAAAACTGGTTCATACTTTGGGATTTTGTATTGTATAATATAAAAGACATAGTGATTCCCCTCCATTACGGAAGTGGTTTTGGCGCGTAAAGAAAAGGTGGAAGTGGCGGTCAGGCTGAGCGGGAAGCGAGAGAGCATAATAGGCACTCAGTGGCCAGCAGTTGTGGAGTCAACACCGCAGGTGCCGAGTGAGGCGTTCGGTATCCTCATCTATGATGCAACTGCCTCGGATGTGGTTACTGCTATAAATTGGTGCTCTCGCATTGGGAATGGCTCTAAAATTAATCTTTAGGTCTCTAAGAAGAAATTAAATAGAGAAATAATCCGCCAGATGAGAGGCCAAGTAGCCGCCACGTGCTCGCCACCGCTATTGCGCCACTGCTTCAACAACTTTGGGAGGTTAGAATTCTGATGATGAAGAAATTGATGAAATGTATGACGAGATAAAAGAAATTATTCAGGTAGTGAAGGGAGACGAAAATTTAATAGTCATGGATGACTGGAATTCGTCAGTAGGAAAAGGGAGAGAAGGAAACATAGTAGGTGAATATGGATTGAGGAGAAGAAATGAAAGAGGTAGCCGCCTTGTAGAATTTTGCACAGAGCATAACTTAATCATAGCTAACACTTGGTTCAAGAATCATAAAAGAAGGTTGTATACCTGGAAGTATCCTGGAGATACTAATAGGTATCAGATAGATTATATAATGGTAAGACAGAGATTTAGGAACCAGGTTTTAAATTGTAAGACATTTCCAGGGGCAGATGTGGATTCTGACCACAATCTGTTGGTTATGAACTGCAGATTGAAACTGAAGAAACTGCAAAAAGGTGGGGATTTAAGGAGATGGGACCTGGATAAACTGAAAGAACCAGAGGTTGTAGAGAGTTTCAGGGAGAGCATAAGGGAACAATTGACAGGAATGGGGGAAAGAAATACAGTAGAAGAAGAATGGGTAGCTCTGAGGGATGAAGTAGTGAAGGCAGCAGAGGATCAAGTAGGTAAAAAGACGAGGGCTAATAGAAATCCTTGGGTAACAGAAGAAATATTGAATTTAATTGATGAAAGGAGAAAATATAAAAATGCAGTAAATGAAGCAGGCAAAAAGGAATACAAACGTCTCAAAAATGAGATCGACAGAAAGTACAAAATGGCTAAGCAGCGATGGCTAGAGGACAAATGTAAGGATGTAGAGGCTTGTCTCACTAGGGGTAAGATAGATACTGCCTACAGGAAAATTAAAGAGACCTTTGGAGAGAAGAGAACCACTTGTATGAATATCAAGAGCTCAGATGGCAACCCAGTTCTAAGCAAAGAAGGGAAGGCAGAAAGGTGGAAGGAGTATATAGAGGGTTTATACAAGGGCGATGTACTTGAGGACAGTATTATGGAAATGGAAGAGGATGTAGATGAAGACGAAATGGGAGATAAGATACTGCGTGAAGAGTTTGACAGAGCACTTAAAGACCTGAGTCGAAACAAGGCCCCGGGAGTAGACAACATTCCATTAGAACTACTGACGGCCTTGGGAGAGCCAGTCACGACAAAACTCTACCATCTGGTGAGCAAGATGTATGAGACAGGCGAAGTACCCACAGACTTCAAGAAGAATATAATAATTCCAATACCAAAGAAAGCAGGTGTTGACAGATGTGAAAATTACCGAACTATCAGTTTAATAAGTCACAGCTGCAAAATACTAACGCGAATTCTTTACAGACGAATGGAAAAACTGGTAGAAGCGGACCTCGGGGAAGATCAGTTTGGATTCCGTAGAAATGTTGGAACACGTGAGGCAATACTAACCTTACCACTTATCTTAGAAGAAAGATTAAGAAAAGGCAAACCTACTTTTCTAGCATTTGTAGACTTAGAGAAAGCTTTTGACAACGTTAACTGGAATACTCTCTTTCAAATTCTGAAGGTGGCAGGGGTAAAATACAGGGAGCGAAAGGCTATTTACAATTTGTACAGAAACCAGATGGCAGTTATAAGAGTCGAGGGGCATGAAAGTGAAGCAGTGGTTGGGAAAGGAGTGAGACAGGGTTGTAGCCTCTCCCCGATGTTATTCAATCTGTATATTGAGCAAGCAGTAAAGGAAACAAAAGAAAAATTCGGAGTAGGTATTAAAATTCATGGAGAAGAAGTAAAAACTTTGAGGTTCGTCGATGACATTGTAATTCTGTCAGAGACAGCAAAGGACTTGGAAGAGCAGTTGAACGGAATGGACAGTGTCTTGAAAGGAGGATATAAGATGAACAGCAACAAAAGCAAAACGAGGATAATGGAATGTAGTCAAATTAAATCGGGTGATGCTGAGGGAATTAGATTAGGAAATGAGACACTTAAAGTAGTAAAGGAGTTTTGCTATTTAGGGAGTAAAATAACTGATGAAGGTCGAAGTAGAGAGGATATAAAATGTAGACTGGCAATGGCAAGGAAATCGTTTCTGAAGAAGAGAAATTTGTTAACATCAAGTATAGATTTAAGTGTCAGGAAGTCGTTTCTGAAAGTATTTGTATGGAGTGTAGCCATGTATGGAAGTGAAACATGGACGATAACCAGTTTGGACAAGAAGAGAATAGAAGCTTTCGAAATGTGGTGCTACAGAAGAATGCTGAAGATAAGGTGGGTAGATCACGTAACTAATGAGGAGGTATTGAATAGGATTGGGGAGAAGAGAAGTTTGTGGCACAACTTGACTAGAAGAAGGGATCGGTTGGTAGGACATGTTTTGAGGCATCAAGGGATCACAAATTTAGCATTGGAGGGCAGCGTGGAGGGTAAAAATTGTAGAGGGAGACCAAGAGATCAATACACTAAGCAGATTCAGAAGGATGTAGGTTGCAGTAGGTACTGGGAGATGAAGAAGCTTGCACAGGATAGAGTAGCATGGAGAGCTGCATCAAACCAGTCTCAGGACTGAAGACCACAACAACATCAGTATGAACCAGTGTTTTTCTGTGTGTTTAAGTTTACAGTAATAATCCAAGTGTTGCAAAAACTGGTATTTGAACCATGAAATTTTGCCCTTCAATCAACCAGGCAGGGTCCTTTCCTCAAAGTATTTAAGTCCAAGAATCCTGCTTGTGAAAGAGTGATATTAATATATTTTATTTTACGTTGAATTTATGAAAAGCTCCAGTTTACTTTGAATAGCTTCTAATTTACAAGTGTCATTGTTCAATGTGTGGGAACAATGTTAGTGAAAACTACTCGCTTCACGAGTAATATAAGGGGCACTTAATATTTATCAGATGACAAGTTTTTAATTTACTATGAAATATTTCAATAAGAAAGTGCCATATAGTTAGTGCTAATGAATTTAAATGTGATTGATTAAAATGACTTGCTTCACAAGTGATGAAAGAGACAGAAAAATTTGAAACCTTTTGAATATTTGCTTTATTTGAACTTACTTACCAATACAGATAAAAATATTGCTAGTGTATATTGTTTTCTAGCTTTTAAGGCTAAATGATCTTAAGTGGGGTTGTAGTTCAGCATTTATTATAATACGAGGCTTTTCTGTAATGTTTGTTTATTTGTGGATAAAAGAGTGGTCAGTTTGTAGGATTCCACTACAATATTTAATAACAGAATAAGTCAGACTGAGAGTAGGTTTCTGTGAATGAACCTGAAACACTGACAAAGTGAAATGCATATGAAATGTGAGTATTGTCAATTGTATTGCATCTGTGGTATGTAAAAATATGTTAACCTAAATTGAACTATGGTCAGATACTAGTTACTCTCGTTTTTGTCTTTGAGAACATTTTTTGTGCTGAATTATTTAAAGACTGAAGTAGTGGTTGTAGTCAGCAGGTATAAAGTCTCTATTTTGTTTCTGTGAATGCTAGTCTTTGCAATTGAGTGCTACTGCTACCGACTGTGTAGTTTCGTCTGGTTATTGTAGGTGTTCAGTGCACTTTTCTGAGAAAGAATCTATGAAAGTCGCTTTTCCAAGAGTATATGCAAATCCACTGAAAATAATGTTTTCACATTATTATGCCTAATTAGGCTGGCGACCGTTTTATTATTTCATTTATATTAAAACTGTCACTGTAATTTCTTACCAAATTTTAGTCTTTCTGTTGTCTACCAACTGCCATCCTTACGAATTTCATGTTCGATACCCTCTTTCTGTTAGGTAACACACAGTCAAATTCAAAAGTCCTCCCAGAGGGCGACACTATACTGTGCAGATTTAAACCATTTTTGGTAATTATTAATCTGCAGTAGTTTTATACTACTTAATATGATATGCACTCCAAGTTCGTCTTCAGACATTTCAAACGCTTGATTTTATCATGTGAGTATATTTTATTAATGTTGACCTGCCTCCAAACTTAATCATTACAAAACCGTTCTCCCACTACCCTCTACAATAGCTGCCAAGTTCCGGGCGGCCCTTGGTCATTCTGTCTGCGTTGGTAATGTGTTCAAGACCCGTTATAAGACACTGACGTTGCCCACACATGCAGGTGGTATCGGAATGATAAACGTGCAAAATAGAGCTCTCGCTCTCTTTATACAGCCGATGCATCACTTACATGCTTAGGACAAGGACACATTGAGGAGGTGGTACCTCAATTCCACCGGCTGCCGATTTCTATTGGACGTATCGCACGGCCACTATATCAGGTTCGCATGTATCTGGACATCATGAGTTATCTGGTGGACATCCTAACAACAACGCACGTGCCTAGAACCAAGGACTTTTACTGCTATTTTCAACAGACACTGCCTGCTATCGTGACTGATCGCCGACATCTGGCAGTTGGGTGAAAGTGGATGTGCTTCTACGTCTGCTCGTATTCCCTACACCCCGCAGTGAGGGCGTTGTGGTAGGTGATAACAACTGAAAAATTCCCCACCCTACAACATTTATATATTATACATCTTGCCGAGGATCCGCTCTACACCAGATGCACCGCCGTCGACACCGACATGCACCGTTTCGTTTCTGGTGCAGCTGCCGGCTGTTTTCTCCTCAGACACCGCAAGTTGACATTGTTGCTGCGACGGACGCCTCAGTATGTAGAACCCACAGAGCTAATCCATCCTGACGTTACTTACTACCCTGCTACTCGACATAATATCACCGTATGGCTTAAAGAAACGGCACTACTTAATGAGCAACTACACAGTTTTACAGCGCAAGTCGTCGTACCATTCGCTCAGTTAATTACTTGGGAGAGTCGTTAACGCGCCCTCCAGAACAGTAGGGTGTACGGGCCTTGAGAAAAGAATTGAAGGTAAAGGACAGGGTGGACTGATGTGAGACATCAAGGATAATTATAGGGTATTTAAGCCTCATTGAACGAGAAGACGACCTGGACACCCCGCCACCTGGTCGTTGTGGACCCCTCCCCCCCCTCCCCTCCCTCCCCCCCTCTTCCCCGATTTAAAAATGACAATTGTATCCCTTACTTTCTGCCTTCTTTTTTGTAGAACGATCGGAGGCGTGTTTCGTTTTTTTCATGAGCGGAGCCAGACCGTCCTTGATAGCTTTTAGGATGAAAGTGGCGGTGGCAATAGATATTGCTTTTGTCTGTAAGTCAGCTAGGTTTCGGGGGTAATATGGTTGTTAAGAGCCAACGACTGAAGTGCAAGAGGCCTTGGAAAAAATGAGTTGATAGAGTACTTGTCCGATTAAGGCAAAGATCTCCAGATCGAGTATAGGGCCAGCACACAGTTTTAATCTGTCAGGACGGTTCAAATCAGCGCACACGCCGCTGCAGAGTGTAAATTTCATTCTGGAAGCATCCTCCCGGCTGTGGCTAAGCCACGTCTCTGCAATATCCTTTCTTCCAGGGGTGCTAATCACGCAAGTTTCGCGGGAGAGCTTCTGTGAAGTGTTCAAAAATGGTTCAAATGGCTCTGAGCACTATGGGACTTAACAGCTATGGTCATCAGTCCCATAGAACTTAGAACTACTTAAACCTAACTAACCTAAGGACATCACACAACACCCAGCCATCACGAGGCAGAGAAAATCCCTGACCCCGCCGGTCTGTGAAGTGTTTCCCTGCGAAAAGCAAAGGTCCCGAGGTCGAGTTTCGGTCAGCTACACCTTTTTAATCTGCGAAGAAGTTTTAAATTGATATTGTGACTGCCATTTCCGTTCATGAATATATGAGTGTGACTAACGGTATCCGTATTTTCATGCCTCAATGGGGCCACTCCCAGTAATTCTTATTCAATAAGACGTTATCCACTGCGTGACATTGTTTCTCTTTAATTTGCATTACCTTATGGCAAGCTTTCATGTAGGTCATCGGGGACCAGACTCGCAGTATACGCTAAACAGCACCCGACACTTCACAGTCCATATTTTTGTCCAACATCTGTATCTTAACGAGAGCTAAAGGCTTTGACCGGCAGCAGCTAATGGTAACACTAAGTCAAAAAATTTGTTCCTGTTCCCACCTCATTCTGAGGACATAGACACTCTCGTCTTGTCCTTCGCCTGCAGCTGAACATTGTAACTAGCAGTTTTTCAGATTGTCTTGTGTTAACAGACCCGTGAACGCGATCGAGCAACAAACTTCGATGTATTGGCAAGACCGCAAAATGCCGCAAGCATTGTAATAGTTTTCCTTTGACTGTGTTCCATGATAATAAAAAGATTTGGTAAAGTAGTATTTTTTCCGCTTGTCCTTTACGTGCAAATTTCACATGCAGGATTACGGGTCATTCCTCGCATTGCAGTTGATTGAGAGCACGTGGTGATCTGATTCCAAGTGCTGGGCATTTATATTCAAGTGACTTAGACGCAGTTTCTTCCATCCAAGACATTATTTCCTGTTAATTTGTAATGTTATTTCTTTTGTGATTCTAAGATGTTCTTTGGAAGGCATCTGAGATATTCCGACTCGATGTTTATTTATCGCCACAATGGCGAAGTTGTACGCATAATCTACATGTAAATTCCACTTTTTATCTACTACATTTCGACTGCGCGAATTTAATAGTTCTTATCTTTTTCCTGGAATTTTCAGGTTGAGCCACATGTATTTGTCATCACGTTAGTATTCTTGCGAATTTTCCGGGAGTGGTGTGTTTCGTACTTCTGATTCAGGGTTACTTTGCACTTAGGTTCAGTACTGTCATTTATTGTAGAAGATTTTGAGCAAACTACGAAGTTGACGCTTATAGTATATCACGTAATTGTATGTTGTGAAGTTTATTTAATGTACGTACCAGTGCGCACTTGGCGCGACAGCATTATCCTTGCTTTGAATGGCTGCCATCCAGAGAAGCGACATTATTTATCAACATAGGGATTCCGTGCTGTTTACGGCATATACTCGCTGATTCACTGCGTGTTATAAAACGAATTGTAATGTAGCTTAAGAGCCCACTCCTTCATTCTCTCTTGATTTACCTCAATACCTCTCGTGTACAGTTATTCTCTATTTGTTGTGCCACGGACGAGTGTGTTTTGTCATACAATAAAAAAATGTTATGTACATTTTCCCTTCAAGTAATAATATGCAGTAATAAGTAAACGATGACCCGCCAGGGTAGCCGAGCGCGCTAATGCGCTGCTTCCTGGACTCGGGTTCGCGCGCCGGCCCCAGATCGAATCCGCCCGGCGGATTAACGACGATGGCCGGTTTTCAGGCGGTTTCCCACATCCTACTAGGTGAATACCGGGCTGGTCCACACGTCCCGTCTCAGTTACACAACTCACAGACATTTGCAACACATTCGCACTATTTCACGATTTACACTGGACGCAGACAGCTGGGGTACACGCATTCCGTTCCGGGGGGTATGGGGTGGCGGCAGGAAGGGCATCCGGCCATTTCCCAAAATTAACCATGCCAAATCCGTACTTAACCCTGCCGACCCTGCGCACAATGCGGGATAAAGGCGGTAGCAAAAGAAGAAGAAAAGAAGAAGTAAACGATGAACTTCAGATCACCTTATGAGAAATTTGAAATTAATTATAGACCCTTCAGGTATTCAAATGCAATATTAATTAATGAGCCTTAAGCTCTGTTGCAATTCCATTTATGGTGTGATCAGCGTCGTGCTCTTATCTGGTGGGCTTAATTAATAATGAAATTCAATTATATGATTGATTTTTTGACGACACAAGATGGAACCTGCATTTGATTTACGAAGTACGGTAGCCAAGTTTCTTGACGTTATTACGAGCAGCCGGTGCGAGACGACGCACATTACGTGTCTGATTCAGGGTAACATTGCACATGCGTTCCTTACTAGAATTTCTTGTTTCGAAAAGATTTTCTGCAGACCTGGCAAGTTAGCGCTGACACAGCCGCTCCGAGATTTCCTGGCGCCGAGGAGGCTACTTAACTGAAAATCATTGCGTCCACTATACATGCTAAATGCTCACAAGTGTTAGGAGACGTAGGTAGCAGACGACAAAAGCATCTGTCATTGCAAAAATCTGACCTATGAGATACGACTTAACACCCTTGGTGGTTACGGAGTACGTAGTTACCAGTTCAGGTTCGTGTTCAGTATTCAGTTTCGTTACTTCTGAGTAATTTTTACCCCTTTTGTTGCGCTTTGCGTGAGCTTACCATTTCTTCCATTCATTAAAAGGTCAGTTCAAGTTATCACTGGGTTGCATTTACTACCTGGGGAGTACAGTTCAGGGCATACAGTGTGTTCATCATTCGTATAAACGCTCGTATATTGCTGCAAAACGAGTGGCAGCTTACAGAGCAGAGTTTGACGGGAAAATACATATAAATGCCTTGGATAGCTGTAGACGCAAAATATTAAATAATTTCGTTAATACTATGAAATGAAAATCTGACAACTGGGACAACTGAAAACAAAAAAAAAATGTATGAAATAAAAAACAGATACTATCTGTTACACTTCACATCCCAGCAGTTAAAATGGAAGACGAATTTAGCACAGAGAGGAAAAATACAAATATTCAAAGATTTACTGTGATGATTATACACACTGCTGAAGACAAAACTGCAACGCCGTGAAAGTGATATGAAACAAACGTTGAACTGGCGTGAAGTGTACAAAATTGTCATGAGAAAGTTGGACTGACGGGTTAAGAACTGCCTTACACAACGTGATGTGGGCTGTCAACGGCTCCACTCGACTAGCGCCCAAAAAGGACATAATATTGTTACGAACCGAGCTGAGAACGTGTTATCACGAGGAGATCGAGCGAAGCGAGTAGGGTGAGAGATCCTATGTAGTGCGATGGCCCTAATGGAACATCAGTCACTTACGATCATTTATTTGCGAGAGTTTTACAATCACTGCGTCTTCCCAGCGCTGTCTAGCAGCAAACATGCTGAGTCTGCGCTGCCTGAAAGTGCAGGTAGCACGTCAGTGGGAAAGTTGAGCAGCTTGCAGAGGGGCTGATCGGTGCTTCATTCGCGGAAGATCAGTCCAGCCCCCTTCCTCAGACAGTCACCGTTGTGACCGGCATGACTGCGGCTTGCAGATGAGAAATCCCCTCGACGGCCGGACGGCTGTGGACTTGCAGCAGTGGACTCCAAGTTGGCAGCAGTAGGATTCACCAGAGCATCCTGAAACTTAATTGAGCTAGGCTTCCATCAGTATCCGTGATGCAAATGGAACAGCCTCACTCTGAGAATGAGCTTGAGGAGGGCAGAGGTTCTGTGGTAGTTGACGACATGATCCCCCCACACTAGTGACCGAATGTGCTCTGGTTTTCTGAGCCTGTCAGCGCTCTCAGATGCTCTAGTATTTAATTTGAAGGTTTGAGAACGGTCCCTTATGCGATGTTTGCATCCTCAAAGGCGTTCTTATGATATTCTAGGTGAAGATACGACTTACAGCCTTGTTACAGTAAAACATTCTGTCTTGTCCGCACCATTATCGAAGTGTTGAATCGCTTGGTTTTGGTTTCTCTCACAGATAAATGAAACGAACCCCTTGCTTGTTTGGACTTTGCGCCTCCCATGTTGATATGCGGGTATGACACCGTTGGTTAAAATGGCTCTAAGCACTATGGGACTTAACATCTGAGGTCATCAGTCCCGTAGACTTAGAACTTATTAAACCTAACTAACCTAAGGACATCACACAATCCATGCCCGAGGCAGGATTCGAACCTGCGACCGTAGCAGCAGCGCGGTTCCGGACTGAAGCGCCTAGAACCGCTCTGCCAGAGCGGCCGACTGTGATACCGTTGCATAGCTGGCATACGCACCCCACTTAGTGATGTCTCAGTCGGTTGGTTCAAATTGCTCTGAGCACCATGGGACTTAATCGCAGTCGGTTTCTAGCTAAATTTTATTCCTGGAATTGTTTGCTGTTGTACTGTACATTAGTATTAATCTTCTGGTCATACATTGTCATGCAGTCACGTCACAGTGCGACAGTGGAGAACCATGGACTAGCAACAGGGGAACCATTATTGCGACTTCTCTTGTCGCAGCAACAGGGAGACATGCTGATTGCGATACGCACAAGGACATTCGAAACAGGAGTTGCACCCAGCCTTCCACGCAGTTGCATCCTTATTGTGCGTACAGCATCGCAACAGATGTAGCCGTGTATGGGGCTCCCGAGGAGAACTAAAACTGCCTCATTACACAATATCCAAGATGGTACTCCAGGCGGGTGTAAAATGAATGTGCGCAACGGAAAATAATAAACTCTAAAATGAAGATTTTGGCCCTGTCTGACTACCCCCTGAAGCAGATCTTAGGATCTCTTAATTCTATAAATTACAATCTAAACATAAATGAATGATAAGGCAACTAATCCTACTAAATGATAAACGTTGTTCCTGCTTATATATTTATTGTAGATTAAAAAACCTTTATATTACGAAGTTTACATTTCCTAAGTAAATCTACTAATCAATTGCCCAACTCTGCTCCTTATTATGACCGCACGATCTAATATCAATAACGCGAAATGACTGACATCATCCACGTACCAAACACTAGAAGACACTACTTTGAAAGGTGATCTACGGTGGTGTGGAACCTCAGTCGAAATAAACTAATGATCACAGCTGTTAAGCTTTTATAGCCATAATAAGCCGAAGCAATCTGCGGTGTCACCGTGAGTACTGCGTCCGGTTCGTCGAAGTGATGGTTCTCGTACTCGTCTTCGACGATCGAAGAACTCCAGCCACAGATAAACTCTTTCAAACACTAGGACGGCAGAATGCTTTCCAGTGACTAATATACTCTAATACTGTCTTCTCCTCTCTGTGTTCTGCAGATGAGAAACACGAACTTCCAGCCACAAGGACGGAGTTCACTTAACGTCTCAACGTAAGTATAGGCAGAGGAAACGCTCTCAATTACTGAACGCTGCGTATTCCACGACGAGTTCCAACCTGAAGGTGAAGTCTAGACTCGTACAGGTTCGGAACAGTACAGTGCCTAACCGTTCTAACTATAAACTCCCCTGAGGGCAAAGACAGCAAGTCCGTCTGTATCAACAAAGCTGATATCGAGCGACCGTCACACACGGGCGCTCACAATGGAAGACCTCGTCTCTCCACCACAGGCCTCCCAACAAGCCTCGGCTCCCCACCTTCGTAATTCCGAAAACGAATCATATTCCCGAAACCACGGGATATTCTCCCTCTCTATATATTTTTCCTAACGCCGACCAACCATATTTTAGTCTTTTGTCGTCCAGCGAGGAAAAACCTACACTCGTACAATGGTATGCTTCTGAGTAAAAATCCTTGGAAATAACCCAGCCTGCTTGGTTTCCGAGGTGACGCTTCCTCATTCCTTTCAGTTGCGTCTAAGATTTTCGTATTTTCCAAAGTATAATCCTTCCCATCCAGCTACATCAACAGCCAGTCGCGACTCTATTTTGCCCCAGCGCTCAGGTGTCCAACGTCCATCTTGCTACTTCCAGTGTTTAAGCAGGACCAACACACCTGTGTGGGCCTTCCACCCAGGAGTTGAGTTCCGCCTGCCGTTTCATTTCCACTGTCGCTCCAACCTCTACTAGTATGATAATAAAGACACTCCGTCACCTTTCATGCAATAAGCGTTAACAATTGTTTACAAGGCGTACGTGGCAATGTCAGTCTCCTTTATATATTCATATATACGATGTACAACCTATCACACGATGCCTAATTGTGTTTGTAGATCACGGCAAAGTATGTGGATGGGTGCTTGTAAGGTGCGAAATTATAGTCGCCTAACAAGTACACAACTCTATTGCCTCTGGTTTGAATACCGATAAGTTGGACAACAGATGTTACGTTTCTGACATACCGAGGCTGGTTGCTACGCCCTATCTTCGAGGTCTTCGTCACAGTATATTTCAACATGATAACATAAGATCGCATGTTGCCTGTACTGCCCTGACATACCTCGATACAGGGGGTGTCCTACTGTAGAGTGTCTAGTACTTTCCTCACATTTCTCAGGTACTGAAAGCATCTGTTTATTTGTTGCCGAGGGACTGACATGCCAAACACCAGCGACTACGAATATTGAACCCTGACATAAGAGTTGAATCAGCATGGAATGACGTACCAGTATCTGTCGTCCTTCCGCACTTCGATTCGATGCCCAACAGTGTTTCTACATCTACATCACATTTCGGCGTTTACCTCCGCACGTCGGACAGACACGAATGGCCCACGAATCCCTTGCCTACATGTCGGTGCTTATATATCCACAATGGAGTCACGCTACGTTGCATTTAGGCTGCAGCAATGCCTTGAAATGGAAACACCGCAAGACACCAGATGCTGTGTGGCAGAGGGTTCTTCTGGGACCACTATCTGCTTCCCCCTGTCATGTCCCAACAGCGAATGGTTCGCGGGAAGAATGAAATTCAGTAAAAGTCTATATAATCTTAAATTTCTCGACTTTTCTCGTTGTTCTCGTTCTGAGAGACGCTTGTAGAAGGAAGTAATATGTTGCCCGACTCTTCCCTTAACGAACTCCCTCGGAATTTCAGTAGTAAACCACTCCGGGATGCACAACACCTCTCTTGTAGTGTCTGCCACCGGAGTTTGTTGAGCACCTCTGTGACGTTCTCGCACCGACCTAGTGAGCCTGTAACGAAACGCACCGCTCTTCGTTGTAACTTATCTACATCTTCTGTTAGTCGTATTTGGTGAGTGTCCCAGAGCGTTGCTGTATGTACTAAATTTCTCACTCTGCATACCCCAATCACCTACAAAGTGAATCAAGTATTCTTCCTATCTGGTGTTGCAGATATAGTGGTCGTGTATAGAATTAGAGAGAGGGATCATAAACACCGACAGTTAATAAAGAAAATAATGGCATCGTGAAAGAAGTAGCAGATGAGATGTATCACAGTACATGAGATAAGAAGAAACGAAATCTCCCTGGAGATTATACCATTTAAAAAAAAAAACTGTTAGAGCCGGAAGATAAACGATACAAAAAGCGATAGAAAAAAATATATGCTGAGTACCTGCGACGGAGGACAGACTTCCCAGACTGCAACAAGGGGCGGTAAAAAGTTTCCGTTCGAAAGCTGTACAGTCAAGAATCAGCATGCCAACCAGTCAAAGCTACCATGACCATTGAGGCAGTCATACCACCGACGAACAAGGTTGAAAATACGCGTCTGATAAAACACAGTGTCCTGCTGCGTGAAGAAGTCCGTATCTGCCTGCTGCAAACCCTCGTCCGATAAGAACTGTCGATACTTCCAGGCTTTTTTATCCGCCCCAGTAGCTGATTGGTCAGCGTGACGGATTGCTGTCCTACGGACCCGGGTTCGGTTCCCGGCTGGGTCGGGGATTTTCTTCCCTCAGGGTCTGGGTGTTGTGCTGTCTTCATCATCATTTCATCCCCATCCGGCGCGCAGGCCGCCAAATGTAACGTCCAATGTAAGAAGACCTGCACCAAGGCGGCCGGACCTGTCCCTCAAAGGCCTCACAAGGCCTTTTTAAAGGATCGTGATAATTGCACGGGGAGAGATCAGAACTATAGGGCATATGCCTGAGTATCTCCCACTTGAGTTTGCGTAATTTCTGCTTTACGATATTTGCGATATGGGGACTGCGTCATCATGAAGCTTGGCCCACCATATCACAACGATGGCTTTCAATAGGCCACACATATTCATTCTCCGATGGATGTCCACTGGCGTTTGTCTTTAGACAGCAAAGAAAAACATAACAGCACGTTGGTCTCTTTGGGTCATATTTGGTGCCAACGTCGTCACAGTTCAAGTTTCAGCATTTACCGCTCGCACATCGGAAAGACACGAATGCCATGCTAATCCATTGCATGTCGGTGCTTATATACCCACAATGGAGTCACACTACGTTGCATATACCCTGTAGCAACGCCTTCGAGTGCGAACTTTTTTCTCGTACCTTATATTATTGTTCTACTTTACAATAAAGGAAATAGATGAGACAACACACATATACGTGACTAGAGAACATATTTCACTAGTTGAGCACATCTGTGAACAAAAAATTCGTGATTTCAGTTTTCACGCGCATATAGTTTAAGGATGTTCTAATATGTGCTTTCGACAGACCTGCAAGAGACAAAACGTATGGTAGTACTGCATAAAATAAAATACACTACTGGCCATTAAAATTGCTACACCACGAAGGTGCTACAGCCGCGAAAATTAACCGACAGGAAGAAGATGCTGTGATATGCAAATGATTAGCTTTTCAGAGGATTCACACAAGGTTGGCGCCGGTGGCGACACCTACAACGTGCTGACATGAGGAAAGTTACCAACCGATTTCTCATACATAAACAGCAGTTGACCGGCGTTGCCTGGTGAAACGTTATTGTGATGCCTCGTGTAAGGAAGAGAAATGCGTACCATCACGTTTCCGACTTTGATAAAGGTCGGATTGTAACCTATCGCGATTGCGGTTTATCGTATCGCGACATTTCTGCTCGCGTTGTCGAGACCCAATGACTGTTAGCAGAATATGGATTCGGTGGGTACAGGAGGGTAATACGGAACGTCGTGCTGGATCCCAACAGCCTCGTATCACTAGTAGTCGAGATGACAGGCATCTTATCCGCATGGCTGTAGCGGATCGTGCAGCCACGTCTCGATCCCTGAGTCAACAGATGGGGACGTTTGCAAGACAACATCCATGTACACGAACAGTTCGACGACGTTCGCAGCAGCACGAACTGTCAGCTCGGAGACCATGGCTGCGGTTACCCTTGACGCTGCATCACAGACAGGAGCGCCTGCGATGGTGTACTCAACGACGAACCTGGGTGCACGAATGGCAAAACGTAATTTTTTTGGATGAATCGAAGTTCTGTTTACAGCATCATGATGGTCGCATCCGTGTTTGGCGACATCGCGGTGAACGCACATTGGAAGCGTGTCTTCGTCATCGCCATACTGGTGCATCACCTGGCGTGATGGTATGGGGTTCCATTCGTTACACGTCTCGGTCACCTCTTGTTCGCATTGACGGCACTGCGAACAGTGGACGTTACATTTCAGATGTGTTACGACCCTTGGCTCTACCCTTCATTCGATGCTTGCGAAACCATACGTTTCAGCAGGACAATGCATGACTGCATGTTGCAGGTACTGTACGGGCTTTACTGGATACAGAAAATGTTCGACTGCTGCACTGGTCAGCACATTCTCCAGATCTCTCACCAATTGAAAACGTCTGGTCAATGGTGGCCGAGCAACTGGCTCGTTACAATACGCCAGTCACTGATGAACTGTGGTATCGTGTTTAAGCTGCATAGGCAGCCGTAGGTCTGTACACGCTATCCAAGCTCTGTTTGATTCAATGCCCAGGCGTATCAAGGCCGTTATTACGGCCAGAGGTGGTTGTTCTGGATACTGATTTCTCAGTTCTAGTATATTTGTCCAATGAATACCCGTTTATCATCTGCATTTCTCCTTGGTATAGCAATTTTAATGGCCAGTAGTGTATTTCTTCTGATTGAATAGCTATTTCAGGTATGGTGTTGTCTTCCACGGAATCTATTAAGATCTTGGTTTCCGACTGTAATAAGCCAATCAAATCCTTGCTCGGAAATTAGTCCTTAATCCGCATCCGATTTTAATATTTTATAATAGAAATTGTATATTGTACAAACTGGCTGCATAGTTCTGTAGTGTCGACGAGTGAATGTAGTGAATAGTTCACGTTTGTTTCGTTAACAGATTACAGAGAGTGAAGAAAAACAGACGCTTTTTGCTGACTGCACATAACCTGCTGCTGTCGAGTGATACCCGAGAAACCACTGAGCTTATCGTCCCCATCCGACGGGAGGACCACCATAATCACCATCCCATACCCTCACACTCCCGAACACACAGAGGAGAGAACTGCGATTAACACAGCACTTTTGCGAGAAGTCTGATGGTCAGGAACTATATATCAACATTCCTCCTCCCCTGGTCATAGCGCTGAAAATATCTTCCACTGCCAGGAATCAAACCGGTTACCGCAGACTCGAGTAGCACCACGTAAACATGCGCCAACGACCTCTGATTACGGAGGCGGGTTTCAGCAACTGATTTCGTTCGTTGAAGTAGCAACTCGCGGCGGTAACGAAGAATTCGAACCTGTAGCTAATAACATTTTCTCCAGAAGGATGTTATCTCAATACGAAGTAACTCTTCGATTGTTTGATTTTCCTAGGAATTCGTGGAGCAATGGAAAGAGCTGTTAAGAAGAACTACATTAGCGTGAGTAGTGACAAGGTTGTAGCACGGACTTTACAATGAAGCAGGTTTCTGAGAATAACTATATCTGCAAGCCTACCTTCTGCGCCTTCTGGTGAAGTAATTAAGGAAAATCACAAAATACATAAGCTTGAACTGACAGACCTTTTTTGCTGCAGCCTCAATAGCACAAGCTTTCTGGTTTGCGGAGTGGCCGAGCGGTTCTGAGCGCTACAGTCTGGAACCGCGCGACCTCTACAGTCGCAGGTTCGGATCCTTCCTCGGGCATGGATGTGTGTGTGATGTCCCTAGGTTGGTTAGGTTTAAGTAGTTCTAACTTCTAGGGGACTGATGACATCAGAAGCTAAGTCCGCTAGTGTTCAGAGCCATTTGAACCATTTTTTTTCTGGTTTGATGATACAGTTTTCTGCTCACTGCCCCGTTAAATTACAGTGAAGGATCCTAATGCTAACCGAAGAACATACTTAGTTACCAAAGAATAGCCGAAATACTTATAACAAATATCGGTCTTGCAACAGTTCAACAATGAAAATAATAAACTCAAATATTGTTATCACTCAATTAAAACTATTCAAGAGACGAAATAAAGTCAGTGCGTAGAGGGAAAATTACAAGTACCTATTCTTTATAGTGGGCTCGAAGAGGAGAAAAAGTTAAAGCAGTAGTAGGTATATTTATCCACAAGAAATATAAATATTTTATTGAAGAATGGCAACATATTTTTGAAAGTACGGTTTTACTATAAAGGAAAGTGGACCACCACAAATTGAAAGCTATCTCTCATTACAGTCTAGAGGATTATAAACCTAGAACAGAAAGAGAGGTCTATGAACAACTACAGTGGTATTCAAATGTCAAGGACGAATCTAACTTTCGCTTGATGCGTCTCGTCCATTAACACAGCACGATGACACTTGGACTATTCAGAGAGAGAATTGCTACAGTATAGTGAGATAATACTGACCTTACGACTTATCTTAGAAGAAAGATTAAGGAAAGGCAAACCTACGTTTCTAGCATTTGTAGACTTAGAGAAAGCTTTTGACAACGTTGACTGGAATACTCTCTTTCAAATTCTAAAGGTGGCAGGGGTAAAATACAGGAAGCGAAAGGCTATTTACAATTTGTACAGAAACCAGATGGCAGTTATAAGAATCGAGGGGTATGAAAGGGAAGCAGCGGTTGGAAAGGGAGTGAGACAGGGTTGTAGTCTCTCCCCAATGTTATTCAATCTGTATATTGAGCAAGCAGTAAAGGAAACAAAAGAAAAATTCGGAGTAGGTATTAAAATCCATGGAGAAGAAATAAAAACTTTGAGGTTCGCCGATGACATTGTAATTCTGTCAGAGAGAGCAAAGGACTTGGAAGAGCAGTTGAACGGAATGGACAGTGTCTTGAAAGGAGGATATAAGATGAACATCAACAAAAGCAAAACGAGGATAATGGAATGTAGTCGAATTAAGTCGGGTGACGCTGAGGGAATGAGATTAGGAAATGAGAGAATTAAAGTAGTAAAGGAGTTTTGCTATTTGGGGAGCAAAATAACTGATGATGGTCGAAGTAGAGAAGATATAAAATGTAAACTGGCAATGGCAAGGAAAGCGTTTCTGACGAAGAGAAATTTGTTAACATCCAGTATAGATTTAAGTGTCAGGAAGTCGTTTCTGAAAGTATTTGTATGGAGTGTAGCCATGTACGGAAGTGAAACATGGACAATAAATAGTTTGGACAGGAAGAGAATAGAAGCTTTCGAAATGTGGTTCTACAGAAGAATGCTGAAGATTAGATGGATAGATCACATAACTAATGAGGAGGTATTGAATAGAATTGGGGAGAAGAGGAGTTTGTGGCACAACTTGACGAGAAGAAGGGATCGGTTGGTAGGACATGTTCTGAGGCATCAAGGGATCACAAATTTAGAATTGGAGGGCAGCGTGGAGGGTAAAAATCGTAGGGGGAGACCAAGAGATGAATACACTAATCAGATTCAGGAGGATGTAGGTTGCAGTAGATACTGGGAGATGAAGAAATTTGCACAGGATAGGGCAGCATGGAGAGCTGCATCAAACCTGTCTCAGGATTGAAGACCACAACAACAACAACAGTACACAGGGCAACTGAAATAAATACGCACTGTGAGCCGTGGCGAGCTGGCGCCAGTCTTATTTTGTTTATGTATCGTTGAGATCGATTGTGGTTGAGGTAAGCTATCTTTGCTTTGAGCGTGTCTTATATTGCGGCTTGGCAGGTGAAGCGAAGGGTTTTGTTAGCCTTCGACGGGTAACACTGGAGATCTCATGACTTTCGCGGGGAGACGACTGTCAACGGCTGCCGAACAAGCGTGATGACCGTTACACGTTGTGGTGTGAAATTGGTTGGGCGTTTTGCCGACATGGGCAGCTTGGAGATACAAGTTCTGTGACTTCGCTGGGAATAAAATTTGAAGGGAAGCGGTGAAGCTGCTCTCTCGTATTGTGTACCTTATATGGAGTAAGTCGTCGTAATTGTTTGTTCACCGACGCACTCAGAGATTTTAAACTTTATTATTATGGTTAGACTTTCTTAGTCGAACCATAAGACGGTGTGGAAGAGTTCAGCTGCCCTAGTTAAACGGTGGCCGTTATTTGGAAATTTTCTCAGTTTTACTAGTGCTTTGTGTCTCTTGCAACCAAATGATTTTATGTTGCCGTTTTTAAAGCCTGCACTCTGTTAATAGAGCTCTCCATGTGTAAGTGAGTAAAAGGTCCTGCCGAGTGTTTCTATGTTTCAGAGTATTGGAATGTCTTTGTGATTCGGGCAGAATCTTTTGGTTGTGCCAGCGCCTTGGCGGAGAGTGAAATGTCATCCGAGGTCTAGGCCTGGCAGTGTTTAACCACTACCGAAGTTGTTCACATATCGCCTTCGAGAGTTTAGTATTTATCTTCCTTTCCGTCAAGACGGGTTAAGCTGGTAGATACATGTATTGTATGTACTCTGTTTGTATATGAATTGTTTTCTGAAATAATAGAGACTGTCAACTAGCTAAACGTTAAACTGCATAGCAGCTGCTGAGTTCCTTGTGGAGCTTCTTCTAGTAATTTTTTATTTACACGTCTGAGCACGTAAACATTTCTTTCTTAAAGATCAGTGTTTCTGTTGTAATTTTTTTTATTTAAGTGGTTCTATCGTGTTATGTAATGGCATCTTAAATTGGCACTAGTGTTCAAGTATTACTAAGTCACCGTTTACCTGTAATTGTTTTCATTATATCAATTTTGATGGAAGTCCTATATGGGAGTTTGGAGTTCTCAAGTTTGTTAGTAACCCTGTTTTCTTAATTTGGAATTGTATTGAGTACGTTGGGTTTCTAACTGCATTTATGAAGCTTTATCTTGTGGCTCGTCCACAATTTGTAATTGTCAATTTTTTTAAAGGGGTAATGTTAATAAACTGCCTGAATTATAAATTGTGACTACCAACTATGATTCCATCCCGCTTCCTCTTTTATGCTATTTAAGATATGGTGTGTAAGTGTGGTACGATTAAGGAATCACGTATCACAATGAACAAAAAGATGTTGTTGTTGTTGTTGTTGTTGTTGTTGTTGTTGTGGTCTTCAGTCCTGAGACTGCTTGATTCATCTCTCCATGCCACTCTATCCTGTGCAAGCTTCTTCATCTCCCAGTACCTATGAAATGTCCCCTTAGAAAAATTATACATGACTGTGCTTAAACTGACACACAATATTTTTGGCGCAACGCAATCTGACTTTCAAAAATCCCTACAAAGGAATGGACCTGACTAACATTAACCAATACGTTTCACAAATCACTTACCTCACAAAAATCTTCGTTACTCGAACTACTGCAATACAGCGAGCGCCACTACTGCCAGCTAAATAAAAGATTCAAACTACTAAAGGCACTAGCTACTGATGGGCATAGCAAATGAAAGATTTTGGTAGAGAACAAACAATGTATTTACCTTAATAGTGTTCAAAAGTCATAATATCTATATCAGTCCATGATATCCAATATTACAAATTTACTGTCTCTGTCCAGATCATCCGCTCTCAAAACTCCGCCATCTCACTACCCCCATCCACCACTGCTGGCAGCTCACCTCCAACTGCGCAACGCTACGCGCTTTTAACAGCCAACTGCCCAACGCTACAATAGCCAACAACAATGCAAACTAGGCACAGACTGCACACAGCACAGCCAGTGATTTTCATACAGATCGCTACGTTGTGTTACTAATAAAAAAAACCTAAACAGCCTACTTACATAGTCCCCATGCTCCCCACAAAAAATTTTGCAAATTGTTTTGGGCAGTGGCCAATACAGATTTGAAAAAAACTTTCATAATTATAATTACAATAAGAAAGAAATCAAATGCACACACTTATTGATACAATGTTGGTCAAAACCTAAAATTTTCTCACAGTCCATAAAGGCAGTCCTGATCGTTCATCACAGTAAAATTGCAGTGTTTTTCTCAAAGTCTGAGCAGTAAAAGAAAATGCACACGGAAGTAGTGGATTTCCATGCAGTCTTGAAGAAGTAGTGTTGTCCTTCCAACGGAAAGACAGTGCTGACTTTTGACATGCAGACAGGTAATGGGCCACAACAGAGCAAACCCACTGCACAGTCAGTCGAAGTTTTGAAGAATATTGGTAGGCAGATCATCACAGAGCAGATCCACTGTAGTCCTGGTAGAGAGTATGGTATTGGCAGGCCACCAGAGGTGCAGACCCACTGCAGTCCTTGTAGAAATAATGGTATTGGTGGATCATCAAAGGTGCAGACCCACTTCAGTCCTTGTAGAGACGGCCAGCAGCCATTTGTTGCGACTGTGCAGGTGCTCAATCACCATCGAAGACTCTTGTACTATATAGCAAGTCCATAAACCACCACTTGTGCACTCATAAAGTTTTTGGAATTATCCTTAGGACCAGCAATGCTGTTAACCAGTCCCTTGCTGAATTATCAACACACGTGGGAGCACTAACAGTCCTTTTTGTTTTACATATTGTGCATATACTATGACCAACAGAAATGTGTGCAGTGAAATGTAACTTAATTTGAAGAACTGGTGTCTATACACTTATAAATTTACAGCATAAGAATACAATTACAAAGGTACAAAATACATCATTAAAGAATGTAATAGTACAGATAACATTTGTAGTAATACAGGCTTTACGAAAGAATAGGAGTAGACATATACATCAGTGGTATAGGAATTATGACATAAGTAAATAAATAAAATAATGAGAATAGTTTTCGAAACATTAATTTCACACATGAGAATTGACACAGAACAGAATTAATAATGTCTAAACATCTCTACAAAGTAAATAACATATTATTAGAAAAATTCTACAACATAACTCTCATTAGCTAAACACATAAAGACAGGAAAAACATAAATTCACATAGCATAATAACACAGAAGTACAAGACAGGGTTTGTTTTCAGTGTGACATTTGGTACTGCAGTCCAACCCAAAACTTCATTCCGTACATCTTTCCTCTTATTTCAACATTTGTTTCCACCAAAAAAATCCTATCCAAGCATGCTTTCTGTATTCTGTTCACATCCTCTTTCAAAAATAGTTTTTCTCCACTGTACACTACTTTTTTGGCCAAACCATTTTCTTATAGCTTGTCAATGCATTTCTTCCAATTCATCATAGTTAGTTTCTTATATAGTATACCCCCTCTTAAGCTAACTTAAATCTACTGAGCTCAGATATATGTACCAAGGGACGAGGTAATGCAGCAGTACAAAATCATTAACACAAACAGCAATGACAAAAAATGCAAATTGGCAAAGCAAGCAGCATAAATTAGCAAAGCAAATGCAATATTACAACTAATATAAGGCAATGCGCAGCAAACAATAAAAATAAATCATTAGTAAAACTTGCTTAACAGAATAATACAAAGTCAAATTCAGTGACACTATGCCTGGCAAACAGCAGCAGCAAATGCAGTAACTTATACCTAAACATGACATAGCTCAAGCAGAAAAAATATTACATTAAAGACAACAATGCAGATAAGGGAAATGTCTATTCACATCTTAATGTCTATGTAATTAAAGTGGTGCACCACAATTTATTCTACGAGAAATATTACCAAGTAGTTGAAAAGAAAATTATGTATGCAATTCCTGAGAAGGGAAATGTATTTTTTTGCTCCTTCGTTTTTTTTTGTTTTTTTTTTGTAAGTAGATCATAAAGTTATTATTTACTGGATCTGTAGGCATAAAATATCTATATTAGTACATCCATTAAATTTTATTGTAACCAATGCTGCAGTGCAGCTAGAAACTAGATATTAAACAAAATAGGCAATACAAGGCGTGAAATGTCATTCACTAGCCATATGGCATTTCATAATGCAGTAAACAATCTTTCAACTAGCAAGACAATAGACATGAAATGTTTCTCATCATTTCGTTTCAGTAAATATCATAAATTAAGAGCTCCACAGTGTGATCATATGTTTTCAAGTTTGGGAGTGTTGTATTTGCGATGCTTTCTGAAAGAAATGTCAATAGCGAGGATAATGGCCTCTTTTTTGTCCACCTGTGCCTCTGAAAGGCACACACTAATGGCTTTTTTCGAGGCGACTGTCGTGCAGCTGGGTGCTTACAGTGACCTACCTTCCTTACCGATATATTTACGGCACCAGTTTGCACTACAGTGACAGTCTCATATAAAAAAATGTCACAGGTCGAGAATTTGCGTTGCAAATGTGTAGAAACAAAATCCTATGAATATAACAGTGTGCAAAAAATTTTCGCCTGCATTGTGATACATTCACGCATTTACACACATTTCATAACTCTTAAAGTACGATTCTCAGCTTATTGATCATAAACAAACCTCAACAGCATAATACACATCGTCATCGTAATAATAACACCATAACAGATCAATCACATCTCAGAATCGTCGCAGCTTCTTTCAATAATTTCAAGACCTTCAATAAAGTCATCTACCTCAAACGTACTTTAAAAATCATGGACTCATACCAAATACATCATTCAAAGCTCTCATAGTATCACAGTGGTTCCGAAAAAATATGAACAGTTCACGAAGTACAGACAAAATACAATTTCGTAAGTCTGAAGTTATCCAGCTGTGTAATTGCGTAAACATGTGTCACTGACGCAGTAAAATATTTTTGTTTCTCTGTTAAATAATCAGATGGCTGTGTGATTATGTGTTAGAGAAATATGGTACCGAATTGTAAAGTTGTATAAGCAAATACCATATTAGCTAGGACTCCTTGTGCTTGCCAAACACATGGTACACAAAGTAAGCGTGTACCCGCCTGAGGATTAATGTAATTATACCCTCAGGTGTTACAGATTACAGCAATGGAATGAAATGTATCACAGAAAACCTTTGTATCTTTGTAATTCCAAAATCTTTAAAAATAAATGATTTAAGCACAAAATTAATCACTCAAATACGTGTACTGTAGCGCTAAACTGTGCGTCTTGTTGTAAGATTTTCTCTGTGGAAGTGTCGTAGTTATCGTCCTCTGTAAGCAAAGTTCTGCTGAAATCAATGTACTTACCTCATCATAAACGAAAGTGAAATGCTTTGCGTATAGATATCGTAGTTATTACGTACCTTACCGTGATCAAGAAAGTACTATAATGTAACGTATTGTTGTGCTACGAAAAAGGCTGTCTCATTGTACCCATACCACAAAAGTTACTACTAAAACATGTTTTACTTTCCAGAAGAATTCAGAAAAACTGTGCAGATATAAAACAGAAACACCGCAAAAGCAACATTGTAAATGGTTACTCATTAGTAGCGTCGTGATAAAACCGTGTAGCTGTCACATAAACTAACCACTGTGTCATCTCATATCTCACAGACAGTACTTTAAATCCAGAATGTATTTTCAAGTAAACCAAAATGTTGCATTAAAATCTCATTAGTAGTGCCAGTATATGTTCTAAGTATGTAAGCCTGATAGTCGTTACGCAATCGTGCAACTAACAATCAAGAATGTACAAATAACAACACTGTGTCGTCTGTTCGTTATAACAATGCATTCGTAATTTCTGTTTAAAAATGTTCCCTAGGTTCTACGCTGGATAGTTAACTTCAAAACATTGTTGCATGTTAACGGTTTCTCAGTGTGACAAATTGTACTAGTAGCGTGAAGTGAAAAGTTTTATGGCAAAGACTAAGTTAAAAAACAGATTTTCTTTCAATAAACGGTTTTACATGTGAAATGTGGCGTAAACCTTTACTCTTCCTAGTACGCAGAGTTTCAACTTCAACGCAATTATCATGTGGTATACGTCGGATTCTGTAAGGTCCATTGTAAACTAGAAAGAATTTGTGACTCAAGTGTTTCTTCTTATGTGACAATGAATGAGCTTTAATGAGAACTTTCTGAGCAATATATAATTTCTTTGCTTTTGCTTTACCGTGTAGTTTTCTCCTTTTGTCTGCTGCAGATTTTGTATTTTTAATAGCCAAATCAATTATGTCTTTGTGTCGAAGTTTACGTGTATTCGGAAAAGGTACAAGCTCTCTGATTCTGTTCGGTGGTTCTTCATTCTTCAGTACAAGAATAGGTGGTAAAGCAGTGGAGTCATGAGGCATTTCATTCAGCACGTTTTGAAATAAGTGTCAATATCTGTCCCAATGCTGATGCTTTCTGTGACAATAAAGTCTGCAAAGCTTATTGATTTCTTTCATAATCCGTTCAGACGGGTTACAACGTGGTGAGTAGAATGAAATAAAAACAGGTTTGATTTTATGGTTCCGAAGCATGCGTGACCAAACAGCAGATCTGAATTGAGGTCCGTTATCTGAAATGACTTTACTAACGTGTCCAACTTCACATAAGAAATTTTTAACAAAGACGTTGGATACAGACCGTCCAGTGGCTTAACGTACCTGAGTGAAAGAAACAAATTTTGAAGTAAGTTCAACAGCGACTAGAACGTATGAAAATCCATTAGATGTTCTGACAAGGGGTCCCAAGAGATCAACAGCAGCAAATTCTTTTAATTTGGAAGGAATAATAGGAAACAACGGAGCAAGATGTGAGACAGTAGATGGTTTAGCCTTTTGACAAAGTTTACAAATAGACAAGACTCTTCGAATTCTCTTTTCCATATTGTTAAAATAACAAGTCGTCCGAAGAATATGATAACATTTTCGTGGACCAAAATGTGCATAGCTGAAATGAATATACCAAATGAGCTTATTAACAAAATCGTCAGGAATGCGAAGTACCCATAGCTTGTCATCAACAGTGCAGCGTTTGAACAGTATGTTGTTTCTAACCAGATAATTATGCCGAATCTGTGTGTGTGTGTCTTTTCATGCCATTTACTTTTGATGTATTTCCAAATCGGATCTTTATCTTGTTCATGAGCAATGTCCTTTAAAGATGTGGTGATGAAGTTTTCAAAGGCGACTTTCTGAATGTAAAGAATACTGAAATTTTTCTCGAGGTTGCCTTCTATGTTACCTTTCTCAAGCCCAGCCGGTGCGCGTGACAGTGCGTCCGCAACAATGTTCTCCTTGCCCGGAATGTAGACTATTGTGAAGTGGAATTCTTGCAGAAACAATGCCCAACGTTTTAACCTGTCATGATTTAATTTTGAAGACATAAGAAATTGTAATGCACGATGATCACTGTATACTTTTACGTGTTTACCAGAAAGAAAGAAACGGAATTTGTTAAATGCCCAAACTATAGCTAAAGCTTCTAATTCAGTAACGGAATTATTTTTTTTCAGATTTTGTTAGCACTCGGCTAGCAAAAGCAATGGTTTTATGAACAGTAGTGTCATTTTCTATGGCTTCTTGAAATAAATGGGCACCAAGACCTACTTTAGAAGAATCCGTGCTAAGGCAGAAATCTTGTGACAGATCTGGATGAGCTAGTATTGGCGCGTTAAGTAACGCTTCTTTCAAAGAATTGAATTCCAACTGTGCTTGTTCGTCCCAGTTCCAAATAGTATTTTTTCCAGTGAGAGAACAAAGTTTTGGTGTAACTAGAAATAGCATATTCAGAAAACGACGGTAAAAATTTACGAGACCTAGAAAACTGCGGATTTGTATTTTTGTGGATGGAACTGGAATGGCTCTGATTGCTTCTAACTTTTCAGGATCCGGCTGAATGCCTTCAGAAGAAATAATATGTCCCAAAAACTTCACCTTTGTCCTACCGAATTCAGACTTTTCCAAGTTAACTGTAATTCCAGATTCTGCAAAAATATGTAACACGCTGTTGAGGATGCGATTGTGTTGTTCCCATGAGGCTTCTGCTATCAGAATATCGTCCACATATAAGGTGATGTGACGTTTTAAGAACTCAGGTAATATGGAATTCAGCCAGCGAATGAATGCTGCCGAAGAAATGTTCAAACCAAAAGGAAGTTTCCGAAACTGATAACAAACGCCGAAACAAAGGAAAGCTGTGTATTTTCTACATTCTGGATGAAGTTAGATCTGATAAAAGCTGGATCTGAGATCAATGGAAGACAACACTTTTACACCATTAAAATTTTGAAGAAGTTCTTCCAACGTTTGCGGCCTGTCTGTTTCAGGAATAATGATAGTATTGATTTGTCTCTAATCTAAGACAAGCCTGATCGATCCATTTTTCTTCTAAACAACATGTAATGGATTGTTGGATGAGCTTACTGCAGGCTCAATAATGCCCTCGTCAAGCATAGATTGTATTTCTGTTCTAACACGGTCCCTATAATGTGCCGGAATTACGTATGGTCTGACACAAAATTTAGTATGCTCACGAACACGAAATTGGTATTGAAATCCCTTGATTGTTCCTGGTTTTTGAGTAAAAACTGTGGAATGTGCTTGTAAAATCTCAAAAAGGACTTGCCTATCAGTATTATTACAATTCTCAATTGTTTGAATTTTATTCTGAATTAACACATTAGTATCAAACGCGCCGTCGATATCATCCCTGTCAGTACTTGCAGGGTGATTGTTAGTGTCAAGTTCCGTCGAAAATTCCGAACTGTTGTCTAACAGGAGGTAAAGCCGATTAATTTCTTCGTCATGGTTTGAGAGCCAATCTTCACATTTCAAAGCTATTGACTTACCTTCTTTCTCTAAACTTATTTCAGCATCGTGAAAGTTTAAGATTGCTTTGTATTCATTCAAAAAGTCTACTCCCAATATAATTTCCATCGACAATAATGGAACAATAAGAAAGTTCATAGAGAAGCTGTGGCTTTGACAAAAGAATTCTAAGTCGGTTTGTTGGCGTACATCTACACATTTTCCAAAGATTGCACCTTGTAATTTAATCTTACGTAACGGAAGTGTGGGGCAATCGTTCGATTTGTTGCATTTGCTAAAGGCTGTTTCACTAATTACTGAAATGGGACTGCCAGAGTCAAGTACTGCCGTAAATTTTACGTCATTTACTGTAATGTGAATCACAGGATATGCAATGTTGTTATGTTTTACGTCGTGTTCCTAGAGTAAGATGTCCCTAATGTCTTCCATTTTTACGTAATTACTAGCTACGGCAGCTGCGTCGTCAGTTTCATAAGTACGTTTTGTGGCTGCCAGCGGTATGAGTCATTGCCTATTGTCTCTTTGTTGGCGCGCGTCGTTATTGGGATTTGGAGACCTAACTTCTACAAATTCACCTTGTCGAGAGGGCCCTGTTCTGATCCCAGTTCTGATGCAATTCAGGTCTGTCGTTACGATCATATCGTCCGTCGTCATGTCGGTAGATTCCATAGTTTCTTTCTTGTGCAGAATTTCTCCTGGAATCGTAACTGCGCTCTAGACCGTTGCGTCTGAAGTTATTCTGTCTCCCTTCATAATAATTATTTTGGTTCCCATATTGTCTGTTTCTCTGATTGTCTCTGTGATAGTCATTACTGCGGAGAGGTGATCTTTCCCTGTAATTATTACTACTCTGCCAATGGTTGTCATATGGGTGGTGTCTGTTTTGGTCACGATTTACGTTGTAAGAGTAGCCTTGTCGTGTCCATTTATTATTTCTGTCATCGCGGAATTGTGACGGATGTGTCCTGTAATTGTTGTGTTCCTGTTTTCGCGTTCTGCGATTGTCAGTGTCAATTTCTAATTCTTGTAAGAGTCCCTGAAAAGCTTCAATGTCGTCTTTGCAACGTCCTGCCAAAATAATATGTCGTAAATGTTCAGGTAATTTGATTAAGCAAATGAGGATGAGTTCTGAGGGGCTGTATGGGTTTGACAGGTACTGATTCTTGTGCAACATGTCTTCAAAATATTTCACAAGGCTGGAAAATTCAGATTGTTCGAAATGTTTCATCATTATGATGCTATGTTTTACTCGGTCTTGTGTAGCTTGAGACCAATATGCTGAGAGGAAGGCATGATAAAATTCTCCTTCACTGTGACAGTCGTGAATGAGTGATCACATTCTTTCAGCTGGTTCATTCTCTAAGTAGCCACACATAAATTCTAATCTGTGCTCTAATGACCAGTTGGGAGGAAAACAATGAGAGAATTGATGGAGCCACGCTTGTGGATGAATGTCGTTGCCAGAATTCTTAAATGTTTTGAATTTACGTGTAGTAATGAACAGCTTATAGTCAAAATCATCGCGTCGGCGAGTAGCATATCGGTCATTGTTACGTCGTGTCGGCGGTTCCATCTCAAAATTCGGTGCACCTTGTCAATTTCTTTCATAATTTCCGAAATGCCCTGTGTTATTATTTTGTTCCCGTGTTGGAGCGCGAGTTTCCTCTGAAATATGTAATTTTCGTATTACTTGTGCCAACTGATCTTGTACTTCCCGGATTTCTGTTTTGTGTTGCGTATTAATTTGATTCTGATTTTGTTTGAATTTCTTAATTTGTTCATACTCTTCTGTGTCAGTGATGGCTACAGGTCTGGTGTCATTCAGATCATCATCTACATTTGCAGAAAAATTAGTGAACTGATCCGGTAGTTCTGCTACTTTCTCCAATAGTGTACTTATTTCCTCAGTGTGTTTTTCTTAACCAAATTTCAGAGTGTCCATTTGTGTTGAAATCGTATCTACTGTGTCCTTCAAGTTTTCCTGAGTTTTTGCAAGTTGCGTAACCGAATCGGTAGATGCAACTGAGTCAATTTTAGCTTGCAAGGTCTCATGATTTTCATGAACAATAGTTTGCAGTTCTTTTATGGCTGATTCTGTAATGTATTTTCATGCCGCGAAAAAATAGGTTGGAAATGCTCACAAATTTGTGTTTTTACGTCATTACAGACTTTTTGACATTTCGATTCGATTTTATGTAACTCAGTAGTTAAATATTCACGTGTTTGTTCAAGCGTATGTTCCACTGAGTCTAACTTTTGAAGCTTTTGTTCCATTGTGTCTAATTTTTGCTGTGTTTGTCTCTGATTTTGTTTCATTTGTTGCATTAACTGCAATAATAATGTATTAGTGTCTGGAAACCGTTCCTCTATGCTTTTCGGCAGTGCATTTGCACCGGCAACATTCACATTTTGACGAGCAGAAAATGTGTCTTGACTTATTTGAGAAAACGGTGAGGACGCAAAACCTGAATCTACGGTATTTGCAAGATTGTGTCCTGTCATTTGGGATCCCTGAGGCGAGCTGTTGCCGACCGATCGATCGATAATGCTTCCCTGTTCACTAATTGTTTCACTGCCTACACCATTATTTGCAGCCCGATCCATTTCCCTATGAACAATTACCAAATTACTACTTTGAACATTAGTTAATTCATTACTCGGCGGCGCTAACACACTGCTTTCGTCTTCACTGTCATTTCTCAGTTTACTTTGGAGCCTAGTATTACGTTTTTCACACGCCATTATTGTCACAATATTTCACACGATAACACAGAAAACCACAATTTGAAGAACAAAATAAGAAATACATTAACATAGCATTGAAAATAATATCTCGTTAATTGCAAGCGCAGCTGCGAAATACTTGGTGCAAATCTACATGCATGCCACAACTGTTTTACTGTACAAGAATGAAAAACTACAACTACAAAGGAAATTCTCTCTACAATTACGCGCTAGCAATAAACAAAGGCTGCACTAATTACACAAACTACAAGGAAAAATTAGAAGATTCCAGTGAGGTATCCTCGGCTAAGGGTCGACATATGAAACGTCCCCTTAGAAAAATTATACATGACTGTGCTTAAACTGACACACAATATTTTTGGCGCAACGCAATATGACTTTCAAAAATCCCTACAAAGGAATGGGACTGACTAACATTAACCTATACGTTTCACAAATCACTTTCCTTGCCATTGCCAGTCTACATTTTATATCCTCTCTACTTCTACCATCATCAGTTATTTTGCTCCCCAAATAGCAAACCTTCATTACTACTTTAAGTGTCTCATTTCCTAATCTAATTCCCTCAGCATCACCCGACTTAATTCGAGTACATTCCATTATCCTCGTTTTGCTTTTGTTGATGTTCATCTTGTACCCTCCTTTCAAGACACTGTCCATTCCGTTTAACTGCTCTTCCAAGTCCTTTGCTGTCTCTGACATGATTACAATTTCATCGGCGAACCTCAAAGTTTTTATTTCTTCTCTATGGATTTTAATACCTACTCCGAACATTTTTACGGAATTCAAACTGATCTTCCCCGAGGTCGGCTTCTACCAGTTTTTCCATTCGTCTGTAAAGAATTCGCGTTAGCATTTTTCAGCTGTGACTTATTAAACTGATAGTTCGGTAATTTTCACATCTGTCAACACCTGCTTTCCTTGGGATTGGAATTATTATATTCTTCTTGAAGTCTTAGGGAATTTCGCCTGTCTCATACATCTTGCACACCAGATGGTAGAGTTTTGTTAGGACTTGCTCTCCCAAGGCTATCAGTAATTCTAATGGAATGTTGGCTACTCCAGGAGCCTTGTTTGGACTCAGGTCTTTCAGTGCTCTATCGAACTCTTCACGCAATATCGTATCTCCGATTTCATCTTCATCCACATTCTCTTCCATTTTCATAATATTGTCCTCAAGAACATCGCCCCTGTATAGACCCTCTATATACTCCTTCCACTTTCTGCTTTCCCTTCTTTGCTTGGAACTGGGTTTCCATCTGAGCTCTTGATATTCATGCAAGTGGTTCTCTTTTCTCAAAAGGTCTCTTTAATTTTCGTGTAGGTAGTATCTATCTTACCCCTCGTGAGATAAGCTTCTACATCCTTACATTTGTCCTCTAGCCACCTCTGCTTAGCCATTTTGCACAAAAACATGTAACACTTTTATTCAAAGGCAATTATTACACGAAAGTCATCGCGATCTATGAAGATCCCCTGGACAATTATAAAAGGCGGACATGTTTCTTAATAGAGTGTTTTATTACTGCGGACAGCATGCATGCTCTGCATGATGCTTCTATGCCGGACAAGGTTGTTAAGAAGTTCTCCTGGTGGGGCGATCCAATCTTCCACCAGCGCGGTTGACACCTGTTGGGTAGTCATTAGTGCATGTCGACGGCTTGAAGAACACCTCCCCGACTCTTATCACTTGGGCTTTAATTCGGGGGACCGGGCAGGCAAATCCATTCGCCGAATATCCTCTTGCTCCAGCGGCTCCTCCAGTAGCGCTGTTGGGTGCGGACGCTCATTGTTCTCCATAAAAATCCATTACCGGTCGAATGAACCCTTGAAAAGACCCGCATGCAGCTTTGTTCCTGCCCATAATATATCGGCTGGGTCACCAAAATGATCATGCTCGACTGGACTGGTTGCAATTGCGTTTTCCTCCCTCTCTCCGTATGAGAGAACGTCTAGCATTACCGAATATGATCGTCTTAGCACTCCAGGTGTTACGGTTCGGTGAGAAGCAATGAGTGCTGCCGACAAGGGATCTCAGATCAATTCCGTATTACCAGATTTCCAGAAGATTGTTGATACTGTTCCTCACAAGCGACTATTAATCAAATTGCGTGCATATGGAGTATCGTCTCAGTTGTGTGACTGGATTGGTGATTTCCCATCAGAGAGGTCACTGTTCGTAGTGACAGACGGTAAATCATCGAGTAGAACAGAAGTCACATCTGGCGTTCTGCAAGGTAGTGTCATAGGCCCTTTGTAGTTCCTGATTTATTTAAATGATGTAGGTGATAATCTAAGCAGACCTCTTGGATTGTTTGCAGATGAAGCTGTATTTTACCGTCTAGTAAAATCATCAGACGGTCACTTCCAATCACAAAATGCTCTAGAGAGAATTTCTGTATGGTGCGAAAAGTGGCAATTGGCACTAAACAAATAAAAGTGCGAGGTGCTAAAAGAAATCCGATAAATTTGGGTTTACAATAAATTGCACAAATCTAAGGGCTGTCAATTCGACTACGTACCTAGGAATTACAATTAAGAGCAACCTAAATTGGAAAGACCACGTAAATAATATTGTAGGGAAGGCGAAACAAAGACTGCGCTTTGTTGGCAGAACACTAAGAAGATGCGACAAACTAACTAAAGAGACAGCCTACATTACACTTATCCGTCCTCTGCTGGAATATTGCTACGCGGTATGGGATCCTTACGAGGTAGGATTGACGGAGGACATCGAAAAAGTGCAAAGAAGTGCAGCTCGTTTCGTGTTCTCGCGCAATAGGGATGAGAGTTTCACTGATATGATACGCGAGTTGGGGCGGCAGTCACTGAAACAAAGGCGGTTTTCTTAGCGGGGAGATCTATTTGCGAATTTTCAATCACCAACTTTCTCTTCCGAATGCGAAAATGTTTTGTTGACACACACCTACGTAGGGAGAAATGATCATCATAATACAATAAGAGAAATCAGAGCTCTAACGGAAAGATTTAGGTGTTCATTTTTCCCACGCACCATTCGAGGGTGGAATGGTAGAGAAGTAGTATGAAAATGATTCGACGAGCCCTCTGCCAGGCACTTGAGTGTGAATTGCAGAGTAACAATATCGATGTAGATAGATGTAGACGTAATATTGCAAGGGTGAACGACCTCCAGATCTATGAACATGGTGCGCTCCCCGGTGAAAGTCGTTGTGACACTGAACTCCTTCCCCATATGCGTCTTTTCAGGTGAACACTGACTTCACTTTTATGGATGACGATCCGCGACGGCGTCAAACACGGCAGGTGGAGGAGCACTTGGAACGAGAGGATTTTCGGCAAATGGACTGGCCTGCCTGTTTCCCCAATTTAAATTCCATCGAGTCCGTGTTGCATGCACTGAGGAGCAGCATGTACACATGCAGCAACGACCATCCATCTGTTACAAAGCCGCCCTGGTGGAGCAGTGGAACGCCCTATCAGAACAACTCTTTACCAACTTCGTGGCAGCAAAGCAGCACGTTACAGAGCGTGCACTGCTGTTCGTGGGGAGCGCACACCCTTTTAAGAACCGTGTCCCGACTTTTTTAATTCATACGGGACCACCAAGCATGACCGTGACTGCAATGTAGGATGGTAGCCCAATTACACTACTGGCCATTAAAATTGCTACACCAAGAAGAAATGCAGATGATAAACGGGTCTTCATTTGACAAATATATTATACTAGAACTGACATGTGATTACATTTTCACGCAATTTGGGTGCATAGATCCTCAGAAATCAGTACCCAGAACAACCACCTCTGGCTGTAATAACGGCCTTGAAACGCCTGGGCATTGAGTCAAACAGAGCTTGGATGGCGTGTACAGGTACAGCTGCCCATGCAGCTTCAACACGATACCACAGCTCATCAAGAGTAGTGACGCGCACTGTGACGAGCCAGTTGCTCGGCCACCATTGACCAGACGTTCTCTTGGCTACAAGACTCTATTTTTCAACAATCTCTATTCAATGCGAAGTGCTTACACCACATTAGTGGGAGGGCCTGTATGCACACACGGTACCACTCTACTAGTCTACGTCAGAGCCGACGTCTTATTGCATCAATAACCTCCCCATCATCAAAGTACTGCTTCCCAGAGAGTGAATCTTTCGCTGGTTCAAACATGTCGGAGTCAGAATGTACGGTAGGAGGGATAAGGAAGAACCGTTCAATGGAGTTTTGCATGGTTCGTCGATCACCTTGAATGAGAGTATGAAAGCGAGCGCATGTTACAACACTGCTGCCGCTTGCGGCTGGCTTGTCACGATGAGGACTGACGCCTCGCCCAACGGCTCACGGTGCTTTTGTTCACTGCCACGTGTCCGTTAACATTCTGCAAGCCTCTGAGAATATCAACGATTCTCCGCTTTTCCTCCTAAAGAAACTCTGCTTGAAACGCACCTCCGTTACGACGGCATTTTGATGGCTTCGAATGGCTATTTCACCTATCAGTATTTCTTGAAACTATAGGGGCTGGAGCGGGAAGATTGTACGATATCGCATACCAAATTCCGCATTTTTTCTGCCGAAACTAGTGGAGGAAACAAAAGTGTTGCATTACACATTGAGTGATCTCTGTAATTCTAAAAATATACAGGTTGGTCAAAAACAGTTTGAAAAGCATGACAGGGTGTTGCTGGGTAGTTTGTGCTGAGAAATAATTGTTAGTAAAAAAGTTCGATACGTTGCGCCGTTTCCAAGTTAACTGGCACTAGAGCTTGCTAATCAGGCCATTGCATGCGCAAATTCGATTGGCCCACCAGAGACGATGTGGCCAAACGTGTTCATCGTTTGGTATCTTAAACCGAACAAGAAAGTATAGCGCCGTCGTGAATTGGGCTTGGAACGGCAGTAAGGATCGAACTCTAGCCAAAGACTGAACAGTCTCGTGTGCTATCATCTACGCTATGAGAACAACTTGTAGCCGCCCTGTTAAATTGTTGGAAGCTTAGTCGACCGGTGTCGTAATTTTGAAATGAGAGTTGTTATGGTGGTCGCGTAATAAGTATTTCGCGTGATGCGCCGTTGCGAAACATGTAAAGGTGAATTGTGGAAATTAAGCCACTGGATATTTCAAATAACGTTATTATAGAATACGCCCGACTGACTCCACAAAATAAGAGGGCACGTACATTCGTGAGTGAGTGGTTCAAAATAAGAATTAATCCCGTAAAAGAAATTGGTCATAAATATAGTTCCGTCGGCACACACTCAGTTATATCCGAACGTACTATTGGGACAGACGCACGTACGTTCTAAGTACTATCATTCCCCGTGGCATGGATAAAAAAAATTGTGATTAAATTTCATTTATTCATCTAAGAAGGAATATTATCGTACTTCCAAATTAAATGAAAAGAAAGCCTGCAGGTCCTGAATGTCGCGGCAAATACATCGAAATTGAATTTGGCATCCACGACGGCAAAGAGATGAACACATTCAGGTACCTCTATTGTCGAACAGCGTCGTCGTGAAGATCGTCGCTTCCATCTAAATTCTGCAAGTCAAATCAAAACAATAATAATCTCCCAGAATTACAGGAGCTGTGATCCGAGGTATCGTAAATTAGAAAATCGTATTGACCACGAACTGCTTTGGTCGTATAACACCATTTCACTTTAAAATTACACAACTCGTCTTATCGCCAGGACAGGAGAAAGCGAAAGGAAACTAATACTAAAACTAATAAACGAAGAGCGTAAAGCTTCTTTTATCCATCAGTGTTAAATACTTTTCACATTAATCTCTGGTATGGGAGTCGAATAATTATCTATTTATCAACAAGAAAAATTATTAAGTTCCTTTACAAACTGACACCAATTGTACCTGGCTGGTGGCTTAAATTTGCGAGCGCATCGGCGTGATTGGCTGCCTTCAATGTTAATTATATCGGAAACGGTTTTTCTTAACAGTTATTTACCAGCACAACCTACCCTGAAAGACCCTTACAAGATTTTCAGATTATGTCTGACAACCTTGTGCTGGTGTTTGACCACCATAAAATTTTGTACCTGAAGAATTAACAATGAACTCCAATTAGATGTAATATATTGTACAGCCCTTAAAAGTGTGGAACGTGAAAGATTTTCAAACGATGCGCAAAACACAGCCTCGTGTCTAATAACAAAAACTGCAGAAATTCGCCGAAACAGCTTATAGCGGTCTCTAGTGCGTATTTCTTCGCGTGATTCTAAAATTAGTCGCTATACTGAAGTACGGACAAAAAAAGTACCACGTGTTCCTAGATTCAGTAGACTACGAGAACAGTGATGTTCTACAAAACTAGACGTACCCTGATATGCCCGGCAGTGAGAACACGCAATGCGCACGGGAACATTGTCGAGCATGACCGTTTGGTGAGCCCGGTGCTACGGTGTGGGAACAGATGGGCGCACTAACCTCTGAATCTTTGAAAGCGGCACACTCTCCAGTCAAGGTTATTGTGCTCCTCCCTCACGTGCGTTTTTTCAGGGGTGCATTGGGTTCTGACTTTATTTTTGTGGGCTAGCGCATCCAACAGCGCAGGTGGAGGAGAACGAGAAGATATTCGACGAATGGAGTGGCCTACCTGTTTGTCCGACTTAGATCAGATCGAGCACGAGTGCAGCACGTCCATGTGCACCAACAGCCATCCAGCAGCTCTGCCAGGCACTTAAATGTGATTTGCAGAGTATCCATGTAGATAGATGAACAGCGCTGGTGGGCGAATGGAACGCCCTACCTCAAAAAAACTCCTTATCAGCTATATGGATGACGTAGGAGACGTTGCAGATCATGCATTTCCATTCGTGGTGATCACACGTCCTATTTAGAACCATGTCCGGCTACTGTAATGTCCAGAGTAACATCATAGATTGCTATAACTTCAGTGTAACTATTGTCCCTGCATAAACGTCATTTCTGTCCACATCATCGTGTATTTCATTCCGTTACTTTCTGTACTGTAGTGTACTGTACTATACTGTATCAGTTCCTTTTATCTAAGACCCAAGTTTTTTCCAGATACGTCACTTCTGAGTGGTACATCACGCGAAAGTTATTTCCTCACAAAGTTTTGGACGCGATTGTACTTTTCCACGCCTGCCGAATGTGACGTCATATACGCTTGTTTATAGGCTGCATCAACACGGCCAGCTCTACCTTGTCTTTCTTTTTACTCTCGCTGCACATCCGCCACTCCTCATGCCGAACATAAATCAGCTGCAAGGCACTTGTGTAGAGATTAACTCGTTAGTGGGAATACTTATAGTTCTCATCTTCCCGCTGGGAATCACCGACGGAAAGGTCACAATAGATACGTCAAACGAAAATGGAAACTTACGCCCATCTTAAATAATGACGTATGTTATTCTGTCTGTCAGTAAACGATGTATGATTTGCCAAACTGTGCGTTTCGCTTTGTTATTCGTGAATTTATTTTACCTAGAGAGAGCAGGGCAGTCTTATTCGAGCTTATATTTGAGCGGGCATCGTTCCCTACGTCTCTTGACCTGACATATGGGACTTTTACAGTTATATCCCACTTATACTACATCATGCGTACCGGAAGATAATTCATATTCTATTACCAAACGCCAGTTTCCTGCTACATGTGCGATTTGTGCGCTGGATGAAGTAGTTGTAAGCGTACCTATTAGCTCGAATTTATCTGATTTAGCTGTTATGGCAAATTCGATTGATATATATAATGTGGAGACATATATTCGTGGACAGTTCATGATATGTATGTTCTCGAACTTTAGCAGTATACCTGCTTATTATGTACTACACCTTCTTTTTACCGTCTACCGTTGGAGTTTGAAGAACATTTCATTAAAGCACTTGCGCTCCTAAACGAACAATTGAAGATATACGCTGATTTGCGTTTTACTCTATATCCTTTATTAAATTATAATCATAAGAGAACCATACTGTCGAGCGACATTCGGTCGGTGTATCGTGATTTTAGAAGCTACGCCCATCGTTGGTGAATTACACAGCGTTAGAACTCCACCAATAAACATTATATGGCCTCTACCACTCTTGAAACTAGTTTGGAACGTCGTTCTCCTTTCGATCAACCCAGTCAAACAATACTAGGTACTTAGGTCTCGTGTTCCCAGATATTGGTGGCATGTTGGCTACTGAAACAATAATGAACATTACACCTGCTAACACGCAATGCGATTAATTTGTATGTAATGCGAGTGAACTGGCAGATGCTATAGATAATGTAGAATGTTTAAAAACATTCCAGTGTTGCGTCACAATAATGTAGCGTTGCGGTTCCCTGTATGCAACTGATTGCTTGATGGAGATTGCGAGTCATAGCTCAAGCCGTTTACGTATACATTATCTGACCAAAAGTAAACGGATGCCCCCATGCAGTGCGGAAGTGACTTCTCGATATCACGCGGGGTGGACCTGCGTTGTCAGTACAGAAGCAATAGCAGCAGAATGAGTGACTTCGAACGTGGACTGCACAACAAATCCATCAGGGACATTCCAACCTTTCCAAGAGTGCCCAAGTGGACTGTACGTGGTGTGTTTGTAGAGTGGAAATGCGGAGGAACACCCATAGCTAAATCAGGACCAAGCAGACCACGTGTACTGACGGAGAGGAACCATCGAGACTTGGGTGGCTGTAAAGTCAAGCAAGGAATCTGCGGAAGGAATCTCTTGTGGGTTCCGAAGTGTTATCAGCACGAAGTTAAGGGGACTGGGGGACAGTGGTCGAGCATCTCTTCATAAGTCACACATTTCGGTGGTCAGAGCTAAACGACACTTGAGAGAATGTAAGGACCTTCGCCATGACGATGAGCGAAAACGAGTGATTTCGAATAACGAATCATGCTATACTCTTTGGTAATGATGGAAAGGTCTGGATATGGCGAACGCATGGAGGACGTTATCTGCCGTCATGAGTACTGCAACAGTCAAGTACGGAGGTGGTGATTTTATGGTAGGGGGTGTTTCTTCTGTTTCTTGTGTCGTCCCCTTATTGAGCTTAAGAAAACGGTAAGTGCGCAACAATATGAACACACCGTATAGCATTGTGTGCTGCACACAGTAGAGGAGCAGTACGGACAACTATCAGCTTGACAACGCAACCTGCCACAAAGCGGCGTCTATGAGGCAATAGTTTGTTGACAACAACATTTCTGAAGTGGACTACCTGCCCGGAGTTCGAACCTGAACACAAAGGATCACATTCGGGATGTGCTGGACCGTTCACTTCGCTCCAGACTGCAGCGTGCAACATAACTACTTTATCTGGCTTCGCCTCTTGAGGAAGAATTCGGTGCTATTCCTACTCAGACACTTCATTGAAAGTGTCTCCATTCGAGATCAGGCTGCCATAAAGGCGTTATATTAAAGGTAAGTTAAAGGTGTAGGACGCAAACAAAGGGGATGATGGATGAGAGCTGTTAACTATAGTCTCCTCTGGCACTAACAAAATCAACATAATTTAATAACAACGAACAGAATATCGGTACGTTTTATCCCTCTGTATAAATGACTCTGGTGAGCGCAAACACCAGAGGTCCACCATGGCTAACAGCAGTAATTTTACATGCAGTGCCAATCTCCGGTGAGTTTCGAAAGGGCAATGTTTAATGTAAGGGTCTCTCAAATAATTTTCCTCTGTGACAGTCCTGGAGTAACGATTTGTATTCTGCTGTAATTTCAAATGTTTTAACAGTTTGAGCTAAGTGTGTTTCTTTATCTCCTGCGCTTTTAGTGGCCGCATTTGACTTGTGTTTATAATGATGCGTTCAACGGTTTAAATGTTGTTTTTAATTCTGTTAATTTCTGTTTGCTGTAATAATTCGCTATTTGTTACCCTGTCCATTTGTTATTACTAGAGATCGGATTATATGGATCATAAAACTTTAAAAATTGCATGCAAATACACTCCTGGAAATTGAAATAAGAACACCGTGAATTCATTGTCCCAGGAAGGGGAAACTTTATTGACACATTCCTGGGGTCAGATACATCACATGATCACACTGACAGAACCACAGGCACATAGACACAGGCAACAGAGCATGCACAATGTCGGCACTAGTACAGTGTATATCCACCTTTCGCAGCAATGCAGGCTGCTATTCTCCCATGGAGACGATCGTAGAGATGCTGGATGTAGTCCTGTGGAACGGCTTGCCATGCCATTTCCACCTGGCGCCTCAGTTGGACCAGCGTTCGTGCTGGACGTGCAGACCGCGTGAGACGATGCTTCATCCAGTCCCAAACATGCTCAATGGGGGACAGATCCGGAGATCTTGCTGGCCAGGGTAGTTGACTTACACCTTCTAGAGCACGTTGGGTGGCACGGGATACATGCGGACGTGCATTGTCCTGTTGGAACAGCAAGTTCCCTTGCCGGTCTAGGAATGGTAGAACGATGGGTTCGATGACGGTTTGGATGTACCGTGCACTATTCAGTGTCCCCTCGACGATCACCAGTGGTGTACGGCCAGTGTAGGAGATCGCTCCCCACACCATGATGCCGGGTGTTGGCTCTGTGTGCCTCGGTCGTATGCAGTCCTGATTGTGGCGCTCACCTGCACGGCGCCAAACACGCATACGACCATCATTGGCACCAAGGCAGAAGCGACTCTCATCGCTGAAGACGACACGTCTCCATTCGCCCCTCCATTCACGCCTGTCGCGACACCACTGGAGGCGGGCTGCACGATGTTGGGGCGTGAGCGGAAGACGGCCTAACGGTGTGCGGGACCGTAGCCCAGCTTCATGGAGACGGTTGCGAATGGTCCTCGCCGATACCCCAGGAGCAACAGTGTCCCTAATTTGCTGGGAAGTGGCGGTGCGGTCCCCTACGGCACTGCGTAGGATCCTACGGTCTTGGCGTGCATTCGTGCGTCGCTGCGGTCCGGTCCCAGGTCGACGGGCACGTGCACCTTCCGCCGACCACTGGCGACAACATCGATGTACTGTGGAGACCTCACGCCCCACGTGTTGAGCAATTCGGCGGTACGTCCACCCGGCCTCCCGCATGCTCACTATACGCCCTCGCTCAAAGTCCGTCAACTGCACATACGGTTCACGTCCACGCTGTCGCGGCATGCTACCAGTGTTAAAGACTGCGATGGAGCTCCGTATGCCACGGCAAACTGGCTGACACTGACGGCGGCGGTGCACAAATGCTGCGCAGCTAGCGCCATTCGACGGCCAACACCGCGGTTCCTGGTGTGTCCGCTGTGCCGTGCGTGTGATCATTGCTTGTACAGCCCTCTCGCAGTGTCCGGAGCAAGTATGGTGGGTCTGACACACCGGTGTCAATGTGTTCTTTTTTCCATTTCCAGGAGTGTATGTATGAATAATGCTTAAAAATGCATGAAAATAAATATACAAGCTCAAATAACAAAAAAACTTGGTAGTCTCTGCGTGCAGTATATCTCAAAAGTTTAACCCGTGCATGTCAGTTACGAGGTACTGCGCCGGCCATGCGAAAAATCGGTAGATTTAGAGTGCTGATATTTTCTGAATACTTTCTGGTAGAGGTTTTGAAGGGGCCTTTCTGGGATTGCAAAATGGGGATGCATACCATGTCTCAAGAATTGTTCTTTCTTTAACAATCGATATGTACAAGACCAAATTCGAGATGTATCGCACGCAAAGGGCACGCCCAAAAACTCGGTAATATTTTATTTAGTAAACAACATACAGTCATGAATTTTTTTAACAGCATTAACTTTTAATTAAAACTATTGGACCAAAGCATCATTATTTTACCTTTTTCTATTGTAAACGTAAACGACCACGTACTGTTCCAAATGTTCGGTAGTAAGCTTCGATCACTCAGAACATTATTATAAAAGGACTGTTCTACATCTGCTGATGTAACTGGGCAGTATTTGAATTTGGGTGCTGTGTAGGCACTTATTGTTCCTGGTAAAAGTTCACCCGTCCCATTAATAAGACTATAAATTTAGCACAAGGGTTCAAAGCTTAGGTTATTGTTTATAATGTTTTCAAACTTTTCTTTAAGTTTTGTTGGGAATACATCCAGCAATTAGGAGTTCACTACAATAATTTTATTCATTAACTGAATAGATTCATTTAAGTGAAACCTTGAGATTCAAGATTTTTAATACTTGTAGGTATATGGTAAAAATGAATGCTAATGACAGCAATGTCTTTTTAAATACCGGAATCATTAAAAGCTTTCTTGCACTGACAAACTGCCAAAGCCTGTGCACTATCGAAGTCGTTTACTACCCCTCTAATGGCCTCCGAATGTTTACTGTAAAACAACACAGCTTCCAAGCCGCGCGGGATTAGCCGAGCGGTCTGCTGGCGCAGCAGTCATGGACTGTGCGGCTGGTCCCGGCGGAGGTTCGAGTCCTCCCTCGGGCATGGGTGTGTGTGTTTGTCCTTAGGATAATTTAGGTTAAGTAGTGTGTAACCTTAGGGACTGATGACCTTAGCAGTTAAGTCCCATAAGATTTCACACACATTTTTGAACAGCTTCCAACAACGTACCCCAACGAATTACCACTGGTTCTGGAGGTAAAGGCTCATTTAGTAATTTTCTTGTTGGTCTTGATGCGAGTAGGAACCTTTAGAAACACTTCTTTTGTGGATGAAATCAGTTTATTTACATTGAAAAACGTGGAACGTACTTCTTGAGCTAGGTGATGTACTCCATGAGCAAAGTACGTCACATGAATCAAACTGGGATAAAATACTCGGAGGGCTTTTCCTGTTTTGATCATATAGGGAGCAGCATCTGAAATAAACACATACACCCTTTCATCCGAAGAAGATTCTGGAAACCTTTTTTCTACTACCATCAGTCACAAATCTGACGATCGTAGAATGATTTACTTTTTCATGTTCTTTGTAGACCGCTAAATTGGAAGAAGAAGGCTCTTCTTTTAAAGCACCAACAATTAAATTTGCAATGTAACGGCCACAAGTGTTTGTAGTATCCTCATCTGAAATCCAGATAACGCTGTCCTTCAGTTCATTGTGTATTTCTTCCAGAACATTTACGTAAATTGTCTGTGTGTAATTTTAACGCGATCTTGATTCATCTGGGATATTCTGATTTAAGCAATACTTGCGCACGAAGCCTTTGAGGACACGGTTTATAAGTTTGTGAAGAGGAATATTGCTTACAACGAGTGCTTGATAGATCCATGTTAAACAGACTTTTTTGGTTACCTTTGGACAAATACCTGCTACTGCAACTTGCTGTTGTCAGAAGTTGCTGTCGTGGTACTTTCTTCTGCATTCCTGTGATATGAAGACTTGTTTTGACATGCTGGTATATTTAAAATTTTCTTTTTGCACGAAATGTTTTTCTCGCAAACTCGACAGTAAAATACAATTCCCTCGAATCTAAATGTTCCAGGATGGTCAGCTGTCCACGAAACGTTTCTTTTTTCGGGCGGCAAGGCGCACAACACGTTACACACTACACGTCGTAAACATGTTCAACTGCGTACAAATAAATGGTTCTGTTCTTCTTCTTCCTGTTCTTCTTCTGTAATGATTTCGCTAGGTATTGGAGATTGCACGCATTTCTAGGCTACAGTCAATCTGTGAGACATGAAAACTAGATTGAGGTAAGCACCACCCGTCTAAATTCTTAAAATATTGTAAACATAGAAAGAAAATATTCATAGTCTCTAGCTTTTTGTTAAAATATTCAATAACCGGTGAAGAGAAGCCAAATATGCAAAAGCATATGCAACATGCAAATGCATATAATTCGGTCTCTAGTTATTACCATTGAAACAAGAGTGTTTAATTAATACATCTGATTAAAATCTTTTATTGTTTTTATTGGTTGATAATCGGCGGTTTTCAGCCACGATGAAAGTTTGTTATTATCACGATACTATAGAAAATCGTTTGTGATTGGGGGGAAAGTGAGATTATTAAACAATAAAAACAATAAAAGGCTTTAACCAGGCATATTAATTAATAACTCTTATTCTGAAACACTTAATTAAGTATTGTATTGTACTGTATGTTAACCGAGGGCCTAGAAACGACGGAGAGGCTCCGTCCCCGCCGCAACCGCAGTGGTCCACTACCCCCGACGACTACCGCTGTCCACTTCACCCCACCGCCGCCGCCCCACGCCAAACCACTCTTTCAGGTTTATTTAATGTGCGGTTCGGCCCCCGGCGGACCCATCTCCCCGCTCCCCCAGGGAACGTTTCACACCAGACGAGTGTAACCCCTATGTTTGCGTCGTTGAGTAACGGTGGTGTACGCGTACGTGGAGAAATTGTTTGCGCAGCAATCGCCGACACAGTGTAGCTGAGGCGGAATAAGGGGAACCAGCCCGCATTCGCCGAGGCAGATGGAAAACCGCCTAAAAACCATCCACAGACTGGGCGGTTCACCGGACCTCGAAATAAGTCCGTCAGGCGGATTCGTGCTGGGGACCAGGCGCTCCTTCCCAATCCGGAAAGCCGTGTGTTAGACCGCACGGCCAACTGGGCGGGCTAATTAAGTATACTTATGGTTCACTGGCGCTGGCATAATTAGCCAAATGGTGCCCTGGAATGGTAATGACAAATTGACAAGATAAAAAATAACGGATTACTATAACAGACAGAAAGCAACAGAATTTTAAAACAAAGGATTTAAACCGTAAAAAAAGGTTTAAACACAAATCAAATGTGACCACTGAAGGTGGACAAACATATTTGGTTAAGAGTTTTCAAACAGTTAAAATTATAGAGGAATACAAACAAAGATTGTCGTGGTTGAGTGCTGTTAACTATATTCTCCTTTGGCACTCACAAAATCAACATAGTTTAAGAACAACTAACAACAGCTATGTTATAAGGATTCCACAGCTAAGGTAATAATAGAAAGACGACAATTTTCAAACTTTGTCACGCGATTCAGAGGAATATCAGTACCTGTTATCCTGAATAAATGTCCCTGGTGTACACAAACGCAAGACGTCCATCATGGTTGACAGCAGTAAGATAAAGTGCAATGCCAATCTCCAGTGAGTTTCTTTCGAAAGAACAGTGTTTAATGTAAGATTCTCTCAAAACAGTTTTCATTTGTAACAGTCCTGGAATAACGATTCCCCTGGACTGCAGGAAACGTACCAGAAACATAGGCCAAGCAGCGTATCTAACCAGTGAGCGGAGACCATGTCCACACTCCTTGCAGTACACCACTGCCTCGGCGAACACTAACGCTCCGCTTAAGTCGGGTAGGCCGGTTGCCCCCTCTGGGCAACGAAGGTAAACACGATTCTAGTAAAGAGGCCGTCACACACATTATCGATTCCGGCCAATCGTATGCGTCAATTGTTTGCGGAAGAATTCCGTCTCTCGTAAAAATTCTTCATAATGCAATTAATAATAGAAGAGAATAATAAATCCTTCACCTTTCTAAGCATCTCAAAAGACACTAAGTAGAAGCCTCCCGCTCAGCAACAGCAGAGACCGATATGAGCAAGCAGCGCATCTAATGTTCATACACATCAAGCGCCGGCACGTTGGCCTGAACGAAACAGCAGAGAAGGCTGTGAGACGACGTCAGCCAGTAGAACGGTTACTAGGACGACACCCCAACAAGAGCGGCACCTATGCGAAGAGGCTTGTCATCTGCATCAGTTGCCTGCATGGAAATTGTATACATCGAACGGCAATGATTATTTTCATGTCGCCAATTGCTTGCCACACTTCCTTGTGAAAAAGGGAAAGGGAAAAGTATTGTCAATTCAGTTATGTAATAAACGCCATTAATATGATTTGCTTGTATATTGTATAGCTATCCGAGAAAACAGCTTCCTAGGCACCCTATATTAGATGAGTGGGAAGGATCCCACATCTAACCCATGAGCTTGTGCAGAAAAATTACTTAGTCTATCTTCCTCTTGTCTGTTCCGCAATGTTCTAGATTTACCTCATCAGGCCATTTTCAACTCCTTTTCAGTCGCTCGTTTACAGATCTGCTTGCCACTCCGCGATATTCCCCAACTTTTTACTTTGCAATGATGACCTACAAAATTCGTGATACAAACCTCACTTTTCAGGAAGTAAAGGGTTAACCTTTGCGGCATTCAAATTGGGGAATGAAATCGATATGGTTATCATTTTTATGTGCTTATTCCGTTTTGATGTCCATCCACTCTTCGTTTGCACTCATTTCGTGAAAAAAAATTCATCTATTTGTTCAGTTACGTCAGTCTTAATCTGAACTGTCTACCATTCAACATAATTTTGGTACCACTGCAGGCACAGTACAGCCTTAATCTCACGCTTACACTGTTAAGTTCATCCATATCCATATAAGTACATAGTTCTGACGATACCGGCCATGATCTTCTTCTTCTGTGCGGATGCACACATATTACCGAATTCTTACGGGATTTGGTAAGCATGTCTTCCACGAGTAATGAGTGTGTTGGGTAGGGACACTACGAACGTGGTGTGTGGACATATAAGGTGAGAATGTGGGTCTCACGGGAGGTGTGCGCGAGGTAGTCGCTGTAGCTGCAGTATCCTCTGTGCCCTCGGTGGCTCAGGTGGATAGAGCGTCTGCCATATAAGCAGGAGATCCCGGGTTCGAGTCCCGGTCGGAACACACATTTTCACCGTTCTCCGTTGATATATATCCACGGTTGTCAGCAGCTTCATTCTATGTTGAAGTTCGCCGGCCGCTGTGGCCGATAGGTTATAGGCACTTCAGTCCGGAATAACGCGGCTGCTACGGTCGTAAGCTCGAATCCTGCCTCGGGCATGGATGTGTGTGATGTTCTTAAGCTAGTTAGGTTTACGTAGTTCTAAGTATAAGGGAGTGATGACCTTCTAAGTATAAGGGAGTGATGACCTCAGATGTTTAAGTCCCATAGTGCTTAGAGCCATTTGAACCAATTATGTTGAAATTCGTCTTTAGTCATGAAAATGAAAGAGTATTATCTTAACATCGAAGGTGATTTTCAAGTATAAAATTATTGTATAATCATTTATTACATAGAAGTAAGAAAAGGATTTGTGTAGTGTAGTAACCATAACTAGATAAAATGTCAGAGTCCACCCACGGACTATGTTAGTGATGGGAACACCGTGAAAACTTGCTTGGTTGATTCTGGAGAGGGCACCAGACATCGAGGTCATCGGTCCCATCGCGTTAGGGAAGGAATCCGGCCGTGCCCTTTGAAAGGAAAAAATGGCTCTGAGCACTATGGGACTTAACATCCGAGGTCATCAGTCCCCTAGAACTTAGATTTACTTAAACCTAACTAACCTAAGGACATCACACACATCCATGCCCGAGGCAGGATTCGACTGAAGCGCCTAGAACCCCTCGGCCACAAAGCCTGCTGAAAGGAACCATCCAGGCATTTGCCTGAAGTGATTTAGGGGAATCTCGCAAAACCTACATCAGGATGCCCTGACTCGGTATTGAACCGTCGTCCTCCCGAATGCGAGTCCAGTGTGATAACCACTGCGCCACCTAGCTCGGTTATTGTGAATGAATATGAGCATCATAATGAGAGAGGCTGAATTAGGTACAATTGACACGTGGTCTAGTTCTATCCAGTAAAACCAAGGGGCCTGCAGAGCTTAACACAGCAATTATATCGACACATCACCGTCAGCGGTGTGAGAGGTGACAATGACATGTGCCCGCTCCATGTCGCACGCTTTGATAATCCGTTAGCCAAATGCTGATAATGAATATTAGAAGCCTGGTTACCCATGTATAAAGTGGCATTGCACTAACGTGTCGTATCAACGGACGCGACTGTGTCAATCACTTTTTCAACATTTCAGTATATTAAAGCTGTCTTCTTGGGCAGCAGTTGCTCAGTAACGATGTATGTGCACTACCTGTAAAAAATTTTCTATCACGTATCACAACTATGGATTTGTGGTTAAATAAGGATTTTGTTTTGACTATTCTATAATATCTCTATGCTGATAATAAAATAAGTATAAGCATGTAAAGACGAAGCACATGATTGTTCACATAAAGGGCCGCTGATGAGTGCCCACAACGACACTTGTTTGCCTTTACACAAGACTGTTCCATTCGAATAGGCCAAATTGCTTCAGCTGTCTGTGTAGCAATCACTTCGTATGAGTTTACAGTACATTGTATGCATCTAGAAGTGTGTTTGTCTGCCTGATCACATTCATTCCAAATTACCTCTTAATGGGATGGTAAGGCGATACTGGAATTGAAAAACTTACTGTAACTGTACCTCTGCATCAGGAAAGCAGTTTTAATACGACAATAGCAACAAATCTGGCGTAGACTAATCTACAGTGGCGTGTACACTGCGGAGGATCAAGTAACCTGGTAGCAATGCTAGTGTTTCGCGCTCTGGAAGACGCCGAATACCATTATACAGGAAAAATCAGTTGGTATGTGTACAGACTTAATGTCAGAGTACACTTACCGTACCTGAAATTCGCGAGGAATTAACAGTGTGCGAGCTGGCCCTATCTTTATCTCAACGGGACAATGCTGTCTTCGTGAGCAAGGTTTAAAGGTGTGCATATAGGCCAAAAAACCATTCTTATGTAAGCAAATTAAGGTGAAAAGATTGCAATGAGCACGGAAAAAAAATTGAACGTGCAGCTACGGTCCAGGCTGTTATTAACGGACGAATCTAAGTTTGAAGTTTTAGAAGCCGTCGTAGAGTGTTCGTCGAAATCGTAGAGAAAGTATGAAAAGTCAGTGGGGGACGCCAACGCTGAAGCATGCTGGAGGTATGTCATAATATGGTGATATTTTGCGAGTGATAAAGTCGATGGTCTAGTGAGAATTAATTGAACATTAAAGAAGGAAGGATATCATAGGAGACCACTAAACATGCTTCTAAACAGTGCAGAAGGTATGCCAATACCAAAGTAAAATGTGAGGGATCAATAAAATGATTTGGCCAAGTAATCACCTGACTTCAATTCCATTGAACTCTTACGTGGTGAATTTGACAGTGAGGATTGGAAACTGAGGTTTTCTAGTGTCGAAGACGTTGTACTACGCTGCAATATCCGCGAAAACATTAGAATCTCAAGTGTTTGTGCAGCTGTTTTGACGGCAAAAGGGTGGATATTTTGAAGAGGTTAAACTCTAAATCATACTGTATTTTGCTTAATGCCAGAGAGCGAAAATATTTATTTTGTTGATCTACTTAGTTCGTACGATGTGTTTGTGTGCTGAAATAGAGTATATATTTGTTGGCTAAGCCTTTTTCTTCCCAATAATTTGTCAGATCTTGTGAGACCTTCGTGAGTGTAAATTTTTATGTATATCGGTTAACAGTTCACAGAAAACCCACCATTCAGGAGGGCCAGGTAACTTCTGTTCGAAGTTTCCTTCCTCTAGCCTTTGACAAGTCGATGCCTATCTGCAGGACAACAGTGTTTTGAGGCTGGTTTAAAGATACCCCTTCTATCAGTTAAATCTTTCAAGAGGGGAATAAACATACTAACACGGTGTTATTTGCGAATGATCAAGTTATCAAACAGAACAGCGAAGATAAACTAAATAAGTGCATTCTTTAGGGTATTTTTGTTTCTGTCATTGCAACTACAAAAATGGGCGATTTTTTCACCAGAGGCGTTTCGCTTTATTGAGGTAAAGCATCATCAGTGGTCTGTAATTAAGTTATTTACGTTTTGATGTGCTTTTAGATCGAAAAACAGTTCGTTAAGAAAAGGTTGATTTGAACTTAAGGTGATGTTTTGGCTGTTTTCTCGATCGCGAAGTGCCGTCTACTAGCACATCAGACAAGGAATGATCATTATATTAGGATGTTTTTATAGACCAACAGCATCCGCAGCAAACATCACAGAACGTTTCAGGGAAAGTCTTGGGTACATAGGAAATAAATATCCACTAGTTATAAGTGGTGACTTTAATCTGGCGTCCACTGACTGGGAAAATTATGGAAGAAGAACAAGAAAACTCACTCACCTTCCTAGACGAAACCATAAGAAAATGCATTAATAAACACACATTTGACGTATACAGAAAACCCACAAGTGACATTATCTTAAATGCAACCTCAAACCACACACAGAACCACAAAAAAGCAGCAATCAGATACATGTTAAACAGGCTGAACAGGATCCCCCTAAACACTTCTGATTCCCGGAAAGAGCTAGCCATTATAAAACAAACAGCGTTAAAAGATGGACACAGACAAACAATGGTAGACAAACTAAACAAAAAACTAAGGGACAAATAATGAAAAAAACTAACCAAACCACACCAACTCATGTAACTTGCACTACAACAAAAAATTGGCATACAATGACCTACCACAACAAATTCACTCATAAAATAGGTAACATATTCAAAACACAAGGCATAAACATTGCTTCCAAAACAAACAATCCATTCAAAAGCACATCCCAAAACTAAAATCAAAACCAGACAGATACCAACAATGTGGTATCTATCAGCTCAGTTGCAGAGATTGTGAGAAGATAAGCATTGGAATGACAGGCAGCACATTCGACACAAGATATAAAGAACACATCAGAGCATTTCAATACGGAACAAATAATTCAACATTTGCGGATAATCTAAAAGAAGAACACCATAAACCAAGCAATATTGAAAACGATATGAATATCATAAAAATGAGTAAAGACAGACACCTCCTCCCTTTCCAAGAACATTTCCATATACAAAAAGCACTAACACAAAATAAACAGTTGCTCAATGGCCAGATAAATATTGGAAAGCAGATTCTATGTAGAATAATTGATAAAATTACACGAAAAAGAAAAGAGCCTTTTCCATCCTCCACCCTTCCCACTCTCCCACAACCCCCCCCCCCTTCCCCCTACCCACTCATAGTTTTATTTCACTGCTCGCTCCTCACATTCCATCGCACTGCTACATATTTATGTCCACTCATCATGGTTTCCCCTCCATCGCTATTCCTTCTCCACTCTCTACATGTAGATAAGTACACAGAAACATAATTAAATAGAATTACACACATAAAATAATCTAATTAAAGAAATGTTGTAGGTCAAAAACAAAGTAGTGGAAAGGTTATGTTGGCAACACTACAAACCACAAACAACTACACATACTTGAAGTACAAAAACAAAAAGATTACAGTGGTGTGCATAAAATTATGTTGTGAAAAATATAAGAAATGCATAGTGCTGCAGAACATTTAAAAATTAGACCAACATTATCAGTGCTTAAGGCAGAAAAACAACGATGTGCTAGCAGACAGCATTTCGCGATGTAAACGAGAAATCAGCCAAAAAATCGCCTTAAGTACAATAAACCTATTCTTAACGAACTTTTTATACTCGTAGATCTCAAAGCAAATCAATACGTAAATAACTTAATTATATACCACTGAAGATCCTTTACCTCAATAAAGCGAAACGTGTCTGGTGAAAAAATCAGTCATTTTTTCAGTTACAATGACAGAAACAGAAACACCCTCAAGGATTATAAAACAACTACGGACACTATGGCCATACAAATGAAGAATTAAATAAGTGCAAGCTATACGCTAAGTAAATTTATAAATAAAAGTAAAACCATAAACCATGGCCTCTTTTAGTATTCACCCAGTACGAACGAAGATAGTCCTCTAGGTAATCCATTTCAAGTATTTAGGATGTGACATACCATGCGATTAAGATATGGGTACACATAAAAAACTGATACTTACCAGAGTATGTGTATACCAATAATGAGAACACTTACGAATAGAACAGGGAAAGAGGCACAACTGAAATATCATTTAGTAATGAGAGTTCCCATTTTAACATATGGGGCGGAAAGCTGGACGCTGAGAAATAACGGCTGGCCTGAGTGGCCGAGCGGTTCTAGGCGCTACAGTTTGGAACCGCGCGACCGCTAGGGTCGCAGGTTCGAATCCTGCCTCGGGCATGGATGTGTGTGATGTCCTTAGGTTAGTTAGGTTTAAGTAGTTCCGAGTTCTAGGGAACTGATGACCTCAGAAGTCCCATAGTGCTCAGAGCCATTTGATTTGAGAAATAACGATTTACAACTGTTAGAAGCACCACAAATGAAATGTTTAAGATCTGTGTAATATTGCACTAGTGAAGACAAAACTACTAACGAAGTAACAAGGGAAGAATTAGGGATTGAACCAATAAACCAAAAGGCAATCCAATACAAAGGAAAGTGAAAAGAACATGTACCTCGTATGCCGCCACAAAGACTTCCTAAACTAGCAATGGATTGCAAATCAGAGGTGGTTTGTGGGGGTTGAAATGACCAGACTACAAGGGCCATCGGTCCCTAAATCAGAGGGTAAGAGGAAGAGAACATGTACTTCTCATGCCGCCACAAAGACTTCCTAAACTAGCAATGAAGTATAAATCACAGGGCAAGAAAAGTGTGGGGAGAGCAAGGATGAGATGGTGAGACCAGAACGAGTCCTAGACCTAACCCTGGAGAGGCAAAAGAAATAGAGCTTTCTTTTCAAAGATCTTTTAAAACTAAAATTAATACTTAGAGACAGTGCGTTGTGAGATGGAGCGGGCATTTTTTACACACTAATAAAAAAAATAGCATTGAATACAGTTCTTTATTTTAAATTTGTGGTAAGTTCCTATGGGAGCAAACTGTTGAGGTCATCGGTCCCAAGGCTTACACACTACTTAATCTAACAAACTAACTTACGCTAAGGACAACACACACACACACACACACACACACACACACACACACACACACGCACGCACGCATGGCCAAGGGAGGACTTGAACATGTGATTACATTTTCACGCAATTTAGGTACACAGATTCTCAGAAATCAGTACCCAGAGCAACCAACTCTGGCCGTAATAACGGCCTTTATACGCCTGAGCATTGAGTCAAACAGAGCTTGGATGGCGTGTACAGACAGGTACAGCTGACCATGGAGCTTCAACACCATACCAGAGTTCATCAAGAGTAGTGAATGGCGTATTGTGACGAGCCAGTTGCTCGGCCACCATTGACCAGACGTTTTCAATTGGCGAGACATCTGGAGAATGTGCTGGCCAGAGCAGCAGCAGAACATTTTCTGTATCCAGAAAGGCCCGTATAGGACCTGCAACATGCGGTCATTCATTATCCTGCTGAAATGTAGGGTTTCGCAGGGATCGAATGAAGGCTAGAGCCATGGGTCGTAACACATCTGAAATGTACCGTCCACTGTTCAAAGTGCCGTCAAGAGGTGACCGAGACGTGTAACCAGTGGCACCCCATACCATCACTCCGGGTGATACGCCAGTATGGCGATGACGAATACACGCTTCTCATGTGCGTTCACCGCGATGTCGCCAAACTCGGATGCGACCATCATGATTCTATAAACAGAATCTGGATTCATCCGAAAAAATGATGTTTTGCCATTCGTGCTCCCAGGTTCGTCGTTAAGTACACCACCGCAGGCGCTCCTGTCTGTGATGCAGCGTCAAGGGTAACCGCAGCCATGGTCTCCGAGCTGATAGTCCATGCTGCTGCAAACGTCGTCGAACTGTTCGTGCAGATGGTTGTTGTCTTGCAAATGTCCCCATCTCTTGACTCAGGGATCGAGACGTGGCTGCGCGATCCGTTATAGTGAGGCGTTACTTTCGTTTTGCCTCAGGTTACAATAGGAAGTAATTATGTTTTCTATATCGAGATATAAGTTTTTCTTTGATTGCTAGCAGCTTCAATACTTCGCTGGGTAAAAGGAATATTTGACGCATTTGTTTATTTCTTTTCATCATTTCACAAAGAGGTCACACGCCTTTTATATGTATACTCCTTGTTCCATCCTGTATGAGTGTGCATGGTTATGAATGGAAGTCAAATGTAGCGGTAGCATGGACCAAATGGAACAGTTTAAGAGAATAGCAGTCATTGCCAACATTACAAGAATAACGGCAGGTAGGCCAGAGCAGCAGGCAAAGATGAAAACAGGGCACGAGGGTAGGTTACAAAGTTGGTGCGGGGGTGAGGTGAGTCTCCCCACCACCGCGTCTCAATAGGAACGTTGGTCGGATTTTGGCGCGTGGAGAGCACTGTGGGGCCAGCCATGAGACGGACCGGACGCGGGAGCACAGCAGCTCGCAGATTTCGTGAAATAGAAATGAGGTAATATGGCTAAAAATTCACGACAGGGTATGCTCATAGCACGCATTCAACATACAGTCATCGGTACAGGTTACAGTTTTAATTTATTTGCAATAGTTTTCTCTGAAATGTGTTTGTTAAATTTTACTTTGTGGTAGTGAGCATGCAACAGGAACCTTCAGTTCATGTAGCTATTTCCCGAGTTATAAGCTTCACTTTTAGCTCAATGAGTGCAGATTGCGTATCGGATGGTAGATCGAGAAATTTCTGGCGCGAAATTTAATTTTTTTTTTTGGTACTTTCTTTGTGAATTCAGTTCGCACTTCAAAAATGGCTCTGAGCACTATGGGACTTAACATCTGTGGTCATCAGTCCCCTAGAACTTAGAACTACTTAAACCTAACTAACCTAAGGACATCACACACATCCATGCCCGAGGCAGGATTCGAACATGCGACCGTAGCAGTCGCGCGGTTCCGGACTGAGCGCCTAGAACCGCTAGACCACCGCGGCCGGCTCAGTTCGCACTTCATTTTGGCGCCAATAGTACATCATTTTTTCTCTGATAGAGGTTATCTACCTTCAGCAGTGGCCTACCTTAAATTTCTAGTGGTGTAATTCATGCATGACGATAAGTGAGTCTTAAAGAATGAATGACGAGTTTCCCGCTAAAGACGGTGTGTCCCACTTATGTATTTTTTGTGTTATTATGAAATTATGTGTCATATATTTTTTGTGTTATTACGAAATTATGTGTCATATATGAAATTATTCGCGTAGTGTTTTCGTTTTTTCATTGTCCTACCCATGAGAGGTAACGCGGATTCAGACGTAAGTTTTGTAACTAAAGAAAAATTGTAATGTGTCGGCTTCTAAAGTTTTCATCAAAGTAGAAAATAAATCTATTAAATGAGAGTCAGCATTTCAGTTAAGAAATATTCCCCCAGTCACATGACACATGAAATGGGTAGGATGTATCTTATTCAGTTCAATTTTCTAAAGTTAATGAAAGACAGAAATAATATGCAATGTGAATTTAGATAGGCTACCAGCTGCTAAAGTGACGGCTTTGAGTTCAACCACCCCAGAACGTGTTATCTTAGAGAAACTCGCACCAGTTGCCGTTGCGCACATGTCAAAAATAATTAATTTGTTTATTAGGTTATTCAAATAAGGGTCACAATATAGACACCATTTCTTATGGGCCTGGTATATTACCAGCCAGGACGCTAAGCCGAGTAAAATTCTCTAAGGTAACGCGAGGAGATGGTCACATAGGTTCAGTATAAATTAAAAATATATGAAGAACCAGCATACAGCCAACGAGCAGTCATATAGCAATAGCCATGTCTGTCATCTCGACTGCTAGTGGTATGAGGCCGTTGGGATCCAGCACGGCGTTCCGAATTACCCTCCAGAACCCACCGATTCCATATTCTGCTAACAGTCATTGGATCTCGACCAACGCGAGCAGCAGTGTCGCGATACGATAAACCGCAATCGCGATAGGTTACAATCTGACCTTTATCAAAGTGGGAAACATGATGGTACACATTTCTCCTCCTTACACGAGGCATCACAAAAACGTTGCACCAGGCAACGCCGGTCAACTGCTGTGTGTGTATGAGAAATCGGTTGGAAACTTTCCTCATGTCAGCACGTTGTAGGTGTCGCCACCAGCGCCAACCTTTTGTGAATGCTCTGAAAAGCTCATCATTTGCATATCACAGCATCTTCTTCCTGTTGATTAAATTTCGTGTCTGTAGCACGTCATCTTCGTGGTGTAGCAATTTTAAGGGCCAGTTGTGTAACAGGCGACACTGATATAAAGTGACTACATGTCTTGCACCGAATAAGTAATATTTTAACAGTTTCATGAGTACAAGAATACATTATATAACGTGTTATTTTAAGTACAAAAATACAATATTTCGCCGAACAAATTTTGTGTGCAAATTATATGCATAATAAATACAAAAATTACATGCAGTTGTACTCGTACATGAGGTCGAAACGTAATTAGTGTAAGTATAACTGGAATTATTATGTTACATTGCACTTCGGTACGTTGTACAAGAAGCGAACCATTCAGATCCTATCTTCTGACATACTGTCATTACGAAGTAATAAGTATACAACCAAGCAAAAGACAAATGCTTGAATACGCTCGTCTACTACAATAGCATATTTCGCCGTTGGAAAAACAGAGGACTGTCAACAGGCATTTGTGCTGTGTTGCGCATAGACCATAATAGAATGAATAAACTGGTGTCGGCCGGTGTGGCCGAACGGTTCTAGACGCTGCAGTCTGGAACCGCGCCATCGCTACGGTCGCAGGTTCGAATCCTATCTCGGGCATGGATGTGTGTGATGTCGTTAGGTTACTTAGGTTTAAGTAGTTCAAAGTTTTAGGGCACTGATGACCTCAGATGTTGAGTGCCATAGTGCTCAGAGCCATTTGAACCAATAAACTGGTAAAAGCGTGCGTATTCAAATACAGTGATATGTAAGAAGGCAAAACACGGCGATGCAAACACCTACATAAGACAAGTGTCTGGCACAGTTGTTAGGTCGGTTACTGCTGCTACAAAAGCAGGTTATCAAGATTTAACTGAATTTGGACGTGGTGTTGTAGTCGGCGCACGAACGATGGGACACAGCATCTCCGAGGTAGCGATGAAGTGAGTTTTTTTTCCGCATGACAATTTCACGAGTGTACTGTGAATATCAGGATCGAATCCGCCCGGCAGATTAACGACGAGGGCCGATGTACCGGCCAGCATGGATGTGGTTTTTAGGCTGTTTTCCACATCCCGCTAGGTGAATACCGGGCTGGTCCCCAAGTTCCGCCTCACTTACACGACTCACAGACATTTGAAAACGTTCGCACTATTTTATGAGTTACACTAGACGCAGACAGCTGGGCTACACTATTTCCGTCCCTGGGGTTTCGGGAAGGCGTCAGGAAGGGCAACCAGCCACCCTCTGCCATTAACATTGCCAGATGCGTACTAACAAAGCCGAGTCCGCGTTGGAGCGGGACAAAGGCCCCGAGAAAGAAAGAAACAAAGACTGTGAATATCAGGAATCCGGTAAAACATCAAATTTCCGACATCGGAAGATCCAGGAAGAACCGGACCAATGACGACTGAAAATCTTCAACTCGGCAGTAGTGTAATCCGTCCGCAAATTACTGCAGATTTCAGTAGTGATCGCATGCGAACCATTCAACGAAACATCATCGATATGGACTTTCGGAGCCGGAGGTCCAGTCATGTATCCTTGATGACTGCACGATACAAAGCTTTACGCCTCGCCTGGTCTCATCAACACCGACACTGGGCTGTTGACGACTGGAAACATGTTACCTGGTCGGACGAGTCTCGTTTCAAATTGTCTCGATCGGATCGACGTGTACGGGTATGGAGACAACCTCATGATTCCATGGATCCTACATGTCAGCAGGGGATTGTTCAAGCAGATAGAGGCTCTGTAATGGTGTGGGGCATGTGCAGTTCGAGTGCTATGGGACGCTTAATACGTCTCGATACGATTCCGACAGGTGACATGTAAACACCCTGTTCTGATCACCTGCATTCGTTCATGTCCATTGTGAATTCTGAAGGACTTGGGCAATTCCAGCAGGACAATGCGACACGCTGCACGTCCACAGCTCGTACAGAGTTCTGTATTGGTGCAACGTGCCACAAGGGCGCAGCAGCGATCGGACGCTCGCTGCAGGTAAGAATTTTTTCTGCCCGTCCACGCAATGCACGTCTGAACTGGCCGGGTCGGGGGAAACGGGCAGTGACCGCCAAGAAGCGCGCATTACATCTGTAACTGTGTCTAGCAGTGTAATGTCCAAGCCCGCATCTCGTGGTCGTGCGGTAGCGTTCTCGCTTCCCACGCCCGGGTTCCCGGGTTAGATTCCCGGCGGGGTCAGGGATTTTCTCTGCCTCGTGATGGCTGGGTGTTGTGTGCTGTCCTTAGGTTAGTTAGGTTTAAGTCGTTCTAAGTTCTAGGGGACTTATGACCACAGCAGTTGAGTCCCATAGTGCTCAGAGCCATTTGAACCATTTTTCTAATGTCCAAATACAGTACACTTTTGCGAATCATGTACTTTCATTTCACTCGCCTTTCCTTTGCAACGAGTGATATGCATTCGTTTGGACTGTGGAAAGAGCGTGTCAGCGCAGAATTTACCACGCGTTTTGCGGCTGTCTACATTTTGGCCCTTCGGTCGCGGATATAACTAGTCGAACATGTTACAGCACAAAGGTTGTGTGCTTTGATTTGCACGTACCGCGAATTACGGGTATCCGGTTATCGTAGCTTTCTGTGTGGTTCTTCGAGATTACCATACGCTCCACATGTATCTCAAGCACTCTAATGACCTCGTTGTCGACGGGACGTTAAACACTAACTAATCTCTCAAGCATCAGCAGTGACAGACGTCCGCGCTAGAGCTCTCCAAGGTACAAACTCCGCGAGAATAGTGTTGTGAAGTGCACCTCAAGCCAGCAGACGTCGTAACACAGCCAAGCACTTCCGACAACGCGACACCAGCGCATCAGAGAGCGCCGTCCGTCGCCGTCTCCGCCAGCAGCTGCAGCCCAGTCAGCGCGCTACGGGGACAGTCATCCTGTTCTGTGAACATCCTGGCTCTATCTCCTTAGTCTATTGTCCTTTGTGCTAATCTCCTGAAGCATGGATCCTGTCGAGGAACGAAATTCAGTTAAGAAAAAAACAGTAATCAAGTCACGAGTGACTAGACTCTCCACATTTGTTAATAGCTTTCAAGGAGGATCCAATCTCAACGACGTCAGAGTAAGGCAGTCACTGCCAAATACAAGCAAAGATGAATACAACGACATTCAAACTCAGAGATTAACTATGTAGAAGAATCTCATGATGCGGGCAGGGAGTCTTTTGAAGACTTGTGCTTAGATTTAGAATCAAGGATAGCGACAGTGCTCCAGTCAAACGTTGCGTTACCAACTAAGTCTGCAAGTTCATGCAGTGCACGTGAAAAAAAGCTCCCAGCAATGCCATTAACTAAATTAAATGGTAACATAGCAGAATTCGTGCACTTCTTCGACGCCTTTAATGCACTAATTATTAACAAAGAAGCCTCAACTGATGTCCAGCAATATTATTATTTATTGTCATGTATGTCTGGTGAACCTCGTAAGCAGGTTGAAAACTTACCGGTTACAGAAAGTAACTTCAAGATTGCAAGGGATTCGAACGTTCAAAGGTATAACAATCATAAGGTAATTGTTAAAAAAATGTAAATGTATGACTAGGGCCTTTCGTAGGGTAGACCGTTCGCCAGGTGCAAGTCTTTCGATTTGACGCCACTTCGACGACTTGCCCGTCGATGGGGATGAAATGACGATGAGTAGAACAACACAACACCCAGCCGGGAATCGAATCCGGGCTCCTTAGGATTGACACTCTGTCGTGCTGACCACTCAGCTGCCGGGAGCGGACGGTCAATTGTTGATTTGCACGTAAAAGAATTTCTGAATCTGTCCACTGTCAAAGTTGAATCTGTTAAGGACTTACGTATGTTAATTAGTCAGCTAATGAGAAATCTGAACACGATTGAGGTAACGCAGGGCGGCATTCCATTGCATGAAATATTGCTCTCGCACATTTTGTTGGACCATTTTGTGACTCTGAGGAATCAGTGGGAATGTAAAACAGCTGACATCACATTTCCGCGTCTGAAATACCTGGTGGCGTTTCTAGAAAACGCCACCAACTGTCATACGTTAGAGCTCATTCATCCAGACAAAATGCTGCCCCAGTCCCAGCAGCCGGCCTCGAAGCGTACTAAGGCAGAAGGGTACAGTTCTCGACGTACATTTCTCGCGACTGCTCCAGACTGTGCGTTCGACAAGTCAACGCTTAAGTTAAGTAGGTGTCCTAAGTTCAAAGAGAGCGACACTGCTAGCAGAATAGACTTCGTAAACAGACAAAAACTTTGTTTCCACTGTCAGGGCTCGAATCATAGGCAGAAGGAATTCCGTGCTGGCAACTGCCGTATTTGTAACAGGCACCACGACACATTATTGCACAAACAACAAGCCAGTAATATTGACAGTAGAACCCAAGAAACGGATGTACAACAGCAAACATACTGCACAGTGAAAGGAGACCACCGATGTGTAGAAATACTATTAACTACTGCACTTATGAACACCGCCGACAAAAATGGGAATGTGTCCAAGTGCAGGACACTTCTTGACAGTGCCTCACAAATGAACTTTATGTCTAGGAGTTAGCAGATCGGGTGGGACTACAGCTCAGTCGGCATCCGATGTCAATAAGTGGTATCAGCAATGTTCACATGGTAGAATCGTCGCACGTTTGCAGTGTGTACATTTCCTCAGAAGTTGCTGACTACGGCACATATGCTGTCTGTGCATTACTACCACATATAACAGGGTCACTCCTAACAGCATCCCTTGAAACCTGCACCTGGCAACTTCCCGAGCACGAAGACTGTCACACCCATCGTTTAGCAAGCCTGGTGAGATTGATATTCTGCTTGAAGCAGCGATCTTTTTTGATGTATTGCAGCCTGGACAACCGAAAAAGGATAACCACCCAACCTTACAGGAAACATCATTTGGTTGGATTGTGTCGGGAAAGATACGTCCTCATTCAGTTAAGTCCAATGCTCGAAGAGTACTGTCATGCAATACCAGACTTAACATTCAGGTCGAAGGTTCTGACAGCAAGAAGAAGTGAGGTCTGTTTCTCTGCACACAAAAGAAGACCGATTATGTGAGGAGCATTCAGAGAACTGCAAATGGCAGATTCGTGGTGAAACTACCAGTGAAAGATAATCGTGCAGGACTAGGAGAGTCGTAAATAATGCTACATGCTGCTTACAACGCTTAGAGAGAAGGCTTCAGCGACAGCCAGAATTAAGGGCATAGAATGTCAGTTTTAGGAGAGAATATGAAGATTTTGGTCATATGGAACTGGTGACCACAGATACGGAGAAATGCACGTATTACATGCCATATCACGCAATGCTTAAATAATCGAGCAGTACTATTAAACTTCGAGTAGTGTTTAATGCTTCAGCAAAGACATCATCGAACACTTCCGTCAATGACGGGGAAAAACAGCACGAGATGAGTTACATTCAATTGTCCTGTGATTCTGAAAACACAGAAATGCTTTCACTGCTGACATTACAAAAATTTACAGACAGATTGAAATCGGAAAGGAAGATCAAGACCTACAAAGAATTCTATGGCGTGACTCTCCCAACGAACCAATCAAGACTTATCGTTTAACTGCAGTCACTTATGGTACAGCGGCAGCGCCCTTTTTAGCAACAAGATGTCTATTATGACAAGCAGAAGATAAGAGAACAACATATCCAAGAGCTGCTAACACTTTAGAAAGGGATTTCTATGTAAACGACGTTTTGAGCGGTGCTGACACCTTAGAGGAGGCATTCAGTTTGCAGGAAGAGCTTATTAGATTATTTCACAGTGGACGGTTTCTTCTTCGTAAATGGTGTGCAAAAGAGTCAAGATTGCTGGAAAACATCCCACTTGAACATCGTGAAGTGCAAATACCATGAGTCTGGGTAATGAGCAGCAAAAAACAGTGAAGACTTTGGGTCTGCTGTGGCATCCTCATAGCGATACCTTCTAATTCCTTGCCACTGATACAGAAAACAGTAACGAAAGCTGGACTAAACGACGTATACTTTCTCGGGTTGCCTCTATATTCGATCCGTTGGGACTTCTGGGACCAGTGGTAGGCCCGCATCTCGTGGTCGTGCGGTAGCGTTCTCGCTTCCCATGCCCGGGTTCCCGGGTTCGATTCCCGGCGGGGTCAGGGATTTTCTCTGCCTCGTGATGTCTGGGTGTTGTGTGCTGTCCTTAGGTTAGTTAGGTTTAAGTAGTTCTAAGTTCTAGGGGACTGATGACCATAGATGTTAAGTCCCATAGTGCTCAGAGCCATTTGAACCATTTGAACCAGTGGTAGTGACTTGCAGGATGTTTCTGCAACATCTCTGGCAAAGACAAATAGAATGGGACACGTCATTACCAGATGACCTGAAGACACAGTGGGAACAGGTGAATAATCATCTGCTATCACTGAGTAGCATTCAGATCGAACGAAGAGTGATCGGCAACGGAGTTAAGTGGCTGGAGCTACATGGATTTTCAGATACCTCCCAGCAAGCATATGGAGCCTGCATTTACCTTGGATGTGTCTGTGAAGAAAATAATTTCTCAATCAGTCTTTTAACTTCGAAATCAAGATTAGTACCAATCAAGCAAATATCACTGCTAAGACTTGAGTTGTGTGCAGCCCTACTACTGGCTAGATTAATAGAGAAGGCCAAATCTGGGCTACACGTAAACATTGCCAACACTTACTTTTGGACAGATTGTACTGTTTTCTTAGCATGGTTGGTGAAAGAACCAAGATCATGGAAACGTTTGTTGGAAATCATATCTCTGATATCCAGCAACTCGCTGAAGCAGAAGACTGGAACCACGTATTCTCTAAGAGTAATCCTGCTGGAATCATTTCGAGAGGAATTACACCATAACAGCTAGGCGACAGTAAGCTATGGTGGACAGGTCCTTGCTGGCTCCATCAGCCACCATCAGCATGGCCTGTTAACACCACGAAGTATGCAGATGAATCAGCTGACGCAACAGAGCAACGTATTCAACAAGTTTGCTTACTCGCAACTACTTGCATTGTGAATGCGGTAGCTCAACATTATTCTTCATGGTCAAAACTGCAAAGAGTTATGGCGCATGCGCGGAGATGTATAAAAAACCTTAGGCGACAACGCACTGAGAGGCATCGTGGAAACCTAACAGCAGGAGAACTTCACACAGCATCGAAGGCAGTCATTCGCATGGTGCAACAGCAAGATTATTACAGGGAAATTGAAGAACATGGTTTTCCAGTCCTCAAGAAAAGCAAACTGAACTTACTTCGCCGGCCGGGGTGGCCGGGCGGTTCTAGGCGCTACAGTCTGGAACCGCGCGACGGCTACGGTCGCAGGTTCGAATCCTGCCTCTGGTATGGATGTGTGTGATGTCCTTAGGTTAGTTAGGTTTAAGTAGTTCTAAGTTCTAGGGGACTGATAACCTCAGATGTTAAGTCCCATAGCGCTCAGAGACATTTGAACCATTTTTGAACTTACTTCACCCCTTTCTGGACGAGAAACAGTCGTTAAGGGTGGGCGGCAGATTGGAACAATCAACATTTTCTTACAGTCAGAAGTACCCAATGATTCTTCCTCCTAAGCATCATGCCACTAAATTAATAGTCATGAGAGAGCATCTTCGTTTGTTGCATGCAGGACCTCAGCTGCTGTTAGCAAGCCTAAGACAAAGGCACTGGATACCCAATGGAAGATCTGTAATCAGACAAATACTCCACAAGTGCCTTCCTTGCTACCGCTTGCAGGCAACCACTGCAACACAGCTCATGCGACAACTTCCGTCAGTGCGTGTAGAGCAAAGCAGACCTTTCCTTAATTGTGGGGTTGACTACGGAAGTGCCACTACACGTAAGTAATGTAGGAAAGAGGAACAAAACTAGGACCAAGGTCTACATTTCCTTGTTCGTTTGCATGGCAACAAAGGCAGCACACATCGAGCTTGTCACTGATTTGTCCTCCCAAGCTTTCATTGCTGCTCTTCGAAGGTGCATTTCGGGAAGAGGAGTTTGCGCAAACGTTTACATTGAAAGTGGCAAGACGTTTGTGGGTGCAAGGAATGAGCTGAATGAACTGCGTAAACTGTTCAGCTGTCAGTTTCACGCAACCTAAATCCAGGACTATGCATTGCAGAATGGTATCCACTGGCATTTTATCACGCCTCATGCTCCGCATTTTGGTGGTCTGTGGGAAGCAGGCATAAAATCCATCAAAACACATTTTAAGAGAGTCGTGGGAAACCAAGTTCTGAAGCTTGAAGAATTATACGAACTTCTAACATGTTTGAATTCACGACCCATTACACAACTTCCTGACAAATCAAATGAATTCTCATATCTTACTCCAGGCCATTTTCTTATTGGTGAACCCTTAACAAATATACCAGAGCCAGACTTGCTTTCAGAGCTATCATCCAGGTTGTCAAGATGGCAGCTCATCCAGCACTGCTAGCCGCACATCTGGAAACGGTGGTCAAGGTATTACCTATCACAACTACAACAGAAAACTAAGTGATCATCAACAAAGGAAAATCTACAGACAGGTACATTGGTTCTACTGAAGAAAGACAACTATCCACACCTCGTGTGGCAGTCTGGGGTCATTGTTGGTACACACCCTGGTCCTGATGGTATGGTACGAGTTGTTTCAGTGCACACAGCAATGGTAACTTACAAACGACCACTGTCGAAGATCTGTATTGTCCCACAGGAAGTATATACTCTAGTGCACATAACTATCAAATTACTAACTGAAATGTTTCTTTTGTTTACAGTGGACACAATTTCTTCAATCACTTTATTTCTTGTTCGTTTGATGTAACTTGTGCAGCATGTGATTATTTGTATTTGTGTAATTTATATAAATTATGTGGGCGGAATGTTATGTATTTGTGTAACGTGCGACAAGTGCGCAGCAGCGACCGGATGCTCACTGCAGGTAAGAATTTTTTCTGCCCGCACGTTCACACATTGCACCCCTTTCCGTTCGAGGTTCGAGTCCTCCCTCGGGCATGGGTGTGTGTGTTGTTGTTAGCATAAGTTAGTTTAATTAGTGTGTAAGTCTAGGGACCGATGACCTTAGCAGTTTGGTCCCTTAGGAATTCACACATATTTGAACGTTTTTGAACACAATGCACGGCCGAACTGGCCGGGACAGGGGAGACGGGCTGTAATCTAATGTTCGAATAAAGTCCACTTTTTCGAATCATGTACTTTCATTTCAACCGCCTTTCCTTTGCAACGAGTGATATGCATTCGTTTGGACTGTGGAAAGAGCGAGGCAGCAGAGAATTTACCGCGCGTTTTGCAGCTGCCTACAATATACACATACTGCTTCTATCATTAACCACGCTTAAAAGTTGCAGGTAACCAGCACGCAGTATCGATTTGTGAAACAGATTTAGTCATTGCACCACAGAAGTTTTCAGTCGAAAGGACTGCAGAGTGAACTACTTATTCTGATGGTTCAAATGGCTCTGAGCACTATGGGACTCAACTGCTGTGGTTATCAGTCCCCTAGAACTTAGAACTACTTAAACCTAACTAACCTAAGGACATCACACACATCCATGCCCGAGGCAGGATTCGAACCTGCGACCGTAGCAGTCCCACGGTTCCGGACTGCGCGCCTAGAACCGCGAGACCACCGCGGCCGGCTACTTATTCTGACAATGAACTCTGTATTGTGGTCCAGATACCCTCCACCAAATCTCTTCTCCTTTCAGCGTTAGTCCAACAACACATACGGATTGGATTTTATGAATTTGAAAATTAAAATAAAAGCATTTACAGACTGCAACTGAGACGTGATGGGCAGCTCGTTTGATAAAAGCACTGTTTGTCGTAAACTATTCCGGAATTCTGCAGACTCGGAACCAGTTTTAGCCTGTAAGGGTGTTCAGTTTTCGCAGATAATTATTTTGGCAAAAGATAAAACGCGACACGTGGCTTCCTCCCAATTGTTGAAGCTCTGAAACGTTTACTGTCCAATGTCTGAAGCGTTTGTGAAATAGTTGTGACCCTTTTGATGGACTGCACTGTTCTGTTGATCAGTTCTGGACATTTTCGCGCGAAGAGCGCACATTACACGTGTTATATCGCCTGTGTTACCTGGACAGCATCCAAGCATCCGCCCTTCAGTCTGACATCTCAGGTGTGATGAATGGGACCGTGACGCCAGTTAACGAGCAGGAAGGAAACGTGCTAAGAATTTTAAACGCTTACATTGTTATCGCGAGTAATTAATAATCACGCACTTTATTTTCACCAATGTTAATTCTGTCTTCCTAATTTATTGCTGCATCAGCACGTAGCATAAACAATGCTCTGCGTGTCTGCATAATATACAGATATACTTAGTGATAAAATGATATATGACAAGCGCAAGTGTTTCTAGACTCAACTATAAAAGAAACAGAAAACCAGGCGTGAGCTTGTGCCTTGTGTGCGTGCGTATGTGTGTGTGTGTGTGTAACCGCGCGTGTGTGCACGGAAGTATGAATGAGAGAGAGAGAGAGAGAGAGAGAGGGAGAGTATAGTTTGTTAGATGGGGAAACGATCCGATATGTTTTTGTTTTTAAGAGCTTTGGAAATTACAAATAGTGTATAAACAGTGGATGAACGAAGTGAAACGCGTAAATGCTGACAAATGCTAAGAACCTCTTCCCATTAAAATCTTCAGTTAGCCACTGTAGTGTAATACATGTGGATGCGCAAACTCTGGGAAACATTTTTCATTTGAAAATACGGATGCCATTCGGTGACATTTGTATTTTTCAAGCAGATATGAATATCTCTACGAGCCATTTCTGGGTTGTAAAGTGAACTACGAGACTTCCGCGATTGTTGGTATCTGCCTCAAACGTTACGCCCTCCGGAAGTAAGCCCCAACAAGACAGAGAGCTCTAGGTAGCAGAGAATAGAGAAACGTACAAGAAAAAAAAACATTTAGAATATGTTGGTGTACTTAAACGGTATCAGAGAACGTTACTATACTCACCACACCTTCTAATGTAATCGCAACGTAACGCAGTCCTTGAAAGATGTGATTCGTCTATAGTTTCACTATTTACGTCTGAGCTGTCTATGGGTACACACTGTAACAGTGCCATTTCTTTCCTTAACTTTTCAGTTTGTTGACGGCGTACGGGAACGAACCACTGACGGAGGGCTTCCGTGTAAGTCGGATGGTCAGATGAACGACATACACGAGGGTGTTCAGTAAGTAATGCAACACATTTTTTTCTCACCAATTTCTGTTGTTGTGGGACATTGTTGAATATTCGCGATTCAGTGCCTATGACCATATAGTTTCATAAAGTTCCAGTATGTGGCGGTGCTATACGTAGCTTTTAAAATGGCGTCTGTAAGGGAGTTGCGTTCCAAGCAGAGGGCTGTTATTGAGTTTCTTTCGGCGGAAAACCAGAGCATCGCAGATATTCACAGGCTCAAAAATGGTTCAAATGGCTCTGAGCACTATGGGACTCAACTGCTGTGGTCATAAGTCCCCTAGAACTTAGAACTACTTAAACCTAACTACCCTAAGGACAGCACACAACACCCAACCATCACGAGGCAGAGAAAATCCCTGACCCCGCCGGGAATCGAACCCGGGAACCCGGGCGTGGGAAGCGAGAACGCTACCGCACGACCACGAGATGCGGGCATATTCACAGGCACTTGCAGAATCTCCACGGAGACCTTGCAGTGAACAAAAGCACGGTGAGTCGTTGGGCAAGGCTGGTGTAGTCATCGCAACAAACCTGTTCGATCTCCCGTGGTCCACCTGCTGCACACAGCTGTGACTCCTGCAATGCTGCAACGTGAGGACACTCTCATTCGACGTGACTGACGGATCACAGTCAAACACCTCGATGTTAAACGGACGTCTCTGTTGGTAGTGCTGACACGCTCGTCCACCAGTACTCAAAGCTGTGTGCCCACTGGATTCCTCAACGCCTAACAGAAGATCATAAAGATCAACGAAGGACCAGCTGTACGAAATTGCTTGCGCATTACAAGGCTGATTGTGACAATTTTTTATGAAAAATTATCACAGGCGATGAAACATGGTTTCATCACTTCAAATGCGAAACAAAACGGCAATGCATTGAGTAGTGTCACACCACCTCTACTCCCAAGAAAAAATACGAAGCTGCACTCTCAACCGGTAAAGTCATGGCGACGGTCTTCTGTAACTCTGAAGGAATTATTCTGTTTGATGTCTTCTCCCAATAAAAGTGGATTCTGTTACCTTCAGGAAATTGAAGAAGTGACTTCATCGTGTCAGTGCAAACGAACTTCTCCTTCATGGCAACGCAAGACCTCACACAAGTCAACTCACCTGGGAGGACCTCACAAAACTTAATTGGACCGTTCTTCCTCATCCACCCCAAAATCCGGATCTCGCACCTTCCGACAACCACTGTTCGGCCCAACGGATGTACTCTGCGGGAAGCACTACGTGGATGGTGGGTAGGTTATTGATGTAGCAAGACGTTGGCTCCGACGTCGACCAGTAGAGTGGTACCATGCGTGATTATGGGCTCTCCCAATAAGGTACAAAAATGTCGTGTACCTAGGGCCTCCCGTCAGGAAGACCATTCGCTGGGCGCAAGTCTTTCGATTTGACGCCACTTGCGCGTCGATGGGGATTAAATGATGATGATTAGGACAACACAACACCCAGTCGCCCTCAGCTCGTGGTCGTGCGGTAGCGTTCTCGCTTCCCACGCCCGGGTTCCCGGGTTCGATTCCCGGCGGGGTCAGGGATTTTCTCTGCCTCGTGATGACTGGGTGTTGTGTGATGTCCTTAGGTTAGTTAGGTTTAAGTAGTTCTAAGTTCTAGGGGACTGATGACCATAGATGTTAAGTCCCATAGTGCTCAGAGACATTTGAACCATTTGAACAACACCCAGTCCCTGAGCGGAGAAAATCTCCGATCCAGCCGGGAGTAGAACCCGGGCCCTTAGGATTGGACATTCTGTTACGCTGACCACTCAGGTACCAGGGACGGACTGCCAATAAGGTGGCATAAGGCGATCTCATTGAACGGAGATTATGTTGTAAAATAGGGTTTTGTAGCCATAAGATAAGGAAATAATATTGTGCATTGGAATCCTGAATGATACCAACATGCTTTCAGAAAAAAAATGTGTTGCATTACTTATCGAAAACTCGTAGTATTTGTATACGGCGTTAGGAGTATAGGTACAGATGCTGCGATAATTGGAACCTTAGTATGAAGCCTCTTCAATGTGTGAGATTTGTTCGTCTATGCCTAACACTATTTCCACAAACACATCACATAATCTTCTACCTGATATTTTCTGCATGGTCATAACTGCGCTGCGAAGTGGGCTACGCCTGTCAGTATATACCAGCCACTATGCGTCAATACTTCAATACCGGACCTGCTACCCAGGCGAAAATAAACATTAATGGTTTGCTTGTTTTAATTTCTTATGAGTTCCTTTGGTAGGCCGCAGTCCTTATTGTCACCTTGTTACTAGGTTCTTTGTTAATCTTCCGGTAAGCACCACAACTAAGTAGAAAACATACAATAAGGACTACGGCCTTGCTGAACTCTCATCACTACCAAAGGAAGTCATAAGAAATTAAAAAGTGCGAGGTGCAGTACCACCAAGATTTTATGGACTTCCTAAAGTTCATGAGATGGACAAGGATGGGAGTCTAGAGGACTTGTCTATGAGACCAATAACGAGCACTACTTGTTCGCCAACGCATTTTTCTGTCAAATATCTAGCTTCCTTATTAAAAGCATTGGTAGGAAAATGTAGTCACCACATTCGAAATTCTATGGATTTTATTCAGAGACTTAACAATGTCAGGCTAAATAGTACGGATGCGCTTGTTAGTTTTGACGTGGTATTGTTATACACCCAGGTACCTTTAAAGGACTCTTTATTTCTTATCGGCCAACATTTTGATAAGAACATTACAGCCTTATTTCAACATGTGCTTTTATCATATTATTTTCAGTTTAATGGTGATTTTTATGAGCAGATTGCTGGCGTTGCTAGGGGAAGCTCCCTCTCCCCTCTGGTAGCTAATTTGTTCATGGAAGACTTCGAGGACAAGGCACTGGACTCAGCAAGTTTTAAACCAACGGTCTTCTGGAGGTACGTGAATGACACATTTGTGGTATGGCCGCACGGGATGAATGAATTACATTGATTTCTTGAGAATTTGAAGTCTATCCATGCTAGTATCAAATTTACTATGGAAATAGGAAAAGACGGCTGCCTCCCCTTCTTGGATGTTGTCGTTCGCCGAAAGTTGATGGCACATTAGGACATGCCGTATATTGGAAATCTACACACACAAATCTATATCTACATGCCAGTAGCTGCCATCACCCTTCACAAACCGTAGGTGTCCTTAAGACCTTAGTGGATAGGGCACACTGTATATCCGATAAAGATAATTTGCAATAAGAGCTCACATCCTCAAGAGCATTTTTAAATCGAATGGATTTTGTCCGCAACAGATTCGTAGAGCAATCAGTGCTATAACGACAATGCAGGTATGTGATGGGGAACAAGATAGTAATTTCTTCAGATCTACTGCACTTTTGCTCTATGTAGGTGCTCTTTCCTCGAAGATAGGCCGTGTTCTTGAGAAACACTGTGTTAAGGTAATCTTCTGGCCCCCCATGAAGATTTCAGCTTTATTCGGATTTGTGAAAGATGGTTTACAGATTCGTAAAGCGAGTGTGTATCAGATTCCTTGTGGAAATTGTGAGAAGTCATATACAGGGTGTTACAAAAAGGTACGGCCAAACTTTCAGGAAACATTCCTTACACACAAAGAAAGAAAATATGTTATGTGGACATATGTCCGGAAACGCTTACTTTCCAATTTAGAGCTCATTTTATTACTTCTCTTCAAATCACATTAATCATGGAATGGAAACACATAGCAACAGAACATAACATTCAAACACTTTGTTACAGGAAATGTTCAAAATGTCCTCCGTTAGCGAGGATACATGCATACACCCTCCGTCGCTTGGAATCCCTGATGCGCTGATGCAGCCCTGAAGAATGGGATATTGTATCACAGCCGTCCACAATACCAGCACGAAGAGTCTCTACATTTGGTACCGGGGTTGCGTAGACAAGAGCTTTCAAATGCCCCCATAAATGAAAGTCAAGAGGGTTGAGGTCAGGAGAGCGTGGAGGCCATGGAATTGGTCCGCCTCTACCAATCCATAGGTCACCGAATCTGTTGTTGAGAAGCGTACGAACACTTCGACTGAAATGTGCAGGAGCCCCATCGTGCATGAACCACATGTTGTGTCGTACTTGTAAAGGCACATGTTCTAGCAGCACAGGTAGAGTATCCCGTATGAAATCATGATAACGTGCTCCATTGAGCGTAGGTGGAAGAACATGGGGCCCAATCAAGACATCACCAACAATCTGTGTTGATGACGTGATTGCACAATTGCGTGCGGATTCTCGTCAGCCAACACATGTTGATTGTGAAAATTTACAATTTGGTCACATTGGAGTACATACTGACGAAACTAAAATGAGCTCTAACATGGAAATTAAGCGTTTCCGGACACATGTCCACATAACATCTTTTCTTTATTTGTGTGTGAGGAATGTTTCCTGAAAGTTTGGCCGTATCTTTTTGTAACACCCTGTATAGGTCAAACAACACGCACCGTTCCCGAGAGATGTGTGGAGCATGGAAGATATACACGCTTATTACAGCCAGACAAGTTATCTGTGGCCGACCATTGTATTGATACAGGGCATTCCATGAATTACAGTGATGTGAAGATTTTAAGACCCACCTCTTACTTTGGGGAATCTGTCTTCCAGAAAGCTATAGAGATTAGTTTAGCTAATAATTTAATAAATAGAGATAATGGTTTTAATTTGGACAAAGCATGGAATCCGGCTCTTGGGGTAATTAAACTGCAGAGAAGTCGTCATTGTGTCACCGCCGCCGATCATACATCGATAAGTGAATCGAATGTCTGTACTCCTTCGTCACAGGGGGCGCATGTGTAAGCGTATTTCTTTGCCGCCTACCAGCATCTGTGAGCAGCATGCGCAGTACCGCCGCGGTGGAGTATATAAGGCAGCGCTTGGCATCTTGTCGTCAGTTTTGTGACTCACTCTGAGGATGGCCGGACGATACGCGGTCGAAATATCAGTGGAGGAAATTTTATTTGCGCGGCTGCATGCCAGAAATTTATTGTAGTAATCATTTCTTTGATTGCTCATCAATATCACATCTACTGATTTCCAACACTTTTTTTTTTTTTTTTTTTTTGCTTAGAGTGATGTTCGAATGAAAGACACCATTGTTTTTCTCCTGTAATTCATTTTCTGATGTATCACAGACTCCTTTTGCATTTGAAAATTACAAACTGCATACAAGGTGACTTCTTCCTAAATGGCCGCCATGTTGGTAACATATCCTCACAGCCTTGCAGCCTTCCCCACTCCCACCACCATCTGATACTACCTGATTTTAAGTTTCTGTTTACCCACCTATTTTATTTTAGACGAGTTGTTCCTATGGAATAGTCTGTAGTATGATGTGACTGGCGTTTGTTGAGGTTAACATTATTGTAGAGTTATTAATTAGAATTCAACTCCACTTAAATGAGGTGCTTTACATATTAGCGATAAATTAAGTAATTGTGTGCGTCAGCTGCAGGTGTGTGAATAGATAACGTTAAAATAATTCATTTTCTCCAAAACGTGCTTGTACCACAGATATTGGCTTTGGTTACCCTATAGAATCACTATTAGAAGACAATGAACATACAGAATCCGACCTAAAGTATCTGGACATCTATTGTTGGACATTAATATGCGGTATGTTTACCCTGTGCCTTTGTGACGGATTGAACCCCTCTGGGGACTCTTGCAGTGAGGTATCTAAATTTCGGAAAGCAGAGAAGATGGTGATGTTGGAGCGAAATCGACATACTGACTCACCCTAAAGATGTCCTATTGGGTTCAGTTCGGGACTGGACAGGCCAGTACATTTCACGATTGTTATTGTCCACAAACCACTGGCTCACAGATGCTGCTTTATGACAGCCGATACAAACTGTGATCACCTCCGAATTACTCCTCTGGCGTATGCAGTGCCTAATGCAGTAAAATGTCTTCATATAATGTCACATTTAGCGTTTTCTTAAGCGCAATAAGGAAACGACACCCTGACCACGAAAAGACTCTCTTACCGTAACACAACCTCCTCCATTTCATTGTTGTCCCTACACTTGACGGGAGGTAACGTTCTCAAACCCTCCCAAAGGATTAACACATGGAACAGCGTGAGCCACCACTCCAAATCATTCTTTTCCAATTAACCAGTGGCAAGCAGTGTGGTTCTTTACATCCTCTCAACCGTTCCTTAGGACTGATTATGGAAATGTGTGGTTGATGACGAGATGCTCGACATTGTGCCTCATTCTTTCTAACTTCATGCGCACAATAATAGGGCTAGCTGGACTGCTGGTAGCACTGTAGAGCTCACCAGAGACTCCTTCCGTCAGTTTCATGCATTCTTTATAACTACTTTCGCTCGACGGTCCCCGTTCATCGGTACGTGATTATCCATAACCACAATTAAAATGATGTAATATTAACGTGGGCGTTATACACTCTAAGGAAGAAAAACGACACTCCACGGAGGAATTATCGGAATGGGACGTAAATCGGTAGATATGATTTACAAGTGCAGGCAAAAAAATAATTACAGCTTCAGAAAAAATGGACGATTTATTCAAGAGACAGAGCTTCACAGATTCAACAAGTCACTAATGCGCTAGTCCATCTCTGGCCCTCATGCAATCAGTTACTCCGCTTGGTGTTGATTGATAGAGTTGTTGGATGTCCTCCTGAAGGATGTCGTGTCAAATTATGTCTAACTGGTGAGCTGGAATGTCAAAGTCCCCAGCTAGTTGAAGGGCCCTGTCCGTAACGCTCCAAACTTTCTCAATTAGGGAGAGATGGGGCGACCTTGCTGGTGGTATGCTTTGTCAAACACGAAGACAAGTAGTAGAAACTTTCACCGTGTGTGGTCGGGAATTATCTTGCTGAAATGTTAACTCTGGATTGCTTGCCATGAACGACAGCAAAACGGGGCGTAGAAGTCGACGTACCAATGTGCTGTAAGGGTGCAATCAAATGAAGGGTCCTCCTATGAAAAGAAATTGCACTCCTGACCATTGTTCTTGGTTATCGGGCCATATGGAGGGACGACGGTCAGATTGGTATCCCATCGTTGTCCAGGGCGTTCCTGGACGCGCCTTCGGCCTGGAATCTCATTGACTGGAGTAGAATTGTCTTCAGTGATGAGCCCCATCCAAACTGAGCCCCGAAGCCCAGCGAATACCTCTTTGGATACGGCCTGGTGGCATACCAACCTGATAGTTGCCCGCCATACGGCCCACAGCCGTGAGTGATGGCCTGGGGTGCCGTTCCCTTTCATAGGAGAACTTCGGTTGTCATCCACGGCCCTCTCTCAGCAGAGCAGTATGTTGACGATATTCTACTGCCCGTTTTGTTGCCCTTCATATCAAGTCACCCTGGGCTTACATTTCAGCAAGATTATGATCGCCGGCGCACGGCGAGAGTTTCTACTGGTTGTCTTCGTGCTTACCAAGCCCTACATTGGTCAGCAAGGTCGCTGGATCTCTCCCCTCTTGAGAAGGTTGGAGCATTATGGGCAGGGCCCTCCAGCCAGCTGGGGATCTTGACGACCTAAGGCGTCAGTTGGGCAGAATGTGGCACGATATCCCTCAGGAAGACGTCCAACAACTCTATCGATCAATGCCAACTCGAACAACTGCTTGCATAAGGGCCAAAGGTCGACCAATGCGTTATTGACTTGCTCAGTAGTTAAGCTCTTTCTCTAGAATAATCATCCAATTTTTCTGCAACTGTAGTTATCGGTTTCTCTGTATAAATCATATCTACCAGTTTCCAGATAATTCATTCATGGGGTGTCAATTTTTTTCGTTCTTAGAGCGTGTTAATGAAATACCATCGTTGCTATTACCAGAGTTTTTAACACACGTTACTCAGAGACGAACGAAGCCTTCGACACAGCACGCTAGAGCCTGTCGTCACCAAGCCGACTGCACGAGCACAACAGTCGGATTGCAGAACCTACGGTCAGCAGCGAACAGTTTCAGTCTGTTGGTCGCTGGTCCGTGGGAGAAGCGTCGTCTACCGTCGTCTACTGGGTGTTACCGCTGATGGTCATAGCACGAAAAACCAAAGCACTGAGCGACCTCCAAGCTTTAGCGTCTCATCATGAAGGCTCCCATCGAAATATCTACTCTGAAGCCTAATAGTAAAGTCCACACTAGGATGATCTCTCCCTGCGTTCTAGAAAGACTCCATTCAACTCACTGCCCTGAGCAGTTTATTTTTCAGACCAATGCAATGATTTACCAATGACCAATACTAACTTTAATCACTCTTGCCCATCTCCCCCTTTCTCCACACTAAAAGTATCTCACAAACTCGCCAAGAAAGTTATTTCCGAAGGTATTCTTCCATTACGAGAAGTTGCGTTTTCTGAAGTAGCTGTCTTGTGGACATGTTATGTTGTCTTCCGTATTTTCAAAAGACACCTTTGCTCGTGAAAGTGCCTGCTTTGTTTCCTGCACAACAACGAGCGTAGAATTGTCCCTATCCAGACATGTAGTAGAGTTTGTGGGGCTTCGGGTGGGGTCTTTCTGGACTCTTGGGCTACGACCCCAGACAAGCTATGGAGGCGCAGTCCTCGGACAGGATCTTCCTCGCATCTGTGTGGCAGGTGGTCTCACTCATACGTTGTCGGGATCGACTGTCTCGGTGTAAATTACGCAAAGGGTGTACAAAATAATATAACATCTGATATCTACACAATATTCATTTATTATTAAGAAGTTGGGCCACCACTGTCTTTGAGAACAGCTGCATTTCTTCGCGGGATAGATTCTAGACTGTCTGAATAGTTTCCAACCGAATATTCTCTCATTCTTTTAGTGCCATTTACTTCAAGGATGTTGGAATTGGAAATCTGTTCCTCACTCTCTTGTCTAAAACTTGCCATAACGTTTCACGGGTGTTGAGGTTTGTTGGCCAGGGGAGATGTCTGATGATACTGTGATGCTCCACAGACCACGCTTGAACCTTTTTGGCTTAGTGTATGGGCGCGTTATTATATTGGAATACGGCAGTGTTTGGCAACAGCGTGCCAGTCATAGTCTGCACTTCACTGTCGAGTGACAGAATCAGCCGAGTACCATGACATAGCAGTTCAAATCACAACGGAACCTCCCCATGTCCGACAGCATGAAGTAGGCAGGCCGTATCTTAGGCTTAGTTTGGCGTTGTCCGTACGTAAACCAGACCGTTTGCAGGAAATTAATGCAGACGATGATTCATTGGACCATACTACATTCTTCTAGTCATGAGGTGGCCAGGTTTTATGAAAGCGACACCACTGCTTTTGCAGCTTTGTGTTGGCTTCAGTTACTAAGGGTTTCACGATTGCAGCCCATTCAAGAATGCTAGACTTGGAAAGCAAGTGCCGTACTGTTGTTGTCAACACGGCTTTACTCAAGTGTGTAGAGGTCTTCAGTCACTTTTGGCGCAGTAGTTTTGTGTTGTCTGCCCACAATCCTTCTTAATGCTCCTACGTCTCTGTCAGTTAACTTCGGCTTTCGCTTACTATCACTCCTCACCGAAGATGTTTTATAATGTTTTGTGTATGCTGTCATTACCGTGGATAATATCGATCGTAAAACGTTAAACAGTTCAGTCGTTTTCATCGCAGGTGCTCCCGCTAATCGCGCACAACCGAGGCGCCCTTCTTTGAGAGATCACAGGTCTCACTGATCGTTTGTGTTAACCGCCATATACAGTAACAAAGAGTATAAAAGCAGTGAAAGATAACCTCTAAGGCTTGGCATGTCAGTTATACACTGCAGTCGCATCGCAGTATTTACACGTGCGCAGGAGTGCCAACTTGCAATACAATGTGTGGCATGTAGTCTTCATATTATTTTGTACACCATCTGCATATGAAAAGTGTTTGTCTCCCCCACAGACATGCTGGGCTGAATGTCATCCAGCCTAAGAAAGCCGTGTTTTTATGTCATTAGTGTAGTGGTAAAGCACGGGCGCAGAAGCCAAAAGATCGCGGGATCGAGTCTACGTCGGACCACGAAATATTTCAGGCTGTCTTTTATCTAGCTTCCATCTCATCAGTGATGTGAATTTTGCCACGTTGTTCATATTCCACGTCAACTGTAGGTCACATTTCCGTGGTAGGATTAGTAGGACTGGTTAGGGATACGCAAACCACCGACAGGCTCCCGACTGGAAGCTTTGCACCAGGCCGTTGAGAAGGTCCTACCCATCATGAAGTCGTCGACCATGGGGGCCCCCAGTACAAGGTCTCACGACATTGCAGTTTCACCACATTCCGTATTACACTGCGGAAATGTTTTCAATGTCATTATCCCCATTTGGAAATGGAGATGAATTAGTGGTAACGGGTACGGGAATCGAACCATCTCGCCTTAATCACCTCGGCAATTCGAGTACGTTTCCCATCCATCCAAAAACCGAGCCTGTTGCGCACTATTAGCGTTGCGTTACCTACCCATGACCTCTTCACTCACAATTTTGGGATCCGCAAGAAATCAGGCTTCGAATCAACCTGCACTGAAAGAACTGCTCGATTCGGCAAAGCTGATTTTACGCGCTCTCTCCAGCGCTACGATAAAAATGTGGATCGGGTCTAATGACGTTCGTGCAATAACAGTCTTAGCGTTGATGGGAACGAAAAGGGTTTTGTCAATAGCTGGTACGCCACGTGTATCGTACCAGGAGATGAAGGAATATTCTCACATTTTCATGTCAATATAGATGCAAAATCCGATTTTTATTCGAAATAAAAACGGCGAGGTATTCGCAAGAACTAACAAAAATTTTGTCATAGTTAAGAAAGTTATATTAAATGTAAGATACAGCCAAAATAAGACCTTCTAGTGATGTGTGACGTACATAATTTGCTATGAGTGTCGACCGAATACCTACATCAACTCTTCAGTAAATGTAGTGAAAGTAGACGTCCAACTGAACTTAGTTATGAGAGTAATTAGCGATACAGTCCGGTCTACACCTACTTGCTGGCTACCAGTGCTTTCAAACGTCTGTCCACCAGACCTCCGTCCAAAGGCTGCTCTTTGCAACCTCTGCCAGCGAGTTTCTGAAAACAACTTGATCGCTCTTCATGACGATTTGCCATCACTGCCTAGGAAATGCCTCAAATCTACAAGACCAGCATATGAAATGGGAGCCCAAATGGTATCCACAGGATTCGACCAGGACGCAGAGTGGAAACGTGAGTGGCAAGCTACAACAACCCGAAACCACGAACTTGTAGACAATCCAACAGTTTCAATTCCAGGATTCCACCAACCAAGGGAGGTGTTGGTGCAGTTGAACAGATATCGGACTGAAGAGGGTAGGTGCAAATGCAACATGCACAAGTGGGGCTTTTCAAGTGACAGTGTGTGTGACTGTGGTGACACCCAAACAATGAGCCACAATATGAATGAATGTCCAGACGCTTCCCTGGTGGCATTGAGAAGCTCCATCAAGCATCCCACGAGGCACTCCGTTGGATCGAGTCCATCAACATCTGAGAGTAGTCAGGGCCGTTTTAAAACTTGTGTACTCTATATAATTTCACATGTTCATTTTTATATACTGAGTGATCAAAAAGTCAGTATAAGTTTGAAAACTTAATAAACCACGGAATACTGTAGATAGAGAGGTAAAAATTGACACACACGCTTGGAATGACATGGGGTTTTATTAGAACAAAAAAAAAAGAAAGTATTGCTAGACGCGTGCAAGATCTCTTGCGAGCGTCGTTTGGTGATGATCGTGTGCTCAGCCGCCACTTTTGTCATGCGTAGCCTCCCAGGTCCCCAGACCTCAGTCCGTGTGATTATTGGCTTTGGGTTCACCTGAAGTCGGAAGTGTATCGTGATCGACCGACATCTCTCGGGATGCTGAAAGACAACATCCGACGCCAATGCCTCACCATAACTCCGGACATGCTCTACAGTTGGTGGACATATTGAGCATTTCCTGTAAAGAACATCATCTTTGCTTTGTCTTACTTTGTTATGCTAATTATTGCTATTCTGATCAGATGAAGCGCCATGTGTCGGACATTTTTTGAACGTTTGTATTTTTTTGCTTCTAATAAAACCCCATGTCATTCCAAGCATGTGTGTCAATTTGTACCTCTCTATCTACATTATTCCGTGATTTATTCAGTTTTCAAATTTATACTGACTTTTTGATCACCCGGTATATTTCATTGTTTGCTAAATGTGTATTACTGTAATTGATGCACACGATGATAATAATAAAACCACAGATTCATGTCATAATATCACATTCATTGGCGTCACGAAATCACAACCAGATTATCGTCTTCCAACATAACCTAAACCTCGGGCTATGTTAAAGATCAGTCTTTCACCACTTTTTTCAGAGATCAGGTTGGTTTTATCCAGGATTGCAATACACCATGTTATGCCCCACTATTCCCCACTCTTTAGGCTACAGAATCCTACTTTTCAGCTCAATCTCCCTTCAATGCGACAGCATTACGCCACGGCAATGGAAACGCGTGTATGCACGGATGGCACCAGTCTACTGGTCTATGTCGGAGCCAACGCCTTGCAGGATCAATAACCTCCGCATCCTTCACGTACTGCTGCCCGCGGAGTCATCCTTCTTTGGGCCAAACAGATGGAAGATCTGGTCTGTAGGGTGGATGAGGAAAAACAGTCCAATGAAGTTTTGTGAGCTCCTCTCGGATGTGCAGACTTGTGTGGGGGCTTGCGTTGTCACGGAAAAGAAGTCCGTTTGCATGTTTGTGGCGACGAACACGCTTAAATCGTTTCTCCAAATTCCTGAGGGTAGCACGGCTTGCGAGACCGACCGGCAAGCAGGATGTCACACAGATTTGCTTGACATTGTTGCGATGATGACAGATTCCTCATCCAACAACTCAGCGAGCTTTTGTTCACTACCAGGTCTCAGTATAAATTCAGCGAGTGCCTATGAATATTTACGATTCTCTGGGTTTCCGCTAAAAGAAACTCAATGAAAGCTGTCTACTCGGAACGTTCCTCTGTTACAGACGCCATTTTGAAGACTTACGCACAGCACCGACACCTCTAGAAACTTCAGGAAACTATGGTGGATGAAGCAGGAATATTACACAGTGTCCTACAACAGATTCCTCATTTTTCAAGCGAAATTGGACGAGAAAGAAAATTTTTCCATTACTTATTGAATGTTCTTCGTACCATTCCAAGCAACAGCGTCTTTCTACGTCCACTTTGGTTACTTCAGATAAAAATACTCTCAGTTTTGAGCGTTTGTCTCTTTTCTCACCTCTCACTAATTTCGTGTAACTATGTGAGTGTGGGATTGACCTGAGATGTTATTCTTTACCCTGTGGCTCCTGCAAGATGCAATTTCCACCCACACACTACTACAGAAGTCAGACAGACGCTCATAACGTTCTAAAGAGGAATGCCTGAAAAACTTTCAGCAATAAATATCTTCTGGAGTCGTCCGCTGTAAGGAAATTACACAAAAATTCACAAAATTTCTTACATACCTAGTGGGATACTTGGGTACTGGAGTAGTGCTAGTTAGTGTATGAAAAACATGAAACTAACGAAAATTATTATTTATTTTGCAAAAATTCTGAGAAATCACAATGGCACTTTTAGTTATGAATTGAACAAGTTATATCCTGGTTCTTTTCAGAATGTGAAGTTAAGGATAGGATTCGCTAATGAAATTTCTATACAAAGTTTAAGATTGTTATTGTCTTGGCAGAATGACTGAGAGCCACACCTACTCAACTTGAATAATTATCCTTTAGAATGTTGCTAGGTACGGTCGAGGCTGTCTCGTGTGAAATGCAGTGAAGGGTACTGTCGTGGAGGAAATATGGGGCTCGCAAGAGCTGTAGTGCACAGTACCGTAAGCTGCGATGACTGCTGTCTGCGCCGCTCGCTACTGACAAATAAGATAACTCTCGTTCTATCTGTATTGACCTTCGCCAATCAAACTCCCCCTACGCCTTGATGAAATCAAGGATTCCTATTCGCCCCTAGTCTAACTATTAGCGTGGTACACCGGTCAGATAACCAGTCCACCGCAATGCCACTCAAAAATTCGCTTGCACGCGTTTAACTATAACTCTGTCCATTCACACGGAACCATAAGTGCGTCGGCCAACACAGTGAACGATGCTTAATCACAAGGACTCAATATAGAGTTGCACTTCGATTCGCTCTCGACAGAGGTGCTCTCCCAGTGAAGTACTGAGGAGAGACTTGTTCCTCACTCTTCGAGTACACGTACGAGAGCGCACGCTCTCGTTACGTGTTCTCGCTCCAAGAGCGACAACGGAATGGCTTCTCTCCACGCCAGACGTGAGGGGATATATCGTTTGGTCTCTTCCATTACTCCTTCAGCTCAAGGCATCAGAAATATCGTCTGCCAATCAGCGTTGCTCTTCTAAAATGGGAGAATGACGTTTCGTTTAAGGCGACCAATCCAGAAACCTGTAGTATCGGCGTTTGGCATTTGCTTTCTCCCTGTGAAAACCTCTGAAACTGCGTGCTATGGGTAAAGAATGCGTGGGCTGGACGCTCCCACACAGTGTAGCGGAATTTGCTTTTAAGTCGAACACAGGGTCGTTCCTCCTTTCTCTCGGGCACACGCTGTCCGCTCCACGGGCAGTCACCGGCCGACATAGATAGGCTGGGTCGTTCTCTGAAGGGACCAGCGTCCCATTGTGCGGTTTCTCTCCCGAACTAAAAGCTCCTGTGACCGTCATGTCTGGAATGTATGTGTGTACGCCAGCCTCAAGTATTTACTTGTTATTTGCATATCGTTTACATGAATTAATACAGCATTGACTTTATCTTATCGAGTTTCGGTTCGAATGAAGCGTCTTGATGTGCGGAATATGATTGTGAGGGCGGAATATGTAAGCAATGAAGGTCAGGAGACCACGATGTGTTACGCAAAACTTACGTGTACCCAACATATGTGCAGTAGATAAATACCTGTGACAACCGCTGGCCCATTCTATACATTGGCAGCTATTTCCCATTCAGTGTATGAGCGTTCCTTTTCTTACTCTTGCAATTTTATCGTATACCGTGTTTATGGTTTAACGCGATATCAAAATGGTATTAGAATCAATCTCTTCATCTACCTCGGAAAGTGCATCGGAAAGTGCAAAGTTCTTCATTTTCTTCGTCCTTAGGTGTGAGCAAATATAGCTGTCGATGACAGGAACGACGTGGAATGTTCTCTGCAAACTACATCTTTTACGAGAGAGGTAATGTCTTAAGTTTGCGCTGCTGAAGCAGGAACAAATGAGCATAAGTTAACGCAGCTCACTTCTGTCGCACGAGGTCTCGCGACGGTGCTGAAACAGCGACCTCTGGGTCACCAGTCGTTGACGACTGCCGCAGCTGCCAGTCACGTGGCTTCGGGGAATTGTTTACCTGCGCCACCGCTGGATACAGCGTCCTGGAAGCGCGCTGTTTGCCTGGCCTCTTAAAGCAACTGACGCCAGTAAATAACGGAGCAGGAACAAACGCAACTTTGTGCGTCCCCGGGTGGAGACCAACATTATGTCGCCTCTTCACGTTTCGCAGACCACGCCCTTGCACCACCAGTTCAACAGTTCTACCTCCCTACGCACTACGACAGTGAAACCATTTCTTCATATGCCATGCGAGGTGTGTGAAATCTGATTGTGCAGGACAGAGCGGATCAGGTTATGGTTGTGGAAAGTGGCCAAAATCAGTTACTGTCAGTTGCACAAAACACACAAACTTTATTTTCCTAAAAACATTTAATCACACATGCCCTTAAAAGGATTTAAAACAATACATCTGATTGCCCGAACACAAGTTATTACAATTTCTTGAAGGAATACACGCGGCTGAAGGCCTTACTTAAAAAAAAAAAAAGTTACGTAAATTCTCGGTCGAATTCCACATACAGGACACAGAAGAACTGAGGCTTAAGGCCTGGATAACAAGAATTTCCAATAGAGAAGAAAATTTAAAAAGCTGTTAAACAAGTGAATTTTCAATTTTTAATTTAAGACGGCTGGAGGCCTTATCTTAAAAATATTTGACATAGAAGCTCGGATGAAGGCCACATACTGAAAATAGAACGACTCACGGCTTAAGGCCTGGATAACAAAGATTTGCAGAAGAGCAAAATTCTCCTTTTTTTCTTTAAAAAAATTTAGTGCAAACAAGAAGCTTCAAAGTTTTAACTTAAGACGGCTGAAGGTCGGACGACCAACCAACGGTCGTTCCCGCACCTGTCTCCTACGGACGGACAGTGCATGTGCGTCGCCAGCGGTCGGACGAGCACTGGCTGTTCGGGCCTCACGCGCTGCGTCCCGACTGAACCCCCGACACACGACGAGCCGGAAATACTAGCGGTCGCTTCAGAGATAATACGACAGTGCTCTTATCGATACGCGCTGCTGCTGCCACTCACGGGCAGGCAAGCCAGCAAGTTAGTGACGCCAGTAAACCGAATAAGAAAATAGGCGACAGTTCCGTAAAGAGAAGTTGTCAAGCAAGAAACGACGTGAACACGAGCCGCGCACGGCTCAGTGTGTTAGTAAAGTAATGAGACTGGCAACATTGTGCAGTGTTGTTACCTCCAACTTCTCGCAGCAATTATGGTGAGTCGCTCCGGTGGCACAGTACAGTTCTGAAATACACGGTTATTCAAAATGATGTAGACACTTTCAACTGACTATAAAATGTTTGTGCTGCGTGCATCTGGAAGTCATGAAGTTTTTTTGTTACAATGATCTTCAGCAACATGTCTGCCAGACTGTTGGTGAATGAACGATGCGTGATGGAGTTTTGCAAGAGCGAGTACGCAACTGCAACGCGCCGGAAATTCAGATACACGCTCAACAAGGTTCCTTCTACCAGACAATCCATTTGCGAGTGAGTGCAGAAACTTATGGAAATATGTCTATGCAAAGGCAATAGCAGAGGGCTGCCACCAGTATCTGAGGAGCAGGTGCAGCAAATCAGGGAAACATTTCGAATTGGACTGTAGAACGGACGTGTTCCGTGCTAACGATTGACACACTGAACTTTCGAGAACATGATACAAAAAACTTCTAGTTGCTGTCTCTATACATCACGTAATACCTTATCGCAATAAAAATCTTTTACAATTGCCTGAAAGCATCCAGAGCATTTTAAATAACTCTGTACAGTCGCTACACGAATCACGAGAGCATCTGGAGGAAGTTGGGCTTATCAAGTGCACTGCGAACATGGACCGCTGAAAGTACGAGCGACACTGCGCCATCCATTGTTGTGTGATGCATAACGAAACCACAAAAGGGATTACGTTCCAAGAGCTCCCCCGCCTGCGATGTCCGATCTGGTCGCGCATTGTCATCCAAATGAAATCTGAACCGAAAGGAAGCCCGGGAAGATGCTCATGGGGAAGAAGTACAGTTTCACAATAAAGTAGACCGGTTAATGTATCGAGTTCAAACATTTGAAAACAGTACGCCTAAGCAATATTATGTCTCCAACATAACAGCTGGACCACGAAATCAGTCTTGTTCGACAACGTTTCTCGGTGCATGACGTGTTCCCCTCTCTCGCCGTACGAGGGTACGTCCAGAATTATCACTCAGGCTGAATCTGGTCTCATCCGAGAAGAGATCGTGACCCCACTTTTCTCTGGTCGATTCGCTACGCTCTTAGCACCACCGCGTTCGGTGCCGCCAATAGAAGGGTGTCAACGGAACACAATGTATTGGTCGTCCGACAAACAGATCGCCGCCATGCCGTCGCTGGAGAGCGAGAGATTGCGAGCGTTTCAGTCTTGTTAAATGTGGCTGCAATTGCACCCCCCTTGTTTGGCGTGAGTCCCTTGTTGCCTATTGGGCATTGTAGCCGTCTTATGCCGCTGTAATTGCCAGTTGTCGACGACCACCACCACTCCTTCCGGTTGCAATGCTAGTGGTTCAGAACTCTCCCCATGCACGTGAAACAATCCTGTGAGCATTATAACATTCCTCTGCTCCTCACACTTTCTCCTTCTTCCAGTTTTCCGAAGATTCTTCTCTTCGTGTAGTCATTCACATGTCCCCGGACCGTATTGTAATAACGAACACCACAGCGCACACTAACTGCTCGGTGAGTGACACACACTGTCTTTTCCAGTGTTGCGGAGGCGGCCATATTTAGCACTATAGTCACGCTAACGTCACAGCACTAGACGTAGAGTTTTCTGTGCACGACTTGGAGATCTCTGACATGCTCCAGCACTTTCAAACATTTCCACCTAGTATTTAATACATTTTGTTGCTCTATCTGTCCCGTCCTTAAGCTTAAACGAGCAGTGAAGCTCAAAGGAACATAATTACTGAACAGCAGAGCAGCAGAAAACTGCTTTTCTCTATCTGCTGGACAGTCGTCTTCACCAGGAGCTACCATTCTTCAGAGACGACGAGTAAAGGATTTTCAAATACGATTCAGGAGGGATTATTTCCCCTGTTCGTAAAAAGTGCAAACAGAACTAGATGCAGAACAAACAGTGTTTCAAACTTTTTCTCGTCGGCGTTCTATATTTCTTTTGTCCAAGGATCGTTTAAGAAAATTTGTACTTACACGATAAATTGCGAATCAAACACTTTCTCTGGGAGTTCCCAAAATACTGAATAAAAGGATGCCACTTTGTGACCCAGTGATGTCAATTGCCTGTACATTCAAATCTTAGTCTGTATAATCGTTTGCTAAGCGGATCTTGAAGCCGCAAACTTGACAAATCACTAAGCAGATCACAACATACAGGTCCGCCACATGGAATGATGGATCTGACAACCAACTGAATGCCTAATACATCATGAAATATGCTCGTCAGGTGGACATGGCAATTGGGAGTAATGATTCAGTGAGCTGACGTTAACGAAATGAAGACATTCTTATAACCAACTTGAATATTCTAGCAGCCGGCGGGTGTGGCTGAGCGAATCCAGACGCTTCAGTCTGGAACCGCACGACCGCTACGGTCGCAGGTGTGAATCCTGCCTCGGGCATGGATGTGATGACGTCCTTATGTTAGTTAGGTTTAAGTAGTTCTAAGTTCTAGGGGACTGATGACCTCAGATGTTAAGTCCCATTGTGGTCAGAGCCATATGAACCATTTTGAACCATTTTTGAATATTCTGGCCTCAAAGAACTGCCCTTCCTTATTCTATTTATAGTACTGTGTAGGTTTGTGGTGCTTTACGATTGAAACTACTCGAAAAAAAATTATCGCTGTACCAGATTTCGGTGGTCTGAAGATGTCATTCTTAAACAATGGCAACCATCTGACGACTAACGTGTGTAAGATGAGCATTTGTCAAACCGTTCAACGAATCTACCTGTCGGAGAGTAAATCTTAAGAAATTTTGATCCTACGTTGTGTCAGTAAACCAAAGTATCTATTCAATTACTCAGAGATCTTAGTGACATTGGAGGATGATAGAGAGGAGGCTAAGTCATTAACCTTTTATTTGGCAATTTTGCTCTCAAGTATCATCAAAATTGCACATTATTTTTCTGCAACATACTTTAGCAGTAATATTTCAAGGTTATGTGAGCAACAGGTGCCAGTGCAGCAGTTTCTTTCCATTTTCTGGCGCTGTTTTTTATTGTACAACGAAAACTGCTTGTCAACGGGAATAGGAAGTCTTGAAGGTGAGTTATTATACAAATTTGTTAGAGAATTATTATCTGGGAGAGTGCAAATGGACATATCCTTTCTGGGAAGAGGAAGCCAGGCTTCAGGTATTGGATGGACAACGAGACCAGAAGAAGAGGAAAACAGAAAGTTGTGTGATAGTGAATGATGTAGGATATGATAGTATTGGTCGCTGGGCAGAGTACGGGTCGGAAGGGAAAATGTAGACTTTGCCCTCAGGGACAGTCGATTGTAAAATGCACTAAATGTGGAAATGATCAGTGCTCTCTACCAATATGGGATTGTTTTAAGACATTTCACATGCAGTGATGTAAAATGCAACCACTTCCACCCACAGCAAAAACTTATTAGTACTTTTATTGCAATATACATGCGCCTTTTTGCACAGTGATACTGTATTTTGAAACAATGTAAATAAAATTAGCCACGTGACCATATCGTTTAAGTAACACAAATCAAGTTATATCGCTCCACAGAGAAACGGTGACTGGTTGTGATGGGATACTTATACGATTCTACTGAGTGCAGGAGAAAAAAATTATCCTCTTCCAACAGCAGTGTACACGGCGGTTCAACATTCATGTTTCCCACTTCTAGAAGTTGTAATGGGGACTTAGTAGATCAAGTTTAAAAAGGAACCCATGTCCGGAAACGTCATCGAACGACGCTACGCAGCGTCTAAGCTATAGACGCTGACGCCTCTAAATGTATGTATATACAGGGTGATTCCGTGGTGTATCAGTTTGAGGTAAGGGTCCGTGTAACCGAAACGAACGAGTTATAAGCGATAAACGTTCAGATATCTCTGACAGTGGATTACGTATACTGGTGCTGTTGTTTCTAACATTGTGGGCTAGGAAGCTTTTAGAGGTGGCAATATGAACCAAAAAAATGAAAACATGTCAAGTAAATATAGGCCCTAACCTGCATACCTGAGGAGATTTGAGCGCTTGTTCATATTCGCTATTCCGAAACACATCTACATCTACATCTACATCCATACTCCGCAAGCCACCTGACGGTGTGTGGCGGAGGGTACCCTGAGTACCTCTATCGGTTCTCCCTTCTATTCCAGTCTCGTATTGTTCGTGGAAAGAAGGATTGTCGGTATGCCTCTGTGTGGGCTTTAATCTCTCTGATTTTATCCTCATGGTCTCTTCTCGAGATATACGTAGGAGGGAGCAATATACTGCTTGACTCTTCGGTGAAGGTATGTTCTCGAAACTTTAACAAAAGCCCATACCGAGCTACTGAGCGTCTCTCCTGCAGAGTCTTCCACTGGAGTTTATCTATAATCTCCGTAACGCTTTCGCGATTACTAAATGATCCTGTAACGAAGCGCGCTGCTCTCCGTTGGATCTTCTCTATCTCTTCTATCAACCCTATCTGGTACGGATCCCACACCGGTGAGCAGTATTCAAGCAGTGGGCGAACAAGCGTACTGCAACCTACTTCCTTTGTTTTCGGATAGCATTTCCTTAGGATTCTTCCAATGAATCTCAGTCTGGCATCTGCTTTACCGACGATCAACTTTGTATGAACATTCCATTTTAAATTATTCCTAATGCGTACTCCCAGATAATTTATGGAATTAACTGCTTCCAGTTGCTGACCTGCTATTTTGTAGCTAAATGATAAGGGATCTGTCTTTCTATGTATTGGCAGCACATTACACTTGTCCACATTGAGATTCAATTGCCATTCCCTGCACCATGCGTCAATTCGCTGCAGATCCTCCTGCATTTCAGTACAATTTTACATTGTTACAACCTCTCGATACACCACAGCATTATCTGCAAAAAGCCTCAGTGAACTTCCGATGTCATCCACAAGGTCATTTATGTATATTGTGAATAGCAACGGTCCTATGACACTCCCCTGCGGCACACCTGAGATCACTCTTACTTCGGAAGACTTCTCTCCATTGAGAATGACATGCTGCGTTCTGTTATCTAGGAACTCCTCAATCCAATCACACAATTGGTCTGATAGTCCATATGCTCTTACTCTGTTCATTAAACGGCTGTGGGGAACTGTATCGAACGCCTTGCGGAAGTCAAGAAACACGGCATCTACCTGGGAACCCGTGTCTATGGCCCTCTGAGTCTCGTGGACGAATAGCGCGAGCTGGGTTTCACACGACCGTCTTTTTCGAAACCCATGCTGATTCCTACAGAGTAGATTTCTAGTCTCCAGAAAAGTCATTATACTCGAACATAATACGTGTTCCAAAATTCTACAACTGATCGACGTTAGAGATATAGGTCTATAGTTCTGCACATCTGTTCGACGTCCCTTCTTAAAAACGGGGATGACCTGTGCCCTTTTCCAATCCTTTGGAACGCTACGCTCTTCTAGAGACCTACGGTACACCGCTGCAAGAAGGGGGGCAAGTTCATTCGCGTACTCTGTGTAAAATCGAACTGGTATTCGATCAGGTCCAGCGGCCTTTCCTTTTTTGAGCGATTTTAATTGTTTCTCTATCCCTCTGTCGTCTATTTCGATATCTACCATTTTGTCATCTGTACGACAATCTAGAGAAGGAACTACAGTGCAGTCTTCCTCTGTGAAACAGCTTTGGAAAAAGACATTTAGTATTTCGGCCTTTAGTCTGTCATCCCCTGTTTCAGTACCATTTTGGTCACAGAGTGTCTGGACATTTTGTTTCGATCCACCTACCGCATTGACATAAGATCAAAATTTCTTAGGATTTTCTGCCAAGTCAGTACATAGAACTTTACTTTCGAATTCATTGAACGCCTCTCGCATAGCCCTCCTCACACTACATTTCGCTTCGCGTAATTTTTGTTTGTCTGCAAGGCTTTGGCTATGTTTATGTTTGCTGTGAAGTTCCCTTTGCTTCCGCAGATATTTTTATAACTCGGTTGTTGTACCACGGTGGCTCTTTTCCATCTCTTACGATCTTGCTTGGCACATACTCATCTAACGCATATTGTACGCTGGTTTTGAACTTTGTCCACTGATCCTCAACACTATCTGTACTTGAGACAAAACTTTTGTGTTGAGCCGTCAGGTACTCTGTAATCTGCTTTTTGTCACCTTTGCTAAACAGAAAAATCTTCCTACCTTTTTTAATATTTCTATTTACGGCTGAAATCATCGATGCCGTAACCGTTTTATGTTCGCTGATTCCCTGTTCTGCGTTAACTGTTTCAAATAGTTCACCTTTACTGAACAAGTGATCATAGCTTTTAATGTATGTACTTTAGAGCCCAAGTTTATTGACATTTTTTCTTGTTTTGGTCCAGCTAACACCTCTGAAAGCTGCCTACACTACAATCTTAGCAACAACAGCACCAGCAAATGTATTCCGCTGTCAGAGGTATCAAAACGGTTTTCGCTATTAACTTCCGACTCGTTCGTTTTCGGTACTGGGTCCCTTACCCCCGGTTGGTGCATTTTTCCTTCTCCATCATCTTAACAAGTTTATAACATCATCATGAAATCATCTTGTACATACATGGTGACGAAAAATTTGCGCAATCGGACTTCGCATCGCGAATCCGCGCATACTGCCGATACTCACAAAATTTTCTCCCCGCGTATTTCTGGCAGTAAATGGATGATAAAGTTTGGCGATCTGGCAAGACTGTAATCAAATGTACGGTAACTACCTCTGCGAACGTCTGGAAGTATTGCCGTGCAGTTGGTGCAAGGGACAGCTATTTTTTTCCACCGTAAACCGGTTCCACTATAACGCACTAACATACCCACCAAGTTTCACTGCCATATGATTACAGCCTACACTGGACCGCCGTGAGTAGGTGAATTTTAATTGTAACCACCCAGTATCACCTCCTTCATGAAGGTGTTGACAACTCTGTAAATGGACCTTCATAAGTTAGGTCTGCCATACTCTTCTAAGTAGAACATTGATAAGTAAGAGATTTCTACTCTTTTGGACAGAATTCTGCTTTTTTGTTTGTTGAGGGCCCACTTTCTACCAACTGAATAATGTCTTGTACTTCGTTTGCATACTCAGGTGAGGCATGACTGCTGGACACTGCACCAGTGTCATGCAGTTTAGTGAAAACGTGGGTAAACACTCTTCAACTTGGTACTCTGCAGTTAGGAAAACGTGTACTGTATTGTGTAGAAGCAGCACAATTTCCATCACAAAACCCATACACAAATACCATGTCAGCGTATTCAGAATTTGTAAATACAGGCGGCGTGCTTGGAAAGTACAGTGCAATTAGTGAACAAACCATAATAAGGAAAGCAATTATGTAAAATCATGCACAACATAGAACTTGAATTTCAAAACAAAAATGGCAATCGATAAATGAATTCTTGCTATCTGGAGTACCAACACTTGAAAGGAAAACTTACGTTTGTGATCAGTTGTATCCCTGTAAATTGTAGGAACTGGACACGTTTTTCTGTAATGTTTACTCGAATTGGTCCATATTACCATGTTCAAAAATACTGTTTTTCCTGAAACGCCCCGTATATAAATGCTGTAGTGGATAGTGTCAGAAGCCACTTGTGGATGTTCCCGGATGATGCTGTTTTACGGGGGTTCATGGGAAATACGGGCCCTGCAAGGAACTTGTGACGTCACACTAGTTGCCTTGCCCAACATACATCGTCGACGCTCGTCTACATCTGGGGTCAGATCGGAAATCAGTATGTAAATTAAAAACTACCTACTAAAGTCTGCGAGGTCGTCATCTGTTTATTTATGAATTTATTTAAAAACGTAGCTGCAAAGTATTAAACTCGTCTAAAATAGTAATTCGCTCCTTGCCAGAGGCCGTCGCAGACCTGTATTATCACGTGCTGTAACAGACGACACAGAGCCAGTGTTGTATATAGTGATGTCGCAACGCTAGAAAGCTATAACGAAATGCAGTAAACGTCTTAGAGAGGCCGAGAAGTGATGCAAACACTGGAAGCTGTCCAGTACTATAAACAGATGTATTGTCCAAACATAGGCGAAAATGTTAATTACATTTTTATATCATATTTTACGGAAAAATCAAGGAAACGGTCACATCCATTAAATAACTGGGAGGGTGAGCACGAAATGACTACATAGAACTAATCGTTGGAAAGGTGAATGACAGACCAAGGTTCATTGAAAGAATGTCAGTCCGTCTAACGAGGATGTAGCTTCAAAAAACTTAGTTCGACTCCTATTTCATTACGGATACTACCCTGTTCAGACACATTAGTGTGTCGGCCTGTCAAGAACCGGAATTACCAACTTTTGCGTTGTGGACCTCTACGACACGTCAGGGATGTGGAGCCATGCCGAATCCAGTGGTGTGGCCAGCTGCGCAACGACTGTAGGTTGAAGATGCATGGCGCGAATAGGCCAATCAAGGTGTTCCAACGGATTCACGGTTGGGTTTAAATCCGGGGATTTAGTGGCCAGGAGAATACAGTAAACTTATCTTGGTAAAAAGTAGGTAAAAAGACGAGGGCTAGTAGAAATCCTTGGGTGACAGAAGAAATACTGAATTTAATTCATGAAAAGAGAAAATATAAAAATGCCGTGAATGAAGCAGGCAAAAAGGAATACAAACGTCTCAAAAATTAGATCAACAAGAAGTGCAAAATGGCTAAGCAGGCATGGCTAGAGGACAAATGTAAGGATGTAGAGGCTTATCTCACTAGGAGTAAGATAGATACTGCCTACAGGAAAATTAAACAGACCTTTGCAGAAAAGAGAACCACTTGTATGAATATCAAGAGCTCAGGTGGAAACCCAGTTCTAAGCAAAGAAGGGAAGGCAGAAAGGTGGAAGGAGTATATAGAGGGACTACATATGGGCGATGTACTTGAGGGCAATGTTATAGAAAGGGAAGCAGATGGAGACGAAATGGGAGATACGATACTGCGTGAAGAGATTGACAGAGCACTGAAAGACCTGAGTCGAAACAAGGCCCCGGGAGTAGACAACATTCCATTAGAACTACTGACGGCCTTGAGAGAGCCAGTCCTGACAAAACCCTACCATCTGGAGAGCAAAGTGTATCAGACAGGCGAAATACCCGCAGACTTCAAGAAGAAGATAATAATTCCCATCCCAAAGAAAGCAAGCGTTGACAGATGTGAAAATTACCGAACTATCAGATTAATAAGTAACAGCTGCAAAATACTAACGCGAATTCTTTACAGACGAATGGAAAAACTGGTAGAAGCCGACCTCGGGGAAGATCAGTTTGGATTCCGTAGAAATATGGGAACACGTGAGGAAATACTGACCCTACGACTTATCTTAGAAAATAGATTAAGGAAAGGCAAACCTACATTTCTAGCATTTGTCGAGTTATAGTTAAAATACAGGGAGCGAAAGGCTATTTACAATTTGTACATAAACCAGATGGCAGTTATAAGAGTCGAGGGACATGAAAGGGAAGCAGCGGTTGGGAAGGGAGTGAGACAGGGTTGTAGCCTCTCCCCGATGTTATTCAATCCGTACATTGAGCAAGCAGTAAAGGAAACAAAAGAAAAATTCGGAGTAGGTATTAATATCCATGGAGTAGAAATAAAAACTTTGAGGTTCGCCGATGACATTGTAATTCTGTCAGAGACAGCAAAGGATATGGAAGAGCAGTTGAACGGAATGGACATTGTCTTGAAGGGAGAATTTAAGTAGAACATCAACAAAAGCAAAACGAGGATAATGGAATGTAGTCGAATTAAGTCGGGTGATGCTGAGAGAATTAGATTAGGAAATGAGGCACTTAAAGTAGTAAAACAGTTTTGCTATTTGGGGAGCAAAATAACTGATGATGGCCGAAGTAGAGAGGATATAAAAAGTAGACTGGCAATGGCAAGGAAGGCGTTTCTGAAGAAGAGAAATTTGTTAACAGCGAGTATAGATTTAAGTGTCAGGAAGTCGTTTCTGAAAGTATTTGTATGGAGTGTAGCCATGTATGGAACTGAAACATGGACGATAAATAGTTTGGACAAGAAGAGAATAGAAGCTTTCGAAATGTGGTGCTACAGAACAATACTGTATATTAGATGGGTAGATCAAATAACTAATGAGGAGGTATTGAATAGGATTGGGGAGCAGAGGAGTTTGTGGCACAACTTGACTAGAAGAAGGGATCGGTTGGTAGAACATATGTTGAGGCATCAAGGGATCACAAATTTAGTATTAGAGGGCAGCGTGGAGGGTAAAAATCGTAGAGGGAGACCAAGAGATGAATACACTAAGCAGATACAGAAGGATATAGGCTGCAGTACGTACTGGGAGATGAAGAAGCTTGCACAGGATAGAGTAGCATGGAGAGCTGCATCAAACCAGTCTCAGGACTGAAGACGACAACAACAAGAACAACATATTGGTGCTCTTGCAACCAAGCACACATACGGCGTTCTGTGTATCACCTTGCATAGTCCAGTTGGTAGATTACATAGTGCTGAGGAAAAACAAACCGCATTCAGTGATGTACACCGTCCGCAAGCACAGACGCTTACCTGTGATGATTCATTGTGCCTTCCAGAGTGACGGGATCGCCCAGTGAATGCCACGAAAACATTCCCCAGACCATAACGCAGACTCATCCGGCGATTGTTACAGGGCTCTACAGATCAACGGTCATCTGTCCGATGGAGCATATCTGAAAAGGCCACCTGTCACCACTCAGTGGACGTCCATCTGAGGTAATAGGATGCGGATTCCATACCTCGTCGCAGGCGAACCGGATGAGGTCAGCATCGGTGCACGAACCAGGCGCCTGCTGGGAAGGCCCATACGCAGAAACAGTCTCTGGACGGTCGTTGAGGAGACAGTGTTGGTACCCTCTTGGTTCAGCGGGTGATCACTTGCTCAGCATGTGCACGTCTATTCGTCCGTACTCATCTCCACAGCTGTCGTTTACCACTTTTGTCTAGCGCCCGTGTTGCACCACATTTGCTTCGGCGCCGGTTTTGGATAGCACTTTCTTGCTATTCACGGTACAATTAAACAACAGCGGCACGTGAACAATTAACAAATTTAGTCGTACCGGAAATGATTCCACCCTTGCCCAGAAAGCCAATGATCATACCCTTGTGGACGTCAGATTAATCACTCCATTTCCGCATTACGACAACATCTCCACTGTTTTCAAGTCCCCCAGATACGTTATACAGGGTGGTCCATTGATCGTGACCAGGCCAAATATCTCACGAAATAAGCGTCAAACGAAGAAACTACAACGAACGAAACTCGACTAGCTTGAAGGGGGAAACCAGATGGCGCTGTGGTTGGCCCGCTAGATGGCGCTGCCTTAGGTCAAACGGATATCAACTGCATTTTTTTAAATAAGAGCTCCCATTTTTATTACATATTCGCGTAGTACGTAAAGAAATATGGATGTTTTAGTTGGACCACTTTTTTCGCTTTGTGATAGATAACGCTGTAATAGTCACAAACACATGGCTCACAATTTTAGACGAACAGTTGGTAACAGGTAGGTTTCTCAAATTAAAATACAGAACGTATGTACGTTTGAACATTTTATTTCAGTTGTTCCAATGTGATACATGTACCTTTGTGAACTTATCATTTCTGAGAACGCATGCTGTTACAGCGTGATTACCTGTTAATACCACATTAATGCAATAAATGCTCAAAATGATGTCTGTCAACCTCACTCAATGCATTGGGCAATACGTGTAACGACATTCCTCTCAACAGCGAGTAGTTGGCCTTCCGTAATGTTCGCACATGTATTGACAAAGCGCTGACGCATGTTGTCAGGCGTTGTCGGTGGATCACGATAGCAAATATCCTTCAACTTCCCCCACAGAAAGAAATACGGGGATGTCAGCTCCACCTATCTTGAAATATGCTGTTCAATACCGCTTCATCAGCACGCGAGCTATGTGCCGGACATCCATCATGTTGGACGTACATCGCCATTCTGTCATGCAGTGAAACATCTTGTAGTAACATTGGTAAAACATTACGTTGGAAATTAGCGTACATTGCACCATTTAGATTGCCATCGATAAAATGGGGGCCAATTATCCTTCCTCCCATAATGCCGCACCATACATTAACCCGCCAAGGTCGCTGATGTCCCACTTGTCGCAGCCATCGTGGATTTTCCTTTGCCCACTAGTGCATATTATGCCGGTTTGCGTTACCGCTGTTAGTGAATGACGCTTCGTCGCTAAATAGAACGCGTGCAAAAAATCTGTCATCGTCCCGTAATTTCTCTTGTGCCCAGTGGCAGAACTGTACACGACATTCAAAGTCGTCGCCATGCAATTCCTGGTGCATAGAAATATGGTATGGGTGCAATCGACGTTGATGAAGCATTCTGAAGACCGACGTTTTTGAGATTACCGATTCTCGCGCAATTTGTCTGCTACTGATGTGCGGATTAGCGGTAACAGAAACCAAAACACCTACTTGGGCATCATCATTTGTTGCAGGTCGTGGTTGACGTTTCACATGTGGCTGAACACTTCCTGTTTCCTTAAATAACGTAACTATCCCGCGAACGGTCCGGACACTTGGATGATGTCGTCCAGGATACCGAGCAGCATACATAGCACACGCCCATTGGGCATTTTGATCACAATAGCCATACATCAACACGATATCGACCTTTTCTGCAATTGGTAAACGGTCCGTTTTAACACGGGTAATGTATCACGAAGCAAATACCGTCCGCACTGGCGGAATGTTACGTGATACCACGTACTTATACGTTGGTGACTATTACAGCGCCATCTATCACAAAACGAAAAAAGTGGTCCAACTAAAGCATTCATATTTCTTTACGTACTAGACGAATATGTAGCAAAAATGGGGGTCCCTATTTTAATAAACGCAATTGATATCCGTTTGACCTATGGCAGCGCCATCTAGCGGGCCAACCATAGCGCCATCTGGTTTCCCCCTTCAAGCTAGACGAGTTTCGTTCATTGTAGTTTTTTTGTTTGATGCTTATTTCGTGAGGTATATATCCCAGTCACTATCAATGGACCACCTTGTATATATAAGGTGGTACATTGATAGTGACTGGGATATATACCTCACGAAATATATATATATATATATATATATATATATATATATATATATATATATATATATGGTATCCCCCTTCAAGCTAGACGAGTTTCGTTCATTGGATGATGTCGTCCAGGATACCGAGCAGCAAAAATAGCACACGCCCATTGGGCATTTTGATCACAATAGCCGGAAATGGAAAAAAGAACACATTGATACCGGTGTGTCAGACCCACCATACTTGCTCCGGACACTGCGAGAGGGCTGTACAAGCAATGATCACACGCACGGCACAGCGGACACACCAGGAACCGCGGTGTTGGCCGTCGAATGGCGCTAGCTGCGCAGCATTTGTGCACCGCCGCCGTCAGTGTCAGCCAGTTTGCCATGGCATACGGACCTCCATCGCAGTCTTTAACACTGGTAGCATGCCGCGACAGCGTGGACGTGAACCGTATGTGCAGTTGACGGACTTTGAGCGAGGGCGTATAGTGGGCATGCGGGAGGCCGGGTGGACGTACCGCCGAATTGCTCAACACGTGGGGCGTGAGGTCTCCACAGTACATCGATGTTGTCGCCAGTGGTCGGCGGAAGGTGCACGTGCCCGTCGACCTGGGACCGGACCGCAGCGACGCACGGATGCACGCCAAGACCGTAGGATCCTACGCAGTGCCGTAGGGGACCGCACCGCCACTTCCCAGCAAATTAGGGACACTGTTGCTCCTGGGGTATCGGCGAGGACCATTCGCAACCGTCTCCATGAAGCTGGGCTACGGTCCCGCACACCGTTAGGCCGTCTTCCGCTCACGCCCCAACATCGTGCAGCCCGCCTCCAGTGGTGTCGCGACAGGCGTGAATGGAGGGACGAATGGAGACGTGTCGTCTTCAGCGATGAGAGTCACTTCTGCCTTGGTGCCAATGATGGTCGTATGCGTGTTTGGCGCCGTGCAGGTGAGCGCCACAATCAGGACTGCATACGACCGAGGCACACAGGGCCAACACCCGGCATCATGGTGTGGGGAGCGATCTCCTACACTGGCCGTACACCACTGGTGATCGTCGAGGGGACACTGAATAGTGCACGGTACATCCAAACCGTCATCGAACCCATCGTTCTACCATTCCTAGACCGGCAAGGGAACATGCTGTTCCAACAGGACAATGCACGTCCGCATGTATCCCGTGCCACCCAACGTGCTCTAGAAGGTGTAAGTCAACTACCATGGCCAGCAGGATCTCCGGATCTGTCCCCCATTGAGCATGTTTGGGACTGGATGAAGCGTCGTCTCACGCGGTCTGCACGTCCAGCACGAACGCTGGTCCAACTGAGGCGCCAGGTGGAAATGGCATGGCAAGCCGTTCCACAGGACTACATCCAGCATCTCTACGATCGTCTCCATGGGAGAATAGCAGCCTGCATTGCTGCGAAAGGTGGATATACACTGTACTAGTGCCAACATTGTGCATGCTCTGTTGCCTGTGTCTATGTGCCTGTGGTTCTGTCAGTGTGATCATGTGATGTATCTGACCCCAGGAATGTGTCAATAAAGTTTCCCCTTCCTGGGACAATGAATTCACGGTGTTCTTATTTCAATTTCCAGGAGTGTATATATATATATATATATATATATATATATATATATATATATATATATGTGTGTGTGTGTGTGTGTGTGTGTGTGTGTGTGTTTGTGTGTGTGTAATGCTATAATTCTGCCACCTGCGAGTGGTCATTGCACGGTAACATCGAACGCTGGCGGTTGTCGTATTAATATGACTTGACTGTGTATATACGGGACACTTACAGTAATATTGATAAAGGACATAGAGGAGATGCAGAGAACTGTAGCGATTTCCGATCCGGATTCTTTGAGTAAGAGAGAAAGTGTTACGAACATGATCTTTCGCTTTCATGTGTGTCACGGAGACGACAACGACGATAAAAATAGAGAGAGTCAATCTCATGCATGGACCTATCGGTATTTGTTCTACTCATGCACTGTTCGCTACTGGACAGCAAATAGGGAAGTGTTACAGGAATTGCCCACCGCTACACAACATAAGTTGGTTTGCGGAGTTGCCGGCCGGTGTGGCCGTGCGGTTCTACACGCTTCAGTCTGGAGCCGCGTGACCGCTATGGTCGCAGGTTCGAATCCTTCCTCGGGCATGGATGTGTGTGATGTCTTTAGGTTAGTTAGGTTTAAGTAATTCTAAGTTCTAGGGGACTGATGACCACAGATGTTAAGTCCCATAGTTCTCAGAGCCATTTTTTGTTTGCGGAGGTGAGTGTAGTGTAGATGGACGCACTATTGGGAAACGTGTGCGTTATTATATCTGTCATTCTACGAGGTCGTTAAGGAGTAAATTTCAGCGAGAATAAGTAATGGGGATGAAGTGAAGAAGTGGCTTCATTATTACTACTGCCGAGTCTGCACAGAAATTTAAACTGATTTTGCTGCAAATAATCCCCTTTGTGCTCTGGAGGCGTCTGCAGACTTCCATAAACTGACTGCTCTTGAAGCTGCTGAGCCACTGGTCAGATAAGCACTAGAGAAAGTATAAAAGATGCGAATTACTTCAGCGTGTAATGAATGCATAAGTATGTCCAAGAGTCAGTGAAATATTGTGGAAATTGTAGCTCACTCTAGTATGGGTTTATTTTATATTTTTTTCCCTAATTTTGAAAATTTGCTATGATGGATGTAACTTCGTGTACCCTAATTATCCGCGTCAGGAATATTTTACCTTGTCTCTCGATCTTGATTTAATACTATTTCCCTAAGTTTAATAAAACTGCCACAGGATAATGTTTATATCTGAGATGTTGTATCGGTAGAGAATAACAGTTAGTACTCGCAATTCCAGAATTTTAAGGCAGATAAGAGGGGCAAGATAGATACTGCCTACAGGCAAATTAAAGAGACCCTTGGAGAAATGAGAGCCACTTGTATGAATATCAAGAGCTCAGATGGAAACCCAGTTCTAAGCAAAGAAGGGAAAGCAGAAAGGTGGAAGGAGTATATAGAGGGACTACATATGGGCGATGGACTTGAGGGCAATGTTATAGAAAGGGAAGCAGATAAAGTCGAAATGGGAGATACGATACTGCGTGAAGAGATTGGCAGAGCACTGAAAGACCTGAGTCGAAACAAGGCCCCGGGAGTAGACAACATTCCATTAGAACTACTGACGGCCTTGGGAGAGCCAGTCCTGACAAAACTCTATCATCTGGTGAGCAAGATGTATGAGACAGGCGAAATACCTTCAGACTTCAAGAAGAAGATAATAATTCCCATCCCAAAGAAAGCAGGTGTTGACAGATGTGAAAATTACCGAACTATCAGTTTAATAAGTCACAACTGCAAAATACTAACGCGAATTCTTTACAGACGAATGGAAAAACTGGTAGAAACCGATCTCGGGGAAGATCAGTTTGGATTCCGTAGAAATATGGGAACACGTGAGGAAATACTGACCCTACGACTTATCTTAGAAAATAGATTAAGGAAAGGCAAACCTACGTTTCTAGCATTTGTCGAGTTAGAGAAAGCTTTTGACAATGTTGACTGGAATACTCTCTTTCAAATTCTGAAGGTGGCTGGGGTAAAATACAGGGAGCGAAAGGCTATTTACAATTTGTACATAAACCAGATGGCAGTTATAAGAGTGGAGGGGCATGAAAGGGAAGCAGCGGTTGGGAAGGGAGTGAGACAGGGTTGTAGCCTCTCCCCGATGTTATTCTATCTGTATATTGAGCAAGCAGTAATGGAAACGAAAGAAAAATTCGGAGTAGGTATTAAAATCCATGGAGAAGAAATAAAAGCTTTGAGGTTCGCCGATGACACTGTAATTCTGTCAGAGACAGCAAAGGACTTGGAAGAACAGTTGAACGGAATGGACAGTGTCTTGAAAGGAGGATGAACATCAACAAAAGCAAATCGAGGATAGTGGAATGTAGTCAAATTAAGTTGGGTGAAGCTGAGGGAATTAGATTAGGAAATGAGGCACTTAAAGTAGTAAAGGAGTTTTGCTATTTGGGGAGCAAAATAACTGATGATGGTCGAAGTAGGGAGGATATAAAATGTAGACTGTCAATGGCAAGGAAGGCGTTTCTGAAGAAGAGATATTTTTTAACTTCGAGTATAGATTTAAGTGTCAGGATGTCGTTTCTGAAAGTATTTGTATGGAGTGTAGCCATGTATGGAAGTGAAACATGGACAATAAATAGTTTGGACAGAAAGAGAATAGAAGCTATCGAAATGTGGTGCTACAGAAGAATGCTGAAGATTAGATGGGTAGATCACATAACTAATGAGGAGGTATTGAATAGGATTGGGGAGAAGAGGAGTTTGTGGCACAACTTGACAAGAAGAAGGGACCTGTTGGTAGGACATGTTCTAAGGCATCAAGGGATCACAAATTTAGCATTGGAGGGCAGCGTGGAGGGTAAAAATCGTAGAGGGCGACCAAGAGATGAATACACTAAGCAGTTTCAGAAGGATGTAGGTTGCAGTAAGTACTGGGAGGTGAAGAAGCTTGCACAGGATAGAGTAGCATGGAGAGCTGCATCAAACCAGTCTCAGGACGGAAGACCACAACAACAACAACAAGAGAACTAACAGAACAGTTGAAACTTCCTGGCAGATTAAAACTGTGTGCCGGACCGAGACTCGAACTCGGGACAAAACAGTTGTCTAACGACAGGCTATGGATTCAGTGTGCGCGTGGCTAAACACTGAGTAAATTGAATTCTTCGAGGTTTGAAAGTCAGTATCCTTGACTGTAAGTAAACATGGAACTTAAATTATTTTTAATAAAGAATTTATTTACTTTTTGAATTCGTCAAAGCGAAATTCAATTATCTGTCAGTTCAAATAAGTAATATGGATTTCAGTTAGAAACGACTTCCTAAGTATATAATTATTTTGAAACAATTTTGAATGATGTTTTTACTTACACTCTTTTTTATTTAAATATTACAGAAAACGTAACTTTTTATTTGAAACATTACATCTCTATGTTCTTTGGCTACATTATTTCATTACCATCTCTTTTGTATAACTGCGTAAATCTTTAATACATATTTTTATTTTATTTTATTTATTGATTTATTTAACCTGGCAAGTTTAAGGGCTACCAGGCCCTCTCTTACATCTAACCAGGCATTCTACTTATTTTACATTCATATGTTTTAGTAGGCATGTTAAACTACATCTAGTATAAAAAGTGAAATAAACAATTTGAAAGGTACACCTGGAAACATACATACATATAGAGTTTATATTCTTAGATCACAAGTACTGTTATAATTAGACATTATTGAAGAGACAGATTTTAGATAGGAGTGCTGGCAGCAGGGAGTATGAGGGAGACTCATGGTGAAGGGAGGAGAGGAATAGAGAGACATGATGAAACATAATTAAGGAAATATAAAGGAAAAGAAGATTGCGTGGCTAATAGAGATAGATGAAGAGGAAGGCATCTCAGGAGCAAGATAGGAGACGCTAGCTTTGCTATTTGACAGATGAGAGGATTGGCCGTGTACATTAATTTTGTGGAGAACTTTATGAGGATGATAGTAGGACATGCTTCAACTTCTTCTTAAAAGCAGCAGGAGATTGAATTTTGCGGAAGGTAAGGGGCGGTTTGTTCCAGAGGCGGACAGCGGCAACTGAGAAGGAGTTTGCAAAAGTTTTTGTTTTGTGAGTGGGCACAGTTAGGATACCAAATAAGAGTGACCTCGTGTTTCGATTATGATGACATGACAGGTTTTTAATCTCTGAAGCAAGGTACTGGGGTGCTTGCGCGACGAGGAGTCGGTGGGGTAGACATAGAGTGTGGTAGTCACGCAATTTGTCCGGCCGCAGCCACCCTAGCTCGGAGTATGAAGCACTAACATGATCATATCGGCGAATGTTGCAGGTGTAATGCATACAGGCATTCATGGTTAGCTCTAGCCGTCTTTTGTTTTCACTACTCATGCCTTGTTGAATCACATCACAATAGTGGAGGTTCGGTAGAACGAGTGCTTGCACGAGCTGGCGTTTCAAGTCCTGTGGAAATATGTTCCGAAACTTTTTGAGAGCATAGAGACAAGCAGACGTCTTTCGGCACACTGCGACTGTATTCTCCGCCCAGTTGAGATGCTCATCCAAAGTTACACCCAAGTTCTTCACTGTTTTCTGATATGGTATTGGAGTACCGTCGAGCAGAATGGGAGGTAGCCGTTCGCGGAAATCTGAACTTATTAATTTCTGATGGGCTATTAAGATTACTTGCGTCTTTTTTGCATTTAGTTTAAGCCCCAGGATTTTCGCCCATGTCACTACTGAAGACAGATCATCATTCATCTGAGCGACTGCAGTGTTTACATCTTCAGGTCTGACGCTTAGGTAGAGCTGGAGGTCGTCGGCATAGAAATGATATTTACAGGAGGAAAGAACCGACGAAATATCGTTGACATATAAAGAAAACAAAAGTGGTCCTAAGACTGATCCTTGGGGCACTCCCGAGGAAACACGTTTCCAGGAAGATTTTTCATTTACGCAGACAACACATTGCTGTCTGTCTTTTAAGTAGCTTTCAAACCATCTCATTGCACTATCAGAGAAAATAAGCTGTTGCATTTTTCTGAGCAATATGTCAAAGCTAACAGTGTCAACAGCTTTGCTGAAGTCCAGTAGCGTCAAAATTGTTGCCTTTCGATTGTCGATGGCATATTTCAGTTCATCAGTTACTTTAATTAGAGCAGTGTTTGTGCTGTGATGTTTACGGAAACCGGATTGAAATTTGTCATATAGGCTGAATTCATGCAAGTGTTCAGTGATTTGGTCATGAACAATATATTCAAGTGCTTTGGAAACAGCAGGCAGTATGCTAATTGGTCGGTAATCACTAGGCAGTTGCGGGTTTTCGATCTTAGGGATGGGTCGAATTAGGCTTCTTTTCCATGCAGTGGGATATATTCCGTTCACGAGGGAAAAATTAAATATGTCAGTTAAGACAGGTACTAAGATATCGGCAACATTCTTAATCATGGTTATACCGATACTGTCGTTGCCTATTGCATCAGAAGAGATTCTCATTATTGCTTTTCTTACCGCATTTGTTGTTACATGTTTTAGATGGAAGGTATCGTTGTTAGTTATCCTGTTTGGGGATTCTTGTGGACGGTAATTATCAGCTGTGCTGGTATTCAGAGGTGCAGAGAAGAATTCATTTAATTCGTTAGCTGACACATGAAAAGTAGTTTCCGATTTTGCCTTTCCGACCCCCAAGCTACGGAGATTCTTCCGTAGAGTCGTGGGCGTCAGATCGCTGCATACAAGGGAGCGAGCGTGCCTGATTTTAGCATTGCGAATGCATTGTTTCACTCTGTTCCGTAGCTTTCTATATTCTTCGAAACGCTTGGGTTTCGGATCTGCCTTGAAACGCCTGTGGGCAGCATCCCTATTAGTCATCATTTGACGTAATTCAGCTGTCAGCCATGGAGCAGGAGATTTTCTTACACGGATTGTGCGTACAGGTGCATGTTTATCATAGAGGGCAGTGAGTTTATCACCAAGTTCATTAATTTTGCCGTCGATTGTGGGTTTTCTGATTATTTGATGCCATGAGATTTCTGAGCAATCGGCTGTTAGAGCGTCAAGGTCAATACGTTTCATGTTCCTACAAGTTATGTAACGCGATTTGATCCTTGGGGGCTGCACAGAGTAGGCCAGGAATATTACATCATGTGCTGAGAGGCCAGGGGCCGATGTTTGACCAACATCTCTTACTTTGTCAGTCTGTTTCGTTGCGATTACGTCTATAAGAGTATGACTGTGCGCCGTATGGTGTGTAGGTTGTAATGGAAGAATGTTCATGCTATTGCAACTAAACAGTCTTCTTAGGTTTATTGCGGAGGGAGTGTCTCTTAGCAGGTCTATGTTCAAGTCACCCATTACGATGACATGTTCGTATTGACACTGAAGTGAATGTAATTCCGACTGGAAGGAACTCATTGAGCTTATTTTTGGCGGCTTATACACGACGCCAGTCAAGAATTTCCGACTTTGTATATTTATTTCAATGAACATGAATTCAGCCTCTTTTTCTTCAGCAGGATTTGACGTACATAAGACTTTCGCTTTGAGATCTGTTCGTATATACGCGCCGACCCCGCCACCTCGCTTTTTTGATCTGTCTGCCCTAAGAAATGTGGGAGATGAAAAGATGCAGAGGATATGTGTGGTTTCAACCACGTTTCGGATAAGAGGATTACGTGGTAGTTTAGTTGGTTGAAGAGGAGGCTAAGTTCTTCGTAATGTGCAGGTAAAGACTGGATATTGCAGTGAGCTGCTAAAAGCTCTGACGCGTTCCGCTGAGCAGCCTGGAGTAGGGTGGCAGACTGGTTTGTCCCTTTGTTAGGCACTACCTGCCGCGAGGGGCACTGGCCGCTGCTTCCGCCAAGTGACATAACACAGGGGTGTCCGAGATTTTGCGCGCCCTGTTTGTGACACCGCGAGTGCCGAAAGAAAGGCGACTGCTAGAGATTTCCTGAGGTTGCGGGAGTATAGAAAATGGATTAGTGGTATTCGGTGCAAGGAGAATATGACCAAAATAGTGACGGCCGTGTGTCACTGTGTATCCTCTGTCGTAAGAGGAGAAATGTAATTAGCGTATTTGAAACAGCTTAGGGTGGAAATAAGGGAAAAGGGAGTGATTTAAGAGGCCGATGCTGCCAGCAGAGAGAAGTAAGCTTAATAATTAATAGATTATCGTAGGAAGCTAGAATTAAATTGAAATTTACTAAAGTGATACTGGTAGTGATTATCGTAGGAAGCTACAATTAGATTAAAATTTGCTAAAGTGATACTGATAGTGATTTTTGTTATGAACAATTTAAACTGAAGAGATGGGTGATTAATGAACTAAAGGAGAGACTAATAATTGCAATAGAACTATTTCAGAACGGAAGAGAGTAAACTGAGGAAATGAAAAAAGTATTAGCAGTAACTAAAATTAAGTAATGGTTAGAGCTACAGACACAAAAAAAGTGAAAAGTTAATACAGTTACAAAAACAATTAGTTGAAGGTACAAATATGGGTATAATTAAAAAATTAATAAAATATAATACATACACTTCGATTAAAAGACAAGTGCAACGTATGTTATTTTGGTAAGATACACAACCACTTTATCTAATGTGATACGTTGAAGTTTGTCAGATTCTTACAAGAACCTTGATTTTTTTCGAGTTAAGCACATTAAATTTGGTGTGAGACATGTGGGTGGGAAACCTGGCCTGTGTAATAATCACAGTAATTAATATGTTGGTGTTGTTCTCTTACAAAAGTTTACGGCAAACAGGCAAGAATAATTTTCTTCGTAGAGTGATTGAGAAGTTTCAGAAATGTACAATAGCCGGCCGCTGGTGGCCGAGCGGTTCTGGCGCTACAGTCTGGAACCGCGCGACCGCTACGTCCGCAGGTTCAAATCCTGCCTCGGGCATGGATGTTTGTGTTGTCCCTAGGTTAGTTAGGTTTAAGTAGTTCTAAGTTCTAGGGGACTTATGACCTCAGCAGTTGAGTCCCATAGTGCTCAGAACCATTTGAACCATTTTTTAGAAATGTACGATAACATTCGTTAATCTCAGTTAGAACTCAAAATTGGTTCATATTATGACGGAAATCATCACACGAAATGGATATACAAACAGAAATTTTACACAATATATCTTGAAGCACAACAAAAGAAAAAGTAGATACCACCTATTTTCCACATCAAAAATGGCTCAGATGGCTCTGGGCACTATGGGACTTAACTGCTGAGGTCATCAGTCCCCTAGAACTTAGAACTACTTAAAACTAACTAACCTAAGGACATCACACACATCCATGCCCGAGGCAGGATTCGAACCTGCGACCGTAGCGGTAGCGCGGTTCCAGACTGAAGCGCCTAGAACCGCTCGGCCACTCCGGCCGGTATTTCCCACATCCTTCGATTAATTTCACTATATGTAGTATAAAAGACCAAGCCTCGATTCTGCTGCATGATGTGATATCACATGCTACTATCTTCTTGGAAAATCCCCGTGGATAGTGTGTAGCATTACGTTTTCTATTCTAGTTGATTATCTCTGACTTGAGGAAAGTCTCGCAACGTTCCAAGCCCGTAAAGAAACTCTCGCGTAACAAGAAGAAATGACCAAGATTTAATGTCCTGTCTGTGGCGACGTCGTTAGAGATGGATTATTAATAAAGATATGTTAGGAAATTCACCGTTTCCTCCGTAATCGAGTAATGCCAGTACACGCCTGGAGTTATTTCGTGGAACCCGGCGAAGCCTGTTTTATGTGTAACACACGAGCTCTGAACACCAGACAAGGTGAATACGAATCCAGGGCCTCACAGACTGCTCCGCATCGCTCGTTCCAGAGTTCCAGGTATCATTAGCAGCAAAGCATGCAGGAAAAAAAAAAAAAAAAAAAAAAAAAAAAAAAAAAAAAAAAAAAAAAAAAAAAAACTGAAAATTCATACACCTCGAAAAGCTTAATGAGCAACAACGACCGTGAAATAAAATTTAAGAACACAGAATGTTCCTCAAGAAATAAAAAGCTGCCACTCCAGTTCGTTTAGCAAAACCCCATAAACTCAAGAGGTAGACAAATGTTTTAGAAAAACCAGAACCTGAAGGTAAGGCACATATACCTCGATGGTAGCCTATCTCGTCAAAGAAATGTCGTCCAGCCGACAGAATTTAGCTTTTCTACATTTTCGCTAAATCGTTTCAGGCAAATGTTGGGATGGACACCATGTAAAGGACTCGGCGTGTTTCCTTCCGCGATCCGAGCTTGAACTTCGTTCTTATTGATATCGTCGTCGATGACTCGTTAAACGTTAACCCCTAACCTTTTCTTCGACGGAAAAATGCGGTCATATAGCGATAGCTTTACATGAAAGTTTAATGCCGACAAATAGCATTTTATCTGCCATCAGTAACACGAAGCAATGAAGGCGAAAGTTAATGTTAACGATTGCACATCATGTCGTAAGTCACGAGGCGAATAGAAGTTATTGTTCAGTTTTCGTAAAAATAGAAAACAGCATACTGATGTTGACAATAATCAACAAAATACCTATAGAGGAACGCTTTCAGGATGCTGCTGCCTCACTGCACTTGTTACAACATTAGCCACCACTCATCCCACATTCATCGTTACCCAACAGCTATGTTGTAGATGGAGCCACGTTTCGGTCGCTTAGGGCAATCGACAGCAAAGTGATAAGCCTTAGTGTATTATATGTTATGCCTCGAGTCTTGTGGAAGCAAAGGTTCCTCCAAAATACGGGCATAAGCTATTCTGTCAATACCCCGTCCCTCACGAAAACACACGTGTAAACATCTTGAAATTAATATGTTGCTTAAATGATCAATAAGAGAAACGAAAATAGCAAGAGTAATTACCTGAAATTCTACACCACACGCACAGTTTGGAGAAAACGTGTTAGTCTTACGGGCTATCACGGTTCACTCACGATGTGCTGCAAATTGTTGCTCTTCTCAGGTTCTCAATCGATGGTTGTCGGTTTTATCTGAAATTTTACCAGGACAAGCAGAACCCCTCCCCTCCCCAGTTTCCATGATTCAGGAAATTCTCTTGTGTTTGGTTCGTCTGCATCCTGTCATTCCACTTTGCAGCAGCGCCCGGACAGTTACCCAATTTCCTTGAAAACCTTCAAATCGATTCCCAAATAACATGAAACTCAGTGAAACCCTTTAAACGAATGGTGTAACCTTCTTGGGCTTTTTACTCCTTTGTCGCTATTTGACCGACACTACCTGGCCCATTAGAAGGTATCGCACCGTTAGATTGATTCAGAACCCTCACAGCGCCGGATATGTTGTTATGATTTGAAAGAGGTACGCATTAATACACGATTGGATAAACAGCTGTCAAGTTGTCCTGTCCGTTGTGCGACAGATACCTCAGGATAGCGTCCATCGTCTCAGAATGACACACACAGACATAAGCACGCTCAGGCAATTGAGTTCATGATATTCGAAATTACCCTGATGTATATACAGCGTTCAGGTCTCGTAGCTAATCACCTGAGTCGACGTATTTCGAGGTGTCTCTGCTCGTTCTGGTAAGTGAAATGTAACTAGGCGATGGCCAGTGGGATGAAAACTATCGATCCTCTCTCAATTTACACTTTCTCTAAGGAGCCTGTGTGACACCTCCTAGAAAGAGTTTTATCTCAGCTGTGACACACATTTTTCACTCAAAATTAAGAAATATATTCAGTTTGACATTAAAGGCCTTTCAACTGAAGGAAACCTACGGAAGTACCACAAGACTATTATTAACTGCTAAAAAGACGTTTTTGACACCCTGCTTGGCTGTAAACGTGTATGGGATTAGACTCAGAGAGGAGCAGGCAATGAAAGGTTGTGACTTATGAAACTAAAATAATAGCTTTACTCTAACTAAAATGGAATAGGAAATATGAAGGCGGTTGTTCGAAAGTGCACTTCTTTGTACACTGAATCTCTGATTCTAAGTAATCTTAAGTATTGCGTTCTCCACCTGGTGCGTTGCAGCATCTTCCTTACTGAAACTTCCTTGCAGATTAAAACTGTGTGCTGGACCAAGACTCGAACTCGGGACCTTTGCCTTTTGCGGGAAAGTGCTCTACCAACTGAGATACCCAAGGACGAGTCGTGCTTGGGTAGCTCAGTTGGTAGAGCGCTTGCCCGCGAATAGCAAAGGTCCCGAGTTCGACTCTCGGTCCAGCACACAGTTTTAATCTGCGAGGAAGTTTCATATCAGCGCACACTGCACTGCACAGTGAAAATCTCATTCTGGATCTTCCTTATTATACTGCCCACGAGATGGTAAGATGTTGCTGCTATATTTGATGGAAGACTTCTGACGTTATTCAGTGTTTAAGGATTATTTAAATTGACTATAAGCACGAAAAGTTCAGTTAATTTAAGCAGATATCGCAGATCATTCTATTCGATTGATTCCTGTCTCTTGGAGAAAGGGTTCAGGAGTCAGGTGCTGTGTTGTTCCAATTTGTCGCTTCTTGAAACATAAACCCACTGCCGAAAAGTTGTCTGCAGGGCTGCACAATACGCTGGAGTATACTGTAGGCCTCCAGCTGAGCTCAATGGCGCTGAGCGCGTAGAAGAAAAGTAGGGCACTATGAAGTCATTGAAACGGCTGATAGTTAAAAAATGAAAAAACAAAATTGTCAGACGCAAGTAGGACTCGCTCTTTGAGGGTTCCATACAAACTTAACTATGTGTATGGAAAGTTCGTCCATACCCGGAATTGACAATCTGGAAGATTTTTGCCTGTTATCGTCGTTGATACCGGCAAGAAATTGGTACCGGGGATTCCAAGACATTTCAGAACGTTTTAATTTTAAAGTCGGATAAAAAATGACAAAAGAAATATTTTCAGTGTGATATAATTACAAATTAACAATTTTCGTATTTTATTCCTTTACTTGTACTGTGAAACCTTGGTTCCTACCAAATTTTATGATTGTAGGTGAATGGAAGTAACCTATAGGTTTTAAAGAGTAACTCCACGAGTATCAAAATTTCTGACATAAATAGCCATACCGTTTGACTGCAGTGACTTAGAAGCTTATATTTATTACACTGCCACGGGAGCTTAGACCTTAGAATGTGAAAAAAATTTCAAATTTATGCCTCTAGCTGTTACTGAGAAAAATGGGTGTGAGCAAACATATGGACAGACAGTCGGATAACATACGACAAGATTTTTTTTCGTGTGATATAATAAGAAATTAACAATTTTCAGATATTTTCCTTTACTTTTATTGTAAAATCTTGCTTCTTGCCAAATTTTATGATTCTAGATCAGCAGGAAGTATCCGGTAGGTTTTGATCAGTGAGTGTGCGAATATGAAAATATGTGGCGTAAATGATACTTCAATTCTGTTCATGTGAAAAAGCGTTTCTAACAGTCAGACAGATATAGAGACAGACAAGGGTTCCGTTTCTACCGAACGATGTATGTAAAACTAAAAAGAGAAGAGGGGTGTCTGGTAGATGTACATGTTACCGCCCCAAAACGTGTCTAGCCAATATCGTTGTTGGAGGCGTGGGACTCCATTCGTGATATATGCACTGCTACTTCGCCGACTCCACACTTTCTGCGACAATCGCCAGGCGTCAGACAAATCGGACACGCGTGGCTGACGGCTGACTGCCGTAGACTGTCTGAGCAGTCACACAGGTCAGCGGAGATCGGTCGCTGATATCTTCGCTGCTGAGTGAATCGTCGAGACTGCCTATTTCTAGCGTACCCACGCCGCGTTGATTTGCCCCCTGGTGGCTGGAGAGTTGCAAGGCCAACAGACGAAATTATGCGACGGTGAACAGTCTTGCTACACGTTGTCACAACGCTGGGGGCGGTCACCATGTAGCGTGTATCGTCAGCCTCGCGTCTTCGTATTGGTAAGTGACGCCGTGACGTTCCGTCCACACCTTCCATGTTCGGAGAAACTCCGTCCGCGTTTTTAGCGTGGTACTGTTCCATTGAAACATAGTTACGAAGGTGCTAGAAAATTTGCTCAGTCGCATTCGGAAGCCGCAATTCTCTACACAAATCGTCGACAGTCAGTCACTGGATGCTTCCAAACACTATGTACATGTGCTGGGAACAGACACTGGGTTAGCTGATGCGATTATACACTTGGTATCCAATTGTTGCTGTTGTCCACATCCATCATTCTCATTTTTACTATTTACAATGTCCTGTTACATCAGTGGTTAACACAAATCTCTGCAGTACTAAAATTATTTATATCAGTGTTAAAAATGATTGCTGTCACGGTAGTGCATCTACTTGCTCGTAGGTAAAAGGTTACTTGGCTCTGGACTTCAGGGTTTTCTTGTACCTATACAACAGGAGATCTGGCTATCGGTACCTACACTACGTGATCAAAAGTATCAGGACACCCCTAAAAACATACGTTTTTCGTATTGGGTGCATTGTGCTGCCACTTACTGGCTGGTACGCCATATCTCCGACCTTAGTAATCATTAGACATTGTGAGAGAGCAGAATGGGGACCTCCTCGGAACTCATGGAGTTCGAACGTGATCAGGTGATTGGGTGTCGCTTGTGTTATCCGTCTATAAGCGAGATTTCCACACTACTAAATATCCATAGGTCCACTGTTTCCGACGTGAGAGCGAAGTGGAAACGTGAAGGGACACGTACAGCACAAAAGCGTACAGGGTGGCCTCATCTGATAACTGACAGAGACTGTGTAATCGGCAGACATCTATCAAGACCATCACACAGGAATTCCAAACAGCATCAGGATCCACTGCAACTACTATGACAAGCGGGAGGTGAGAAAACTTGGATTTCGCGATCGAGGGGCTGCTCGTAAGCCACACATCACGCATCACGCCAGTAAATGCCAAACGGCGCCTCGTTTCTTGTAAGGAGCGTAAATATTGGACGATTGAACAGTGGAAAAACATTGCGTGGAGTGACGAATCACGGTACACAATGTGGCGATCCGAGGGCAGGGTGTGGGTATGGCGAATGCCCGATGAACATGATCTGCCAGCGTGTGTAGTGCCAAAAGTAAAATTCGCAGGTGGTAGTGTTATGGTGCGGTCGTGCTTTTCATGAAGGGGGCTTGCACCCCCTGTTGTTTTGCGTGGCACTATACAGCACAGGCCTACATTGATGTTTTAAACACCTTCTTGCTTCCCACTGTTGACGAGCAACGCGGGGATGGCGATTGCATCTTTCAACACGATCGAGCGCCTGTTCATAATGCAAGGTCTGTGACGCAGTGGTTACACGGTAATAACATCCCTCTAATGGACTGACCTGCACAGAGTCCTGACCTGAATGCTATAGAATAATTTTGGGATGTTTTGGAACGCCAACTTCGATCCAGGCCTCACCGACCGACAACGATACCTCTCCTCCGTGCAACACTCCGAGTAGAATGGACTGCAGCACCCGACTGAACATATGGCTGCGAGAGTGGAAGCTGTCATCATGGCTAAGGATGAGCCCAGACGATATTGAATTCCAGCATTACCAATGGAGGGCGCCACGAACTTGTAATTGATTTTCAGCCAGGTGTCCGGATACTTTTGACCACATAGTGTATTTACACGCTTCCGTGGTTATCATTCCGTTATATACCCTGCCGGAAAAAATGTAATACCGTCGAGTCCAAGGCCGTTTTATTGACGTGCGATGTCACAGGTATTTCGTCATAGTGGGAGTATACGTTAGCAAATTGGGACCAAGTGAAACACTCGTGCCACAGTAAAGGATACCCAAACAGCAGCTTCAGTACATAGTGTATCCCCATATGGAGGCAAAGCAGGCATGTATTCTCGCATGTAAACAGAGCTTAAAGATGCCGAAAAGTATCCTGCGATAGCTTATCCCAAGCACACAAATTGTTCAAATGGATCTAAGCACTATGGGACTTAACATCTGAGATCACCAGTCCCCTAGACATAGAACTACTTAAATCTAACTAACCTATGGACATGACACATATCCATGCTCGAGGCAGCACTCCAACCTGCGACCGTAGCAGCAACGGGGTTCCGGACTGAAGCGCCTAGAACCGCTCGGTCACAGCAGCCGGCTATTCCAAGCATATTGCACTATTTTTGATAATGGGCAACGGCTCTTGCAGGGTCTGAACGAGTCAGATCTTTCTTAACCGTGTCCTGTATGTGTTCTATTGGCGAGAGATCTTGTGATCGTGCTGGCCAAGGGAGTTGTGTTATACCATGATGATCACGTCACGTCGCAGCAGCCGAATGTGGACGTGCATTGCCCTGTTGGAAAAGTACATCACCTTCCTGTCGAAGAAATCGCAATAGCACAGGGCTAACAGCCTATGCAATGTAATGAGCACTGGTTACTTAACCCTGCATAAATATCAAATGTGCCGTCGAATTGTAACTGATGACGCACCAAACCATGACGCCTGGGTTGGGATCTGTGTCTCGTGGGTGAATACGCTCCGTAATAGACTGCTGAGCTGGTGTACACCGTACACGTGTAGATCCATCAGTGTCATGCAGACAGACCTTAGCCTTATCACTGGAGACAACAGTGCCATTCCACTCTCCGGTCGACGCTTTCACACATGGAGGTGTCGTGATAGCCTGGCCAGAGGTACACGTGATCTTAAAACCGCTGCAAGCAGAGGGTCCTTGGTGGCACATGAGGTACATGTATGCAGATTTGTTCTGTGGAGGATGTTCGGTCGCCCACTGCTGCTCTCAGGCGTCGAAATTTATGTGCGACTGTACTGAGTGGACATCCAAAATCTGCTCTACGTGTGTGGGAATGTTCGACACGCCAGTGCTGAAAACAGCAACACGTACCACCAATGCATTGTGCTCAGCATGTGCAGTAACCCTTCGATACGTCCATCCGGCTTTCCGCAAGCCGACATTGTGACCCCGCTCGAGTAGCTGTTCAACAGCTGGCTTGTCGGCACGGCATCGTTGTACCCTAAAATGAATTTTGCGCTCTCTGTTCACTAAACTGAACACTGTTTTTGCCTGCATAGTCAAATCAGGCCTCGCCATCTGATAGCAGGCGACCGTGACAAAAGAATCGATAACATTTAAACCCCGCAACTGGTGCCACTGAACACAGTTCGTGAGAATGCTTCATTCTTTCCGTCAGTGTAGGACCTAGAAATTAGGTTACATACCAAGGTTGTCCTGAATGTGAGTTCCGATCGGTCGCGAAATGGACACCACAGTGAAAACCCGATGAAGCTTTGCACAGATGTGTTGGGTAGTGTCTCTAGTATAACCGTCGATCGCATCAAGACGCTCTTTCCAGTTGAGAGCACACTGTGAGCGAGTAAAGGTGCCTAGAACAACGATGTCTCCCGCCAAGTAGGAGGGCCCTCTGAGAGGCTTCGCCTTAATGAATGCAGCCCATCTAACATAACTGCCACGCACTTCCTTCTTCATTGCAATTCTGAGCCGCACTCTGCAGGGGCAGTGAAGACGCTCCCGCAGCCTTTTAGATGGGAAGTGTTCTATCTCCCACAACACAGCCCTATTCGGCTCGTCCTGAGTATCATCTCTGTTCACATGAAACGCTGGATACGAAGATAACACTTGGGCGCAGGCTACGTGCTATAGCCCAGCGTAGAGAATTATCGGAAAGCACATGCGGCTGCCTTCTATGACGATGGTGTTGGAAATTTGGTATAACGCTCCGACAAATGTCTAAGTCGGAGCGGCGACTATGTAGAGAAGTATCTGGAAAGTGTAGCTAACTCTTGAAAATAAAATGTTTCTGATAAACACTTTGGTTTCCATTCAGCGACCGATCGGAACTTACTTTCTGGACAACCTTCCTACAAGTACGTTTCATGACACTAACCCTGTCGATTTTACCTTGATTTAACCAAACAAAATCTAACGACCTCTAATTTCCAGAGAACCACTGCTTTGCTAGTACTGATACGTCTTGTTCGTTCATACACTCAAAAACAAAAGTCACAACTTCTCGTCTTCTTAGGATAGCCATAAGAATTTCATTTACTCATTTACCATTCCCGAAATAATTTGAAGCTGGCATGGTTTGCATCTCGTTGTTACCTTTTGGGCTGAGAAACCCCCAGTGGAAAACGTTCAGCTTATCGCAGCACTTAGTCTCTCCAATAACGACTGACGTATTTTATTCGTCACAAGCGCTCTTCTAGCTTCCACATGTGCTACTTGCATGCAAGCCTTAAACATCATGCAAGTAACATACATATCATCACCGTTTCTCTCTTGCGATTTGCCGAGTTGTCCAATTCTCGCAGCCTTCATCTAGTCCTTGCACATGACACGCTACACTTGTTTCTACAGTTACCTGAGGTAGATTTTTTTCTGCCACGTCGGTGGTACTCTATGGATCTTTGACTGCGTTATCTGTTTCTGACCTGAATTTTTCTGGAGGAAGGAAAATTTTCATTTATGTGGTAATGCTCTTCGATGATTTTCAATGATTTTAGATGCAAGATTATACAAAAATCTTCAAAACATACTTTGTACACTTGGCTTCAATTTATGAACTAAAATAACGAATAACGCAATATTCCATATAGCAATAAGCACTAAAACGATCATTTAATAATTACCACGTAAAATAACAATAACAGTATTCCATTATACAGTGGAATATAGCGAACCGACAACATCCGTGCGTTCTGGTGGTCACGAACTGCTGCGCAGTGTCATGACCTGCTATTTAATGACATTTTAAGTGATACCGAACAGCTGGCAGCACTTTCGCTGAATGAGAAGTTGAACATTCACAAATGTCTACCCGGTTCCCACTGGGAAAAATACTTCTGTTCCACCTAAGACACAGTAAAAGTTAAAGCACACAATTGTAGCCAGAGGACCTGAAAGAGTTAAATCGGTGTTGCTGTGGCCCGTCACTCCACACGATGACAGTTCGATATCTCAGCTCCAGTGTATCATCGTGCCTCGAAATACCTCTGTGTTGCATAATTACGTACGCAGCTCGACATGTGCAAGCTTGGTTCCATTCCAGGTGTTGCCTTACTCATCTTCTCCATGCACAACAGTGATAGGGTTTGTACTTCATAATGAACAGGTAGACGCCATATTGATCAAACGAATCTGTGTCGACACATGTTTTTCAGTGCGCAAGTCTGTTCTATTCTCCTTGGACTACCTACGAGTCATGTTTAGCAGTTGGTACCGATCAGCTGGTGTTTTTGACACCGGACGACCTCTAAGCGGCAGATCTTCAGCGCTTGCCTTCTAGGAATTTCCAAAGGTTGAACAGTAAATAAAAGGCACGCCGTCCCGTTCATGATAAGGGATACAGTTATCTCCTGAGTACAACTCTACTGAGCTGCACTAAAAATTCTAATTTAACATCACCTCCATTACACTTGTGGGTGCAAGAAGCAATTACCTGTGGTCGGTATTGACAAAGAGGTTATGCAAGTTATGAGGTAGGTGTAACAACATTTTTTAGTATTTATATATCATTCCATTTTTTCAGTTATGTTAAAACTCTCAGTTCCGACTGAAAAATCCTATTGTTCAAAATTTAAGAATTAGTTGTTAGTCTTCAACTAACACCGATATAAATAATTTTGTAATCATAAATAGCTCGTCTGGGTGCTCCTGCCAAAGCTGTGAGTCGCACATTCAAAGTTTCCTTGTAGGAGATGAAGTATGCGGATGAGGTCGTCACAAAATCGGTAACATATAAATGTAAATCGGCTCTGAGCACTATGCGACTTAACTTCTGAGGTCATCAGTCGCCTAGAACTAATTAAACCTAACTAGCGGGCGCTCGGTTCCAGACTGTAGCGCCTAGAACCGCACGGCCACTCCGACCGATCTATAAATGAAAGAAAAAGGAATTAATTTCCGATGCTGCTGATTACTTTTTGTAATGGATGTTCCCAGCGGTAACGGTTTGCTAGCCCATACCCTACGAGAAACTAATCTTGCGTGATAAAATACATTATCACAGGCAATGTCGTTAACATGCGTGAGAGATCATTCTCAAAGATATTCAGTACACATGTCGCCACATTAAAAAAAAAAAAAGTTTTGCATGTAGAGGTAAATAAACGACCGGGTTGATTAATGGACAGCAAAATTAATTTATACCTGAGGCCATGGCCTTTAAAATACGGTGACGAGTTTACGAGTTAGTGAGGCACGCTGGCAATATTTAGTTCTTACTCCTGCCGGTGTGAGAAGATTACAAGCCTCGCAGTCACGGCGCTGGCCGTAGCATTCTGTCAGGACGTAAACGTGGATCAACGGCTTGGCTGGCTGGCGGTCATAAGGTAGTCCGTGACTTATCGTAACCGCCGCCTGGCTCTGAGCTGAAGTACTGGCTATGCCCCCCACTCAGAGTGCCAGTGAATCCTTCCAAGGACAACGCGTTACTCGTATTTAACAACTTCATTCACACACGTTAATTGTAACTGTGCTGGAGTTTACTTCATCTTTGCCATTCCAGAGTGTACACACCTGTAGGCAGGGTTTTACGGGGCAGCCGTTATGACTGGAATGTGGCAACAGTTTATGAATCTCTCTCTCTCTCTCTCTCTCTCTCTCTCACACACACACACACACACAAACAATATGCCATACTGCTGTTGCGGTCTCCACTTAGAAGCTACTTTGTTGCCGCTGTTTAGACTAGTCTGTCGTGTGCAAAACCGCGCGGTCAAGGGCACCTTGCCACAGTTCGCGCAGCTCCCCCCGTCGGAGATTCGAGTCCTCCCTCGGGCATAGGTGTGTGTGTCGTCCTTAGCGTTAGTGTAATTAGATCAAGTAGTGGCCGGCCGAAGTGGCCGTGTGGTTAAAGGCGCTGCAGTCTGGAACCGCAAGACCGCTACGGCCGCAGGTTCGAATCCTGCCTCAGGCATGGATGTTTGTGATGTCCTTAGGTTAGTTAGGTTTAACTAGTTCTAAGTTCTAGGGGACTAATGACCTCAGCAGTTGAGTCCCATAGTGCTCAGAGCCATTTGAACCATCAAGTAGTGAATAAGCTTAGGGACCGATGACCTCAGCAGTTTGGTCCCATAGGATCTTACCATAGAGATACACACACATTTCGTGTGCAAAACTATTTACCTTTATCTCTAACTAATGCAGGCTACATCCATTTCATTATGCTTGCTGTATTCATGACTAGATCTCCCTCTACAATTTTACTCCAAACGGTTCCCACCATTAGCAAACTGACTATTCCTTTACATCTCAGTATGCGTCCTTACAAACAACTTCTTTTAGTCACCACGTGCCACGCATTTATTTTTCTCTTCAGTTTGATTTAGTGCCGCGTCATTAGATATTCGATCACTCACCTAATTTTCAACATTCTGCAGCACCACATTTAAAAAGCTAGCATTCTCTTCAGGCCTGAAATGTTTATTTTCTTTTCCGAACGCAGCTACACTCCAGACGATAGTCAGAAAAAGAGCCTCTGCACCTTAAATTTGCATTCTGTTTTAACAACTTTCTCTTTTTCAGAAATGATTTTCTTCCCGTTGCCAGTCTGTGTTTTATATCCATCAGCCTCAAGAATTATTTTGCTCCCCAAGCCGCAAAACTCGTCAACTGCATTTAGTCTCTCATTTATTAATCTAATTCCCTCAGTACCACGTGATATGGTTCTACTTAATTCAATTACCATCATTTTACATTTATTAATGTTCATCTTATAACTTTTTTCCAAGAAATGGTCCATTTCTTTCAACAGTTTCTCCAAGTCCTTTTGCCTTGTCTGACAGAGAAATGCGGTGTCATTGGCAAACCTAAAAAGGTTTAATTTTTTCTTCCTGACTTCTAATTGACTTTCAAAAATTTCTCCTTCGTTTCCTTTACTGTATGCTGAATGTACAGCCTGGGGAGAGGTTGAAAGCATATCTCACTCCCTACTGAATCATAGCTTCTTTTTCATGTTCTTCGACTCTTATAACTGTAATGTGGTTTCAGTGCAGCATGTACAAAGGGCGTTCAAAATGTTTTACACAGTCGTCTAATTTTTTTTTATTTTTTGCAGGAGGAGAATGAAATTTTTAGTGAACATAATTGGAACATTTAGCTGTAATTTAGTATATAAAAACATTTTCTTTTATTTACAGGTGAGTCATAATGGACCGTGAAGTAGATGCCAGGTAGCGACAACGGTCGGTGATGGAGTTCCTCTTCAAGACCGGCCATGACTCTGCCACATCGATTCACAGGAAGTTGCTCCCTGTTTATGGGGAGGACACAGTGGGTCGCAGCAGTATCCAGCGGTGGTTGCAGAGGTTTAAAGGTGGTGATTTCTCTCTACTGGACAATCCACGATGCGGTAGACCATCGACGGCAGTGAGTGATGTGAATAAGGAGACCATTGATCAAATCATGCAAAAGATTTTTCTGTACCCTAGTGACTGTACCAGTGATACCACACTACCCAATGACAAACGAGTCATTTCAGGAAGCTGTCGTGTCGTCACGCATCTGTCATTTTGGATGATGGCGATGCACCTGCCCCGAAGCGGCGGGCGGGGTCGGTCGTCTGCATTCTCTCTTTCACTTATCGAAAGTACACCTACCTCGATATGCTTTTTTCCGACGTCCCATCACTCTGTAGTAGCAGATACGTGCTAGGCAGTGTACAGCAGCGTCGATGAAACCACTACCTTATACCTGCCACACAGAGGCCGCGTAACTTGAGTTGAAAGTCAGTTCCTGAAAGTTCATTTAAAAAAAAAAAAATGGGTGTTCTGTGGAAGTAGTCTACTAGCTGAAAGCATTTAAAATCAGACTGAATCTACTTTTTATTCATATCGGAACACATGAAATGGCTATCAAGTCCGTATTTACTATGATAATACTCTATCATTCAAAGTTCACTGTCTGTACAACATAGTTTCACTCGAAAAGAAGCCAGAATTTTTGCAAGCCTGACCAACTAATTTTCATGTTCTACCAGTCACAGACCCACAACTATTCGCGAGTTAAACATTTGCTCGTTTCAGAGGTCTTCTTCGAAAGAAGTGCTCGCCAAAGTATTCTGTACAGAGCACAGAACGTGCCGCGTGGAATTGTTACTACGACCAGAAAGTTCACACGCTCATAACTTTCAAACCATTTAATTTCGAAACACCAAACTTTAATTAAAGTATTCGTAACTCCAGTCACTTCAGTCACCAGGTATTCGAGCCGGAACCGCAATTAACTCACTATTTCTTCATTTTTTCAGAGTATTTTTTAAGGATCTATCTAATATGGTGTTATCCTTAGGCCGGTTAGCAAGCGACTATCTCGAACTATTCTACGCACTGTCCACTCCACTATATTCGCGAGGCAACAGCTTAATTATAATTGGCTGTTGATCTAAACGACCAATCAGAATGTTCCTTCCAGATCATTCTCGCGGCAAAACTTGCCTTATCCGATCAATAATATGATAGTAATTAACGTCATTAAAACTTCAATTTCTAGTATATTGTTTAATCAAAATTTTCTTCAAATTGACAAATAAACTTATTCCGCCTCTAACTTTTAATCTGGCTGCTTTTATACAAAATCAAGCTCATACCGACATCCGTGATCTGAATCATGGTTGCACCATAACTTTCCCACCGTCTATTTGTACAAGGTTTTATGAAAAATGACATATTAAGTTTTAACGTATGGCCCATATACACTCTCTTAATTATACTTACGCACTCACAGAACAAAATATAATCAAATAATAATTTTGACCGATTTTTGTATTACGTAAATCACAGTGACTAAAGTGTGTAAGAGGTCCGAGCAGATTTAATTTCGATGTATTGCTCACGCGCTGCCTGCGATATGCAAGGTTGCGAGGTGCCGGGGCTAGTAGTGTATTTATCACTAAATTCTACTAGAATCCACATGTGTAAATCATGCTCTAAGCCCCCCCTATTCTAACTCCGACTTTTGCTGTTGCACAAGGATAAAAAAAATACGCGAACTGACTCTAATCAACCCTGCTAGTGGAGTAGAAGAGAATTTGGCACCTGCAGTAATTTAATTTGATACATAAGTTAAATAAACAAAGGTTTCATTAGCATAGTGAGGAATGATAGGGTTGCTCTATTGATTAACAGAATGAAAGTTCTGTTCAAAATAACAATATGATTTATTAAGATTAAACACAGAATAGTAAAAGAAACACAGCAAATTTATAAAACATCAAATTGGCTAAAATTGGAGATTCATACAAACACTATAAAGGTGAAGTTGTCCCTAACTTAGATCGTGAGGTTTAAGACGAAGTGGTATGTGGAGCCAATTCCTTTCCACTCAAATCTCAAGAGAGACACACAGCTAACCCAATGGTAATTGCTGTTACTCGAAACTGAACAAAGTTAGAAAAGGATGAACAGGCGCGCTCTGCTGAGCTCTGATTATCACCTAGGAAAATCCCTATCTGCCGGTGCTGCGCACGTACATTACCAACAGTCTTCTTATCTCCCAGAACACGATCTGGCGTACCGCAGGCGAGGGCTGGCTGCTTCGACGTCCACGACCGAAAGGCGACTGCCGACTACTCCAGAGCACCTGTACAGGCCGAACACACCACCTTCCCGCCCCCACGACAGTGGTCGTGGTTACGTTCCAATCAGCCACACCAAAACCGGCGGAAATTCCACTCCATTGCCGGAGCACTACCATTCCACCAATGGAGACTCTTGGCGCCAATTTCTGTGCTGATTTTGCCCCGTCACGGAGCTATGCCCTTAGCAAGCCAATCACAGTTCCTATTTTGCAGAAAGCGCGGTAATTTTCCCGCCCCAGCTGCCTGGGTACATAAGTCATTCCCACGCCTCGCTGGTAGCCCGCCAGAAAGTGTTTTCGCTAAGCTTCTGCGAAGCAACGGAACCACCAGCCCAGCCGCCACTTCCGGCTTTCGCGGCCGCGTCTCCTGACAATGTCGGCGTCCGGAGAGTATTCACTCGGCCCCCACACCTGTCAGCCTACCCTTTCATAGTGAGAAGAGCCCGCCTGTCACTGGACCACCCGGGTGGCGAGAGACGCTACATGGGAAGTCCGCGTGTGAAGGAACAACGGAACCTCCACCGCATGCAACTAGAGAGGAGAATCGTAAGATAGAAATATGAGAGGGGGCTCATGCCACCTCTCATTGCCCCTACGCCATTTTAGATTGTAATTGGTGAGCGGTTGGCTCACTTAGGAGCAAGGTAGTGAGTCAATCGCCCAAGAACAATCTTACAAAGTGACTCCACATGCCGCACTCTATAAAGAAAATCACTGCAACTGAAAAATGCAGCTCATAGAGGGAGGATTATTTATGATGTAGCCAACTTCACCTTCTTAATATGGAACACTAACACTCACATCACACATCCATACCCAGGGAGCCCCTTCCAAACACCGATTCACGCAGACATTCACGCTCTAAACATGGCCCGGGCATCTGAGCCAAATATGGAGCAGTTTATTCTTTACAATCAGAGTTGGAGTGCTCCGCAATTAAATGCCCAAGATGTTACAACAATTTTAATCATTAAACTAACCTGACCTCACTCACACATGGTAATATTTAAGTTAACAATCTCTTTGTGAGTTTTCCGAATCTAGTTACAACCTCCGATTCATTCTGTCTCCCTGCAGCAAGAATAACCTTTACAAAATGTTCCCTGAACTGATGGTCCATTCACAATGACAGTGGTGGTATCTGCTTCAGTTTATGGGGACTTCAGGCACACTGTTAGCATACACACAACAATAAACACAAAATACAAAAAAAACATGATGTGGAGAACAATACAGTAATCTGTAATAAGAATTACAGTGTAAAACACAAACGCATACAAGGTATAACATACATTACAGAAACAACATAAGAGAAAGAAATTTAAGAAAAACAAAAAAAACAAGGTTCATGGGGCATCAAATTGTGCGTGCACATTGCACAAAGTTCACGACTGTGCTGAGAATGAGGCACTAAATCACATTGTTAGAAATATCCGTGGCACTTCACAAATTCCACCGTACTGACATCACATAAGGCTAAACGTCGGGTGTAGTTGCTACGTTGTGGCAACAGCAATAGGGAGTTCTGGAGTGTCTGCAGTACGCTGTTGAGATTGTAGTCAGACCCACGCATATGATCACGGCAGTACGGTAGGAAGACACAGTGATAGGTTCTCCTCACGTCGATTAATTGTCTCTGAGATCTCCTTGTTGGGATACATCACTAGTCTAGGTCTCTTCTCTCGCTGGACAGAACTTTACGTTTCCCAATATTGCAGTTCGACGAGGGATGATGGCACGTGGAGTGACTCCACAAGTGTGTGAGGTCATCCATACAGGATCGAACTAGGAGCGACTATTGTTAAAAACTGCTCTCTAATAGAGAGGAGAAGTAAGACATGAGACCATACATTTGTTAGTGTGGCACGATGCTGCTTTGTGTATGCAGATCGGCCAATGCTAGTGAGTTGTAAAAACCCAAACAGGTGAGTATAGAGCGTCCCTTTCTGTCCTGAGGCACATGAGGCGCAGGTTCTGACACGATATGTGATCTTCTTCGTGTACTCACGACAACGTGGTCTGCCGCAGGGAATCCCTCCAAGCGGCTGCCGCGTCCGGAGAGCTAGCAGGCTGTCGCGTGTCAGGGTCAACGGCCAGCCCCACTTTCGCTTGTGGCGGGGCGAGGGTCCCGTGTAATCCCTCAGGTAGGCAGCCGGGTGACTGTCAGCGTGTAGGACGGGACGCTCGCCCTCTAGCAGGTAGCCCAAGACCTCTTGTTTTTGCGCTGGCTGGCCTCTGCATTGCCACGATACCCGTCATCTGCACAGTTCTGACAAAAATCTTAAGCCTAACTTTTTCCCATGACCTTCTATGTTATAATAAATTTACATAGTGATACATTGATGGTCTGTCATTTCAGACACTCTTATTTCACTTTTATAGTTATTAATCTATGGCAATCATTATAACATCTAATCTAGACATGGAAATAATTTATTTTGATATATGTGTAGAGACTGATCTCAGTATGTACATGGTGTGTGATAACTGATGCTTTATAATGGATGAACAACTAAATGTGCGGGCCCGCACTAATATTACTATTAATTATATAGATCGACAGTAGACATGCTTCAAGAATTAACTACCATATCCCAACGATCTACATTCTACGTCTTTTAATTAAATTATGTTGTTATGCAGGTCTAAGTTTTACTGTGCTATAAAGAACATGCAACTACGCTACTTTCGCTCGCCCGTCGTCCCTCCATCTCGGGTCTGTGGTTTGGTGACCTGAAAAATAGCAACTCAACAGGCGCGCGCCACACTTGTGGTAGAAAACCCCCACAATATTAATCTAGTTATTGCTAAATCCTACAGTTTAACTTATCCTAGTATCGTACTTTCCCTTTTATTTATTTATTTATTTATTTTATTTTATTTATTTATTTATTTATTTATTTATTTATTTATTTTTTATTTACCTTATACAATACCCTTACATAGTTCCTGTTACGCTGAGATGTCTTGCTGCTCGCCGCTATTGACGACAGTGATGTGCGCGCCGTACGACATGACCTCCGAGTTTTCATTACGCCTCACTGAAACTCCAGAGACTGGGTTAGCCATGGCTATACACGACAATAAATTTATAGTTGCAACTTCCTTCTCTATGTGAAGCGGTTTTCGTGATCAAAGTACACCTTTCCAGAAGCAATGTAATATGACCAAGCCAGGACTGGTTCCTGTTGAGGATTCAGACACTCAACACACGCCAGCTACACAGTATGTCACGAATATCCAAGTACAATTCCTTGGTGATTCATCTGTGACAAAAACGAGCAGCACGCTAAATCCCCAACCAGCACATTAGCATGGTAGGCTTTTATGCCCTCATTTCTCTCGTCTAGGGCACCATTAGAGTCAAATGCTCACAGGTTCACCCCGACTTGCAAGACAACGATACCGGCGCAGCTCTGCAAAAACTATACTGCCCATATTCACCCTCGAAATCGCGCAATATACCACAATCGTGCAGTGCACTGACGCGTGCCTGCAAGCATTGGTATGAACGTCTCACGAACTGGTTGTGGCCGCTATGGAGCGTATCACGACCTCTCAGAACGCTTCTAAGAGCACGTTCTTGTATGCGCCCGTTTGTGCGACGTCTCGTCACTCATCCTTATCCCTTAACATGGACACCAGATAGGAAAGGACTAAAACATTGCTCATGGAAAGGTAGTGTCTCCTACTCCATCGACATTGGAGATCGCAAACATAAACAAAAAGAGGATAGCAGCAGTAAATTCTTATGCAAGACAACGCAGCGTGTTAACACTTTAGCAATCTTAATCTATTAATGCAACGGTTATTGTTCCCCGAAAAAAGGTTCATATCTTTGCCTATTCTACTATGTACATTTCTTACACTACTACTATTCCACGAACTTCTTTGTGTGAGAGAAGTGGTGGAGTCCTATGGACTAGCGTCAATCCCTTCTTAGACTCCCCCTCCTCTGACGTGTATTAGGATTTGGAGGTCTAATTTCTATCTCCCGGTTCTCCTGTTGTCCTTGATTTCGCTCTCTCCAATTACGGTCGCTTTGCCGTTCGTCATTCCTCCTGTCCCAGATTCCTTGTCTAGATTGACCTTGTTCCCTAACGTTCTCGTTTCCGTGTCTCTGGTTTCCATAACCTTGACTTGCGTAACCTTGATTTCCGTAACCCCGGTTTCCTAACCGACGAGCGCGATTATGCGATCTGTTGTCGTCTGCCCTTGCTGGCCCGTGGTATTTGTTATTTTGCGCCTTCTTCCTGTCCTTTGCGTCTTGTTTATCGAAGACTACTTCGAGTTCGCGCAATAGACTCTTGAATGCATCTATGTCAGATCCACACTTCCCGACAAGTGTCTGTTGATACCTAACTGGCAATTTCGAAAAGCAAAATTTAATAATTTCTCCGTTGCTGTATGGACTATCTAAAAACTGATTCTTCTTGAGTAAGTCATCAAAAAATTTGGTTGCGCTCTTATGCCCGGACACTTCCAGTTCAGGACAAAATATTATTTCCTCTTTAATCCTGTCTTGCGTTTCCTTTGACCAGTAGGTCCGCAGGAATGCACCAACAAATTCCTGATAAGTCCGACACGTCGCTGCCACGCCCCGCATCTTTTCCGCGGCTTGGCCTTCGATGTGTCCACACATGAATTCTAATTTGGCCTGGGTTGGCCATGACGACGGTAATGAATTAGTAAATTGCACCACCCAGCTCTTCGGATGCATCGACCCTCCATTATCTTTGAACTTCTGGAATTTGAGTATCGACAGGAAGTGATTGTGATCAAAATTCTGTCCGATCCTCGCACTGGTGTTGTCAGACGTTTCCGATACTGGCACGTCTGCGGAGTGTCCTGATCTATCTTGCTGATAACTGTGATGTGCTACGTCTGTATCACAGTGGAAGTGGCATTCTGCATTCACTCTTCTAAGTGGGCTGCAATTATTGGAGCTATTACTCGCTGTTTCTGCGTGTGCATTGTTTGTTCCGCACGCTGTCACTGGGCTAGAGCACGGCGGGCTTTTCCTCGGAGACACAATCCTGTGTGCTCCATCATTGGTATCCGAACGCGCAGTGCTCGTGTGCCCATTTCGCTCTAGTTTTGCTATCCGACTCTCTACTTCTTTCATTCGTTTCGTGATGTTCGTAACCGCAATATTACCTTGAGTCTTTAAGGCCGCTAGGGATTTCGAGTGGACTTGTGTCGCACGTCGCAAGCGCCCTGCGAGTTTAGAAGTTACTCTTGCGATTTTCATTGCCCCTGTCGCTGCAGTTTTGGCTAGGCCTGCTACTTCTTGTGCTACCATTGACATTTGTTTTGCTTCTCCACATTCTTTCTTTATTGTTAATAATTCCCCACGAATTGCCCCTATATGCGAGATTATTGCCTCAGTGTCCCTCTTACGCTGTTCGTCAGCTTCTTCCTTCTCCTTCTTACGCTGTTCGTCAGCTTCTTCTTTCATTGATCGTAGGAAGCTCAGTATTGGGTTTACGTCATCTTCTTGATCCTCTTCAAACATGGGCGATGTAACTCTGGACACCTGGGCGCTAGAGCTCTGACGTGACCGAGCTGGCCTCTGTCTGCACTCGTTCGTTTGACTATAAACTTCTGCTACCGTCTCGACCTGTGTGCCTGTCTCTGTTTCATCCTCTACTTCACTATCATAATCACGGCCGCAACGCTGCTCTGAGATCGCGTCCAAATCACCTTCCTCATCAATGCCCCTGGCGTCCTGTCCTGCTAAAAATGTGCCCATCTCATCTCCGAACCTATTCCCGTCAGTAAACTGCCCCTTATCCATTATGCTATTCTCTTTTGTTTTAGTTTCGCTCGCTGATAGTCGTGCCTTACTTCTCGTGATCATTCATAAAAAAAAAAACAAATTTATCTAAAATTCACAATAAAATCATCTACTCCCAATATTTTTCGACATAGACACAAAATTTTAACAACGCTGTTGCAACGCTGTAATTACAAGCACAATTTGATGTGGTCCAGAAACCGCACACAAATCCGACAAAGTGCGATGTGGTACGGACACCACATCAACGAAACACAAAAAAACAATGAACAAAAAAAATATATACACTGAAAACAAAAACTGTAATCATGCGCCGCTACTTAAAACTAAACGCGGAACTACCAGAAAAACTTGGGTATTAATCAATAAAAAAATTAGAGAAAAAAAATTTGAATGTTCGTACTAAGAATACTGTTTGTTAATCAGTGATTCTCAGGAAAGATCCGAGGCTAAGGGTCGCCATATTATGCGAGGTGCCGGGGCTAGTAGTGTATTTATCACTAAATTCTACTAGAATCCACATGTGTAAATCATGCTCTAAGCCCCCCCTATTCTAACTCCGACTTTTGCTGTTGCACAAGGATAAAAAAAATACGCGAACTGACTCTAATCAACCCTGCTAGTGGAGTAGAAGAGAATTTGGCACCTGCAGTAATTTAATTTGATACATAAGTTAAATAAACAAAGGTTTCATTAGCATAGTGAGGAATGATAGGGTTGCTCTATTGATTAACAGAATGAAAGTTCTGTTCAAAATAACAATATGATTTATTAAGATTAAACACAGAATAGTAAAAGAAACACAGCAAATTTATAAAACATCAAATTGGCTAAAATTGGAGATTCATACAAACACTATAAAGGTGAAGTTGTCCCTAACTTAGATCGTGAGGTTTAAGACGAAGTGGTATGTGGAGCCAATTCCTTTCCACTCAAATCTCAAGAGAGACACACAGCTAACCCAATGGTAATTGCTGTTACTCGAAACTGAACAAAGTTAGAAAAGGATGAACAGGCGCGCTCTGCTGAGCTCTGATTATCACCTAGGAAAATCCCTATCTGCCGGTGCTGCGCACGTACATTACCAACAGTCTTCTTATCTCCCAGAACACGATCTGGCGTACCGCAGGCGAGGGCTGGCTGCTTCGACGTCCACGACCGAAAGGCGACTGCCGACTACTCCAGAGCACCTGTACAGGCCGAACACACCACCTTCCCGCCCCCACGACAGTGGTCGTGGTTACGTTCCAATCAGCCACACCAAAACCGGCGGAAATTCCACTCCATTGCCGGAGCACTACCATTCCACCAATGGAGATTCTTGGCGCCAATTTCTGTGCTGATTTTGCCCCGTCACGGAGCTATGCCCTTAGCAAGCCAATCACAGTTCCTATTTTGCAGAAAGCGCGGTAATTTTCCCGCCCCAGCTGCCTGGGTACATAAGTCATTCCCACGCCTCGCTGGTAGCCCGCCAGAAAGTGTTTTCGCTAAGCTTCTGCGAAGCAACGGAACCACCAGCCCAGCCGCCACTTCCGGCTTTCGCGGCCGCGTCTCCTGACAATGTCGGCGTCCGGAGAGTATTCACTCGGCCCCCACACCTGTCAGCCTACCCTTTCATAGTGAGAAGAGCCCGCCTGTCACTGGACCACCCGGGTGGCGAGAGACGCTACATGGGAAGTCCGCGTGTGAAGGAACAACGGAACCTCCACCGCATGCAACTAGAGAGGAGAATCGTAAGATAGAAATATGAGAGGGGGCTCATGCCACCTCTCAAGGTATAAGAGAATCTCAGACCAGAGAGCAGTGTTGACTGCAGTAGGAACTGTGTAGCTGTAACAGTAAGTTGTTGCTGGCGAGTAGTCTGGTGTATCGTGTTGGCTGGGCCGATCGTGGTGCAGCGATGCCGGAGCCTGAGCATTATTGTATAAGGTAAAAGCAGCCTCGCGTATATGTAGTATTGTTATCTCAAGTCCCATGTAAACGTTTTAAAAATCTCCTAATAATAATCTTTCTCATAAAAAGTAACTTTTAACAACCATTCATTTCAATTTAAAGAATTTACTAATTTCTCCAATCCATGATCATCCCGATTATTGCAAAAGAAAAATCAGTTGTTTCCTTTCATAAATGACAAATCTATCGGCCAGCATTGCACAGGGCTGTGCCAGAAAAATTTATTGTAAGAGCAGGTATATATGCGTTATCCGGCGACTTCATTGAGGTAAGAAATTTTCTTTTTTTCTATTCAGAATAATCTTTCAGGGCCATGACGCAGCACTGCTGATGTCCAAAATTTACCAGGTTAAATTCACAGTCAATTATTGAAAAGTTATAAGTGAGCGACAACTTAATTGAGAGGTTAGTTACATTGTATTATTACCAGGTTACTGAATTTATTTTTTTGTTAGGACGTTACACTGTATGTGAACGACATAATCATAATTTTTTACCGTTGAGAGGTTAAGGAATTTTTCTGTTTTGAGGTTACACTAAATGAGGATATTATTTATATTATTTATTTTATTTTGTGGGGAGGTTACACTTGGCGACAACCGGCCAGGATCGTATTTCTTTGTGAATTTCTGAGAAGTAGTCAGTCATATATCTGATCTTATTTACTTAAATGTAGTTTGCATCTGGCGCAACGCATTTACTAATTTGTCACTCTTTGTTTCATAGATCATCGGCAATTTATTGCTCTTTGTTGTAATTGTTTATTCCATTTTTGCTTCGTCTTTGTTTCATTTTGTGCTTAATTTTGATTTGTGAAAAATGCCGCGATAAACTGTTAACAGTACATCGCGATGTGCAATGAGTGAAATAGCCGACTCGAATAATTTGACCGATAATACTTGCGACACTCAGTGTAAAAGCGTTAATCCTCTAATTACTGATAATCAGTGCGTACCGACCACTAGTAATGATTTTAATTCTAATGATGAGCAAACAAATTCAATTATGTCCACAGTAAATGTAACAATTGATGACGCGGCACGTTCTGATACAATGAACGCTGCCCAGTTTGACATACCCGGTTTGCAAAATTTGCATTGTGAACAGATAAATTTTTCCCAAGAAGATGAACAATGTAGTCAGAATACGTAAGATTTATTTGATTCCGATGTAGTGGCCAACAGTGCACATCCGATTGGCAAACCTTTTCAAGAATCACAGAATGACCAAATGGTTATACAAAACGTGACACATACAGATACATCACCACACAGCACAGAGAATACAGCAGCTAATTTTGGCATGGATCGAGTTATAGCATTAATGCTACAAATTAATGAAAATCTCAAACAACAAATTAATGAAAATAATGAAAATCTCAAACAACAACTTAATGAAAAACTAGACAGCAATTCCAAACAGTCGACTGATAAACAAGACAACAATTTCAAACAACTTAGTGAACAGATTACAGCCGTTGCCGCGCAATGTCACGATACTAAAGAACAATTACGTGAGGAAATTAAGGCTTATGCTAGGAACAGTAGTGAAGAAATTAGATCTGTTGCACGAGAATTAAGTAATACACATGCAGCTACAACTAAATTACTTAGAGATGAAATTAGTGCAGTCGCTAAACAATGTTCTGAAAACGCAACACAGTTACGTGACGAGTTTAAATTAATGTCAGGAGAACTTTCGTGCACACTGGATGCGAAAGTAGACACGAAATTTGACCAACAGAACAGCCAAATTGACGAACGTTTTAATCACCACCTACAAAACAGTGAAACGCGTTACCGTAAATTTATACAGGAACAGAATAAAGTAAAGCAACAAGTCATGGAAACAATTACTGCACAGAGACAGGAAGATAAGCGTAAATTGTTTACGAAAGCAAAAAAGTACGTAGACAACAATATTGCTACAGTATCGGACGAAATCAAACAGTTGAACACCGAATTGCATGATGAAATCTCCGATCTTAAAACAAAAACAGACACACACACATTAGACTCTCAGACAATGACCAACAGACTTGAAAAGTTGGAACTAATACAGGATCCCGATGCCATCAAAGCAGACGTTAAAAAATTGAACAAAACCACACGTAAAATACAAAAACAAATTAATGCTTGTGATACTAAAAACGATGATCAGGTAAAAGCACTGACTGAAAAATATGATGAATTGGCCAGTCGTATTGATGTTATCGAAAATAATAATGACGCCAAATCAGACGATGCGTCACCAGTTTCGCTTAATCAAACACCCGAATTCCAAAATTTACAGCAGACGATCAGTGAGATAGGTTCGTCCAATAATACATTACGTAGAAAATTGTCATCTTTACAGCACGAATTGACGGAGATGAAAAATATTTCAGCCTGTAACACATCACAGCATACGCCACTCTCCGAACATTTGTCAGACTCACACAGCCAGTATAATTTAGGTAATTTACAGAGAGTACGTGAGTTAGATTCCGAACAGTCACAGACAAACAGATTATCATACAACCTGTTCATGCATACAGAGACGATAATTTTGATTACAAGCACTTTCTATCCGTGAGAAAATTTAAGGTATTTAAAAATGACAGAACACAGATTCACCCTTTGGATTGGATACAACAATTTAGCTTTGCTTTTCCACCAACTTGGCCCGTAACACACAAACTTGAATTTATTTGCAGTTTTTTGGAAGGCGAACCGGCAACTCGTATGAGACCGATCGCGAGACAATGCTACTCCGTAGAAGAATTTCAGAATGCTTTTCTGTCAGCGTATTGGTCGAAGACGACACAGCGCGGAATCAAGGATAAATTAATTAGTTTACCAAATTATGAGAACTGAAATTTTTCCACTGTCACGCAATTTTTTGAACACATGGTCCAACAAAACCAGTACTTAAGTGAGCCATACAGTGAATCTGCACTTATCCAATTATGTATTTCTAAATTACCACGATCGTTAAGAGTATCACTTTTAACAGGTCAGCAGAAAGAAAATATTTCGGCGTTCAGAGATCTGTTACAGCTTTTGGAAGTTCAGCAATCAGATTATTCCTTCATAAACAAAAATTTTTCACATCATAACCAAGGGCAACCAACACACAGTAATTACGATCAGCCACGCTATTTCAATAGCAAAGGCAATAAACTCTCCAGACACGACAGCCACCAGAACTTTAATAACAGACAAAATTTTAATTATCAGTATCGTCAAAATTATCAGCAACAAAACCAACCGGTTAGCATACCTAACCAACAATGTAATGTGCAAGGTCAACCAAGCTTTAATGTTTCGCCGCCTATACGTATAGCGTCGGCTCCGACAAATATTAACGCACGGCAACAAGGAAATCACTACGTACAGAAGACACATCATTTCAATTCCTATCGCAACGCGCCGTATAGCAATGACTATCATGACAGACGTAAAAGTAATGAGCACAATTTTCAGCGTACGTTTAATAACAGTCGGTCTTACCAGCAGCATACTCAACCGCAACAACAGATTATCATGAATGAACCAGACAGTAGATATCATCCCGAACGTAATAAGTCAGGACGAAATGACAGAACAGTACAAATAGTCGAAATGCCACAGCATCCTCCCGCAAATAACAGCACGTCAGAAAGAATTTGACTAGATACAGTACAGGTTGCATCTTCCAGCAACGCAACCAGTACTTTTGACACAGAGAATCATGTTCACGAAAATGTTATTACTTTTGACGACATCTGAGACACTCTTTTGCATGAAAAACCCTGTTTTTCAAAAAACCATTTCCCACCCTACCATTGAAGTAAAGATTGGATCATCCAAATTTTCAGCAGTAATCGATTCTGGATCACCTATGTCAGTTATAAATGAGGAAACTTTCAACGAATGTAACAAAGAGAATACCTATCCTACGTTAGCATTAGGTAAAACTAAAGTAAAAGGATCAGTATCTGGTAAATGAGTAGATGTAAAATTACAGACACACTTATCGTTTTGTATTGCAGGTCATACGTTTCACTCAAATTTTTGGATTGTTCCCTTATTGACAACAGACGTTATTTTAGGTACGAATTTTCTGGTACAACATGACGCAATTATTGACTTTCAAAATTCCTATTTAATGTTAAAGGATGAAAATGTACAACTGGCATTAGAATTTCAGCACTCTTTATCTGTAGAAGAACAAACAATTAATCGAACAGAGGTCATTTCTACATCGCGTTACATAGACTGTCATTTGACATTGTTCACAGATACGTACGTACACAATTATAATACACCAGACGAAGCCGACTATGACGTTATGCAAATGATTTCTGATAAAGCAAAGCAAAGCAGTGCAAATACAGACGACGAACGTACAGAGCTACGCAAAATTCTTTTACAGCAAGCTCCAGTTTTTGACCACATCCCTGGTACTATGTCCGGTTTTATGTATGAATTTCAAGTTAAACAGCACGACACATTTAAAGCCAAACATTATCCCATTCCTTATATTCACAGAGAACAAGTTAAGAAAGAATTGCAAGCTATGCTTGACCAAGGAATTATTGAACCCGGTCCATATTGTTAAGAAAAAGGATGGTTCACTTCGCCTCGTACTTGATTCGCGTCACATCAACGACATTATTATTAATGAAACAGATCGCCCACAGACACTAGAAGAACTTCTACAGAAATTTCATGGTACTGCTATTTATTCCACACTAGATTTGAAATCGGGATTTTGGCAAATTCAGCTCCATCCGAACTGCAGAAAGTACACAGCATTTCTCTGTTTTGGAGACTGTTATCAATTTTGCAAATTACCGTTCGGTTTAACAATTTCTTCAGCTGCATTTATTCGCGGTTTGAATACTATATTTCCGACAGAACTTAAAGACAGAATCACAACGTATATAGACGACATTCTTATTGCAGAAGCTAACTGGTCTGAACACAACCTGATTCTTGAACAACTGTTACAAACTTTTCGTGCACAAGGACTCACAGTTAATCTTAGCAAATCGCACTTTGGTAAAACTTCCATAAAATTTCTTGGACATGTAATTTCAGCAGAAGGCATTGCGCCTGACCCGGAAAAACTTCAGGCTTTACGTGACATTACTGTTCTTACGACGAAGAAACAATTACGCAGCTTTCTGGGATTAATTAACTTTTTCCGTAAATTTATTCATTACTCAGCTTTAGACACCCCTAGATTGTGCCAGTTGACGGGTAAAAACACTATTTGGTCATGGGATAGCGAAGCACATTCTGAATACGTCAATCTAAAACAAACTTTGTTGATCGCATCTCTTTTATCACACACAGATCTTACTAAAAAAATTTCCATTGGCACCGACAGTTCTAACACCGCTTTAGGCGTACATATTTTTCAGGAAATTGAAGAAGACGGTACTACAGTAATTAAAAACATCGCCTTTGCGAGTCGCATTCTGTCACCTGCTGAACGCAATTATTCTGTTACAGAACTTGAAACATTATGTGTTGTATGGGCATTTACGAGATTTAGGCATTTTCTTTATGGAAGACATACTACCGTTTACACAGACCATAGAGCTATACAGTTTTTACTTTCAGCAAAATTTACACACGACAGATTAAGCAGATGGAAACTTTACTTGCAGGAATTTAATTTTACAATTGTTCACATTCCCGGTACACAAAATGTTGTAGCAGGCGCACTATCCCGTTCTCTCAGCAACAATCAGCAAGACATTGCAACCAACTTCTGCCAAGCAAATTCTAGCGTCATGTATATTCAACAAGTCGCATTTGAAAACTTCATTTCATCGTCATTACGAGACATAGCACAAGAGCAGAGCAAAGACAACGTATGGAAAGAAATTAAACGCCTTTGGCAAGATAAGAATAATGTTACCATTAGAAACCATTATACTGTACGCGATAATATTCTGTTTCGCCGCTCTCACCCTGACAGCAACAACTGGTTATTATGTATTCCTGACGAGCTTGTTAACAAATTAATTTGGTATACTCATTTAAGTTACGCACATTATGGAGCCAGAAAATGTTTTCTTATACTGAGACAGAACTGTTATTTTGCGAACATGGAGAAACGTATTCGACGAGTTTTAGCGTCATGTAAAATCTGCCAGAAAGCTAAATCAGACACGACTTCACATATTCCTCCGTTACATCCCATTGTACCCGTTAAATTGAGACACATGGCCTCTGTAGACGTTTTTGGTCCGATTCCCAGATCTAATAGAGGTTTTTGCTACATCTTTGTCGCTGTTGAACTCACTTCGAAATTTGTTACCTTCACTCCGTTACGCAAAGCTACTGCTAAATCGATTTCGAATGCATTTGTAAAACATTTTTTATTTCATGTAGGGCATGTATTGAAAGTAATTTCCGACACTGGATCACAGTTTCGATCTGCTATATGGACACGTATGTTACGAACAAGAAACATTTCTCCGATCTATATATCCAGGTACCACGCTTCTTCGAATCCTTCTGAACGACTCATGAAAGAAATTGGTAAACTATGTAGAATATACTGCCATAAAAAACATATTGATTGGGACACACACATATTCTCATTCCAGGATGTAATTAACTCCATACCAAATGAATCTACTATGCTATCTCCGATTGTTATATTGAAAAATGTTGAACCACCTAACAAAATTAAAGAATTAGTATCCTTTCCTACATCTCGTCGACTACGACACCATGAAATAATTGACATTGCGCTCAACAACATCAAACGTGCCGCAGAGCGCCGGAGAAGACAGCAAAAACAGGTTTTTTACACGCCGTGACTTTCACATAGGACAGAAGATATTAGTGCGCACACACTATTTATCCAACAGAGGAAAGAGGAGATGCAGTAAATTTGAGCTTCTATACGCAGGTCCATATAGAATTCGCAGCATTCCTCACCCCAATGTAGTACATGTCGAAACTTTGAGAACCAGAAAAAGCAAAGACAATCATCATGTCTCCAGTATTAAACCCTTTATTGAATGAACATACTTTACGATTTATCACACTGTAATGCCATTTCCTGATATTTATATGACCACTTATGCGATTCTATCTATGTGACTACTTACTGATGATTATCATATTTTTTCTTGGCAAGTGCCCGGCAAGGTAAGGTTAGCAGGTCGCTTTTCTTGTCGTTATATATCAGACCGTGCACATTTTTCCAGATAAACTTACATATTTTATGACCACTTACGCAATTCTATCTATGTGACTACTTACTGATGATTATCATATTTTTTCTTGGCAAGTGCCTGGCAAGGTAAGGTTAGCAGGTCGCTTTTCTTGTCGTTATATAGAAGACAGTGCACATTTTCCATTTTTTGTGTATGTGTGATTGTTTTCCTATCGAAAGTAGAATTTTTGTCTGTATGCACTATGTAATCTTTAAGATATAACAAACACCAGTTGACTTTGACATTTTTCCTTATGATATCTCAATATCTTGACTATTCTACACTTTTTGCCACTACATTATGATACTGTGTGTACATTTTTTGCACTTGAAAACTGTCTATGTTTTTGACCTAATACGTTTTCTGTCATGCTATGCTGTATGCTTAGTTGTATCACTAGAAACAAGTTTTTATTTAATGGGTATATGATTTAAATGCAAGATATTAATCCTTATTCATCATTTTCAGAAAGCAATAACGTGTACAAGAAATAAATTAAACAAACCACAGTGGTTTACCATGGAATGGAAATTTCACCATCGGAATGAACGAAAGAAAATGCAATAACTTGTCATGAAGAGTAATTGGATCAGAATTAACAAGCATTGACCAGAATATACTATATACATCGTATGATAGCAGTCTTGACTAATTATTTTTCTTTCAGAATATGAGGCGATTGATGCAAGCTGTCAGACAGAACTACACATGTTAATTTTAGTGATGAAATATGCTAGATATAAGAAACTCTATACTATGGATAGTTGTATTAAGTAAATGGTAATATGAATGTGAATAAAGAAGTGTCTATTTTTTGCAGATGATAATAAATGATGATAAATAGTTATATGAAGAATATGCTAATATGAATAATGAGGTTTTTCTTTGCAGGTGATGATAGTGATTAAGTTACGGTAATATGAAGTTTTTCTTTGCAGATGATGATAATAATGAAGTTTATATATTTACTATTAGTTAAGAGATGCTATGTAGTTATTTAAGTATTTGTTGCAGTTCGTTTTGACAGTATGTCTTATGTCGCATGGTATAATGACTGAATGTTTTGGAAAGGACAGCTAAAGTACATACATATTGAGTACACGTTTCTTTACCTGTTATTTCGAAGTTCACTACTTTTCAGCATAATGTGCATTTCTTCTTTCAGCTCAATAATCCATTTTCTATTTTTTCCAGGAGAAGCTATTCATGAAATTAATGTGCTATAAGCAGTTATCATTAAACCTGTTCTAGTACTTGCATTTTTTTTTACCCATTTGTGTGTATCATTCATGAATGTGATCACATATACTCTACTTGTTTGATAACCTTGCTACAGCTGACTCTTGACGAATGACGTTATTAATCCTTATTTCCAGCAATAAGTCAAAAGCAAATATTTTCACGCCCCAGCAATTAATTATCGAGCCCAACGCAATGCATTGCTAGCAAAAAAAAAAAAAAAAATATTACCAGTATACAACCAAATAATGCTACCAGTTTAAGATATATTTCTAGTTCTAAATATAATGCAAATTTCTCAGATGTATTGAATCCATTATATCTATGTATTATTTGACTACAGACCTTGAGTAATAGTTACAGTGTGTTACATTTTAAATATGTCCTATGTCACTTGAATGATGAGTTCTGAGTAATACTGAATGATGTTTTGTATTAATGCGTAAATGCTATGCCAATAATTTCTATAAATAATATTTTTGTTATACTCTATAATGCCACTGTTTACTGTAATATGATGACTTATGTATAAATGCTATGCCATTAATTAACTCTTGCTTTGAATGATGACTTCTGAATAATGCATAAAAACGGTTTGTAACTGGCCAATGAGTGCCAATGTTTACTGTAATCAGATGACTGATGAATAATGTTCTGTAATACTCCATACATAGTACAGAAATGTTTAGTAACTAGGCAATGAGTGCCAACAATTACTCAAATCGGTTGATAGACTAGTGTAATTCTCAATGATGACTAGCAAAAGACTTAATGTCCTTCACCTTCTGACCTAATTACCAGAAATTACTGCAATATCCGTTTATCCTGTCTATCCTCATGATCATGGAGCACTATATTTGGTTTTTGCACTAATTCTCTGTTGATGCGAGAGTATGGATTCTACAAGAATGTGGTGTTGACACATCATGCTGTCCACCACCTTGAACGATGGAGATGTTATTATGGTCCTACTGTTTGGTGCATCTAATGTACTACCAAAATGATAACATTGAATATTAATACAAAATTTCAGTGTCTTGGCTACACTGATTAATACTTCAGGGAAGAGAACTTCAGATTGTCTCACTTGGTGTTGTGCTTCTGTAGAAAGATATGGACTTTCAGTGCAGCTACGTGCAACCTACTGTGCTACAACCATGATGCAATCCTTCCCATTCCTTTCCTAGTTCTTGTAAAATGGTAAAGACTTATAAAGTGCGTTTAAATTCTTTTAAAATGATAAAGACTTCTACAGTGCGTGTGCACTTTATTTCACTCCATGATATGTTATGTAAATATGCTAAAAACTTCTACAGTGCGTGTGCACTTTATTTCACTCCATGATATGTTGTAAATATGCTAAAGACTTCTACAGTGCGTGTGCACTTTATTTCATTTTTAGGGTAATCAGTTCTTGTAAAATGCTAAAGATTTTTACAGTGCGTGTGCACTTTATTTCATTTGTTAATAAGATCAGTTGTCCTAAAAATACTAAAGATTTATACAGTGCATGTGCACTTTATGTCATTTGTTAATATATTTTGTATTCAGTGGGTGTGCACTTTATTTCACTTCATGATATGTTATGTAAAAATGCTAAAGACTTATACAGTGCGTGTGCACTTTGTCATTTGTTAATATCTTTTGTACTCATTGCGTATACATTTCGTCATTACTTAATATGTTCTGCACTTATCAATAATGTATATACTCTGTGACTGTAGACTTAGTTAATTAAGTTGATTATAGAAAAATTTGTTGCTCATGGCAAGTCCAATTGACTCACGATCGCTGCCAAATTTTTGCCACCCCCCCCCTCCCCCAGTGGAGGGTTATGTAAGAGGTCCGAGCAGATGTAATTTCGATGTATTGCTCACGCGCTGCCTGCGATATGCAAGGTATAAGAGAATCTCGGACCAGAGAGCAGTGTTGACTGCAGTAGGAACTGTGTAGCTGTAGCAGTAAGTTGTTGCTAGCGAGCAGTCTGGTGTATCGTGTTGGCTGGGCCGGTCGTGGTGCAGCGATGCCGGAGCCTGAGCATTATTGTATAAGGTAAAAAGCAGCCTCGCGCATATGTAGTATTGTTATATTAAGTCCCATGTAAATGTTTTAAAAATCTCCTCATAATAATCTTTCTCATAAAAAGTAACTTTTAACAACCATTCATTTCAATTTAAAGAATTTACTAATTTCTCCAATCCATGATCATCCCGATTATTGCAAAAGAAAAATCAGTTGTTTCCTTTCATAAATGACAAATCTATCGGCCAGCATTGCACAGGGCTGTGCCAGAAAAATTTATTGTAAGAGCAGATATATATGCGTTATCCGGCGACATCATTGAGGTATGAATTTTTTTTTATTCAGAATAATCTTTGAGGGCCATGACGCAGCACTGACGTCCAAAATTTACCAGGTTAAATTCACAGTCAACTATTGAAAAGTTATAAGTGAGCGACAAGTTAATTGAGAGGTTAGTTACATTGTATTATTACCAGGTTACTGAATTTATTTTTTTGTTAGGACGTTACACTGTATGTGAACGATATAATTATAATTTTTTACCGTTGAGAGGTTAAGGAATTTTTCTGTTTTGAGGTTACACTATTATTATTTATTTTATTTTGTGGGGAGGTTACAAGTGTTAAAAAAGAAAATCCTAATTAATTGATTTTTATGCACTGGTAACTTTGTAATGGCTTCAAATAATAATGCAAGTTAATCTGTATTTGTTCCTAATATGGTTTTAAAAAATCAAGCATTGGTTTTAGGACTTTTAGGTAATTTTATTTATCTCCGGCACTATAATAAATAAAAAGGTGAAATTTTGACAGCATCATTCCATTAATAACAAAAGGCTCTGTACCAAATTTGAACAAAATCAAATAATAACTAATATGGATTATTTAGATCCGTAGAGGGTATGAATCTTCGTATTGACTGACGGTTACGCTATGCAGTTCTCACGGGAGGCAGCGTCAGCTGCACTGTTAGCAAAGCGAAAAAAAAAGGAAAAAGACATAGCCATCCCGCAGCCACCGTACCAAATAACTTGCTACGTTACACCGAGATGACTGGGCGTTGTTGTGTCGTCTTCATCATCATCATTCATCCCCACTGTGGTCGGAGGAAAGCAACGGCAAGCCATCTCAATTAGGACCTTGCCTAGTACGGCGGTGCGGGTCTCCCGCATCGTTCCCCTACGCTCTGTCAAGAAGCAAGGGACTTCATTTCCATTTCACAATGAACAGGAATAAATCAGAACTAACACTAAATCATACATTGAGAATAATACTATTAATACTTTTTATCGCGTTCATCCTCAGAGGCACTTCAATTTAGGGACAAAACATTATACCCGACTGTGGGCAACCTTACGCCAAAGAACAAGGTACAGTTGTTCTTACCAGACGACACATCACTCCGATGATCATTGAACGAAAGTGTTGCAATAAGCGGTGGTAGCATTTTTAGTTGGTTGTTACTGTGTGGAGTTAAGAGATCGAAATGGGATTGTTAGAGATTATTACGTTAATCCAAAACGGAGACGTGAACAGGAATAAATCAGAACTAACACTAAATCATACATTGAGAATGATACTTTTACTACTTTTTATCGCGTTCATCCTCAGAGGCACTTCAAGCTAAAAGCTTAGAACTTGTCCGTCATATCTTTTGTGTGTTTAACTTTCATTTGTTATATACGCCATTTGATTGTTAAATACAGAAACATAAACTGTTTTAAAACCAGATTTTTTCAGGATCAGTACATCGAAGACATCAAAACCACTCATTCTCAACACCAGCCCAGTGAATCGATTTAATATTTGCGCATACAAATGCTAAACATGAAATCCCGGACAGGTTACATATCATTAGTGCGGGTTCTCAAACAATCGATATATCTTAAATACATATTATTTGGCTTCATCGCTTTAAATTTTCCACTCTAGACGCGCACGCATTTCCTGGTGTCATCTGAATTGCTTCCTATAACATCTTTCGTCAGGATGTTCAACATTGTTTGCATTACTGTTAGAATTTTCTCGACAATATCGAATCATCATCCCTTCATCTTCATTCTCATTTTCCGAAAGTGAAACATATCGCACGGACGTCATTCGGTTGTGCTTGGTGCGCATCCAACAATTTTCATATTTTTTCTAGCTCTTAGCTGTTGCAGAGTGTACAGTCGTACGTTCGCATGATCGAGTCCAGTAATTCGTACTCCATCTCTCGGGAAAGTGGTGTTAAGTCCACGGTATTATTTCTACCATACGTTAGGAACATTTTTTTCAAAAACTGCCAGAATAATGAGCCATAAATAAGATGTGATCTTACGCCCACCGGCCAAGAGGTTTGCGCTTCTGGAATCAGTGAAAGATGATCTCTTTTTACGAAAGGGGATATTTATGACATTCCCTCTGAGCGTGGTGAAAGCTACATCGGACAAACAAGACGCAGTGTAGAAGAACGTTGCATGGAAGTGCAGACACACTCTTACCTTCTATAGCCCAACAGATTTCCACTGGCCACAGCCTCACCCCTTGAGATGCAGGGTCAAGGAAGCTGGGGAAATACTACTGGGACGGGACACTCCAGCTCGACAAAACATGGAAACCTCACAATACACACCGGTGCTGTCAGAGGAATTCTTGTATTCAGTGTTCGCTGTAAGGCTTTCTAACACATGCCATCTGTTGTTACAATTAACCACAAAGTTCTTAAGCACTGTGTATTTGGTTACGCTGCACTTGCTATGTTGTATTCTTAGACGCATGAAGTTTCATCTTTGAGGCGTGCGCATTTTCTTCACACTCTGACGTTGCGTAGATAGATTTAATTCAGCCACCGACTCACCTCGAAGATGGCTGTATAATTTTCACTTATTTATTTATTATTATTATTTTTTTTTTGAGTCATCAGTCCTCTGACTGGTCTGATGCGGCTGCAACGAGTTTATCACATGTTCCAGCCATTTCGTCTCAGAGTAGTACTTGCACTCTACGTTCTCAATAATTTGCTGGATATACTCCAGTCTCTGCCTTTTCCACAGTTTTTACCCTCTACAGTTCCCTTTAGTACCAAACGTACGTTCGCAGAAATTTCTTCCTCAGATTAAAGCCAGTGATTACTAGCAGACTTCTGTTGGCCAGGAATGTTCTCTTTGCCTGTGTCAGTCTGCCTTTTGTGTCCTTCTTGCTTTGTCCACTATGGGTTATTTTGCTTTCAAGGTAATAGAATTCCTTAACTTCCTCTACTGTGTGGAAATCGGTGTTGATGTTAAGTTTTCCACTACTCTCATTTCTGCAACTGCTTATTAATTTTCCCTTTTTCCTGTTTCTAACCGCAATCATTAAACAGATAGTATAATTCTTCTTCACTTTCAGCGAGACTTGCAATTTCATCTGTGAATCGTATTACTGATATCCTTTCACTATGAATATTGTTCCCAGTCTTGGACCTTTCTTTCATTTCCGTTATTGCTGCTTCGAGGTACAGAATGAACCAGGATGGACGAAAGAATGAATCCCTGTTTCACGCCCTTTTTAAACCGAGCACTTCGTTTTGGGTCTTCCAAATCTTATCGTTCCCTCTTCGTTATTATACACATTGCATATCACCCGTCTTTCACTGTAGCTTACTCCTATTTTTTTTCAGAATTCCGAAAATCTTGTGCCATTTAACACTGTCGAACGCTTTTTCTGGATAGACAAATCGCTAAACGAATCTTGATTTTTCTTCAGTCTATCTTCCATTGTCAACCAGAATGCGAGAACTGCTTTTCTGGAGCCTTTGCCTTTCCTAAAGTCAAACTGATCGTATTCCAACGCATCATCAACTTTCTTTTCCCTTCTTCTGCATATTATTCTTGTCAGCAGCTTGGATGCATGAGATGTTACACTGATTGTGCTATGATTTTCACACCTATCTTTTCTTGCTATATTCGGAACTGTGTGGATGATATTTTTTCGAAAGTCTGATGGTACGTCGTCAGTCTCATAGATCCTACACGCCAACTCGAATAGCCGTATTGACGTTAGAAATTCTGATGAAATGTTATCTATCTCTTCTCTGTACGACTATCAGTGGAAATATCGGAAGAACAAATAGTGCTTTTTCGGTTGCCTGCACGAAAATTGATGAAATGTAAATAAACGTTGCCCGTTATTGCACGTATTTCGAACTCGACCGTCCACTACTGTTTTTGCCATCTACTGTTCCCTCTTCAACCACAGAAGTTATTACTTCGGTCTTAAAGCATGTATTATCATCCAGTACCATCTTCTAGTCAATGTTGTCCACTTATACTTTTCGTCATACATTCTGCGGAGAACCTCCCTTTTCGTTATATCCTTCGGTTCACGTAATGTTGAGATGCTTCTGTATTAACACATCACACACATTTCAATTATATTCGTTTCCAGTTTTCACACACTCAGTGATTCACTTCGATATAATGTAACTTTCCAGATGTACATTCTCAGAAGTGCCTGAGTGAATATACAGACTATGTTTGGTGCTAGTACACTTGATTTGGTGAGGGCTGCTCTCTTTGCTTGTGATAACTTCGTTTGTCCTCTTTGCTTCCTCGATAACACGTCATCGTGCTACCATTGTGCCATAACTCCTTCGCTTTTTATTTCCCGTGGTCACCAGGCTGATGTCAGATTTATTAATAACATTTCTGTCGCTGATCAATGCTTAACGTATTCCTTCATTTTACGCTGACTTCATATTCTGCTCTCAGTAGACAAATCGCTCCGGTAACATTTTGCTAGTTGTGCGCTCGTTCTTGGACGAACCGTAGCAGTGACAGCGGCTATTTTTATTTTGAATACTGTTCCTTGATGCGCTTTTTCTGTGGCCTGAAACAAAATCCTAAACTCGCCTCAAAAACCACAGAAGAACTGATTACGGAAGTAAGGCCCAAATATATATGCGTTTCACTCGTATCACAACCAACGTTACTGATGGCTCCTCAGCCAGAAAAAATTAACAGTGCCTGTACTACAGCCGGAAGAGTGTGTGCGTGGCATTTCGCAAATCTCATTAGTTACGCAACGGACGTTACGCAGTTCGAAAAACAGCAGAAGTCCTTTGTCCTTGGCCCTGCTGCCCCTACAGCCAAACACTGGAGTGACGTCACAGCCGAGCCGTGCGTTACAGCATGGCGAGCCTGTCTGTGCGTAGGAAACCACAGAGCAGGTACGCTTCCCTGTAACAAGAGAGGTGGGCCAGAGTGTAGTGCCGGAATGGGTCTTCCGAAACGGTCACGCCTCATCTTTGTTCACCATGGTCTCCAGTAAATTTGTTACTGACGGGATGTTAACCTTTAATCTTCATCCCTTCCCTAGGTTTTTGCGTTAGTATGCCGTCCCGTAAGCTTGCGGCCTAGTGCCGATAGTTCTGCAGTTCCTAAAGAACATAGGGTTTAGAAAGTTCCGTTTCCTGGAATCTTATTAGAGATCGGCAGTTTGAAAATGATTTCCACGTTTTACGGGCGATGTACACTGTTGGCTAATAATACTGCAATACCGGCAAGAATAATAAATTATAAACTTACGTAGTATACATATAGTGTAGATTAGGAAAAATACATTAATTCTCGCAATGGCTCTGAGCACTATGGGACTTAACTTCTGAGGTCATCAGTCCCCTAGAACTTAGAACTACTTAAACCTAACTAACCTAAGGACGTCACACACATCCATGCCCGAGGCAGGATTCGAACCTGCGATTGTAGCGGTCGCGCGGTTCCAGACTGTAGCGCCTAGAACCGCTCGGCAATTCTCGCAATACCAAGACATTACGCACACCTTTCGAAAATATTGTAATCTAGCTAGTTACTTTATACTTTGAAATTTCAAAATAATTGAAATGATACTTAAATAGACACCCTAGCTGCAAACAGGCGTTGATATACTTCACTGGGGACATGTTGAAAATGTGTGCCCCAACCGGGACTCGAACCCGGGATCTCCTGCTTACATGGCAGACGCTACATCCATCTGAGCCACCGAGGGCACAGAGGATAGTGCGTCTGCAGGGACTTATCCCTTGCACGCTCCCCGTGAGGTCCACATTCCCAACATGTCCACAGTAATAAGTATGATGGGCAAACATCTTTTAGGCGCACTACGAATGTGGTGTGGACATGTTGAGAATGTGGATCTCACGGGGAGCGTGCAAGGGATAAGTCCCTGCAGACGCACTATCCTCTGTGCCCTCGGTGGCTCAGATGGATTAGTCGGCTCGCAGCCGTGCTAGCGTGCGGAGCTGCTCCGCGCGCCGTCCGACGCTCCGCTCTCGGCGGTGTTTACTTCCGCGTCGCGGTGTTTGTGTCTATTGAGTCCAGTACTAACGTACACCATGGCGCACTCGTACCGCCGTGCAACGATCAAAGTAACGTTTCAGGCCGAACATCCACGACCCAGAGCTTTCGAAGTCGAACAGTTCATACGCGAGGATCTACGTTTGAACCCCCAGGACGTAATCGGCATACATTTTTCCATCACTGGAAGTGTTGTCTACATCAAGATGTCGACGGAGGAAATTTGCAATGACATAATTCACCGTCATGCCAACGGACTGAAATTTAAACACTCTGATGGACATATGGGTGCTGTGACAGTCGCCCATGCTGGATTCGGTCTCCGGACATTGCGGGTGTTTGAGCTCCCGTTCGAGGTGCCTCAGGATGTGGTCATTGCCGCTTTCCAACCATATGGCACCGTCTTGGGTCACATCGCGGAGAAGTGGCAAACATTTACGACCTACCCCGTATTAAATGGCGTCCGGCAAATAAAAATTGAGCTGACGAAACATGTCCCATCGTACCTGCTGATTGGCGGTGTGAGGGCCATCGTCATGTATGATGGACAGCCACGAACGTGCGCAGGATGTGGCCAGGAGGGACATGTACGTTCCGAATGCTTACACCGCCGTTTAATTCAGACGCCGTTACGTGAAGAGGCCCAGGCTTCGACGGTCACGTCCTTACCCATCACCTACGCCAAGGTTGCACAGGACCCCGTCGTACCAATCTCGATTGCGCCAGCAGCATCGTCAACGCCGCCCGCCGCAGCACAACGCGCCGAGGACACAAGCACGGTGTCGCCTCCAGTGCTCGCTTCAGGACCATCCGGTTTGCAGACCGAAACCGATGTTCCTGTTGGAACCATGGACGTCGACCTGGGTGTCGTGCCAACGTCTGCCTTTGTCCAGACGGGTTCGGCGTCAGACGACGGGCGTCCACATTCTGATTCAGAAGGCAACATCAGAAAACAGCGGTCTCCTCGCAAACACAGGAAACGACGACGAACGCCTTCCGATGACGCCCTTTCTCAGACGGCCCCACGAGATGTCGACCTGATGTCTGACGGTGATCTCCCACATTGCGTCCAGTCACGCGATGTGGCAGCAACAGGCGCCCCTCCTGTGACGCCTACTCTCCCAGCCAGGGACGTGTCCTCGCCGTTGTCAACGAATGATGACGGCGGTCCTCCTGCCACTCATGTTGCGGAATCCACAACACCCGTTCCGGAAGTACATGACCGTCACATGTCCACGTCGTCAGCTTCCTGGGCCGATGACGTTGAAGAAGAAGTGGAACAGACTGCCAGCGTGTCTGCACAGGAGTCCACCTCGGCGACACTGGGGCTGGCGCCCCGCCAGTAATTATCACCACGGCGGGACCACCGGCGGGTCTCCACCTGCCGACTACTTCTACAGCACGTTCTGCAAATACTGAGGATGGCCGTACACAGCAATATCGTATCGCCACGATGAATCTTGCCACCATTCGTGCCCCCCATAAACTGGCCATGTTCAGAGACACTATTTACTCTGCGGATGTGGATATAGCACTCTTACAAGAGGTGTTTGTGGCTGACTTCCTAGTTCCCACCGGATACAACGCTCATGTTTCCCCCGCATCCGATACCGGTAGCGGCGTCGCCATCCTGCTACGCGACGGACTCCCTGCAGAGGACATCTACCTCCCCACTGCGCGAGGTATGGCCCTCACACTGTTCGGCGTGCGTATTATTAATATCTACGCTCCGTCCGGCACTGGCCGCCGTCATGACCGACAAACTTTTTTTGCCGAAAGCGTCACACCCCTCTTCACCGGTCCGCAGGACGATTTGGTACTCGGTGGGGATTTTAACTCGACACAAGAGCCCGCGGACCAACTCCCGCGACATTCCCCTTGTGCATCTCTCTCAGTGGTCATCGACCGTCTCCGACTTGTTGACACATGGAACAAGCTCCGCGGAATTCAACCGGGATATACATTCTACACCTCTCACTCGTCAAGCCGCATAGATCGCATCTACGTTACCCGCTCCCTTGCTGATGGCACACGTCATGCGGAAGTCTGGCCCTTGGCCTTTTCAGACCATGATGCGTACCTCTGTGACGTCACTCTCGCCCGACAGCAAGTGTGGCATAGTCGTGGTCTGTGGAAACTCAACGTCGCTCACCTGACCTCCTCAGACTGTCGCCGTATGGTCGAAGAAGCGTGGGCACGCTGCCACCATCGTCGAGAAGCCTATGACTCCACCTTATCATGGTGGCTCTCCTGTGCAAAGCCGACCCTCAGGAAGACTCTGATGAGTTATGGGAAGGAATTAAAGGCGTGGCAAACTAATACCCTGCACTTCTACTACACCATCTTACGTGACTCTACGACGATGCCTTTCTCGCCAGCCCGGCAGTCGATGGTCCATCGCACGAAGGCGCAGATCTCCTTGATCATGCGGCGTAACTTGGAAGGCACTGTAGTCCGTTCTCGAGCTTCTAATGGAATCCCTCAAGAACGTCCGTCGATGTACCACCTCCTTCAGGAAAGACAACGACGACGACGAGCTCTGATCCAAGTCCTCACTGATGTGGAAGGGCGCCGGCACGACACCCAACAAAGCATCGGTCGTGCTCTCCATGCTCATTTTGCCGGGCTATACGCAGCCGTACCGCATTCTGCGGCACTGATCACAGAAGTCGCTCAGCTTACTACGAACACTCTTCCGGAGGATGCAGTGCATGACCTCCAAGACGACGTCACCACAGATGAAGTGGTAGACGCTATCAAGGCGGGTTCCGATAACAGATCTCCTGGACCTGACGGTATACCCATCGAATTTTATAAAAGTTTTCACTATTTGTTGGCTTCCACGTGGACGGCAATCGCACAAGAGCTGATGTCACCGATGACAGTGGTCCCGAGCGCCTTTCTAGAAGGAATTATTATCCCCGTACATAAACCGCGCGGGTTATCGAGGGTCCAGGACTATCGACCAATTACTTTGCTCAACAGCGACATGAAAATATTCACACGGCTACTGGCATCGCGACTCAAGAAGGTCGCACGTTACGTCACATCCTGCGACCAGACTTCCCTAGGAGGCGACAACAACATCCGTACGGCCCTTTGCCGTTACAGAGACATGATAGCATTAGCGCATCATCAGCGTCTCCCTGGCGCCTTGGCTTCACTGGACTTTAGCCAGGCTTTCGACCGTGTTGACCACTTCTATTTACGGACAGTTCTTCAGCATATGGGTTTTCCTGGCGGTATTGTCACAGCGGTTATGCGCCTGTTGAGTAGTGCAATCTCTAAAATCATGTACAATGGTCGTCTTACACCGTCCCTGGTCATCGCACGATCTGTACGACAAGGATGCCCTCTTTCCACGATTTTGTATGCTTTCGCCTTGGAACCCCTGCTCCAGGGCATGCGCCAACGTTTGGAAGGCATGGCTGTGCAAGGCCACCGTTTTTGTTGTACAGCCTACGCAGACGACATAGTACTATATCTGCGCAGTGAAGATGAAGTAAGAGCTGCACTGACATGGGTGGCGACTTACGGCGAAGCGTCGGGGAGCTGCCTCAACGTGTCAAAATCCAAGGTCCTGCTCATTGGTGAGGGCTTGCCGGAAAGATGCGCTGCCCCCCTTAGTGTCGCCGCCACCATACGGTGTCTTGGACTTGATTTCACAGCAGACCTGCGCCGCTCAGCGACAATCAATGGTAGACGCTTGCTACAGACAATCAGAGCAAATCTCGCAGATCACCGGCTACGAGCTCTCGACGTTATCCAACGCGCAATACGTGAACATGTATCATGCTTCCCGTATACCACACGTGGCTCAAGTACTACCAGTCCCAAATCTCCTGGCGCGACGACTGTTGATGGCTTTCGGCTCCTTCGTCAGCTCGGGGATGTTATTCAAGGTGCAGTATGAATCCCTTGCACTGCCACGAGATCGTGGCGGGGTGGGACTCATCCACGTGCCGACTCGTGTCAAGGCACTATACGTCAGCTCCCAACTAAAACTTTGGTATCGTTGCCCACAGAGCCTTACTAGCCTCCTGCTTCACAACTTTGCACCGGCCTCCTTGTCCGCCCCAGTACTGGTATCGACCATTCCAACACCCTTTTATTACATCCAACGATTTTTCCTGGAGTTCAGTTATATCTACCGGTCCTTACCACTTACCCGTTTGTACCTCACGAAAACAGTCTCCGAATTGTTACAACAGTGCCGCCCGTCCAACCCCATCGAACGTAAGTATCCACAGTACGTGTGGCGACACATATGGAAGGCGATCCATGCGCGTTTTCTCGAATCAGACGTTCAATGAGCGTGGTACATCACCGTGAATGGCAAGTTAACCGAGATCGTCTGCACCGCATCCATCTCGCCGATTCATCCCTCTGCACCCACTGTGGGGTGGATGACACGGATGTCCACCGGTTCCACTGTGGCACAGCGCTAGACGTCTGGACACTTGCGCGGCGAATTTTGGCGTTTCTTACTCGCCAGACACCGGCTCAGATCGACGCCCACATGCTTTTGTACCCCGATAAGACTTTCTACCCCTCTGCCAAAACTAACTCTGTGAATTGGATCTGTGGCCACACGATCCGCTATCTTTTTACTTCTGGCGACAAGTCTACGCTAGGATATTGGACTTATCTCAACGAACGACACTGCGTCCTGATACGCAACCCACGCTATAAACAATATTTTTCCAATTTCTTACGGAGCACTTTCGATGACCCACCTAGTAGCTGGAACGTCCAAGCCCTGAGAAGCTGAAAACTGTATAAACCGAACCGAACTGAATAGATCTGCTACCCAGAACCCACGCCTACGCCATGAGAAGACACGTTTGGACGAGCTGGCATGCTGTAGGCGGATACACTTCAGGAGCTCCTGTAAGAACTGGACTTTAACTACAAGTCGCACGACGACTTAAAAAGCTTTTCCTTATTTATTCCTCATAATTTGTTCTTAAAGGAAAAAGAAATTTGATTTTGGCTTTGAGAAACTTTTTTTTTTTTGTTCCAAAAGATTGCTTCTTCGCCAACAAGACGAAGGAGACTCATTTTTGTTTACTGGAAGGAGAAACCAGTATAATTGGAGTCTTTGTTTTCTTTTGAAAAAAAAATTCCTTATTTATTCCTCACAATTTGTTCTTAAAGGAAAAAAAAAGGTTCTAGTCTTCCTTTGAGTGAAAATTTTAATTTTTTATTTTCAGTTTATGTGACAAACTCTTACGTTGTCATCACTATTAAAGAAAAAAAAAAAAAAAAAAGATGGATAGAGCGTCTGCCATGTAAGCAGGAGATCCCGGGTTCGAGTCCCGGTCGGGGCACACATTTTCAACATGTCCCCAGTGAAGTATATCAACGCCTGTTTGCAGCTAGGGTGTCTATTTAAGTATCATTTCATTTCTAGCAGAGCTGCATTGTCAACCACGGTATGTGTTCTTTCGGGAACAGATACTACCGTCATATATAGTTCAAAATAATTATTTATCACTTTTAACGGATTGTTCTGCCAGATTCCACATATGTTTTAAAATTTTCAGTTAAACCTTACCCAGAAATTACGGTCTCTGTACTAGACTTCACTTTCACCAATGAGTGTCGTATTCTATGTTTCCAGTTCCAGAGAAAATACATTGGTATGGCCGCGGTTGAATTTATAGGCAATCTGGGTCTGCCTAGGGTGCGAAATGAAGCAAAGAGGACGACTCTTGCAGCAAAGAAACCTCCAAGCTGTAGGAGCATCATATCGTTCTCAGCTTGTATGACAGCGTCCTTCAATAGTGTTGGCTGTGGATCCGTGGTAACATGCCATTTTCTCGGCAGAAATTTTTGTGATTGAGGGATCTGTAGAACGCGTTGGCCACGGCAATACTCGATATCCTTTGTATCGAGGAAGGTAAGCACAGCACGGGCAACATGTGGTCTTACGTTGTTGAAAGATAACGTCACTGATACCTCGAAGATAAGAACACAGCCACCAGCGTTAACACGTCAGACGTGTGGCGTGTAGAGGAAGATGTCGTTCCTTGCAACACATTTCAGACTTTAGTATCTAGCAAGCCGTGTAATATACCGTCCAGTCAACAACCTGCAAAAAACCTGAATAACAACCTTTCGCTGAACGGACCACTGCGAGACCAGCAGGAAGAGGGGCAATGACTTTCTGGACGGTACGGACAGCGTTGTGGAGACATGCTGACTCTAGTTCCGTAGCCAGGTGCGCAAGGTTTCTCGGTCGAGAATACGCCACACGTACAGCCTGATCGAGGTAATACCACAAATTTTTTAGTAGATTTAAATCCGCTGATTTTGGTGGCCACAGGAGCACAGTAAACTCATTCTGGTGCTCTTCGAATCATGCACATATATTGTTAGCTGTATGACGCGTTGCATTGTCCTGTTGGTAGAAGCCATCGTGCTGGGGAAAAACTGCATGAACTCACCCAGAGAATGCCACGAAAACATTCTCCTGACCATAATATGCTGTTTGTTTTCGGATGTTTCACGTCATACTCGGCAATGGCTGGCTGTCCGATGAAGCATAACACACGATTCACCAGAAAAGGCCACCAGTTGCCAGTGAATGGACGTCAAGTCGCGGGATTGGGATGCAAATTTCAGCCTTCGCCACCAATGAACTGCAGTCAGAGTGGGCTCATGAGCCGGGCGCCTACTGTGGAGACCCAAGCGCAGCAACGTACCGTGAACGGCCATTGAGGAAACACTGTTGTTCACCCACGTGTTGCGGCACAGTTGCCTCGGCGACGATTTTGCACAGCGCCATTTCGTCATGCACGGTATAGCTCAACCGCGGAGGCACGCGAACAGTTCACAAACTTATCCTTCAGGAAATGCTTTTACCCTTGGCCCATAGTCCAATAAACATGTTTTTTTGGACGTCAGATATATCGCTCGGTTTCCGCATTGGAAGAAGGACTGCACTGTTTTCCACGGCCCCCCGACACGCTTTATATATCCTCCGGTGCTAGTGCTGCCACCTGGCGTCTGTGTAGGATATTGCTTGTTTACGTCGAACATAGCCAGTGGTCATATTAATGCCACTGTTTTAAACTTTTATGGAAGTTTACTTGCCACAAGCGTCTGTAATTGAAAAATTAATAATATCTTCTAAACAGCTCTAGTACTGTATGTCGTGCAATTGTTAAAGGTGTAGAACTCGAAATATTTACAAATGCCGCAAAAAACAAAATCTCGTATCTCACAACGATGAAAACATCAGGAAATGCCAGAAACTTCTTATGGCGGTCACTAATGTGTGTTCCTTCAAGTGGTTCTTAAATCCGTCAGTAGATTGAAACAACGACCAGGGAACAGTGTGTGTTTCTTGTTACAATATACAGCTCTCCCTCCTACTATACAAGCTACCAGCTACGCAAAGCAAAGGTGATCATGTTTTGCATGTAATGGCACCTTCTAACATCACCCCTAGAACTGGGCCAGTACGACGACGATTAAGGAAGTCGGCCAATGTCCGTTCTCTCGATGATGACGGCCAGTTATGAAACTGTAGTGTAGCAACTCCACGTATCGTGCACTCAACAAACCGCTGAAGTCCCCTGCCTGTGCTAAGTCCTCTATGGCTGTCCATAATTGCGAAACTGTTGCCGGTGCAGGATTCTGCGCACGAAGTGACCTCTCTATTATGACCCATATATGTCCGATGAGATTAATTTGGTCTCTGTGTGGCCAAATCATTTGCTTGAATTGTCCAGAATGTTCTTACAACCAATCGCTAACAATTGTGACCCGATGACATGGAGCATTGACCTCCATAAAAACTCCATCATTGTTTGGTGTCCAAGTAGCTGATCATAATCGTCTACGTTCCAACAGACATGTTCACGAGCCCAAGAGAGGCGCTGCAGGCGAGGTCGTGCTGTTGGCGAAGGCACTCGCGTCGGTCGTCTGCTGTCATAACGCATTAACGCAGAATTTCGCTGCGCTGTCCTAACGGATGCGTTCGTCGTACGTCCCACATTGATTTCTTCCATCATACCACGCAGTGTTGCGTTCCTGTGTGTTTGTTGTGTCGTGGAAGGAACGTTATGTTAATAATAGCAGCATTTTAAATCTAAGCCCGCATCTCGTGGTCGTGCGGTAGCGTTCTCGCTTCCCACGCCCGGGTTCCCGGGTTCGATTCCCGGCGGGGTCAGGGATTTTCTCTGCCTCGTGATGGCTGGGTGTTGTGTGATGTCCTTAGGTTAGTTGGGTTCAAGTAGTTCTGAGTTCTAGGGGACTGATGACCATAGATGTTAAGTCCCATAGTGCTCAGAGCCATTTGAACCATTTTTTTTAATCTAATTTGGTTAAAGAGCTTGATTAAAAAAAAACTCATTTGCTTACCAGATTAAAGATATCTATTCAAACTATTTGAAATTATCGGCAGTATAGAACCTTGGAACTGGGTGGCTCAGCGGTTAAAACGATCGTGCACCAATCGTGCGCTATCGTGGAACATTTTAATATTTTTCTCAAAGAACCTGGTTTCATACGAAACGAAATCCGGTTATACGAGTATTTCGGTTAGCATTAGAGTTTCATTAACTTACGCTGACAGATTCCACAAAATTTGCAATGGGAACATTTCTGAAAAGTCGTTGTAATGTAACTGTATTACGCTTCGGTAGCTGTTTCTCTTTCTTACAAGAAGCGTAACCGGTCTTAGCAAAATTAATCAACATTCAAATGCAATTTCTGAGTAAGAAACAAGCTGTGTAGTCTTTCCTTGTATACAAACGGTAGACTGTGTTACTCTTACCTAGGTTGTGCGGTGTCACTGAAATACTACTTATATTTGCTTCCATATCCGAGCAAATAATGAAGTTATGCCAGTTTGTTGCGTACCGCCTTGATCGAGCTGCAGTCTTAATTTCTAGCAGTGTATTTTATTTCAGTTCAAAATCAAATGGCTCTGAGCACTATGGGACTCAACTGCTGTGGTTATCACTCCCCTAGAACTTAGAACTACTTAAACCTAACTAACCTAAAGACATCACACACATCCATGCCCGAGGCAGGATTCGAACCTGCGACCGTAGCAGTCGCACGATTCCAGACTGCGCGCCTAGAACCGCGAGACCACCGCGGCCGGCTTTATTTCAGTCTTGTGTCTCTTTCTCGGTACCTCAATTATCAGAAACGTTACTGTATAACACGAAGTATAGTCAAAACTCGAAATTATTATGAAAATTTGCATTATCTAGTCGCATTACGTTCATAAAGTGTTTCATCTACGGTGGAGAATATGTTTTGCCGTCAGTTTTATAAAGAAAATTGATATTGTTTCTTCAATCAGCTTCTGAATTAGCTGCCTGTCAGAAAGTAATGCTTCTGTTATACTGCGCAAGTTTGGTTTTCCGGTGCCTTCGTAGCAGTTGTCATACGAAAAAATGGTTCTGAGCACTATGGGACTTAACTTCTGAGGTCATCAGTCCCCTAGAACTCAGAACTACTTAAACCTAACTAACCTAAGGACATCACACACATCCATGCCCGAGGCAGGATTCGAACCTGCAACCGTAGCGGTCGCGCGGTTCCAGACTGTAGCGCCTAGAACCGCTCGGCCATCCCGAACCGGCCAGTTGTCATACGGTTGTCAAGAAATCTCGAAGTGCGAGTTGTCACCACAATGAGCTTAAGTATAAGCAGATAATAATTTAATGGCAAGTCACATTCAGGAAAGTGTCCTTTGTGCTTCTGTTGCCAAGTTCTGCTCTGCACTTTTATTAGCAGTCCTGTTTGGTGACATGAACACATGTCAATGGTCGTGTTCAGGTATGCTGCCATACAGGTGAACGGCTGCTCGAAACTTTCAATGTGCCGCAGATGCAGTATTGTGATATGGAGGACACTCACCTGGGCTACACGAGGAGCTGTTGTAATCGAAGACATCGGGACAGTTGCGGACTACCTTAACATTACTTACTATAATCTGCACCCCTTCATGCTTTACATCTTCCACAATAGCGAAGGCATCTTACAGCAAAATAACAGTTCCTTTCACAAGCCCAGACTCTTGGTACAGCAGGTTCAGGACCGTGATAGTAAACTTACATTGATGTCTTGGAAACAAAGTTCACCTTACATGAACCCAGTGGTAGAATGTACGCGCAATATCGTGGCTAGTAGATGTGGAATTGGCAGTCAGGGACAGCATAAGTAGGGGGGGTTACAGGCAGCCGCTGCAGGGGAAATGCCGAGTGCTGGAGAGGAAGTGCCGTCCTAAATTCCAGCCTAGACCCACATTTTTGTAAATATTAAGTTGAGCTCCTCTGTGCCCACGCTTCATTGTGACCATTTAAAAACATACACCGTCCCCTCTCCTTTGGTTAGTATCTAAAAGTATTCCGCTGAAAATGCAATAAAAGCAGCGATTTCTTTTCGCCCGGCTTATTATCCGTTTGTAAGTTTCAGAGAAGCGTCATGAGTGACAAATTTAGGGTAAAAACAACATTTCTCTTTTTGTGATGTATAATTTGATTCTTTTGCCAAAACACAGTGTTTAGAGAATGTCATCTCACTAACATGTTGTGAAGAGAAAATCGCAAACGAGTTCTGAAACAGTGGTTCATCAATTTCCTTAAGTTGGAACTATGGAAAAGCAAAGTCAATAGCTTGTGATAAAGCACATCCTCAGCAGAAAAACAAACGTATAATATCTTCAGTTATGTTTTTCGAAAAACCATAGCATTTCTCGGTTCACTATTGTCGATGTACATTACAAATTATATTCTTTCACCGAAAAAGTCGTGTTCGGTGGAATAGCACAGTAGATAATGAAGTTTTGCATAATAACTGTATGGCAAAATATTCCTCTCTTTTTGCACTGTCGCCGGCCTTTGTGGCCGAGCGGTTCTAGGCGCTTCAGTTCGGAACCGCCCAACTGCTGCGGTCGCAGGTTCGAATCCTGCCTCCGGCATGGATGTGTGTGAGTTCCTTAGGTTAGTTAGGTTTAAGTAGTTCTACATTCTAGGGGACTGATGACGTCAGATGTTAAGTCCCATAGTGCTCAGAGGCATTTAAACTTTTTTTTGCACTGTCATTTGACGAAACCCCTTTCGGTATCTCAAACCGTGTATGAAATATGAGGAATGTTGTGGTTATTTCATTCTGGCTTTATCGGCGCTGCGTGCGATCGCAAATAAGTGTGCATCACCAGATAAATTTGCTGGAGACTGCTGACAGGGACCTCCATCCAAGTTTCAAGAAACATTCAATATGTTATCTAAATTTCATGTGCAAACAACATATTATGTAGTATGCACCAAAAGCCAAATCATAACGACCATGTTGTTCATTGCAACTTTTTCGAAGTTCGAGCAGTGTCTTACTTCAGTGCAAGTATCACTGTAACTATAACCATCAGCGAAATGGTGGACACATCATGGCGCTAACATACAGAGCTGTAAGTAACGTAAAATATTTTTTTTACTGAATCGTTTCTGTCAAACTGTTTGAGAAAGACTGCAGTAAAGTACGCCCCGATTCTGTCATTGCAGCGACTGCCGACAGGCCCATAAGATGGCAAACAATGTCGGCGTCCCCTTCTGAATAAACGAAGGAACTCGCCCAGTGTTTTGGGCGACAGCTGGTCACTGCTCATTGGTCACCGTATCCTGTACGGGTAACACACACCTGCAAAGCTATCGGGCACCATTTCCGCGCCCATAAACCATCAGCCTGTAATTTATGGGAACTGCATGACCTGTGCGTAGATCTGGTGCTACATACCACCAGAAACATGCGAAAGACATGTGTACGCTATTCCACAAAGAATCGCTGCTGTACTGCATTCCAATGTGGGCCACCACGCCACCAAGCAGGTGGTCCTAATCTTTAGGCTCACTTATGACGTGCAAGACTTTAGAGGCTACTGCGTTTCAGACATAAGATATGTTTATTCCAGATTTGTTCCACCTGTTGCTTTTAAATTAAACAGAAATCCTTCTCTGGCGTTTCCCTCTTAGGGTATTTTAGCTGTGTGCAGCAAACAAGAATGCTCGTGCAACAATGACTAAGATGCTAGATTTATAGGTAAATGGGCTTCGGATATGCGAAGTACTTCAACATATCAAGGAGCGTGCCATAGTGACTCCGTTGTCACAAAGTCCGTTACCTTAAGAATGTGACTCAACGCTTCAGTGTTTCAGTGTCGATCCAATTAATGCCTGCGGCAGGGAAATTACTTACTTGATTCCTAAGCCCCTTAGCCACCACAATGTACGTGTTCCGCTACACACGTTCGGACCGTCCGCACATGTTAAAGGCTAATGTACAGGGTGTTCACATAAGAATTGCAAATGCAATAAAAAGGCTATTGGGTATAGATACTGGGGTTTTCGGCATCAGGTAAAGTAATTCAAAGTTTTTGTACAATTTTCCAAAGATTTCCCTTGTCTTTTTTGGAAATGTGTGGTAAGTTCCTGTGGGAGCAAACTGCTGAGGTCATCGGTCCCTAGGTTTACGCAATACTGAATCTAACTTAAACTAACTTACGCTAAGGACAAACCACACACTCATGCCCGAGGGAGGACCCGAACCTCCGGCGGAGAGAGCCGCGCGAACCGTGTCTAGGCGCCCAAGACCACGCGGCTACCCCACGCGCTCCTTTGTCTTGTTTCAGGTGCTAAACAGTTATGAGAAATGACTACAACATCAAAGGATACCCAGTTAAGACATCGTTCACGCAGGACGATGGTACACACATACCGTAGTTTGACCACCGCACAGGCTCCAGCATGGCGGACATAGAAATAGGCATCATTGGCCCACAGAAGCAACTGAAAGATTTGAAAACAAGTAAGTGACCACGTCTGGTTGGAATCTCAATTTGGTATTACAAAGTGTGCTCTACGGCATTGGCCACTAACTTAACTTGCATTTACCGAGAATCTCTCGCCCAGTGCAAAGGCAACTCTCGAAACGCCCTTTTCCGTTGACCTGACACTGGCGAGCAAAATGCCCCTTCCGACCACAGCGATAATACCATCTTGGGAGAAACTCATCTTACTAGCGGAAACCGCATGCGACGTGTGTTTGGTGTAAGACTAAGTTGACGCCTTCTCACAGTCTCTCTTTCATGGTCTATTTTAACCCCCTCCACAAGAGTGATTAAGTTATCCAAGACATCATAGGTAGTCGGCATCTCTGTAGACAAGACCCTAGAACGTTCCTCTGGTTTAATCCCTTGCAAAATGATGGCAACACTCTCTTGCTCGAACAATTCTAGATCAGAGGTCACTGCTACCGGTCGTACTACATGCATATAGCCAACTATGTTCTCGTAATTATGTCGGACACGAAAAGAAATATTGTTTAACTAGGTAGTTCTTAAACCTGGCAGATAGTCGCTCCCTTAGGATGCAGACGAGCAATTCTCTTAAGCAGCCCTTCCTCAGTAAGGCCTCACCGACCATTTTGGGCAGGGTCCCTGACCAAAAAGGATACAGTAACTGGAAAACAATCTCCCGTTACATTTTAAAAACGTTTACTAGTTCTTCTGAGGTAACAGTAAACCACAAAAATTTAACCAACTCCCGTTGAGTATCGATAGCGAGGCATTCTATCCTGCACAAGGCATTCAAAAATGGTTCAAATGGGACTTAACATCTGAGGTCATCAGTCCCCTAGAACTTAGAACAACTTAAACCTAACTAACCTAAGAACATCACACGCAGCCATGCCCGAGGTAGGATTCGAACCTGCGACCGTAGCAGACGCGCCGTTCCGTCCTGCAGCGCCTAGAACCGCGTAGCCACCGCGGTCGGCACAAGGCATTCAAGAAGGGATTAGGTAATTTAGAAATTTAGCAAAACTGGACTGCGGATTTTCTATATCGCTACTTTTGGGCCCCGGAGAAATGGTTCCTTTTTTGGTAACCACTAAATGTAGGGGTTTACTAAGCCGCTGATCACTCCCCCACTCGCCCGCAGCTCGTGGTGTAGTTTCTAGCATTGCTGCCTCTGTATCACGGAGTCCTGGGTTCGATTCCCGGCCGTGTCGGAGATTTTCTCTGCTTGGGGACTGGGTGTTTGTGTTGTCCTCATCATTTTATCATCATTCGTGAAAATGGCTAGATTGGACTGTCCAAAGACTGGGACTTTGTACGAACTCTAATGACCGCGCAGTTGAGCACTCCACAAACCAAACATCATCATCAATTCCCCCACTTAAGGCAATCAAACTGATTTGAAAATTTGCTACTGTTTTGTGGAGATGATCAGACTCAGGTCTGAACTGGAAATTTGTGACTACCAAAACCAGGTCTTGAATTCTCGGCGGCCGATGTGTAATTTGGGCCTGCATGTAGTACAGCTGAGCGCGCGGTGGGGCACTAAACCGAAGAAACCTTAGTATCTGCTCTATCTGTGACAGGAAAGCGACGGAGGCTCAATGACCACGCTCACCTGACCGATACCACCGGCACCGGAGTCCCCCATAGTTGCACTAAGCAGCGCCGATACTTCTGTGACGTCAACATCCTCTGCCAATCCTCGGATTTTATTCTCATTTCTCAACTGGTCCTTACGAAGGCAGGCCCCTCTGACCACGACTCGAGGCTCTATAACAGACGATTGCACCCAAAACCAAAAGCCCAAAACAACAGATTGTGCCTAGAAGAAGGAATACAAATATTAAAGTATCAGGTAATAAACGTCTTTTGAATGTGTTTGACTAAAATACTACAAATATCTCACGTTTAGCTAAAAGGAGTTCGTTAGTAGGAAAGAAAATCAAAGCTGCTTGATATGAAACCTTCACGCATCAGACAATGTGGTCCGGACGAACGGCCTCGAAATTAGTTAGGGCAGGTCGAATACACTGCTCAATACACTCCCCCTTTTGTAGCAACTAGTGGGTACGCACCCCAAGGCACAAACATACACTGACAGGCTGATGAACAGAGAAGTAACTTTTAAGCAAAAAGGGGAAAAAACTTAAGTCATCAGATTACACGCTGTCAGCATCGATGAAGCAATTGTGATAGGTTGCTAAAAATAGGTAACCGGCCGAGATAACTACCCTCATTTTCACCTACTTGTAAAGAAATTCGGCGACCAGCCGAGACTCAGCTTCAAATTGCGCCACGAGATGGAAACGGTAAATAGTTAAAGGTCACGTGGTACGGAAAACGTAGGTGGAAGATAGACGTAAACGGTTGATTGATGAAACACATCTACGTTAAAAACAAGCTTGCAAATATAACCTACCAAAATACATGTAACAAGAATTGGCCCCGTAAGACGCATAAGCTTGTGAGCTCCAAACAACTAAAGAAATCGACTTGGCGATTTAGTGCTCAAAGTACCAGGAAAAAAATTAAAACATACAATCAAATCACAACTCTATGATACGGGGGTTGTCCAGAAAGAAAGTTCCGATCGGTCGCGAAATGGAAACCACAGTGAAAACCAGGAACGTTTTGTTTGCACCAGTTAGGTACACCTTCCACCAACTTCTCTACATAGTCGCCGCTCCAACTTCGAGGTCTGTCGTAGTGTTGTATCAACTTTCCAATATCCTCGTCATAGGAAGCAGCCGCCCGTGCTTTCGGCCAGTTATCTGCACTGGTATGCAGCCCGTTGTCTGTGGAAAAATTTTGTTTTCATAGCCAGCGGTTTTTGTGAGCAGAGATGAGACTCAGGGGGAGCCAATTACGGGCTGTATTGTGGGTGGTCAAACACTTCTCATCGGAATCACTGTAGGAGCGTCTTCATTTCCCCTGCAGTGTGCGGCCGAAAATTGGCATGAAGAAGGAACTGATCGACAGTTGTGTTATGTGGGCTGCATGACACAGTCGAACTCTCGAACCAGGCCCTCATACTTGGCGGGAGATGCTATTCCCTACGCGTCTTTACGTGCTCACTGTTCACTCAAAACTGAAAACGATGCGACACGATCGACGGGCATACTAGAGACACTGCCCAACACATCTGTGCAAAGCTTTACCAAATTTTCCCAGTGGTTTCCATTTTGCGACCGATCGGAACTTACTTTCTGGACAACCCTCGTATTACTAAGTTGACGCTACTATGCTTCCACACGAGCGACACGCTCCTGAAATAACCCGACCAGACGCAGGCACAGGGATTAATAAAACAGGAGGCTGGACTGGGCCGATGTAGAAGCAGAAAGACACAAATACGGGCTGGAACCAAGCCAGTCACAATTTTCACGATCAGAGCGGGGAGAAAGGTCTTTACGAACGTCGCATCGCCTCGGCACCGAAGCAACGAACTAAAAGTAGTTCACTCAGCATCCAAAACCGCTGTACGGTGACAAACAGTGGCAAAAGTTTGGGGCCGCTAGGAAATGCATAAGTGACGACGACCCGCCGTCCGCCTGCAGATCTGGTCTGCAAAGGGATAATGTGTCTACTGCCACTTCCGGTGCACGTCCCTCGTGTCCGGAAGATGTTCAGCCAGACCAAATTGGAACTCAGACGGGCAGTAGAAGAAACAGCTTGCTCGATGCCCCCGCATAGCTGCGCTGTCCGTGCTGTTCACTCTAGGACTCTCCTGGTAAGCGGGCTCAGCGTCAGTCGCGGTAAACGTGCCACACCCCTTCACACCAAAGATGGTGTTCCGGGACACGTGGCGCGAGCTATAGATCGCTTAACGGTTCAAAATACTTTTACGGGCTTGGCTGGAAATCCTGCGCTCATTGCTGTTGTCACGCGGTATCGCAACTTATCCAAAGTTTTTGTTAGAGGAGGCACAGTGACGAAGTCTCTTTTTTCCTCAAAAATACTGTAGGATAAGCCGACCTTGGAGGCTAATGGTGTAAGGCGAAATCCACGCTCCAACATTGAGGTAGCTCATTTTTATGAAATACTCGCACGACGTGCCAATGCAAATATTGAAAAGGCGAGCGCAAAACGCATTTCGTTGCCGTGGTAATGCCATATCCTAAAATGTAGACTTTCACGGCCGGAAATATCATGTCCATTATAATTATCCGGGATGTTATGCCGTGGTCGGTTGATGAATTCTGTGTCGATTCCCAACGTTTCGTCTCCGACAGCGGGAGACATCTTCAAGGGGGCCCGTAGCTCGATGGAAGGTCCAACACACTCACTGGCTCGCTACTGTAGCGAGCCAGTGAGTGTGTTGGACCTTCCATCGAGCTACGGGCCCCCTTGAAGATGTCTCCCGCAGTCGGAGACGAAACGTTGGGAATCGACACAGAATTCATCAAACGACCACGGCATAGCAGCCCGGATAATTATAATGGACGTGAATGCCATATCCACTCGGCACAAAGCCGTCTCCACTCGGCGCACGCTGAACAAGGAACCAGCGAGCGGGCAGCACCAGGGAGATCCCTATATCTGCGTATTACGTCTATATCTACATTTATGCTCCGCAAGGCACGTTACGGTGTGTGGCGCAGTGTACTTTGTGTATCAGCGTCATTTCCCTGTTTTTATTACCCAGTTGCGTATGGATTGAGGGAAGAACGATTGCCGCTAAGCTTCCTTGTGGGCTCGAGTCTCTGTAATTTTATCTCGATGGCCTTTTCGCAAGGTGAATGTAGCAGGAAGCCATGTATTGTGTACTGTGTATTGAACCGGGGACCTAGGAACGATGGAGAGGCTTCTTCCTGCTGTAGCACTGCAGTCCACCCACCACACCGCCACCCCACACCAAACCCAAGGTTATCGTGCGGCTCGTCCGCCTGTGGATCGTCTCCCCTCCTCCCCCTCCCCCCCCCTCTGGGAACATCTCATACCAGATGAGTGTAACCCCAAATCTTTGCGTGGTAGAGTAATTATGGTGTACGCGTAGGTGGAGACAGTGTGCAGCAATCGCCGACATTAACTGAGGCGGAATAAGGAGAACCAGCCCGTATTTGCCGAGGCAGATGGAAAACCGCCTTAAAAATCATCCACAGGCTGGCCGGCACACCGGACCTCGACACTAATCCGCCGGGCGGATTCGTGCCGGGGACACTTTTGCAGTGTCTGCCACTGGAATTGGCTGAGCATCTCCGTGAACCTTCCGCTTACTAAACGAACCTGTAATGAAACGTGCTACTCTTCTTTGGATCTGCTGTATTTCCTCTACGAATCCTGTCTGGTGTGGATATCTTACTGACGAACACTATTCAAGTACTGATCGAAGGGCCGGCCGAAGTGGCCGCGCGGTTCTGGCGCTGCAGTCTGGAGCCGCGAGACCGCTACGGTCGCAGGTTCGAATCCTGCCTCGGGCATGGATGTGTGTGATGTCCTTAGGTTAGTTAGGTTTAACTAGTTCTAAGTTCTAGGGGACTAATGACCTCAGCAGTTGAGTCCCATAGTGATCAGAGCCATTTTTGAACTGATCGAAGGAGTGTTTTGTAAGCTACTTCATTTGTTGATGAACTACATTTGCATCTCCCTTACCCGCGATTAATTTAATGTTGTCGTTCCAATTCAAATCGCTCCGTACGCATACTCATAGATGTTTTAGGGAAGTAACTGTTTCCAGTGATGGTTCTGCAATCGCGTAATAATGCAATAATGAAACTTTCTCTCTATGCATTCGCAGTAAGTTACATTTGTTTCTGCTGTGTGTCAGTATTGCCACTCCCTGCACCAAGCGTCGGCCCTCTGCAGATCGTCCCACATTTCGCTACAATTTTCTAGCGTTGCGACTTCTATGTAGGAAACCTCATCATCATCATAATCATCATGTAACTACCTACTGTCATTTATATAAGAGGGTTGGAACTTTAATAGTGGCAATTATTTATTTACAGCTCGTACAAAATAGATACGTGTTTCAAAGTTTTACTAACGTTCAAAGTAGTCACCAGCAATGTGTATAACACGTTGCAAGAGCTGTGTAAGTCGTAGGACACTCTTAGCATTGCCAGTTGTGTTGACAGTTCAAGCGGCGCAGTCTATTGCTTGACGAATTTGTAGCAGTTCTGAAGCGAATGCCGTGACGTATTTCCTTCAGTTTAGAAATCGAGATGAACTCACAAGAGCTTAAGCCAAGGGAGTGCAGTAGGTGGTATGGCGCTTAGCAGCCCCATCAGTCAAACAAATCAGTAACAGCTTGCACTGTACGTGCTTGAGCATCGTCCTGCAACATGATGGTCAGGTCCTGCAGAAAGTGTCATCACTTATGTCTGTATGCTGTTTATTTTTGAAACACAATCGACGACCAGCTTGAAGACAGAAGTGATGATAGTTGCTGTAGGACCTGACCATCATTTTGCAGGACGATGCTCAAGCACGTACAGTGCAATCTGTTATGGATTTGTTTGACTAATGGGGCTGCTAAGTGCTTTACCACCGACTGCACTCCCTTGGCTTAAGCTCTTGTGAGTTCATCTCGATTTCTAAACTGAAGGAAATACGTCACGGCATTCGCTTCAGAACTGCTACAAATTTGTCGGGCAATAGACCGCACCGCTTGAACTGTCAACGCAAGTGGCACTGCTAAGAGTATCATACGACTTCCACATCGCTGGTAACGGGTTATACACAGTGGTGGTGACTACTTTGAAGGTCAGTAAAACTTTGAAACACGTATCTATTTTGTACGAGCTGTAAATAAATAATTGCCACTATTAAAGTTCCAAACCTCGTACATTGTGATAAAAAATGGTCCTATGACACTGCCTTGGTTTACACCCTAAGTTTCTTTTTCGCCTGAAGACTTCGCTCCTTTCAGAATGACATCATCACACTGTTTTTGCTAGAACTCACACAGTTGGTCTGATATTCCGTACACCCGTATTTTATTCATTAGCCAGCAGTGCTGAACTGCATCGAGCGCCTTTTGAAAGTCTAGGGCGCCTGCACCTACTGTTTTCAGGGCCTCGTGGACGAACAGAGCGAGCCGCGTTTCACACGACCGTTGTTTTCGAAAACCATGTTGATTACCACAGAGGATATTTTCGCTCTTCAGAAATGTTGTAATGAGCATGACAACCACATGAACCTCGCAGATCACAACTGACGTCAACGTAAACTTTAAGATTCGATACTTAAACAAAAACTCCTTCAACAGGCCTTTGAGAGCCCATCGGTACCGACCGACCACCGTTTCATCGTCCGCCAGTGGCGTGATTGGTTGCGCCGCGCACAGACGTCGAGTCATCACACCGCTTGCCCGGCCGTACCATGGAGCTGCTACTGCTCGGTCAGGCAGCTCCTCAGTTCGCCTCACGAGGCTCAGCGCTCCGCGTTTCAGCCCCAGCCCACCAAGGAAAATTCCTTCCTGCACCGGAAATCGAACGCGTGTCCTCCGCATGCAGTCACATGCTTTGACCTCTATTTTGCTTCAATGCGCAAGTTAAAATTACCCGAAGTTTCTAACTTCGTTCGTTTAGAACAGGAGTAGTCAGCTTTTTCTATATACCGCACATTTTTATATCTTTGTTAGTAGTAAAATTTTGTAAACTCCCACTGGTTTCTCGGTAATGGTGATTTATAAAATGGGAAATTACAAAATCTATAAAGCGGAGTTACAAAAACTTAAAGCATACAATAATAGTTATGTCAACAATTTTGAAAGGCAGAAACACGAAGGTAGTGGGAAAATGGAGCGGACTGGCTTGTACTCTGAAACTCAAACACTTCTTATTACAAACGTTCACTAATTTTCAGTAGTTCACCAATCTTTTTCATACGTTGGCTGCACAGTCAACACCGTGCCCTACCATTTCATTTATTTTGCAAAAGGCAAGTCTTGGTCTCTTCATTTATTTAAGATACAAGAATCATTAGTTAGTCAGTTTAATCTTACAGTGAAATCCTTTTGTTTTGCCTTCTAACATTCACTTACAAGAGCTTATGCAAAGACAGTATCCCCAAAAGATATAAACAACAATATTAAAGCAACCTCCATTTAACAAAGTTGAAAATAAACTAACAATTCCAGAGGACGCTTGCCATTCAATTTCCACACTTTAAATAAGTCTCCAGAATCATTTACAAGAGCACTTGATAACAAATAATTGCCGGCCGTTGTGGCCGAGCGGTTCTAGGCGCTTCAGTCTGGAACCGCGCGGCCGCTACGGTCGGAGGTTCGAATCCTGCTTCGGGCATGGATGTGTATGATGTCCTTAGGTTAGTTAGGTTTAAGTAGTTCTAAGTTCTAGGGGACTGATGACCTCAGATATTAAGTCCCATAGTGCTCAGAGCCATTTAAACCATTTAACAAATAATTTAACTAAAGCTCACGCAGAAAACCATCAGCTTAAGTTCTCACGCGATGTTTAGAGTTCGTAAACCAAAGGAAATGCTATTTATAAAGTTCAGTTTTCAATTTAACATGAATATTTTATACAATCCATTATGGAGTCGAGGTAGCAGTTGTCGTCATACTAGCGTTTTTTGTCGAAAATAGCATTACGGAAATTCCGAAACACATAACAGCCAATTTCCAAATTAAACTAAAAAATGATCTTAAACTCACACACTTCCTGCTGACAGAAGCCGAAAAAAGAAGATGTGTTATCATGAATTCAACGGCCCCCAAATTAAGATCACGGGTGAAGATACATAAAGATCTGCATCCGGTTCGTCCGATTGTTAACGGTCGAAATAGCCCAGCATATAAAATAACGAAATTCTTGAACCAAATTCTGAAAAAGACTTACGTGTATAAAAATAACTATTCGGTGGGTGGTCGTATGACCATGATAGGTGAAATTAAAGATATAGCGTCACTGACACTTCCCGTTTGGTTTCGTTGGATGTTAAGAACTTATACTCCAGTGTTCCGGTTAACGAAACTATAGAAATCATTAAGAGAAATTTCCTTAAATACGGTAAAATTTCAACGCAAGAGACAATTGAATTTATTGAACTCCTACTGCTCATTACAAGTTTTAATTATTTTACGTTTAATAAAAAATTTTATATTCAGAACGATGGGTTAGCCATGGGGTCCAGTATTTCATTAACTATGGCGGACATTTTTATCAACGATCTTGAAGATAAAGTTCTAAATTCTGACGATAACATTATGGATAAAATTGTTATTACAAACGTTATGTTGACGACACTCTGTTACTTGTCGATGGTTCCCGTGAGGACATTGAGGAAATAGTAAAAAAGTTCAACGACGCACATAATAAAATAGAATTTACCGTGGAGTATGAAACTGACAATTGTTTACAGTTCCTGGACCTGAATATAAAAAAGCAGGGCAACAAACATGCGTTCTCCGTTTATAGAAAACAAACTACGACTGATGCTGTGATCCCGAATGATTCATGCCATTCGCAGGCTTATAAAGAAGCTGTTTTCCGTAGTCTCGTGCATAGGGCAGTCAATATACCTATGAGTGAAAAAGATAGGGAGACTGAAATTAATACCGTTAAGAGAATAGCGATGAATAACGGTTACAAAATAGATATGGTTAAAAAACTGTTACGGAAAAGTAATAAGCGCAAAAAGAAAAAAACCTGATGGAGAGAAAGTGAAAATTATCACGATGCCATACTACGGAACAGTCTCACAAAAGATAGCAAATATTTTTAAGCCATACGATGTTAAAATAGCTTTTCAGACTAATAACCTAGTGAGGTATAGCCTTAAGCACGATATTGGCGAGAAGAGAAATAAGTTTGAAAGATCGGGAGTTTATAAGATTCAGTGCAGAACTTGTGATGCAAAATATATAGGGCAGACAGGAAGATAATTCGCGATCCGGTATAAAGAACATAAAGATGCATTCAGGTTAGGAAATTATGACAAATCAGCTGTTACGAACCATATATATGAAACAGGCCATCCCCTTAATAGCATAGAAGATAACCTAGAAATATTGCATGTAGAAAAGAAAGGGAGGAAACTTGATTTATTAGAGGAATTCGAGATAGCTACCCATGAAAAGAAACAAAGCAATATTTTAAATGCGAAAATTTTTAGGTTAGGCTTTACCGTGACTGTTACTGACATTAAATGAAGCAACAAGTTCGCTGTTACCAGTCACGGTGACTGGTAACAGTGAACTTGTTGTTTCATTTAATCAAAGCAATATTCTAAATACACAAGATAATTTTAAAGAAATGAGATTTTTTAGCGGGTTTTTAGAATTATTTTAGGGTAGGTATGCAACTTTAAACTTGTAGCATGTCACTGACGGAGTTGCGAGAGGCTAACGATGGCAGACCAATACAATAAGGAAATAAGGCGCCCAATAGCATAGCGTTACCGTCAAGCACACGGCTGTAACCACGCCACAACACCTAGGCACGTCAGTCCACAACAGCTCCCGAGCCGGCACAGTGCGACAGCATACTTGGTAGCTATGGGACGGCCATCGACTTGTGGCAACAACTTCAATGCAAGACGAGGACCCACAGTCCAATATACTTTTAATTCCGTTTTACTCTACGGACTTCCCAACTATTTGTGATGGTATTTTGTCTTTTTAGTCCGTTTAATTTCATAACATAGACTTTACAACCTGATGATGAGAGCATTGTCTCTTGAAACGCGTTGTTAAAATATATGTATAAGAATCGCGGTTGATTGCTAACAGTGATAACCATTACCATGAACAGTTACCAACATATTACCCTCCGATCTTTCCACTGTTTCGTGTAATTACTACACTGTGCCCTTACACTCAGTCTTCAAATAATAAAAATTCCACTCTACTGTATAACCACACAAAGTAAGATGTTTCAATAACAGAAAATAGAACCTTTCATCAAAGTACCATGTACAGACTAACCTTATTTAAAATTACTTAAAGTCTGCTCAATCCTTGGACTAGTCACTCCTTCGTATCACTAGTGCCACACTACTCAGGCATCAGTAGCAGAACAACAGGTCCTTCTCGACCAATACAGCAGGTTGCAGTTCGTGCCTTATGTCCATCAACCCAAGTCAACTTATTCGTTACCAGTGCTGTCCGTATTTCTCCCCCTCTTACAAGATCAAATCATAATACAATTCCACGTGTCTCTAGAACAAGATCACTTAATCGGGTGAAACCACTCCCCTAATTCTCGATGACCAGAAGTTTAAAAAGTTTCAAAAGTGACATACCATCATTCTACACAAGACGGCTGCCATGGCGTGCCGTCTTCTTCCTATCAACTAGCGAAAATCGTCACACGCACACGCCTCTCTGCTCCCAGTAGCCTCGCCAAAGCCGTCCATTCGCTAACCGTTACGCTGGCAAACTACTCCTGCTCGCAGAGCCGCTTCCCATCATTGCCCACGAGCGCTCTCTCCCTCCCTCCCTCTCTCTCTCTCTCTCTCTCTTTCTCTTTCTCTGTCTCTAGCGTTACACGCCTCATCCATACCACCAAAGGCATTCTATGAAGAAAAAGCAGTCAATCGATCCCAGCGGAAACGTCGAACCTTCTAACATGGTTCAATTTTATGAAAATCTAATGAAAATTTGTTTAAAGCTCCTACCGTCTATCACGAAACGTGGAACGGCCACTAGTGGGCGGTAGGTATCAGGTGGACTACCACTGGTTTAGTAGAAATAATCTTGCGAAATCGGAAGTGACAATGGCGGTCCAATTTGGGAATTTTATGGCTTGTGCAGAGACATACTGACCCTTGTTCTTCACATGCACCGTTCGCAAACAGAGCTTGAAACGAGCGAGTTGATCACGGAACCAGAAGTATCTTCCTCCACACCGCATAAATATAAATAGATGTGGATGAAGGTTCAGTTTTTTTGGTTTATTTTTATGAGAATTCTGCCTAGAAGGGAGAGTTTCTCAGTTACAAGAAAATACAAGTAAGCGTGTGAAACGTGATGCATTTCAGTGGAGTAGAAGATGGCTTAATTTTCATGTGAAAAATGAAAACACATTTCAGATTTATCAGAATGATTATGACAAACGGAATTATGTGCAGTTAATTAGCGGCAAAGAGACGGGACCTATGCGAAATATTTGTGAAATTTAGCAGAAGTTTGGTACTACATTAGAATGGTTCAAATGGCTCTGAGCACTATGGGACTTAACATCTGAAGTCATGAGTCCCCTAAAACTAAATTAAGGACTTCACAGACGTCCATGCCCTAGGCAGGATTCGAACCTGCGACCGTAGCGTTCGCGCGGTTCCAGACTGAACCGCCTAGAGTCCCTCTGCCACACTTGGTAGTACATTGGCACAAGGATTCATAGCGTTGTTACGGCTCAGAACAGTAAGAGGTTGAAAATTAGGGAGTTTTAATAAAATTTATTCACCTTGCTACTAAGTGCGGTCACGCCAGAGGCAGAGACAGAACCAGGAAATAAGCGGTATTTCGCAATGCCTCAGTACGTTACAACACCGCACCGAGAGAGGACGAGCTAAGCAGAAAACAGAACGGAATAGAAAACCAGCGGAAACGTGACATGCATATTCGTTATCCCGTAAGAGATATCGAAGAAAACTGTACCTATTTCCTAAGAACCAGTATCACAGAATCTACACAGCAGTTAAGAGCCTGTTAAACGAATATAGCAGACTAAGAAGGACACGCGGTCATTACGAACCGAGCATCGCGTCACAGCCTCACGTTAGCTCCCTTTAAATACTCGAGCTCTCCAGTTCTCAAGTATTTGATCATTGGGATCTATGGCATTCACAGCAATAGCACTCGATAGCATGATGACGATACTGTACGAATCTATGTCCCAGATACGAACCAGCCTCTGCCTGATGAACTTCTTGCTGTTCGCTGCCTACCACTGCTGACGGAGAAGCTGACTGTCTTGCGACAACACCACATCGCGGAGTGCTTACAGCACCGAACTTCAGCGTGGAAACCGGCAGCGGCGGCTCATGGGGCGCATGTTTCTGTCCAACACATTGGCGCCTCCGGGTGTTGAAACTTACCCGGCCGGTAGAACAGAGATCGGCCAACCAAAGGACTTCCGACAACACCACGTCGCGGACGGGTCATGAAGAGCTGACGTAGAATTCGGAGCGGGATCAAGCATATTCCAACAGCTAGTACGAGAACATTCGTACTCGACATTAGCCGCGCCGGCAGCGTGCCGCGGCGTGAGGTTACTCACTCATCGCCTGGGCCTGTAGACGAGGAGCTGCCTCGGCAGCCGTCAGCGGGAATCCAACACGCACCTGAATGGGGCATCGGCTGTAAGGCCGGTGTGGAACAAGACGGCTGTAAACATAGTTAATAAATAACTGAACTTTGACAATGTTTTAATAGCGTAAGATACGTTTCACAGGTACCAAACTGTTATCTTGAGTTCATGCAGAGGAGTCTGCACTCGGTTTCTGCGTAAAGACAACAAGGACTTTGTTTCCAGGGAAGGGCACTCCTGGAACATAATGAAAGGCCACATTTCAATAGGGAGAAAAGGCGTTTTATTGTGGTGTGACACTTTCTAAGTAACAAAAGTAAAGTGTTTCAACTTGATTCTGTGATTGGGCTGTTGTATACGAACAATTAGCTAAGAATAAGTCATAACATCATTTATTTTCAATTGCTTATGTCAGCTGATTATCCTTAGGCAACTAGTGATTTACCATATGATACCGAATTTCAAAGACATGCGTTACGCTGTATATACACTCCTGGAAATGGAAAAAAGAACACATTGACACCGGTGTGTCAGACCCACCATACTTGCTCCGGACACTGCGAGAGGGCTGTACAAGCAATGATCACACGCACGGCACAGCGGACACACCAGGAACCGCGGTGTTGGCCGTCGAATGGCGCTAGCTGCGCAGCATTTGTGCACCGCCGCCGTCAGTGTCAGCCAGTTTGCCGTGGCATACGGAGCTCCATCGCAGTCTTTAACACTGGTAGCATGCCGCGACAGCGTGGACGTGAACCGTATGTGCAGTTGACGGACTTTGAGCGAGGGCGTATAGTGGGCATGCGGGAGGCCGGGTGGACGTACCGCCGAATTGCTCAACACGTGGGGCGTGAGGTCTCCACAGTACATCGATGTTGTCGCCAGTGGTCGGCGGAAGGTGCACGTGCCCGTCGACCTCGGACCGGACCGCAGCGACGCACGGATGCACGCCAAGACCGTAGGATCCTACGCAGTGCCGTAGGCGACCGCACCGCCACTTCCCAGCAAATTAGGGACACTGTTGCTCCTGGCGTATCGGCGAGGACCATTCGCAACCGTCTCCATGAAGCTGGGCTACGGTCCCGCACACCGTTAGGCCGTCTTCCGCTCACGCCCCAACATCGTGCAGCCCGCCTCCAGTGGTGTCGCGACAGGCGTGAATGGAGGGACGAATGGAGACGTGTCGTCTTCAGCGATGAGAGTCGCTTCTGCCTTGGTGCCAATGATGGTCGTATGCGTGTTTGGCGCCGTGCAGGTGAGCGCCACAATCAGGACTGCATACGACCGAGGCACACAGGGCCAACACCCGGCATCATGGTGTGGGGAGCGATCTCCTACACTGGCCGTACACCACTGGTGATCGTCGAGGGGACACTGAATAGTGCACGGTACATCCAAACCGTCATCGAACCCATCGTTCTACCATTCCTAGACCGACAAGGGAACTTGCTGTTCCAACAGGACAATGCACGTCCGCATGTATCCCGTGCCACCCAACGTGCTCTAGAAGGTGTAAGTCAACTACCCTGGCCAGCAAGATCTCCGGATCTGTCCCCCATTGAGCATGTTTGGGACTGGATGAAGCGTCGTCTCACGCGGTCTGCACGTCCAGCACGAACGCTGGTCCAACTGAGGCGCCAGGTGGAAATGGCATGGCGAGCCGTTCCACAGGACTACATCCAGCATCTCTACGATCGTCTCCATGGGAGAATAGCAGCCTGCATTGCTGCGAAAGGTGGATATACACTGTACTAGTGCCGACATTGTGCATGCTCTGTTGCCTGTGTCTATGTGCCTGTGGTTCTGTCAGTGTGATCATGTGATGTATCTGGCCCCAGGAATGTGTCAATAAAGTTTCCCCTTCCTGGGACAATGAATTCACGGTGTTCTTATTTCAATTTCCAGGAGTGTATTTTCTGAATTTAAATGAGATTCGTATGCAAAATAAAATTTATCTCAGATTTATATTCTTCGTATTACCTTCTTAAGAAAAAAAGTCAGTACATGAATTTCTTTCATCATCATCTCTTTCACACCACACAATCAAACAGCAAATTCTATTTTTTTATGCTTTTCTTCCATGTAATATCATCTCCAGGCTACAATTTATACTGGTGGATCACGAGCTAATGACATTGTTTCCCAGCTGCAATACATACATGTAAATGATCTATCTTCTAAATTCTTAGAGAGATACCTGTTGCTAATGTTCCACATTACTAAATGAAAATATGGACAAATCATCACCTAGGTGGACACATGTGGTTCAATCTTATACTGCAGACAACGTACGTGAGGAAAAGAACCAACATTTTTTGGATGAAAAGTACTTTACGTCTAAGGATACCAATGACTGATGTATTGTGAGCTTACATTTATTTTGGACACGAACATTATCATTTTCGGCTTACGTTATCTCTCGTCAGATAGAACAATAGGAAAAAAAGAAGAAAACATTTATTAATATCTCGTAAAGCGTTAAATACTGTTTTAGCAGATTCTACTTATGAGATAAAAGTAAAGTAAAATAGATACACTTGTATACATTAAAAACTGAAATACATCGTACTGGTGTTCCACAATAACATTTATTTTACAGTTTGTTATGAACCGGATTTCAGATTTCTAGGTTATTTTGAGGCAACATACGACAAAACAGGTAGTCCACCAACATCAGCGAGATATTACATGTGTACAAATATTGTTTTTCCAAAGGTATATGACGTTTTTATACTATTTGCGGCAAGAAAAATATCTGATGGTGAGAACAAAGACAGATTTACTAGCTGTTGCTACTTCAGTAAGCATGAGTAATGGAAATGTGTTTGGTTCTTATGGATCAAGTCAGGGTTCTCTGAGTTTTTTTCGCACCATTATCTGAAGACTGCCTGGAAAGCAGAAAGTCTGCTCATAACGAACATCAGTACGGTGTATGTAAGTTTTTAATATGTCTATGATCCTTCAAGACACCGACAAAGTATTTGATAAATGTCAGAAATACCTGTGTTTCACATTTATTGATGTTTGGCGACATTTGGTGAACTAAATGTTCATTACCTGTCAAACTAAGTTTAATACAAAAATTGAGGGACTACACGAGTACTGCCAATTGTGCTTTCTTTCCGCGGTGCATTCTACAGCTAATTTTTACCTGCAAAAAGCATGAAATACTATATTAAAGCTGCAGTGAAACTCATAATTGTTATACGTTATTACAAATTTATACATACATTGAAGAGCCAAAGAAACTGGTACAGCTACCTAATATCGGGTAGGTCCCGTGAGCACGCAGATGTGCCGCACCACGAAGTGGAATGGACTCGACTAATATCTGAAGTAGTGCTGGAGGGAACTGACCCCATGAATCCTGCAGGGCTAACCATAAAACAGTAAGAGTACTACGGGGTGGAGATCTCTTCTGAGCTGCACGATGCAAGGCATCTCAGATATGCTCAATAATGTTCATGTCTCGAGAGTTTGATGACCAGCAAGTGTTTAAACTAAGAAGAGTGTTCATATAGCCACTCTGTAGCAATTATGGTCTTGTGGGGTGTCGCGTTGTTCTGCTGGAATTGTCCAAGTCTGTTGGAATGCACACTGGACATGAATGCATGCAGGTGACCAGACAGGATGCTTACTTACGTGTCCCCTATCAGAATCGTATCTAGAGGTATCAGCGGTCCCATATCACTCCAACTGCACGCACCCCGCACCATTACTGAGCCTCCACCAACTTTAACAGTCCCCTGTAGTCATGCAGGGTCCATGGATTCATGAGGTTGTCTGCATACCCGTACACTTCCACCCGCTCGATACAATTTAAAACGAGACTACCGACCACGCAACTTATTTCCAATCATCAACAGTCCAATGTCGGTGTTGACGGGCCCAGACGATGTGTAAATCTCTGTATCGTGCAGTCATCAAGGGTACACGAGTGGGCCTTCGGCTGCGAAAGCTGACACTAGCTAGTCCAGCACTGAAATCTGCAGACATTTGCGATCAGATACGTTATTGGGGCGATTTTTGGGATAAACTTGGAAACCAAGCAATCAAGGTAATAGCGATACACTGCGTTCTTTGAAGGATTTCAAATTCCTCGCGGATTTAATAAGGTCTCATCCTCTTTGAAACTGGGAAGTGGAGTTGTGTGAACGAGAGGTGATACCTCTCATATCAAAATTTACTTGGATTACTAGTTGGGGTTCATGCCACCCTCTTTACGAGGGGTTGCCTCGTACAAAAGGACTCCACCCATGCATAGGTCCCAGCCGACTACGGAAAGGATAGCATCAGTGATCCACAAAACCACCGCCCACTATCCTTGAAATCCATCAATTGTAGGGTCTTAGAACATATTCTGAGTTCAAAAGTAAAGAGGTATCTACAACAAAATTACCTATTCCATGACAAACAGTATGCCTTCCGAAATCATTGGACATACGAAAACTAACTTCTGCCTTTCTCATGATATCTTAAGAGTCATAGATCAAGGCAATCAGATGGATGCAGCGTTTCTTGACTTCTGAACAGCTACAAGAATTAACAGAATCTGTGACTGGATTGAGGGCTTACTGAGAGTAGAGCTACCGACGGATGTAGGAATAACTTGTAGCATGTTCCAGGAACCTTCACTGTTCCTGTTCTGTACAGGGCGTTTCAAAAAGGACTTTACGACTTCAAAAATTCATATAAATTTATTGAAAGAAGATATTGAGCTGAGTTTAGTGTGATTTAGGTAAATCCTGCAGTTATGAGTGTTAACCTTACTAATTAAGTGAAAAGCCGACTCGTCAGAAGAGACGACTTTGTCCAAGAAATATCCCTCCTCATGTAATCGATTTAATATATCCGAACAGAAGTTCTTCCTAGTAATTTTATCAGTGTCTTTTACTGCGTTTACGATCGTCAATCTGTATGGTTCCTACAGTCGTAGGGATTTGCAATTCGTGTGATCCACGCCGGGTCGATTTCGTAGGGCTGTAGACAAACCGTTGTCTCACTCGCCCAACGACGTCGTCAGATGTGCCTGGACCACCTGTTTCTACAAAACATTTATGCCACTCGTAAACTGTAGGCCTTCTGGGAGGATCTTTAGCTCACTTGGTATGGAAATTAGCTGACCTATTGCCGCCAACAAATCAAAACACACAGCTAGCGCGCTCGGACCCAGTGAATGCAGTCATCCTTAACGCAACTGCCGCTAGCGCTCCGTGCGGTGCTATTCAGGACTAGTGAAATACGCGAGACAAAATTTGATGTCTTTCCCACAAATTGACACAAAAATCACCTACGTAGGTACCCTGACTTAATTTATATGAATTTTCAAAGTTATAAAGTTCTTTTTGTAACACAAGATATTAATTATAATTATAAGATAATAAGATAATTATCTGGCAGAAAATGTTAGAAGTAACATCAATGTTTTTGCAAATAATGCAACTATCTCCAGCGTAGCAATATCCGAAAAAAATTTCACAAATATTCAGACAGCTCTTTAGAAAATTTCTAAGTACGCAAAAATTATCAAATTGCATTAAATGTTCAGAAATGTAAGAATCGTGAATTTTACAACCCACAAAAACGTGCTATTCTACGACTACAATATCAGTGTGTCACAAAAGGAATCACTAACAATTTCAGTGGATATGAAATAGAATGATCACTGAGACTCAGTCATAAGTAAAGTTTAGAAAACTGTTGAGTGATACGATATTGGGAAAATTTCGGAGCTGGTCGATCTGCTTGAAGTCGTACTGCTCCATAGCTGCTTCTCATTTGATGATGAAATCCACTAACAGAAAGGAAGCTTAGTTATGAGTAAGGACATGTCAAGCCTCCTGGCTTGTATATGCGTCAACCAACTAGATAAAACTTTCGGAAGTTAAAAATAAACTTGATGAAAAAATTGTGTATGACAGAAGATGTGTGGATGACACTTTACTCCTATTTGATGACACCAAAGATGAGCTTGATGAACTTCTTACATCATTTAGTTCACTCCACAATAAAATAAAGTTGACAACTGAACATGAAACAGACCAGTCAGTAAATTCCTGAGACCTCACAATTGTTAATGAACAGCAAGAAGATAAATTTTGCATTTACAGGAAACCAACCTATACTGACATCACAATACACATATTATCAAACCATCCAAATACACACAAGTATAATGCATTTAGATCCTTGTTGAACAGGGCACCCATATTACCCTTAAAATTTAAAGCATTAACACAATAAATTTACACAGTCAGAGCAATAGCAGTAAATAATGGGTATTCAGAAAAATCAGTTGACAACCTATCCAACAAAATAAAGGCGAACGTTAGTAACAGAAGCACCAAAGTAATAACAACTGACAGAACACCTATCTTCATTAGCATTATCTATTTAGGCACAACATCTCATAAATTTGCTTACCTATTTATAAACACCAATATTAAAATATCCTTCTGAAGAAATAACAAAGCTGGATACGACTTGCCTCACACAGTAAGCACGAACACCGCAATAACAGAACACAGAGGAATATATCAATTACATTGTAACATTTGCCTTCATTTTACATAATTACATTGTAACAGTTGCCCTGCATTTTACATACTTACATTGTAACACTTGCCCTGCATTTTACATAGGCAAAAGAGGAAGACCTTTCCATGCATGCTTTTAGACTTAACCGCTTTGAGAAATCCACAATGCCTACCCACATGTACCTTAATGGGCTCCGACTGACATCCATAATAGCCTAACTGTGCTCCACAAAGAAAACAAAAAGTTGAAAACTTGATGCACAGATACAAAGTATTGTAACACAAAGACAAATCTTCTGAAAAGATGCTGAGTGAAAAAAGAAAAAAAAAGTTTGGCACCCAAAGTTTTTTTAGTATTTTAAAAGTTTATTTTTTCCTAAATAAACAAGTATTAACAGTGTAAACATTTGATAACAAGCAGCTACATTTGGCATATTCACAAATATTTGTTTTATAAATGATGTCTATGTATAATGAACTATTTAACAGCTTTGTATCTCCTTTGAAATAATGACACCTGTATATTTGTAGAAATGCAGCATCTTTACATCTGAAATTTTTTTATTTGCTTTGACTTGTGTTTACAAATTTGCTGTACAATGGGAAATGTACGTATATATACAACATATCTACTCATACTGTATTTAAAACCCATGTATCCACTACAAGAAAAAGTAAATTATTCCTCTATTTGTCTTAGTTTTGTGAACTTATTTCACAATGTGCCACTTTGTAGCGTGCCAATGTAATCTTATCAGTACCAGAATCAACTTTGTAAGGTGTCAGGCAAATCCAACACCTTCCATGAAAACCCTGACATGATAAGCAACTCCAGTAGTATGTCACATAGTTCCGAATAAATCGTGACATTAAATTAACCAAAGTAATACGAGTAACGAGTGAGCTAATGGAATACCACAGACTAACACAAGAATGCCTAAATGCATGTCATACCTTCCCACCGTGAGACAGACGCAGTTCCGAGGGGAGAAACGAGAACAGAAGCCGAGAGCAGAACCGTGTTAAGCTGGAAGGCCCTACGATAAGGGACGGACACCCACGTCGCCAGCTAACCGCTAGGACCACCGCCCAGCCCATGTTAAAAGCTAGAGCCCTCCAGAAGAACAATATAGATCTTACGATAACACAAAAAGGGCTACCCCAGCCGCAAGTTTTAGCGTGAGACTTTTTCGCGTCTCTGTTACGTTGCAAACTTTAAAAACATTGCCCCACCACGAAAAGTATAACGTTTCTCATTGGATAGACATAATTTTTGTAGGCAGAGCTTAAGGTTAACATTGAGACCCTGACTGGTCAGATGAAAACACAGCCAGATAGTTTTTTTAAACCAACTTCGGTAAATTGTAGTAAGGAGAAGTTAGGAGGGAGTTGCTTCTGAGACGGCGAGGTGAGCGGAGCTGTGCTGCCCGCCGCCCCCTGACGAATACCGACAAGGTAATGAACGCACGCGATGCCACATAACAGCGCATAAAGCTTCACTCATAACTGCAGAAGTCTCATCTGTTACACCCCCTTTTTGCGTAATACTAGTGTCGATCGTCAATTAAAGCTCACGGTGTTCACATTTGCTACGTAAGTTAAAATCTGAAACGCGATGATTTTTCTGTTATATAGTTATTGAGAAGCCACATCAGCCACTGTAATTTACGACAAGTTAGATAAGTAATTAAAGATAATTGAGGGTCACTGTAGACCATTTTGATAGTTTTCTCTCTTGCGAAACTTAATTTAAACCCAGATTATAGATGTGATATGGCATAGGTCATCCTTCGATCCATTGTAGAACTTGGAAACCCACTCAGGGAACATTCGTTCACATTTTTGTTGAACGCAGTTGGTTTTTATCATCCTGTATTAAAACATTTCCTTTTATCAATAGTGCAATTTATAAAGAATGTTTTGTGAGTAGAATAAAATTTCCAATGGTAAACTTAACTGCTTTTTCGACGTTATTTTACCAGCTAACTAACAATAGGAAAGCCTTGAACCCCTTCCACTAAATTTAGTTAGTATTAAGATTCTTTTACAGGGAGTGCAGTGGAGCTGACGCTGAAATCATTAAGTATTTGGTTATATCATCGCTAGTCTCACTGAACTCTTCTGAACTCTACATGTCATGTGTGGTCTGGCGTCTCCTTACCAGCAACAGGTCCCAGGTTCAAACTAGTCAATTCCCTAAAAAACACGCTCAGAGCGTCGTTGCGCGAAAGTGGTAGGGAGACACGATATGGAACAAACAGACACCACGCAGAATGTTAGAACTTAAATTTGGAAAAAAAATGACATAGGCTGTCGAAGCACCTGAAGATGACCCCACAGGGCTCGAAATGCGTCGCACAGTGAAATAAAATCACGATTGTGAGTGAGGAGGGTTGTTTTTTATTTTACGAAAATTTCGGACAAAACGTTCTGTCGCCCCATCCTAGAATATTACACAAGTATGTGAGACCCATACGGTACCAAACAAGTCTGGGAGGGTAGAGTGAACGTGTACAAAAAGGTAAACATGGAAGGTCACAGGTCTGTTTGACGCCTGAAGTGCGTCACTGAGACGCTGGAAAAACAGAACTGCCAAACGCTTGAAGATACACGGAAACTATGTCGGAAAAGCCTGCTTACATAGTTTCAAGAAACAATATCAAATCTAGGAATTTACGACAGCGGTAACAGCGTCTTACACGTATGCGGCATCGCATCGCATTGCAGGGAGCGGCAGGCGCATGGAAACAATTCATTTGTCTGCACGGCAGCCAAGCCGATTACGCTTTGCGGTCTTAGTTGATCGTTGTTTCTAGCTGATGGATGCCGGCGCTGAGTACAGGCAATGATAGGAATAAGGCACCGCTATCTCTGACGCCATGCGGACAAAGCGCAAGCACATTACACCATCCAGTACCCTCTTATCACTGTGTGTGGCCCTGTCCCTTAAATCGTAGCATGGACAAGAAGATATCTATCGAAATAAGTGACCAAGGAATAGAAATGTAACTGAAATTGTTCAACAAAAAATCCCTGTACAGAGTATGCGAAAGAACTAGCCCTCTTCTAGTAGCAGTGTACCATAGGTCCCTTCAGGAGCAAAGCGTTCCTAATGGGTTGTATAAAGTACAGGTCATTCCCATTTTCAAGAGGGATCGTTTAACCGATGCGCAAGACTATAGGCCTCTGTATCTGACGTCGGTCTGTTGTAGAATTTTGGAACATGTTATGAGATTTCTCGAGACCGAAAATCTCCTCTGTAGGAACAACATGAGTGCCGAAAACAACGATCGTGAGGAACCCAGCTCTCTGTTCGTCCACGAGACGCAGAAGAGGCGCCTAGGTAGATGCCGTCTTCCGTAACTTCTGGAAGCCATCCTATACAGTTGCACACTGAGCTTAATAAACATAATACGAGGCTTGGAACTTAAATAGTGACAACTATTTATTCACAACCGATACAAAAGGGTTACATGCTTGCACCTGTTACTGTCCTTCAAAGTAGTCACCAGCGTTGTGTAGAACGTGTTGCCAGCGACGTGGAAGGCGTAGTAAAGCGTTAGCAGAGCCTGTTCTGTTGATGGTGTGAATGGAGCGGCTTACTGCCTGTCGAATCTCTGGAACAGTTCTGAAGTGAATGCCACCATCAATGTACAGTATTACTGTTCGTTTTTGGAGCATCACCTGCGACCAGCTTTGCGAAAGAAGCGGCGACACTTTCTGCGCAGCCAACCCATCATTTTGCACGACAATGCGCGGGCGCATACAGCGCAAGCTGTGGCTGCTCCGTTCGGTCGGTGGGACTGGGAACTACTGTACCATCCACCATACTCTCCGGACATCAACAGAACACGCTCTGCTAACGCTTTACTACGCCTTCTACATCTCTGGCAAGGGGTTCTACACAACGCTGGTGACTAATTTGAAGGAAAGTAGCAGGTGAAAACATCTAACTCATTTGTATCGGCTGTGAATAAATAGTTGCCACTATTTAAGTTCCAACCCTCGTAAGAGGCTTTGGAATAGCAGATGGCCGCGCGGGATTAGCCGAGCGGTCTGGGGCGATGCAGTCATGCACTGTGTGGCTGGTCCCGGCAGAGGTTCGAGTCCTTCCTTGGGATAATTCAGGTTAAGTAGTGTGTAAGCTTAGGGACTGATGACCTTAGCAGTTAAGTCCCATAAGATTTTACACACATTTGAACATTATGAATAGCAGATCAACTGTGTGAGTGAATTGAATTTCTAGCAAACAGAATACAGCATCTCATTTTGAACAGAGAGAAGTCTTCGGAAATAAAAGTAATTGTGAGCGTGTCTCAGACAAGTGATATAGGACCATTACGTTTCCTAATATATATAAATCACCTAGTGGATAACGTCGGAAGTTCCATAAGGTTTTTCGCAGATGGTGCTGTTGTATACGGAGACGTGGTGACGTTACAGACGCTAGAAAATTGTAGCAAAATGCAGAAATATCTGCATAGTATCTACGGTTAGTGCAAGGGGTGCAAATTGGCCCTCAACACTAATAGCTGTAACGTATTACGAATACATATACAGAAAAACCTTTTACTATATGATTACAAAATTGCAGAACAATCACCGGAAGCAGTTACGTCCGTAAAATATCTAGGAGTATAAGTACGGAACGATCTGAAGCGGATGGACCACATAAAATTAATCGTGAATAAGGCATATTTCAGACTGAGATTCACTCGAAGAACCCCCGGAAATCTTGGTCATCAACAAAGAAAGTAGCCTGTACAACAGTCGTTCGACCAATACTTGAACATCGTTCGTGTGTACGGGATTCACACTAGACTGGACTGATAAAGCAAATAGAGACGAGCCAAAAAAGAGCAGCACGTTGCGTGACAGGTTTATTTAGTAAGTGCGAAAGCGTCCCAGATATGCTCAGTTAACTCCACTGGCAGGCCCTGCAAGAGAAGTGTTCTGCATCACGTAATGGTCTACTGTTGAAGTTCACAGGGCTTGCATTTCTAGAAGAGTCATCCAGTATATTGCTTCCTCCTGCGTATATCTCACGAAAAGACCAAGATGATTATATTAGAGAAACTCGAGCCCACACGGTGGCTTATCAGCTATCGTTCTTCCCGGGATCCACACGCGACTGAAACGGGAAAATTAGAATTGACTGCGGTACACAAAGTACCCTCCGCCACACACGTAAGATGTAGATGTAGATGTAGATTCTTGTTACTGGCTCTGCACACGTATCAGTATCGCAAGGGAATTCGTCGTACAATACCAAACGTCACAGTACGAGAAACCCATTTCCCGAAGTCCGACCATTCTGCCCCCTTCATACTCACGTATATGCCCACACTGCACTCTTCGAAATTGGCACTAGCATTTACACGCACAAGGGAACTTCAAATGCAGATTTTGCACCACATTTCTAAATAAGTTCAGTTACTCACTTTTTTTTTACTTCCTAATATGTTGTAGTGATGAAAATATTTATGCCAACACATATAAGAGCAGATTGGAAAATGTGTATTTGGAGGTAGCAGAAGCCACTCACACAGTGTTATATGTACTTGGTTAGCTGATTTCATCTGGCGACTCTTTGGCCTTTTAATACTTCACAGTTTTACAGATGAGTAATGGTTCTTCTCTCCCGTAAGAGCTCAGATAAAGTGAAACAGAATCATTTATACAGATCGTTCCAGTGAGAAATATGCACTGTCCAGTTACATTAATGTGACGAACATTTATTTTCGACATTAACGTACAGTAACCACTCAAATACGCCAGGTGGCAACACCAGCAGGGTAAGGTATATAAAGCGTATCTAAGGGACGCAGAAAGCAGTAAAGTCGTCGGCGCAATGTGGCTATTATCTGAAGTCAAAAAGGGCCACAATCATCGGCTGTCGGTCCAAGGGTGGAAGCATTTCCGAAACGGCTAATTTTTTGAACTGTTTACGTGTCGCCGGGTTAAAGTATACCGTGCATGGTAAAAGGGCGCTATTCAAAACAGGCGCTGAGGCAGCTATGGTGAACCGCGGCTCACATATGACGGGGTGAAGGACAGCTGCGGAGATGTGTACGGACGAATACACGTGCAACCGAAACTTCATGGCAGATTAAAACTGTGTGCCGGACCGAGACTCGAAATCGGGACCTTTGCCTTTCGCGGGTAAGTGCTTTGCCATCTGAGCTACCCAAGCACAACTCACGCCCCGTCCTCACAGCTTTAATTACGCCAGTACCTCGTCTCCTACCTTCCAAACTTCACAGAAGCTCTCCTGCGAACCTTGCAGAACTAGCGCTCCTGGAAGAAAAAGGATATTGCGGAGACATGGCTTAGCCACAGCCTAGGGGATGTTTCTAGAATGAAGCTTAACTTTGGAAGGTAGGAGAGGAGGTACTGGCGGAATTAAAGCTGTGAGAACGGGGCGTGAGTCGTGCTTGGGTAGCTCAGTTGGTAGAGTACTTGCCCGCGAAAGGCAAAGGTCCAGAGTTCTCTCTTTTTTTTTTAAAGAGGTGGAACCCCTCCACGCCCACATCGGCATTATGGCCAACACAATAGGTCTACTGCCATCTCTGCATGAGAGTTAGTATTCACTAAAATGAGGTGTCGCAGGATGTGGGTACTGCGATGTTTGTGTACGTCTGGTTAAGGTTAACCATTAATACGCGCTCATCTGGAGATAGATTGGGTCGAAATCGAACGAAGGGTAGCGGTTTGAAGGGCAGAGGAAAAAAAGTTTCAAGGCAAGAGCCAAGGGAAAAAAACCTCTGCGATAGTTAGGTCGGGTGGTAAGAGCAGTAACGGTTGTCATGCTGCCTGCGATAGGTCGTGCAAGGATAGGCTTTGTTAGTAGAGGGTATCATGCATGTCGATACCTTGACGTTGTGCGGTTGTGCTGCTCGGAGGCTGGCGCTGGGTGCTGGTGCAGACAGAGTCCTCGTTCAGCGTCAGCAACCTGCAACAGTTAGGTTTATTATCGTTCTTCTGTCCGATAGGTCATATACCGGAAGCACAGTGTGAGGGAATGTTGGCGGATTGTTTGTGCGTCTGTGGGCGAGCTCGTCGGTGTCCCTGCTGTGGCCTGTTGGTCGGCTCTAATAGCAGCTGGTAGTTACCAGTCAGTGTTGCTGACATGCAGGGGCTTGCGACGTTTGTCGCTTGTTTGCGTGTGTTAGTTTACCATAGGTGGCTATGCACTCGATTCTCGGTCTGGCACAGAGGTTTAATCTGCCAGGAAGTTTCATGTTAGCGCACACTCGGCTGTAGAGTGAAAATTTCATTCTAGACACGTGCAAGTGTTGAGCAACTGACCGCCCAAATGAACCAAGAGGCTACCGACAGCCTCTTCTCAACGATCGTTCAGCGAATGTTGCTGTGTACGGCGACTGATTCATGCACCCATGTTGACTGCTGTTCATCGGTGATGAAGGCTATAATTTTCACTCCATTATCTCAACTGAACGTGAACTGAGTAGCGACAGATGGCCTTTTCCGATGTCAGATGGCCGTGGCATGTACGGCGTGAAACGTCTGAAAGCAAAGACCTTTGCAACAATCGTCGGAAGGATCCAGGCCGGAGGAGGGAGCATCACGGTTTTCGTGGCCTTTCCTGGGTGATATCGTCATTGTGGAAAGTGACACGGACTAACACAAGTGTGCATCTGTCCTTGCGTACGATGTAGACTCCTGGAATAACTTCTTTTTCCTCGGCAAGATGGCGTTGTAACACCGAAAATGCAGGATGCGTGGCATCTGCTTCCGATATATAATTTTTTCTGATTGGTATGTAAATATTTGTAATTTAAATGCTTTCATTTAAAGAGTAAGGACATTGCTTCACTGTATGTGTAAGTTTAGGTAGAAGTCTGTTGACATTTCATTGTATATATCTGTGTCTTATTTTGAAACATATGCTCTAGGAAAAAGCCAAAGGAATTGTTATTTGCATCGACTAGCAACGATAATAGCAGTGCTTGAGCGTTGTAAAATCTTTGGGTATGGAGTTGTTGCGCGGAGCGCGTGGAGAGAGAGAGAGGGAGAGAGAGAGAGAGAGAGAGAGTGAGAGAGAGAGAGAGAGACGGGTTCCAGCGCTTGTAGTGTACGAAAAAGTGTGGTGTTAACGCGCTCTCAGTAGACAATACCATATTCAGCGGCATCATGTACGCGCGCCGGCCAGATGTCTAATAGCAGGAGTACGGACAGTGGACGGTCGGAAGAGGGTGTATTAATTACGATTGCTCCACAAGATGCTACTGTCTTCAACAGCAGCAGTAGTTCCAGCGACACAGTTTCGTCGTCGGCTCCGAGTTTCTTCGTATGCACAACACTGAAGTAAGACTGTTCATTGGTAGAAAACATAAACGGCTAACCCAGCAGCACAGCTGAATATGATTTGATTGATAAAATTTATTTAAATAATAATCAGTTAAACTCCGGGCGATTGTGTCCTCATTGCCCCCAGACATTGTTACCAAGCAGAATCTTCGTTCCTCGTTTTCCCTTATATGCTGAGTTTCATAAGAAATAAATTGAATAGTTGCAGCCACTTTCAATTAACTATTGTACAACAGAGGTTTCAGTATATGACTTAAAGTAAAGCAATTTCATTTTTCAAGTTTGAGAATCAATCACTGGCAAAAATCCAAATCTAAAGAAACGCACAAGTTAAAAGTGTGGGAGTTTTATTTATTTTACATTTAGCTTGGGGCACATGGCTGTTTGGTTTGGTATGTATTCTAGTGTTTAGTTCTGTGCAAGTCAGTAAAAAAAAAAGGCTCAGTTGTTCAGACAATAATGTGAAATCCAATTTGCAAAATACGTAATGGCAAAGTAAAAAGCGCGTGCCTTTTTTCTAGATTTTTTATCTGACGTTATTTTGAGGTCACTCAAAGTGATTGTTCACGTAACGAAGTTCAATACTAACATGTAGTTTAATTACATATTTTCAAATCATTACTCGATTGCCTTTTTCAAAATTTAATGCCAAACATAATGTAAGAGTGACTTTTCAGTTTTCTTTATCAGTACATACTCACTTAAAATTACTGTCAAAAACAACGTGACAACCTTCAGTTGCCACGTCAGTGTTTAATAATACATGTCTTTCTTTCCCATCATCTTGTACAGGATTTTGGATGTAAATTGCCCTAGTGGGCTGGCGACCGTTAATTATTTCCTTTTCGTTCAATAGAGTAACTTTTGGATTCATGATCAGTGGTACCCTTTTCTGTCTGGTGTTGTTCGTGAGTGAATGCACAAAATAACTTTCATTTTTCCAAATTATAACTCTGTTCAGTTTAATTACTCTTAGTTTTAGTAGACTTTTCCATCAGAGCCCGCATCTCGTGGTCGTGCGGTAGCGTTCTCGCTTCCCACGCCCGGGTTCCCGGGTTCGATTCCCGGCGGGGTCAGGGATTTTCTCTGCATCGTGATGGCTGGGTGTTGTGTGCTGTCCTTAGGTTAGTTAGGTTTAAGTAGTTCTAAGTTCTAGGGGACTTATGACCACAGCAGTTGAGTCCCATAGTGCTCAGAGCCATTTGAACCATTTTTCCATCAGAAGGGTCGGTTGTACACTTTCCTCCTACTTATCGGTATTATACTACTGGCCATTAAAATTGCTACACCACGAAGATGACGTGATACAGACTCAATATTTACCCAAGAAGATGCTGTGATATGCAAATGATCAGCTTTTCAGAGCATTCACACAAGGTTGGCGCCGTTGGCGACACGTACAACGTGCCGACATGAGGAAAGTTTGCAACCGATTTCTCATACACAAACAGCAGTTGACCGGCGTTGCCTGGTGAAACGTTGTTGTGATGCCTCGTGTAAGGAGGAGAAATCCGTACCATCACGTTTCCGACTTTGATAAAGGTCGGATTGTAGCCTATCGCTATTGCGGTTTTTCGTATCGCGACATTGCTGCTCGCGTTGGTCGAGATCCAATGACTGTTAGCAGAAAATGGAATCGGTGGGTTCAGGAGAGTAATACGGAACGCCGTGCTGGATCCTAACGGCCTCGTATCACTAGCAGTCGAGATGACAGGCATCTTATCCGCATGGCTGTAGCGGATCGTGCAGCCACGTCTCGATCCGTGAGTCAACCCATGGGGACGTTTGCAAGACAACATCCATGTACACGAACAGTTCGACGACGTTCGCAGCAGCACGAACTGTCAGCTCGGAGACCATGGCTGCGGTTACCCTTGACGCTGCATCACAGACAGGAGCGTCTGCGATGGTGTACTCAAGACGAACCTGGGTGCACGAATGGCAAAACGTCATTTTTTCTGATGAATCCAGGTTCTGTTTAGAGCATCATGATGGTCGCATCCGTGTTTGGCGACATCGCGAGGAACGCACATTGGAAGCAAAAAAAAAAAAAAAAATGGTTCAAATGGCTCTGAGCACTATGGGACTTAACATCTGTGGTCATCAGTCCCCTAGAACTTAGAACTACTTAAACCTAGCTAACCTAAGGACATCACACACATCCATGCCCGAGGCAGGATTCGAACCTGCGACCGTAGCGGTCACGCGGTTCCAGACTGTAGCGCCTAGAACCGCACGGACACACCGGCCGGCGCACATTGGAAGCGTGTATTCGTCACCGCCCTGATGGTATGGGGTGCCATTGGTTACACGTCTCGGTCACCTCTTGGTCACATTGACGGCACTTTGAACAGTGGACGTTACATTTTAGATGTGTTACGACCCGTGGCTCTACCCATCATTCGATCCCTGCGAAACCCTTCATTTCAGCAGGATAATGCACGACCGCATGTTGCAGGTCCTGTACGGACCTCTCTGGATACAGAAAATGTTCGACTCCTGCCCTGGCCAGCACATTCTCCAGATCTCTCACCCAACAGGACAATACAAGGTGTCACGCAGCTCGCACTGCATGTCTGTGGTTCGAAGAGCACCAGGATGAGTTTATCGCTCTCTGCCGGTCACCAACTGTTCGGATCTAAACGTAACCGCGAGTCTGTGGGACCACCTCGATCGAGCTGTTGGCGTCGCGGATCTTCAACCGAGAAACCTAGAGCAGCTGGCGGCGGTTCTGGAGCTGGCACGGCGCCACAGCCCTGTCGGTACCTTCCAGAACATCAGTGACTCTCTTCCAGCACGTCACACAGAGGCCTGGGATGCAAAAAGTGGTTATTCAGGCTCGATAGGTGGTCACATTAACGTGGTTGCACAGTGCATGAGGTAGCAGAAGACCGGTAGCTTTCGATCGCAGTTTTATTGCACTTCCTAGTGACTCCTGTTGGCCGTTTGACTGCGAAAAAAAAATACGAATGATGTTATTTGTCTTATGTGGCCACGTGGCGTTGTGCATGCAGTCTGGAGTGGGCTGCCGCGCTGCAGGTTACCAGTTAAAATATGATCACCAGCGAATTTTTGTCGCTTAGTGTTTATCATTCACGGAACGTTCTAGATATTTCTTACGTCTACACAGTTTGCATTTCCTGGAACAGCAGCACTCTCCGTCCAGGAGGCAGTTCTCTACAGGGTGAGTCACGAGATTTTCCCCCGGGTGCTGGGGTTATTCCTTAGGTTATTTGAAACAAAAAATGTAAATGCAGTAATGTGATCAGATCCATAATTAACGAGCTACGACAGAATTACGAAACATGCCACGGTGTATGGAGTGTTACACTTGTGTTTATAGAACTCAAGATCATTGTTAGGTAGACAAGTGCAGCGAGTGGTACGTTTGCATAACAACCAGACATGGTGTACATTTTGGGCCTGTGTGATAGTAATGCGAAAGCTGCTGTTGCCGAATATCACCGTCGGTATCCTAATTGTAGGATTCCCAGTGCGAAAACATTTAGTGGAACATAACGAACATTGCTAGAAATTGGTAGTCATCCCAGTATTCGTATTCACTCAGAAAGCCATCGCGACGTTCAAGAAGAGGAAAACATTCTTAATTCAGAGGAGCGCAGTTCTCATATAATTACAAGACGCCAAGCTACCCGATTGAAATTTCACAATCCATTTATAGCCACATGATTGTGCCAACCGTTTGCAATTTTGTAACCTAAGGAATAACCTCCAGAAACCAGGGGGAAACCTCATGACTCACCCTGTATAGTGTGTACACATGTCTTAATGATCCCTCAAAGAATCAATGTGCAATAAATGATTGAACTTTAACCCTCCACAGCAGGAGCACATTACAAAACACTGAGGTTTAGTGTTAACTCGTTGGCTGAAGCTCGCCCCATTACTGTTTTAGAGCCAGGTGCTGAGTCGTCATTGGGGAGCGGATGCTTCGTGACGGGGGGCAATGATAGTATGAAGTATAACAGAATAAATGATTTGTATTACACAGAAATATTGTGGTAGAAGACGTGTATGAAGGTGCAATGACACAGGAGCAGTCCAGGTGCCACAAGGGATTTTCCAGTGAGAATATATCAGGGATCTGCTCTCAACCCATATCTCTTTGACCTTGTCATGGATGTACTAGTCAAAGATGTGAAAAAGAGGTACCTTGGAGCATGATGTTTGGCGATTTTGTTTTAATCTGTGAACCCACCCAGGAGGTACTTCAAGACAAGCTTCATAGTGGAGAAAAGCTCTAGAGGAAAGGTGAATGAGAAATAGCAAGGTGAAAACAATGTGTACAAAGGATGCCAAAGATCTATATATTAACCTGCAAGGAGAACAACTGACGCTGGTCAAGAAATTTAAATATCTAGGCTCTTATATGCAAAGTCATGGAGAACTGGAGGCCAAAATCCAGCGCAGAATAAATTGTGGGTAGATGAACTGGAGGAAACTGAGCGGAGTACTGTGTGATAAGAAGGTTAGCTGCAGAATGAAAGGAAAGCTTTACAAGTCTGTGGTGAGGCCTGTGATGCTGTATAGTACAGAAACTTGGCCAATTACAAAAGGCCAAGAGAAGAAGATGGGAGTGGCAGAAATGAGATGGTTAAGGTGGATGAGTGGGGTGGCACGTAAGGATAGTCTAAGGAATGAGTACATCAGGGGAACAGTGAAAGTGGGGCCCATGGGGAAGAAGATCCAAGAAAGTAGGCTAAGATGGTACGGACATGTGCAGAGAAGAGAGGAATACCACGTGGGGAGAAGAGTTGAAGAGCTAGAAATCTAACGATTAAGGAGAAGAGGAAGACCGAACCCTGAGATGGAAAGACAAGGTAGCAGGGAACCTACGGGAGAAAGGATGGCTCAGAGAAGGAACACTGGATGGGCATTTATGGAAGACAAGGATACAGCAAAGCAACGCCGACCGCACATGACGTGGGAAAAGGATGAGATGATAACGGTGATGATGATGATGATGATGTTGATGAGAAACAGTAGTCGAACTTCATAATAACTAGTTTGGATTGCAGGTTCGACTCATAAAAACACAAGTGATGGCGCGCTAGTGACGCGCAGTCGACACGTCACCAAACCAGCCATCTCCCAAGACATGAAAGAGAAGAAACTCTGTATACACCGTTAATAAAGGAATATGGACCAATTGCCTCTAGAGACAAAAAAAACAAACATAAATGAACTTAAATAACATTACTATTATAACCACAATTACGGAGAACAAGGAAATGCATCATTACACGACGACACTTGCGAGACAAAAGGCAGTAAGAAGGAGACTTCATGTATTTCAGTTAATTTGAAAAATATGGAACAAGGCGAGTGTCTTTAATAAACTGCATGCGAAATCAAAGTGGAGTCGAAAGGGATGGCTGTAATGCCGGCATCTAGGAATGAGTGAAGCGTTACCTTCGTACATGTTCAAAGGGACTTTGCATCGTAATCAGAATAATATCGCATTTATCTGCCGATACCGGACAAGCGACTTTCAAGTACAACGTCTGACCTGAACGAGAATGTACATAATGGATGTATGAGTATAGTAAACGCATCGTTGGCGACGTATGGAAGTTTGTGTCTCGCCGTGAGTCGTGAACGGATAGCCAAATGGTTAGGCGACTGGTCGTGATTAGAGGGAAATCCGGGTTCGAGTCCCGGTACGGCACAAATTTTCATTCTCCCCTTAAGGCTAACCGGCTGATGACCTTCTTCAGTGCGGATACACACGATTTGCCTGAACTCTTACGGGACTCGATGGATTGTCTACCGCGAGTAGTGGGTATAATGGCAGGGGAACTACGAATGTAGTGTGTGGACTATAAGTTGAGAATGTAGGTCTCACTGGAAGTGTGCCGGCGGTAACTCCCTGCAGTCGCACTCTTCTCAGTGCCCTCGGTGGCTCAGATGGATAGAGCGTCTGACATGTAAGCACGAGATCCCGGGTTCGAGTCCCGGTCGGGGTACACATTTGCAACTGTCCCCGTTGATGTATATCAACGGCCGTCAGCAGCTAATGGTATTGATTTCATTGTAATTTCAAATTTTCATTGTCATTCCATTCTACAGCTGATGGTTGTCCTTATTCGCAATTGCGAATTCATTTAACTATATCAAGAGAAAAAGTGAAATAAGGGTAAGAAGGGGTGTGAGGACCTTGCCATCGTCTGACACGCCCACGGTTGCGCATGGGCACAATGGCGGGGAAATTTGGTGTCTATATGACGTCTGTAGACCCCGTTTCACTTCATGTGAATTACTGATCTCTGGCCTTTTTTCGCATCTATCGGCACCTTGCTACTCGAAGCGTGGCCGAGCCCGAGGGCGACGTCGCAGGGCGGCACGCTTTTGCACCATTGCTGACAAATGTTGTAGGCACCTTTGAGCCAAATTTCAAACTTCTGTGTCGTAAAGGGAGACAATTACGGGGTTAGGAGAAAGTGACTCGTTAATTATGTTGCATAACGTGTATTTCTCACTTCCTGCCCGATGATTTACATCTTTTTACTCTGCGTCTTACGAGTCATTCAATATAAAGACTGCCACATTATAATATTTCTATTTATTTTCCTTTAGCTGTCTATATACAGATATCTTCCTTCCTTATCTTTTAGACTGTAACCGCTGTTGTTATTTCGAAAGGGCCGTACCAAATTATTTTGCTTTGCTCAATGGTGACGTCGTCAAGCTAGAGACTCATCACAAGATTTTTTTCTGCAACAATAAAACATGCGGAATTTCAGTAATACAAATAAGGAATGCTCATATGAAGAACTGACTTATTTATTCAAAGTTAAAGCTACGATTCAGAAACGGCGTACTAACGCCTCGAATTATATGGAATGCGTCCATTAGACAACTACCTTAACTTCGTCGGACAATGGAAGAAGAAAACCAGCAGCGATACAACTGCTCAATGGAAGAAAATGGAAAACGAGCGTTTGGCGTCATTGGCCGGGAGGCCCCTTACGGGGCAGGTCCGACCGTCTTGGTGCAGGTCTTATTGCATTCGACGCCACAAAGGGCGACCTGCGCGCCGGATGGGGATGAAATGATGATGAAGACAACACAACACCCAGTCTCTAAGTGGAGAAAATCCCCGACGCAGCCGGGAATCGAACACGGGTCCCTTAGGACGGGAGTCCGTCACGCTGATCATTCAGATATCGAGGCGTACAACTGCTCAATTATAGCAGCTTACCGAGAAATACCGTTATGAAACAACATAATCTCCCGCGAAGCTAAACAGGAAGACTACTGTCGCTGATGGGGGAGGTGTGAACTATTTAATCATAAGTACCCGGACGACTATTTTTTTTTTTTTTTTGTCATCAGTCTACTGACTGGTTTGATGCGAACCGCCACGAATTCCTTTCCTGTGCTAACCTCTTCATCTCAGAGTAGCACTTGCAACCTACGTCCTCAATTATTTGCTTGACGTATTCCAATCTCTGTCTTCCTCTACAGTTTTTGCCCTCTACAGCTCCCTCTAGTACCATGGAAGTCATTCCCTCATGTCTTAGCAGATGTCCTATCATCCTGTCCCTTCTCCTTATCAGTGTTTTCCACATATTCCTTTCCTCTCCGATTCTGCATAGAACCTCCTCATTCCTTACCTTATCAGTCCACCTAATTTTCAACATTCGTCTATAGCACCACATCTCAAATACTTCGATTCTCTTCTGTTCCGGTTTTCCCACAGTCCATGTATCACTACCATACAATGCTGTACTCCAGACGTACATCCTCAGAAATTTCTTCCTCAAATAAAGGCCGGTATTTGATATTAGTAGACTTCTCTCGGCCAGAAATGCCTTTTTTGCCATAGCGAGTCTGCTTTTGATGTCCTCCTTGCTCCGTCCGTCATTGGTTATTTTACTGCCTAGGTAGCAGAATTCCTTAACTTCATTGATTTCGTGACCATCAATCCTGATGTTAAGTTTCTGGCTGTTCTCATTTCTACTACTTCTCATTACCTTCGTCTTTCTCCGATTTACTCTCAAACCATACTGTGTACTCATTAGACTGTTCATTCCGTTCAGCAGATCATTTAATTCTTCTTCACTTTCACTCAGGATAGCAATGTCATCAGCGAATCGTATCATTGATATCCTATCACCTTGTATTTTAATTCCACTCCTGAACCTTTCTTTTATTTCCATCATTGCTTCCTCGATGTACAGATTGAAGAGTAGGGGCGAAAGGCTACGGCCTTGTCTTACACCCTTCTTAATACGAGCACTTCGTTCTTGATCGTCCACTCTTATTATTCCCTCTTGGTTGTTGTACATATTGTATATGACCCGTCTCTCCCTATAGCTTACCTCTACTTTTTTCAGAATCTCAAACAGCTTGCACCATTTTATGTTGTCGAACGCTTTTTCCAGGTCGACAAATCCTATGAAAGTGTCTTGATTTTTCTTTAGCCTTGCTTCCATTATTAGCCGTAACGTCAGAGTTGCCTCTCTCGTCCCTTTACTTTTCCTAAAGCCAAACTGATCGTCACCTAGCACATTCTCAATTTTCTTCTCCATTCTTCTGTATATTATTCTTGTAAGCAGCTTCGATGCATGAGCTGTTAAGCTGATTGTGCGATAATTCTCGCACTTGTCAGCTCTTGCCGTCTTCGGAATTGTGTGGATGATGCTTTTCCGAAAGTCAGATGGAATGTCGCCAGACCCATATATTCTACACACCAACGTGAATAGTCGTTTTGTTGCCACTTCCCCCAATGATTTTAGAAATTCTGATGGAATGTTATCTATATCTTCTGCCTTATTTGACCGTAAGTCCTCCAAAGCTCTTTTAAATTCCGATTCTAATACTGGATCCCCTATCTCTTCTAAATCGACTCCTGTTTCTTCTTCTATCACATCAGACAAATCTTCACCCTCATAGAGGCTTTCAATGTATTCTTTCCACCTATCTGCTCTCTCCTCTGCATTTAACAGTGGGATTCCCGTTGCACTCTTAATGTTACCACCGTTGCTTTTAATGTCACCAAAGGTTGTTTTGACTTTCCTGTATGCTGAGTCTGTCCTTCCGACAGACATCTTTTTCGATGTCTTCACATTTTTCCTGCAGCCATTTCGTCTTAGCTTCCCTGCACTTCCTATTTATTTCATTCCTCAGCGACTTGTATTTCTGTATTCCTGATTTTCCCGGAACATGTTTGTACTTCCTCCTTTCATCAATCAACTGAAGTATTTCTTCTGTTACCCATGGTTTCTTCGCAGCTACCTTCTTTGTACCTATGTTTTCCTTCCCAACTTCTGTGATGGCCCTTTTTAGAGATGTCCATTCCTCTTCAACTGTACTGCCTACTGCGCTATTCCTTATTGCTGTATCTATAGCGTTAGAGAACTTCAAACGTATCTCGTCATTCCTTAGTACTTCCGTATCCCACTTCTTTGCGTTTTGATTCTTCCTGACTAATGTCTTGACCTTCAGCCTACTCTTCATCACTACTATATTGTGATCTGAGTCTATATCTGCTCTTGGGTACGCCTTACAATCCAGTATCTGATTTCGGAATCTCTGTCTGACCATGATGTAATCTAATTGAAATCTTCTCGTATCTTTCCAAGTATACTTCCTCCTCTTGTGATTCTTGAACAGGGTATTCGCTATTACTAGCTGAAACTTGTTACAGAACTCAATTAGTCTTTCTCCTCTTGCATTCCTTGTCCCAAGCCCATATTCTCCTGTAACCTTTTCTTCTACTCCTTCCCCTACAACTGCATTCCAGTCGCCCATGACTATTAGATTTTCGTCCCCCTTTACATACTGCATTACCCATTCAATATCCTCATACACTTTCTCTATCTGTTCATCTTCAGCCTGCGACGTCGGCATGTATACCTGAACTATCGTTGTCGGTGTTGGTATGCTGTCGATTCTGATTAGAACAACCCGGTCACTGAACTGTTCACAGTAACACACCCTCTGCCCTACCTTCCTATTCATAACGAATCCTACACCTGTTATACCATTTTCTGCTGCTGTTGATATTACCCGATACTCATCTGACCAGAAATCCTTGTCTTCCTTCCACTTCACTTCACTGACCCCTACTATATCTAGATTGAGCCTTTGCATTTCCCTTTTCAGGTTTTCTAGTTTCCCTACCACGTTCAAGCTTCTGACATTCCACGCCCCGACTCGTAGAACGTTATCCTTTCGTTGATTATTCAATCTTTTTCTCATGGTAACCTCCCCCTTGGCAGTCCCCTCCCGGAGATCCGAATGGGGGCTATTCCGGAATCTTTAGCGAATGGAGAGATCATCATGACACTTCTTCAATTACAGGCCACATGTCGTGTGGATACACGTTACGTGTCTTTAATGCAGTGGTTTCCATTGCCTTCTGCATCCTCATGTCGTTGATCATTGCTGATTCTTCCGCCTTTAGGGGCAATTTCCCACCCCTAGGACAAGAAGTGCCCTGAACCTCTATCCGCTCCTCCGCCCTCTTTGACAAGGGCAGAATGAGGCTGACTTCTTATGCCGGAAGCCTTCGGCCACCAATGCTGATTATTTATCAAAATTATGAATCAAAGACGCTACCCCTAGACCACGGTGTATCCCTAGCCACGGTGTACCACCTATTAGTGGTAGTCAATAGTGGGTGCCCCCACCCTTCACCTCCATGACGGATTGAAGTCTTCTGGGGACACTTTCAATGACGGGCCTCAATGGCTATGGAGGAATGGCAGGTCAATCTTCTTCAGCAGCTGAAATCAGAGAAGGTAGTCATGTTGGGCACTGGGTCGACGTTCTGACTTATCCAAAAGGTGTTCCATTGGGTATAGATTGGGACCCTAGATAGGCCAGTCCATTTCAGGAACGTTATTGTCCACAAACTAATGCCTCAGAGATGCTGCTCTGTGACAGGGTGTGTTGTCATGTTGATACAATCATTACCTCCAAACTTTTCCTCTACTGAACGCACTACACAGCGCTGTAAAATGTGTTCGTGTTCAAGTGGTTCAAATGGCTCTGAGCTCTATGGGACTTAACACCTGAGGTCATCAGTCCCTTACAACTTAGAACTACTTAAACCTAACTAAGCTAAGGACATCACACACATCCATGCTCGAGGCAGGATTCGAACCTGCGACCGTAGCGGTCTCGCGGTTCCAAACTGAAGCGCTTAGAACCACTCGAAATGTGTTCGTGCCCTTGCGCATTTAACGTTTGCTTAAGCTCTATAAGAGGACTATAATCTAACCACGAGCGACACCGCCACACAGTAACACCACCTTCTCTATACTTCACTGCTGGCTGGCATTCTCTCCACATAATTCTTCCATCGGATTGCCATAGGTTACAGCCTGTTTCATTTTTCGAAAGCACTCATTTCTAATGATTCACCCTGCAGTGGTGTGGCCCTTTAGACCACTTCAAGCGTCGCTTTGTCTTGAATACAGAAATATGTGAAGAGTTCCTCAACCACAAAACACCATTCTTTTTAACTTCCTAAGCACAGATATTCAGCTAGCTGGACTGTCGCCAACACTGAGGAAGTCATGAATGATTCCTCCCGTAGATACTAGGCGGTTTTTTTATAGGAAACCTCTGTAATGGGCGACGGTCGCCGCCTGTCCGTCAGCACATGGGGTCTGCGTGTCTTGGTGTAGTGGTTGTTCCTTCCGTTTCTACTTCACAATCACATCATACTTGGGGAGCTGCAGAGGGGATTAAGTAATCCCTGATCGATGAATCGCTAGGCTACTTTCCAAGTCGCTGAGCTCTACTGACCGGCCCAGTCTGCGATTATTGCATCTGTACTTACAGCACAGTACTCGTCACCTTCTTTGATACTAGCGGTTCTACCTCTGGCGACACATGTTGGTCATTTCCGCATTACATACGGATGACCGGACACTTTTGAACAAATAGTGTATATACAAATAATATCTACATCTACATCTACATCTACATTTATACTCCACAAGCCACCCAACGGTGTGTGGCGGAGGGCACTTTACGTGCCACTGTCATTACCTCCCTTTCCTGTTCCAGTCGCGTGTGGTTCGCGGGAAGAACGACTGTCTGAAAGCCTCCGTGCGCGCTCTAATCTCTCTAATTTTACATTCGTGATCTCCTCGGGAGGTATAAGTAGGGGGAAGCAATATATTCGATACCTCATCCAGAAACGCACCCTCTCGAAACCTGGCGAGCAAGCTACACCGCGATGCAGAGCGCCTCTCTTGCAGAGTCTGCCACTTGAGTTAATTAAACATCTCCGTAATGCTCTTCTTTGGATCTTCTCTATCTCCTCCGTCAACCCGATCTGGTACGGATCCCACAGTGATGAGCAATACTCAAGTATAGGTCGAACGAGTGTTTTGTAAGCCACCTCCTTTGTTGATGGACTACATTTTCTAAGCATTCTCCCAATGACTCTCAACCTGGTACCCGCCTTACCAACAATTAATTTTATATGATCATTCCACTTCAAATCGTTTCGCACGCAAACTCCCAGATATTTTACAGAAGTAACTGCTTCCAGTGTTTGTTCCGCTATCATATAATCATACAATAAAGGATCCTTCTTTCTATGTATTCGCAATACATTACATTTGTCTATGTTAAGGGACAGTTGCCACTCCCTGCACCAAGTGCCTATCCGCTGCAGATCTTCCTGCATTTCGCTACAATTTTCTAATGCTGCAACTTCTCTGTATACTACAGCACCATCCGCGAAAAGCCGCATGGAACTTCCGACACTATCTACTAGGTCATTTATATATATTGTGAAAAGCAATGGTCCCATAACACTCCCCTGTGGCACGCCAGAGGTTACTTTAACGTCTGTAGACGTCTCTCCATTGATAACAACATGCTGTGTTCTGTTTGCTAAAAACTCTTCAATCCAGCCACACAGCTGGTCTGATATTCCGTAGGCTCTTACTTTGTTTATCAGGCGACAGTGCGGAACTGTATCGAAAGCCTTCCGGAAGTCAAGAAAAATAGCATCTACCTGGGAGCCTGTATCAAATATTTTCTGGGTCTTATGAACAAATAAAGCGAGTTGGGTCTCACACGATCGCTGTTACCGGAATCCATGTTGATTCCTACATAGTAGATTCTGGGTTTCCAAGAACGATATGATACGCGAGCAAAAAACATGTTCTAAAATTCTACAACAGATCGACGTCAGAGATATAGCTCTATAGTTTAGCGCATCTGCTCGACGACCCTTCTTGAAGACTGGGACTACCTGTGCTCTTTTCCAATCATTTGGAACCCTCCGTTCCTCTAGAGACTTGCGGTACACGGCTGTTAGAAGGGGGGCAAGTTCTTTCGCGTACTCTGTGTAGAATCGAATTGGTATCCCGTCAGGTCCAGTGGACTTTCCTCTGTTGAGTGATTCCAGTTGCTTTTCTATTCCTTGGACACTTATTTCGATGTCAGCCATTTTTTTCGTTTGTGCGAGGATTTAGAGAAGGAACTGCAGTGCGGTCTTCCTCTGTGAAACAGCTTTGGAAAAAGGTGTTTAGTATTTCAGCTTTACGTGTGTCATCCTCTGTTTCAATGCCATCATCATCCCGGAGTGTCTGGATATGCTGTTTCGAGCCACTTACTGATTTAACGTAAGACCAGAACTTCCTAGGATTTTCTGTTAAGTCGGTACATAGAATTTTACTTTCGAATTCACTGAACGCTTCACGCATAGTCCTCCTTATGCTAACTTTGACATCGTTTAGCTTCTGTTTGTCTGAGAGGTTTTGGCTGCGTTTAAACTTGGAGTAAAGCTCTCTTTGCTTTCGCAGTAGTTTCCTAACTTTGTTGTTGTACCACGGTGGGTTTTTCCCGTCCCTCACAGTTTTACTCGGCACGTACCTGTCTAAAACGCATTTTACGATTGCCTTGAACTTTTTCCATAAACACTCAACATTGTCAGTGTCGGAATAGAAATTTTCGTTTTGATCTGTTAGGTAGTCTGAAATCTGCCTTCTATTACTCTTGCTAAACAGATAAACCTTCCTCCGTTTTTTTACATTCCTACTAACTTCCATATTCAGGGATGCTGCAACGGCCTTATGATCACTGATTCCCTGTTCTGCACATACAGAGTCGAAAAGTTCGGGTCTGTTTGTTATCAGTAGGTCCAAGATGTTATCTCCACGAGTCGGTTCTCTGTTTAATTGCTCGAGGTAATTTTCGGATAGTGCACTCAGTATAATGGCACTCGATGCTCTGTCCCTACCACCCGTCCTAAACATCTGAGTGTCCCAGTCTATATCTGGTAAATTGAAATCTCCACCTAAGACTATAACATACTGAGAAAATTTATGTGAAATGTATACCAAATTTTCTCTCAGTTGTTCTGCCACTAATGCTGCTGAGTCAGGAGGTCGGTAAAAGGAGCCAATTATTAACCTAGCTCGGTTGTTGAGTGTAACCTCCACCCATAATAATTCACAGGAACTATCCACTTCTACTTCACTACAGGATAAACTACTACTAACAGCGACGAACACTCCACCACCGGTTGCATGCAATCTATGCTTTCTAAACACCGTCTGTGCCTTTGTAAAAAATTCGGCAGAATTTATCTCTGCCTTCAGCCAGCTTTCTGTACCTATAACGATTTCAGCTTCGGTGCTTTCTATCAGCGCTTGAAGTTCCGGTACTTTACCAACGCAGCTTCGACAGTTGACAATTACAATACCGATTGCTGATTGGTCCCCGCATGTCCTGACTTTGGCCCGCACCCGTTGAGGCTGTTGCCCTTTCTGTACTTTCCCAAGGCCATCTAACCTAAAAAACCGCCCAGCCCACGCCACACAACCCCTGCTACCCTTGTAGCCGCTTGTTGCGTGTAGTGGACTCCTGACCTATCCAGCGGAACCCGAAACCCCACCACCCTATGGCGCAAGTCGAGGAATCTGCAGCCCACATGGTCGCAGAACCGTCTCAGCCTCTGATTCAGACCCTCCACTCGGCTCTGTACCAAAGGTCCGCAGTCAGTCCTGTCGACGATGCTGCAGATGGTGAGCTCTGCTTTCATCCCGCTAGCGAGACTGGCAGTCTTCACCAAATCAGATAGCCGCCGGAAGCCAGAGAAGATTTCCTCCGATCCATAGCGACACACATCATTGGTGCCGACATGAGCGAACACCTGCAGATGGGTGCACCCTGTACCCTTCATGGCATCCGGAAGGACCCTTTCCACATCTGGAATGACTCCCCCCGGTATGCACACGGAGTGCACATTGGTTTTCTTCCCCTCTCTTGCTGCCATTTCCCTAAGGGGCCCCATTACGCGCCTGACGTTGGAGCTCCCAACTACCAGTAAGCCCACCCTCTGCCACCGCCCGGATCTTGCAGACTGAGGGGTAACTTCTGGAACAGGACAAGCAGCCATGTCAGGCCGAAGGTCAGTATCAGCCTGAGACAGAGCCTGAAACCGGTTCGTCAGACAAACTGGAGAGGCCTTCCGTTCAGCCCTCCTGAATGTCTTTCGCCCCCTGCCACACCTCGAGACGACCTCCCACTCTACTACAGGTGAGGGGTCAGCCTCAATGTGGGCAGTATCCCGGGCAGCCACAGTCATAGTCCGATCGGGGGATGCGTGGGACGAGCTGGCCGTCCCCGACAAACCCCCATCCGGACCCCCACAGTGATGCCCATTGGCAACAGCCTCAAGCTGTGTGACCGAAGCCAACACCGCCTGAAGCTGAGAGCGAAGGGATGCCAACTCAGCCTGCATCCGAACACAGCAGTTGCAGTCCCTATCCATGCTAAAAACTGTTGTGCAAAGAACGTCTGAACTAATCTACAGAGAGCGCAAACAAATCGACAAAATTTAAACGGTTATTAAAATAACATGAAAAGCTATGAAGGATAAGGCAGTTGACTCAAATTTCAGTAAATGCAACAAAATAAAACAATTTTTTCTTATCATATTCATTTCGCCTTTACTGTTCGCAAGACATCTCCAGTGGGCTGGAATTTATACATACAAATGACGTTCAAAAAGTTTTGCACAGTTGTCTCTAATTTTTTATTTTATTTTTTGCATTAGGAGAAAGACATTTTTTGTGAACATACTTGCAACATTTAGCTATAATTTGGTATACAAAACTATTTTCTTTTATTTAAAGGTGAGCCATAATGGACCGTGAAGTAGATATCAGGCTGCAACAACTGTCAGTGTGGATTTCCTCTTCAGGACCGGAGATGACTCTGCCACATCGATTCATAGGAAGTTGCTCCATGTTTATGGGGAGGACACAGTGGATCGCAGCAGTATGCAGCGGTGGTTGCAGAGGTGTGAGTGATGTGAATAAGAAGACCATTTATCAAATCATCCAAAATGACAGATGTATTACGACACGAGAGCTTGCTGAAATGACTCGTTTGTCATGGCGTAGTGTGGTATCATTGGTACAGTCACTAGGGTACGGAAACATCTGTGCACTTTTAGTGCCTTCATTATTGACAAGAGAAATGAAAACGATGAGGAAGAATGTGTGCGAGGGACTCATGAAGACCTTTACTGGAGAGTGGAAAGTGTTTTGAGGGCGTCATTACCCAGGATGAAACATGGTTGTTTCTCTCCGAACCTGAGAGCAAAACCCAATCCATGGATTGACGTCATCCGGGTTCCCCTCGCAAGAAGAAACCAAGACTTTCACGAACAGCAGGACGAAAGGTGATGGCTTCCTTTTTCTGGAATGAGTGTGGTGTCATTTTCATTGACTCTTTGGAACCTGGCTCCACAATTACCTGTAACCGTTACTGTTTGTCATTGGACAAGCTGCAACGTGCCATCAAGAGCCACAGACCACAACTTCAAGGTCAGCTCACCAGACTACACCATGACAATTCCAAACAGCCCTTATGACGCAGGAGAAAATCAGGAAAATGGGTTGCAAAATTATGCATCATCCTCCCTACACTTCGGACTTGGCTCCGTCAGATTTTTACCTCTGAAGGGTCACCTGCTCGCAAAAACATTTGATGCTGAGAAAGACATTATTTCACGTGTCAAGCGATGGTGTAAAAGTCAACCCACAGAATTTTACCAAAGTGCATTTACATCATGGATGCATTTACATCATCATCAAGTGCATTTACATCATGTTGGGCGAGATGCGTCACAGCCGATGGAGGCTACATTGAGTAGGTTCAATGTATAGCTAAATGTTCCAAGTATGTTCACAAAAAGTTTCGTTCTCCTCATGCAAAAAATAAAAAAAAATAGAGGTGATTGTGCAAAACTTTTTGAATGCTCTTTGTATTTTTGATTATCTACACAACACAAATAAAGGATCACTTTTTTGAAGCTCTGTACTTGTTTCTCAGTGCGACTTATAAGTCGGCTCAAAGGTGCCTATAACACTCCTCTGTAATGTGCAAAAGGGTGGCGCTCTGCGAAGTCACTCTTGAGCTCGCCGACGTTTCTAACAGCAAGGTGCCTACATATACGGAAAGAAGGCGAGAGCTCAAAAGCTCATGTTAGGTGTAAGGAGGACTAATGATATCACGTAGGAATTAAATTTCACCACAACTCTACCCAACGCACCGTGGACGGATCACACGATGGACGTATCACCTCGCGTATTGATTCCTCTGCGATAGATGTCAGCAACACGACTCCCAGCGTTGAAATCACACGCTTTTGTTATGGGTGACCGAGGAAAACATTTCGGACACTCTGCCCCTCACAGTCGACTGGAAAAGACCTTGGGGGTGACAGAGGGCCTCAATGAAACCACCACTTCGCTTGGGGCGTTGATTCCCACACATTTCACTGTCGAAAACGCCAGTTCTCAGGGCGCCGAGCCACAGGACGACCTTCTCGGCAATGTTCGACATTGCTGCCACCCCCTGGCAATTCAGCTCTACTCTCAGGACATTATGGGGCTGCCACAATTACCATCATGTGATGCTTTTGAACAGTATTGCTAGCGCAACTTTTGTTCTGGTATACTAGGTGGAACTGCTAGTGACATTTCAAAACCGTTCAACAAAATCTGAACGTGATTTGAAGCAGCAAAAGTTGTTAATGCCTTTACAGCCCTTCTATATTGCGCCCTCCTGTGGCGGGATCAAGAGGGTTGCAACGTTAAACTTTGCGTAATTGTGTGAATGAAATGACAAAGGGTCCTAAGACCGCCCACAGCATCCTCGATGCCACCATGCTCCTTTGTTGAGCACGTTAAAAATGTAACTCTCATAGACTGACAGCCATTCAGCCGTGCGGCTGCTCTGGCATCTGAGGGTAGGCAACGCCGTTAAGAGTTGTCAAAAGGTTTTTTCGCCCCTGACAGGAACATTTTTAATGTGCTCAACAAAGGTGCGTGGGTGGCACCATGGATGTTGGGCAATGTAGTTTTCTTAACATTTTATCTTTGAAAAGGTTATGTTCCGCCCGCAGCTCGTGGTCGTGCGGTAGCGTTCTCGCTTCCCGCGCCCGGGTTCCCGGGTTCGATTCCCGGCGGGGTCAGGGATTTTCTCTGCCTCGTGATGGCTGGGTGTTGTGTGATGTCCTTAGGTTAGTTAGCTTTAAGTAGTTCTAAGTTCTAGGGGACTGATGACCATAGATGTTAAGTCCCATACTGCTCAGAGCCATTTGAACCATTTGGTTATGTTCAAGTGTCTGCTTAAGCACCTTAGTCAAAATAACATACTGTCAAAGTCACAGTTCGGGCTTCTTAAGGGTTCAGATATTGAGACAGCTATTTACACTTACAGCGAAAATGTCTTTAATTCATTGAACAACAAATTAGAGGCAACTGGTATATTCCGTGACCTGTCAAAGGCGTTTGACTGTGTGAATCACAGCATTCTTTTAAGTAAATTAAAATATTATGGCGTCACTGGTAGTGCTGCAAAGTGGTTTAAGTCATATCTTACTAATAGAAAACAAAGGGTGTCATTACGTAACACTCCAGCAGTAGGCAATCAGACACCATATGACTGGGAAGAAATTACATGTGGTGTTCCCCAAGGTTCCATACTAGGTCCACTACTGTTTCTTGTGTATATTAATGACCTGTCATCTGTTACATTACCAGATGCCAAGTTTGTCTTATTTTCATATGATACAAACATTGCAGCAAATATTAAATCAAATATAAATTTAGAAAGGGCAGCTAATCAAATTTTTACTGACATTAATAAGTGGTTCATAGCCAATTCAATGTCATTAAACTATGAAAAGACCCAGTATATGCAGTTCAGAACTTGCAAGAGATTTCCTTCTGGTGTGTGTATAAAATATGATGACATGGAAATAGGAGTTGAGAGTGTAAAATTCTTGGGATTACAACTTGATAATAAATTCAGTTGGGAGCAACATACTAACGAACTGCTAAAGCGCCTAAACAAGTCTGTGTTTGCAATGCGAATGATGTCAGACATAGGAGATATAATTATAAAAAAAACTGGCATATTTTGCTTATTTTCACTTCATTATGTCATGGTATCATATTTTGGGGTAACTCCACAGAGAGAAATTTTTTAGAGTACAGAAGCATATAATAAGAGTAATGAGTGGTGTAAATCCAAGAACATCATGTCGAAACCTATTCAAAGAATTGGTCATATTAATCACAGCTTCTCAGTATATTTATTCCTTAATGAAGTTTGTTGCAAATAATACATCTCTTTTACCAACTAACTGCTTAGTACACAGTATCAATACTATGAATAAGAACAATATACATAAAGATTTAAAACCACTTACTCTTCCCCAGAAAGGAGTCCAATATTCAGCAACGCATATTTTCAATAAGTTACCAGCAACCATTAAGAGTTTAGTTTCAGACAAGGCACAATTTAAACATAATTTAAAAGAATTTTTGGTGGCCAACTCCCTCTATTCCATCCATGAGTTTCTCAACAAGTGCAGTAGACCATTTTAATGAAAGTTTATTATACTTTAATTTTTGAGAATACTTGATCGTAGCAGCCAAGTGACTACCTACTGTGTGAATGATGGATGTATGGAAAGCAGATGTAAGTATTAAACCTGTAAATATTAGATGTTTAAATTGAATTCGTGTACATAATTTTACTGTTTATTGAATGAGAATCATTAAAATTAATGGAACTCAAGTTTTACTAATTACATTTTTGTAATGTGTTTATCTGACATGTTCCACACCCAGCAGGATTCCCTCTTTTATGGATCTATGGAATGAATAATTAATCTAATCTAATTTTAGACACTGTTTACTGAGATAACGCTACTGGTTCAAAATCACTGGAAACAGTAACAACAGTAAAATGTCTCCGTGCTATCATACAGAGCAACTTAAAGTCAGTGACCACATAAACTGCAGGGAAGTGGATGCCGGGCAGAGGTTCAATGGAATAATTTTAAGGAAATGTAAATCATCCACGAAAGAAGTGGCATACAAAGAATTTTTAAGATCGATTCCTGAGTATCGATTCTCAGTCCAGGACTCTTGATAGGTACAATTAATATAATAGATAGAGAGAATATCCAACGAAGAGGGGCTTTTTCCATCACGGGAGCGTATTGTGAGCTTGAGATGCTCCAGTGGCAGTCTGTGTAAGAGAGACGTTGTGCATAACGGAGATATTTACTACTGACATTCCGAGATAATACGTTTTGTGAAGACTCAGGACACATGTTACTTCTTCTCATCAAATGGTGAGGACGGGAAAAACAGGTAAATTGCAGCTCAAATAGAGGTTTACCGATAGTCATTGTACATGCAGACAATTGGGAAAAGATAGTGGTAGGTACTAAAAGTAATCTCTGCCACACACCATCGACTGATCGATTATACATGTAGCCTTACGTATTCCTGATACAAGTCAGTGAGCATCAGCAAGTCAGTTACTGTCTAGAAAGAATTCCAAGCCGAACTACCGCACGTCATGTCCACATAGGTGTACACAGTAGCCTATTGGATCACTGACGACCTACATTATGCGACGCCACCATAATAGAGATCTCGACAATTGATAAGGGCTGTTCAGCATGTAGGAGATAGTCCCAACACATGCACTGTTCAAACAGTAACAATAATACGTGTTCCTGGCCGAGGTGGCAGTGCGGTTCTAGGCACTGCAGCATGGAACCGCGCGGCCGCTACGGTCGCAGGTTCGAAACCTGCCTCGGGCATGGATGTGTGTGATGTCCTTAGGTTTTGTTAGGTTTAAGTAGTTCTAAGTTTCAGGGGACTGATGACCTCAGAAGTTAAGTCCCATAGTGCTCAGAGCCATTTGAAGCCAATAATACATGTTCTTTTACTAAAACTTTACAGGTAGTGTTGTTCATTATCCTTGTGTTAGTAGTACCTCGGATATTATCCTGTACCTATACCTAATTAGAACGCAAGTATATTTGAGTTAATAGAAATAGGTCACAAAATAATAAACAAACGATGCTACTAATTTTTTTGCAACATTCTTAAAGTTTACATTAACTGAAAATGAACTTTGTTGTTCATTAAAGTGAGTCAATAGTTAAGGTTCTATCTAAAGCCATTTTCTTTAAAAATCAAACTAATTAGTGCTGTTAGAATAATATGAATTATGTCCTTTATTAATAATTATGGAGACACTTTCTTTATTCTGTATTTGTTTAACGACGTATTTATGTGCCCATGGTTTTACCGATCCGATCTTTTTATAGGTTGCCGTGCAATATTCCGCCTTCGATTCACCATCTTGGGTGCAATATTGTTTCATTTGGTATTCATTAAAATGATGTTATTAGTTGTTGATCAGATGAGGCAATGGAAAGCTGTAAAGATATACGTCAATATACCGCGACGTGGTCTCGTTGTTGGGTGAGTTTTATCTCGGTCTCAGTAGTGACACTATCAACTATAGTAGCAGTATATTTACAAAATTTAGCAGGACATGTGTTTGTTTAGAATGAAGTAATTTATATTTGAGTTGGACAGAGAAATTTTCTCATTGTGCGCTAGACTAATTTTCGCTCGTGTATCTCTAAATTACATGAAATACTCTTAAGATAAGATACTGTGGAATAGTCTGTAATGGACTGATGATCTTTTTTTGATACTAATTACTTTCGTTCTTTCTATTTCTGCAAGTATTGAACACTTCTAGTCTCCAACCTGATATTCGCTTGTCAGTAAAATTAGCTCTTCTTATTTTACTTCAGTTTCTAGACCGTTGCTGGATTTTCATAACACTGGCTAGGCAATTTTAAAAGCCTTCGGTACTCCCAGTTTCATATATCAGACAGCATGGCTGATAAGTAGAAGTCGAATACAACTGATACAAACATGCAGGCCCTACTTCAGTCCATGAAGTAACTGTAAAATATTCAGGCACGTTATGTGCGAGCCATACCATCACGAAAAGCTGTTTGTAGTATTTGCTCAGTCATACAACTTTGAAAACTTGAGCTAGTTCAACGAAATGAAGAGGAGGTCCTGAGCTCTTAGTTCCCCCACATCGCAGGTGCTGGTACATAATGGATTTTTCTGGGTTACAGAAGAATTAAAAGATAGAGTGTGCTTCTTCTCTAAAAATATCTTGGTGTTACATTATGAGAAAAATCGTTCCAGCTGTGCCTTTGGAAGTTCGCAAACTGGGCAAATAATAATTTGAAGGCGATTAAGCATAATTCTAGCGAGTCTTTTACGAGCAATTTGATCGCAGAGCACTCAGCAAATAGATAGAGAGAAGTCTTCAGATGTAAAGTCAACTTGCGATGAACTTCAAGGGAGTGTTTTAGGACAATCAGTATTCACAATATATGCTATATATCGGTTGCTCCATGAGACTGCTCGTGGATGATTCTGTTGTATACGGAGAAGTCGTAACGTCATAAAATTGCCGCAAAGTACAGAAAAAGCTGCGAAGGGTCGCTTTGAAACAAAAATACTACGTAAAACAAATCGTAGGGAAGGTAGATGCGAGACTGAGATCACTGGGAGCGTCTTCAGGAAGTATAATCCACCCACGAGGGAGGTAGGCTATAATACCTTTGTTCGACCATCGTGAGTATTGCTCGTCAGCCCTGGACTCTTACCAGATAGCACTCCAAAAAAGACTCCAAAAAAGAGTTTGCCACATTTTCGTGTAGTAAAGAGAGAAAATATCATGGAGATTAACATTCTACTTCAATGACAGTCATTACGAGAGAGACACTGCGTGTCATAGTGTGGTTTACTCTTAAAATTTAAAGAACATGCGTACTTGGAAGAGTCAGGCAATATGTTGCCTGACACTTCCTCGTGTATTAAAGCTGTGTGCCAGGCTGTGATTCTAACCTGGCACCTTTGCCATTCGTGGCAAGTGTTACACCGGATGAGCTATCCAAATACATGCATCTCACGAACTCCACACCTCTCAGATTTGTTTCTGCCAATACCTTTTCTCCAACCTTCCACAATTCACAAAAGAGCTCCTTCATACACTGCTTACTTACATGGGGACTTGCCAGTAATGTTCTTTGTTCACACTATTCGCTACTGGAGAAAGGAACGGGGGAAGTTAGAGTACCCTTCCCCATAACGCAGCTTGCGGAGTGGATGTAGATCGACAACAGCAGACTAGCTAGATTCAGATTGGATATCACATGACATGCCTGGATACCCTGAACAGTTATTCCAACTTTCTTAACACAGTGATTACTAGTGAAGAGTCCTGGGTGCATGGGTATGACCCAAAAAGTTCCAGTGATCGCAGTGGGAGCAGCCATCAGCCTCGCAACGAAAGAGTCGAATCAAGTCTGCAGCAATGTGAGAGTCATGCTGACTTTTTTACTCCACTGGTGCGGTCCATCACAAGTACACCCATGAAAGGTAATAATGTCAATGAGTACAATCCAGATTCTGCGTCGCCATCGAGAAGCAGTGCCATGCAAATGACTAAATTTGTTGGGAGCGGGCAGTTACCATCTGCACCATAATAATGCACCCGCTGATTGTTGTCAATTAGTTCAGAAATTTTTGGCCAAACACAACAAAACTATGGTTTGTCAGTCTCCCTATTCCCCTGACCTAGCATCAAGTGAGTTCTGGCTTTTGTCTAATCTGAAAAAGACTCTGAAAGGGACCAGATTCCAGAACAGGGCAGACATTGTGCAGAATTAAACAGAGAGGTTTCCAGCAATGCTTGCAGTAGTGGCAGCAGTGCTGGGACAGGTGTGTAGAAGGTGAAGGGGACTACTTTGAAGATAGCTAGTGTCAAACAATAGTATGTCTTATTGCGACCACAGGCGCCGTACCCGTGCGCTAGATGTCGTTGTGGCTGCAGTACTCATCTGTCATTCTATCCGGCTGCTTTTTGTCACAGGGTGCGAGTCAGCTTGCAACTTCCCCAGATGCTCCCACGGTGATGGTTCGCCGCACTCTGACCTTGGCATTTGTGGAAACGCAGTGCCCGCGACCAGCGGCTTACAACTGGGGAAGTCCGCCGCGCTTGATGCTCAGCTGACGTGACAGATTCGTGACACAGTTTTTAACTAGAGGCTCATGCAGGTGGAAGATATGAGAAGTAATAGAATCTCAGGGAATTGCAGCAATATTTGTTGCACAAGGCGTTGACATATGGCTGTTCGGAGCGGCTCGAATCAGTCCTTCCAGTTTTCTCAGGGTCTCTTACAAGGGAACCTCCCCATCGCACCCCCCTCAGATTTAGTTATAAGTTGGCACAGTGGATAGGCCTTGATAAACTGAACACAGATCAATTGAGAAAACAGGAAGAAGTTGTGTGGAACTGTGAAAAAATAAGCAAAATATACAAACTGAGTAGTCCATGGGCCACATAGGCAACATCATGGACAATATGAGCTCAGGAGCGCCGTGGTCGCGTGGTAGCGTGAGCAGCTGCTGAATGAGAGGTCCTTGGTTCAAGTATTCCATCGACTGAAAATTTTACTTTCTTTATTTTTGCATAGTTATTATCTGTCCGTTCGTTCAATGACTTCTCTGTTCACTGTAATAAGTTTAATGTCTGTGTTTTGCGACCGCATCGCAAAACCGTGCGATTAGTAGACGAAAGGACGTGCCTCTCCAATGGGAACCGAAAACATTTGATCGCAAGGTCATAGGTCAACCGATTCCTCCACAGGAAAACACATCTGATATATTCTATACGACACTAGTGACGGCATGTGCGTCACATGACAGGAATATGTTGTCGACCCACCTAACTTGTACACTTGGCGAATGGGTAAAAAGATTCTTCTACCTTACCCGATTTAGGTTTTCTTGTGGATGTGATAATCACTCCCAAAAACGTGATGAAAACATAAGAGTTTGTCACATAAACTGAAAATAAAACTAATTAAACTTTTCACTCGATGGAAGATTTGAACCAAGGACCTTTCGTTCCGCAGCTGCTCACGTTACCACGAGACCACGGCGCTCCTGCGGTCCCAGTGTTCTTGATGTTGCCTATCTTGCCATGAACTACTCAGTTTGTATATTTTGTTTATTTTTTCACAGTTCCACACAAGTTCTTCCTGTTTTCTCAATTGATCTGTTTTCAGTTTTTCAAGGCCTATCCACTGTGCCAACTTATAACTAAATCTGAGGGGGGTGCGATGGGGAGGTTCCCTTGTTAGTACCTTGCAGAGTTTTATGGTGGTGGTGCCTTTCGGCATGAATTACAAACGCACTGCACCTTCAACTCCCCAGAAGATTGTGAGCATTACTTTGCCTGCTGATGGCGTGGTCCTTTTTGGCGTCGGTAACCTCTTGCGGAGGAACTCCATTGATGGTGGACCCAGATGTCATTATCTGTCACAATGTTGTTAAGGAACCCATCATATTCACGCTCATATTTCATTATTCTATGGAGTTCTATGGGTGGCATATTTTCTCCGGTTAGAAACTCGATAATGGCACGCAGTGCCTCACGCACCGACACAGTTACATTATAAACCGCCATGTTACACAATATATCTTCAGCCCTCTAGCGGCAGAGGGCTGCAACTTGCATCAGCGAAGCGGGAAAGTCGACCGAGTAGCACACTGAGGTGACAAAAGTCATGAGAAACATCTTAATGTCGTATCGGACCACCTCTTGGCCGGCATAGTGCAGTAACTCTATGCGACGTGGACTCAAAAAGTGATCCGAGGTCCCCTGCAGAAATACTGACAAGGGAACCTCCCCATCGCACCCCCCTCAGATTTAGTTATAAATTGACACAGTGGATAGACCTTGAAAAACTGAACACAGATCAATCGAGAAAACAGGAAGAAGTTGTGTAGAACTACGAAAAAATAAGCAAAATATACAAACTGAGTAGTCCATGTGCAAGATACGCAACATAAAGGACAATGCTTGCTGATGAGCGCCGTGGTCTCGTGCTTCGAGTGAGCAACTACGGAACGAAAGGTCCTTGGTTCGAGTCCTCCCTCGAGTGAAAATTTTACTTTCTTTATTTTCGCAAAGTTACGATCTGTCTGTTCATTCATTGACGTCTCTGTTCACTGTAATAAGTTTAATGTCTGTGTTTTGCGACCGCACCGCAAAACCGTGCGATTAGTAGACGAAAGGACGTGCCTCTCCAATAGGAACAGAAAACATTTGATCGCAAGGTCATAGGTCAACCGATTCCTCCACAGGAAAACACGTTTGATATATTCTTTACGACACTGGTGACGGCATGTGCGTCACATGACAGGCTGGTTCAAATGGCTCTGAGCACTATGGGACTTAACAGCTATGGTCATCAGTCCCCTAGAACTTAGAACTACTTAAACCTAACTAACGTAAGGACATCAGACAACACCCAGCCATCACGAGGCAGAGAAAATCCCTGACCCCGCCGGGAATCGAACCCGGGAACCCGAGCGTGGGAAGCGAGAACGCTACCGCACGACGACGAGATGCGGCCACATGACAGGAATATGTTGTCGACCCAACTAACTTGCACATTTGGCGAATGGGTAAAAAGATTCTTCTAGCTTGCCCGATTTATGTTTTTCTTGTGGATGTGATAATCACTCCAAAAAAAGTGATGAAAACATAAGAGTTTGTCACATAAACTGCATCAAGTGAATGCAACAGTTTCAGAGTCGCACAGTTTTCCCTGTGCTCTGTCAAAACTTATGTTTTTTACGTTTTCAAATGTTTCCGTGCGTAGACCGTCAAATTCTGTATATGTCCAAGCAAATCTGAACATGTCCTGGAATTTTGGAGAGCGAAGTTGATTATGTGTGAGTGCCTGAACATTGATAATTATCTGAAAATAAAAAATTAAAATTTTCGCCGGAGAGAAGATTTGAACCAAGGACCTGTCATACCACAGCTGCTCACGCTAACCACGGGACCACGGCGCTCGTAAGCTAACACTCTCCTCGATGTTGCCTACCTACCGCATGGACTACTCAGTTTGTATATTTTGCTTATTTTTTTCATAGTTCCACAGAACTTCTTCCTGTTTTCTCGATTGATCTGTGTTCAGTTTTTCAAGGCCTATCCTTGTGCCAACTTATAACTAAATCTGAGGGGGGTGCGATGGGGAGGTTCCCTTGTGAGCCATGCTGCCTCTACAGCCTTCCATAATTGTGAAGGTGTTGCCGGTGCAGGATTTTGTGCACGAACTGACCTCTCGGTTACGTTCGGAATATGGTTGAGGTATGGCCAACTATTCGATCGAATTTTACAGAATATTTTCAAACAAACCGCGACCAATTGTGGCTCAGTGACATCGCGCGTTGTCATGCATAAAAAATTAATCATCGTTTCGGAACATGAAATCCACGAATAGCTGCAAGTAGCCAAACGTCCAGGGGACCAAGTCCATTCCTTGTAAACACGACCCACACCACTGTGGAGACACCAACTGCTTGCAGAGCACCTTGTTGACTACTTGGGTCCATGGCTTCCTGGGGTCTGCGCCACACTAGAACCCTACCATCGGCTCTTACCAACTAAAATGGGACTCACCTGATCAGGCCACAGTTTTGCAGTCGTCTAGAGTCCAATCGATATGGCCACGAGTTCAGGAGAGGCGATGCAGGCGATTCTGTGCTGCTAGCAAAGGCACTAGCGTCAGCCATTAACGCCAAATTTCGCCCCACTGTCCTACTAACGGATGCGTTCGTCGTGCGTCCTACATTGATTTCTGCGAGTATTTCACGCAGTGTTGCTTGTCTGTTAACACTGACAACTCTACGCAAACACTGCTGATCTCGGTCGTTAGGTGAAGGCCGTCGGCAACTGCGTTGTCTGTGGTGGGGATAATGCCTGAAATGTGCTATTCTTTGCACATTCGTGACTCTGTGGATCTCGGAATATTGAATTCGCTACGATTTCTGTAATTGAATGCCCCATGCATGTAACTTCAACTATCATTCTGTGTACATAGTTTGTTAATTCCCGTCGTGGGGCAATTATAATATCGGAAACCTTTTCACTTCAATCACCTGAGTTCAAATGACAGCTCCAGCACTGCATCGCCCCTTTATACCTTATGTAGCATTACTACCGCCATCTCTATATGGGCATATTGCTGTCCCATGACTTTTGTCTCCTCAGTGTATGCATGACGTATAATACTTCAACCGATATTGAGAACGGAACAAAAAAATTCGGAGGCATTAATTGTCAGGACGTATTCGCAGTTCGATGCATTTTTCGTGGTGGGCAGTGACCATAATGTTTTGGTTCATCAGTATATGTCCGATAGTCAATGTCTGAACTATCGGTGACAGAGTTCTTTGCAATTTTGTCAGCTCAGAAACTCACAACAAATAGGAAGTGGCTGTTAGTTTCGCAAAGTCTGACTATAACTGGTGTCTTCCGACTTGTAACGGATGATGTGAGTGGCAGCGATCCATCACTGCACTGCTAATCTAGATTTTTCACTCCACGTTTTGTCCCACTATTAGAGTTATCTCGTATGAGTAAACATGTCGACACGCGGACCAGGCATTCAAATATCAACGTGAGCGCGCAGAGTTCAACGTGCTGTTGGACTCTCAGAAACGATGCGGCTTGTCCATATGGCACGCTTTTTGTTTACGATATGGATGGGCGTAAGATTTCTACGACAGTTCTATTAAAACGCACATTTCTTCCCTTTTCTATATGGTAATCATATTCTGTCTGTAGGTTACATAAATAAATATTATTTCGTCATATTCCTTTTCTTAGTAAAACACTAGTCATTCTTATTTGATTGCTGTTTATATTCAGTAGCAGAATCTTTAGAACATGTGAAATACAAGACTAAATAAGGAAGTGCAAGTAGCGTAAAATACCTGTAGATAAAGCCAGTCGAACACACACACTTCTGAGACCGCGCGCACTTACATAACAAAGTTAAGAAAGTCTCAGAACCTAGTAGAAAACACGAAAGTGCGTAAAAAATTTGAAGCAGCGAGACACGAACGTGCTATACTTCACTATTCGACCCTCGACCCTGTGTTTGTATACGTTACGCTACACTAAACTTCCTTAACATGCGACTGTCTTGTATGTCATTACCTTCTGTAGGCTTTTCTGACATGTATGTTTTAGCTGACATATATATATATATATATATATATATATATATATATATATATATATATATATATATATATGAAAATGTACCAATAAAAATGTGTATTCAATGTGACTCTGCGTTGAAACGACATACAAGTACTTTCATAATACGGAAATTAATTAACCACCAAAACTACGTTCCCCGTCATTTTATCAAACAAATCATATCAATACGCGACGGGTTTTCAAGAGATCAGTTTACTGGTACTTTGAAGTGGCATATGCTCGTAGGACACAAGTTTTAGTATGAAACCCACCAAATATGGGCTTCAAATGAAAGTGAATAGTCGTCTCCAGAATCAGCACTGAAAAGAGATGGCGTGAAGAGACGTAGGTGGCGCTCTTCCATCTCACTGGTCTACGTTCAAACGCACATTTTGAAGCCGGCCGGAGTGGCCGAGCGGTTAAAGGCGCTACAGTCTGGAACCGCACGACCGCTGCGGTCGCAGGTTCGAATCCTGCCTCGGGCATGGATGTGTGTGATGTCCTTAGGTTAGTTAGGTTTAAGTAGTTCTAAGTTCTAGGGGACTGATGACCACAGCAGTTAAGTCCCATAGTGCTCAGAGCCATTTGAACCACATTTTGAATATCTGTGATGTTTGATATTGCTGTACACATCGTGAAAAACTCATCAACGCGATTTTTCCAAGTTATGGAGTTAGAAACTCGGCACAATCAATGTTGACATTCGAATGCTTGGCTCGTTTGCGGATCGTTCTGGGAAACTGGAGCATCACCGACTCACACAGCGGGTGTTGCAACTCGCACCAGTTTTCCAAGTGAAGACATTTCTTTAAGTGTGTCACTTGACGTGACGTTACACGTAAAGGGATAGGCAAAGTAATATGAACAGCTGTACTTCCTTGGGAATCGTTTATTAATATGGAGTTGGACTCCCATATGACCGTACTACAGCTGAGATTCTTCTTTGAATACTGGCATATAATGATTGTATAGTCTCCAGTGGAATGTTATCTCAGTCTTCAATCAGAATCTCTTCTAACTCCTGTGATGACGAGTCTGGCGGAAATTGCTCCTGAGTCTGCGCTGCAATACCGCCCACAAGGGTTCGATAATGTTGAAGTCCTGTGTTGGCCAGGGAAGACGCTTCAGTTCATTTTCATGCTACTCATACCACGATTGCACTGTCCTGACTGTCTGAATGGGTGCATTATCGTCCTGGTATCATTGTTCAACATTTGGATCATGGGGTGCGCCTGATCACCTAGAATGTTCACATAATCGCTGGCTGTAACACGGCCTTTGAGAGTAATGATGGGACCAGCAGAATATCATAGTATGGCTGCCCACACCATCACACTTCGACCTCCATGTTTAACCGCTGGGCCGGCCGGTGTGGCCGTGCGATTCTAGGCGCTTCAGTCTGGAACTGCGTGACTGCTACGGTCGGAGGTTCGAATCCTGCCTGGGGCATGGATGTGTGTGATGTCCTTAGGTTGGTTAGGATTAAGTAGTTCTAAGTTTTGGGGGACTGCTGACCTCAGATGTTAAGTCCCATAGTGAAAAAAAAAAAAAAATTAACCGCTGGAATCAAGCAATCAGGATTGTAGGCTTCTTTTGTTATTTTACAGATGTAAACTTTTATGGCTGCCCGGGCGTGGCAACCATAATTTGGATATGGAGTAGGACGTGACCAGGTTGTGACTAAAATCTGGTGGCAGGAAAACGATTAGTGACAAATAAGCGCCAGCTAGTATAAAACAGTTACTTAGCTTTATTGACAGCGAAGAGGGTACCGTAGATACAGTTCCAATTAGCGTCCAAAGAGTATTCCTGATTCGTGGTCTAAGTCTTTATACAATACTGAATAACGCAGCGAGCTAGCTAACCAGACAACGAACGACCGCACTGACGACTGCAACGAGCTGTCTGCAAGACCCCCTGACTCGGGGCCAGCGCTCCTGCTATATCGTGTAGCCAGAGGGCGCTGTAGGCCCCGGCTCAGCAATGGGGCGACGTCTTCGGTCGGCGGCAACGCCATGCGCCGCCGGCGGTCGCGACGGGAAACTGTGGCAAGCGATGCGACGGCAGGGCGCGCGCGCTATTCGGTTGGGTCCGCGGATACAACATAAACCCCGCCCGATGTTGGAAATAACGAAAACGTTGACTCGTCGGACCATATGACGTGTTTCTACTGATCAGCTGTCCAGCATTTTTGCGTTGGTAGTCGTTGCTAACGATTTCGGTATAGCAGCTCGTCTATGAATACTTGTTTTGTGGAGTTCGGACAGTGCCGATACGTATAGGGTTTCGAAGATGGCTATTGAGTTCTGTAATCACTTTAACCGCCGTAGTTTTGTGTTGTTTTCACACAAGTCGTGTTAGCGTACGACGATCTCTGTCATTTAGTTTTGATTTGCGCTCACTATTACGTTTACACGATGATGCCTTTCCATGTTCTGTGTAGGCTGTCATGACAGTTGAAACAGTTGCTCTTGAAACATTCGATAAGTTGAGACCTGAGTTTCTCCTGGCGTGTAGAATTTTCAAACAACTTACGGGAATTCAGCCAGGTAATATTTACAGTGACCGCCGATATTTCGCCGACAGTACACCACGCCATTTCCAAGACACAAACTGCAACGGACAACCGATGTACAAGCAAATTTAAAACCTCGGTTCTTGGTGTAATTCAGTTGTCACCATCCGGCGCAGCGTGAAAGGGTACTTCGTACCTTGATACACAGGGCACATGCCATTTCCGACACTGAGACTTTGCCAGCAGAGCTGGTCCATCTTGAAACTGCGTTTCGTCAAAATGGTTGTAGTGAAAGACAGATTGAACGTGCGTTACCGAGCGAGGTGGCGCAGTGGTTAGCACACTGGACTCGCATTCGGGAGGACGACGGTTCAATCCCGTCTCCGGCCATCCTGATTTAGGTTTTCCGTGATTTCCCTAAATCATTTCAGGCAAATGCCGGGATGGTTCCTTTGAAAGGGCACCGCCGATTTCCTTCCCAATCCTTCCCTAACCCGAGCTTGCGCTCCGTCTCTAATGACCTCGTTGTCGACGGGACGTTAAACACTAACCACCACCACCACTGAACGTGCGTTGCGCTATCGACCAACTGTGAATCGGGTGACTGATGATAATATTGAGTCGACACCTAAGTCCACTGCCTTTTTGCCTTACGCAAGAAGCACTTCCAATAAGATCGGTCGTATTTTAAGGAAATACGATATGAAGTATGTTTTCTGAACTCCATTTAAAATTGGAGTGCTTTTGGGTTCTGTTAAGGATGACCTTAGTTTGATGACCTTGGTTTGCGTAAGGCGGGTGTATATCGCATTCCTTGTAGCTGTGGCATGGCACACATTAGTCAGACTATCAGGGCTGTGGAGGACCGATGTACTGAGAAAACGGCGCACACGATTACAGCAGTAAGTAGATTTGCTGTTGCCGAACATTGTTGGGGTACTGGCCACCCTGTGTTAAATAAGAATACCGAGATATTGGTATCCACGTCCAGCTATTGGGACAGTGTTATTAAGGAAGCTGTTGAGATTAAATTAGCGAGCAACCTTGTAAACAGAGATTTAGATTTTTGTTTAAACTCTGCTTGGAATCGAGCTCTCGCCTTTGTCTAAAAACGGAGGGACAGTCAATGTTACCTCACCTGCTAGTTCGTAGTGTTTCAATATCGATACCTCCGAGTTTGGTCATCTCTGGTGGCACTAGTGTTCAGTATTTGTGTGTGTTATCTTTCCTTAATTACCCCTGGAAGGAGGTTTTAAATTTGCTTGTACATCGCCTGTCCGTTGCAGCTTGTGCCTCAAAAATGGTGGGGTGTACTCTCACCGAAATATCGGCGGTCGCTGTAAATATCACATGGCTGAACTCCCGTAAGTTGTTTGAAAATTCAATAAGTTGGCTGTCTTGTTTGCTGATGCCCCAGCTAATCGGGCCCCCGCAATCTGACCTCTTTGGAACTCTGTTAGGTCTTTCACTACACGTCGACCTCGATCTCTGAATGCACTACTCGTAAACAACCTGAACTGATGCCTAGTCCGTACTGAACATGCACAGTCCAGCGCGTCACTAGCCTTAGCTGCGTTGTTGACCGTCAAACACAACCATCCCATTACTACAACTGTTCACATTATTTTGCCTATCCCCTGTACGTCCGCCCTGTTATCATTCAGTTTCGGTTCCACTGGAGTGAAGTCACTCTGGTGTGAGCATTTAGAGAAAGCAAACACAGTAAGCATCGAGTGGCGCAAGCGGTATGCAATCAGAGCTTTATAAACTGTCTGCAGTAAGTTTCAGCTGTGTAATTCGTGTCTTTGGTTGGAATTCTATCACAGTGTGCTGGCTGAAAAACCTTTCTGAAACAGTGGCGCCGCGTTAAGGTAGCTGGAATCAGCAGGCGTGACTTGGCGTTGCAGACAATTGGACGGCGTATCACGACACCAGGGTCTTAGCTAATGGGTCTTTGCTCATTGTGCTTGTTTCCGCAAAGTTCTGTCTTTCCTTGTGCCCAGCAGCACCGTAACACAAGACGAAGTACATCTACAATTTGTTTCTTATATATATTTCCTTGTGATCAAGGACGCGCTCTTGCGAGAAGCGGTCGCTAACATTTGTCAGCGCTGAACTCCCCGTAAGAACTTTATCTGTAATACACTGTCGATGTTTTATCTGCAACACTTGTTGGAAGTACCCATTTGAGCTGTGGTTCATCATTCTAAAAGTGTATAGCCTAAAAATAATCTCGGTTATTAAATCAAAACACTGCTTACCGAAGACAGCTGTTCACTAAATATCCCATGCTGCTGACGTGGTGTCTTCATTTCGCACAGGCTAGCTCTAGGAGTCGTCACCATGAAATAGCAATCGTACGAGGCGCGGACACCAGGACACGTACTGACTACAAAAATCTATCCACAGATCAGCCCGACCGTGCTATCAATTATGTTGAACGGGCCGATATTTAACGTCGTCTCTTCCGAAGACGAGCGGTCTCAGGCGCTGCAGTCATGGACTGTGCGGCTGGTCCCGGCGGAGGTTCGACTCCTCCCTCGGGCATGGGTGTGTGTGTTTGTCCTTTGGATAATTTAGGTTAAGTAGAGTGTAAGCTTAGGGACTGATGACCTTAGCAGTTAAGTCCCATAAGATTTCACACACATTTGAACATTATTTTTTCTTCCGAAGAATTACTTTGCAGTTGCGTATTTTCTAAAAGAACGAACGAGCACTAATAGGTTTTATACTCTTAAAGATTCATGTTGTAAACATCAATTTCAAGACTCTTTCCGCATTCGGATATACTGTAGTTAGTTTCTGTTGTCAAGACAACCATGGATACTTTCGCGTATTACTAAACAGTCAAACGCGCAATAGCGTATGATTCGCGTAATGTAACCGTCAAAATATCTTACTTTTCACTATAAGCTTTCAGTAAACTTGCAAAACTTTCAAGAACTTTCAGATTAACTGTTCTCACCGCTTTTTTTAAAAAAAACCCTCTCTCAGAATCATAAGAAGAAATTAATCAAGTCTTTAAGCAAAAAGAACTAAGTAGTCATGTGACTGTCCAACGTTTATTGGTTTTATGTTATTTAACCCTTCGGCTGGTCCCAGCGGAGGTTCGAGTCCTCCCTTGGGCATGGATGTGTGTGTTTGTCCTTAGGATAATTTAGGTTAAGTAGTGTGTAAGCTTAGGGGCTGATAACCTTAGCACTTAAGTCCCATAAGATTTCACACACATTTGAACATTTAACCCTTCATCTCTTCATTTTAGCCGATTGGGATCTTTTTGTCTTTTTGATAACCAATTTCAAGCATTCGCACCACCAAAACAGAAATGTTCAAAAACAGCATTTTTTTTTTCTTTTCACAGTAATTATCTTCTCCGCTGGTTTATTGACAATTCTTCGCAATACACATAGAATGGTATACATTTCCATCCAGCGACTGACTTTAATGGAATACAGACATGAACTTAACAAATTTCAATAGTAACAAGCTCTTTTTTGGCATTAACAATGTTATAATTTTTTCTGTGTCGAATCTGCTGGCCCAACGACGTCATCCTCTGGCGCGGCATGGCTGTCGCTCAGCGCGTATAGTGACCAACTTCCAAAGCTGCCGTTGCCATGCTCCTGCCAGTCTGCAGTCGTTGTTTCAGCGTCCTCGAACACATGGAACATCAGAATACAAAAAACACTACACACAGTACATCTTTTAGATAATTTTAACCTATTACACTTATGAATATTTACCATAAAATTCGTTAACTATACGTTACTTCATATTCTACACAGTATTCTTACCGTAAGATCGTACATCGTTATGAAGGAAAACAGTGCTGAATGGCAAAAAAAGTTCGATATTCACTCAAGAATATCAGCACAACTGGCACATCTCCTACCACTGGAATGAATTTATGAACTCTATCAATTGCAGTACGCAAGATACGATAGATATTCTACTGTAGATACCCCTGATTGCTATTAATACATTATTCCTCACAACAGTAATAAATCATATTCCCGCGTCAGAAGTGCCAAGTATCGTCGCCAGAGTGCAGCATGGTAGCATGAAGTAAAAATGGCGACTCCACAGCAGCGCACAGAAGCAGTGGTGTGATTTGCAGTAGCAAAATCGCCGATTACTGTGCAAAGAAATTATCGTCGTATGAATGAATGTGATCCACCTGATATGAAAACAATTAAGGAATGGTATAGGAAGTTTCTGGCAACACGAAGTGTTCTGAGACATTCTGGCGGTGCTGGCCGAAGTGGCCGTGCGGTTCTAGGCGCTGCATTCTGGAACCGCGAGACCGGTACGGTCGTAGGTTCGAATTCTGCCTCGGGCATTGATGTGTGTGATGTCTTTAGGTTAGTTAGGTTTAACAAGTTCTACGTTCTAGGGGACTAATGACCTCAGAAGTTGAGTCCCATCGTGGTCAGAGCCTTTTTTTTTTTTTTTTTTTTTTTTTTTTTTTTTTTTTTTTTTTTTTTGTGGCGGTGGACGTTACAGAGTTTCAGAAGAAACAGTGGAGGACATCAGACAAACGTTTCTCAGAAGTCCACGTAAGTCAATTCGTCAATCATCTAGGCAACGTGATGTACCTCGATCAACATTGCAGCGTGTAGTTCGCCACTGTCTTCGTATGTGTTCTTACAAAGTGCAAATTCTGCAACATCTGACGCCGAACGACAAACCACGACGACAACAATTTGCTGCTGATATGCTGCAGTGTAATGATATGGATGCCAGCTTCCTGGAAAGATGTTTATTCTCAGATGACGCAACCTTTTATCTATCAGGAAGGGTTAATAGGCAGAATGTTCGGATTCGGCATTCGCAAAATCCACACATTGTCTTTGAACATGTTCGTGATAGCCCTAAACTAAACGTCTGGTGTGGGCTAATGGCTGACAGGATTGTTGGACCGTGAATGGGTCAATGTATCTGGACATGTTGGAGCAGTTTGTGTACCCTCAGATACAAGACTTGCAACCTAACATCATTTTTCAACAAGATGGAGCTCCGCCACTTTGGTCAGCGGCTGTTTGCAAGTTCCTGGATAGGAAATTTCCCAATCGTTGGATCGGACGTGGAGGACCCATTGCCTGGCCACCACGTTCGCCCGACATTACGCCACTTGATTTCTTCATCTGGGGATTCGTGAAGGGCTGCGTGTATGCCACCCAAGTGGATGATATTGCTACATTGCGACATCATATCACTAATGCGATTGCTACAATAACAGAGGAAATATTACAAAGAACTTGGCAACAAATTAAATATAGACTCGATATTCTTCATGCTACAAATGATTCACATGTAGAGGTGTATTGATGATAAGTAAATTAATTCTTTAAGATGTTCTACAATGTGGTGCATTTTTCATTGTTGTGTCTACTGTGGTTTTTTTTCGTGGGCCTTTGCAATCAGGGAGGTCTGTGTGGGACACCGTCTATAATGAGTTGTTGATATCCATCGTAATACACTATTTGTAAGTATGAACATACAAAGAATACCATGTACAGAGCGGAAGTTTATAAATAAACTCATACAGAAACCACACTGCAACTTAAAAAGGTGAAGTACAGTACAGTCCTGGTTAACCGAAATAAAGAGGGAGAAGCCGTTTTGGATAAGAATTTTTTCGGTTAATAAATTGCGTGTTTCATGTTTACTGACTTCAGCGCATTATTCGTGTTTTTGCTTTGCATGTCACAATCTTGAAGGGTGGTTCTCAAAAACAGCGCAGGGTAGTGCCGCTTAAATGTCACTATTATGCCCTGATCCAATGGCGGAACAACAATGGCGACATTTGGGGAAACGAAACGCACAAAAATAGAGAGTGGCGACTCTTTAACTCACAATGATGAGTAGGCACATTATCAGTTAATAAGACGATGTTTTTTGGCAAAGCTTTTTCAGCTAAAAACTTTTCGGCTTCCGGTACAGACTGATAACTAGATCATTAGGCAAAGAAATTAGATTTAATTTAATATCTTTAGCTGCTGATGGGCGTTGATATATATCAACAGGGACAGGTGAAAATGTGTGCCCTGAAGGGAACTCGAACCTGGGATCTTTTCCTTACATGGTAGATGCTCTATCCATCTGAGCCACCGAGGACACAGAGGACAGTGCGACTGCAGGGACTATCTCGCGCACACCTTCCGCGAGACCCACATTCTCACCTTGTATGCCCACTCACTACATTCGTAGTGTCGCACTCCAACACACTCCTTACTCGTGGAAACCGTTCTTACCAAGCCCCATAAGAGTTCGGGGAATATGTGTGCATCCACACAGAAGAAGAAGGTCATGGCCGGTATTGCCAGAACTATGTACTTGTTGGGTATGGTGTCTGTTCTTTCGGACATGTCCGAAAGAACAGGTACCATTCCACATGAGTAAATTAGGCAAAGAGTCCACAATACATCCATGAACCTTTTTGGGATCTATGTGAAACTGGTAGCGCATTTTGGCCAACATCCCTCAAGGCTCGAGGATTTTTCGAGTTCCCAATACACGCTGGGGGCTGTCAATGTGAGCCACAAGCGTGTGATGCCAAAACAACAGTTATCCTCTTTTCTAAATATTGTGTCCTGGGGCAGACATTACTTTTGAGGAAGGAAAGGACTTCGTAGGTAACATCTTGAAGTTAACTACAGTTTCATTGGCACTGTGTATTTGGTCCTTGGTGTAGTCTTGGGTGTAATCTTCAGACTCTGTTTTGAAAACATCAACTGCATTTGGGACTGCAGACAACGTTCCTCCACATACATTCAGTTACCGAATGCCGTATCTGTTTTTAAGCATGTCTAACCACCCAGAGGTTAAGAAAAGTCTTTTCCTTCGTCATCGAACAATTCAACTAATATTTTCGCTTTTTCTGTGCACTATCAGGCCCGTCAAAGGAATACATTTTTCTCGTTGTTAGATGAACAAAAAGATAACGAGCTTCACCTACTTTTTGAAAGTCGGGTATATTCAGTGTTCGTCTCTGAGGATTTTTTTTCAGCTTGCTCCACACATTCAGATTTCGCAAGCGCCCGTTCTGGTTCAAATGGCTCTGTGCACTATGCGACTTAACTTCTGAGGTCATCAGTCACCTAGAACTTAGAACTAATTAAACCTAACTAACCTAAGGATATCACACACATCCATGCTCGAGGCAGGATTCGAACCTGCGACCGTAGCGGTCGCTCGGTTCCAGACTGTAGCGCCTAGAACCGCACGGCCACTCCGGCCGGCACCCGTTCTGGAAGAGCAGAAATACCAACAGGGTAACTAGTCGTATTAGTTTTCAGGAACTTTCCTTTTTCAACTACTGGAATGCGTGATAGTTGGCTGTGTAGCCTTTGTTGAAACTGATGACTCGGTGGGCGGAGAAGCAACCCAAGGTCAGACGGTCGCTTCTCCTCGCTAACAGCAGCCTAGCACACTTTAGCCTCGAAATTTCCGTGCCGTACAGGTTTTGCGATTTTCGGAGGCGTTTCGGATAACCCAGGCTTCGGTCAAACCCGAGTTCGGTTAACTGGGGTTTTAAAGTACCTGGAAGGGAGTAGAAGTTGAGAAAAGAGGATGCCAAATTGTAACATATCACCGATATTGTTGTTGTGGTCTTCAGTCTGGTTTGATGCAGCTCTACACGCTCCTCTGTCCTGTACAATTCTCTCTATCCCTGAATAACTACTACAACGTACATCCATTAGAACCTGCTCCCTTGAGTTAAGCCTTGGTCTCCAATTTTTATCCCTTACACTTCCCTTCATCTACATCTACATGGATACTCTGAAAATCACATTTAAGTGCCTGGCAGAGCGTTCATCAAACCACTTTCACAATTCTCTGTTATTTCAATCTCGTGCAGCACGAGGAAAAACGAACACCTATATCTTTCCGTACGAGCTCTGATTTCCCTTATTTTATCGTGGTGATCATATTTTCGCATTCGGAGGAGAAAGTCGGTTACTGGAATTTCGTGAGAAGATTCCGTTGCAACGAAAAACGCCTTTCTTTTAATGATGTCCAGTCGAAATCCTGTACCATTTCAGTGACACTCTCTCCCATATTTCGCGATAATACAAAACGTGCTGCCCTCCTTTGAACTTTTTCGATGTACTCCGTCAGTACTATCTGCTACGGATCCCACACCGCACAACAGTATTCTAAAAGAGGACGAACAAACGTAGTGTAGGCAGTTTCCGTAGTAAATCTGTTATATTTTCTAAGTGTCTTGCCAATAAAACGCAGTCTTCGGTTAGCCTTCCCCACAACATTTTTCACGTGTTCCTTCCAATTTCAGTTGTTCGTAATTGTAATTCCTAGGTGTTTAGTTGAATTTACGGCCTTTGGATCTGATTGATTTATCGTGCAACCGAATTTTAACGAATTCCTTTTAGCACTCATGTGGATGACCTCACACTTTTCGTTATTTAGGGTCAACTGCCAACTTTCGCAACAACAAAAAAAAAAATGGTTCAAATGGCTCTGAGCACTATGGGACTCAACTGCCGAGGTCATTAGTCCCCTAGAACTTAGAACTAGTTAAACCTAACTAACCTAAGGACATCACAAACATCCATGCCCGAGGCAGGATTCGAACCTGCGACCGTAGCGGTCTTGCGGTTCCAGACTGCAGCGCCTTTAACCGCACGGCCACTTCGGCCGGCCTTTCGCAACATTCAGATATCTTTTCTAAATTGTTTTCGCCGGCCGCGGTGGTCTCGCGGTTCTAGGCGCGCAGTCCGGAACCGTGGGACTCCTACGGTCGCCGGTTCGAATCCTGCCTCGGGCATGGATGTGTGTGATGTCCTTAGGTTAGTTAGGTTTAAGTAGTTCTAAGTTCTAGGGGACTGATAACCACAGCAGTTGAGTCCCATAGTGCTCAGAGCCATTTGAACCAAATCGTTTTGCAATTTGTTTTGATCTTCTGATGACTATTGGTCTATAAACGACAAACAACCGAAGACGGATGCTCCGATTGTCTCCCAAATCGTTTATATTAATAAGGAACAGCAAAGGGCCTAAAGACTACCTTGGGGAACGCAAGAAATCACTACCGTTTTACTCGATAACTTTCCGTCAGTTACTACGAACTGTGACCTCTCGTTAAGGAAATCACAAATCCGGTCACATAACTGAGACGTATTCCATAGGCACGCAATTTCACTACAAGTCGCTTGTTTGGTACATTGTTAAAGCCTTCCGGAAATCCAGAAATACGTAATCGATCTGAAATCCCTTGTCAACAGCACTCAACACTTCATGCGAATAAAGAGCTAGTTGTGTTTCACAAGAACGATGTTTTCTAATCCCATGTTCACCGTGTTTCAACAGACCGTTTTCTTCGAGATAATTCATAACGTTCGAACACAATGTATTTTCATAATCCTGCTACATATCGACATTAATAATATGTGCCTATAGTTAAGTAGATTACTCCTACTACCTATCTTGAATATTGGTGTGACCTGTGCAACTTTCCAGACTTTGGATACGGATATTTCGTTGAGCGAACAACTGTATATGATTGTTAAGTATGGAGCTAATGCATCAGTATACTCTGAAAGAAACCTAATTGGCATGCAGTATGGACCAGAAGACTTCCTTTTATTAAGTGATTTAAGTTGATTCGAATTCTGGAATATTAACTCCGTCTTCTTTTGTGAAGGAATTTCGGAAGGCTGTGTTTATTAACTCTGCTTTGGCAGCCCTGTCTCCGATTGTATCTCCATTGCTATCGCGCAGAGAAGGCATTGATTGTTTCTTGCCGCTAACATACTTCACATACCACCAGAATCTCATTGCATTTTCTGCCAGGTTTGGAGACAAAGTTTCGTTATGGAAACTCTTATAAGCATCTCACTTTGAAGTCCGCGCTAAATTTCGAGCTTCTGGAAAAGATCGCTAATCCGTGGGATTTTGCGTCTGTTTAAATGTGGCATGTTTGTTTCGTTGTTCCTGCAACAGTGTTCTGACCCGTTTTGTGTTCCTAGCTCCGTCGTTTGTTAGTTTATTTGGTATAAACCTCTCAGTTGTTGCCGATAAAATTTTTTTATTTAAATTCAAACCACATCTGGTCTACACTTACATTATTAATTTGGAAGAAGTGGAGATTATTACTCAAGATGGCGTCAAGTGAATATTATCTTACTTTTTTGAATAGGTATATTTTTCGTTTATGTTTTGGAGGATTTACAATATTTAATCTCGCTACAACACTGTATTCACTAATCCCTGTATCCGTTTTGATGCTCGTTATTAACTTAGGATTATTTGCTGCTAAGAGGTCAAGGGTGTTTTCATAACCGTTTACTATTCGCATGGGCTCATGAACTAACTGCCCGCAATAAATTTCAGAGAATGCCTTTAGCACAATTTCGGGTGATGTTTTATGAGTACCTCTGGAATAAAACATGTATTTTCGCTAACATATAGAGGGTAAATTGAAGTCACCACCAACTACAATCGTATGAGTCGGGTACATGTTTGAAATCAAACTGAAGTTTTCTTTGAACCTTTCAGCAACTATATCACCTGAATTTGGAGGTCGGTAAAAGGCTCCAATCCTTGTTATTTTATTCCGGTTTCCAACAATGACCTCTGCCCATGCTAACTCACAGGAACTATGTACTTCAATTTCAGTACAGGTTAAACTACTTCTGACAGCAACAAACACGCTACCGCCAACCGTGTGTAGCCTATCATTTCGTAACACCTTAGCTTCTTCGCAAAAATTTCGGCTGAGCTTAACTCCGGCTTTATCCAGCTTTCAGTGCCTATAACGATTTGAGCATCAGTGCTTTCTATTAGCGCTCTGGTACTTTCCCAACACAGCTACGACAGTTTACAACTGTTATACCGATGGTTCCTGTACCTACGTTCTTCCTGTGTTCAGCCTGCGCCCTTTGTGACTGGAGCCCTCCTTGTGTTTTCCCGAGACTCTCTAACCTAAGAAACCGCCCAGTTCACGTCACACCGGCCCTGCTACCCGTGTAGCGGCCTGTTGCGTGTAGTGGTCACCTGACCTATTCAGCGGAACGCGAAACCGAACCACCCTTTGGCGCAAGTCGAGGAATCTGCAGCCTGCACGGTCGCAGAACCATCTGAGCCTCTGATTCAGACCCTCCACTCGGCTCTGTACCAGAGGTCGGCAATTGGTGATGTTGACTATGCTGCAAATGGTCAGCTTCATTTTCATCTTGCAAACAAGTCTGGCAGCCTTTACCACTTCTCTTAGCCGCTCGAAACCAGACAGAATCTCTTCTGATCCAAAGTGATACACATCATTGGTACTGACGTGAGAAACCCCCTACAGTTGGCTGCACCCTGTGCTCTTCATGGCATTCGGGAGGACCCGTTCCACATCAGGAATGACTCCACTGGCGTGAACACGAAGTGTACATTGGTTTTCTTTCCCTTCTTGGCAGTCATGTCTCTAAGGGGGCACATAACGGGCCTAACGATGGAGCTCCCAAATATCAATAATCATACCGTCTGTGACTGTCCGGATCTTGCAGGCTGAGTGCTTTCCTCTGAAACAGGAGAGGCGACAGCATCTGGCTCAGAGACAGTGTCAGCCACAGTGGAACCTGTTTGTCAGACCAACTCAAGATTCCTTGATGCCTGAGGATGTGTCCTACCAGCCGATACCTTCTTTTAATCAAGTTTTGCCACAAATATCTGTTCTCCCAAATGTGATTCGATACCTCATTAGTAATTCTACCTGCACGTCTAATCTTTACATATCTTCTATAGCGCCACATTTCGAAAGTTTATGTTCTCTTCTTGTCCAAATTGTTTAAGCGACCACGTTTCACTTCCGTGGAGGGCTATACTCCAGACAAAAATCTTCTAATGGACTTCCTGACACAAGTTTGTATCAGATGACAAAAAATGCCTCCTTTTCGGAGAAGATTTTCGGTGGATTGTATCCTCTACAACTTCGGCCTTCGTCAGTTATTTTGCTTTTCAATACAAAAATTTTTTAACTACTTTTAGTGTATAGATTTCTAATCTAATCCTTTTGGCATTCTCTGACATAATTCGACTGTCCTCCATTATCCTAGTTTTACGACGGTCATTCGTAAGTCATTGCAACTATGATTATCTCTTGCCATAAAAAATGCGACAACATGAGATTCCACGATGCCCATTGAACCGGTACAGTAGTGTGTATCTGATTGCCAATACAAATTAGAGTTCCAGTACATTAGCTCACAATGATGGCTGAAATGAATCACACACATTGGAGCTCTGTGTAAATTTATTGTGCACGAATACAAACAGAAAACAAATGAATCAAGCTCAAGTACTGTGATTCAATATAGTCACCAGGTGGATGCAAACAGCGTCGGCAACGATGGGGAAGGCGCTGAATGCCATTAGCACTACAATCAAGGTGTGCCACCTGTCGCTGGAGTGCCGTGAGGATATTCGCCCTGTTTGTAAAGCAACTCCCACGCAATGGTTTCCTCATTTGTGGAATGATGTCGAAGTCGCAAGGACTGAGGTCTGGTGAGTAGGGTGGGTGGGGGACGATATATCTTGTTATACGGACATGCTCACAATAAGTATTTCAAAAGCTATTACCCAGCCATCCTCACATAAAAATAAAGCAATACATTATTTTCAAATCAAACTAATTAATTCTGCATATCACTCTATATAATTTACATATCAGATATAAATAGTGCGAAAGTAGACGAAACCGTCAGTTTTGCCGTCTTACAAAATGCCTGTCACGCACATACGAATACGTGGCATGAAACGTGTTTCACAACAGAAGCCTTTCAACCTCTTCTCAAGACACTGTCCACTCTGTTCAACTGAATTCGCAAGTCTTTAGCCGTCTTTGACAGAATTACAATATCTTTTTCAAATATCAAAGTTTCTGAAACTTCCTGGCAGATTAAAATTTTGTGCCGGACCGAGACTCGGCATCGGGATCTTTGTCTTTCATGGGAAAGTGCTCTACTGACTGAGCTAGCCAAGCACGAATAACAATCATCCACACAGCTTTAATTCCGCCAGTGCCTCGTCTCATACCTTCCAAATTTCACAGATCTCCTGTAAATCTCACTGCAGAGCGAAAATTTCATTCTGGATCAAAGTTTCTTCTCCCTGTACTTAAATTCCTTTTCCAGATTTCTCCCTGGTTTTCGTTATTCCTCGCTCAATATGCTGAACAACGTCAACAACACTGGGGAGAGGCTATAACCTTATTGCAATCCAATCTAAGCTAATGCTTCAGTATCATCTCCTTAGAACTTGTAACTGTGGTCTAGCTCCTGTCTTGCATTTTCTCTTTGAAACCTTTATAATTTGAAAGAGAGTATTCCAGTCAACGGCTATCAAAATCATTCAACGCTATAAAGCTAGATTTGCTTCTCTTCAGCCTAACATTTAAGATAAGTCGTGGGACAGTAGTGAACCCAAACTGATCTTCCTCGAGGTCAAGTTCTACCAATCTTCCTACTTTTCTGTAAATAATTTGTGAAGTATTTTGCAGTCATGACTAATTAAGCCCCCACTTTATTCATCCTCAGCATATAGCAAGTAATGAGAAATTTGAAAGAGGAACTGAGAAAAAATAACGAACTTACAAGGTTTGGTGATGGCATCATAATTCTCTCAGAGACGGCAAAGAACATAGATCAGATGAAAAGAAACGAATAGTATCTTGAAGGTGGGTTGTAAGAGGAACAAGTGTATATAGCTTTCAGTAGTTATATACTGATGAAGGGGTGTGCACTGAATAACTTGGATGGCTTGGTATCGTTCAGAGATCGTGGTGCCTCACCAAAGTCGGTAATGCATATCGATACTACAGACTTTAGCGAGTGCTTGCTGCAATATGCAGTCACGTAGAGGAGGCACTCCTGAAGACCACACTTTCCTTCTCAGCACAGCAGCACCCTCACACTGAAGTCAATATAGTGTTGAACCTCCAAGAGCGCACCCCAGTTCGTGACCTCAACTACAGCAGTCAGCATCATTGTGTAGGACAGTGACCATTGTTCAAGGTTAAGATGTTGTATTTTGTACTGTAAGAGAACCGTTTGTTAGCAAGTGCATCAAGTGATGCTTTGCTAATCAATGACAGTTGTAAATTATCCAGCAATCCTGTGGCAAAGAAATGTGTCAAAATTAAGTAAATCTTTCTTCATTTACATAATAACCAAAACTCATATTTAATGTGTTCTAGCTTTATGAGCCACCTCCCAGAACAATCAAACAACTCAGAGTTGTGGCTCGACGAAAATAGTTTTGCCCGGCTACAACAGGTGGAGCTACATCAGATCAGTCTTCGCGCTAAAGGGTAGAGCAACAGTAACAAAAAGTCTTGCTGAGTTTCTGTCGAAGTGGCGTCCACATTCATAGATGTGACTATTTTACATTAGTAAATGAACCACTTTTTATGATAACTGCAGTTCGAATATATCGGTAAGTTATGAAAACGTGGTGCTGCTGTAGTGAACCGTCTTTGCACTTCAGGGTCGCAAAATTTGTATGGCAAAAGAATATTCCAGCCTTGTTCTTCCGTTCCTCTATCACCCGAGTACACCGAAGCGAAAACCCGTGCAATATTCTGTCGACGAAACGTTCCAGAGCTCAGCCGTTTCAACGCTGGGTTCCCTAATACACACCCGTTTATTGTGGGCAGCTGATAGAGATATAAGTCTCTGCTATGACATAGATCTCACGGTGTTGGTCAGTGGACCTCTCCACATATAGGTTCGTTGACCATCTCCTCTTGCACTAAATAGCATATTGAGACAGCATACATTGCTGAACCTCAGCTTTAGCGTCTAATCTCATGTGTAATTTACTGTCCCGCAGTTGGAGGTGGGACGAACTCATCTGCATCTATATAACGCTCCGCAAACTACCTAATGATATGTGGTGTGGGTTACCTCTGGTAGCACTACCTGATGCCACTTAGCTGTTCCACTCGCGAATGGTGCGAGGGAAGAATGATTGTTGGTTACCCACTACATTACCCCTAATTCTAGAATTTTCTCATTCTGGTCATTTCTCTAGGAGTTCCGGAAAGTACTCTCTCGAAATTTTAATAGTAAACCTTTCCGTGATGCACAATGCCTTTCTTGTAACGTGTACCTCTGGAGTGTGTTGAGCATTTCTGCAATGCTCTCTCATTGACAGAACGATCCCACGACGAAATGCGCCGCTCTTAATTGGATCTCGACCTCTTATCAGTGCTATATGGTACGGATCCCACATAAATGAACAACTGTCAAGAATCTGTGCAACAAAATCTTTGTAAAGCAACTCCTCCGTAAATGAGTTACTTTTTCTTAAAATTCTTCCTATGACTCTCATTCTGGCATCTGCTTTTCCTACTATTAGCTTTATGTGGTCATTCCACTTAAAGTCGTTCTGGATAGATGTCTTAGATATTTTGCAGTAGGTACTGTTACCAACAAATTGTTGTCAAATTCAAATGGCTCTGAGCACTATGGGACTTAACTTCTGAGGTCATCAGTCCCCTAGAACTTAGAACTACTTAAACCTAACTAACCTAAGAACATCACACACATCCATGCCCGAGGCAGGATTCGAACCTGCAACCGCAGCGGTCGCTCGGTTCCGGACTGTAGCGCCTAGAACCGCTCGGCCACCCCGGCCGGCAAAATTGTTATCAAAAGTGCAGTTCTGCATTAGTGAATTTCATTCCCAATGTATGAGTAATAAGTTACATTTATTGACGTTCAGAGTGAAGTGCCCGAGCCTGCAGCATTCATCAATCCCCTGCATGTCATTCTGCAAATCGATGCTGTCTTAAGGCGCTGCTGCTTTCTTATAGACAACCGCACCATTCGTCAACAGTGTTAAAGAGTTTCAGTCATTTTCTACAAAATTATATATAAACATTGTAAACAGTAACGGTTCCATCAACACTTCCTTGCTGTACTCCGGAAATTGCATTTACACCTGTAGATTTGGTTCCGCTAAGAGCGACATGTTGAGTTCTATCTGAAGGAAGTCTTGAATCCAGGCGCAAATCTTGTTCGATACTCTGCAAGCTCGTATTTTTTCACTAAAAGGCAGTTCGGGACGGTGTCAGATGTCTTCCTGAAGTCGAGGAACACGGCATCACCTTGAGCTCTGTTGTCTGCAGCGCTATGGATCCCATGGAGGAACAGAGGAAGCTGAATTTCGCCAGATATCTCTATGCGCAATTCATGTTGATCATTTCTTTTCTCTAAAAATTTCATACAGTAGCAATCGTAAATAACGTGGTGAAAGACTTCTGAGCAACTTCGCCTCCAGTTCCTTTCGAGACGTTGAGTAAACATCGTCAGTGAGCACACTCCGAAAAAAATAGATAAATAAACTAAAGAAAAAAATACATCTACATCTACATCTACATTCATACTCCGCAAGCCACCCAACGGTGTGTGGCGGAGGGCACTTTACGTGCCACTGTCATTACCTCCCTTTCCTGTTCCAGTCGCGTATGGTTCGCGGGAAGAACGACTGTCTGAAAGCCTCCGTGCGCGCTCTAATCTCTCTAATTTTACATTCGTGATCTCCTCGGGAGGTGTAAGTAGGGGGAAGCAATATACTCGATACCTCATCCAGAAACGCACCCTCTCGAAACCTGGCGAGCAAGCTACACCGCGATGCAGAGCGCCTCTCTTGCAGAGTCTGCCACTTGAGTTTATTAAACATCTCCGTAACGCTATCACGGTTACCAAATAACCCTGTGACGAAACGCGCCGCTCTTCTTTGGATCTTCTCTATCTCCTCCGTCAACCCGATCTGGTACGGATCCCACACTGATGAGCAATACTCAAGTATAGGTCGAACGAGTGTTTTGTAAGCCACCTCCTTTGTTGCTGGACTACATTTTCTAAGCACTCTCCCAATGAATCTCAACCTGGTACCCGCCTTACCAACAATTAATTTTATATGATCATTCCACTTCAAATCGTTCCGCACGCATACTCCCAGATATTTTACAGAAGTAACTGCTACCATTGTTTGTTCCGCTATCATATAATCATACAATAAAGGATCCTTCTTTCTATGTATTCGCAATACATTACATTTGTCTATGTTAAGGGACAGTTGCCACTCCCTGCACCAAGTGCCTATCCGCTGCAGATCTTCCTGCATTTCGCTACAATTTTCTAATGCTGTAACTTCTCTGTATACTACAGCATCATCCGCGAAAAGCCGCATGGAACTTCCGACACTATCTACTAGGTCATTTATATATATTGTGAAAAGCAATGGTCCCATAACACTCCCCTGTGGCACGCCAGAGGTTACCTTAACGTCTGTAGACGTCTCTCCATTGATAACAACATGCTGTGTTCTGTTTGCTAAAAACTCTTCAATCCAGCCACACAGCTGGTCTGATATTCCGTAGGCTCTTACTTTGTTTATCAGGCGACAGTGCGGAACTGTATCGAAAGCCTTCCGGAAGTCAAGAAAAATAGCATCTACCTGGGAGCCTGTATCTAATATTTTCTGGGTCTCATGAACAAATAACGCGAGTTGGGTCTCACACGATCGCTGTTTCCGGAATCCATGTTGATTCCTACATAGTAGATTCTGGGTTTCCAAAAACGACATGATACTCGAGCAAAAAACATGTTCTAAAATTCTACAACAGATCGACGTCAGAGATGTAGGTCTATAAACAGCTTTGTTGCTGCCAGTATTGGTGTGAACGTTATCAACTTGTAGTGTCGATGCACAGCAGTGAACTAACAGTCTCCGTCTCTAGACCTCAATGGCCAACGACTATACAGGGAGCCCCACAAGGAAGGGTCAATGATGAGGGACATGACAGCAACTTTCATTTGAAGCAGAAATTTCCTATCAATATAACTCCTATTCTGAATGGTTTCTGAGATAGAACACATTTAATGTACATTTGTCTTCGGGCTAGTGACACGCATGTATCTGTGTTACCCACCGAACCTCTTTGGCGTTCTATTCTAGCCCAACTTACCTCGTTACCTTCAGTCTACTTGCTCAGAAATGTCTTTCTCTTACAGGAAAGAGTGTGGACCCAAAATTGAAACCTGTGGGACTGCCTTTGCGATTTATTCTCAGTCAATAAAGTTTTCTATCTTTCCAAAATGGTTTGAAGTATTCAATACAAATATTTGCGTTCTTTCTGTTAGTTACGATTCAAACCAGTTGAATTTATAGTCATCAGTTCAATAAACAGCATTGTACATTAAACGTGTTCTAACACGGAAACCATTCGGAGTAGGGCATATATCCATGTGAAGTTTTTTGCTTCAAATGAGCGTTCCTGGCATATCTTTGAATATTGACCATTCCTCTCGCGATACCCCGTATACAATGATCGGTAATGCGGGGGAGGAGGGCACAAGTGGACCACAGTGATTATCTAAGGTTGTAGACGCTTCACAGAAGCTGTTAGTAAGCACAACGGTGTAGTACATGATACTGCACTGTATCTGGAGACAGAAAGTAGAACCTAGAACGGTCAAGAAAGACCAAGTCAGGTAGAAAAATTATGGGTGCAGGTGAGACATTGGCAGTAGGACTTGAAATAACTAGTTAGGAGATTCAAAGGGTAATAAAGTTAAGTCCATCGTTAAAGCGTAAAACATGCAAGAGCTTAGAGGCGGACGGTGGCGCGCTGAATATCAGAAGTCGGTTACCAATAAGGACGCACTACGTAAAATTACAGATGGTGTGGCCTGTATGCTGTGTACATATAGGAAATCGACAGGATTATCGAAAACTTTTAGCTGATGACGCTTGGAAAATTACTGCATCAAAATATACTACAAATATGCAGGCAGGTTATTAACAGTAGCTTACAGGAAAAATAAAATTGAGACCAGTTCTACGGCAGCAGCAAACGACATCGTGGTTTCAACGCTAGTGAGGGAAGGGGAAGTCTGAAGCATACATTTTGAACCGCATGTTTCACAAAAAGGACGCAATAGGCAGTGTGCTCTCAGACATAGGAACTGAGACATTATTGGAAGTATCAGGGTCACAGATAAATCACTGCAGCATGAAGACTCACTAAATACGTCTTTGGCAGTAACGTCTGAACCGGAGAAAAATTAAAGACACGTATTTTTAGTTTTGATCGACGGGCGCTCTCACAACAAACATAACTACGTGGAACACGGGACGAAGTGACATCGTATATCTGTTACCACTGTTTGAGATTCGGACAGTTAAGCAAACAGCGACGGGGAAAATGCGACCCGATCAGTGTGTCATGTCCATGCTCCAGCGTCTAACATTTCGGCCGTAATACGCTGATGAGAAAGGAACGCGTTACAGTATGAGCATCTTGACCGAACAACCGAACAGATACTACAGTACTTCCATGCCCGTGGGATACGTTGCTAAAAGTTTCATCCTTACGCGATTTTATTGTCAGTATTTTTAATACAGGAAAATGCATTTCCTACAGATGAATTAAGTGTGGCAATAAGTCAGTGGGTTCCGGAAAAAAGAAGCGAATCGACGAGGAGCAAAGTTACAGGTTAAAGACCTGCTGGACGTGATGTAATAAAAACTGGTTCCATCAGTGGAAGAAGCAGAGCTACCTGAGTCTGCTCAGCGACACTCACGAAATAGTACAGCCCCTGATTAGACTATAGATAGAGAAGTCCTTAACTCTTGGAGTGGAAACAGCATCCACAACAGACAACATACGTTACAGTTTCTTATAGCACATGCCAGAAACAGGAAAGCAAAAGCTGCTTAAGGTAACGTGCCTGTGAACGCCTGGAAAAATGATAACGGTCTTCATAAATTTTACACGGCACTAACTAAAAAACTTGAGCTATTAGTAGAATGAAAATTGTAGGACAATAGGAGTGTTTCTTGCTTAACATTTTGATGTGCAATTAATCACACCAGTTATGACACAGACTTTCCTACAACTTTTTTGGAAGGTCAGTAAATTGCGTTTTGGTATGTCGGCTCTTACTTGGAATTTATGTAATGACTTACTATTTTACTTAGATGCTTGAAACTTTATGTACATATTAACAACATGTCTGCCTAAAACGTAGACTACAATCACGCCACACGTTTTTATTCTAGAAACATTTGCATCTGATAATTTAAATCAAGGTTACTTTTTTATGCTTAACCAGTTTGTATTTTCCTCCCTGTTGATAGTACCATACTATCTGTAGCCCGCTTTCCTCCCAATATAACCCTGAAACATCCTCAAAAAATTCATAGCTCTAGCTCAAATAGATCTTTTTGTGCTCAAGATAATCGTGTCATGTAATTCCCAGGAAATTCAATTCAAAGTTATTACTATTTCATACCAATTACATAATATTTTTAGTTTACTTGTCCCTCGTCTTCTCTCTTCCTTTCCGTGTTTCTCCTAGTTACTACGGCGTGTTTAGTTGCGTCAAGGACGCAATTTTCAGCTTCGGCCACTCTCAAGGAATCAATTGCCAGCAGTGATTGTCTCATATTGAACCCAGAATATGTATTCGTAGAAACTCTAGAACTCCAGATCTGCTAACGGCCCCATATTAACACATATTGCAGGCGTAATACCTTTCCAGAATGACATAATAGCAGCAACGCAAACTACAGAAAAGTTTATAAAAAACGCTCGAAAATCAAGTATATCCAAGGGAACCATAAGAGCATCGCAAAACTGATGTTCTAACAGGGTTGCCAACTTGAAAAACAGATGTATACTATATGTTTCCCGAGAAGGAGTCTGACAACATTAACGTGTGAAAGCAGTGGAAACATGGGTGTGGACGCACACAGATAGATCCTTAAGTTGATTTTCAAACACTTTAAATATGTTGAAATCAGTTCTTCTCACTACTGTTTTGTTCAAGAAACTCTAAACATTGATTTAAAATGAAAAATACAAAAAAAAATCGGAGATTTGAAGCGGATTCACAAGGACTTAACTTTAGCAATCCCAACAAAATATGGAGACAGACGATAAAAATCCCGCTACTGAAGACATAAGGTAAAAACGTGTATCATGAAGCACGACAAACTAAACTGTCAACAGGGGTGATACGACCGACCAATCTATTCACTTATCATCACTACTTGCGCGAATGATAGGTTAAATACACGATGTACACTTGCGAATGAGGGAGAAAATCGAAATTATTGTGTAACTCCATTATATTTTATAGTTTTTCATGAATACGTGTAAGACGCCACGCCGCCTTTATTTCAGTTACAGATGATCATTAGTATTTGGCAAAGCAACAAGAAAATTTGTGCTTCCAGAAATTCTGTGGGGTGTACTCTATATGTTAGTAATAGTGCTGGTTTATAGTGTCTGCAACTAATCATCTTTCGTCATATTTATTTTAGCTTAGATGAAATTTTTGTAGACGTCTTACTGAAAGCTTTTTGTCTAAGTGCTACAGATTTTTGGTGAAAACATCTTTTCGCTTGTTTAGTGTCATCGGAACTATAGCTGGAAGTTACACACCTGCAATCTCTTTCATTATCTTGCCTTTCTTCAATTTCTGAAAATTCTTCCAGTCACTCAGATAGGAAGAACGTTTTCTTCGGAATACAGAACAAGGCTGTTTTTTAGTTATTTTCATCAAACAAACCTGAGTGATACCAAGTTTTTCTGTATCAGTGCCTTCAAGAACTTTTTCTTCAACGTCGATGGGAAGTCCATATTTTTTTCAACACTCGGAAAGGTTTTGAAGGTCAAGCTTCCTTGATCACGTGTTCAGGATCTTCCGTTACTTACATTTTAGCTGTCTTGCTGCGTTTCTCCACAAGACCAACTGGAAAACTGTGCCCAAACAATAGAAATTTATGTTCATATGTTTGGAAATACCCCATTCTACTATACAAATGTAAAAAAAATTTAACATGCAATTTTTTACTAGGCCTGAGAAATTGTCACGCCATATAACAATTTGTTCTTCCGTTTGAAAGTAAACCAGAGTTTAGAGTCCGAAAATACAAGAGACCATCTCATTCCCTCCTTTACCCCCGAGCCCTTCGTGCCACAAGCACATTATGCCATTGTTCGGATCGGTAATGTGAATGTTGAAGTTATAGCAAACTAGATGACGCACGTAATACATGTTACCATGCGTCAATTTTGGCCAAGGGGAAACTCTTTCTAAATCAATAAAAGAAAAAGTTGCAGTATTGACTCCGAGGTAATGTGCTTCATATTCTGAAATTTTGCAGTGCAGGTTTTCTATGGTGTAACGCGAGCACCTTTCTGGTTTGGCTTATTGTGCTGGGTCACTAACCTGTGACGGTATCATTTAATAATCACACCTTTTACAGGTATCACTCCTTAGTCTTGTAAACGATAACTTAGAAAAGTCGTTTCGGAATACTCTGCGGTTACACTTTTATCATACACAACTACCAGAATGCTTTTACTTAAGGGTAGCAAACTTGCGGCTTAGGCTTAAGTCATCATTAAGGTATTCCCTCTCAAATTCAAAACGACTGTCAAGTGAAACATACTAGAGAAATAACTTATTGTGATTTTTCACTTATGTTCAAATGGTTCAAATGGCTCTGAGCACTATGGGACTTAACATCTATGGTCATCAGTCCCCTAGAACTTAGAACTACTTAAACCTAACTAACCTAAGGACAGCACACAACACCCAGCCATCACGAGGCAGAGAAAATCCCTGACCCCGCCGGGAATCGAACCCGGGAACCCGGGCGTGGGAAGCGAGAACGCTACCGCACGACCACGAGATGCGGGCTTTCACTTATGTTCTGTCCAGTTCAGTGAACTTAAGTTTTTTAGGACCACCGTGGCTGTCTTTGAAAGCCACAGAACGTAATTTTTTTCGTAACAGCTGTTTGAGTTTTCCTTAGTAAAAATTTCAAAGGTATTTAAAAATGCAACTTTGCATACCATTTTGAGATTACTCGTGACATCCGGACGTATTTAGCTGACGTCTGGCTGTCTTCGTCTCTAGCATTTTCAGTATAGGTTCCATGGCGTCGTCTTTGATTAGAAAAGATCTCATAAGCTTCATCAGGTAATTTCCCTGTTGGTTCAGGTCAAGTTGGTAGTATTCTTCAAAGAGCTTTTTTTTATATCGACTATTGCTCTGCAACTATACTTACAGTCGCAGAATACCTAAACACAAAACAAAAACAAAATGTGTGTATAAATCTGGTACAATATACATGTAAGTTCAAAATGGTTCAAATGGCTCTGAGCACTATGGGACTCAACATCTTAGGTCATAAGTCCCCTAGAACTTAGAACTACTTAAACCTAACTAACCTAAGGACATCACACACACCCATGCCCGAGGCAGGATTCGAACCTGCGACCGTAGCAGTCCCGCGGTTCCGGACTGCAGCGCCAGAACCGCTAGACTACATGTAAGTACTGGGGCTCTGAGCACTATGGGACTCAACTGCTGAGGTCATTAGTCCCCTAGAACTTAGAACTAGTTAAACCTAACTAACCTAAGGACATCACAAACATCCATGCCCGAGGCAGGATTCGAACCTGCGACCGTAGCGGTCTTGCGGTTCCAGACTGCAGCGCCTTTAACCGCACGGCCACTTCGGCCGGCACATGTAAGTACTCTAGGCAAGTAAGCAAGTATTATAAATTTACTTCTGCTGAAAAAAATAAAAAAAAGAACAGAACTAACACGCAAATGTGGCGGCTGTTTCGCAGTAGTTTCCCTTCTATTCTGCTTCGTCTGTGTAATATGCGACTTAATCTTGCCGTTTGATGTTTTGTTCTGAACGTAACTTTCTCGACGCTTCCATTACTACAAAAAACACTGCCGTTGATCATCCTCGGCTACCCTTTTAAATAACAATCAACAGCTTCAACAAACAAAACAATATCACGAGATGAAGTCTATGACATAATCCAGACTAGTGACTACAGCTCGGCTAACGATCCACTAGCAGAGCAGGCCTATCTGACCATAGGACCAGCGCTTTCTGTTAGGGACTGTAGCATCTACAAGGAACAACTGGGGCACATAAATCCCTTAGCAGAACACTGGCACGAAGACAGATTGATTAGCTGCGAAAAAATCCGAAAGTTGAAAAATAGCATACAGATTCTGTAGCATTTCCATTCTTTAAATACGTATGTTAGTTACGGATGGAATATCGAAAAGATATGATCAAAACCTGGAACACTTATATAACATGCAGTTCTGATCAAGAGTGACACTAAACGCATGTACCCGGGTCTTCTACTGCTCATTTGCTTCATGGATTGCTCCCCTCATTGTTCTACATGTACGTGTAGTTGGTTTCTTGATCGGTTGGTTGATTTGGGGGAGGGGACCAAACAGCGAGGTCATCGATCACATCGGATTAGGGAAGGATGGGGAAGGAAGTTGGCCGTGCCCTTTCAAAGGAATCATCAAGGCATGTGCCTGAAGCGACTTAAGGACATCACGGAAAATCCAAATCTGAATTGCCGAACGCTGGTTTGAACTGTCGTCCTCCCGAATGGGAGTCCAGTGTGCTAACCACTGCGTCACCTCACTCGGTTGTACGTGTAGACAAATGATGTACAATCCGTGCGGATGGTTATACTTTTATTCTCAGGAATGCGGCCTAAATACACTCCTGGAAATTGAAATAAGAACACCGTGAATTCATTGTCCCAGGAAGGGGAAACTTTATTGACACATTCCTGGGGTCAGATACATCACATGATCACACTGACAGAACCACAGGCACATAGACACAGGCAACAGAGCATACACAATGTCGGCACTAGTACAGTGTATATCCACCTTTCGCAGCAATGCAGGCTGCTATTCTCCCATGGAGGCGATCGTTGAGATGCTGGATGTAGTCCTGTGGAACGGCTTGCCATGCCATTTTCACCTGGCGCCTCAGTTGGACCAGCGTTCGTGCTGGACGTGCAGACCGGGTGAGACGACGCTTCATCCAGTCCCAAACATGCTCAATGGGGAACAGATCCGGAGATCTTGCTGGCCAGGGTAGTTGACCTACACCTTCTAGAGCACGTTGGGTGGCACGGGATACATGCGGACGTGCATTGTCCTGTTGGAACAGCAAGTTCCCTTGCCGGTCTAGGAATGGTAGAACGATGGGTTCGATGACGGTTTGGATGTACCGTGCACTATTCAGTGTCCCCTCGACGATCACCAGTGGTGTACAGCCAGTGTAGGAGATCGCTCCCCACACCATGATGCCGGGTGTTGGCCCTGTGTGCCTCGGTCGTATGCAGTCCTGATTGTGGCGCTCACCTGCACGGCGCCAAACACGCATACGACCATCATTGGCACCAAGGCAGAAGCGACTCTCATCGCTGAAGACGACACGTCTCCATTCGTCCCTCCATTCACGCCTGTCGCGACACCACTGGAGGCGGGCTGCACGATGTTGGGGCGTGAGCGGAAGACGGCCTAACGGTGTGCGGGACCGTAGCCCAGCTTCATGGAGACGGTTGCGAATGGTCCTCGCCGATACCCCAGGAGCAACAGTGTCCCTAATTTGCTGGGAAGTGGCGGTGCGGTCCCCTACGGCACTGCGTAGGATCCTACGGTCTTGGCGTGCATCCGTGCGTCGCTGCGGTCCGGTCCCAGGTCGACGGGCACGTGCACCTTCCGCCGACCACTGGCGACAACATCGATGTACTGTGGAGACCTCACGCCCCACGTGTTGAGCAATTCGGCGGTACGTCCACCCGGCCTCCCGCATGCCCACTATACGCCCTCGCTCAAAGTCCGTCAACTGCACATACGGTTCACGTCCACGCTGTCGCGGCATGCTACCAGTGTTAAAGACTGCGATGGAGCTCCGTATGCCACGGCAAACTGGCTGACACTGACGGCGGCGGTGCACAAATGCTGCGCAGCTAGCGCCATTCGACGGCCAACACCGCGGTTCCTGGTGTGTCCGCTGTGCCGTGCGTGTGATCATTGCTTGTACAGCCCTCTCGCAGTGTCCGGAGCAAGTATGGTGGGTCTGACACACCGGTGTCAATGTGTTCTTTTTTCCATTTCCAGGAGTGTATGTGTGAAGCTTTAATAGATCAAACTATGAAAATCCTGCAGGCGTGATTGTCTCAAAATGGGATAGAATTATTAGTGTGTCAAACTCTGCGTATAGAATGCTGCATAAGAGCAGTATCATAGCGGAACCACGTGAGACCCTAGCCACTAAACTATAAAATACCTGGGACCAGCCATATATGAATATACTGAAAGAGAAATGTGAAGGAACTGTCAATAAACCACGAGAAATTTCAAACCGACTTAAAGCTCAGGCCCATGTGAAACGATAAACTACGAGGGGCCTTCAGTAAGAAATATAACACTTTTGTCTGCAAATAGGTTGGTTTTATTCAGTATTCCAATACATCATATTATTTCTCTCTATTTGAGCTACAAAACCCAGTTTTTTAACATACTCTTCTTTCAATACGACGGGCTGACGCCATTCTCGTATACACAGATGGGCCAAAACATTACGACCAACTGTTTAATAGCGTGTTGTTCCACTTTTCAAACACAGTAGAACAGAGATTGTGCTAGGCGTGGATTCTACAGTCTTTGACAAGTTTCCAGAAGTATGTGGCACCTGCTGTCTACGCACATGACGAGCATCTACATCTACTTGGATACTCTGCAAATCATATTTAAGTGCCTGGCAGAGGGTTCATCGAACCACCTACGCAATTTTCTATTATTCCAATCTCCTATAGCGCGCGGAAAGAATGAACACCTATATCTTTTCCGTACGAGCTCCGATTTCCCTTGTTTTATCGTGGTAATCGTTTCCCCCTATGGAGGTCGGTGTCAACAAAATATTTTAGCATTCGGAGGAGAAAGTTGGTGATTGAAATTTCGTGAGGAGATTCCGTCGCAACGAAAAAAGCCTTTCTTTTAATCATTTCCAGCCAAATCCTGCATCATTTCTGTGATATTCTCCCCCATATTTGGTGACAATACAAAACGTGCTGCCTTTCTTTGTACTTTTTCGATGTACTCCGTCATTCCTATCTGGTAAGGATCCCATACCGCGCAGCAGTATTCTAAAAGAGGACGGACAAGCGTAGTGTAGGCAGTCTCCTTAGTAGGCCTGTTACATTTTCTAAGTGTCCTGCCAATAAAACGCAGTCTTTGGTTAGCCTTCCCCACAACATTTTCTATGTGTTCCTTCCAATTCAAGTTGTTCGTAACTGTCATACCTAGGTATTTAGTTGAATTTACGGCTTTTAGATTAGACTGATTTATCGTGTAACCGAAGTTTAACGAGTTCCTTTTAGCACTCATGTCGATGACCTCGCACTTTTCGTTATTTAGGGTCAACTGTCAATTTTCGCACCATTCAGATATTTTTTCTAAATCGTTTTGCAATTTATTTTGATCTTCTGATGACTTTAGTAGACAATGAACGACAGCATCATCTGCAAACAACCTAAGAAGGGTTCTCAGATTGTCTCCCAAATCGTTTATACAGATAAGGAACAGTGGAGAGGCCATAACACTACCTTGAGGAACGCCAGAAACCACTTCTGTTGCACTCGATGACTTGTGGGGTACAGTGTCAAAAGCCTTCCGGAAATCCAGAAATACGGAGTCGACCCGAAATCCCTTGTCAATAGCACTCAACACTTCATGTGAATAAAGAGTTAGTTGTGTTTCGCGGGAAAGATGTTTTCTAAACCCATGGTGACTGTGTGTCAATAGACCGTTTTCCTCGAGTTAATTCATAATGTTGGAACACAATATATGTTCTAAAATCCTGCTGCATATCGACGTTAACGATATGGGCCTGTAATTTAGTGGATTACTCCTACTACCTTTCTTGAATATTGAATATTGAAATTACGGGATGGTGATTTTCGGGCACGCGGCTGGTGCCCCATAGGTGTTCCAGTGGGTGCAGATGAGGCACAACTGCAACCCAAGATATCAATGTGAGCTCACTATAATGCCCCTTAAACAACTGTAGCACGATTCTGACCTTGCAATATGGGCAGTTATACAGCTGAAAGATGTCATCGCCAGTGGGAGAGACTTCAAACATGAAGCGGTGGAGATGGTCCGCAATTAGTACACGAGTTCTCTCATGATGCCTTCGATTACCATCACAGATACCATTGAAGTTCAACTCAATGTACCGCATAGAATAGTTCTACCCTCACCAGCCTGCAGCTGTGGCGTGGTGAATGTTTCGTGCAGCCATTCCCCTGGATCACCCAGCCATCGACCTGGTGTAGCAAAAAATGGGATTAATTCGACAGGCAACACGTTACTATTGATCCACGGTGAAAACTCAGTATTGCTGTGCCCACTGCAACAGTGACGATATCGTTGAGTCAACACGGAAACATGGAGAGGCGTGTGATGCAGAGCTCCGCGTTCAACAATGGCCTTTGAACGGTGTGCTCTGAAACGCTTGTGCCTGCAGCCACATCGTGCTCTGTCGTCGGATCTGCCATAGATCACTGCTTATCCTGTATTCCACAGTGCGGGATCCTCCGATCTCTACGTTTAGTGATGAGACGTAGTCATCCAGTAGTATACGCTCTACTCGTTATTTCACCATCCCTTAACCGCTTTCCAATGGTGCTCCCAACATTAATACGCCAATAGGCGACCAGCTTCGCTGTTTCAGAGATTCTCGTTTCCAGACGCAGAGCCACATCAATTAGCCCTATGTCAAAACTGCTTATATCAGTGGATTTCCATATTTGGGGCCGTAACTTCGCTATAATAACTGCCCATTCTTCTCTCTTCCGCTTACATTCTTTCCTTACTGGTCGTGTGCTCGCAATACCGCCAAGAGGCATTCTATCTCTCGGTGGGCAGTTATAATGTTTTGGCTCATATGTGTATGTCCACAAGGTACCACTTGATTCGTCGACGTTGGAACCAAAGTCTTGCAGCATCAATAATCTCAGCATCATCCACCTACGACTTTCCGCGGCGTGTATCCTTCATTGGATGTCGCAATGTGCGAGATCCGATCTGTAAGGCGGATGAAGATGAACAATCCAATGAAGTTTTGTAAGCTCCTCTCGGGTGCGCAGACTTTTGTGACGCTTTACGTTGTCATGGAGAAGGAGAAGTTCGTTTGTACTTTTGTGACGACGAACACACTGATGTCCAACACTGCAGGAGTCACAGCTATGTGCGGCCAGCCGGCACCCAAGAGATCGGACAAGTTGGCGCGACCTTGTTGCGATGACGACAGATGCCTCGCCCGAAGACTCACCTTGCTTTTGTTCACTGCCAGATATCAGTAGACAATTTGCAAGCACCTATGAATATCGGCGATGCTCTGGTTTTTGTCCAAAAGAAACTCGGTGACAGTTATCTGCTTCGAACGCACCTCCATTACAGACGCCATTTTGAACGCAACGTATAACACTGCCACTTATCGGAACTACATGGAACTATAGAGGCTGAAGCAGGAATGTTCCACGATACGACCCAACAAAGCATGCATTTCTTCAACCGAAATTGGCCGAGAAAATAATGTGTTGGACTAAGTGTTAAACGCCTCTTCACCCGCATCTCGACTTCAACTGTACCCTAACGAGTCTGGATAAAATACTATAAAAAGTGTTGCGTGTACATCTAGGTGCCATGACATGAACACCAATTAATGCACTAAAAATTAAGGCACTAGATAATCGGTGAGATCTATACATACACTTCAGAGCTGCAAAGATCTTGGTGTGATGCTGCCAGTTCAAAATACCAAGAGTAATCGACAACGTCTAGAGAAAATTTGTTGGGTATAATGCATATAGGTAGTAGGTGAACAAAAAAGGCGCTCTGTCTCGTCTTAGAGTTCCTGGAGGTTCAAATTCTGAATCAACGCTTCAAACCACAACGAAGTGCATGGTTGAGGATACTTACCATTGCATCTACATCTACATCTACATCCATACTCCGCAAGCCATCTGACGGTGTGTGGTGGAGGGTACCTTGAGTACCTCTATCGGTTCTCCCTTCTATTCCAGTCTCGTATTGTTTGTGGAAAGAAGGATTGTCGATATGCCTCTGTGTGGGCTCTAATCTCTCTGATTTTATCTTCATGGTCTCTTCGCGAGATATTCGTAGGAGGGAGCAATATACTGCTTGACTCCTCTGTGAAGTATGTTCTCGAAACTTCAACAAAAGCCCGTACCGAGCTACTGAGCGTCTCTCCTGCAGAGTCTTCCACTGGAGTTTATCCATCATCCCCGTAACTCTTTAGCGATTACTAAATGACCCTGTAACGAAGCACGCTGCTCTCCGTTGGATTTTCTCTATCTCTTCTATCAACCCTACCTGTACGGATCCCACACTGCTGAGCAGTATTCAAGCAGTGGGCGAACAAGTGTACTGTAACCTACTTCCTTTGTTTTTGGATTGCATTTCCTTAGGATTCTTCGAATGAATCTCAGTCTGGCATCCGCTTTACCGACGATCAACTTTATTTGATCATTGCATTTTAAATCACTCCTAATGCGTACTCCCAGATAATTTATGGAATTAACTGCTTCCAATTGCTGACCTGCTAAATTGTAGCTAAATGATAAGGGATCTTTCTTTCTATGTATTTGCAGAACATTACACTTGTCTACATTGAGATTCAATTGTCATTCCCTGCACCATACGTCAATTCGCTGCAGATCCTCCTGTATTTCAGTACAATTTCCCATTGTTACAACCTCTCGATATACCACAGCATCATCCGCAAAAAGCCTCAGTGAACTTCCGATGTCATCCACAAGGTCATTTATGTATATTGATAATAGAAACGGTCCTACGACACTCCCCTGCGGTACACCTGAAATCGCTCTTACTTCGGAAGACTTCTCTCCATTGAGAATGACATGCTGCGTTCTGTTGTCTAGGAACTCTTCAATCCAATCACACAATTGGTCTGATAGTCCATATGCTCTTACTTTGTTCATTAAACGACTGTGGGGAACTGTATCGAACGCCCTGCGGAAGTCAAGAAACACGGCATCTACCTGGGAACCTTTGTCTATGGCCCTCTGAGTCTCGTGGACGAATAGCGCGAGCTGTGTTTCACACGTTCGTCTTTTTCGAAACCCATGCTCATTCCCACAGAGCAGATTTCTAGTCTCCAGAAAAGTCATTATACTCGAACACAATACGTGTTCCAAAATTCTACAACTGATAGACATCTATTCGACGTCCCTTCTTGAAACGGGGATGACCTGTGCCCTTTTCCAATCCTTTGGAACGTTACGCTCTTCTAGAGACCTACGATATACCGCTGCAAGAAGAGGGGCAAGTTCTTTAGCGTACTCTGTGTAAAATCGAACTGGTATCCCATCAGGTCCAGGGGCCTTTCCTCTTTTGAGCGATTTTAATTGTTTCTCTATCCCTCTGTCGTCTATTTCGATATCTACCATTTTGTCATCTGTGCGGCAATCTGGAGAAGGAACTACAGTTAATTAGAACTTTTTCCCGTTCCATTTACGTATGCAGGGCGGGAAGAGCGATTGATTAAACGTCGCTGTGCGTGCTGTAATTAGTCTTGTCCTCACGATCCATGTAATAGCGCTATGTAAGTTAATGTTGTATATTCCCAAATTCCTCACTCAAAGCTGGTTCTTTAAACTTTTTAATTAGCCGTTCTTGGGATAGTTTACGTCTACGTTCACGAGTCTGTCAGGTCAGTTTTCCCAGCATCTCTGTAACGCTCTCCCATTGATCAAAAGACCACTCGTGCTACCCTTCTCTGTATACGTTCAACTTGATACGGATCGCACTCGTTTGTGCAGTTCTCTATAATGGATTTCACTAGTGTTCTGTAAGCAGTCTCCATTATAGACTGCTAGAATTTACCTAGAATTCTACCAATGGACCGAAATCTGCCACCTGATATATGTGATGTTTTATTTCATATTCCTACAAAATGTTACACCCAGGTATTTCTACGAGTTGGTTGATTCCAACTGTGCCTTGTAGTCATTTTTATTTCTTTCCTTTTTTCCTGATAGTATTTCATTACAGATGAGCGCCAGATAAGCGCATCCTCTGCGAAAAGTCTGAGCTTATTATTAATTTTTTTTAAAATCTTGTGGGACTTAACCACGGAGGCGCCCTATTATTAATATTGTCTGCAATATCGTTAATATACAAAATGAACGCTGTCCGTCCAAGATACCATGCTGCGACCTTCTTACCAAGAAATTCTCAAGCTATTCACAAATTTCGCTTGACACATCATACGATCGTAGTTTGTTACAAGCACAGGTATGGTACTGAGTCGAACGCTTTTCGGAAGTCAACGATTACTGCAAACAGCTGATATCCTTGATTCACGATTTTCAAGAAGTCACTAGAGAGAAACGCCAGTTGTCCAGAAGGCAAGTTCCGATCGGTCGCTAAACCACAGTGGAAACCACAGTGAAACCACAGTGAAAATCAGAAACATTTTATGTGCAAGAGTTAGCTACACTTTCCAGATAATTCTCTACATAGTCGCCGCTCCGACTCAGACATTTGTCGGAGCGTTATACCAAATTTCCAACACCATCGTCATAGAAGGCAGCCGCCTGTTCTTTCCGATAATTCTCTGCGCTGGTCTATAGCGCGTAGCCTGGCCCAAGTGTTGTCTTCGATACAGGGTTTCATGTGAACAGGGATGATACTCAGGACGAGCGAATTAGGCTGTGTTGTGGGTGATCGAACACTTCCCATCAAAAAGGGTGCAGGAACTTCACTGCCCCTATAGATGCGGCTGAGAATTGCTATGACGAAGGACGTACGTGGCAGCTGTGTTAGGTGGGCTGCATTCATTAAGGCGAAGCCTCTCAGCGGGCCCTGCTACTCGGTGGGAGCCATCGTTGTTGTAGGCACCTTTACTCGCTCTCAGTGCGCTCAAAGCTGAAAAGAACATCTTGATGCGATCGACGATCATACTAGAGACAATACCCAACACATCTCAGCAAAGCTTTATCAGGTTTTCACTGTGGTGTCCATTTCGCGTCCGATCGGAACTTACTTTCTGGACAACTCTCGTATTTACCTTCACATAGACATCGAGCTAAGAGTGCAATTTTAAACTGTCATTCACAACACCTAAAACTGTTAATGTTGACCATCGATTTAACAACACATAACATTTTAATGGGGTGTGGCGATACTTGGCAGACACAGCTCCAGATCAGGTAGTATAGAGGGTATAGATAATTAAAAGTCCAGTTTCAAAACTCTGTAGACGGAGATACACTTCTCAGAATGAAGTCAAATTTGAACATTTTATTGATGAACGGGAAACCTCATGGAAGAAATAAATTTAATGAAAATTTTCCCAATAGATGGTGTGGTAAGCGTCTTAACGTAAATAGAGTCGGCTACAGTGGACAGATGAATCGCAATACGATGGCTGTGCTTTCCGTTGCACACTACACTATTCCTACCGTTCAGTGTGCGTGACTGCAGAAATTCGGCGGTCAACAGTTGTGGCACTGTTTGCTAGGTAACGTGTTACCTAAAAAGAAAACCACTTCGGATGGAAAAAATGAGTTTTTAATTGTCCTGAGGCAAGAAAACCACACAAAAAGGAAAATGACATCGGTTTTTAATTGTTCATGGGCTAAAAACCGCATAAAAAGCAAATAGACTTCGGTTTCTAACTGTCGCGAGACGACGCAAGACGTTTTGAGCATTTTTTCCACCGTTTTCTGTCATAGATTGAAAACTAGAAACAGCATGTTCCACACCAGATCGGAATGTCCCGAGGGTCACTTTCAGACTGCATCGCGCAACGGGTGCCTTCAATTCAGGTACGTTCGTAATTGTAGCACTGAACACAACATCTTTCAGATAACCCCACAGCTAGAGGTCACACAGATTAAGATCACGTGGTGCAGACGGCCAGACTGTAGATAAATGACGGCAGACAATTCTAACATTTCCGAAATGTCTCTGCAGCAGCCGCTTCACTGACTGTGCAATGTACGAAGGAGAGCCATCTTCTATAAAAATAATCCTCTCCACGTATCGACGTTGTTGAAGTGTTGGAATGACGCTGCCTAAAAGACTCTCATAGCGTTTACCATTGACAGTATAGATAACAGGACCCACAGGACTCATATCATCGAAAAGTACGGCCCTGGTATTAATGCCGTCAACCCACACCATTTAGTCACCTTTCAAGAATCAAGTGATACCGGCTCATGTACGCGCGGATTTTCCACTGCCCATATTCTATCATTGTGCTTATTGCCATGTCCTCGCAGATGGAAATGGGCTTCGCCTGTCCATAGAATTTTCCGTGGCCATTCGTTGTCAACTTCAATGCGAGCACTACGCGGGATAGCCGTCCGGTTTAGGGTCCTTGTCAAAGTTCGCGCAGCTACCTTCATCGGAGGTTCGAGTCCTCCCCCGGGCATGGGTAAGAGGTGCTATCCAAAATTTTCGGGACTGGTGCTGCCATCTGTTGAAAACCTTACCATTGGACTAATGGTCACCATCGCCCTCGAAGTAATTCCCATTCGAATGTACACAGTGGTCCCAGCGGTTCTGCCACTGGTCAAACTTTTTCTGGTAGTCTTGTTCTTTGACAGTGTTTATCACCACCAGTGATGCTTCTTGAATCCTCTCTAGAGTGTCGAACCGACAGTCTTTCAACTTGAGTTTCAGTTTTGGGAATAGCGCGAAGTCGCAAGGTGCCAAATCTGGAGAGTGCGGTGGGTGGCGTAGAACCGCCATGTTCTTTTTTGCCAAAGAGATCCTGGTGAGCAAGCACGTGTGACAGGGCGCGTTATCGTGATGCAGCAAAATGGTTCAAATGGCTCTGAGCACTATGGGACTTAACTACTGAGGTCATCACTCCCCTAGAACTTAGAACTACTTAAACCTAACTAACCTAAGGACATCACACACATCCATGCCCGAGGCAGGATTCGAACCTGCGACCGTAGCGGTCGCGCGGCTCCAGAATGTAGCGCCTAGAACCGCTCGGCCACCCCGGCCGGCGTGATGCAGCAGCCAGTTCCTTTGACGCCAATGTTCGGGCCGTCGTCGCCGCGCGTTTTCACGGAGCCGTCACAAAACGTCACAGTAGTACACGGAATTCACTGTTTGGCTGGGTGGGACGAATTCTTTGTGCACAACTCCCTTGGTATGAAAGAAAACGATGATCATGCTCTTCACTTTGCTCTTCACCAATCTCGCTTTTTGGGTCTTGGAGAGCCTGGGCTCTTCCACTGGGACACTCATATGGCTAATGCTCTGTCCCCCAAAAACTTCTTGAATCATTACAAGGGTCTCCGTAGCACTTTTTCCGAGATTCGCACAGAATTTGATACACACACGCTGTTCTGTTGGCGAATCCATTGCAAAATCGCCACACATCAGAGTATTACGGAAATCGCTGTGCACACGCAACACGTCCTCCCAGCTGAATGCTACTCCGCACACTGACTCATCAGATATGCTGCTCTCGCCACCTAGCGGTGCAAAGATGTACTACTCCTACTTCCCAGATGGCAGCACCAGTCCTGAAAATTTTGGATTCCACCTCATATGTGAGTTGTCCTTAGCGTAAGTTAGCTTAAGTTAGATAAAGTATTGTGTAAGCCTAGGGACCGATGACCTCAGCAGTTTCGTCCCATAGGAACTTACCACAAATTTCCAAATTTTTCCATGCGAGCAATAAATTCCAGAGCTAATGTTTCTCTAGCTCGCAGGTCAGCAGGAAGCAACCACTGAACATCTGTGTTTTTCTATTAGATAGCAATGCAGGATGTTTCGTAGCATTTTAGGCACAGTACTCGAGGCGTGTCCAGTGTTCGGGCAGTTCCATGTGCATTGCATGTTTGCACACCACCGCTCGACACGTCGGTCATTGCTGTGGCCACATCTTCGACAGACGTAGAATGAACTGCTTTCCTCACATTATAACGTTGCATTTCAAAAGAACCAAAAGACCCAGACTTTTCGAATTTTGTAATCTTTTCTACAGACCCTTAGGAGGCATCAGAACTGATTTCATACCCTTGAGTGTTCAGCACTTCTGCAGGTCTACTGGCACAAAATTACCGTTCTTGTAGAAGAACGGTCCTTCACTGAGGCTGTCATGTTGGCCAATTCCGACGGAAAGTGAGGAACAGCAGAGCACCGCGCGTCTGTTGGTGCGTATATTTTGACGCTTACAGTGCCGTCTATTGATAAAAGGTTCGTTAATCTTTTGTTCCGTAACATTTCCCCTTGTGTCAATAACATGTTGTTGAAATTGGACGTCATCCTCAGTATTACTTCTCTTTCTAAAGCGTTTTGAAATTTGAACTTTAATTAAGGACGGTCTGTATGAAGGTCTGTGCTTCCTGTGAATGCATAGATTCCAAATCGGGAGATGGAGGACAGTACCGATTACAGCCAGAAACATTCATGAAGGCCGCCGGATTAATATCAATTTAGTGACATTTAAGCACATTCCCCTCGAAGCTTTCATGTAGCACTGTAACGTATCACGGCAAACAACACCCTAACAAGAATCCCTCCCGACCATGCCCCCTCCATCGTATGCAGTGTAAGCCAACAGCTGGAGTACTCGTAGGAGTGAGACATCGAAGTTTTTTTGTATTGGCAAAATATAGTTGAAACTTTCACGGGAATGAAATCTCTGAAAAGTTACCGAAATAAGGGATTACCACGGTCAGCCAGGAGTTCGATAATATCCTATACTCAGATTTAATATTTCACTTTATGGAATGGTTATGAAACAAGTGGCAATGTGAAGAGAAAAGATATAACGCCGCCAGAGGACATCGCTATGGTGAAGCGTACGGGTTGAAGTGGATCAAAATGGTTCAAATGGCTCTGAGCACTATGGGACTTAACATCTATGGTCATCAGTCCCCTAGAACTTAGAACTACTTAAACCTAACGAACCTAAGGACATCACACAACACCCAGCCATCACGAGGCAGAGAAAATCCCTGACCCCGCCGGGAATCGAACCCGGGAACCCGGGCGTGGAAAGCGAGAACGCTACCGCACGACCACGAGATGCGGGCGAAGTGGATCTGCATCGACAAAAGTTAGGAGATACTTTGGGGATATTTTGTGAGTACTTTGGTATGAGGTACCCTCGGTCGCCGGTGGCCCTTTACATACTAATAATGTATATATGATTACTGCGGATTATTTTCCCAATTATCTTGTTTCCAGTAGATCTTTAGGCAGTAATAATTATAATTAATTCTGTTTATTCCCCCAGTTACCTTTGTTCTGTGAAAATGCTTCATTAACAGTGAAGGTAGCCTTTTATATGCAACCAACAAAACGTGTAACACAAAACACTTGGTAATGTAACAGCCTTCAGATGCAAAACTAAAGTGATACGGTAGACGTCGTTACAGAAAAAATTCAGCATAGAGGGGTTGTTCTGCTCTTCCAATGCATTTAGTGGCCTCTTCATGAGCTGCATATGGACCAACGCTTTAACAACGAACTTATCCGTACAGCCGTGTGTTACTGTTAGCGTAAAACTAACACTATTTCAGATGCAAATGCGAAACACAACGGAGCGATAGTGAATGCAAGCTAGAGACTGGAGAGTAAAGGGGGATTTACTGTTGCCAACGCCATGTACAGTGAGTGAAGGTAACAAGTTTGTTTCCAAACAAGACAGATAGCATATACTGTCTGCATTTGCACTGTTACAGATATTTTTGGTATAATTCAGATACGAAGATAAATGGGCTTAAGAAATCAGACGAAATGCAAACCTTCTTGGTCGAGCAACCTGAGTCGACGGGTCTCTCGTGCGAAAATACTCACAAAATATCCCTGAACAACATCCTAAGCACCAGGTGATTCAAAAATTGAGAGACTTTTTTGTTATTTGCATCAACCTCAATTACAATATTTGTAACACTACAGGTACAGAATGTGATCAAAAGTATCCGGACACCCACAAAACGTACGTTTTTCATATTAGTTGCATTGTGATGCCACTACTGACAGATACTCCAAATCAGTAGTCATCAGACATCGTGAGAGCAGAATGGGGCGCTCCGCGGAACTCACGGACTTTGAATGTGGTCAGGTGTTCGGGTGTCACTTGTGTCCTACGTCTGTACGCGAGATTTCTACACCCCTAAACATCCCTAGGCCCACTGTTTACGATGTGATATGCAGTGGAAACATGAAGGGACACGTACAAGACAAAAGCGTACAGGCTGACCTGGTATGTTGACTGACAGAGACCGCCGACATTTGAAGAGGGTCGTAATGTGTAATAGGCAGACATCTATCCAGACCATCACACAGGAATTCCAAACTGCATCAGGATCCACTGCCAGTACTATGACAGTTAGGTGGGAGGTGAGAAAAATTGGATATCATGGTCGAGTGGCTGCTCATAAGCCACACATCACTTCGGTAAATACCAAACGACGCCTCGCTTGCGTTAAGGAACGTAAACATTGGACGATTGAACAGTGGAAAAGTGACGAATAACGGTACACAATGTAGCGATCCTATGGCAGGCTGTGGGTATGGCGAATGCCCAGTGAACGTCATCTGTTGACGTGTGTAGTGCCAACAGTAAAATTCGGAGACGGTGGTGTTATGGTGTGGTCGTGTTTTTCATGGAGGGGGCTTGCACTCCTTGTTGTTTTGCGTGGCACAATCACAGCACAGGCCTACATTGATGTTTTAAGCACCTTCTTGTAGCCCACTGTTGAAGAGCAATTCGGGGATGGCGATTGCATCTTTCACCACGATCGAGCACCTATTCATAATGCACGGCCTATGGCTGAGTGGTTACACGACAATAATAGCCCTGTAACGGAATGGCCTGCACAGAGTCCTGACCTGAAGAATCCTATAGAACACCTTTGGGATGTTCTGAAACGCTGACTTCGTGCCAGGCCTCACCGACGGTCATCGATACCTCTCCTCAGTGCAGCACTTCGTGAAGAATGGGCTGCCATTTCCCAAGAAATCTTCCAGCACCTGATTGAACGTGTATGCCTGTGAGAGTGGAAGCTGTCATCAAGGCTAAGGTACAAACTTGTAAGTCGTTTTCAGCCAGGTGTCCGGATACTTTTGATCACATAGCGTATGTATTGTGTGTGTGTGTGTGTGTGTGTGTGTGTGTGTGTCTGTGTGCGCGCGCGCGCTCTTGGAGTTTAGTGTGATATCTGTGCGGTTGTATGCTGATGAAGAAGGAGGAAGGGTGAAACACAGTGCCGGCACATCGCTTACTCCTCGCGAGTAGCCGAGCTTAACGTCTTCATCCGACAGACGAATCACCATCAACAGTGTCACATGCCTTCACTTCATGAGACACTGCGGAGAGGTTTGGTATTCAGACAAGGGCATTGTTGTGCGGGAGTTTACACCACCGCCTTCTGCCCTTACCAGCCAAATAGAATCAGTAAATTTTTTGTTCACTACCGGGAATCGAACCATCTTACCACCGGGTAAAGAACAGATTTCAGTTGTTCATTAGAAACTATAAAACACAGAAACACATTGAGCGTGTCACTGGATACAGGAAGATTCAAATTTTAGACACAGCAGGGCTGTCTGTTTGTAGCAACGTGGTTACTACACCACATGAGAAATTATTTTGTGTGTTGGAATATGCGCGAAGTCAATCCATTGCTTAAGTGCAAAATGCATTCCGCCGTCGTTTCAGCAATAAGCCGCCTCAGCACAAGCAGATTTGTGACTGGCATACAAAGTCTTGAAAGCTGGTTGCATATGCCGCGCGGGATTAGCCGAGCGGTCTGTGGCGCTGCAGGCCGGCCGCGGTGGTCTAGCGGTTCTAGGCGCGCAGTCCGGAACCGCGCGACTGCTACGGTCGCAGGTTCGAATCCTGCCTCGGGCATGGATGTGTGTGATGTCCTTAGGTTAGTTAGGTTTAAGTAGTTCTAAGTTCTAGGGGACTGATGACCACAGATGTTAAGTCCCATAGTGCTCAGAACCACTTGAACCACTTTTATGGCCCTGCAGTCATGGACTGTGCGGCTGGTCCCGGCGGAGCTTCGAGTCCTCCCTCGGGCATAGGTGTGTGTGTCTCTCCATAGGATAATTTGGGTTAAGTAGTGTGTAAGCTTAGGGACTGATGACCTTAGCATGTAAGTCCCATAAGATATCACACACATTTATGGTTGCATATGCAAAGGGAAGAGCACAGGTCGGCCACGCACGTCTGATAAAAATGACGAGTGAATTGGAGATGCGTTCACACGGAATCTTCTGAAGTCCACAAGACGGGCAGGCCAAGAGCTTCAACTTCCTAAAACAACGTTGTGGCGTGTTGTGAAACGTCGCCTGCATAAGAAGCCTTACAAGTTGGAGTTACTGCAGCAATTGCGCCCCGGCGACCGTAACAGAAGGTAGGAATTTCAAATTTCAGGTCTTCAAGATACACCACAGGACACTTTTTCCCGGCGACTCATCTTTTCAGACGAATCGACGTTTCATCTATCACGTAAAGTAAACGGCCATAATGTCAGAATTTGGGGATCACATAATCCTGGCAGCGTCGTCGAACATGAAAGACTTACCGAATCTGAATGTGTTTTACGCCGTTTGTATTCATATATTTTATGGAACTTTCTTTTCTTTTGCAGAAGAAACTGTGATAGGAATGTCATACCTGGATGCGTTGCAAAATTGATTGCCTCCTTAACATCACAAAAATCCAAAGACATTATTTTTGTGCATGACGGCGCCACGCCTCACTTTCGCCTTGAGGTGCGGAGTTATCTTAACACTATCCGGTAACTTTGGATTGAAAGAGGTGGACAACAAAAAGGAATAGATTGGGTTTAATGTCCCGTCGACATCAAGGTCATTAGAGACGGAGCACAAGATCGTATTGTGTCAAGTATGGTGAAGGAAATCAGTCGCACCCTTTCAAGGAATCATCCTGGCATTTGCCTGGACAACAAGATTTTGTTCATTGCTTTTGTCCTCCCACGTCACCAGACTTTACACCATGTGATTTCTTTCCGTGAGGGTACATAAAAGACAGAGTCTTCATCCCATGTATGGCAAATACTCTCAAGAGCTGAGACATCGAATTATTGAAGGTGTCGATTCAATAACCAGGGACCAGTTGATTCATGTGTGGAATGAAGTGGACGACCAAATGGCTTCAAATGGCTCTGAGCACTATGGGACTTAACATCTATGGTCATCAGTCCCCTAGAACTTAGAACTACTTAAACCTAACTAACCTAAGGACATCACACACATCCATGCCCGAGGCAGGATTCGAACATGCGACCGTAGCAGTCGCGCGGCTCCGGACTGAGCACCTAGAACCGCTAGACCAACGCGGCCGGCAAAAGTGGACGACCGTTTCGAGGTTTCTCGAGTAACGCATGGTGCTCATATTGAATGTACGTCTGTGTGAGCATAGAACCTTTAACTTTCCTTTATCCAGTGACATACGCAATGTGTTTCTATCTTTCACAGTTTGCCTGTAATAAACAATTGAAATCTGTTCTTTCTTTTTGAATCATCTGGTATTTCCGGTGGTTTATCATTTATACCAGTACTGTACCAGAAAACTAAACGAAGAACAAAACGAAGACTGAATGTAACTTTGATATGCCTAAAAATCTTTCATTAATGCTTTAAGTAACATCTGCATCTAATTTTGCGGGCGCATTTGACTTTTCTGTGAGTTGGAAGAGCTAGGGTATGTTAATCACAATGTGTACGCCTGCCAGCAACAGAAGCTAGCAACGGACATCCAACTTCCTCAGCAGCTGGACTTTGGATGCAGGGGTACTCCCAACACCAAATCGTTTAAATGGCTCTGAGCACTATGGAACTTAACATCTGAGGTCATCAGTCCCCTAGAACGTAGAACTACTTAAACCTAACTAACCTAAGGACATCACACACATCCACGCCCGAGGCAGGATTGGAACCTGCGACCGCAGCGGTCGCGCGGTCCCAGACTGAAGCACCTAGAACCGCTCGGCCACTGCGGCCGGCGCTCCCAACATCACAAAGCTTCTGTCAACTGATCATGACTTAACAATACTATCGAATTTCCTTATTGGTGAGGGAGTGTGTGTGTGTGTGTGTGTGTGTGTGTGTGTGTGTGTGTGCGCGCGCGCGCGCTCGTGCTTGTCAGAACAGTGTTGTAGGGGGATGACAATTAAGTGAATATGTGCTGTATACAATGTTACTAACTGTATAATTTATGAAATGGATGAATGATTGTGAAAGCAATAAAAAACAATAGGCATTCAGTATCACATGGAACCACTATAATAAAATAGCTATCACGCAGTGCAAAATTGCCTCATTAGAAGACAATTAATTTAAGTGAAATAAATATATTAATCACACACCATAACTGTTTGAGGCCACTGTAAGACTGCAGAAACAGGAAAACAGCAGCGCAAAATTCTTAGGAAAACATCGCACAAAAGAAAATGTAATACGGATGAGGAGGTAATCACGTAACCTGTACACGCAAATAGGAAGTTTCCTAACAGCGTATGCAAGAAGCGCTTGAATTGTATGGCCAGATTTATAGAATGGACAACAATAAACTCCTTAAAAGACTACACAACATTATTAATTCAAATAAAAACAGAATCATAGTAAGATGTAGAATATAAGGACAAAAAAGAAGAAAACATAATAAATCGTTTACCGTTGGAACGCTGGTAGAGAAGCAATGATCCTCAGCGAAACATCAATATAAAACTGGAATTGAGTAGTTAGACGAAAGGAAAAAATACAAAGTGAATTCGTGAAGACCTTTTCGGGGAATATGGAGACAGAAAGCAAAGTTTAAACGGTCGAGAGAAGCAGAAGGAGTACTGAATTATTAGTGAACGTGAGCTTAGAGATCCTTAGGTAAATAATTTCATTACGAAATTGGCTAAAAACAACTGAACTTTACAATGGTCTGAATCAAATCGTACCCTATTTCAGGACAGGAAATGAAAACTACAAATTACAAAGTTGGTCAGTTTTACGGTATATTAACAAAAAATGCATACGTAATATTTACGTAGTTCAGGCAGCACTGCTCCACTTCTAAAGACCTCTTCGCCCATGGGGACGTAAACGTAAATTTTTTAATCATATATTTCCCGCATTTCTTTAACCTAGGATTAGGTCGTAGACTCTGAAGGCTAAATGTGATACACCGCATCATCTGTACCATGACCTATCAAATTTTGCCTTTTAAAATTTTCTCCAACAACAGCTCCGAACCTGCTACGTGACACTATCCCACGCCTGCGACCTTGACTAGGGAGGAACGGAATGCAGAAAAGAGGAAACGTCGTGAGAATGCATACTTCTCTAAATGTCTTTGAAGTGAGAATTTTTGTCGCTGAAGTTGAGTGTCCGGTGGTTCAGGCTATTTCCGTCCTCCTGCGAGATGATATCAGATGGAAATGCGCAGACAGACATCGAGACCTTACCCACGAAGACCTGGAGGACGTTCTGTTCCCAAACAATTACATTAACTATGGCACCCCCACGGGAAACAACGAACCGCAGAGACTTTTTACAGTAGAAAGCCACCTATTGTTCCGAGTGGTCAGAGGTTTTATCTAAGCGCCATTCTATTCATTGCACGTGGAAAAAGAGCTAATATAATTATAATACACGACATTTACATTTTCTACATTGATTGATTAGTTACGTCCCACGTTGGGAAGCGGATATTAGTTTAACGCACATTGGGAAATGATTTTATTGGTCTCTATCGATGTTGGAGACGTAATATGTACGATGGTCCATTAACCGATTTTGGTAACTACAACTATTGCAGGTTTAAGTGTAACATTTTACTATCTAATAGAATAAATACTGTAACGCACTTGAATTCACTGCTAGCAAGGAAAGTACAAATTGTAGAACTTCAACAACGTACTCTCAGGCCTAAATAGTACTCTAGATTAAATACCTGAAACTCTAGATTAAATACCTGAAACAAGTCTATCATTTTCGTGATGTGTGAGCAGTTATTCTAATCTGAAGTCGTCAAATGGACTAATAGTAACGACTTATAGTGAATCAATGCTACAGTTCGTGTAAAAACTTCTTATTAACGCCCAGAAGCTTATGAGCGTATAAAGTAGGAGTACGTCACATAAATTGCAAACATAACTCTTAATCTCTGCTATTTTACGCCATAGAACTCCATAGAGGATATTAAATTTATCAGTGGTATTCAGTTCTGGTGTCATGTTATTTGATCATGAAAGACGCCGACAGACACACTGAACAGTACAAGTAAAAGCCACATTGCACTTCGTTCTTTGAAACTAATTCCACGCTAACAGACGTTTGCTACGGTTTCATTAAATTGATCAGGAGGAATTTGAAACTCCTCCCTAATCTGCCTCTGCCTTGCCCCTTCTCGTATCCTCCCTCCTCTCCTTCATCACATGCTGTCCCACTTCCAACTGACTCCTCACATCCTGTCTCTCTACCACTTGCTTCCCCACATACTCTCCGCTCTCTCTATCCATCTCCTGCTGCCTCCTCTCTCTGTCTGTTCCCCCACCCTCCCCCCCGTCTGTTCCCTCCTTTTTTCCTTCTTCATTCATCTCCTCCTCTCCCTATTCTTGTTTATTTCCTCCTTCCTCCCGTCTCTCTCCATCTTCCCCTCCCCCTCTCTCTGTCCATCTGCTCCTTCCTCCTTTCTGACCATCTTCTTCTCCCCATCTTCCAACTGACTTTTTCCCCTCCTCTCTCCCTCTAAATTTCTTCCTTCCCCTTGTCACAGTCCACCGCCTCCTCCCCGTATCTGTCCCTCTCCTATGTAACTCGTTGTTCAACCCCATCCCAATGGGAGGTAGGTGATTCTTACCCCTACAGTGCTCCTTGCTGACATATAGTGACATGTGTACCAAATCTGACTGAAATCGATCCACTGGACTAGAAGGTTGTGTGGAGCCTACACACATATGGAGATACCTACATACGTTTTTATAATGTATTTTTTACGATGTATGTAAATACAGATATTTTCATAATTTGCATAGATACAGATTCACAGCGTTTCTGAACACGACAGAAAAATAACAAAAAACAATTACACGTAAATAAAATTGATATTATCAAAATGTATAGAGATCTTCTGTTGCTGTCGTAATAACAAAACTCTCTGTAAGTTGAAATAAACTTGTAGTTTCGATGACGTCTCACTCAGAATCACTACAGAATGTCTAGTATAGCAAATTGGCTATCTGTGACGCCCCTATGAGTGTCTATTGCTGTGACAATGGGTATAAGGTAAAATTAGCCATGCAAATATAGCGTCCAAACGACTGATTTAAGAAAATACACATTCACACTTCTACTTCTCGCAGCACTTTTCAGTTTTTTTGGAGTATAATGTAATTATAAAGGGAATTTATTTAAAACATTGACTGTTCAATTGAATAATTAGTGATGAAAAATGATTTAAAGTAGGAAGAATGTCACCATATTCCGTCTATTGAGATTGTCAGTCATATACATTTCTCGATAACAGGTAACATTGCATGCAACCGGTGGTGGGGTGTTCGTCGCTGTTAGTAGTAGTTTATCCTGTAGTGAAGTAGAAGTGGATAGTTCCTGTGAATTATTATGGGTGGAGGTTACACTCAACAACCGAGCTAGGTTCATAATTGGCTCCTTTTACCGACCTCCCGACTCAGTAGCATTAGTGGCAGAAGAACTGAGAGAAAATTTGGATTTCACATAAATTTTCTCAGCATGTTATAGTCTTAGGTGGAGATTTCAATTTACCAGATATAGACTGGGACACTCAGATGTTTAGGACGGGTGGTAGGGACAGAGCATCGAGTGACATTATACTGAGTGCACTATCCGAAAATTACCTCGAGCAATTAAACAGAGAACCGACTCGTGGAGATAACATCTTGGACCTACTGATAACAAACAGACCCGAACTTTTCGACTCTGTATGTGCAGAACAGGGAATCAGTGATCATAAGACCGTTTCAGCATCCCTGAATATGGAAGTTAATAGGAATACAAAAAAAAAGGGAGGAAGGTTTATCTGTTCAGCAAGAGTAATAGAAGGCAGATTTCAGACTACCTAACAGATCAAAACGAAAATTTCTGTTCCGACACTGACAATGTTGAGTGTTTATGGAAAAAGTTCAAGGCAATCGTAAAATGCGTTTTAGACAGGTACGTGCCGAGTAAAACTGTGAGGGACGGCAAAAACCCACCGTGGTACAACAACAAAGTTAGGAAACTACTGCGAAAGCAAAGAGAGCTTCACTCCAAGTCTAAACGCAGCCAAAACCTCTCAGACAAACAGAAGATAAACGATGTCAAAGTTAGCGTAAGGAGGGCTATGCGTGAAGCGTTCAGTGAATTCGAAAGTAAAATTCCATGTACCGACTTGACAGAAAATCCTAGGAAGTTCTGGTCTTACGTTAAATCAGTAAGTGGCTCGAAACAGCATATCCAGACACTCCGGGGTGATGATGGCATTGAAACAGAGGATGACACACGTAAAGCTGAAATACTAAACACCTTTTTCCAAAGCTGTTTCACAGAGGAAGACCGCACTGCAGTTCCTTCTCTAAATCCTCGCACAAACGAAAAAATGGCTGACATCGAAATAAGTGTCCAAGGAATAGAAAAGCAACTGGAATCACTCAACAGAGGAAGGTCCACTGGACCTGACGGGATACCAATTCGACTCTACACAGAGTACGCGAAAGAACTTGTCCCCCTTCTAACAGCCGTGTACCGCAAGTCTCTAGAGGAACGGAGGGTTCCAAATGATTGGAAAAGAGCACAGGTAGTCCCAGTCTTCAAGAAGGGTCGTCGAGCAGATGCGCAAAACTATAGACCTATATCTCTGACGTCGATCTGTTGTAGGATTTTAGAACATGTTTTTTGCTCGAGTATCATGTCGTTTTTGGAAACCCAGAATCTACTCTGTAGGAATCAACATGGATTCCGTAAACAGCGATCGTGTGAGACCCAACTCGCTTTATTTGTTCACGAGACCCAGAAAATAATCGATACCGGCTCCCAGGTAGATGCTATTTTTCTTGACTTCCGGAAGGCGTTCGATACAGTTCCGCACTGTCACCTGATAAAGTAAGAGCCTACGGAGTATCAGACCAGCTGTGTGGCTGGATTGAAGAGTTTTTAGCAAACAGAACACAGCACGTTATTATCAATGGAGAGACGTTTACAGACGTTAAAGTAACCTCTGGCGTGCCACAGGGGAGTGTTATGGGACCATTGCTTTTCACAATATATATAAATGACCTAGTAGATAGTGTCGGAAGTTCCATGCGGCTTTTCGCGGATGATGCTGTAGTATACAGAGAAGTTGCAGCATTAGAAAATTGTAGCGAAATGCAGGAAGATCTGCAGCGGATAGGCACTTGGTGCAGGGAGTGGCAACTGTCCCTTAACATAGACAAATGTAATGTATTGCGAATACATAGAAAGAAGGATCCTTTATTGTATGATTATATGATAGCGGAACAAACACTGGTAGCAATTACTTCTGTAAAATATCTGGGAGTATGCGTGCGGAACGATTTGAAGTGGAATGATCATATAAAATTAATTGTTGGTAAGGCGGGTACCAGGTTGAGTCCATCAACAAAGGAGGTGGCTTACAAAACACTCGTTCGACCTATACTTGAGTATTGCTCATCAGTGTGGGATCCGTACCAGATCGGGTTGACGGAGGAGATAGAGAAGATCCAAAGAAGAGCATTACGGAGATGTTTAATACACTCAAGTGGCAGGTTCTGCAAGAGAGGCGCTCTGCATCGCGGTGTAGCTTGCTCGCCAGGTTTCGAGAGGGTGCGTTTCTGGATGAGGTATCGAATATATTGCTTCCCCCTACTTATACCTCCCGAGGAGATCACGAATGTAAAATTAGGGAGATTAGAGCGCGCACGGAGGCTTTCAGACAGTCGTTCTTCCCGCGAACCATACGCGACTATAACAGGAAAGGGAGGTAATGACAGTGGCATGTAAAGTGCCCTCCGCCACATACCGTTGGGTGGCTTGCGGAGTATAAATGTAGATGTAGATGTAGATGTAACATTTACGATTTACGTTCTCCCGTGAGCCTCAAGCTATTCTAACAGTACACTCGCTGTTCACTGAGGCGCTGCAGCGGTATCTTGAGACTGCAGTTCACTGTTCAATTACCACCACGTACTCCTCGACGCAAAAGGCGCCCAGAAGGTGTGCCGAAGCGTGCTGATAATTAAGAAAATTCCACTGCTACAGACATAGTGACGAGTTTCCGTCATTTGGTTGTGAGTTCTGGAATTTTACAGCTCAAATTCGATGTTGCAACATTTTTTATCATATTTTATTTCCTCCTCGGAGACTAAGGTTGAGCGCACAGAGGGATTAGGGCCCTTATAACGATTTAACTTACTTAACTGAATGGCGTTATTTTCATATTTCATTTTTGAGGACGATGAACACATTCTCGAAATTAGAGGATTTTAAGGGATAGGTCCAGTACTTACAGCCAGAGAAGACATCCTAAAACAAATGATGGTGTTGCCGCCTTATTTTGCCGCACTGAGTGGGGCTGTCACCCTCTTTAGAAGCTTGACTTCAAGCTGTTGCTGTATTCTTGACTCACACTGCAACTTTCTACCCCAATTAAAACTTGTTTCCGTACATTGCGGAGCATTTGGAGTGACGAGCAACATTGCATTATTCCACCAGGTGCCAAGAATGTCACACGTCCCGTTACACTCACGAACTTCTCTCTCACAGCCACTGACAATGGTTGCTGACGGTTACCGGAGGTGGTGAAATCGGTGCAGTAGACAAATGAGCAAGACTCGTATGGAAAAGTCCGCCAACTTATCATATTATAAGCAGGTAAAAGCGCTCTTGCAAGATACGGGCCCCAGTAATCGTTCCCGCGCGAGAATTTGGGCCATAATTTTGATAGCACGTAGTTATGATCTTCTGAATGTATAGCTTTTAAACTTTCGCGCGCACCATAGTTCGTCACTCGCTCCACCACAATGCTGTACAATGGAATCATAACGAGAGACCTCCTATTCGCGAGGTCTTGAAGGCGAGGGAAGAGGATGGCGATGTGTGAACGCATCTGATCATCGCGTTTTGAAATCTTGTTCGAGAACACATGTTATTCTACACGAAAATTGTAAGTAACGTGGGCAAGTAATATATCAACTTCATGCACATATACATTCAATATTATTTTAACAATTTTCTCGTACAGGTTTTCTGAATAAAATTAAGTTACTGAAGAATTATAAGGAAATGAAATTAATGATTTTCAAATTACAATTTTATCACGCCAATCGCGCTGAAGAATAGCGCATCTCCCGCAAACGTACTGGAAGTGATGACGTCCTATGGCCCAGATTAGGAGAACTATGAATTCTTAAATATTTTCCACGATACTAAGCAATTATGTAAGGCGATTATATAGAAAAACTATTATCTGTAACATAGGTATTATTATCTTTCTTCTTTTTGGTGTCGGCCTGAAACAAAAAGTGCAACACCCTCGCTTGCTTTGTCTTGTTCGGATAGGACGCCATTGTGCGCAGTCCACATAATGAGGTGTGTACATATTTTATTATTTGAGCAGTCAGCTCTAATATATGTTTAAAGTATTGCTGTTGTTAATTTTAACTGTAACCTGCACAACATATCCCATTTGCTTGTCCCATCATTTTTAAACAAATTTCAGACGCCGCGCGGCAGCAAGCTGAACATCGCTGTACGGCGACAATCGGCCGCCATTAAGTGGCAATTTCAAATTATCGTATTTATAATCCTGTTCTTTCCACAGGAGACGCTGGAGATGGGCGATGTTATTTGTTTCTTTCATGATCTATAGGAAACTGACATTTTCAAAGTACTTAACGATTTACTCAGACGATTTATGTTACGTACAATAGGGCACAGACTTGGCCTGCACTAAGACGTAATTAAACCACACGTAGGTCCTTACGTATTGTATATCGTGAAATACTTTGTGTGTGTGTGTGTGTGTGTGTGTGTGTGTGTGCGTGTATATATAGCCTATAATGATTAAATGTTTCTGAGCACGGATTCGTCTAAGTAACTTTAATAATTATACAGGATCCCACGCTACATTTTTGTGTCAGTAAAATCTAAGAACGATGCGTGCCTTCGCATATCTTTGCAGTAAAGTCAAAATTAAATTAAAAATAAAATATAAATTAAATCAAATAATAAAACCCAACAATCACATTCCGTTCAACAACACACACATTAATAGGTTTTACTTATACTACTACAAAGTACTGAACTGTTGAAGTTCCGGCTTTGAAATCCAAACAAAATGATGAACAGTGGCGATGTTAATAATGTAATGGCACTACGCTACTCCTTTAATGACACACTAATTCTATTCACTCGCTTACTGTGCGTTTGTGAATCACAGCGTACATATGTTCAAAGCAAAGAGAGATCTGCCACCGGCTACAGGATAAAAACCGTGCACTTCGACGCAGTAAACAAAACATGTTATGAATTTCAAAGCAGTATTTCACAAATCTCTTTCTCGCTCCGCAGTGCTGTAGTTCGCGCTCAGGAGTTAGGCGATCGTAGTGAGGCGGAGCAAGTGACAAAGCGACCGGTGAGCGAGAAAGATTAAGAGCCGTACTTTCGGAAAGCCCTAACGGCAGAGTTATGCTCTAAATTCACGCTCGTGATCGATTGATGGGGCTGATATCTTGCAAGTGTGACTTTTTGTCGTTAAAATATGATGTCGAGTTGGTGACGTCTTCCTGTCAGAATTAGGGGCGATCATGTCCTGCTGGCGACCACCAGACTCACTTCCTGATGTGGGCGAAAACCTTAGAGAAAACCCCTGTTAGCTTGTACATAAATTCCTTAATCGTACCCTAATGATAGGAGGTGACTTAAATCATTCAACAGTCGCCGAGATAATTACAGGTTTTTTTAGTAGTGGGCGTCACGTGACATCCTTTGAAATTTTTCTAAATACCTTCTCTCTAAACTATTTAGGATAGCTAGTTCTAAACCCAGTTCTGTACACCTGTACCAGTCAGTGCGGTGGCTGTCCAGACACCAGCACGATGGTGGAGCTCAGTCGACGTCCAGACCGATTAATGCGGCACGTGGTCAGAGCCGAGGGCAGTCCACGTGTTCGTGGAAGTGACGAACGGCAGTCACTCACAGAAGGCCACGTCCAGGCCGAGTTCTTCTAGAGGAGCGGGAACCTGGTTTCACCCTGATCCTTTTCCTTTATCACCCGGAATACGAACATAACATTAGAGTATACGTGTACTCATCACATTTACTTCGCTAAACTGCTGCACATAAGGGGAGTAAGTATGTCGAAACAGCTCTAAAAGTGACATTTTCTAGTTATTATCTTTTAATAGCAATCGACCTCTCCTGAAAAATTTGATTTATTATTTGTCAAATAATTCTAATTGAAGGAGCACTTTGTATCATTTCAAAGAATAGTGTAACCGTAATAAAATCCAGTTGTTCTCCATTGACTTACCTAACTATTTCTATCATGGAAGTATTCAGTGTATTTCTTCTTTGGTTTCCTGTTTCTATTAAGAAGTTCGCAGCCCTGTGTGAAGATAAGTGGCGGTATTGCACACGCATTTAGTGCTTTATAAGTGTTAAATTGTAAATAGTAATTTACTGTGTCGTTGTAAGTTCCGACATGACGAAAAGAAACGCTTGTTTTAAGAAACAACGTCTCCATGGAAATCAGCATTCAACTTGATCTGATAACAATGCTGTTTACGAATTTAATAGAAATAGTGGACGTGTTTCACTGATACATGATACGAACAAACCAACTAGTGCTTCGAAAAGAAAACTTGGAAAACATGGGGATTTATTTATCCTTAAACAAAATCAAGCAGACAGTTTAGGTTATGTTTTATGAGATTTGAATATGTTAGGACAAGTTTTAGAAGCTAGTGACTAATGTAATGTTTGTGGTAGGCAAATTAGCGTCTCTAGAAGGAGTTGCTAACGAACTTGTAGTATATTGTGAAGATTGGAAACTCTGTAAGTTAATTTGGAATTCGCGAAAATGCAAGAACGACTTCTTTGAGAGCAAGGTTAGATTTTTTTATGGAACGAGGTTCATGGGTAAAGATCTGACGGCAACTCGAGTATTATGAGCAGTGTTGAACTTGCCCAAATCACCAACGAGATCACGAAAGTACACTGAAGTAACTGATGAATGTGTTAAATCTATTTCTGTTGCTTATCTGAAAGCTGCTGCTAAAGAACCAGTAGAATTACCTGCGGCAGTACATGATTATCCACACACTTAAAAAATGGTCGGATTACAAGTGATAAAGGATTTTTTGTGCGACATCATTACCAATCAACAGCTTTCGGATCTTTTCCTTTAGTCCTACTGTGAAACCTTGCTTTTTGCTAAATTTCGTGACTATAGGTCAACGATGTATAGGATATAGGATATGATGACAGACTTTGCGAGTATCAAAATGAGTGACAAAAATGGCTGTATCTTTTGACTGTACTGACTTACAAGTAGAAACGTAACGTGTTTCACCATCTAGGGATCATAGACAACAGTATTTGACATAAATTTAAACTTGATACGTCTTTCCGTTCAAAGGGTTTTATCAGACGGAGGAAGACAGGAAGACGGACAACAAAGTGGTTCTTACGGGTATCGTTTTAATCACTTGAGGTACGCAACCCGAAAAATGCAGTGGCACCAGTCACTAGTGTAGACAATGGTTTAGTCTTAACTAAATACTACTATCAATGTATATCATTTGACGAAGAAATGAGTGAAAGTCACAAAGCAAAGTGTGCTAAGGATTATAAGGAAAATAGTGGAGGTATGGCAGCCGCTGCAGTTATTTCAATTTTCAGACGCTCGTAACAGGAGAGAGGAGTATGCTATGCTGGGTACTTGGGGAATCTTTCAAATTAGTGAGGGAGTGTCAACCATATGGTGAAAAGCATATCCTAAAAATTGAATGTGTGGGTCACATTCAAAAACGGGTGGGAACACGTCTCCGAAAATTGAAGCATAAAAGTTATCAGGTCGAAAGAACAAATGGTAAAGAAATAAAAAAGAAACCGCTACCGACAAAAACACTATTCTTGTAGAATGGGTATAAGAAATCACTCCGTATGACCTACAAGTAATGAAAAGAGCAGTGTGGGCCTTTTGTTCCACAAATCATCCACTGAACGTATCCGTAAATATTGTCTTTGTTCACCAGATGCTGATTCACGGTGCAAGCACTTAAAAGCTCAGGCAACTAGATAAAAACAGAAGGGATAAAAACAGCATACCATATGCAGCAAGACTACTAAGCTACTAAACCAGTGAACAGAGAGTTTAGAGAGTTCGTTATCCTGACCTTTCAAAACGTAAGCACGGTCGAACGCAATACCTGAATCAGTCTTTCAGTAATGTGATTTGGAACAGCAAACAAAAAAATAGAGAGAACAATTAGTGTATTACTGCAACTTGGAATCACTCTAGGAGACCACACGCTGCCAGCCTTAGAGCAAATGTGAAAGGGTCCTGTAGCCACCCTTCATTGCCAACTCTCGTAGTGGTCAAGCCGGCAAAGAGGTTTCCGCTACTTGTGAGAAATCCACCTGCGTTAGGTTGGTGGCGGAAATGGCATCCTGGGGTTTTCCGGTCCACGCGGAGCGTGGAAGAGGCTGGAGAAGCGGGAGGCAGTCTGCCGCCGGTACGGGAAGCGTACACAGCTGTGCTCCAGTCGAAGAAGGGTGAGTTGGACTGACCGCGTGGCGCGTTGTCACATAGAGAGGGGAGCTTTTAGCTTTTGGTCTCGAATTTCGTCTTATAAAGATTTACTTGCTGGGTTGCAGCAGGGAATGCAAGGCTTTTGTAGACTTTCAGTTTGATTCCCAATGCAGTCTTGACTTTGATCCGTGAGAGGAACGCAGCACAAAGGAGTTTCATATGTTGAAGTGCCCTCGTTTCAGTGTGAATGTTTATGTGCCTACAACTGTGTGTGTATGCTTCTAATCTTTTCCGGATCTTGGTAATTTTTGTGTATTTGTGAATTTTCTTTGTCTCATGTGATTAAAATTTGGCCACGGTCCATAGAAATTGTCTCCGCGGACCGAGTGGGCACGCGAGTCTGTTATGAAACGTATAGTATTTCACAAGCAATTGTACATAGTTAGCATGCAACAGCAGTCTATAGATGCACTACATCAATGTTTTAAGGAATAAATAATTTTGCCTTCAATCTTATCTTGTGTACCGATGTTACGTCGCCGTTACCTTCGCCATTTACCTTGTAGTTTTCCTTGTTGGCCCACCTATAGCGTTTCCATGGTTCAAATGGCTCTGAGCACTATGGGACTCAACTGCTGAGGTCATGAGTCCCCTAGAACTTAGAACTAGTTAAACCTAACTAACCTAAGGACATCACAAACATCCATGCCCGAGGCAGGATTCGAACCTGCGACCGTAGCGGTCTTGCGGTTCCAGACTGCAGCGCCTTTAACCGCACGGCCAGCGTTTCCATGTGCACAGGTGTAGTGATTAGTGTCCCTTTTTTTTATCTGAAACAAATGCTCTGGAATAGATCGTGTTTTCACGAATCTTGCTGCAGGCTGCACTTACGCATGGTGTTCACGCCCAATTTACTTTACTCAATATTTGATTCACGGGAAGAATGCCTGGATCATATTAATAACTACATCCAATTCTTTATCAATGACTTTACAATGAATGTTCTTTTGTGAGTTTTTCTTATTAATAAATTAAGTAATTTTCCGACTCAGTGCTACCTCTTCTTTGTCGTGTGGCTAGAGTTGGTGGCGACCCTATCTTTTATATTGATTTCAGTGTCAAATAGCATTTTCTTATTCAAAGTGCGCGTGGCTCTTTTAGCTATCAGGATACATTCAAACGGCGCTTCATGCTTCTTGCACATAGCGTCCTTTTATTCACGCCACTTACACATGGATCGATTTGGAACCATGAATGCTCAATGTGCAGCAGAAAAAATGATTACAACAAGAAGATACAAGCAAAGAAGGAAGCTTTAGGCTTGCAGGGTGATCAAGAATATGATACAGATGATGCTCATTAAGGGCCTGGCGGTTTCTAGGAGCTACCATGCCTCCAGAAGTGAATTGATACTATATGAAACTTTGAACAAGATTTCCTAGAAATAACTTTTTCGAAAATATTTGGCTCATCATCTCAGGAACTATTACTGAATTCTGTATCTAATTTTGCACTATATTATCTCACAGTATAATGAAGCTACTGAACCATCAAAATAGACTTACACCTAATGGTATTTTACTTACAGAAGATAAAAGTGAAATATTTGAAGAAAAAACTGAAAATAGTTTGAAACACGTGTACCTAACTAATTATTTGTCTGTGTTTTCTTAATATGGTTCGGTAATCAGAAAAGAAGTGATACAATACTTCGTAAAAATTTCAAATCACTATCTGATAAAGTTTCTGAGTAACCGGTATTGCAATTTTAGCACAGTAGGTATAGGGCATACGTACTCCTATTAAGGAAAAACATCTGAGTTGACAGAAAGTGATAATATGCTACAACAGAGGCAATATTTCCATTTTATCTGCCACGAAACTTAGGGAAGTCTTCCAGCAAGAAACATTTAATGACTTCATTTAACGTTTTGCAGTCTTTTGTATGACCAGAGGGACTAAAGCCAGTCAACTTCGCGGTTTACTCGTCAGTGGAGAAAAGACAAAGTTTACTGTTAGGAGCTAGTAGGATAATAGACACAACAGACTAATTTTAAACGCTACAGGATTAAGAAAGTTGAGGAAGTGGCATGACGAAGGATCAGTGATTATTCACTGTCGGTTTGGACTTGTCCTGTGATCGAGAATGTTGACGTGATACAATGTATCTAATAAAAGATTTTATATGACTGACATAATACTGCCTTTGAAAATGACGGCAAGTCGAAACGCGTAAGGTTGCAGAAAAATAAAAGTGTTGTCATGGCATAAGAAAAATTATTGTAAGTGCTTTGCTAATCAATGACAGTTGTAAATTATACAACAATCCAGTGCCAAAGAAGCGTATCAAAGTTAAGTAATTCTTTTATTCACTTGACGAAATTATACATTCTTATATGCTATATGTCATGTTTATTTTCCATGCAGAAGAAGAGGGAGAGGGGCACGTTACTGAATGTAATCACATCGGAAAATTAAACGCTTTTCAGATTTGGGTATTAGATGCACACAATTAGAATCTCCTGCATTTATCATCCTCTGAAGTACTAAGGAGAACTGTGAAATGACGAAAACAAACTTGAAACGTGTGGTGTGGCGTACAGAGTGATAAAGAATCTTATACACAGGGTGTTTTACAAATCATAATACAGGGTTCAGTGGTTGCAGAGGTGACTTAGTAGATCAAGTTTTATGAAGAACCCATGTACGGGAATGAACCATAAGCACTCCGCTTTCAGGCCACAAGTGGCCCATCGGGACCATCCGACCGCCGTGTTATCCTCAGGTGAGACTGCGGGTAGGAGGGGCGTGTGGTCAGCACACCGCTCTCCCGGTCGTTATGATGGTTTTCCTTGACCGGAGCCGCTACTATTCGGTCGAGTAGCTCCTCAATTGGCATCACGAGGCTGAGTGCACCCCGAAAGGATGTACCATAAGGATATAAAATAAATATGAAGATCAGATCACTTTCCAACCTTCAGCTTCGCTGTATGCACACTGACGGGAAAGAAGGTGCCGTCGTTATCCCCTGTTGTAAATATCACATCACATATAGTTCCCATCCGATCACACACGGGCTGCGAGAAACTGCCACTTTGGCATTTCCGAGGGTTGCTGTGGTACTCCATAGACGCACCGCACACGCGAAACGTCGCTCATGGAAGGAGCTGCTGTAGCGCACATGGGTCAGATGAAATTGATCCTGTCGCCTAAGTTATTTTACATTTAAACGGTACACTGCCGGACATAAGGTCCTTATTACAACTTTACCTGACCTGCAATAGAAATTCTGTAACATCCTGCATTACACTCAGTGAAAAATAGCCGACAGGCTTGAAAGCAGTAGAAGGATTTTATGGATTATGAAGGTAAGTAGTTAATGGTAATTCACCGTTGTATGGGGCTAGCGTCATTAAGTAAACCCAACCTCTGCTTAGGTTTTCCATAAAGATCATCAGCAACGGACTGGGAGACTACCGTTGCAAGAACTTACACTATTTCCACCCACGGACTTGTCAAAGAGTGTGTGGGAGCAGATAGAGGTCAGAGAACTCACTTGTGCTTGGAGTTAGAAACTGCACCTATAGCCAGAAGAGTCAGCGATCATCAAGGGCATGAGGATACTGAAGGGAATGGAAACGTCTCCATTGAAATATGTGGTGTGTATCCTAGGAAATGTGTGAACGCTACTGGAAAAAGGTTCCCTATTAGTCGTTCATTCGAATTATCGGAGAGGGGCGCGGGGGAGGGGGGGGGGGCAGGGGGAACTACCAAGAAGGAGGCAGTCATAAGAAAAGGACTTAAAAACCAACGAGAGGATAACATTCTACGAATCCAAGCGTAGAATGTCAGAATGAGTCAGGGAAGCTATAAAATCTAAAAATTGAGATGTAAAGACTCAATCTAGATGGGAAGAAGATAATAATTCCTACTCAGACGAATATCACCAATAAAGGAGCAACAGAAAATGGTAGGAGTTCGCTGTGTGCCTTCCTAAGAGGAGTGTTCCGCTAGCGTCAACAGCTCAGTTTCTCTCCGTACTTTGTGTGTGGTGAAGCCAGTAAAATGTAAGTTTCTCTCTGTAGAGCTAACCATCAATCGCCAGTATGGACGGAGCTGATGGTGACAGTACAAATGGCAGTGAACTGAACAGTGATAATAATCAAGCACGAATGAGAGAACCAAGTGGTATAATAGTGGACGCTTAAAATACTGTGAACAAAGTCAAGAATATCATAGTACAAGATTAAGACACCGAAAAGACAAGCCCTAATAGGAACTCACGAAACAAATCGTTGAACGACAGTGACAACCAGGAGCAATGGAGCAGATTCGATAAAACGTTGCATGTAAATGCGGAAAGAAACAGTGAACGCTGTTCTAATTATCGATGCACTAATAAGCCAAATAATTTAAAATATAAAGAAGATAAATATGCAAGCTGAATCTGACGTTGGTGCGGTTCAAGTCTCTATTGAAACCAACGATAATAATGTGCGTCGCCTACATCGTAAATCTATGGGTAAACTACACTGAAGCACCAAAGAAACTAGTACAGACATGTGTATTCAAATACAGAGATCTGTAAACAGGTAGAATATGGTGCTGCGGTCGGCAATGCCTATATGACAACAAGTGTCTGCCGCATTTGTTAGATCTGTTACATCTGCTACAATTGCAGGTCATCAAGATTTAAATGAGTTTGAACGTGGTCTCATAGTCGGCGCCCGAGCTATGGAACACAGCGTCTCCGAGGTAGAGATGAAGTGGACATTTTCCCGTACGACCATTTCACGAGTGTACCGTGAATATCAACAATCCGGTAAAACATCAAACTACGACATCGCCGCGGCCGGAAAATGATTCTGCAAGATCGGGACCAACGATGAATGAAGAGAACCGTTCAACATGACGGAAGTGCAACCCTTCCGCAAATTGCTGCAGATTTCAATGCTGGGCCACCAACAAGTGTCAGCGTGCGAATCATTCAACGAAATGTCATCGAATATGGGCTTTCGGAGTCGAAGGCCCACTCGTGTACCATTGATGACTGCACAACACCATGTTTTACGTCTCGCCTGGGCCAATCAACATCGACTTTGGACTGTTGACGATTGGAAACATGTTGCCTGGTCGGACGAGTCTCGTTTCAAATGGTGTCGAGACAAACGCATGAATCCATGAACCCTGCGTGTCAGCAGGGAACTGTTCAAGTTGGTGGAAGCTCTGCAATGGTGTGGGACGTGTGCAGTTGTAGATACGACTCTGACAGGTGAAACGTACGTAAGCATCAGGTCTGATCCCCTGCATCCATTCATGTCCTTTGTGCATTCCAATTGACTTGTGCAACTCCTCCAGGACAATGCGGCACTCCATACGTCCAGAATTTCTACAGAGAGACTCCAGGAACACTCTTCTGAGTTTAAACTCTTCCACTGGCCACCAGACTCCCCAGACCTGAACATTATTGATCATATCTAGGATGCCTTGCAACGTGATGTTCAGAAGAGATCATCTCCCTCGTACTCATACGGATTTATGGACAACCATGCAGGATTCATGGTGTCAGTTCCCTCCACCACTACTTCAGACATCGGTCAAGTCCATGTCACGTCATGTTGTGGCACTTCTGTGTGGACACGGGGGCCCTAGACGATATTAGGCAGGCGTGTCATTTTCTCTGGCTCTTCAGTGTAATAAATCCGTAGTGCAAAGGCATAAATAAATATATGACAAACAATGTCTTCAGCCAGAAATCGCATAGAAGTAGAAAATTCCTGCGGTGAAGCTTCAGACGCTTTAGTTCGTAGTAAAATTTTTCGGGATAGTAACATGGAGGATTATATTCCCATCGCAAGACCATCTGTGAGAATCCACTGACAGAAAAAAAATCACAACACCAAAAAATAATTAATTAACGGAAAGTAATGGAATTATGGGAATACATTTGTCTAACAAGGGGAGGCCGCCAATTGTGAAATTCAGATTCGATTCATACTGTGCATAATAAAAGCTCATGGCCAGAGCTGTAATGTGGCAAAGCACCAAGATGCACTTCTCAGTCGTTGTAGAGAAAATCGACATTTAAAAGAAACCGTTGCGGTGAAATACTCTCTACGCTTAAAATATATATATATATATATATATATATATATATATATATATATATATATATATATATATATATAATTCCCGGCAATCAGTTGCAACAATTATGCATATAATAAGTTGTTGAAAGTCGTTTGTCGTGGAAAAATAAAACTTGAAATAAAACACAATATCACAAATAATATTCAAGTGGATACAATTTATTGATAAGTTCGGTATACACTCGCACATAATTAACAATTATTGACCAGAAGTAGCTGGAGTATCGCACGAACCAGAGTGATAGTTATCATAGAAACATGGAAAGCAGAAAACAGCACGACGTCGAGCACATCTGATAAACGATGCGTTTTTACAAGAACAATTGTTTTTTAAATTATCTGTTGGGAAACACACCTGACTGACATTCTGAAAAATTGTTCTATCGTTCGTCAGGTTTGATGCATACCACGCGTATCGTATCATATCGGCAAAAATCGGAGAAGACAATTGGTGGTGGACGATGGATTGGATTTATTTCAAGTATATATATATATATATATATATATATATATATATATATATATATATATATATGTGTGTGTGTGTGTGTGTGTGTGTGAACATTTGAATTACAAAACAAAACAAATAATAAAAAAAGTCGCATGGCGCGAAATTCGATCCGGCGACCTTCGGATTACGAACCCGAGCGCTTACCGCTGCGCCACGACGCTGTAGAAAGTTATTAAGCGTAGACAGTATTTCACCGCAACGGTTTCTTTTAACTGTCGATTTTCTCGACAACGGCTGAGAAGTGCATCTTGGTGCTTTGCCACATTACACCTCTGGCCATGAGCTTTTATTATGCACAGTATGAATCGAAACTGAATTTCACAATTGGCGACCTACCCTTGTAAGTAACATATTTAAGTGATTGACTTTGCAAGATCACAGATTAATGTAGTGGCGAAATAAGCCATTAAGAAGGTGAAACACTGGTACGTTAATAACCGGTGTAACTACCAGAACGTTGAATAGAAGCGTGCGCTGTACCTATATCTTGAGTTACGGTCTGGGTGCGATTTCGTTAGACGGCAGGAACACTGACATGGTTATTTCGTGCACCCTGGGTGCAAATTTGTACGTCATTTTGTTGATTCGACCTGTTGTGCTGCCATTCATGAACAGCATTCCAGGGAGCGTTTTCCAACAGGATAACGCTCCCCGACATACCGCTCTTGTAACACAACATACTTACAGAGTGTAGACATGTTATCTTGGGCTATTCGATCAGCAGATCTGTCTCTGTCGACAACGTATGGGACATCATCTGACGACAATTCCAGCGTCATCCACAAACAGTATTAACCATCCTGTTTCGACGAACCAAGTGCGATAGGCATCGAGCTCCATCCCACAAACTGAAAGAACAGAATGTATGCACGTCTGAACGCTTGCATTCAACATACTGGCGATTACAGCGGTTATCAATATAGCAGCACTTCACATTTAAATGGCTTATTTAGTGCTTACAACAATCTGTGATCATGTAATGTTAATCACTTAAATAAGTTACGTAGACAAATATATTCTCGAAATTTCATTACTTTACATTAATTATTTTTTGGTTTTCCGAATTCTTTTTCTACAGTTGGTTGGAGGTTCCACTAATTCATAAACTTTTCGTTGTGAAATTTTTCTTTATTTCGAAAAGATTTATTTATGATTTCGACAGTCTTATCAGCGGGCACATTGGTGTATAGATTAGGTACATCTAAATAAAACAATCTGCTATTGTATGGGACTTTTTCTCTTTAATTTTTTTCATTTAGGTCTGTCAAGGTTCTTGACAGTATAATGTCTGAAGAAAAAAATTTGGAAGTTACTCAGCGTACCCGTAATACAACTGGCACGTTACACTGAACCTGTTAAAGTAGAAGAGAATATTTTGTAAATACCTATTCTACTATGTCTAATAACACTGAATTTCGAAAAAAAGACCAGATTACGTTTCCTTGCATATAGAGACACCAGGTGCCGCCCTTCGTTCCATCCATCATTCGATGTGTGAACAGTTTGAGATTTAGATTCACTAAAGTATTCAGTGTCGTAGCAAGCCTAAATGTTTTACATTCTGCAGGCCCTCATAAGGGTACTGAATGTGACCGTATTAAAGACATTCGTCCTTTATGCATTTACTGTGATGCTCATCACAGGACCCAGAAATCACAAGGGAAGTAAAAAAAAAGAGCATAATTAGACCAAACGTTTCAAGACATTCTCGCGTTGGAGACTAAAACGAGTTATGCTACTGTTGTTGTAGGGTCTTATATGCTAGCTGCTCCCCCGCCTGCGTTCATAGTTCATGATGTAAGCGGCCGCTTCACTCACCCCACCAACATGTTTCGCGCCTGCAACCGCGCGTTACCCAGTGTCCGCCGCGTTTTGTACACAACAGCCAGCGTGTTGTCCGCCGGCCCCTGTCGTGCAGGTCGTGTCTATTAGGCTTACACAGGTGCACAGAGGTAAGCGAGCTGTGTTGACACACAGCAGACGGCAAACCACGAGCGGCGAGTCCACCGTGCCTACGTGGCAGAGTGATTCCCAGTGACGACACCAACGAGTAACCTGTCTGGTAAATACTTGCAACCGCCTTACCAATCGGTCTACTGGATTGCCGTAAAATGGATCGTGATCGCGTATGCCTAATGAAATTCAACCGTGACTAAATCTCTCGTTACCGAAGGAAAATAATACAGGCAGTAGGAGGAAAGTACAAAACACACACTTCTGAAGGAAGAACCTATTCTAAATACCGACAATAATTTTGAAATGCGTAGAATATTGTGCAATCGCTCACGAACCACACAAGGTGGAAAAGGATACCATGTAATATTTAATACAAAAAATACTGATTAGCAAAAACGAAATAATTAAACGGTCGCCAGCCCATTATGGCAACGAATCTCCACATTCTTAAGAAATGTAATGGCAAAGAAATTTTAGCAAATAATCACTGGAGTGGGAACAGAAGGTTGTCAAGATTTTCAGATACACAACAGTTTACCAGAAAATAAATCAGCCACGCGGGATTAGCCGAGCGGTCTGGGGCGCTGCAGTCGTGGACTGTGCGGCTGGTCCCGGCGGAGGTTCGAGTCCTCCCTCAGGCATGGGTGTGTGTGTTTGTCCTAGGGATAATTTAGGTTAAGTAGTGTGTACGCTTAGCGGCTGATGACCTTCGCAGTTAAGTCCCATAATATTTCACACACTTTTGAAAATAAATCAATCAGAAATCACTGAGTTTGGAGTTACTTATTCTGAAATACTAAATCTAGAAAGTAATGTTAAATAAATTACAGGATGCAACTAAAACTTTGATATGTGAAAAATGAATTTCAGTAACCTCAGTGTAATGTAATGCAAAATTTAGAAAAAGACAAGCAATTTACTTTTGCCTATTGAAAGGTTGAATTAAATTTACTTAAAGCAAATGAGCAACTGATTTTACTTTAATATAACAGCAATAAAATACATACCAGGCCATCAGAAGTCATTCGCTAAACTGAGTACAGAATAAATGAAATTGTGCACTCTTAATTTGTGCTGTATCTTTAGTTACTAGTTTTGCCAGTGAAATTTTACGTTAAGTAAATGAAGCTAATACTGAAATTGCAAATTAGTTAAGCCTCTTTTATGCAGTACAAGAATGAACAGTTACCGAGGCAGAAAATTTATGGGCCGGCCGCGGTGGCCGAGCGGTTCTACGCGCTTCAGTCCGGAACCGCGAGACCGCTACGGTCGCAGATTCGAATCCTACCTCGGGCATCGATGTGTATGATGTCCTTAGTTTAGTTAGATTTAAGTAGTTCTAAGTTGTAGGGGACTGATGACCTGAGATGTTAAGTCCCACAGTGCTCAGCACCATTTGACCCATTTTTAAGAAAATTTGTACTGAAAGTGGTCATTAGCAGACTCAGGAAACAGACAGTAAATAGTTAATCATTTATCATATATTCAGGATACTCGGTGGTTGCGTGGAAAGAAAGGGATCCTCCTACGTAATAATGTCTGAGAACAATGACAACACCAGAACAAAACAAGTTTTAACTTTTGCAGGTTATTAGTCAGTTTAATCACACTCTGTAAAAGAAATGCCACTGGGTAATGCCTCTACAATATTAATTACGGTATACTTTGTCACGTAAGAGTCTTACAGTGTTGTAGCTGTGTAAACGACGAAGAATGTAGTCGACGACAATTAGCTGCTGCTGATTCAAATCCATGAGCCATCTCCAGAGCTATGGATAATTACGGAACAGGCAATAGAATTGCAGCTTCCTCCGCCTGTCCACTCCTACCGAGCTTTAAATACTCGTAGGTTGACCAATTAAGTGCGCCTACACTGGAGCGATCATAGCTGCACGCCACGTCTGCGGGAGCGCCCAACAAAGACTTCGAACTCTTTCACGACTCAGGCTGACTGCTTCCTCTCCGCTCGCAGCGCGACTCCCCATACGCAAGGATAAACAATCATACAGCTACGAGGGTTGAATGAAAAATAATGCCTCCACCTTCTTTAATTTGGTTTGGATGGGAATATTTTAATAAATCAAACGCAGAAATAATCCTAAAAATGTGATCTTCAATTACCGATATTCACTGTTCCACATACTCGTTTAGTTCGTCGTACATCCGACCGAATTCACCTAGCCTCACCTCCTCGCTTCCCGCGTTGACCTGCGCGTTAACGGAAGTTTTATCCGATATCGGCTTCTTTAATTCCGCCAGGGAATCACACTTTATTGGAGCCTGCGTTACCGCTGTTGCTTTAACAGCGACCGTCTATCTCTTAATTACCGGTATGCTATTTTCATCGTTATTACGGAATTGATCGCTTTGTCGACTGCCATTTATCTTCAGTTAGTATTACTGCAGATGCGTTAGTCGCTTTGTCTTCTTGCAAATTCTCCCATCGCTGGTTTATCCATTCGGATCTGTCTTAGCGACGTTGCCTAGGCTTTCTTATGGACCGCCAAGGTATTCCCTCGATCGGTGGGTCCCAAACCGGCGAGGGTAACGGTTTCACTGATTAAGTACGACAGGCCCGTTTGAATCTGACTCTCGAAATAGCTGATTTTGCTCCTGTCTACTATAAATCTGCTGAGAACCACGTACCATATTCGCTTGATATTGGCCTCTCCAATTTCTACTATTATTTATTCCACTGTTGTTGTTGTGGTCTTCAGTCCTGAGACTGGTTTGATGCAGCTTTCCATGCTACTCTATCCTGTGCAAGCTTCTTCATCTCCCAGTACCTACTGCAACCTACATCCTTCTGAATCTGCTTAGTGTATTGATCTCTTGGTCTCCCCCTACGATTTTTACCCTCCACGCTGCCCTCCAATACTAAATTGGTGATCCCTTGATGCCTCAGAACATGTCCTACCAACCGATCCCTTCTTCTGGTCAAGTTGTGCCACAAACTCCTGTTCTCCCCAATCCTATTAAGTACCTCCTCATTAGTTATGTGATCTACCCATCTAATCTTCAGCATTCTTCTGTAGCACCACATTTCGAAAGCTTCTATTCTCTTCTTGTCCAAACTATTTACCGTCCATGTTTCACTTCCATACATGGCTACACTCCATACAAATACTTTCAGAAATGACTTCCTGACACTTAAATCTATACTCGATGTTAACAAATTTCTCTTCTTCAGAAACGCTTTCCTTGCCATTGCCAGTCTACATTTTATATCCTCTCTACTTCGACCATCATCAGTTATTTTGCTCCCCAAATAGCAAAACTCCTTTACTACTTTAAGTGTCTCATTTCCTAATCTAATACCCTCAACATCACGCGACTTAATTCGACTACATTCCATTATCCTCGTTTTGCTTTTGTTGATGTTCATCTTATATCCTCCCTTCAAGACACCATCCATTCCGTTCAACTGCTCTTCCAAGTCCTTTGCTGCCTCTGACAGAATTACAATGTCATCGGCGAACCTCAAGGTTTTTATTGCTTCACCCTGGATTTTAATACCTGTTCCGAATTGTTCTTTTGTTTCCTTTACTGCTTGCTCAATATACAGATTGAATAACATCGGGGAGAGGCTACAACCCTGTCTTACTCCCTTCCCAACCACTGCTTCCCTTTCATGTCCCTCGACTCTTATAACGGCCATCTGGTTTCTGTACAAATTGTAAATAGCCTTTCGCTCCCTGTATTTTACCCCTGCCACCTTTAGAATTTGAAAGAGAGTATTTCAGTCAACATTGTCAAAAGCTTTCTCTAAATCTACAAATGCTAGAAACGTAGGTTTGCCTTTCCTTAATCTTTCTTCTAATATAAGCCGTAAGGTCAGTATTGCCTCACGTGTTCCAGTATTTCTACGGAATCCAAACTGATCTTCCCCGAGGTCGGCTTCTACTAGTTTTTCCATTCGTCTGTAAAGAATTCGTGTTAGTATTTTGCAGCTGTGGCTTATTAAACTGATTGTTCGGTAATTATCACATCTGTCAACACCTGCTTTCTTTGGGATTGGAATTATTATATTCTTCTTGAAGTCTGAGGGTATTTCGCCTGTTTCATACATCTTGCTCACCAGATGGTAGAGTTTTGTCAGGACTGGCTCTCCCAAGGCCGTCAGTAGTTCCAATGGAATGTTGTCTACTCCGGGGGCCTTGTTTCGACTCAGGTCTTTCAGTGCTCTGTCAAACTCTTCACGCAGTATCGTATCTCCCATTTCATCTTCATCTACATCCTCTTCCATTTCCATAATATTGTCCTCAAGTGCATCGCCCTTGTATAGACCCTCTGTATACTCCTTCCACCTTTCTGCTTTCCCTTCTTTGCTTAGAACTGGGTTGCCATCTGAGCTCTTGATGTTCATACAAGTGGTTCTCTTATCTCCAAAGGTCTCTTTAAATTTCCTGTAGGCAGTATCTATCTTACCCCTAGTGAGATAAGCCTGTACATCCTTACATTTGTCCTCTAGCCAACCCTGCTTAGCCATTTTGCACTTCCTGTCGATCTCATTTTTGAGACGTTTGTATTCCTTTTTGCCTGCTTCATTTACTGCATTTTTATATTTTCTCCTTTCATCAATTAAATTCAATATTTCTTCTGTTACCCAAGGATTTCTACTAGCCCTCGTCTTTTTACCTACTTGATCCTCTGCTGCCTTCACTACTTCATCCCTCAAAGCTACCCATTCTTCTTCTACTGTATTTCTTTCCCCCATTCCTGTCAATTGTTCCCTTATACTCTCCCTGAAACTCTGTACAACCTCTGGTTCTTTCAGTTTACCCAGGTCCCATCTCCTTAAATTCCCACCTTTTTGCAGTTTCTTCAGTTTTAATCTACAGGTCATAACCAATAGATTGTGGTCAGAGTTCACATCTGCCCCTGGAAATGTCTTACAATTTAAAACCTGGTTCCTAAATCTCTGTCTTACCATTATATAATCTATCTGATACCTTTTAGTATCTCCAGGGTTCTTCCATGTATACAACCTTCTATCATGATTCTTAAACCAAGTGTTAGCTATGATTAAGTTGTGCTCTGTGCAAAATTCTACCAGGCGGCTTCCTCTTTCATTTCTTAGCCCCAATCCATATTCACCTACTACGTTTCCTTCTCTCCCTTTTCCTACACTCGAATTCCAGTCACCCATGACTATTAAATTTTCGTCTCCCTTCACTATCTGAATAATTTCTTTTATTTCATCATACATTTCTTCAATTTCTTCGTCATCTGCAGAGCTAGTTGGCATATAAACTTGTACTACCGTAGTAGGTGTGGGCTTCGTATCTATCTTGGCCACAATAATGCGTTCACTAAGCTGTTTGTAGTAGCTTACCCGCGTTCCTATTTTCCTATTCATTATTAAACCTACTCCTGCATTACCCCTATTTGACTTTGCGTTTATAACCCTGTAGTCACCTGACCAGAAGTCTTGTTCCTCCTGCCACCGAACTTCACTAATTCCCACTATATCTAACTTTAACCTATCCATTTCCCTTTTCAAATTTTCTAATCTACCTGCCCGATTAAGGGACCTGACATTCCACGCTCCGATCCGTAGAACGCCAGTTTTCTTTCTCCTGATAACGACGTCCTCTTGAGTAGTCCCCGCCCGGAGATCCGAATGGGGGACTATTTTACCTGCGGAATATTTTACCCAAGAGGACGCCATCATCATTTAATCATACAGTAAAGCTGCATGCCCTCGGGAAAAATTACGGCCGTAGTTTCCCCTTGCTTTCAGCCGTTCGCAGTACCAGCACAGCAAGGCCGTTTTGGTTATTGTTACAAGGCCAGATCAGTCAATCATCCAGACTGTTGCCCTTGCAACTACTGAAAAGGCTGCTGCCCCTCTTCAGGAACCACACGTTTGTCTGGCCTCTCAACAGATACCCCTCCGTTGTGGTTGTACCTACGGTACGGCTATCTGTATCGCTGAGGCACGCAAGCCTCCCCACCAACGGCAAGGCCCATGGTTCATGGGGGGGGGGGGGGTTATTCCACTATGACTGTAATTGTTATAAAGGTATGAGTTATTGGTGGTGGTTACCATTATTGACATGGTTATTGTTATTATGCTTGTTGCTTTTGTCGTAATTGTTGCTATTACCATCATTCTTAAAATTTCAGCGGTTATTTGACCAATTTTCATCTTCGACCTTTTCTAAGAATGCGGTAATTGTTCAATTGTTCTGTAACTACTGCCTATGTACATTTTGGAAACATCTGGAAACTTCTTTCACAACTCCCAGACGATCTCCTATTCAATCTGTGGATCACACAACTATTCTAATTAGCAGATCCAGTTTTCACTAAATGCTTTCATCGAGCCGCGCGAGTTTCCGTCGTAGGATTTTGGCTCTACGAAATCGCTCCATGCGCTCTCCTGCTTCTGTACTGACAAGGGAACCTCCCCATCGCACCCCCCTCAGATTTAGTTATAAATTGACACAGTGGATAGGCCTTGAAAAACTGAACACAGATCAATCGAGAAAACAGGAGGAAGTTGTGTGGAACCATGAAAAAATAAGCAAAATATACAAACTGAGTAGTCCTAGTGTACGATATGCAACATCGAGGACAATGTAAGCTGAGGAGCGCCGTGGTCCCGTGGTTAGAGTGAGCAACTGTGGAACGAGAGGGCCTTGGTTCGAGTCCTCCCTCGAGTAAAAATTTACCTTCTTTATTTTCGCAAAGTTACGATCTGACCGTTCATTCATTGACGTCTCTGTTCACTGTAATAAATTTAGTGTCTGTGTTTTGCAACCGCACCGCAAAACCGTGCGATTAGTAGACGAAAGGACGTGCCTCTCCAATAGGAACCGAAAATATTTGATCGCAAATTCATAGGTCAACCGATTCCTCCACAGGAAAACACGTCTGAAATATTCTATACGACACTGGTGACGGCATGTGCGTCACACTTGGCGAATGGGTAAAAACATTCTTCTATCTTGCCCGATTTAGGTTTTCTTGTGGATGTGATAATCACTGCCAAAAAAGTGATGAAAACATAAGAGTTTATCACATAAACCGCAACAAATGAATGCAACAGTTTCACAGTCGCACCGTTTTCCCTATGCTCTGTCAATACATATGTTTTTTTACGTTTTAAAATGTTTCCGTGTGTAGACCGTCAAATCCTGCATGTGTCCAAGCAAATCTGAACATGTCCTAGAATTTTGGAGAGCGAAGTTGATTATGTGTGAGTGCCTGAACTTTGATAATTGTCTGAAAATAAAAAATTAAACTTTTCACTCGTGCTCACGCTAACCACGGGACCACGGCGCTCGTAAGCCGATACCCTCCTTGATGTTGCTTACCTTGCGCATGGACTACTCAGTTAGTATATTTTGCTTATTTTTTTCATAGTTCCACACAACTTCTTCCTGTTTTCTCGATTGACCTGTGTTCAGTTTTTGATGGCCTATCCCTGTGCTAACTTATAACTAAATCTGAGGGGGGTGCGATGGGGAGGTTCCCTTGTGAGCAATGTTCTTCCAAGGACACATTCTTTAATTCTTGAAAGCTCAAGTTCACAACATCGAGGTTTAAGGCCCATCGGTTAGCGTCGCCCGCTAGCATGTCGACAACAGTTTTAATTTTTCTCTTATCCATCCACGATTCAGTCAATACCCTTTCGCAATATTTAAGTAAGCCGGTAACGTGCAATCCATGCTGCTTTTTGAGGGGATCGAACCGCTCCTCCTCCACTAATTTCAGTTTCATGTGCGTAGCATGAACCATAGTACAGCTTTTTGTCTGGCCTCTTTTCTATTTCGGTTACTTTACTAACAACTTGACAAGTGGTCATCGCTAACGTTTCCACTTCCCTCTTTTTCTCATCACTTGTAGTCAGCTGTTTATTCACTCTATTATTGATGTCTGACGCTAAAATTTGCAAATTTGTAACCTTTTCCCTATCGTATTTTTCCGCTAATTCTATCTTTTGAATTACTTTATTTTCAATAACGGGATGAACAGTCTGTTCCAGTTCCGTTCTATCCTTCCTACTCCCGTCTCAAAACGACGATTTACGCTTTCTATTTTGACTGTACCTTTGTCATGTCCTGCTTAAAATTACATGTTTCGGCATTCAATACAATTACTTTTTTTTCTTGATTTCATTTACTTTCGTGTTAACAACTCCAATACTATTGTTCACAATTTCGATTGTTTGGCCTGATCATCCATTTTACTTAATTTTGCTGTTAACTGATTTGGATTGTGCATTAACTGATTCGGGTTGAGCTTTTATTGATTCGGACTGAGAATTAATTTTAGAATTATTTGATTCGGACTGATCAACATGCTCAACAAATCGTTTATATTTCCAGATATTACAGGTTTTGACTCTAACTCTGGTTCTTACTTAATCGTATTCTCATATCCACTGCTTTGATTTTTGTTCCGAATTTCGTATTATCTCCCAATGCCAGGAATTCCATTTTCCTCTGTTCCTGTGTTTCAGCGGTGGCGTCTGTGATACCAGCCTCCGGTTCCTCAGCAATGGGTTCCGCTGCCAGCGTTCTCTTTTGTTCTATCAACCGTTCCCCGTTAAAGACAATCAGTTTATCAGTTTCGTTTGTGTCCATCATGTTGCCTGTTATACTGACTGGTGCAAATTTAGAAATTTTGTGGCTTATTTCTCCCACTCGCTATTGCCGTTGTTGAGCGACTTTGTCCGTAGAGAAAGGGTTTAATTCGCTACGAATTTGCACAACGCAAAATTTCTTGACGAGATCAGTACCAAATTCATTCTGTCCTATGACTAGCGTCGCCACGTCTAACGTCCCCCTTCCTAATCGGCCTACTGGACTACCGTATAATTCATCGTGTTCGCATATGCCTAATAATATTTTACAGTGACTCAGGCTATCGTTACAACAGACCCTTCTGAAGAAAGAATCTATTCTAAATATCGATAATAATTTTGAAATGGGTGGAATACGATGTGCAATCGCTCACGAACCTCACACGATGGAAAACGGTACCACATAATATTTAATGCAAAAATGCTGACTAGCAAAAAAGCGTATAATTAAACAGTCACCAGCCAACTAGGATAATGAATCTCCAGGATCTGAAGAATGGTAACGGCAAAGAAATTTAAGAAAATAATCACTGGAATGGCAAGAGAAGATTGTCAAGATTCTCAGATATGCAACAGTTCACTGGAAAATAAACGAGCCAGAAAAGACTGAGATTGCAGTTACTTATTCTGAAATACTAAATTTTGAAAGTAAAGTTAAATGAAGTTGCTGGTTAAATAAATTACAGGCTGTAACTGAAACGTGGTCATGTAAAAATGACTTTCAGTAACCTCAGTGTAAAATAATGGAAATTTCGAAACAGGCAAGCAAATTAACATTTGATTTTTGAAATACTGAATTGAATTTACGCTAAGAAAATGAGCAACTGATTTTGCTTTTAATATAACAACAATAAAATACATATCAAGCGAGCAGAAGTCATTCGCTGAGCTAAATATAGAATAAATGAAATTGCGCACTGTTAATTTGTGCTGTATCTTTAGTTTTTAGTTTTGCCCGTGAAATTTTATGTCACTTTAATTGAATGAAATTAATACTCAGAATTGCAAATTAGTTAAGCAGATGTTATTTAGTTACTGAAGCAGAAAATTTAGGCTGAAACTGGTCATTAGCGAACACACAAAACTGGCAGGAAATAGTTAATGAGTTTTCATATTTTTACAACACATGGTGATGGCAAGGAAAGGAAAGAGACCCTGCTTGGTAATAATTTCTGAGGACAATAACAACACTGGTGCCTCAGAAGTTTTAACTGTTGCAGCTTATTATTATGGTTGGTCATACTTTGTGAAAGAAATACTTCTGGGTAATGCCTCTACAATGTTAGTTATACTTTGTCACTTAACAGTCTTACGATGCTGTAGCTGTGAGGACGCCGAAGAATGTAGCCGACGACAATGCTGAGCGGCTACTGTTGCTGCTGCTGTTTGAGAACCACAAGTCGTCTCCAGAGCCACGGATAATAGTTAGAAGTGGAAACTGAGGAACTACTTGATTGAGAAGTAAGGGGCTCCGGTCTCGGAAATGGACATACGGCCGGCAGAACGGTGTGGTGATCACATGCCCCTCCATATCCGCATCCAGTGACGCCTATGGGCTGAGGATGACATGGCGTCCGGTCGGTGCCGTTGGGTCTTCACGGCCTGTTCCGAAGGAGTTTAGCCTTTTTTAAAAATAGGATTGCAGCTTATTCCCCCTGTCCACTCCTACCGTTCTCTCAGTACTCGCAGGCTAACGAATTAGGTGAGCCTACACTGGCGCGACCATAGCTGCACACCGCGTCGATGGGAGCGCCCAACGAACACTTCCACACTCCTTCACGACTCAGGCTGTTCTGCCTCCTCTCTGCTCGCTGCGCGACAGGGACTCTCCAAACGCAAAGGTAAACAACAGTACAGCTACCGCCATTTCGTCTTTGCTATTGGTACATTGAAAATAAAGTTTCGTTGGCTATTACCCAGCACTCTACAATATTTATATAATAATTACAGTCAATTATATACAATCAGAAATAAATACATTATTATATCTGTAGTGTCGGCAGACTTGCCAACACTACGCACACTAATTGAACGAGGTGGCCAAGATGCACGCTATAAGCGCACGAAGGATGGCGTGAGGTCTGAAACAGGATACGTAATGAATGCTATAAAGAAAAGTACGTAGCTGCTATAATACTTAACTTTAATCCATTTGTATACAGCATTCTTGATGATACAAGTGAGACTCTAGATTCATGAAGCAACTAATGGCGCCTTGCTAGGTCGTAGCCATGGACTTAGCTGAAGGCTATTCTAACTGTCTCTCGGCAAATGAGAGAAAAGCTTCGTCAGTGTAGTCGCTAGCAAAGTCGTCGTACAACTGGGGCGAGTGCTAGTCAGTCTCTCGAGACCTGCCGTGTGGTGGCGCTCGATCTGCGATCCTGACAGTGGCGACACGCGGGTCCGACATGTACTAATGGACCGCGGCCGATTTAAGCTACCACCTAGCAAGTGTGGTGTCTGGCGGTGACACCACATTCCTCCCCCGCAAATCGGCGAACGGTCGTGTGATAAGACTTCCGCCCGCCGTGGGGAGGACCCCATGTTGACGTATGCGATGAGGTGTGGAGCCTAACAACAGGCGAGGCTGTGCCACACGCACCCTGCCATTCGGTCCGAGGGGAGCTAGGAAACGCCTGAAAACCTAGTCCAGGGTGCACGTCAACATGCGGTGTATGCGCCTGTAATGAGACAGGAGGGGCCGAAGGATCGACCTCCATTGCGTCTGGGGATCCGACGCGCGATGACGCCATGTGGTCCGGAGCACCCGACGGGCGAAGACGACATCTGGTCCGGAGTGGGCAAGAGTTCCATGGCGGAGGACATCTGGTCACGGGAAGCTATCGGCGGCGCCAGACACAGGGAGGCGCCAGGCGGTTGCAGCAATGCGTCCACTGCGGGCGGCGCCGGCGGGAGAACGGGCGGCGGCGGCGGCGCGTCGCCATGAGGCAAAATGGAAGGCAGCGTCGGAAACACCTGGGGATGAGGCGAGCCAGTAGATGGGTCCCCAGGGCGCTGACCGGACAGCACCGTCGCTGAAAGCAGACGGGGAGCGGCAGAACCCGGGCGACGACAGAGGCGCAGCTGATTGAGATGCCGACGCACCGCACCAGAGGCCCCCAAAACCAGATACATAGCGCGGCCGAGGCAGCGAAGAATGCGCCCCGCGAGCCAACGCCGTGAACCTCGATAGTTGCGATAGAATTCAACGTCGCCTGGAGCAAAAACAGGAGACTGCCGCTGCACAGGAACCTGATGCGGCGGATGCAGAAAAGACATCAAGGTTCGATGAGGACGACCGTGGAGCAACTCAGCCGGCGAGTGACCATCTCGGGGCTGAGAGCGATACGAAGACAAAAAGAGCAACAACGCGTCCTCCCGACAATGCGACTCTTTCAACTTCAACATCTGTGACTTGAAAGTCCGGACCAATCGTTCAGCGGCACCGTTCGACTGAGGCGAAAACGGCGCGGATGTCAGATGTTGAATACCATTGGCCTTGCAGAATGACTGAAATTCTGCGGACATGAATTGTGGGCCATTGTCGGAAACAATAGTCTGTGGAAGACCTTCAATGCAAAAGATAGCAGACAACGCTTGGATGGTGGCAGATGATGTCGTGGAAGACATCTGGACAACAAAAGGAAAATTACTGAAAGAATCGACCACAACCAACCATCGAGCATTCCAGAAGGGACCAGCAAAATCGATGTGCAATCGTTGCCAAGGGGAAGTGGCTTTGGGCCATGCAAAGAATTTCCGCGGCGGTGCGGATTGTTGTGCGGCACACGCCATGCAAGAAGAGCACATATTCGTAATCGCAGCATCGATTCCGAACCAAGTGCAGTGCTGACGAGCAAGTTGTTTCGTTCACACTATACCCCAATGTCCTTGGTGAAGAAGCCGTAAGACAGAGGACTGTAACGTACTTGGGACCACGACTCTGGACTGATCATTATCAGAACGCAACAACAAAACACCACGTCATACAAAAAGTCTCTCCTTGTGAGCAAAAAATCGGCGAACCAACGGATCCTCGATCCGCGACTTTGACAAGGGCCATTGCGTAGCAACAAAACGCAAAACAGTAGCAAGGACAGGGGCAGCCGCTGTGGCTGTAGCTACACGACGAAAATCAATCGGAAACGATTCGACCACGTCATCGGTTTCCACATCAATGAACATGCAAGCAAGTTCGGAAGAATCGAATGCTCTATCCTCAGCAACAGGCAAACGGGACAACGCATCAGCGTTGCCGTGCTTAGCAGTGGTCCGATACAAGATATCGTAGCTGTTGGCGACCTCATCACGCAATGCATGGGGAACATTGCGCGCTCTGAAAAATTTCGGTTGCGCGTTTACTTTCAGTTCCAAATGTGCTTCGTAGTTCTTAGCGCAACCAAGACCCGGTGCAAAAATGTCTGCAAATTCCTCACATAGACGAGAAACACTGGCGGAAGGCACAGTCTCGTTCACTGATAGGACCTGATGTACGATTGACAAGTTAAACAACTGAAATAAATCTAAACCAAACAAGTTCACTGCAGAAGAAGAACGAAGGACGTAAAATGACACAAGTTTGGTCTGTCCCTTGTATGTTGCAAGAAGGGTGCACTGTCCTAACACAGGGATCTGCTGTGCTGAATAACTAGTGAGCTGAACATTTGCGGCACGCAACGGAGGTTTGCCCAGTTGTTTGTACGTGTCATGATTGATCAATGAAACCGCAGCTCCGGTATCGAGCTGGAATGGTATCACTTGGCCTTCAAAGTCCAAGTCTACAAAAAGTTTATTGTCCTGCTGACGACAAGAGCGACTTTCACGTGCAATTTGAACTGATACAGGTACAGGAGCACTTGTGACGTTACGGGATTTCCGGCGACGTCGACGCACACTTTTTGTGGGACGAACACAGTCACTGTGTGAGATAGTGGCACTGGACGGGGTGGAATTAACTACATGAATGTCCATGGGCGAAGGTCCATGAGCCTGATTGACCTTGGTTCGATTCCGGCGCGAAGCAAAGGACCTGGAATGGTTGTGATTGTCTGATCGGAGCTTTTTCTGGCAAACACTTTGAACATGTCCTTTCTTAAGACAGTAAAAGCAAATAGATTGGCGTGACGGGCAATTGTCACGCGAATGTCGAATTGCACACCGCAGGCATGATTTCACTGCATTTGCTTGCCTACGCGGCACACGTGTGTGAGAGCTAGGCCGCAGCTGCGCGGACGTGCGCGAGGGCTGTTTAGCGTTCCGTGCAGCACGCCCGGCGGGCCGGTTAATGTGACACACGGCTGGCGAAGTTTCAAATGATTCCTGTGCAAAGTCAAGTGTGTCTTGCCTATCCAATATGTCTATCACTTGTTGAAGGGAGGGATTTACTAGTTTCAAAATCTGTTCCCGTATACGAACATCAGAAACGTTCTGTGCTATGGCATCACGTACCATTGTATCTGAATAAGGAAGTCCACATTGACACTCAAAACCACACTCCCTAGTAAGTCCTTGCAATGTTGCAACCCACTCCCGATTAGTTTGACCAGCCGTACGTTTTGTACGAAAGAACGTATACCGTTTTGCAACTACATTGACTGTTTCTTTGAAATAGGCATCTAATGCCGACAAAATTTCTTCATAGGATAGAGTTGCTACGTCGCGTCGGGGAAACAATTTCACTATCACACGGTACGTTTGCATCCCTACACACGCCAATAAATGAGGCTGCCGCTCGTTACCTTGAATTCTGTAGGCGGCGAGATGAAATCCAAATTGGCGTGACCACTCCGTCCAGGTTTCGTTGGCTGGGTCATATGGCCGGAACGGGGGTGCAACTGCATGTTGTGGCTGTGGTAGCGGTGAAGCGGCAGCGGCCGCATCGTGTTGCAGTGCACGTTGACCCTGGACGAGCTGTCCAAGGGCATCCAATAACGCCTGCGTCTGCTGATTCTGCAAGCGATAAAATTCGGACAGTACATCTGGAGAAGCCATGACACAAGTAAATGTAAGCAAGTAGAAAGAACAAAATCCTGATTGATCCGCGTCGCCAAAAATGTAGTGTCGGCAGACTTGCCAACACTACGCACACTAATTGAAAGAGGCGGCCAAGATGCACGCTATAAGCGCACGAAGGATGGCGTGAGGTCTGAAACAGGATACGTAATGAATGCTATAAAGAAAAGTACGTAGCTGCTATAATACTTAACTTTAATCCATTTGTATACAGCATTCTTGATGATACAAGTGAGACTCTACATTCATGAAGTAACTAATGGCGCCTTGCTAGGTCGTAGCCATGGACTTAGCTGAAGGCTATTCTAACTGTCTCTCGGCAAATGAGAGAAAAGCTTCGTCAGTGTAGTCGCTAGCAAAGTCGTCGTACAACTGGGGCGAGTGCTAGTCAGTCTCTCGAGACCTGCCGTGTAGTGGCGCTCGATCTGCGATCCTGACAGTGGCGACAAGCGGGTCCGACATGTACTAATGGACCGTGGCCGATTTAAGCTACCACCTAGCAAGTGTGGTGTCTGGCGGTGACACCACAATATCCTTTACATATTAAATATAGTTTCTGTGACAAAGCCTACAGATTCAGAAACGTAAGTACAGTACAGGCTATCAACGGATATTAAAAGCCGAAAAATTTTGGATGTGCAGAAGGTTTTTAATCTGCATTTAGGGCGTTACGTACTGTCATAGAGAATACATATCTATGGAGTCAATATTCGGATGCGCAGAACGAGAAATCTGTCCGCATCGCCTCCTGCAGCTCAAGTCACGTGATTTTTATGTGATACCAGGAACTGAATTCGGCTGAAAGATGTAAGGAGCAGTGGTACTGTTCTTTTTCGCCACAGTACCATAGTTCATTTTCCACTTTGTTTACGTTTTCTTTCGGTACCTGGATCAGAAGGGACACCAACAATATTTTTTTCGTTTTCTATTGAACTTGTTTATATTGTCGAACATCTGTTCTACTTAATTACATTACAAAAAAAGATCGCATTTATAACTACGATATCGTTACAATATCTACGGTAAGCGATTTGTAGCACCTGCTTGTTCATTATCATTTTCAACATTTCTTTTCTTTATTTACTCGTCTGCTTTATCATATACAAGTAAAATATCTGTCAAACTATTTCGCCATGTCACAAAAAAGTAAAACATTACACTACGCACGAAAAAAAAAAAATACAAATCATTGCTCGAATTTTGGAGCAATAAAAGAAATTACAACCAACAATATTGTTTTACGTTTTCTGTTCTAATTAATTACGTTACAGTGATACTGTATGGGAAACAGTCTCATGTAAAAATTCTTAGATACAAACAAGGGTCTGAGAACATTCATTAACTGGAGGAAATTGACCAGATTGTCATGCATAAATGTATCTGCATATGAATATAGCACCAATACGTATACACTAAGTGGCAGTTTACTCAACACATTTGCAAATTTATGTTGCATTTGTCTCTTAATCACATTGCTGTAAAATCGCAGAAATTATCTCTACCGCACAAAACTTTATAATAACGTGTCTCGATATTTTTCAACATATAAAATGCCTCATATAAATATAGCATTTACAATTATGCATTTCTTGCACATACCTTTGAAAAGCAACTGTTCCTCCTTCAAATACTTCTCTTTACATTCGTCTCAACGACAACACTTCATCATATGCTGTTACTGAAATTCAAATGTGCAGAAACGTTTGCAAAACAGGCGAGTAAGTACAATATTGAGTTCGGCTATACCTAAAAATTGCAAACAGGCAGCGTGATTCCAAGATCACATGACTAACGCGGTTTGATGTTGAAAACATGCGCAATAGACTATGCTCATTCCATAGATATACATACTCTACGAACATTATGCGGCATATTGTCATGAATATTCTGGGAGGTGTGTCAATCACATGCAAATTGACGATTGGATACAATGTAATAACTTGTAAGCTCATGTTTATAACATGCTAGTTTCAGTCATAATGGATACTGACAAAGCTATAGTAAGTGCCTGTAATAGAAATAGCTTCTTTCGTTTATTAACGAGTAGCACATAGTGGTTTGTGCAGTGAGACGTGGTTAGCTCCACTGAGTGACACCCCCATGTCCGGCTTGATAGAGAGTATCGAGGAACAGCGCTTTTAATTAAACATGGTATCCCATGTAAAATTTTATAGTTAGAGCTTACTCATGCAGAAAGTCAATACACAGTTGCCTCCATTCTCTCAGAAACTGGAAACGCTGACATAATTTCTGTATAAAGAGTGCGAAATAAAAACTAAAGAACATCTATGTACTCTCGTTAATTCCAGCACTGGCCAAAAGATAATGGGGGCATTCGATGCACATCATTCTGTATGGGAACAGGTCGAGAGGACAGAGAAGATACATCACTGATGAAGGTAACTTAGTGATAACGATAAGAGACCAACGATAAACACTCACCCACATCAAGGGAACGGTGCAGCCAACCCGTGTTTTGCATCTCCACCCATGGTTCAACTTTAACGTGGGAGTTTAGGGAATGATTGACTAGGCTCAAATCATTAACTCATCATCCTTAGATGTATACCCAAGTCCTAATAGAACGATTACGTATAATAGCTACTGTGGTGTCACCGCCAGACACCACACTTGCTAGATGGTAGCCTTTAAATCGGCCGCGGTCCGTTAGTATACGTCGAACCCGCGTGTCGCCACTATCAGTGATTACAGACCAAGCGCCGCCACATGGCAGGTCTAGAGAGACTTCCTAGCACTCGCCCCAGTTGTACAACCGACTTTGCTAGCGATGGTTCACTGACAAAATACGCTCTCATTTGCCGAGACGATAGTTAGCATAGCCTTCAGCTACGTCATTTGCTATGACCTAGCAAGGCGCCAGTACCAGTTACTATTGATACTGAATAATGTACCGTCAAGAGCGATGTTCACCATTAACGGATTAAAGTTAAGTATTCCACCAGCTACGTCCGTTTTTCTAAATTCTAATTTCCTTGTCCTGTTCCAGACCTCACGCCAGCCTGCATGAGCCAAAACGCGTGCCTTTCGGCTTCCTCTATTAACACAGTGTTGGCTCTCCTGCCAACCCACAACATTGGCGACGAGGCCAATCCGCGTTCTTATCGATATTGTCCTGATTTACTTGTGTAATGGCTTCGCCACAATCTCCAGATGTACTGTCCGAATTTTATCGCTCACAGAATCAGCAGACGCAGGCCTTACTGGATGCCCTTGGACAGCTCATCCAGGGTCAACAGGCACTGCAAAACGATGCGGCTGCCGTCGCACCACCGCTAACGCAGCCACAACCCGCTGTTGCACCGACTTTTCGACCTTTTGATGCTGCACTGGAAAGCTGGACGGAGTGGTCACGCCAATTTGGATTCCATCTCGCCGCCTACAGAATTCAAGGTAACGAGCGGCAGCCTTCTTTGTTGACCTCTGTAGGGGTGAACACGTACCGCGTGATAGTCAAATTATTTCCCCGACGCGACGTAGCAACTCTGTCCTACAACGAAATTTTGTCTGCATTAGATGCATATTTCAAAGAATCAGTCAATGTAGTTGCAAAAAAGTATACCTTCTTTCGTACAAAACGTATGGCAGGTCAGACTAATCGGGAGTGGGTTGCAACCTTGCAAGGCCTTACTAGGGATTGTGGTTTTGAGTGTCAATGTGGACTCCCTTATTCAGATACTATGGTCCGTGATGCAATTGCACAGAACGTTTCTGATGTTCGAATAAGGGAAGAGATTTTGAAACTAGTCAATCCCTCCCTTCAACAAGTGATGGGCATATTGGATCGACAGGACACACTTGACTTTGCTCAGGAATCATTTGAGACTTCACCAGCTGTGTGTCAGGTTAACCGGCCCGCCGGGCGCGCTGCACAGAACTGTAAACAGCCCTCGCGCCCGTCCGCACAGCTGCCACCAGGCTCTCAGCCACGTGTACCGCGCAGGCAAGCAAATGCAGTGCTAAAATCATGCCTGTGGTGTGCTACTAGACATTTGCGTGAGAATTGCCCGTCACGCCAGGCTATTTGCTTTTTCTGTAATAAAAAAGGACATGTTCAAAGTGTTTGCCAGAAAAAGCTCAGATCGGACACTCACAACCATTCCAGGCCCTTTGATTCGCGCCGAATTCGAACCAAGGACACTCAGGCTCGTGAAACTCGCCCATGGAAATTCATGTAGTACATTCCATTCCGCTCAGTGCCACTCTCTCTAACAGTGACTGTGTTCGTCCCACAAAAAGTGTGCGTCGACATCGCCGGAAATCCCGTTAAGTCGCAAGTGATTCTTTACCAGTGTCAGTTCACGTTGCACGAGACAGTCGCTCTTGTCGTCAGCAGGACAATAAACTTTTTGTAGATTTGGACATTAACGGCAAAGTGATACCATTCCAGCTCGATACCGGAGCTGCAGTTTCACTGATCAATCAAGACACGTACAAACAGCTGGGCACACCTCCGTTGCGTGCCGCAAATGTTAAGTTAACTAGCTATTCCGGTCAAGATATCCTTCTTCTTCTGCAGTGAACTTGTTTGGTTTCGATTTATTTAAGTTGTTTAACTTGTCTATAGTAAATCAGGTCCTATCAGTGAACCAGACTGTGCCTTCAGACATTGTTTCTCGTCTACGTGAAGAATTTGCAGACATTTTTGTACCGGGCCTTGGTTGTGCTAAAAACTATAAATCACATTTGGAACTGAAAGTAAACGCGCAACCGAACTTTTCAGAGTTGCAAAAACATTACACGATTTGGAATCACAAGGTGTAATTGAACGTGTGCAGGCTTCTCTCTGGGCATCACCCTTAGTAATTTTGCCAAATACCTTCGGGAAAATTGAGACTTTGTGTGGACGTCAAGGCAACAGTGAATCCGCAACTCGTAATTGCAACTTTTCCTTTACCCCACCCGAGTTCGAGTCTCGGTCGGGCACACAGTTTTAATCTGCCAGGAAGTTTCATATCAGCGCACACTCCACTGCAGAGTGAAAATCTCATTCTGGAATCATTTCTCTACCGTTCCACTTTCGAACAAAAATGTTCAAATGTGTGTGAAATCTTATGGGACTTAACTGCTAAGATCATCAGTCCCTAAGCTTACACACAACTTAATCTAAATTATCCTAAGGACAATCACACACAACCATGCCTGAGGGAGGACTCGAACCTCCGCTGGGACCAACCGCACAGTCCATGACTGCAGCGCCCTAGACCGCTCGACTAATCCACTTTCGAACAGCGAGCAGGAAAAACGAGCACTTAAATCTTTATGATGATCATTTCTTCCTATGTAAGTGGGCGCCAACAAATATTTTCGCAATTGGAGGAGAAAGTTGATGACTGAAATTTCACGGGAGGATCCTACCGAAACGACAAATGCCTTTCTTCGACGATTGCTGCCCCAATTCACGTATTGTGTCCGTGGCACTCTCTCCCTAATTTGCGATAGTACAAAACGAGCGTCCCTTCTTTGAACTTTTTCAATGATATCCATCAGTTTAATCTGATGCGATCCCACACAGCACAGCAGTACTCCATAAGAGGGTGGACAAGCGTGTTGTGAGCAGACACTTCAATAGACCATTTTCTAGGTACTACTAAAACTTGGCGCTAAGCGCTCCGATTGGCCCTGGGATTGCCCTGTTGCCGTTCGTCGGTTGACGGGCAGCGCTATGGTTGTCAATTCACACATACAAAGTTCCGTCACCCTGTCACTGCCCTTACGTGGTACGCACACGTGTCAGACATGTCGTGCTGTTTGTCTCCACCTCACATCAGAAGCATTCCCACGTAAGCTTTGCTTCGGACGACACACACGTCACCTGCGATTTAGTCATACAGTAAGCATGGCGGCACAGTATTTGTTTGAAGAACAACGAGATGTTTTTGTTCATGGACTAGTCGACGGTAGCGCGCATGAAGCTCGACGGTAGTATGAGGAAAGGTATCCAGCAAGACGCCACCCACACCCGCAAACGTTTACAGCAATTCACCGACAACTTGGCGAAAAGGCTCGTTAGCGGGGTATCATGGTGATGCTGGAAGACCTCGAACGGTTGGACACGACATAGGGGGTCACTCATCGGTTAGTTGGGAGGTTTTGAGGGATGGCAGCCAGCATCCATTAAGTTTCCACGCTGTCCAAGACCTAAATCCTATGGCGGACTGTGAACTCAGGCTAGGGTTTTGCCAGTGGTTTCTGCGACGTGTTGCACGAGATCCCGACTTCGCAGCCATTGTGTTGTTTACCAACGAGTGCACCTTCCATCGAGATGGTCTTTACAACACTCGAAACGTTAATTACATCACCGGCAGGCAAATCATTTGCAGTCATTCGTTGTCCAAAGCAACCGGCAACAGGGCAGTCCCGCGGCCAATCGGAGCTCCAAGTTTCCGTAGTTTAAAAATGGTTAGTTGTCGACCTACACAACATTAGTAATTTCGGTTCCTACTGAAAACAGCTATCCAGGGATGAAATTTCGTGACACAATTTTTCTCCATAGCGTATACTACTGATCGGGCAGCTTACTACAAAAACTTAGTATGATATAACACAAAACGATCAGAATATGTCTCGACAGCGTGAAGTCAGCCCCAGCAAATACGTTACTTGTCGAAAGTAGCAACCCGCTTCTACACTTGCAGGGAAAACATTTAAGCATAGAGTTCCTAATGAGGAAGGCAAAGTTTGTAGAAGACTCCTCATTATCCTGCATCCAGGAAGTTTCGGTAGTATGTTAAATGCCAAATGATTGAATGTATAATCATTTCTCTTCATTGAGAAAGGAATATATAGAGGCAGCACTGGACATACGATTTGGCATCTAAGCACCACTGCCCGTGATTGAACAAACCTATCTTTGCACTGTAGTTGATGCTTAAGTGCGATCTGATCCGCCAGTTTTTCAACTATTTCAAACCATGCCTTGCACGAGCTCAGAGTCCAACGATCACAAGCAGTGATCATATAGACAGCTCAAAGAACCGGAAGCGAATAGGCTGCGCCTTTTGGGATTATCATGTGCAAGCAGGACTTAAGCATAATGTAGTGGCACCACCGTTTAGGATGGGGAAAGTTAGTTTTGTGCAATATTCAGAGCACAAGTTAAAGCCAGGTGCAGGCCAGATTCCAGTGAGTTGTGCATACCAACAGTTGCAAAGTAGAATAGAGGTCAGAGGGCCATCAAATTGTTGAAAAAGTATATGTAGCGGTTTTGCGTGTACAGCTAGAAGGGGCCCACTGGCTAGCCTAGCATATTGTGATTACGTGACACGAAGTGGTACGTATGGCAAAACAGAGGTGCACAGCCACATATAAGTAGGTGCTGGTTTCTAACAAGGTTTATTCAAGTGTTGCAGCTCTCCTGGATGGCGGGGGGTGTCACACCACCAGCTACACGCAGCACCAGATGGGACGCCATCGTTCCAGTCCTTGGCAGGTCGCTGGTTCGACCCTCTGAGGCCGATGCGGGGTCTGTAGCCAGCCAGCGGCGGGCCACTCCACGGCTCGCTACCGCAGTCAGTCGTCCTGGCTTCCAACGCACGCCAGAGGCATCCCGAGGCGAGGGCTGCAGATTCCGACTCTGGATCGTGGGTGCTTGTAGCCACGACTCAGCCAAACCGGCCAGAAGCACGCAGCTGGCCGCTGCGGCTCACACTGAACAGCACTGAGTGGGCAGGGACACAGACTGCTGACTCGACTGCCGGCATCCTGACGATGCCGCAACTCTGCTGGTGTACAAGGCCGACACACAGTGCATGCACGGGTTGCTGAGCCAGCCATTCTGTGTGAAGCCGTTTCGCAGACAGTGAAGTGGTGTCCTCAGCATTGCGGGACCCAGTGATGCAGACCGAGGGCAACACGGAACTGTAGTTGGAAACAATAAATCACTTGGAAAGCTTGGACAAGTCTTAATAAGGTGCATTCTTCCCCTTCCCACTGCATTTGGTCATCCTGATACACTCAGTGTCAGAACTTGCCACTACAATAAGCCACCAAGAGAGGTTACAGTGACGAGGGTAGATCTCACAGCGATCTCGGAAGCACTTCAGTACTGTGATACTGTACCAGAGGTAAACATTGTCATCTAGTTGGACTCTCAATATGCGCTCTCTCTGCATAAATACACTACCTGACAAAAGGAGTGAAGCTCCCAAAGCACATAGTTGGACGTCAATGTAACTTCATATGCATGCAAAGCACCGGTAGATATGTAATTGATCAGAGCTGCAGTTCTCTGTAACAGGCAGAAGACGACCACAGTTCATTATTATTGATTTCAATTAGTGTTCTTACCAGATGTAGAATGATCATAGTGGTGAACACGTAGGTGCTGTGTTCCCATGTGAGTTGGTGTTACGAGCACCTGATGGAGCTTGTTCAAATATTCCTAAGGGACCAAACTGTTCAGATCATCGGTCCCTAGACTTACACACAACTTAAACTAACTTACGCTAAGGACAACACATGCACTCATACCCGAGTGAGGACTTGAACCTCCAGCAGAAGGGGCCGCCCAATCCATGACATGGCGACCCAAACTGTGCGGCCACTCCACATGACGACAGAGCTTGAAATGGGCCCCATTGTGGGTCTTCATTTGACAGGATGGTCGAATAGTGCAATATCCATATTTGTGAGCCATTCAGATATGACAGTGACTTGATGTGGGACTGCATGGGGACATCAGGACAGTAATTCATCGTTAAGGTTCCGATCGACCACATCTGACTACCGCAAGAGAGAATCTTCGTACTTTGCACCAAACATATCGCAACGCCTTCACGTCTGCACCTGCCATTCTAGAACAAGTAGAGAGCTCCCTGCAACATTCCGTACCATGGCGCACCTTGAGTTGTGGACTAGCAGCAGACAGAGTAGGGAATCAACGTCCCATGCACACGTCCCAAAGTCGGCTAGTATAGTAGCCACCTGGGAAAGGTCCGATTCTCCCAATGCTTTTGAGAAGCACTGCGGTGTTACTTCTGCTGTGGGCAGCTATCATCTATGACTTCTGGCCATGGCTGTTAGCGACAGAGAGAAGTCTAATGGCACAACAGTACGTCATGGACATTCTGCGTCTTCATGTGTTACCTTTCAAAAAAGGTTCAAACGGCTCTGAGCACTATGGGACTTAACATCTGAGGTCATCAGTTCCTTAGAACTTAGATCTACGTAAACCTAACTAACCTAAGGACACCACACACATCCATTCCTGAGGCAGGATTCGAACCTGCGACCGTAGCAGTCGCGCGGTTCCGGACTGAAGCGCCTAGAACCGCTCGGCCACAACGGCCGGCAATTACTGTTAAGATAAGTAGTTATACTGTGGAATAGTCTGTAACGGACTGATGATCTTTTATGGTACTAATTACTTATATTCTTTATATTTCTGCAAGTAGTGAACACTTCTACTCTCTAATCTGATATTCCCTTGCAAGCAAAAGTATCTCTTCCTATTTTACTTCAGTCAGTTTCTAGACCGTTGCTGGATTTTTAGAGCACAGGCTAGGCAATTTTAAAACCCTTCGGTACTCCCAGTTTCATACTTCAGACAGCATGGCTGATAAATAGAAATGGAATACAACTGATACAAATATGTAGGCCTTACTTCAGTCCATGAAGTAACTGTAAAATATTCAGGCACGTTATGTGTGAGTCATACCAGCACGGAAAGCTGCTTGGAGTATGTGCTCAGTCATGCCAATTTGAAAACCTGAACTATTTCAACGAAATGCAGAGGCCGCCCTGAGCTCTTATATACTCCACATCACAGGTGCTGGGAAAAATTTTTTTTTTTCTGGGTTACAGAAGGATTAAAAAAGATAGACTGTGCATGCTCTCTAAACATATCTCACATTATGAGAAAAATCATTCCAGCTGTGCCTTTGGAAGTTCACAGACTGGGCTGTCACTCAAGAAGAAATAATAATTTGAAGGCGATTAAGCATAATTCCACCATGGCCGGCTGGTAACTCTTACGCGATAGTATCGTGGTGCCATTTTTCAACAGCAAAACGCTAATCCATGCATGGCACGCGTCTCTAAGATTTGTTTGACTGATGTTGAGGTACTCCTGTGGCCAGAAAGATACCGACATTGTCCCCGCTAACACATACACGAAAGCAACTCTGACGTCAACTCCATCCCATTGCCAATATTCAGGATCTCGAGGACCAGTTATTACTTTTGTTGGTCATCTTGCTCCAGGAGAGGAGAGAACGCCACAATAACATCTTTCCCAACCTAATCAGTGATCGCATGTACTCAAGAAGGAGTGCAACGTCTACTCAGAAGTGGGATCACGCAGCCAGGTTCTTTCTAAATGTGACTCTATTTTACAATTACTGAAGCAACATCACAAATCCTCTCACCCCGTTAAGTTTCATTTCGTGTCGTCCTCACCATCACTTTATTTGTCCAGCAGTTTATTTTCTTTGAATACATGAAAACCACATAGCCCATTAGACAGTAGTATATCTAAACAAAAGGAAATAGAAAGGCAACAGGTATCCGTGTGTTAGATTAGATCGCACAACAATGTACAGGGCAGGGAGACCTGTCATTCTCTTGTTAAGGAAGCAATGACTACGTTCAAAAACACCTTGCGTAGAAACGACATTCTTCCAGGTCTCATAGCTCGGATTTTATTGGTTATAGAAAGGTAGGGTCAAGTGTTTTGGATGGCTATGGGCCATTCGTATGTCCAGTGTCAGTGTCACTATCCTATAGTAGAGGGTCAAATATTACACACTTACTCCTGCTTAGGCAAATGGAACAAATCGGTTGATTCTTTTTGCATTTTAGGTGTCTTTAGTGGACCTTAAAAGGAGTATGGAGACGCCATTGGTTCACTGGTAGCAGAAAAAAATATATTTTACCAATTTTTTCGTACCAAAATGGACCCGCGGATTCCACGGTGGCGATGCACAGGAAATGGCTGAAATTTTTACGGTAGTTTCCTAATATCCTGATCTCGAACAATCTTGAAAATGAAACTTCCTGGCGGATTAAAACTGTGTGCCGGACCGAGACTCGAACTCGGGAGCTTTGCCTTTCGCGGGCAAGTGCTCTACCAACTGAGCTACCCAAGCACGACTCACGCCCCCTCTTCACAGCTTTATTTCTGCCATTATCTCGTCTCCTACCTTCCAAACTTTACAGAAGCTCTCCTGCGAAACCTGCAGAATTAGCACTCCTGAAAGAAAGGATATTGCGCAGACATGGCTTAGCCACAGCCTGGGGGATGTTTCATATCAGCGCACACTCCGCTGCAGAGTGAAAATCTCATTCTGGAAGTGGGGTACCAGCTGTCTCAGTCTACCTTCCTCAGGGCCTCCAAAAATATTTCCAACGTCTTTGACATGCGAACATATTCGCTTATTTTTTGTGCTCTGTGACAAAGAGATAATGGCAGTGAGGACGAGATGGAAAACTAATACGTTCTAGAAGATAGCAGACAGTGGTCGTAGTACAGAAAGAGCGAAGGAGACACTATGAGCGTGAGAGAAACAGAAGGTGACGGTGGCAATGCAACAAAGTTGACAGTGACAGAACTGTGTTAGGAAAACAGTGAAGGAGACAGTGCCAGGGAGAGAAAAATAAAGAGGAGGAGAAAGTTCAAGTGGGTAAATCCAGTGATAATGAGAGGCAGAGTCTATATAATGACAATGAGGAAGTAAGAGATAGTGACAAACTACAATTACAGACAGGGAAGTTTGTGGGAGTCAGACGTGAGGTGCATGTTAAAAAGAGCGCGAATATGTTTTGGGAAAATTTTTAAAGATGCTCAGGAGCAGCTGGTACCCATCTTTCCAATCAGAGTCTTTTAAGCAGGAGAATATTCGCCGTTGTTGTGCTCCGATAGGAATACAGGGTGATTCAAAAAGAATACCACAACTTTAAAAATGTGTATTTAATGAAAGAAACATAATATAACCTTCTGTTATACATCATTACAAAGAGTATTTAAAAAGGTTTTTTTTCACTCAAAAACAAGTTCAGAGATGTTCAATATGGCCCCCTCCAGACACTCGAGCAATATCAACCTGATACTCCAACTCGTTCCACACTCTCTGTAGCATATCAGGCGTAACAGTTTGGATAGCTGCTGTTATTTCTAGTTTCAAATCATCAATGGTGGCTGGGAGAGGTGGCCGAAACACCATATCCTTAACAGACCCCCATAAGAAAAAATCACAGGGAGTAAGATCAGGGCTTCTTGGAGGCCAGTGATGAAGTGGTCTGTCACGGGCTGCCTGGTGGCCGATCCATCGCCTCGGGTAGTTGACGTTCAGGTAGTTACGGACAGATAAGTGCCAATGTGGTGGCACTCCATCCTGCTGAAATATGAATTGTTGTGCTTCTTGTTCGAGCTAAGGGAACAGCCAATTCTCTAACATCTCCAGATACTGTAGTCCAGTTACTGCTTGCTGGATGCGTGCTACATTTTCATCACTCGTTCTCGGCCGTCCAGAACTTTTCCCTTTGCACAAACACCCATTCTCTGTAAATTGTTTATACCAACGTTTAATACACCACCTATCAGGAGGTTTAACACCATACTTCGTTCGAAATGCACGCTGAACAACTGTCGTCAATTCACTTCTGCCGTACTCAATAACACAAAAAGCTTTCTGTTGAGCGGTCGCCATCTTAGCATCAACAGTCAACAGCGCTTCAAGCGAACAAATGTGCAACTAAATGAAACTTTATAGCTCCCTTAATTCGCCGACAGATTGTGCTTAGCTCTGCCTTTTGTCGTTGCAGAGTTTTAAATTCCTAAAGTTGTGGTATTCTTTTTGAATCACCCTGTATTTTCCCGCTGGTAGGAGACTACACACACGTACAAATTTATAGGAAGCAAATTCGGAGTGAGTAGGACAAAAAATGGGAAACTTCTCAGAAAGCTAAAGGAAAACACTTTGCGCCACTGCCACGAGTGCTACCAATCAGACGTTGGTACCGCGGACTTGTGTACACGGGAATTTGCAGTGCCCGCAGCGCGGTTGAAGTTCAAGCTCTGCTGCTTTGCGCGGCACGAACACCGTATAAGCATAACATCATCTCCGGTTTGTCGCTCTGAAAGACACAAATCACAAAATTTTTTTTGGATGCATCGACCGACTAGGCCTCACCACATCGAAGTTGACAAGGAATATTGCGAGTAAGAAGTGTCAATTACCATAATTTGCGCAGACGTTATAAGCAACCAAAGACGTTGCATTGTATAGAAAACTATACTCTTTTCTAATAGAAGCGAGAGGGAAATATTGATCAACTTACATTAACAAAATAACTTCGTGTAATCTCAATATATTATTCCAAGTGGTTTTTGTCTTTGTTGTATGTTACGATCTTAGTGTTTGTTTCACCAGTTTAAATTTGTTATCTATATCAGCGGCACGTAATTCTGATTTATTTACGTGGATGGAGTAGACTCAATGACCATTAAAAAGAAGAAAATGGTATGATGGCAATCGGATTCGTCAGAAATTGGAAGGCAAGGCCAAGAATGAGATGCTGTGAATATTTTGGTGAATAGAAGAGTATTCTCGTCAGTTGCAGCAGCAAACTACTCCTAGAAACAATATTCCTTGTACACTCAGAGTGAAAGCATGCAACCCACAACACCTACAAATACTACATGCAATATTTTAATGATCTCTCACTCGCAATGCACGAACTGTTAGTCCCACAGAAATAAATAACAGGACTTTTTTGTAGGAAATGTATTGTACTTGAATTTTGTACTGGGATACGTTTACGCTAGAGGCCGTAGATTTCGTATAATTCAAGAGAAATGTACAAAAGAGATCTTCAAATGGGTTTTCAGGAATAACGCGAAGATCATGACTGCCACAGAAAACGTATCCCAGTACTAAATTTAACTACATTAAATTTCCCACAAAAAAGGTCTTCTTCATTTTTCCTGCAGGATTATTAGTTTGCGCTTGGCTAGCGAGAGGATATGAATATCTTGCACGTTGTATTTCAAGGCGTTGCAGGTTGCATAAAACCCATTGGAAAGTGCAACTGAATCGCCCTGTATGTCGACGATGCAGGCGAAGCTGATGAGACAGAAAGTGTGAGAGCACTTGACGGGAAACTCAGTATGTAAACGGACTTGACAATCTGATACTCAAGGGAAACTGGAACGCTGTAGCAGGGCGTGTAAAAGATGGCAGAGTTACGGGAGAACACGAGCCTGGTAATAGAAATGAGAGAAAAGAAAGAAGCCTTGAGATGTTCAATAAGTTTCAGCTTAGTAATAGCAAATACACTGTTCAAGAATCACAAAAGGACGATGTAAGCTTGGTCAAGACCAGGAGTCAGATACCAGCTGGATTACGTCTTGGTGAGAATAAGATTCAAAATTCAAACACTGGATTGCACAACGTTGACTGACAGTAGGCTGTAGCTTAAGAGTAAGGTCCGGAAGAGTCAGTACGTAATAAAATGAGATACTAAAATATTGATGGATGAGGCTGTGTATTTGAAGTTCTTATACACACATCAAAAAAAGTTTTGCATCCCCCCAATACCAAGAACTCCTGAAGATTGACGTTGACTGTCGATATTGTATCGCAGACACAGTCCCTTTGACTGTTCAGAGATGTCACTAAACCCGGCCAAAGATGTAAACAACCATGTATGAGCAGCGCCTATTAGACGGAGCGGGTCCGATGGCCAATCAGCTCCAGTCATTCCAACAGGAAGGAGGTACACGTCTCGTGTTGTCTGTAGTTCAATCATGCCTAGAATGTCAATACCACGGTTCGATCACGTCCGCATGGTTGCTTTGTGCCAGGAAGGTCTCTCGACAAGGGAAGTGTCCAGGCATCTCGGAGTGAACCAAAGTGATGTTATTCGATGGAGGGGATACACAGGAAATGATGACATGCCTCGCTCAGGCTGCCAAAGGGCTACTACTGCAGTGGATGACCTCTACCTACGGATTATGGTTCGGAGGAACCCTTACAGCAACACCACCACGTTGAATATTGCTTTTCGTGTAGCTACAGGACGTCGTGTTACGTCTCAAACTGTGCCCAATAGGCTGCATGATGCGCAACTTCATTCCCGACGTCCACGACGAGGTCCATCTTTGCAACCACGACACTATGCAGCGCGGTGCAGATGTGCCCAACAACATACCGAATGGGCCGCTCAGGATTGGCATCACGTACTCTTCAACGATGAGTGTCGCATATGTCTTCAACCAGACAATCGTTGGAGACGTGGTGGTCTTGGAAGGCGCGGTAACGTCTGTACGATACGTGAATGCCATCCTCCCACCGATAGTGCAACCACATCGGCAGGATATTGGCGATGCATTCGTCTTCATGGACGACAATTCGCGCCCCCTTCGTGCACATCTTCTGAATGACTTCCTTCAGGATAACGACATCGCTCGACTAGAGTGGCCATCATGTTCTACAAGACATGAACCCTATCGAACATGCCTGGGATAGATTTAAAAGCGCTGTTTATAGACGACGTGACCCCCCAACCACTCTGAGGGATCTACGCCGAATCGTCGTTGAGGACTGAGACAATCTAGATCAACATTGCCTTAATGAACTTTTCGATAGTATGCCAAGACGAATACAGGCATGCATCAATGGAAGAGGACGTGCTACTGGGTATTGGATGTACCTGTGAGTACAGCAGCCTGGACCACCACCTCTGAAGGTCTCACTGTATGTTGGTAAAACATGCAGTGTGTGGTTTTCATGAGCAATAAAGAAGGGGGAAATGATGTTTATGTTGATCCCTATTCCAATTTTCTGTACAGGTTCCGGAACTCTTGGGACCGAGGTGATGCAAAACATTTTTTGAAGTGTGTATTTGACTAATATGCAGCGAATAGACATTTTGATTTAGTACAAATATTATAAAAAATCTTCAAAAACCATGGTTGTTATATATGTGGTGCAAAAGAGGAGAGAGATGGTGGTAACTCTTTTAGCCGCCAGCAGATCAATGCGTGAAGTTCGAGAAAATTTACATACATAATCAGCATGCAGCAGAAGTCTTCTTTGTAAATTTTGGACCTCTTCACTACTATATAATACTATGCAAAAGGAATGTGTATGTCAAAGGAAGAAAACAGTTAAATAAATCAACTAAAAGTTTTAAATAGGAATAAAATTCCAGTCCCGAAAGAATTCTTGCTTGTCTTGCACTGAGATAACTTTGTAGTAACAATCTTCACTGATAAAATTTGCACAGTAATTGATCCAGTGTGAAGAGGTGTACACGTCACTATGGTCTCACGTTACAGTTGCTGCAGTGCCCCTGACAAAATACTTTGGACCTGAGCGACCGCCACAGTTGGAGCTTCCACCAGCACTGGTGTAGTTTGACTGTTCCAATACTTAAATGAAAAGTACTAATGGAAGATTAATTCCCAACACACTCACTTGTCTGCTCTGGATAGTCAACTGAGGACCGCGCAGCAAACGACTATTTTTCAGTTAAAATCTTACTCTAAAAAAATCTCTCAGTACTCTGATAATTACAGCGTAGCTCTAACCTCAATCGCCAGTCATTAATAAATTTTCATACTGCTGTAAAAAGACGTGAACCAGGTTCACGAATTGTGATGTTGCTGAAAGCGAAGTAACGTAGTTCCTGAAACCCTCTCTGCTTGTTACAATGTGGCGAATCATGTGAACCAGATAATTATAAAAAACTCAAAAAGTAAGAATACGTTCAATCCGAAGGCGACGTATCGATAAGATGACCATGGCAAGTTAGTACTTTCAGTACTTAACTGTGTAACTGAAGAACCCTGTTTTTCTACATTGAGAAATATTAATAGTCCACTTTTTGTAGTAGAATTACGTACTGACGATAACTGACAGCATAAGTGTCAAAATTCCACCATTAGAAATCGTCCTTCATTCGTACGTATTCGTATCAGTTTGTCCAGAGAAACAAGTACGCTGTAATTTAACCTTTCTGTTGTATGTTGTAAGACGTCGTGGTCTCCTGACCTTGATTGCTTACATATTCCGCCCTCACAATCGTATTCCGCACATCAAGACGCTTCATTCGAACCCAAACTCGATAAGATAAAGTCAATGTTGTATGAATTCATGTAAACGATATGCAAATGACAAGTAGATTGCAAGTCTGCAGCGGGGTGGAAATACTCGAGGCTGGCGTACACACACACATTCAAGACACCACGGTCACAGAAGCTTTTATTTCGGGAGAGGCAAACCGCACGCAAGAGGGCCGGTCCCTTCAGAGGACGAGTCAACCTATCTACGTCGGCCTACGACCGCCCACAGAGCGGACTGCATTCGCCCAAGTGAAAGGGAGAACGACCCCGTGTTCGGCTTAAAAGCAAATTCCGCTACATTGTGTGGGAGCGCCCAGCCTATGCATTCTTTACAAACATAGCACGCAGCTTCAGAGGCTTTCACAGGGAGACAGCAAACGCCAAACGCCGATGCTACAGATTTCCGGATTGGTCGCCTTAAACGAAACGTCAGTCTCCCGTTTTAGAAGAACAATGCTGATTGGCAGACGATATTCCTGATGCCTAGAGCTGAAGGAGTAATGGAAGAGACCAAAAGATATACCCCTTCACATCTGGCGTGGAGAGGGGCCGTTCCGTTGTCGCTCTTGGAGCGAGAACATGCAACGAAAGCGTGTGCGCTCGTACGTGTACTCAAAGAGCGAGGAACAAGTCTCTCTTCAGTACTTCACTGGGAGAGCACCTCTGTCGAGAGCAAATCGACGTGCGACTCTATATTGAGTCCTTGCGATTAAGCGTTGTTCACTGTGTTGGCCGCCACACTTATTGTGCGATGTGAATGGACAGAGTTATAGTTAAACGACTGCGAGCGAATTTTTGAGTGGCATCGCGGTGGACTGGTTATCTGACTGGTGTACCACGCCAATAGACTAGGGGCGAATCGGAGTCCTTGACTTCCTCAAGGCGTAGGGAGAGTTTGATTGGCGAAGGTCAATCCAGATAGAACGAGAGTTATCTTATTTGTCAGCAGCGAGCGGCGCAGACAGCAGTCATTGCAGCTTACGGTATTGTGCACTACAGCTCTTGCGAGCCCCATATTTCCTCCACAATAGTACACTTCACTGCATTTCACACGCGACATTAGCGAATCCTATCCTTAAGAGGTAACTTCACATTCTGACAAGAACCCAGAAATAACTTGTTCAGTTCATAACTAAAAGTGCCATTGTGATTTCTCAGTATTTTTGCAAAACAAAAAAAATAATAATTTTCGTTAGTTTCATGTTTTTCTTACACTAACTAGCACTACTCCAGTACCCAAGTATCCCACTAGTTACGTAAGAAATTTTGTTAATTTTTGTGTCATTTCCTTACAGCGGATGACTCCAGAACATATTTATTGCTGAAAGTTTGTCAGGCATTTCTCTTTAGAACGTTAGGAGCGTCTGTCTGACTTCTGTAGTAGTGTGAGGGTGGAAATATGCATCTTGCAGGAGCCACAGGGTAAAGGGTACATCTCAGATTAATCCGTTGCGCAGAATGACAGAATAGCATCCACACGTCGCTCACAATGTCCGTCACTAGACTGTTCGCTATCACACTGTAATTTGGTCAAAGCTGATTAAGCGACTGACTGTCAGCTTTCATTCACTTAATGAAGCACTATCGATATTTCAAGACAAACTCTCTCCCTAATTTGCATGCATTAACAAAGGAACGTTTTTTGTCATTTGATATGGATAAGTAGAGTGACACATAAAAACGTATATTACACAGAACATTGAAATTGCCTTTTATTACATTTACTTGACAATCCATGATTTCTTACGTTAAAGGCAATTACAACAAATAGTAGTGTCACAATTTGCGACATCCGATCAGTTCTCGGAGGACCCTAACGGTACTGACCGATCACCATGCCATCCTCAGGTTTTAGGCGTCACTGGATGCGGACTTGGAGCGGCGTGTGGTCAGCATATCGCTCTCTCTCCCGTTGTCAGTTTTCGTGACCGGAGCCGCCACTTCTCATTCAAGTAGCTCCTCAATGTGCAGCGCAAGGGCTGACTTCACTCCGTTCGCCAGCAGCGCTCGGCAGACCGGACTGTCACCAGTCCAAGTGTTAGGCAAGCCCGATAGCGCTTAACTTCCGTGATCTGACAGGAAACAGTGTTACGATCGCGGCATGGTCGTTGGCCAATTTGGGACAAAGTCGCAGCTAAACTCAAAATGGTCTAGGAATGGTATTTTTAATTTATTATACACTCCTGGAAATTGAAATAAGAACACCGTGAATTCATTGTCCCAGGAAGGGGAAACTTTATTGACACATTCCTGGGGTCAGATACATCACATGATCACACTGACAGAACCACAGGGACATAGACACAGGCAACAGAGCATGCACAATGTCGGCACTAGTACAGTGTATATCCACCTTTCGCAGCAATGCAGGCTGCTATTCTCCCATGGAGACGATCATAGAGATGCTGGATGTAGTCCTGTGGAACGGCTTGCCATGCCATTTCCACCTGGCGCCTCAGTTGGACCAGCGTTCGTGCTGGACGTGCAGACCGCGTGAGACGACGCTTCATACAGTCCCAAACATGCTCAATGGGGGACAGATCCGGAGATCTTGCTGGCCAGGGTAGTTGACTTACACCTTCTAGAGCACGTTGGGTGGCACGGGATACATGCGGACGTGCATTGTCCTGTTGGAACAGCAAGTTCCCTTGCCGGTCTAGGAATGGTAGAACGATGGGTTCGATGACGGTTTGGATGTACCGTGCACTATTCAGTGTCCCCTCGACGATCACCAGTGGTGTACGGCCAGTGTAGGAGATCGCTCCCCACACCATGATGCCGGGTGTTGGCCCTGTGTGCCTCGGTCGTATGCAGTCCTGATTGTGGCGCTCACCTGCACGGCGCCAAACACGCATACGACCATCATTGGCACCAAGGCAGAAGCGACTCTCATCGCTGAAGACGACACGTCTCCATTCGTCCCTCCATTCACGCCTGTCGCGACACCACTGGAGGCGGGCTGCACGATGTTGGGGCGTGAGCGGAAGACGGCCTAACGGTGTGCGGGACCGTAGCCCAGCTTCATGGAGACGGTTGCGAATGGTCCTCGCCGATACCCCAGGAGCAACAGTGTCCCTAATTTGCTGGGAAGTGGCGGTGCGGTCCCCTACGGCACTGCGTAGGATCCTACGGTCTTGGCGTGCACCCGTGCGTCGCTGCGGTCCGGTCCCAGGTCGACGGGCACGTGCACCTTCCGCCGACCACTGGCGACAACATCGATGTACTGTGGAGACCTCACGCCCCACGTGTTGAGCAATTCGGCGGTACGTCCACCCGGCCTCCCGCATGCCCACTATACGCCCTCGCTCAAAGTCCGTCAACTGCACATACGGTTCACGTCCACGCTGTCGCGGCATGCTACCAGTGTTAAAGACTGCGATGGAGCTCCGTATGCCACGGCAAACTGGCTGACACTGACGGCGGCGGTGCACAAATGCTGCGCAGCTAGCGCCATTCGACGGCCAACACCGCGGTTCCTGGTGTGTCCGCTGTGCCGTGCGTGTGATCATTGCTTGTACAGCCCTCTCGCAGTGTCCGGAGCAAGTATGGTGGGTCTGACACACCGGTGTCAATGTGTTCTTTTTTCCATTTCCAGGAGTGTAGTTATGGATAGTGATGATTTCAGAGACCGCATCACCTATTAATGATGTATTATTATATTAAATTTTATTCTCTAACATTATTGTTGCGTAATAACTGACTCAACTGAACTCATTTAACACATCGTATACCGCAAGGTCCGTTTAATGCGACCCCCATCTGGAAGGTCACAAAACTGCAGGTTTGTACTTACCAAAATCTGGAGGCAATGTGCACTCGTCTTTTGCCAGGTGGTGTAAATAAGTGGTCTCATCTTCCTAAGAAATTATTAGATTCGTAGTCTGAGTCCCCTTTTATTTTGCCAACCTGACCGGTCTTCGTATTTGGGAAAGAAACTCCTGTTTTCAATGGAAAGTAGAAAACATGGCTGAATCCATTATATTTTTAGCACTGCTATTCCCATCTGTCAGGATGTCAGCTATCACACACAAATTATCAGTGATCTCCTCTGTCATCTTTATAAAATTAATAACTTCTGTTGTCTGATGTAATGTCATTCTACATTTTATCACAAGGGGACGATGTAATTGTTGTTTCTGGTATTTTCAAGGGAACAATTCACATGAATTGCAAACGACACACAGGATAGAGTTGGCATTTACTGCTATTAGCTCTTTTCTGGCGAGTTTCCCCCAGAAAATACAAATAATCTGCGATAGGATGCTTCCTGATGTTCCAGCAGCCATTATGTAGCAACTTTTGTTCAGGGTGCCCACGAGCGGTAACAGGTAGCCTGGACAGCACTCGAGCAGTGCTGTCCCAGCACTGGCGAGAATCGCAGTCGAGAGGGACTAAACAACGGGATTGCCGAGGGCGTAGCTCAGTACAGGTGTCCTCAAAAGAGGCATGAGAAGGGAGACATGAGTACTAATCCTAAGCTACAGACATTAATAATTCTGAGGCGGACAATCGAGACGGTTAACTCTATTGATTGAGTAGAAATCAGGCGGTGTGTTGCTAAACTTGGGCCAGAGATACTTAAACTGCAGCTGCTGACAGTGTAGCCTCTATGTAATTGGTAAGGAGCGGGAGAAGGCACGGGCGCAGTTGTGTAACAGTGAGAGAATTTGGCAACGAGTAGCTAACCGACTAATAAAATGGTAAGGTACTGAGTAAATTTTGAATTGAAACGGCAGAAAGCACTATGGCTTGTTCTGATGTAAGGATGAATATTGCCATAATGACGTGGAATGTACAGGTGGCATCATACTAAGTTTTCAATAGAAGGGGACACAAGGGTGCACTGTCACTTAAACGTATTTCCAGTGCTGGGATGGAGTGCGTAAATTTAGCGAACTGATCAATGAACCCTGTGAACTAAAAATAAAATAAAAGTTCTTTTGTAATTCTTTTTCAATTACTGTTTCCTTCTCAGATGCTAACTTAACCCTTTCAGTTTCAACTGTTTATGTATGCCTAATTGTGGCTGACCTTATCAGATTGATGATCTCCCTGGCTTCGAAAGATCCAACATATGCACTGGATACCTTGTGGAATGCAGCAGGTAGTGGGCCCAGGAATGAGGGTAAGTTTAATAGTCGTTATTTTATGGGGTAATAGACATAAATTGAAACTGGCTACCATAATATACAAAATATTGAAGAAAAACTGTCAAATGCTATGAGAGGTGGTAGTGCTCATCGAAACAAAATAAGTCCAATAAAAATCCGCCCAGAAATGTATACTTTACCTGACAAAGGCGTGTATAGAGGAAGGGCTGGCTCAAATAGCGAAAGCTTGATGATAGCCACCGTGTGCAAAGAAACAAGTTGGCGCGTGCACAGTCTTGCAGATACCGCTCGCAAACGAAACAGAAGAACTTCATTTCAGCAAAAGCAACGTGGCCTTTTACCAGGCCGCGTGACGTCGGTCACGGCGCGCTCTCGGGCGGGCTATAATCCTAGGCACACTTCCTGTCTCTCGGGAAATATCCCAGCCTTCCTTCTTCGTGATCATGTGAAGCCGGCAGCAGACCTGTAGTCACTCTGCCTTCCTCCCTGAACCACCCGTGATACACAGACATACAGGAAACAGAGGAAATGAGCTGCAGCTGCGTTCGCGTGCAGTGCTATCATGTACCATCGGACCAGAAAATAGTGCGTTTACCGTAGGTGTTGACAACTGTACTACCACATTTATAAGCAACTTTAGAAAACGTGGGATGGCGTCGACATAGGTGGCATAAAATTACGAAAAAGTTGACGGAAAAATACGTCGAAATGCGGGAGTACATGCATGTCTTCTGGCTAGTGGCAGCCGGCAGACGGTGGGACGCTGTGTGCCCTTAGCTAAGGAGCCTTGTATTACGAGCTGGGGTGACTGCAGTACGCAGCTACAGAATGGATCGCGTGTTTGACCCTGTGAACGACTGGTAAGATGTTTTAAACCGTAACAAACAGTATTTACAATGTGGTTCTTTGTACTCTCCGCCAATTATAACCTTGCGGTGTCAGCTAACAAACAGTTGTGTATAGCAACATTCTACTGTGTTTCTATTAAGTTAATAGTGACACACGCGAGTTGACTGCTGTCTTTGATATTTTCCTGGACAAAAGAGAACTATCTGCCTCTAAAACTTTTTTGCATCTGTGCTGAAGGATGACAAAAAGTGGTCGGAGTGATCGGTTGAGATGGAGCTGTAACGAGGTATTATTTAATGGCAGGCTGATGGTGCATTCTGGAGGGAGAGGAACATTTTGCTGCAGGTAATTTAACCATTTTTACCGTTGTTCTGTCGGGGTGTAACAGGTGTGTGGCATAGCCTGCGTTCGACTCGTATACAACTACGTGCTCTGTGTGTGACTTAGAGCACCATCAACTTGCGATCAACAGCAATCCTCTCGGTCATCAGAGGACTTTCACCCTACGTGTGATGATGATGATGAGACATGTCCATCCTGTTTCGGCACTTTCCTCTAAACGAACTAAGATTTAAGTAACGTACTCCATTCCCCTGCTTATCTTGAGCATTACATCGCCTTCAGTTTCATAACTACGGTGATTATAAGCGACAGATATTTGTGAGGTACTGCAGTCCCCATGTGTACATCTGCGTGACAGTTGTCCTGTTTACCGAGTTAGTGATGACACGACGTGTAATTTCACACGTCAAACGCCGCTCATATGCGTTTGTGTATTTCCATATCAGAGCACTTTCCGTTACTATCGAACATTTTATATCACTGATGCGAGCATAGTATAATTTCTGAACCGTAATCGGATGTGAACAGTGGGCGCTATATACCTCTCCAAAGCTATATTGTGCATGTATCACAATGAATCGATGTATTAAGGAAGTAATTTTTTTCATTTTACACTTTCTCACCTTACTTCATCTTAGAGAGATCTGCAAGAAGAATGTATTTTATGAGCCCCAGATTTATTTCTTACATGGGAGTATTAACAGCGTTGCATTCCACACGACTAATAGATCGCAAACCGCAACAATCTAACATTACAGCGTGCTTTAAGTGCAGAACCGTGTAGCATTAGGAATGCATGTGTTCATGTTCTCCCTCACTAATACTTTCTAGGTCCTAATCAGAGACACTGGAACAATACTTCAGAATTGACAGCGTAGTTGATTTACATAAAATTCTTCACACTCCATTCATCTGGAACTCAGTCATGCATAAAAACCTCCCGTTTCCTCTTCTTCTTAACCATGTGCTATTACATCACAAAACTTTCATATCCAATAGTAGTAGGGTAATGGGGTTCTCGGTGCAACTCTGAAATTAAATTGATCAATTAATCCTCCCCCCTCCCCATACAACCACACCCACCCCTATCCCAAGATGACATCGTGTGTTTTTCTCAGCCTGCACGTGGGTACCACCCCATCCCACCTCTCCATCCTCCCTCTCCCCCAACTTTCCCTTTGGGTGGGAATTTCGAATTTTGGAGGGAATTTATTTACCCCACCCACAGAAATTGTCTGGAAATTAAAAATGGTGGTGCCATTTCTGAGACTCAAACCCAGGTCATCCTGGAATGAAAGCCCAATTGCTCTCCCCTAACACAATTATACCACCAGAGGTGCTTGAAATTGGCAGTAGTTAACAGGAACACAGCATCCGATCACAACGGCAATATAAGGCAGGCCCAGCAGCTCTGCAGCCTCAGTTGCAGCCAGTCAGTCAGTCACTCACTCACTCACTCAGAATGAAGCGCTAGTGGAGATCATCCACTGCCATCCAGCCACAGCAGCAACAGAATATGAAGAAGCCATGGAAGAGTAACTACCCCCTGCTTAATGTCTGTGTTTACTGCCATGTGAGGAAGATGACTCTTTGTGCTTATATCATCGCTTGCAACTGCTTTTTCATCTTTGCTCATCAGCAGGTGCGATGTCCTTTAGCCTGTCGGGGTCTGCAAGAGCGACGTGTCCGAACCAATCAGGACCTGCTGCTGCGGCAGCATCCTAGGATCATGTGAGGAAAATGTGTCTTCGTGCTTATATCATCACATGTAAACGTTTTTTCATCTTTGCTCATCAGCAGATGCGATGTCCTTTAGCCTGTCGGGGTCTGCAAGAGTGATGTATCCCAAACCATCAGGACCTGTAGCAGCGGCAGCATCCTAGGATCCTGTCGTGCACCTGCCCAGCTTGATGGAACAGGACAATCAGCTGTTGTTGTCGGTTGAGGACACCCAGCCAGCCCCTGATCCGCTGAAGTGTATCGGGGGTCCTAATCAGCATGTCGCAGGTCGGCACTGGGTTCCATCATATGCGCCATCACAGAATATTCCAGTGATTCTGCATGGACAAAGTGAGGCTGTGTGGATGAGGAGATACCAATTAAGCATTGTGCACCAATACTCTTCAGTGTATAATATAATCGCTAGTGGTTCGGAACCTTTACATATTGGTATAGAAGCAACCACAGACAGACAGTGGCGTATTGTGATAGAGATCGAGAATGGAACTAAAAGTGCTAAAGTTCAGTTTACAGAGTTGGAATCGGATGAACCTTGTGCAAAAACGTACATCAAACAGGAGTTGACCGCTATCACCCGAGCCATCCTTCTCCACACATTTACTGTGCTGCTCTAATGCTATCCATTACAACTGTATACAATGAGTCTGCACTTCAAGTGAAATCAGGTGACGTCCATTTATCTACAGCACTCCACCATTCAAAACTTTTTCGATTTACAGATAGTGTTATCCATTGTGCTGGAAATACTGAACAAGTGGCAGCCTTGAGTTAAAGTTGTACATAGAGACATTGCAGAGTATCTAAAAATGAATGGTGTGCATGTAGACGACTTCGAACAGTGGGTCAGTATGGCGCCAGCAAAAACTAATGTACCACCAATAAGTTTAAGAGAAATATGTGCTGAGTTCTGTGATTAGAAGAAAGCTTTATTTTCTATATTCTGTACTGGCGTTAAGATAAAGAACAAACCAGTTGATATAGTGCATCCTGAGTGTGATTACTGATTTTAAAAAGTATGTGATTTTTATTTCTTACCTCTTATCATATTGTATATTGCAAGTAGTAAGCTGTTGACCCAGTATTTTCACTGCAAACATGCAACAGCAGAAAATTAACTAAATCATCCGTAAAAGCCCATAGCGTGCCAGTACCGCACATAGTTGGTATCATGGAAGGGCATAGAGTTCATTATTTTTTATAAAAACATATTAAAGGCCAGTACTGGATGTAGTAGGTATCATGGCAGAGCAGGTGAAGCATCAAACGTTTATTGTAAGCGAATGGAGCTGTGACGATGTGCAAGAAGAAGAAGAATGGTGTACTCCTTCCCGGCAATACATGTGCAATAGTTGTAGGTCCATCCAGATGTGGCAAGAAAAAATGTTCACATGTCGGTGGTAACATATCCAGATGGAGTCCACTTTGAGCATGAATGTGTATTTTCAAAAACACTGTTTTAGTCCGAATACCAACGATTACAGAAGATACTGCAGGGTGTACTGTAGATGGTGTGACGTACACGACATTCAGTGAGAGGAGTGATATCTCTCCACCGGAAAAAGTAAAGCCAAACACAGTGTTCACATTTGACAATATTGCTGTGGAAAACCAAATTAGGCGATTTTGTGTTTCGGTCCCCGTATGGCTGTTGATGTATTTTATCTGAGTCAGATATATTCCATAATCCCAAAACAACCGGTGAGGAATACTGCAAACCTAATTATAGCATTCAAACAGTACAATCTTAATTTAAAATTCAAACCTAGTTATAGCATTCAAACAGGACAATCTGAATTAAAAAAAAAACATTTACCAGGCTCATATGGGAACTGACAAGTTGTTCAATGATGTTGTAAAGATATGTGCAGATTGGTGGAATCAATCACAGTATCGGTTTCTCGTTATTGGTGGAACAAGAAAACTGAATGATGGTTGGTATTGAAGGAACTTGTAGTCATTACTTTATGTAGGGTGAGTCACTAACTACTACCACCTAGAAAAACTCCGAAAGTATGATAGTAGCTGAAAAGTTTGTTGGACAGAAGTTTCATGGGGGACATAATATTACGTTAGTGTTTTGTTGATAGGTGGGGTCGCTTCAGAGGTATGAAGGTCAACTTTGTTTCTTTAAATGGGATGCTGTGATTTGGTGCTTATTTTCTGATAGCGGCTATCGAGACAAATCCAATGATATGTAACAGTAAGGTCTTTGGCCAACGAAGGTCACAAAGGTGGCGTGAACGTCCATTTACAGAAGGTGTTCGAAGTGATGACCATTGGTTTCAAAGCAGGACTGCAATCTTTTTATCATGGATTGAGTGGTATTCCCTATCATATCGGCACTTATCGAAACACATGCTCTGACAATTTCCTCTCACGTATCTTCAGGTGTAGCTGAAACGACTTTATAAAAATAAGTTTCCTTCTATGGTCACAAACTTTTTGCTAACAGATTACCTGTTTCGGTCTTTAATGACTATCGTCAGATCTGCAGCAAAAATGGGAAAAGACATAAATACACTCTCAAACTGTATACAGCTTAAGAATAATACATAGACCATAATGAAAAGTAGTACAGAGTAAATTTACATTTGTGCGCTTTAAATATGAAGAGGCATACCTGTTTCATAAAAACAAAGTCCTAATGTACTGCAGCCATAGTAGTATCATCAAATGTTAAATGCGGAATCAGCACCAGCATTGTCAAATACATATAAATAAAATCACATGCACGAGTCATGTTGTCAGTAGTACTACTGTTTAAAACAAGCTGCCGTACAGTAGCCACAAAATGTTTGTGTTGTAAGTTCATCAGATGTCGCTAATGTTGGTATACACTAGTTTTCAATAATTAGTATTGAAGTCTGTAATAAGCTTATAACCTATAAAAGGCATTACAGTGATAAAAAGCGATAAAAAGAAGAACACGACAAAAGTAATACTGTCAAAAAGACGAAGAGTTAAGAAACAGTAGTTGACATGTGCTCTAGTGCCAATATTCTAGATAATGACATAAATATTAAACACCGTTGATAGTGCACTGGATAATATTAAACAACCATAAAACAAATCGCTAAAGGAGCCACAACTGAAAGAAAATATAGTGCTGCACATAATCAGCACCCCCTGTTAGCGCTAACGCCAGAATTCCGCACAGGTGGGAAGGGGTTGGAGGAACTTGACTGGCAGAGGGCCCCTCGTACCCTGTGGCACTTCGTTGTAAGAAAAGAATGATAAAATTCCGTAACAGTGGATGATCTACATTATCTGATTAATGCAGTCTATGAAATGAATAGAGAAGGAACAAGAACATACTAGAGTCATGCGTAAAACGTATGAAAACGACGTGAATATGTGATGCACTCAATACTAGGTGAACTTATCAATGCACTAAATATAACAGAGCCATGCAGTGATTAGACATCTCCGGCGGTAATCCGGAAGGATACCGCCCTTCAATTGGCCTTTTGGTTCTAATCGAAGCGTTAGGTGTATTGCAGGTGCCAGCCACCCTGCAGCGGTCCAGCCAGCAGCCAGCAGCCAGCAGCCAGAGGCGGTTCCTGCCAGCAGCCACCGTCCTAGCATCCTAGCAGCCAGCAGCGGTTTCTGCCAGCAGCCTGCGGCCAGCGTCCGGTGGCCAGCCGCGGTTCCTGCCAGCAGCCGGCGTCCAGTAGCGGTCCCAGGCAGCAACCAGCAGCGGTTCCTCCCAGCAGCCAGCGTCCAGCTGCGGTCCCAGCCAGCATCCAGCAGCACCAGCACTAGCGTCCCCACCGGCCGGCCAGCCAGGTCGCCTCCCCCGCCGGCAGCAGCAGAGTGGGGCTTCGGCCCCAGTCTCCTACATAGTTTCTCCGTCCCTTCTACTCTGTGTTTCTCGTCGCCTTCTTTGTCCTGTCCTGTGCTTTTCCCCTTCTCATAATGTCGACCCCCACCACCGCCACTACTGCCACCACCACTGCCATCATATACACATCCCCCTCTGCCGCCGCCACCATTATCACGTGGTGTGCCGCATCACTCCCCCCTCAGTCCATCCCCCCACTCCTCACTCTCCCATCTTCCTCACTATTTGTCGCCCCATCCCCGGTTCCTCCCTCCCGTGCCTTCTCTGATCCCTTCCCTCCACTCCCTCCCTTTGCTCCTTCTGTTTCTGCGGCCCCCGCTAGGGTGGTCGCCCGGAGGGCTACGGCCCACGCTCCACTCTCCCATTCGCCTTCATCGTCATCGTCATCGTCTTCACCGTCGTCTTCGCCATCGCCCTCACCATCTCCGGCGCCGCCTCAGGCACCGGGATCTGCCACTACCCGCCACCTTCCAGTCGCTCCCATCCCCCACACCTCCTCCGTCGCCGTCAAGTGCCCCAGTGGCACCCCTGCCTCCTCTACTCCCAAAAAGGCTCCGCCTCGTCCCCCTTCCCCCACCCATGATGCCATGGATGTCTCCCCGCCTGTCTCTGCCCCTTCCTCCTCCTCCTCTACCCCATCCTACTACCGCTACCTCCTCTCCCATCCTGATCCCTCCCTTCTTGAAGCCCGGAACCTCACCCTCTTCCTTCGCCAGAATTTTCCTGGTGCCCCCATCTCCCTCCTCACTCCTCGCCGTGATTCGGTGCTCATCTAGTCCCCCAGCCCTACCCTCCACACAGACCTCCTTTCCCGCATCCCTGTCACCCGCTTTGGCCCTAATGCCTCCCTCACCCCTGCTCATTCCCCGCCTCTCTCCCGCCAACCCCAACCCCCGCGTCGCCCGCCGACCCCCACCGCCGTGATCACTTGGCTTAGTCCGACGTTCACGGAAGAGGAGGTGTTGGCGGAGCTTCAGGCACATCCCCATCTGGAGGTGCATGCGGTTCGTCGCATACACAACGCTGCCGGCCCCACCCGCCTTATGCGGGTCTTTTCCGAGCACGCCCCCTCCATAGACCGTCTACTGCAGGAGGGTGCCCTCCTTTTTAACCAACGTAATAAAGTTGACCCCTCCTGTTCCCCTCCTCAATCCCTCTGCTGCCAAAGGTGCTTGCGGTATAATGCACACCCGACATCTGAGTGCCGCGAGCCCCCCCCCCCCTGCCCGCACTGTAGGCAAACCCACTTTTTACAGCAGTGCCCCAATCTCCAGTCCCCCCCCCCCTCCTGTAATACCTGTAACCTCCCTCATCCAACCTACTCCCAGAAATGTAAGGCCCGACCCCCTCCTACCACTCCTGAACTCACTGTTCCTGTCCACCCTCTGGACACCCTCACCCCTCCCAGCAATTCCCTTCGCCAACCCCCTACCGCTGAGGACATCATCAGATTCCTCACCATCGTCCTTCAGAATGTTCATCCTTTTCAGCGCCCGCACACCCTCCAACAGATCTCCCTCGCTGCCCGTTCCAGTTTCCAACTCAAAATGTATGCCACCTACTCCAACAACCAGGCCCATTTCACCTCCCGTCTTGACACCCTCGTTTAAATCCCTGTCATGGCGTGTCAGCACTTTATCCTTTTCAACAACATCCGCTCCCTTCCCGCCAACAAGAACCTCTTCCTGCACACCCTTGCCACCCACCGCGTGGATGCCTTCCTCCTCAATGAAACCTTCCTCCAACCCCACCACACCGTCCACACTTCGCCCTACTTCCTCCACCGCTCCGATAGTCCCCTCCCGATTACGCGTGGCGGAGTTGCCATTGGTCACCACCGCCATATCCCCGTTCGGCTCCAACCTCTCCTTCCCGACCCCACCGAACACCTGATCCTTAGTCTCTTCTTCCTCGGCCTTACCGTTACCTGCGCCACTATCTATGAAACCCACCAACCAGCAATGGCTGCATCATAGCGTTCCTGTGTAAGTTATTCACATTCAAATATAGAATACACTTGAATTGAGAGATGCATTGAACCCTGCACCCATACGTGGATTATTTGCTTTGGTGTGTCTATGGACACATTGGCCAAATCCTCCATGGACCCCGAGCTCAAAGAAAAGAAACATGAGCATCAGTTAAAAGTCGATGCTGCGCTTCGTTTATTTGAACATTGCGTCCCAGGACAACCCAGGTGCTGTACTATAAAAGGCAGGGTCAAAAGAGTATGTGGCAATGCATACACTCCGGAACTTTTCAAAAACATCGTCAAGCAAGGGCATGTCCATGTCCATGTATAGTCTTGTGTATTCACTCAAATTTGGAATGTTGAATTCCTGCCAGACATTCATGGCATTCTCATAATCTGCAATAGTTATGGCATCGCCAGTGAGAGTACTGATAAAAGCAGATATGTCGTCTAGCCCGGTTTTATCGAATTTCGCCTTACTATCCAGTTACTCGTAAGGGAAAACTCCTTTTGTAGTCACAAGCTGAAACTTTTCCTCATTGGGGTTTACATATTGGGTGATATGCATAAGCTCCTGAGGCAGGGTTTCAGCGAGATTCTGCATTTAACGTGGCGTATCAAGGAAGTGGAGAGTATTTTTTGGTGTCAATAGTTTGGAGAATGAAATGTACTTCTCAACATCCTCGGGCAGGACACTGACCTGATTTTTCTCCCACCCAAAATTAACCTATTCCGCAACTATAAAGTGAGTGTCATACCGACTTAAATTATGGAAGAAAATGGGTATGTATCATGGCATGATCCTTCAAATTGCATTCATTGTGAGATATCCTGTGAAACTTTCCCATAAGACGACAACGATGTCTATGCAGAGTTTCTGCTTTTCTGTCTAATGGTGGCTCACAAATATGACAATTAACAACATCATTGCATAATTTTTTATCCTTCTCCAATTCGCTCATGAGAATGTTTTACCGTAAAGCCTATCAATATACCGTGAGAGTTTTTGAAGCTCAGTGAGCAACCAAACCTCAGGATTATCTCCACCATAAAATTCATAGTGGTTAAGACTTGAATCATATGAACATGCAATTTGGTACACCGCTGCATACGGTACATGTTTTTGCCTGAAGGTGATATGTGAGGCTACAGGGTTCCCTTCACAGCAGGTGATAGAGGCAAGGAGACATTCGAAGTCTGCATGTGAAACAAACAGATATCGTTCCTGGTAGTGAGCATTCTTGAATTTAATGAGCTTGTTTTTTTCTGTAGGCATAACAACATATACCATGTAGGTTGCAGTTTGGTTTCACTTATTCTAGGACTGAGGACAACTGTGTAAGGAGAAATGACAAGTTTAATGTTTCACTGTTTCTCGCAAAATTACAGCTTTTACACAGTTTTCAACTCGCCAACATAAAAACAGTGCAATGGATAACTTGCCAACATCAAAAAGTGAAATAAGTTTTTGTACACAACAATGTTAAATATTAACTCTCTGAAATAACATTAATCCTAAGGACAATACTATGAAAGTTTGATTGGAAGTTTCTTTACATTTACCCTAATCACAATAATATGAAAGTTTAATTGGAAGTTTCTTTACAAAATAACTTCTACACATACGTTATGATGTTGGTCAGTACTACGAAAATCGTCAGATTCCGGTTCAAAGTTCGGTACTATTTAGGATGACAATCAAGTCTATAATGGATGGTTAGTAAAGTGACAAATTTGTGTCGAGATTACCCAAGGCCACTCGAGTTTTAGTGGATGCAAGCTAGTGAACCAACTAAGTTTACGCCTCTGCTCGCGGTATTTACCTTAAGCCGAGTCATGTTGCTGTCTGAAAGGCCACTCTTTCCCACTGAAATTCCTACAAAACTAATCTGGCGTTTGCTGAACGTTCCAGCAGAAACTTTCCCTACGTTTCTCGATATGTGAGAGAACATATACTCAGCCCTTGTCTTATTATGTGGCAATATATACGCACATGGTTGGAGCAGCTTGAATATTATAGTGCCCTCTCAGTACTCGCAAGGACAATTAACTAATTTGGCTGGTTCGTTTCTCCACAGTTGTAGCTAAACGTTGCTACAGCTAATTTCTAGCTGAAGTGCAGCTGCTGTGAACGCAGTGTCTACACAAATTTCTTCTCTGTGTCATACGGATCATTAGGCCCACCATTCTGAAGTTGATGCCAGGTCAGAGAAGAGTCCCATGGAAAAATTTTTCACTTGTCCTACTCATGGCTGAACTGAATCCCTCCACTTGAGTTCCTTTTTCTCGTCAAGGCTTTTTTCGGCCAATAGAATTATTTTGTAGAAACTCACTCTACCAATAGCAATGTCCCTTCTATCAAACTGCATCGAAACTTCAGTATTTTTCTCCTTCCTAGTGCGTTTCCGGCAGTCGGACATTTTACGCCCATTCTAGACGCCTAAAGTACATTGACCTTTCTGTGTGTCGCCCTCGCTGGACGTAAATGCGTCACTTGCTTTTGTTTGTATCCTGTTGGAATTCTGAAACGCAGTTTTCTAAAGCTTTTTCTCTGCCCTTGTGCAGATGTCCCGCTACATGTGGTCCTCCGGCTTGAATCACATGACCTGGGGTCGCTGTCCTCCATCCTGCCACCTCTTTAAGTGGTTTCTGGCGCAACTCCCACAGCACACTTTCACTACACTGTTGTGCGGCTGGCTCTTCAAAACAAAAAGCAACTCGACTCGTGTTCCCTTTTCTACCTTCCGCTGAAAGACATGCATTGTATAGGAATGGTGTGTTAATTACCATTGATTGGCTGTCATCCATTTTTGCGTTACATACAGATAGACAAATGTTCTCATAACTGTCGAATTACATTAGGTGTCATCTTAAGGTGCGAATATGACTATTTATTCAGCCATCTTATATATCCTCCTCCTTCCCTCTTCAATTTTGTACTGGGTCAATCAATGGTTGAGAAATTGGTAGAAGACAGTACAAAATTGGTTCAACTGCTGACTGTAGCAATTGCCAATTTTACTGACCAACTTCCTACCTTAATATTTAGTATAACTTACACAGTGTTTCTATTTAGTCTCCTTCCTTTACATTACACTTGATTTTCTGATCTTTTGTACAATGCTATTGAACTAATGTAAGGAAATTTTTTCTTTCAAATACAGTTGACTACAATAAATTGTTATTGAAATTCAAACAATGTGTGTATCTTTATAAATCTGTATCATTTGAAAATTCTCCTTTTTATTTTGAGACTGTTCTATTTTATTCAGTTAATTTATGTTAAATGATGATGGATATGTATTGAAATTGAAGAAACCTTCATTTAACATTTTCTTCCCTTTTTATAAAAAATGTAATTTTTTGTATTACTCATAATCGAATACATGGTTAATTCATACAATTAAACTTAATAAGCTATGTCTCAACCTATCTCATGATTTTTCAGCTATAATCCTATTTATGACCCTATTTACATTCTCCAAAAATCCTAATTCTACACATCATGACTTTACAAAAATAGTCATTATTGACTTTCACAAACACTGTATTTCTAAATCTAATTTTACTTTACAAAAATTACATTAACATCCTGGAATAGCTAAATCTATTCATGTTTATCTGTCCTATCTATTTTTATGAACACCTTACACTCAAAATTGTTAATAGTAGGTTTTCATTAACTTAAACATGTTGAAAAAACTGAAATATAAGAAAATATTATTGACATGGCAAGATGAGCAACAAAACATCGTTAATAATGATTTGTCACTAACACATGAAAAGTTTATATTAACATATTTTTAAATACAATAAGAATTTAAATTGTTGTCTCTTTTTTCTTTTGTCTAGATAGTAGTCTGTCACAGACAGTTCTTTCTCCTATATTTACCATGGTTCACTTTTTCTTCTAGAGTTTCGATGTGTTTCCGTCGAACGTGGAATGACGGTCAGCTGTGTGCCTCACCGTGTCTCCGGTGAATAATGGTATGACACTTGGTATGCGTCTCGCCGCTTTTCTGTTGTGTGTGGCATGACAGTCTCCCATGCCTCGCCATGTTCCCGTCGAGTGCGGAATGACGGTCGGCAGAGAAGGGTCTGAAGGTCTGTGTGTGTCGTGAATGCGTGGTAGCCTTTGTTCCATCATGCATATGCCTGTGGTGCTGTTGAATTGGATATCCATTTTTGGCAGCCAGAACTTTTCCGCTTCCACATTCGTCGAATCTTTATGCCGATTCACCATTGGTCATTTCGTTGATAGATTTCCATACGAGTTATTATCTTCCATTTTTCTTGTGTGCCATCTGAAAGCGTTGAAATCTGCCATAAAGAACATCGAATATTTATGCTGCTAGAAGAGTAAAATTAGATTCTCGTTGGTAGTTAAATGTAATAATGGTCTTTTATGAGAAGGGATTTGACAAAGTTTCTTGATCTCTTCTGGTCCAGGCTCTTCTTTCTTCAAAATCTTCTGCGTTGTGTCTTCTGTTCTTGGTGCTTCTTACTTGTGCCTACGTTCTTCTCAGGACAGGGAGTTAGGATTGAAGACCTGTTTAACATCGTTATCTTTTATCCGTTCTTATGGCGACTTCTTCACAGTTGTTGTCTATTCTTCATTGTAATCGGTTATTCATCTAGATAAGTTGAACAGCCTTCCATCATCTTCCTGCTCCGTCCCATATGTTGTCAGGTATTGTCACGCAGATTTTGAATTTCGTATGGTCTGATGACAGTTTCCACTATTCTGCACATTGAGTTATAGAAACGCGTTTCTTCTTCTTCCTGTGGTGAATCTAAGCCTCCGCTCGTCTTCTCTGTAATATGTCCGCCTCCCTTCCGGTTAGGTGGATATTGTTTATCCCTTCATATGTTGTTTTTAATAGCTTGCGATAGAAGCGCCAAATGACGAATACTTTTGCAAAATAATTGTTGTTACGTTTTTGGGTGGCTTTCGCAGGAACGTCGTTTCCACCAAGACCTCTTCTTTTGTTCTCTCGTAAGCTAACGTACCAGGCACTCACTCTCAGTGTTCCTTCCTCTCACGCCTAATTGCTCTCCTCAGTCTCTTCGTCAATCTGGCCGCAATGATGCTGCTGACTTCATTTCCAACATGTGACAAACTTACTTTCCTTACATCCTTTAAACTATCAAATCTACAAAAAATTAAACAAATTTTTTATATGACTTTACAAAAAGTACACTCCTGGAAATTGAAATAAGAACACCGTGAATTCATTGTCTCAGGAAGGGGAAACTTTATTGACACATTCCTGGGGTCAGATACATCACATGATCACACTGACAGAACCACAGGCACATAGACACAGGCAACAGAGCATGCACAATGTCGGCACTAGTACAGTGTATATCCACCTTTCGCAGCAATGCAGGCTGCTATTCTCCCATGGAGACGATCGTAGAGATGCTGGATGTAGTCCTGTGGAACGGCTTGCCATGCCATTTCCACCTGGCGCCTCAGTTGGACCAGCGTTCGTGCTGGACGTGCAGACCGCGTGAGACGACGCTTCATCCAGTCCCAAACATGCTCAATGGGGGACAGATCCGGAGATCTTGCTGACCAGGGTAGTTGACTTACACCTTCTAGAGCACGTTGGGTGGCACGGGATACATGCGGACGTGCATTGTCCTGTTGGAACAACAAGTTCCCTTGCCGGTCTAGGAATGGTAGAACGATGGGTTCGATGACGGTTTGGATGTACCGTGCACTATTCAGTGTCCCCTCGACGATCACCAGTGGTGTACGGCCAGTGTAGGAGATCGCTCCCCACACCATGATGCCGGGTGTTGGCCCTGTGTGCCTCGGTCGTATGCAGTCCAGATTGTGGCGCTCACCTGCACGGCGCCAAACACGCATACGACCATCATTGGCACCAAGGCAGAAGCGACTCTCATCGCTGAAGACGACACGTCTCCATTCGTCCCTCCATTCACGCCTGTCGCGACACCACTGGAGGCGGGCTGCACGATGTTGGGGCGTGAGCGGAAGACGGCCTAACGGTGTGCGGGACCGTAGCCCAGTTTCATGGAGACGGTTGCGAATGGTCCTCGCCGATACCCCAGGAGCAACAGTGTCCCTAATTTGCTGGGAAGTGGCGGTGCGGTCCCCTACGGCACTGCGTAGGATCCTACGGTCTTGGCGTGCATCCGTGCGTCGCTGCGGTCCGGTCCCAGGTCGACGGGCACGTGCACCTTCCGCCGACCACTGGCGACAACATCGATGTACTGTGGAGACCTCACGCCCCACGTGTTGAGCAATTCGGCGGTACGTCCACCCGGCCTCCCGCATGCCCACTATACGCCCTCGCTCAAAGTCCGTCAACTGCACATACGGTTCACGTCCACGCTGTCGCGGCATGCTACCAGTGTTAAAGACTGCGATGGAGGTCCGTGTGCCACGGCAAACTGGCTGACACTGACGGCGGCGGTGCACAAATGCTGCGCAGCTAGCGCCATTCGACGGCCAACACCGCGGTTCCTGGTGTGTCCGCTGTGCCATGCGTGTGATCATTGCTTGTACAGCCCTCTCGCAGTGTCCGGAGCAAGTATGGTGGGTCTGACACACCGGTGTCAATGTGTTCTTTTTTCCATTTCCAGGAGTGTACACTGTACTAGTGCCGACATTGTGCATGCTCTGTTGCCTGTGTCTATGTGCCTGTGGTTCTGTCAGTGTGATCCTGTGATGTATCTGACCCCAGGAATGTGTCAATAAAGTTTCCCCTTCCTGGGACAATGAATTCACGGTGTTCTTATTTCAATTTCCAGGAGTGTAGAAGCGAACAGAAGCTTACTCTTTCTGGATATCCTGGTCACAAGAAACATGGACGGCACGCTGGGACACGCAGTGTATAGAAAGAAAACACACACGGACCTCTATCTTAACGTCAATAGCTGCCACCACCCTGCGCAACGCAATGCTGTACTCAACATCTTAGTGCACAGGGCCAGGTCCATCTGCGATAAGGAAAGTTTGCCAGGAGAATTGCAACACTTAAAGGACACCTTCAAGAAAAATGGATACAGTGAGACACAAATAAGGAGGGCTCTGAAGACCGACCACAAGAAGAGAGAAGAGAGACCGGATGAAGACGAAGCAATGGGCTGTGCGTTCTTGCCATACGCGGGTCCTCCGACGTCCAAGATCGCGAGAATTCTCTAGAAACATAAAGTGAAGACCGTTTTCCGCGCAGCAGAAAAAATCAAAGACCTTCTCGGTTCAACCAAGGATCCACTAGGTCTGACGGCACCAGGTGTGTACAAGATCGGATGCGAATGTGGGATGCAATATATAGGACAGACGCAGCATTGCATCTCACAGCGCCACAGTGAACACATTAGGCACGTACGCTTGGGTCAGACCAACAAATCTGCTGTGGCAGATCATAGTATTGATGAGAAGCACACCTTCGATTTCGAGGACATAAAGAAAATGTGCAGTACAAACGGATTTTGGAACTCAATAAACAAAGAGTCCATAGAAATACGGTTACACGACAACCTAATCAACCGCGACAGTGGCTACCATCTCAGCACAGCCTGGGAGCCTGCAATCAGGAAAAGCAGAGAAGAACGTTCCGTTCCACCAAGGGCCGCGGACGGGGCAGACAGAGACGGACGCCGGGATTCGAACCCCGCGCACGCGTCCCCCCCACCACCGGCTGATCCAGGCGCATCGGGCGATTCCGTGGGCGAGTGACTGGCCGGCCGCGGGAAGCGGAGAGCGGTCCAGCAGAGATATAAGCCCGCGACCGACGATATCCCGGCACTTCGCCTGAAGATGATGGAGACGCGTTCCATCGAAACGTTGTTACAAGACGACGATGCTACTCGGCTGACAACCCGTGAAGACTTCATATAGGCTATGTTACTGTCACAAACGGTCTTGGTTCTAGAGGTGCACACAACTATCGCTAATGATATCCATGCTAAAAACTATACGAGCTTTATAAATCAAAGTATGGTATTGCTTTAGGATGAAGTCTTGAGGGGAATCAGCCCAGCTTTTTTTCAACAGTCTGGAAAGTGACCACAGTTGTCCGAGAGCACTCTGGTTGCATGTAGGGCCAGCATGTGTGAGGGCAGTTGATTCGTTGACTGTGGTGGATGACATACCACGTCGTGGGAGATATCTAGTGCCGCAAGGACAATATATGGTGCATGTGCCTATGCTTTTTTTTTTTTTTTTTTTTTTTTTTGCAGTATATGTATGAAAGTTTGGTAGTCGATAACTATGTGCAGGATGCAGAAGTGATTATTCTCTGTGGTGCAGGATACGAATTGTATGTATACCACATAGATATGGTATATGATGATATAGCCCAGTTGGAGATCTGTTTCACGCTGAATTATTCAAGCTTTCCTTGAGAGTAGCAGAGCAGTGTAATTGAGGAAGTTTCTTTGGTGGTAGTTTCCCTATTTCATGATTAATGGACCACCTTTCCAGGGTTTGACTGTCAGTGCAATATGACTTCCGTATCTTCTTTTTTCGATCTGTACAAAATAGTTTTGCAGTTGAAAGTCTCGTAATTGCTCCATCTGCGGAATAATGTGGCGCACAGTGCTTCCACACTGCGCAGCACCAGCAGTTTGGCATATTCCACGCCGAAAACTTCAAGCTTTCCTGGACGATAGCAGAACAGTGTAATTTGGCGATAATTTACGAATTTCATGATTTGTGGGAGCACTTTTTCAGGGTTTAACTGTCAGTGCACTATGAATGCTGTGTGATTCTTCTTTTCGATTTGTACAAAACTGTTTTTCCACTGAAAGTCTCGCCTGCAAAAAGTGGTGGACAGTGCTCCCACATTGGCGGCAGCAGCAGTTTGGCGGGTAAATTCGATAAGAAACAATCAGAATGCTCCACTCACAAGACATCTTTTGTGCAGGTCAAAGGAGCCTCTACAGACTGTTTCGAACAAGAGGGGGCGAAAGGTTCTGTGAGTCAAGTGATGTCTTCTTTGTTCAAGTGTTCAGACAAGTCCAAGGTGACCATCCACCTCTGGCGGGATGCTGTCATTTACCTGCCATTGTGGCTTTAGAGCATCTCCACACCAACAGCTCAAGAACATCGAAAATTCCCCGTCTCTAGGACAGTGCCTCGAATTTTGTTTGTGTAACTATTTTGATCTTCCTGGCTGTGCTTAGAGAGTTCTTCGAGAAGTGAGGAAAATAACGTCCCTAACTCCAGCAGTAGCAAGTGTAAAACTAATCCCTCTCATCATTTCAGAAAAGTGATGAACACCACAGCAGCTGTAGGACTCAGAAAGTTTTCTCTCTCTCTCTGGCATTGCCTTCAAACAAGCAGCTAAAACTCGAAAAATGGTGAGTGTCCTGTTTCTAGAGTTACAGAGACATTTATTTTGACTTTCAAGTATCATAGTTTTGTGTAAAATCAGATATTGCAGCTTATATTGGTGTCAGTATCTGTTTCCCACAAAAGTGTGTGAAGTGTCTCAGGAGGTTTCACAAGTGTGCAGCGATGTTTTTTTCTTTTGGAATCCATCTTCGAGTTTTGCGGTATACATCGCAAAATTGAAGCAAACTTCTGTGCAGTGATAATTTTGAAAGTGAATTTAGAGACATATTCAGCTGGATTTAAGCAGCTCATCATTTCCTACAAAAGCGAGTGTAGTGCCTCAGGGATGGTTTCACAAGTGTGTTGCAATCTTTTTAGAGTCCCTGTTCAAGTGCAATGATGGTGGTATTCCTTGGAATAAAACGTGTAAATGTTTAAATATTATCGCGTAATCTTCAAGACTGTCTCTCTCTCTTCGTGTAGTGGTACATTTAGTTCCTCTGATATCTTCAAGTTAAGTACGTGACAATATTCCGCAACACCATATGTAATACCTCCTGAGGCAGTTCGTGTTCAATGACAAAGGGTATCCATGAACTGGGTGGGGTGGTGGAAGGTCACGGGCATTTCCAACGTGAGAGGAAGTGCTTAGCATGTGGTCCTGTGGCTACTGCGTGACCGTGCCATAATCCGTAATACAGCATGGACACTTGGAGCAAGGAGTTCGGTGCACTGCCTCTCTTTCAGTGGGGTGCAGAGACTCTTGAGTGAACGTCTTGCCGCTTGTGCTTCGGAAGACTGACCGACTGGTCTTTATCGAATGATTTGCAGTTACAGAAGATACATTTATCAGTATGAGCTGTGAAGCGTAACTTAGACCCATCCTGCTGCATTTTCATTATTTCATGAAGCGTATTCATCTTCACCAATTATTATTGCTATCGACACAGTCCTCACATACATGATTACAGATAATATACTGCTCCTTCTCCAGCATAGACATCTCGTCCATTGAACACAGTAAGCAATTATGTGTGTCCTAGTCCGGCAGCTAGACACAGACTGAGTACTTCTCCCACCATTTTTTCCCAGACCGTCATCTTCGATCATGTCATGGAAGGGGAGATGGGAAGGGACGACAGTGCCCTTTGGCGGCGGTGTTGTGAACTAAATCAGTTGGACTTCGGACCTTATGTTGAACACACTGGATGGAGCTACCGCCTATGAAAACTCATTGTATGCAGTGTTTAAATAAACAATGCATACTATTGTCTGTCCTATCTGGTAGCCCAGAGAATGTCCAGATGGGGGAGAGAAGGGGAGTGGAGCAATGCTTGCAAGATAAATACTATCCAACAATTTCCAGATGGCGGAGGGGAGGGGATGGAAGGGGGGAAGGCGTTAGATTAGTGGATGTAGCCCAATTGACCTATTTTCTCGCCAAAATTTGAGCTTCTCGCCATGACGTCACTGCAGTGTTGCCACATCTATGGCCGCCATCTTGGATCAGGAATCTTGAATAAATCTGGCAGCAGTGCACTGTGGGGTGAAGCTGTCTTTGTCCCATCTGGGAGGCCATAAGCCTGCGGGAATTGTATGTTGTTCCCCAAAAACTTCATCGACGTATGATTCTGAGAACCTTGAAGTACGTGCCATAGCGCCATTTTGCTGCAGAAACTCTTACTCTACTTCTATCTCCATCAGCTGCGCTATAAACGCCTGCAACAGGTCCGTTACATACACCTAAGAGTTCAAGATGATGTTAAGGAAAATGGGGCCTACAATCTGTTGGTTTGAAACTGCACACCAAACGTCTACTTTCAAAACATGCAGAGGCAACGTAAAGCGTTCCTTGGGACTGTCTATTGATCAATGACGTTTGTTTTGAGAGTTCACATGCCCACTAAGGTGAAACCATGCTTCATCTAAGTAAAGATTTGGATCCAAACAACCATCAGAAACATGCGTGAGTAACCATTCGTATCAGTGTTGTCGTTGTGCGCAATCCGTAGGTTTTGATGCTGGTACCACTGTACTCTGTATGTTCGCATACAGCTTCAACATGTTCTGGCATGATGTTCGTTTGATGTTCAGTTGGGAGAAAATACGTCTAGCTGATTTCCGTGGATTTCTTACCACAGTCTCGCGAGCACATTCTATATTTTTGGCCCAACAAACTTTCTTTACACTCTTACCTTTGGCGTTAGCGACTCTAAATTTAATCATCAGTTGTTGCAGAACACTTTTTGCAGGAGCAGCTGTCTCTGGATATTTTATCGTGAACCTTTCATTTAACGTTCTAAACGATTTACATGCAAAAATAGTTTCAACAGTAAACACTCTTCGTTCGATTGAAAAAAAAAACCTTCAAACTGACTAATGACAATTCAGTACTAATCACCAGGTCGCCACTCAACATCAAGTGATTTCATTCGAGCGTCGCCTTAGCGTTAAGAAATAACAACACTCAGCTTCTAATATCACGTTCAAGGAGCACAGGGCCTTCTTTATTTTGGCCACTGCGTGTTTCTGAGATTGGGACAGTTAGTAGTAAAACAAAATCATTAAAAGCCCGTTAAATGAGAGAAGCCTCGCAAGATAATTGTACTATTAATAAATAAAGTGTGAAGTTATTGGCTGCGATGTTAATTCAGTTTACATTTCTTTAAAACTTTAAGAAAGTTTCCAGACGAATCCACATAGACGTGCGGTGTAACGTTTGCTTGATAGATGAAACACAGAGATTTTGATGATTGGAGGCTTTTTAGACGACAGCTGCCTGAGGGCAACTTCATTGTGAGACAGTTTTGTTTTAGTGGCGGATGCTTATAAAACGCTGCATGACGCGTTTATACGAGGCTAAGCGACAACAGACGCACAGTGGTGGCCCTCTGACGCACGGTGGAGAAGGAGGCTGCGGGGTCGTGTGCACGCCGCATGCCTGCACGGGCCGCCCACCACTCACCGAACAGGCCGCTAAGGGCGCGGCGGGGCGAGCGGCCAACTGCGTCATAGCGGTAGGTATAGTGACGCCTGGCCCCAGGCGGCGGCCGCGAAAAAACCTGCCTAGCAGCCAGCCAGCCAAAGCACCTGCAGGGGACTACAGGCACGTTGCAGTCTGGTGACGCTCGGAGGGGCTTCCTCGCCTTAGCAACAGGGACTCCTCCGCCTATTCGGGCTCCCCATCTTCTCTCTTATGTAGGCCTAGTTATCCAAATGAAACTGGATCTTCAGGGGGCGTTTAGAGCCGGTTTGCAAACAGGGCGCTGTGTTGCGACTGTGCTCCAGCCATGTCACTTAGCATGTATGCCCACATAACATACTGTACGCGAGCTGTGTTCAGCCACCAATGGAGCAAATACGCTGCAGAGCCAAAACATTATGACCACCTTCTTAATAGCCCGTTTGTCTGTCATTCGAGCGAAATACATCACTGATTCTGTGTATTAGGGATCCAACAGATTGTTGGTAGGTTTTGGACTATTAGATGTCTACGCATAGGTCACATTAATTCGCACAAATAACTGGCCGCTGGTTTCCATATCCGGTGATTGGCCGCCCCCTCCCCCTCATGGGTTCCACAGGGTTTACATCAGATCAATTTGGTCGCCGACACAGCAACGTGAGTTCAGTTTAGAGTTCCGAGTTCCTCAAACCAATGTAGTACAGTTCTTTCCTCGAGACATGGCCAATTATACTATTGAAAGATGACATCACTGTTGGGACACATCAAATAAAGGACTGCGTAGCTGCCAGTGTGTCTTTGATTACTACCACAGGTCCCACGCAAGCGCAGGAGAATGTCTCACATAGCATAATACTGTTCCAACCGGTCTGCGTCCATGGCCCGCTGCACATTACGAGCCGCCATTCACCTCGATGGCGGTGTTTCTGACATCGACTGACAGTAGTAAAAATGTGATTCACCCGAATAGCCGACACGTTTCCATTGGTGGACGGTCGAATCCTGATGGTACTGAGGCCACTGAAACCGTAATTGACGACGTCGTTTGGTCAAGGTGTGAACATGTAGGGTTGGTCTACTGCCGAGCTTCATGTTCAACAATGTACGATGGACGGTGTGCTCTGAAACATGCAACACCTATGTGCTCTTTCGGTAGAGACGCTGCTGATCACCATCTGCCCTATTTTACAGAGCAGACAAGACTCCGAACTCCACATTCTGTGAAGAGTCATGGATGTCCAATCATTTAGCACCTAGTGGTGGTTTCACTGTCCTTCTACCTCTTTCTGTAGATACTTACGACGGTAGCACGTGAACATTCGACGAGCTTCGCCGATTTCGAGATACTCGTTCACAGGCTCGGCATAATAATGATCTGTCCTTCGTCAGAGTCGCTTATCTCAATGGATTTTCTCATTTGCAGCGCATGTCTTCGTAGGGTAACTGTCTGTCGAGTGCTCCGCTTACATAATTTTGTTGCCGTGTCACGCCCCCGCAACGCGACCAGCAACATCCAACGTACGGTGTACACTAGTCATTATGTTTTGGATTATAAGTGTACGTTAGGATGCTGTTTTGGCTCTTGGCACTTATTTAGTTTTGTCGAGGAGAAAATAAGAGAGGGAAAGAAAGTAATGTCGTTAGAACTAGAGAAGAAGGTGGACAATTTCATTCGGCATTTTACAGTTTTTACAAAATCAGTCAGTCCAGTTTCCAGATTGTAGTATAAAAGAATCTCGGACTTCTTGCCGCCTCGGTTCAGGGTAAAACCTTGAGCTTTCGTCGATTACCTGCATCGTCTTCGTCACGAGCAACTGACTGTCAAAACTGTTTCTGTGATGGCTTTATATAGCCCAAAGACGGCTTCTGATTGCTCGGAAATTACGTCACGCTATCGTAGATGGAATCAAGGTTTGCGCTAGTGGCGTCAACGCTCCCAACGCAGCATTAATACTGCGCCGAATATCTCTGGCTCTTCTCTGCAACGGGAGCTCGCTTCCACTCACCGCTAAGATTATACCCGCTGCGACAGTTGAAGGTTTTCACAAACATTCTTACTGATACAGCCTCTTTAATTACAGACTACCGGTATATAGGAGCCTGTGAAAAACGTTTTGTTTCCTCAGCCAGTATTTTATGTCTGTTCGTGAGGCTGCGCTCAGCGACTGCAAATTCGGTCAGTTCTCGATTATTATTTTGCCGTTGACGTTCCGCACAGCGGCCGGAAACGGTGCGGATGGACTGAGCGATGCAATCACTGCTGTACTCACAAGGGATGTTGGAAATCCCAGGGATCCAGAGGCCGACACTCTCCTTAAGAAGCAGTAGCTTCTTCTTTATCTTCCGAGGAGGTCAGAAAATACATCTGATTCTTCGTCTTCGCAGGACTGCGCCCATTTTTCTGAATGTAGCACGTCAGAAGCAGTTTTGACAGTCACCTGCTCCTGACGTCGGTGAAGGGAATCATAGAAAGCTCGAGATTTTACCCTAAAGTGACGCGGCAAGAAATCCGATAATGTTTTATACATTAGTGCCGTCGCGAAAGACTTCATTCTCATATTCTAGATACCAGCACTTACATACGATATCGAAGACCCTTGCCTTCTTTTTATCCAGCCAGCACACCTTGGTATTGTACAACTTGAAGGAGAGAATTACTGCGATCCACAGAGGATGGAGTTACCTCAACATCCCCGTTTCCTTCAGTTTACAACATCGTCTAGGGAAGTTCGAATATTGGTGAAATTCTCATGGCTTAGAAGATACGGAATTTCATCTTCGAGCCTCCATTTCTAACAGTCTGGCCGGATGTCACTTTCAGTCTAGCACGATCTCGAATAGAATAAAACCTCAGTAGTGCCAATTTGCTTCTGCATTCGCCACCTACAAGTAAGTAAAATTGCACTTGTATGTGATAAATGTCGCCACTGTTAGCTTCAGGGAGTAAAACAAAAGCTAACAAAGAAAGGAAAACAAAACCTACAAATACTGGATTTGTAAGGTTCTCTCCAATGTCCCTCGATACACTGCCAAGGAGAAGAGATTTTCCGTATTAACTATGCGACAAATGGCAGGGTTCCGGCTGCTGCTGAACAGGTATTACAAGCTCCTCATCCATGTCTATAAAAGACGCGGTGCCTAGTGTGAGGTCGGACAGCCGAGGCGTGTTTAAGAGACATTCGTAGCAGTTCGGGGAAAACTGGAAAGAGCCGAACACCGAATGACCGCCAACAGGCGATGTACCGGCGTCGAGATGTAGTTTCGACACGACGTACTCCGTACTGAAAGCAGTCCATAGTACTTTCATTAGGTAAAGTTGTCGTGTCCCACTGACGTGTCCTGAGAGGGAGTGGAAGGACTGCGTTGGTGTGCGTCAGAGAACTTACTTGGCATGAGGTCTCGGTGGTGTGGGCCGCCAAATCCTCACTGCTCCGTGGTAGAGAAGGCTGCAAGGTGAGCTAGAGTACGGAACTCGGATAGGATCTTAGGGATGCTTTCATGTATGAACACTCGATGTATAGAACGATTATACTGGAAGTACCCCTGGCACTTGTGATTTAAATAAGATTCTATATACAGTCTCCAATGATTGACTATCTGGCTATGCAGTTGCCATTCCTAACTTCCCAAACCTAAGTCCTAATACAGCAGAGGCGAGCGCACCAGACTGTCAGCTGTGTCGATTCAGCCTAAGTCCCTACTTGTTGCTGTGCTCAATACTCTCCTGCAACTCTTGCAGCATCCCGACGCCGACTAACGTGGACCGGCGTCCTAGGTACCTCACTCCATCACTGTCCTTCGATCTAGCGGCTATCCGCTTTTATAGGGGGTAGTGCACCCGGCACCACTTGTTCTAGAAGGTTCTAGCACCCCCGAACTTTGAGCCCTGAGTAGGCTAGTCAAGCGGCAGCATGTGATGCCTACGTGATGAACTAGCCATTCTCCACTGTTTGCTGTGTCCAAGGGTTGCCACTAACTATGCCTGAGCCTCGTGATACTGCATACTCCGCTCTTGTTAGTCGAGTACACATTACACATTACACATGAGATAGTCTGGTCACGTCCGCCTCGCTTGATCTGTAGCAATAATTTTCCAGCCTACAGCCTACATGATTTTAATTCTATCTTCTACTATTCGCGACAAAGTAAAGCGGTGGTGTACAAAAATAGTAACATTGCGTGCTTATGGAATATCGTCTCAGTTACGTGACTGGATTAGTGATTTCCTGTCAGAGAGGTCACAGTTCGTAGTAATTGACGAAAAGTCATCTAGGAAAACAGAAGTGATTTCTGGCGTTCCCCAAGGTAGTGTTATAAGTCCCTTTGCTTTTCCTCATCTATAAAAACGATTTGGGAGACAATCTCAGCAGCCGTCTTACGTTGTTTGCAGGTGACGCTATCGTTTATCGACTAATTAAGTCATCAGAAGATCAAAACAAACTGCAAAACGATTTAGGAAAGGTACCTGAATGGTGCGAAAATTGGTAGCTGACCCTAAATAACGAAAAGTGTGAGGTCATCCACATGACAGCTAAAAGGAATCCGTTAAATTTCGGTTACACGGTAAATCAGTAAAATATAGAGGCCGAAAATTCAACTAAATACCTAGGAATTACAATTACGAACAACTTATACTGGAAGGAACATACAGAAAATGTTGTGGGGAAGGCTAATCAAAGGCTGCGTTTTATTGGCAGGACACTTAGAAAATGTAACAGACCAACTAAGGAGACTGCCTACACTACGTTTGTCCGTCCTCTTTTAGAAACTGCTGCGCGGTGTGGGATCCTTACTAGATAGCACTGACGGAGTACATCGAAAACATTCAAAGATGGGCAGCATATTTTGTATTATCGCGAAGTAGGGGATAGAGTGCCACTGAAATGATACATGATTGGAATCATTGACACAAAGGTTTTTTTCGTTGCGAAGCAATCTTCTGACGAAAATGCACCGACCTTCATAGGGAGGAACGATCACCACGATAAAAATAAGAGAAATCAGAGCTCGTGACCGGGTCAAATATCTCAGGAAATAAGGGTCAAACGAAAGAACTACAAAGAACGAAACTTGTCTAGCTTGAAGGGGGAAACCAGATGGCACTATGGTTGGCCCGCTAGATGGCGCTGTCTTAGGTCAAACGGATATCAATTGCGTTTTTTAAAATAGGCACCCCCTGGTTTAATTACATATTCGCGTAGTACGTAAAGGAATATGAATGTTTTAATTGGACCACTTTTTTCGCTTTGTGATAGATGGCGCTGTAATAGACACAAACATATGACTCACAATTTTAGACGAACAGTTGGTAACAGGTAGGTTTTTTAAATTAAAATACAGAACGTAGGTACGTTTGAACATTTTATTTCGGTTGTTCCAATGTGATACATGTACCTCTGTGAACTTATCATTTCTGAGAACGCATGCTGTTACAGCGTGATTACCTGTAAATACCAGATTAATGCAATAAACGCTCAAAATGATGCCCGTCAACCTCGATGCATTTGGCAATACGTGTAACGACATTCCTCTCAACAGCGAGTAGTTCGCCTTCCGGAATGTTCGCACATGCATTGACCATGCGCTGACGAATGTCGTCAGTCGTAGTCGGTGGATCACGATAGCAAATATCCTTCAACTTTACCCACAGAAAGAAATCCGGGGACGTCCAATCCACCTGTCATGAATTATGCTATTCAATACCGCTTCAACCGCACGCGAGCTATGTGCCGGACATCCATCATGTTGGAAGTACATCGCCATTCTGACATGCAGTGAAACATCTTGTAGTAACATCGGTAGAACATTACGTATGAAATCAGAATACATAGCTCCATTTAGATTGGCATCGATAAAATGGGAGCCAATTATGCTTCCTCCCATAATGGTGCACCATACTTCCACTTGTCGCAGCCATCATGGATTTTCCGTTGCCCAATAGCGCATATTATGCCTATTTACGTTACCGTTGTTGGTGAATGACACTTCGTCGCTAAATAGAACGAGTACAAAATATCTGTCATCGTACCGTAATTTCTCTTGTGCCCAGTTGTAGAACTGTAGACGACGTTCAAAGTCGTCGCCATGCAATTCCTGATGCATTGAAATATGGTACGGGTGCATTCTCAACACCGACGTTTTTGAGATTCCCAATTCTCGCGCAATTCGTCTGCTGCTGATGTGCGGATTAGCCGCGACATCAGCTAAAACACCTCCTTGGGCATAATAATTCGTTGCAGGTCGTGGTTGGCGTTTCACATGTGGCTGAAGACTTCCTGTTTCCTTAGATACAGTAACCATCCTGCGAACGGTCCGGACACTTGGAAGATGTCGTCCAGGATACCGAGCAGCATACACAGCACACGCCCGTTGGGCATTTTCATCACAATAGCCATACATCAACACGATATCGGCCTTTTCCGCAATTGGTAAACGGCTAATTTTAACACGAATTATGTATCACGAAGCAAATACCGTCCACACTGGCGGAATGTTACGTGATACCACGTACTCATACGTTTGTGACTATTACAGCGCCATCTATTAGAAAGCGAAAAAAGTGATCCAACTGAAACATTCATATTTCTTTACGTACTACACGAATATGTAATAAATGGTTCAAATGGCTCTGAGCGCTATGCGACTTAACTTCGGAGGTCATCAGTCGCCTAGAACTTAGAACTAATTAAACCTACCTAACCTATGGACATCACACACATCCATGCCCGAGGCAGGATTCGAACCTGCGACCGTAGCGAAATATGTAATAAAAAATGGGGGTTCCTATTTTTAAAAACGCAGTAGATATCCGTTTTAGGTATGGGAGCGGCATCTAGCGGCCAACCATAGCGCCATCTGGTTTTCCCCTTGAAGCTAGACGAGTTTCGTTGTTTGTAGTTTTTTCGTTTGATGCTTATTTCGTGAGATATCTGGCCCGGTCACTATCAATGGACCTCCCTGTGTAGATGTTAGTTCTTTCCGGGTGCTATACGAGACCGGAATAATGGAGAAATGTGAAGGTGGTTCGGTGAACCTTCTGCCAGGCACTTAAATGTGGATTGCAGAGTATCCATGTAGGTATAGATATAGATGAAATCAACCTGGGGTACACATACGCTGAAGTGTTCGCGAAGACAAGCAAGAAGTGCATTCGTTTCATTTAAACTGAAAGATTAAGTCTCCTTCTGTCCATTTAAAACTGGTATACATAAATGCATTAAATTGTAATAGGGGCAATTAACACGTAACTAATAAAACTTTGTTAGGGGTAGAATACTGTGCAAGCATAGGAGTTCTGTTAGAGCTATGTGAAGAAGAAAGGAACGTTGACACATTTTTGCAACTGTTTGCATTATGTTGTACTGAAAAGGGATTATGTTCATTAGCGCTCCACGTGAGCGTTCTGCGGCTGCAGGGTCGCGCCCACTGCGGTCCTGGCCCTGGCCGCCGCGGGAAGAGGCTATGGCGACAGCGCCACACGGCCGACACCACAGGAAGAGGCGAACAGAACACACGTGTCAGTACACTACTGGCCAGTAAAATTGCTACACCAAGAAGAAATACAGATGATAAACGGGTATTCATTGGACAAATGTCTTGTAAAAGAACTGATATGTGATTACGTTTTCACGCATTTTGGGTGCATAGATCCTGAGAAATCAGTACCCAGAACAACCACCTCTGGCCGTAATAACGGCCTTCATACGCCTTGGCATTGAGTCAAACAGAGCTTGGATGGCGTGTACAGGTACAGCTGCCCATGCAGCTTCAACACGATGCCACAGTTCATCAAGAGTAGTGACTGGACTACTGTGACGAGCCAGTTGCTCGGCCACTATTGACCAGACGTTTTCGATTGGTGAGAGATCTGGAGAATGTGCTGGCCAGGGCAGCAGTCGAACATTTTCTGTATCCAGAAACGCCCGTACTCCAACATGCGGTCGTACATTATCCTGCTGAAATGTGGGGTTCCGCAGGGATCGAGTGAAGGATAGAGCCACGGGTCGTAACACATCTGAAATGTAACGTCCACAGTTCAAAGTGCCGTTAATGCGTACAAGAGGTGACCGAGACGTGTAACCAATGGCACCCCATACCATCGCGCCGGGTGATACGCCGGTATGGCGATGACGAATACACGCTTCCAACGTCCGTTCACCGCGGTGTCGCCAAACACGGATGCGACCATCATGATACTGTAAACAGAAGCTGAATTCATTCGAAAAAATGACGTTTTGCCATTCGTGCACCCAGGTTCGTCGTTGAGTACACCATCGCAGGCGCTCCTGTCTGTGATGCAGCGTCAAGGGTAACCGCAGCCGTGGTCTCCGAGCTGATAGTCCATGCTGCTGCAAACGTCGTCGAACTGTTCGTGCAGATGGTTGTTGTCTTACAAACGTCCCCATCTGTCGACTCAGGCATCGAGACGTGGCTGCACGATCCGTTACAGCCATGCGGATAAGATGCCTGTCATCTCGACTGCTAGTGATACGAGGCCGTTGGGATCCAGCACGGCGTTCCGTATTACCCTCCTGAACCCACCGATTCCACATTCTGCTAACAGTCATTAGATCTCGACCAACGCAAGCAGCAATGTCACGATACGGTAAACCGCAATCGCGATAGGCTGCAATCCGACCTTTATCAAAGTCGGAAACGTGATGGTACGCATTTTTCCTCATTACACGAGGCATCACAACAACGTTTCACTAGGCAACGCCGGTCAACTGCTGTTTGTGTATGAGAAATCGGTTGGAAACTTTCATTATGTCAGCACGTTGTAGGTGGCGCCACCGGCGCCAAACTTGTGTGAATGCTTTGAAAAGCTAATCATTTGCATGTCACAGCATTTTCTTCCTCTCGGTTAAATTACGCGTCTGTAGCACGTAATCTTCGTGGTGTAGTAATCACTCAAACCCAGTGACTGAGTAGAAACATTCATATAAAGAGGCATCAACCGACAGACACTTGAGCCAGACTGAATGAAACCACTCAAACCTGGTCAGCGAGTGAAAACATTCATTTACATAACAGCCACAAATGGCGGAGGTTACTTCCAGCTGTATGTCTGGCATTCAGTGAAGTCACTCATAACCAGTGAATGAGTGAAAAGATTCATGTAGCTGACATGCCCGCAGTCGGTTGTTTCGTTCAACTGAAAATGCCAACTGGACGAAAAAACAATCGACTGACCAGTCGATTGTTAAAAACGGTCTGTTGTCCCTCACGACCATCGCCATGTGGACAGAAACTCGACTGCTTCACGGTCACTATAGCAGTGCACTGTTTCACTGTTTCTCGTCGAGGGGTTTCTCGCGCACCATACATCTACTTCTACACCTGTTCCTACATCGGCACCCTACAAAATACTGTGAAATGCGTGACAGAGGGCGATTCCATTTCACCACATATTAACGTTTCGTGTCGTACCGTACGCGTATGGAGCACATGAAAAGTGATTTCTTAAATGCGTCTGTGAATACTGTAATGTAATCAGTTTTGTCTTCGTGATCACTGCAGGAGTGAAATGCAGGAGGCTCTGACATATTCTTAGATACCTTACTTGATACTGATACTTGAAACTTTGTAACCAGACAGCTCAAGTTTTCCTGCACTGCCATAACGGCGTATCGTGAGTCAGACAAACCTTCGACCATTAACGCCGTCCTTCTTTTTATACGTCTAATACCCTCTGTTAGTCGTATTCCGTGCAGATCTCACATAGCTGATCAGTATTCTAAGGTCGTGTTTTCTAGGCAATATTTCTTTGTACGTTTGCTTCGTTTTCACAGTATCCTCTCAACGCAACCACCACACACAGAGCGTAATGTTCGTTGTGATCTTATCAGATAAATTCCAAAATGAGAAATAGAAGTGACGTTTTTAATGAGACATTTCGGTTCCTGGAGACTTTCTTCACTTCAGGACTGCTGTTCATGTTGTCCTTGTCATTTCATCTCTTATTCACCGACACACAAGTTGCTCAAGTGGCATCAAATAGGAAGACTTGCACTATGCGGCCAAACAACCCTTGATGGAGTCTCCCTGCCAACAACGCCGATGATAATTTCTTTTCAGTAACTTATAATTAGGCCCCACCTCATAACACTGGAAAGGTCAATGTCGTACCCGATTATCTCAATGAAGAACATTCGGTCGAAATTCAAACAAACGTGACAGCAAGTACCAGTACACCTCATCGGTGTCGAGAGCGCCATTACCAGTGCTGGATTTACTTTTAACAGGGATGAAACATCAGTCTGCCACACCACGACATTTTCGTTCGTGCAGAGAATGCTGCTACGTCAGTGATGCATGTGTGGTACCACTGGATACACTGCAAGTAGAGCTCTGCAGTTGCTGCACTACGCAATGTCAACAACTGCAGCAATCTACTATTTTGCCTTATTAGCCATAATGAACCATATAACTTTGACCAAAACGTTGGCTTGATGCTTGAGCATAGAAAATACGCAGACAGGCCTGTGAGAAGGTTGGATGTTGTTTGCCACGGGCAGGAGTACAACCACGCATGTTATTGTCTCTCCGCCTAGTTTACAGAAACCATAATACCAGTCAAAGGAACATCCTTAGTTCGAGGTAAAACGTATCTTATAAGAAGACGTTTTATTTTTTTTAACTTGGAAAAAACTCTTATGTTACTAGTAACATACACACACATAAAACAAAGTTTTGCACCATCCCGGTTCCCAGAATTGCTGAAGATAGACGTTGACTGTGGATATTGTATCACAGACACAGTCCCTTTGACTGTTCAGAGATGTCACTAATCCCGCTCAAAGATGTAAACAACCATGCATGAGCAGCGCCTATTAGACGGAGGGGGTTCGACAGCCAATCAGTTCCAGTCATTTCACCAGGAAAGAGGTACACGGCTTGTGTTGTCTGTAGTTCAACCATGCCTAGACGGTCAATACCGTGGTTCTATCGCGTCCGCTTTGTTACTTTGTGCCAGGAATGGCTCTCAGCAAGGGAAGTGTCCAGGCGTCTCGGAGTGAACCAAACCAATATTGGTCGGACATGGAGGAGATACAGAGAGACTGGAACTGTCGATGACACGCCTCGCTCAGGCCGCCCAAGGGCTACTACTGCAGTGAATGACCCCTACCTACGGATTATGGCTCGGAGAAACCCTGACAGCAACGCCACCATGTTGAATGATGCTTTTTGTGCAGCCATTGCCGGTCGCGGTGGCCGAGCGGTTCTAGGCGCTCAGTCCGGAACCGCGGGACTGCTACGGTCGCAGGTTCGAATCCTGCCTCGGGCATGGATGTGTGTGATGTCCTTAGGTTAGTTAGGTTTAAGTAGTTCTAAGTTCTAGGGGGCTGATGACCACAGATGTTAAGTCCCATAGTGCTCAGAGCTATTTGAACCATTTTGTGCAGCCACAGGACGTCGTGTTAAGACTCAAACTGCGCGCAGTAGGATGCATGATGCGCAGCTTCACTCCCGACGTCCATGGCGAGGTCCATCTTTGCAACCACGACACCATGCAGCGCGGTTCAGATGGGCCCAACAACATGCCAAATGGACCATTCACGATTGGCACCACGTTTTCACCGATGAGTGTCGCATATGCCTTCAACGAGACAATCGTCGGAGACGTGTTTGGAGGCAACCCGGTCAGGCTGACCGCCTTAGATACACGGTCCAGCGAGTGCAGCAAGGTGGTTCCCTGTTGTTTTGGGGTGGCGTTATGTGGAGGCGAGGTACGCCGCTGGTGGGCATGGAAGGCGCCGTAACGGCTGTACGATACGTGAATGTCATCCTCCGACCGATAGTGCAACCATATCGGCAGCATATTGGCGAGGCATTCGTCTTGATGGACGACAATTCGCGCACCTATCGTGCACATCGTGTGGATGACTTCCTTTAGGATAACGACATCGCTCGACTAGAGTGGCCAGCATTTTCTCCAGACATGAACCCTATCTTAATACCTGGGACAGATTGAAAACGGCTGTTTATGGACGACGTGACTCGCCAACCACTCCGAGGGATCTAAGACGAATCCCCGTTGAGGAGGGGACAATCTGGACCAACAGTGACTTGATGAACGTGTGGACAGTATGCCATGACGAATACAGGCATGCATCAATGAAAGAGGACGTGCTACTGGGTTGGGTTGGGTTCTTTGGGAGAAGATACCAAACAGCGAGGTCATTGGTCCCACCGGATTAGGGAAGGAGGGGGAAGGAAGTCGGCCGTGCCCTTTCAAAGGAACCATCGTGGCATTTGCCTGGAGCGATTTAGGGAAATCACGGAAAATCTAAATCAGGATGGCCGGACGCCGGATGCTACTGGGTACTAGAGGTGTGTACAGGAATCGGGACCACCACCTCTGAAGGTCTCGCTGTATGGTGGTAAAACATGCAAAGTGTGGTTTTCATGAGCAATAAAAAAGGCAGAAATGATGTTTATGTTGATCTCTATTCCAATTTTTTGTACAGGTTCCGGAACTCTCAGAACCGAGGTGATGGAAACCGTTTTTTGATGTGTGTATAATGTTAGTAATTAACTAAAAGATGTCAATGAAAAATTCAAAGACTGTATACATAAAATTAAAAAGCAAACTTCTGTAAGAAAGCTACATTAATTTTTCTAACGAAACAAATGACCCGTAATGGAAACAAAGACTTCCGCTTCTTAAGTTTCATTTCTCTGGTAGCTTTCGAAATACTACGAGGTATCTTATCAATTCCCCTATTTAGTATATTCTTTGTGGAATAATAATAGCGTTCGTTCATAAATATCGGTGTCAACAGTTTCTGTAATAAACCTTTCATATTACCATGTTTAATCGTTTTCTATTTTACTGGTAAATGTACCGGAAAATTGTGCAAAGTGACCGATTGTTTATCGCATCGTATCGTTTAAGTATTCTATTCTTCAGAAGTTGAACCTGCAGAGCTGTTTTTTCCGATGTCCGATCAAATATGTACTACCATCTTTTACGTGGAAGCCGAAATAGTATTTTTATGGTCAACACAAATAGTGATGACGCTCAATAACCACGTGGGCCTGATACATCGTGTGGATTTACATTTTAAAAGTAGTGTTGGTTGACTATCCTAAAATAATTAATCATACGTGGATGTCTGCAAAATTTGCAACCAAGTCGTGCCCTCTCATTTGTAAAGTGCCTTTCTTGAGATAAACTCATACTCATGCAATGCATATTTTTATTATTTTAAATAATTCTCTCACTTTTATCTATCAGTATGTTAAGTTATGCTACAAAGGACTGAAATAGCATTTGACAACAGTAAGCATGCCAGGGTCAAGTGTATTGTCGACGAGAAAAGAAAAAAACTGAACTAACTATTCTCTTGTGTTCGAATTACTACCTTTATCACTTGGTCACATTGCCACATTATGAAGCTGAGGTCTAAAAAAATTAGTGATTCAGTGCATTGTGTACCATTTATCGTCAAAAAATTTTGTGTTAAAATGTTATGCTAAGACTGTGAAAAATCGTCTGAGTTAAGCAAATTATATGTCTCTCTATCAAAATCAGACATTATGGATTTATTGGACAAATCACGAGTCAGTAAATGTTAAAGACATTATTTACAAAAATTTTGCACTGAACTTAAGTTCTCCCTGACATTTTAGTAATGATACTCCTGGAAAATATGAAATAATGAGAGAGTTCGCCCAAGATTGTTGTGTTTCCTGAGTTCTGTTTAAGATATATATTCCAGAATGAAATTTTCCCTCTTCAGTAGAGTGTGCGCTGATATGAAACTTCAGATTAAAACTGTGTGACGGAACGAGACTCGAACTCGGAAGGTCTGCTTTTTGCGAGCAACTGCTCTTCCAGCAGAGCTCCCCAAGCACGACTCACCAGCCGTCCTCACAATTTTACTTCGTCTCCTACCTTCCGTACTTCACAGAAGTACTCTCTCGAAACTTGCGGGACTAGCGCTTCTGGAAGAAACCGCGCGAAAGGCAAAGGTCCCGAATTCGAGTATCGATCCGGCACACAGTTTTAATTTTCGAGGAAGTTTTATATCAGCGCGCACTCTGCTGCAAGGTGAAAATTTCATTCTGGCTGTGGCTAAGCCATTTCTTCGCAATATGCTTTCTTCCAGAAGTGCTGATCCCACAAGTTACGCAGGAGAACTTCTGTGAAGCTTGGAAGATAGGAGAAAAGATACTGGCGGAAGTGAAACTGTGTAGGATGGGTCATGAGTCGTGCTAGGGTAGCTCGCTTATTTGCGAGGGGGGCGGATACGCGGTCTCTAAAGCAGTGGACGCCGAAGCGTCATAAGAAGAGCTGTCTCTTGTCTCTCGACGAATGACGACCAAAGGGGTGGAGATAGATATCAAGCTGTCTACAGTGTCTCTGACTCGTAGTTGCCAGCGTACCTTACCAGTACCACCCAAAGGTAGGCATCCACGTCAGGAACTACACAGTGGCCTCGGCCATCTCAGACGATCACATGATGGGCAATGGAGCCTCTTGCCCGTGATGAGATACCATCACTGGCCCCTTCCCTGCTCGGTGACTGGACTACTGAAATGGCGGCAGAAGACGCACCAGACTCCCTTGACACTCCTCTGACACACGGGGCTGGCACCCCACTTGGGGGGAGTCTGACACCTACAGGAAGGGCCTGCCAGAAAGCTGGATAGCCACATGGCCACCATTTGCACCTACATATTCCGCCTTAACATGTCCCATTCTGCAGTGTTGGTATGGTCAATGTCAACGGCACACACTCTGTCATCAAAACGCACATATCCCAAGGACACCAAGCCACGAGAAAAGACACTGAACTGTAACCGATAACCTTCACCAACCGTTTGGCGTACGTCTGTTTGATCACACTATCTTTACAACTCACATGCCGAAGCCGCAGTCCATGGACTCTGCTGTACGAGGACGTATGGTCGCTGTTACGTGGCACTGCTGCCTCCTGAGCTGGCATGCACATCCTTCCACCTCACATTGGTGGCTCTACTACGCCAAGCCGGTCCTCAGACAGATCTCATATGGCCGTGGCAGATAGCGCTGGCGTTGAACGATGTCGGAGTTTATTATACAGTGCTGAGGGAACTAATGACAGCCGCTGTCACAAAACCTGCTGACAGCGGTTTATAGTCTCTGGGCTCACCTAATCCGTCTCACCAAGGAACAGCTTGATGGAGCCTGAGTCCGGGTGAGGGTGCAGGATTATATCCCCACCGAAACGGCGTCTGTATATCACGTCATCCAAGAGAGAAGCCACCAGAAGTGCCATCTTGTAACAACATTAAAGACAGCAGCAGGGGGAAGCGTTGAGAGGCACCGTGACATTACTGCAGCGTCCGTCCAGCATTACTTGGAGTTTTACACCAACGACCCATAGACCACATGCGCGATTTGCCTGTCCCCAGTGTAGTGGCCCAGAACAACACCCTGCTGGCTCCTGTTACTGTTGAAGACTTAACAGCAGCCTAGGCATGTGACGTCCTGAACAAATCACTGTTATCAGACACCTTACTGAACGAATTCTACCACGCCTTCCAGACCCTGATGGACACTCAGTGGATTCAAACGTTTCAAAATTTACTCAGTGACAATTTTACCATTCCCACAGATTTCCCTGAAGGCATTATGAGCCACTTTCAAAACCGAGTGATTCACACTGCTGTCAGGACTATCGTCCTCTTTGATGCAGATTGCAAACGTCTAGCCTGAACCCTTGGCACACGTCTCCAGGCCACAGACACAATGCATCCGGACCAGACATGTTCAGGCGGCAACAACTTCCAGAGGGCACTTGGCGCCTACCCCGACGTCGCGGCGCTGACGTTGACATGACGCCTCCGAGGCGCCCTCGTCGCCGTCGATTTTGATCACATCTTTGATCATATCGACCATGGCTTCCTTCGCGGCGTCCTTTAACGCATGGGTATCTCGCGAGCATCATGAAGGGTGATCCTATGTTTAATCTATTGTGCGCGCTCCCGATTTATGGTCAATGGCCGCCAGACAGAACTCCTTGCTCTTGGACTGTCAGTCTGAGAGGGATGTCCTCTGTGAGAAATCTAATTCGCGGCAGCCCTCGAACCCGCGCTACATGGCCTTACCCAACAACTGGAAGGCATCTGAATTCGAGACGTGACTTTCCAATACAGTGCCTTCGCTGATGTCATGGTGTTCTGGGAGCAGTAGGGCGGCGAAATCCAAGCGAGGCTTCAGTGGTTGCGTCGCTGCGGCTATCAGGAGTGTCGTCATCATATGCAAGACGATTTACATGAAAGTCAGAAGAGGTCTTCTCGGCCCAACATCGATTCCCTTCCAGAAAGCTCCCACAATGAAGTCATTGGGAGTGTAGTCCTGCAGTACATTTTGCTGAACTACTATGGCCACATACCTGTGGCTACTACAATGGACACTTACGCTGTTGTGTGACAGAAAATTCCGCTACGTGGATATGATCCTCCGGATACGTTACGTCAACACTTACCTAGCGTCCAAACTTAATTATTTTGCATCCGTTCTTCCGTTAATTGTCACCATGGCCCATAGTTTCTAGGTGGCGTACGGACGTTTTGTGAGTGGAGGTCCGCTACACTACTTGAACGAGGCCACAACTGGCGGGAGGCCTGGGGTTCACTCATGTCCACAACCGTTGGCAGGCGCTATACCTATGGTCGACGCGGCTCGCATAGATCGTGGATGGTACCAGTTTTATGGGGACGCTGCTTCAGACTGGGAATCCTGAGATCTTGATTGTTGGTCGCCATGATCCACATAGTCCCATCTCTCGCCCACATCCGAGATTTCTTGGTAGAACTGAGATACATGACCGAGGATCTACCGACGACGAGAGCGCCGAGCACGAGAGACTATTACCCCCTCTATCAAGCAGGACAACCCCGCAGCAAGATCGAACAGCAGCTCCCGACGATCTCTTTAAAGCCAGTACCGCCATTATACTGTTTTTTTTATTTGCTGTGTTACATTTACACGATCATGATTTCGGCTTTAAGTTGCCATTATCAAGTGTTTTAATGTTATACAGTGCCTAAGATGGCATACTGTCGTATTTAAATAGGACAGTATGCCATCTTAGGCATTGTATAACATTAAAACACTAGTCAGAAAGAGTATTTTTCTCGAGGTGCATTTTGCTTTTATCGGAAAAGCGTCTTCTGTGGTCATTCTGGAGCTATGACATAGACAATATCTCACTACATTTCGGTATTTACTGGTTAAAACAGTATTTCTTTACAATGTTAGTGTACAATTTACTTATGGCATTTTCGCCTTTTGTTTACGTATTCTGAAATGCACTGCTCTTACCTTCATTGTTACCGGAAGCTGAGGTTGGGCAAAACGTTCCTTTTTCTCAATTTTTCGTCTTTTTTTAACGCCCTTTCTCTTACGCTGCTTTTGTATTTTTGTTGCTTCCACCCACTTTTGTAAACTTCACAAAAGGAACAGCACCTTAGTTTTCTGTGTAGGTTGAGAGTAAAGCCAAACTGTTATTATAGCTATTTTTTCCCTAGTAATGTGTGTGTGTGTGTGACTGCGTGTGCGAGTATACGTTTTGTATGCGTGTTGTATAGTTTTGTGTGTGTGTGTGTGTGGGGGGGGGGGGGGGGAGTGTCTGTCTGTCTGCGTGCGCAAATCGCTATTCCCTCGCTGCTTCCGAAATCCAATCACCGCTCTCGATCCTCTCACCCCACACAATTTGCACTTGTTGAACATCTAATAAACCCTCTCCGATGCACACACGTTTTATTATTTTCATATAGTAAACGTTTCTCGCAATCTATTTTAGTCCTATCTTTGCACAGGATAAACTTTACCTATTGTACTGCTCTCCACATTAGGGCATAATGGCCAGGTTCTAACTTCCCGTAATCCCAGTCATACAGCTAGACAGTCAGATATTGTCTTGAACATCTTCAGCTGACTAATACATACAAGAAAGTATTACCTGATTAATTCTGCTGCCATTTACACTTCACCGTGGATGTTGTAAAGCTTTGTCAGTCGCCCTTATACGGTAATTTTACACATATATATTATGATTTATGATCTTGTTACTAACAGAAATTAGCCAGATGATGTCTATGTATTAGAAACTGGCTACTAAATAGCAATAAATCATGATTTGTACAGTTTTATGAGGAATTTATTTTGATTTTAAATAAGTTATACTGTGAAACTGATAATTAAATTGCACATTTTGATTGATGAATCTCTGTTACTTATAAATTATAATTAAAAAATCTATAAATGTAAATATTTCGCTTTGGCATTCAGTACATTCTTTTATATCATTTTCATGTCATACATCGTAGTTCGAAAGGCAGATTCAGTTAAAAGTAATGATGTAAAAAGACCATAAAATTTCCAAAGCGTATTTTCTCTAAACATTAACACCAAAAGGGCGTGCCATTACGCGGTGAAGGATGACTGTACAGCAATGTTTACTTTTTGCTTTCATCACAGAGACAGTTGTCACAAAAGTGAGTTCTGTCTTCAATAGAGGTCTAGTGAGCTCGGCCACAGTAAAAAACCAACAAACAAAATACTCATGTTTGAAATGGTTAGCCTTGTGATTGTAAACAGTGTATAATGGTGTAACAAAACATATGCTATCGATCAGTCACAAAATTTAATATGTTTTGACGAGACTACATTTGCCTTCTGTCTTTCTACAGGTCATGTTCATATTTCAAGAATGCCAGGGAATAGTACATTACAGACAGTCTTTTCCCAACTATTAAACAAGACGAAACCTTGCACATTGATTTGTGAGATATGACTGGGGTTCTGTGCTTAATGGCAGGAAAAGATCACTGATCAAGCTCACTGTGACCGTTTTAAATGACCATCTTCAGTTAGTAAAGTGATGAAGTGGTCATCAGATAGTTCTATCTTGCATACAGCAGTTCCCCGTTGCCGGTGCAATGAATGTTCAGTTTGATGAATGCAAAACGAGCGATAGATAAAAATATCATGGAGGGAACGAGTTTTTAGTTTCATATGTTTTTGTATACTCTAAATACTGCACAACTTCGTCAGCTGAATCAGGCAAACGTTTCAGTAATTCAGACTTCAAAACAATCAGTTTTTCGATGTCCGAGAAGCGTTGCAGGCAGGTACATTACTTCTGGAGAGAGATAATCTTTGTTTTTTTTTTTCAACTGCGACCCCATTTCACGTATTTTTAATAACAGGAAGCACTGGCAGCAGACGTGGGTGAATGCTGATCGCGACACAACGAGAGTAAATTGCGTCCTGCCCCTCCATCACTTTACTGTGGCGTTCACCTGCCTACTGCCTGTCCACCCGGCGGGAAAATCAACTTTTAGTATGGTGGGAAATCTGAATAAGCTACTTAAGAAAAAGCTTTGTGCTGAGTAATCTCTTCAATACTTTTATTTATATGAGTAGCGCTGGAGGTCGCACGTTTTATCTTTGCACGACTTTTCACCCAAGAGAACGAGACAAGCAAAGATATTTAAGTAATATCTAAGATTATACACATCTTTCACACCGAGAGATCATATAAAAGTTTTCATTTGACGGCTTTACTGTAGCGTGTATGCAACCAAGAGCTACTCCGACGGGAGTAAATAGCCACCGACATTTAGGCAAGGGATCAGTGTGATCTTCTAACGGAAACTTTTTGATCACCCCTTATAGTTTCAACATTTGGAATTGTCATTTTCTTACTGTCGCATCCGCAAGTGTTCACCCCTCATAGCTCTGGATGAGATTTCCTAGTGGCATCCTTGCATCATTATCAGTATTTTATCACTTAGCCCCACGCAGGTGTTCCATTACTCTCACCCAGCGAGATTGGACTCAAGGGAATATATTTGAGACCAAGAGACGATGTCTGTATTTTTAGCGATGGCGGGTGAACATATTGTTGAGACGATCAAAAAATGCAATTTTAAAACAAGTGTTCTGTATACAAGAGGCTGCTAAGGTTAGATTAAAATGCAATAATTTTCAAACGATACCAAGGACACCCATTTAACAGACTATATAGGCGGGCTTTGGACACGCAAAGGAAACAAAAATGGATACCTGGTGCTTACTGGGAGACAGGAGCGGCAACCGTGGCGCCATTATCTCGTATCATTCAATCCTGCGATGGATGGAAGCTGCCAGATGCCGCCATACGGGCTCTGCCGCTGGTGTGTCATTTCCGCCCTAGCTTGGAAGATTCCAGAAGCCGCTGTCACGCCGTGATAACCTCGGCAGCCTGTAATTTTACCCCTGACGCAAATAGCGGAAACCGCTATCGACAGCTTCAGTATTTCAGACATGCCTTGCAAAAGACTCTGAGAGTACAGAATTCCTGTATAATGTGTTCAAAGGGACCATTTCTTATGGGTGACGAGATGCTATAGGCAACACCATTGCCATATGCGAGGTGTTGCCGTGGTTTCACACTAAAATGAAACACTGTTAATATCACCTGCACTGTGGCGCTATTATATCGACGTGTTTTCCTTTGCGTTACCAAATTTCCTCTCTTAGACCTTCAATAGGCGATAATTCAATTGCCGCGCGGGATTAGCCGAGCGGTTTAAGGCGCTACAGTCATAGACTGTGCGACTGATCCCGGTGGAGGTTCGAGTCCTCCCTCGAGCATGGGTGTGTGTGTTTATCCTTAGGATAATTTAAGTAGTGTGTAAACTTAGAGACTGATGACCTTGGCAGTTAAGTCCCATAAGATTTTACACACATTTGAACATTTGATAATTCATTTATTCTGTTGTGGTAAGACGTGCTATTTGCGTGCAAAAGGCTGATACCATAGTTTTTAGGATGAGTGATTTATATTTTAACAAATTGCTTTGCGGTTCTGAGCGTTCGTGTTCACACACTTCTCTTGCGACTAGCAATTTAGCAATGCTGTTACTGTTGTAAATAAACTTTAACATTTCTGCGAGGCTATTGGAAATATTTCCAACATATGAAATGGGGGATAATCTGGCACCATGAGTATTTTCGAAAACTAGAGGCTATGAGAAACAGATTCAAGATTTTCGGAACATCTTTTAACAGAAAATCACTCATACAGTGTAGAATGTGACATTCTGCTCACCGTTAAGGAAAGCATAAAGATGGCACTACTGAATATATTTGAAATCAAACTTTCGACACAGCATGCCATCTCAGAACACAATATCCTCTTTTGCCTCTATTAAATTAAGTTTCAGTTATGCAAACGTTAGTTCACAATCGGTGAGTTCAGTTTTATTTTTCGACTTTTGTCAAATTTGGCGATTTCGACGTAACATAAAAATTGTACTTTCATTTTTATTCAATTTAATAATTGATACGTAACCAACATGACAGGAAGACTTTCCTTTGGCAATACTCGGCGTCTCACCGTTGTATGTTGCTTCTGTATCTGTATCAGCAATACATATGTAAGTTCACGTTATTCAATGTGTGGGTGCAACATTCAGTTGTCATTTGACTGTGCTCGAAGAAGACATAATCCGATTTGTGGTCAAATAAATAATGTTCTACAAACCATAAGGAAATTGTTTCTTAATACTGTTGTTATGTTCTGTCAAGCACAGACGGAAAATTCAGTTAATGTTGTGGTTGTATTTAACGTCCTGTACTGTCATCACGAAATGATCCCTCCCACCCCCTTAGGTATATTACTTTTTACAAGACGTTTCCAACAGACGATAAAAGGACAACCACGTAAATGCTGTCTATTTGCTCTGTGCGTCTCGAGCCTACAGACGTTAAGCTGACTTGCATAATCAGCGTTCAACGAGGGTTCGCCGCAGGACTGGACGGGACGTTACTATTACGTAAATTCTCGTGATGAGATGTATAGGTATGAAGCTGTAAAAAAAAAAAAAAAAAATACCAGCTTCATTGAAGCAAGTGCTGAAGTACTAAGACTAATTATGCAGACAGCAGCGAAAAGCTGTCCATTTATTAAATCGAAATCTGGAGAGCTGAAACACAGTTGCAATTTCCTTACATGATCTCACAAATTCAAGACGTGATAGCTTTGAGATGAAGAGTAAATCACAAAATACTTCATTTCCTGCAGCTTCATGATCAAAGAGTGCTGATGCATATAGTTGTCAGATTCTGAGAGATTAGTCAATTTTCTCAAAATACAGGAACACAATGAAAGGTTATTAGTTGGCAGGCCAGTAACGTAATGTGATAATTCAAACTTTTCTGTCGGAATTTTCAGTTTCCTGTATTGTGTGCGAAGGGCGAAAGAAAACGATTTAACGCCCAGTCAGTGGCGTGATTATTAGTACGGAGCACAATTTACGATTGGACCTAGACGGACAAATAAATTGTCTTTGTCATTTTCGGAGGAATCGTCTGACATTCATTAACCGATCTAGTGATACCACGGGAAACGTAGTTCTGGATGAGCAGAAGGAGGTAAATGCTCTCGAATACGAAACCAGCCTGTTTTTGTATGTACGTAAGGACTTTAGGAACATAGTTAGACGTGTCATCTCACACTAAGCCCATGTGCAACAGGACTGGTGCAATGTCAAGAGAGTGTACGAGATCCCTGCAGACGCAGTTCTGCAGCGGTAGGGTAAGAGGTTCATCTCAGTGAGCAACTGAAATGGAGCACCAACTGGAAACGTACTCCGAAGCTGAAGTTCGTGGGACAACACGATTATTATGGTCAATACGTCTTAATTACAGGCAAATAAACCCTTAAATTATGGCAGTGTATGGGTCGAATGCAACGTCCCGTCCAGGCGTTGGCAAATGGTGCGTACATCATGTACGCAAAAAACACGTAAATTCTGTGGAAGAAGAATATTTTCTTAATATGTCACTCCGAGTGTGTAAGTCCAACGATCAGGAGCAGGAACTCCTTCGCTATAGCCTTATGTCCTTTTTACGTCACGAATCTTGTATAATTTTCTTCTGTATTGCTATGGACATCTGCTTAGGAACGTACTACAAGTTTAAAGAATCTTTAGCAAATTATTGCAGATTACACATTAGCAACGAAGTGCTATCGAAGTTTTGTACAAAGACATTTGTGTAGCTCGTCGTATGACGTATGCAGAAACTTGATTTATGCAGATGAACGGCAACGTCATAAATTAGAAGGTAGCAGTCTAAATTATGAACGACTAATTTATCTCGATTGGGGCGTCAAAAAATAAAAGCTAGCAATTTCTTATTGTGGCAGCAATATGAAAAATTAGAATATGTTGACGCTTCCGCCATTACCACAGTGAGCATGATGCAGCAGAATCAGCGAGGTCAAGATGGAGACAGTTGCGCTATCGATCAGACTACACCGTCGTTGCGTCAGTTTTTTTTTTTTTTTTTTTTTTTTTTTTTTTTTTTTTTTGCCTGGGAACGATAAATTGCAATTCCAGCAGATTATTCTTCAGGGAAATGTACATCAATGTGACATTCCCGTTAGGGGAAGTTGCCAGCAGATATCCTGAGGTTTCCGAACCTATATAACGGCGACACAAGTCTCTAACGGCTGTCTGGATAGCCCTTAATAACTAACACAAACGCACCTATAGTGCCTTAGTTTTCATAATAAGCATTAAAATAAAATTGATCGTTGGTGCAGCTAGTTCAAAATATTTCGGTACACGAGAGTAAGCGATATGGGTCGCAATAAACAGTATGTAGAAAAGCATCTAATTTCAACATATCAGATGTATGAGCTGCGACAATAAAGTAATGAGGCTGACGTGAAAAAAAATGTTTACCATTTTAGTCAAGGTTAGTGTTGTCTTCTTCAAAGTAGTTCCTTGTGATTACACACACTTTTTCCAGCACTTCTGCCATTGATGGTAACATTTCTGGAACTCATCTTCTGTAATATTCTCCAAGACCCTCGTCACAGCTTTTCGGACAACTTGTGTTATTTGAGAATCGTGTCCCTTGACCACCGTTTTGACTCTTGGAAATAGAAAAAGCACGGAGCGATATCTGGTGAATAAGGTGATTATGGTGCTACTGAAATTTGTTTTGAGGTTAAAAATTGCTGTACTGACAGAGCAGATGGAATGGCGCATTATCGTGATGCAGAATCCAATTATCAGCAATGATGGCACAGACACGAAGAACTCCTTCACGAAGTCTTTCTAAAATTTGGTTAACTGCTTGTCCAGGAGGCACCCACTCTTTATCAGCAATTCCCTTGCAATCAAAGAAGCACACAAGCGTGCATTTCACTTTTGACTTTGACATGCCAGCTTTTTTTGGTCTGGGTGATGCCTTTGAGCACCTTTGCGAACTTTGGCGTTTTGTCTCTGGATTTTACTGAAAAAAAAAAAAACCAACTTCATCATCAGTGATAACATGGCTAAACAGTTCTGGATTGATTTCCGTTTGGTCTAACAGATCGGCTGCCACATTTTTCCGTGTTTCTCGCTGTTATGGTGTGAGATTTTTGGGGACCATTTTTGCACAAATCTTTATCATACCAAGATCTTAAGTTATTATTAGACGAACCGTTTCTTGATTGATGTTCAGTTCTTCTGCAATCATTTTCATGGATAATCTTCGATCAGATATTACGAGTTCATGCACCCTGGTCAAGTTGACATCCGTCCGTGAGGTTGATGGTCGTCCACTGCAGTCTTCAACAATCGTTCTGCCTTCACTAAACATTTTATGACAATGAAAAACTTGAGCTCTTGACATAACCTCCTCTAAAGGCCTTGTAAAGCTTACTGTAAGTTGTCGTCGCGTTTTCACTCAATTTAACGCAAAAACAAATGGCATACCGTTGCGCAATATTATGCGGTTCCATTTCCGTGACGAGAGACACAAACACATGTTAAGTTATTACAACACATCTCACTACTGAGCAGTTACATCGATGTGCCTCTTCGACCAGAAGCAGCTTATAGACGAAGGTCAAAGATATTGTGCCTATGCAAGCCTGCAGGGTTGCCACATCTTGCAAAGAAAATTAGTCTCATTACTTTATTGTCGCACCTGGTATGCATACAAACTATGAATTGCAGTTAGTCACTATAACAACATCAAAGCACAGCACATTTACACTCAATTAAGATTGATGCTAAGTGTTGATGCGACTTGAGTTTCATTGAGAAACTAGGTGCATACTGAGAAGCTCTTTCATACTCTCTCTAAAATCACACTATAACAGAAAAGTGAGCTTTAACATTTGGAAATGTAGAAGGCATGTCCCAAGAGTAAGTACTGTTTTGGAATAAAAACTCATAAAACAGTTATTTTTCAAACGGTATTTTATTTTTAGAGGAAAGATCATTTTTTAAAATTATTTTCTACATATTTGTCAATATTGTTCAGACATTTTGCATGACAGTAAACAACTTTTCTGTGGCCTTTTCGCAAAAATCTACTGCTGAAGACCGATTTTTGCGTCGACATCGCTGTCAGAATACAATCCTCCAGAATCATGCTTCAGTTTCGAAAACAAGTGGTGGTCAGAAGGAGGTCGGGACTGTACGACCGGTGATCGAACTGCTACCAATCGAATTGTTGAATGATGTTTTGAGTGACACGCGCGGAATTGGGACATGTGTCGTCATAAAGCAACGCAGTGTCTTTACTGAGCATTCCGCGCCTTTTGTTTTGACTGCGAACCTAAGTTTTTCCAGTGCTTCACAGTATTGTACCGCATTGATGGTCTCACCTCTAGCAAGCAACTCAACAAGCAGACAACGAAGCAAAAAACTACCTTCAGCAGTATCTGTGTTTACTGTTGGCATCTATCTATGAAGTGGGCGTAGGAAAGCTGATTGCCTCTTTGATAAAATACTTTTCAGAAGCACCACAATTGCAGCACTAATGAGAAGCAAATAGTCTCATTAAACTTATACATAAATCGGCTAACATACATAGATTTAAAGCACACACAGATGACGACCACAGTTTCTGGAAGTAATTTACGCCTGTCAAATTTTCAGGATTTCTCTAATATGTAAGAGTGACCTTAACTTCAGGTAAGTTTATTCCCATATGAAATTATGCTACAAAGACGAAATTTGCATCCAGTGTTGACTACAATTTCATTAGAATTTTTATATTTATAACGCCACATAAAGTTATCCACAAAAACGGTCTACAATCTCATATACTTTGTTATCCAAATACATTTTATCATGGACATTGCAGAAATTCTAATGCTATTCGAATGGTCAGCGACACTAACTGAGCCAGGTCGGTGTTCTACTATTTTTTCCTGAGAGAACAGTAGCAGTCTATCAGTATGGGACACAGCAACAGTAATGACTAACTGGAAACAATAATAATAATAATAGTAATAACAATAATAATGTTCCATATTACGTCAGCATGGTAGTTAATATTTTGAAAATAATAGCCAATTTACATAAAATTTTATATATTTCCGACCGTTGGAAGAACACATTGGCCTTAACTCTACGTTTCAGGTACTACACATTGGTACATGGGTTTTATCTGCATGTTTTGTTCCCGTCTGCTTTGATGCGCGTTGTTATGAACATGTGACACAATATTGCCGACAGAGGATTATTTCCAATTCCCCAATGCCCCCTTCAGCCCGCCCATTCTTATTCCTGGTCGAATGACATTCGCTATGAAATTTTATCAGTACATTTCTTCTTCTTTTTGGTCGCTATATAATGCTGAAGCAGATTTTAAATACATAGTGCGCAGTCCTTGACGGACAGTCGTGCACTGTGGCTCCTCCGTGGAATACCACAGACTGCGTATAGGCATCCAATGTGGCGCCGCCAATGTCGATGCAGCACGCCTTTATTCGTTGTCAAAAAAAAGCAGTCCGCAAACGGGTGCTCCACACTCATTGCTTGTTCAAGAAATATTAATTGCAACGACTCGATCATTGTCTTGAAATACTCATTTTAACATTCTCTGTCGTTTCCATAATGTTGAAGCTGAAGATGTGGGACGCTCTGGTATATGTGATATACTCGTATGACAAAAGGCGATAAGCAACAAAGCAGAAAATAATGGTATATGACAAAACTAATCGTCTTCGTGAGTCTATAGTGTATGTATCACACAAATGATTAAAGAGTCGAAGAAATAAGCATAAAAGGAATGCTGACGAAAAGAACAAGTGACAGATGGTACATGGTTTGAAGCAGCTATGGTAATAACTCCGAAGTGTAAAGGAATAAACAGCGTTGAAAGTTTGTGGAGGTGGAAATCAGATTTATGATAAGGGTTCTAAACTTTACTCTGATAGTCATTTACCGAAATTTGTGAGCTGCAGACATAGATCATAGTTTTGTGCTGGAAAAGACAGTCCCTCCTGCCTTGCAGTGCGCTTATCTACCAGCGCAGCTGAGCATATACAGGGTGTTACAAAAAGGTACGGCCAAACTTTCAGGAAACATTCCTTACACACAAATAAAGAGAAGATGTTATGTGGACATGTGTCCGGAAACGCTTAATTTCCATGTTAGAGCTCATTTTAGTTTCGTTCTTCCACCTACGCTCAATGGAGTACGTTGTCATGATTTCATACGGGATACTCTACCTGTGCTGTTAGAACATGTGCCTTTACAAGTACGACACAACATGTGGTTCATGCACGATGGAGCTCCTGCACATTTCAGTCGAAATGTTCGTACGCTTCTCAACAACAGATTCGGTAACCGATGGATTGGAAGAGGCGGACCAATTCCATGCATGGCCTCCACGCTCTTCTGACCTCAACCCTCTTGACTTTCATTTATGGGGGCATTTGAAAGCTCTTGTCTACGCAGCCCCGGTAACAAATGTAGAGACTCTTCGTGCTCGTATTGTGGACGGCTGTGTTACAATACGCCATTCTCAAGGGCTGCATCAGCGCATCAGGGACTCCATGCGACGGAGGGTGGATGCATGTATCCTCGCTAACGGAGGACATTTTGAACATTTCCTGTAACAAAGTTAAGTCACGCTGGTACGTTCTGTTGCTGTGTGTTTCCATTCCATGATTAATGTGATTTGAAGAGAAGTAATAAAATGAGCTCTAACATAGGAAGTAAGTGTTTCCGGACACATGTCCACATAACATATTTTCTTTCTTTGTGTGTGAGGAATGTTTCCTGAAAGTTTGGTCGTACCTTTTTGTAACACCCTGTATTACCTCCAGACTCGAAATACTCCACTCTGCGACCAAAACAGGATACTTTGTCTATGGTTCCCTTTACTATCATCGTAATGGTGTCTCTGCCCATGTATCTGAAGAACCTTGTCTTTGTTTTTCCACTTTTATTGTATAGGGTGGCTGTAAAGTCAATAGGCGGCCGCAGTGACCGAGCGGTTCTAGGCGCTTCAGTCTGGAACCGCGCGACCGCTACAGTCGCAGGTTCGAATCCTGCCTCTGGCATGGTCAGTGTGATGTGGTTAGTTAGGTTTAAGTAGTTCTAAGTCCCATAGTGCTCAGAGCCACTTGAACTACTCGTAAAGTCATAACTTTTTTTTTAAACTTTGGTTCTCCTAAAAAGCACTATCACCTCTTGCTGGTGTCTAACAACGTTCACTAACTTGAAATTCACCATTCTGATTTCAGAGGCTGATCCAATGAAAACTAAAAAAAATGACTAACCTATCCACAGTAGAAGACAGAGCTGAGATTGTTGCCAGATATGAAGTTTGGAGGTCGGCGGTGCAAGTGCAGAGATGGTGGAGGGGAGAGCGAGGTTGGAATGCAACTCTTAGCCTTAAGACAATAAAACAAAAACATAATACTGACATAAGAAATTAATGACGACCGGTAGCGTCGAAGATGCAAGTCGAGATGGAAGGCCCCCAGCATACAAATCGGAAGACAATGTGAGCAGTGTTCAGCACAACTTTGAACAGACTCCTACAAAGTCGACAAGACGAGCTGCCTAGAGAAACGGGACTGTCATGTGACATGGTAATGACCACATTAGGTGCAACAACTGTTCGAAGAGGACTCGGACAGGAGAACGAAATTTTGCGAGATTATGCTTGGTTGGCGAGATGATATCCCGATCTGCACCACAATATCCCGTGGTCTGATGAAGCAGTATTTCACGTTGGAGGTTTTTTGAACCGTCACAGTTGTCGTTATTGGTCAAATCTGGATCCAAATGTAACGGTTGAAAAAATTCCCTCAAGACCAATGGAACCATCTGATGCGGGACGACTTCAAGCAGATCCTCTGGCCCATTCATGCTACGTGACACCATTAATGGTACACAGCACTTGGAGATGCTTCAAACGAGCGAATGGCGTGTGATTCAAGAATGGGAAAATAGAAGGCAATTGCTGTTTATGCAAGGTGGAGCTTTGGACACTGCGCAATTCTAGTGAGAGAATGTCTTGATGACGATTTCCCTGACGGGTGGAGTGACCGCGGGGACCAACAGCATGGCCTAGAGGCAGCCCTGATCTAATCCCAAGCAACTTCTTCCTTTCTGGTTGTGCTAAGGAGTAAGTGTACAAGTTAAAACCAAATAAAATTAACAGTCTCGAACAAAATATCCGCGAACTGTTTACAAACGTCTCAGTTGAGATGCTGAGTAAAGCTGTGCTTTCTTTCACTAAAAGATGGCTCAAATGGCTCTGAGCACTATGGGACTTAATATCTGAGGTCATCAGTCCCCTAGAACTTGTAGTTGTTGTTGTGGTCTTCTGTCCTCAGACTGGTTTGATGCACCTCTCCATGCTACTCTATCCTGTGCAAGCTTCTTCATATCCCAGTACCTACTGCAACCTACATCCTTCTGAACCTGTTTAGTGTATTCATCTCTTGGTCTACGATTTTTGCCTTCCACGCTGCCCTCCAATAATTGGTGATCCCTTCATACCTCAGAACATGTCCTACCAACCGATCCCTTCTTCTAGTCAAGTTGGGCAACAAATGTCTTTTCTCCCAAATCCTATTCAATACCTCCTCATTAGTTATATGATCTACCAATCTAATCTCAGCATTCTTCTGTAGCACCACATTTCGAAAGCTTCTAATCTCTTCTTGTCATAACTATTTATCGACCACGTTTCACTTCCATACATGGCTACAATCCATACAAATACTTTCAGAAACGACTTCCTGACAAATCAATACTCAATGTTAACAAATTTCTCTTCTTCAGAATCGCTTTCCTTGCCATTGACAGTCTTCATTTTATATCTTCTCTACTTCGACCATCATCAGTTATTTTGCTCCCCAAATAGCAAAACTCCTTTACTACTTTAAGTGTCTCATTTCCTAATCTAATTCCTCAGCATCACCCGACTTAATTCGACTACATTCCATTATCCTTGTTTTGCTTTTGTCGATGTTCATCTTATATTCTCCTTTCAAGACTCTATCCATTCCGTTCAACTGCTCTTCCAAGTCCTTTGCTGTCTCTGACAGAATTACAATGTCATCGGCGGACCTCAAAGTTTTTATTTCTTCTCCATGGAAATTTATACCTACTCCGAATTTTTCTTTAGTTTCCTTCACTGCTTGCTCAATATACAGATTGAATAACATCGGGGAGAGGCTACAACCCTGTCTCACTCCCTTCCCAACCACTGCTTCCCTTTCATGTCCCTCGACTCTTTATAACTGCCATCTGGCTTCTGTACGAATTGTAAATAGCTTTTCGCTTCCTGTATTTTACACCTGCCACCTTCAGAATTTGAAAGAGAGTATTCCAGTCAACATTGTCAAAAGCTTTCTCTAAGTCTACAAATGCTAGAAACGTAGGTTTGTCTTTCCTTAATCTAGCTTCTAAGATAAGGTTAGGGTCAGTATTGCCTCGCGTGTTCCAACATTTCTACGGAATCCAAACAGATCTTCCCCGAGGTCGGCTTCTACCACTTTTTCCATTCTTCTGTAAAGAAATCGCGTTAGCATTTTGCAGCTGTGACTTATTAAACTGATTGTTCGGTAATTTTCACATATGTCAGGACCTACTTTCTTTGGGATTGGAATTATTATATTCTTCTTATAGTCTGAGGGTATTTCGCCTGTCTCATACATCTTGCTCACCAGATGGTAGAATTTTGTCAGGGCTGGCTCTCCCAAGGCCGCCAGTAGTTCTAATGGAATGTTGTCTACTCCCGGGGCCTTGTTTCGACTCAGGTCTTTCAGTGCTCTGTCAAACTCTTCACGCAAGTATCGTATCTCCCATTTCATCTTTATCTACATCCTCTTCCATTTCCATAATATTGTCCTCAAGTACATCTGTATACACCTTCCACCTTTCTGCTTTCCCTTCTTTGCTTAGAACTGGGTTTCCATCTGAGCTCTTGATATTCATACAAGTGGTTCTCTTTTCTCCAAAGGTCTCTTTAAATTTCCTGTAGGCAGTATCTATCTTACCACTAGTGAGATAAGCCTCTACATCCTTATATTTTTCCTCTAGCCATCCCTGCTTAGCCATTTTGCGCTTCCTGTCGATCTCATTTTTGAGACGTTTGTATTCCTTTTTGCCTGCGTCATTTAGCGCATTTTTATATTTTCTCCTTTCATCAATTAAATTCAATATTTCTTCTGTTACCCAAGGGTTTCTACCAGCAATTGTCTTTTTACCTACTTGATCCTCTGCTGTCTTCACTGCTTCATCTCTCAAAGCTACCCATTCTTCTTCTACTGTATTTCTTTCCCCCATTCCTGTCAATTGTTCCCTTATGCTCTCCCTGTAACTCTGTACAACCTCTGGTTTAGTCAGTTTATCCAGGTCCCATCTCCTTAAATTCCCACCTTTTTGCAGTTTCTTCAGTTTTAATCTGCAGTTCATATCCAATAGATTGTGGTCAGAGTCCAGATTTTCCCCTGGAAATGTCTTACAATTTAAAACCCGGTTCCTAAATCTCTGTCTTACCATTATACAATCTATCTGAAACCTGTCAGTACCTCCAGGCTTCTTCCATCCATACAACCTTCTTTTATGATTCTTGAACCAAGTGTTAGCTATGATTAAGTTATGCTCTGTGCAAAATCCTACCAGGCGGCTTCCTCTTTCATATCTACCGAATTCCAGTCACCCATGACTATTAAATTTTCGTCTCCCTTCACAACCTGAATAATTTATTTTATTTCTTCATACATTTCTTCAATTTCTTCGTCATCTGTAGAGCTAGTTGGCATATAAACTTGTACTACTGTAGTAGGCGTTTGCTTCGTGTTTATCTTGGCCACAATAATGCGTTCACTATGCTGTTTGTAGTAGCTTACTCGTACTCCTATTATCTTATTCATTATTAAACCGACTCCTGCATTACCTCTATTTGATTTTGTATTTATAAACCTGAATTCGCCTGACCATAAGTCTTGTTCCTCCTGCCAACGAACTTCACTAATTCCTACTATATCTAACTTAAACCTATCCATTTCCGTTTTTAAATTTTCTAACCTACCTACTCGAATAAGGGATCTGACATTCCACACTCCGACCCGTAGAACACCAGTTTTCTTTCTCCTGATAACGACGTCCTCCTGAGTAGTCCCCGCCCGGAGATTCGAATGGGGGACTATTTTACCTCTGGAATATTTTACCCAAGAGGACGCCATCATCATTTAACCATACAGCTGCACGCCCTCGGGAAAAATTACGGCTGTAGTTTCCCCTTGATTTCAGCCGTTCGCAGTACCAGCACAGCAAGGCCGTTTTGGATAGTGGTACAAGGCCAGATCAGTCAATCATCCAGACTGTTGTCCCTGCAACTACTGGAAAGGCTGCTGCCCCTCTTCAGGAACCACACGTTTGTCTGGCCTCTCAGCAGATACCCCTCCATTGTGGTTGCACCTACAGTACGGCCATCTGTATCGCTGAGGCACGCAAGTCTCCCACCAACGGCAAGGTCCATGATTCTTGGGGAGGGGGGGCTAGAACTTAGAACTACATAAAAATAGTTGATATGCTGCGTTTTGCGGATGACATTGCTGTCCTAGCGGAAAATGAGGAAGAATTACAAGTAGTGTTGGAGGAAATGGAAAACACTCTTGCTACACGGTACAACATGAAAATTAATAAGTCAAAAACAAAAATCTTAGTTGCAAGCAAACAAAATAATCAAGCAATTACGAATATAAGGCTGAATTGAGAGAAGCTGAAAGAAATACAAGACTTTGTCTACTTGGGAAGCAGAATAACATCAGATGGTCGTAGTAGGAAAGATGTAATAAGTAGAATAAATCAGGCAAAGACTGCATTCTATAAAAGGAAAGGACTCCTCACATCAAATATGATAAGTCTGTCGTTAAGGAAGCGGTTAATAAAGACCTTTGTTGGGAGTGTGCTTCTCTACGGCAGCGAAACCTGGACACTTGGAGAGGACGAAAGAAGAAGGATTGAAGGATTCGAAATGTGGTGTCTGCGAAGGATGTTAAAAATTCCATGGACGGCCAGGATGACAAATGAAGAAGTCCTGCAGAGAGCGGAGGAAGTTCCAGTTCTTTGGAAGACGGTCAAGAAGAGGAGAGATATATGGATGGGACACATTCTGAGACATGAAAGTCTTCTCCACACTATAACGGAAGGCCTTGTGGAGGGCAAAAGGGCAAGAGGCAGACCTAGAAGAAAGTACATAAGCCAGATAATGCAGGACCTAGGATGCCGAAGTTTCACGGAATTGAAGAGGCTGGCCGACAATCGCACTGAATGGAGAGCTGCTGCAAATCAATCTTAGGATTGGCAACTTAAGAAGAAGAAACCTAACTAACCTATGGACATCACACACATCCATGCCCGAGGCAGGATTCGAACCTGCGACCGTAGCGTTCTCGCGGATCCATACTGAAATACCTAGAACCGCTCGGCCACTCCGGCCAGCTTTTACTAAAAGATTCAAGGTTTGTGTGAAAAAAAAACGGGTGTATAGCTTGAAATGTAGGTTAATGACCGAATTGTATAACCTAATAATGTGTTCAATAGTAATAAAACTATGTTGTTTACTTTTTGAAGTATTTATTGTTACAAATAGGCACTGACTTTACGGCCATATGTTAGTTTGAAGTCAGCTTCAGTCCTCGCCAGTCGAATTAGAAAACAAAAAATGATAAGTCGAATCTCCTGTCGAAACATAAAATAACCTCTGCACATAGGTAGTAGGGGTCTTTATTAATCGTTATTACCCTTACAGAGTAATGATGAACAAAGTTTTCAAAACGACGACATCCTCAAAAGAACAAGTACCTTACTCTTGCGTCATCGGTACATCATATGTATGCACGACCAATTAGTACGTGCCACGCCGTTGTTTCCTGAATGATTCTTCCATTCTATAAATAAGCGTACACGGTAATGAATTCCGCCGCGACATTATCCCAAGGGTCGTAGACTAGCGAGACATATCAGATAGCCTCTGGGTATATTGTAACACAGAAGAGAGGTACTAAGAGTGAAATTTCAAGTCTGGATCACAACTTATAATCATTTATCGGACTAATCATCCGATAGGGGACTCAATTCATCTCCGATATGTAAGAATCAGTGATCGATATCCTTACTATCGAGCATCTTAGCGTCTTGCGCTAACTGGCGATACTTAGCTTCTAGAACTTTCTAGTCTCCCGCCTTTTCTAGCGGGACAAAGTGAATAACAGCGAGAGCGAAGCCAGTAGTGGGGCAGACCCAGTCGAGTGAACATGTAGCCCTATTAAGAGAGTCGAGAGTTACAAATATTTATGAAATTGTGGAAGTTAAGGTTAAAGTGTTCAACAGACCATTGAGAGGAATATTTCCATGATTAATGAATGCGAAATGTCGAATCATCCGTTCTATTTCTTCTTCTTCTCTCCTTCCTTTTCTCCACAGAGTAAACGGATTTTGTAAATTTGTGACTGACTGTAATGTGATTAGGCGTGTTTTCTACTACTGGAAATTGAATAAATTAACTTATTAGACATCATTTTTTGTTCCAGAAGAACATTATCAGCTTTCACAATCAATTTTGTGTAAATAGGAAGAGTCACTTCAAGTACAGTTAGGCTGCAGTTTAGTTTCCTATGCGATCGTGGCTAATATTTGCCTCTCCCTATAGTCCGCTAGCCAACCAATAGGATCACGATCCGTTCACTTGACATCACTAGTTTGTCAGCTTGTACGTGGTGTTTGGTACCATGAGGGAGTTTTCGTGTTCGATAATCACGGAACGGGACTGTGCAGGACTATGCAGCTAACATGGGGAAATACCAGATGAAATGGAGAAAAAGATAAATCAAAGCGCCAGATACCTTTAAAAAAAGTTGGCGGAAATGCAGCCAGAATGAGACAAGTAAAAAATCAGTAAGGAGATGGCATCACTAAGTGAAAGGAGCAGATCGAAGAACACGAGGAAACACGTCACGTGCACGGACTAACAATTACGCAGGTTGAAGCAGTTGCTACGAGCTGCACCGAGAATAATAGGCAGCTCATCATACAGCTAATTAATACCTGTACGAGCCGAAGTACAAACTTAGCAGAAAAGGCAACAGAAATTAGCCACAGAAACGAGGCGGAAATCGCCAAGGTCAAGACAGAAAGGTTGCTGCTAGCAGTAATAACTTGGGAAACTTCATAATGGATATTTTACAGAAAGAAGCTACAAACATCAACACAGCTGTAAACTACATAGTATTAACTGCTTTAGAAGAAGTCCAAGAATTCAATAAGGCTTGAAACAGATTCCAGATGGAAGGCAGGATACATCCAAAGGCATTTTATCACAGACTTAAAAGAACGATACCTAATAAATAGGCTGACACATGAAAAAGGTAGATTTCGCAGTGAAGCGGATGTAAGAAGGAGCAGCGAATTGGGTAGATTCCCTAAATTTGGACTAGATGACGCACGGTGTATTTGAAAAAGTCTTCACAAAAGGACATAGGAAATGCAAGAAGAAGTCAAGGACGAGACTGCGAACACGTTACAAAAGACATTCTACTGAAATTGATATTCATGCACATAAGTGGGAGAGTCCTCCGTGAACCATGGACCTTGCCGTTGGTGGGGAGGCTAGCGTGCCTCAGCGATACAGACAGCCGTACCGTAGGTGCAACCACAACGGAGGGGTATCTGTTGAGAGGCCAGACAAACTTGTGGTTCCTGAAGATGGGTAGCAGCCTTTTCAGCAGCTGCAGCGGCAACAGTCTGGATGATCGACTGAACTGGCCTTGTAACACTATCCACAACGGCCTTGCTGTGCTGGTACTGTGAAACGCCGAAAGCAACGGAAAGCTACAGCCGTAATTTTTCCCGAGGGCATGCAGCTTTACTGTATGGTTAAATGATGGTGTCCTCTTGGGGAAAATATTCCAAGGGTAAAATAGTCCCGCATTCGGATCTCCGGGTGTGGACTACTCAGGAGGACGTCGTTATGAGGAAAAAGAAAACTGGCGTTCTACGGATCGGAGCGTGGAATGTCACATCCCTTAACGGAGCAGGTAGGTTAGAAAATTTAAAAAGGGAAAATGGATAGGTTGAATTTATGTATAGTTAGAGTTAGTGAAGTGCAGTGGCAGGAGGAGCAAGAATTCTGGTCAGGTGAATACGGGGTTATAAATACAAAATTAAATAGGGGTAATGCAGGAAAAGGTTTAATAATGATTAAAAAATAGGAACGCAAATAAGCTACTATGAACAGCATAGTGAACCCATTATTGTAGCCAAAATAGACACGAAGCCCATACCTACCACAGTAGTACGAGTTTATATGCCAACTAGCTCCGCAGGTGATGAAGAGATTGAAGAAATGTATGATGCGATAAAGAAATTATACAGATAGTTAAGGGAAACGAATATTTAATAGTCATGGGGGACTGGAATTCACTAGTAAGGAAAGGAAGAGAAGGAAAAGTAGTAGGTGAATATTGACTGGGGGTAAGGAATGAAAGAGGAAGCTGTCTGATAGAATTTTGGGCAGTGCATGAGTTAATCATAGCTAACCATTGGTTTAATAATCATGAAAGAAGGTTGTATACGTGGAAGAAGTCGGGAGACACTGGACGATTTCATGTTGTTGTTGTGGTCTTCAGTCCTGAGACTGGTTTGATGCAGCTCTCCATGCTACTCTATCCTGTGCAAGCTTCAGATTATGTAATGGTAAGGCTGAATTTAGGAACCAGGTTTTAAATTGTCAGACATTTCCTGAGGCAGATGTGGACTCTGACCACAATTTATTGGTTATGAACTGTAGATTAAAACTGAAGAAACTGGAAAAAATGTGACAATTTAAGGAGATGGGACCTGGATAAACTGAAAGAACCAGAGGCTGTAGAAAGTTTCAGGCAGAGCAGGAGGGAACGATTGACAAATAGAGTTGAAAGAAATACAGTAGAAGTAGAATGAAATAGTGAAGGAAGCAGAGGATCAAGTAGATAAAAAGGTGAGGACTAGTAGAAATCATTGGGTAATAGAAGACATATTGAATTTAAATTATGAAAGGAAAAGATATAAAAATGCAGTAAATGAGGCAAGCGAAAAGGAATACAATCGTCTCAAAAATGAGATCGACAGGAAGTCCAAACTGGCTGAGCACGGATGGCTAGAGCACAAATGTAAAGTTGTAGAGGTATATATCAATAGGGGTAATATAGATACTGCCTACAGGAAAACTAGAGAAACTACAATGAAATTTTCACTCTACAGCGGAGTGTTCGCTGATATGAAACTTCCTGGCAGATTAAAACTGTGTGCCGGACCGAGACTCGAACTCGGGTTCGAGTGCTAGTTCTGCAAGGTTCGCAGGAGAGCTTCTGTGAAGTTTGGAAGGTAGGAGAGGAGGTATTGGTGGCATTATAGCTGTGAGGACGAGCCGTGAGTCGTGCTTGGGTAGCTCAGTGGTTAGCAGACGAGATAGCCGTAAGTCCGCTGTTAGCAGCGTTGGGGCAAGGTCGTCGTGCCTGTGACCCCCTGTTAGCGCACCGCGCGCGCGAGTGTTCACTGTTTACCTTCCGCTGCGGCGAGTGTCACGCGTCCGTGTCTCGGCAGTGCCATGGCGCACTCGTATCGCAAGTCCACAATTAAGATCACATTTCAAGCGGACTACGCAAGACCTCGAGCACTTGACATTGAACGTTTCATCCGGGAAGAACAACATATTGCACCTCAAGACATAATTGGGATCCACTTTTCTATAACACATAGTGTCGTCTTCATAAAAATGACCAATGAAAAGGCGTTCATTGATGTTGTGTGCCGACACGCTCATGGACTTCAATTTAATCATTCTGATGGTCACATAGGAACTGTCACGATCGACCACGCTGGATTAGGCCTTCGCACTCTGAGGGTATTCGAGCAGCCATTCGAAGTCCCGCCAGATGTTGTGATGACAGCTTTCAAATCGTACGGCAACGTGCTAAGCCACTTGGCTGAAAAATGGCAAACGTTTGAGACGTACCCCGTCTTAAATGGAGTGCGACAAATTAAGATTGAACTGACGGAGCATGTGCCATCCTATCTAGTGATTGGCGGCTGCAGAGCCATTGTCATGTACGACGGACAACTGCGTACTTGCCCCGGCTGTGGCCAGGAAGGACATGTCCGATCGGCCTGCATTCAACGCCGACTGACTCAGACACCGGTTGGTGAAGTTCGAAACCCGGAGACGCCTACTTCACTCCCCATCACGTATGCAGCGGCTGCAACCGCAACAGCTGTTCCTGCCCAGGATCGTAACACCTTATTGCAGTCAGTGGTCGATGACAGTGTGGCGGACAGCATATCCCCCTCTACGACGTCATCGGCAGACTTGCCTCAAGACGGTGATCAATTGTGCCACCATGACGAGCCTAAAGAGAAGATGGAAGTAGAAACTGAAATTGTCCCAACCTCTGCCTTCCTACCAATGGGGACCGCATCAGATGATTGTCGCCCGTACTCTGACACAGAACAACATGTCCGGAAACAACGGTCCCCTCAAAAACGCAAGAAACGGCGCCATACGCCATCCGATGATTGCCTGCTTCGGTTGTGTGACCCAGACGAATATCCGGCGTCGGACGACACTCAGGACTCTACCACCACAACTCACCCTTCCCATCACGGTGCTACGGCGGATTCAATTTCTGAGCCTCGGTCTGACATCACTTCTGCTACTGACCATACGCGCGAGTGCTCTACTGACAGCACTAATCAACAGCTACCAATTGCTGCATCTGATTCTTGGGTGGATGATGTCGAGGATGAGCCACAGCACCAGGAAGATGCCGAAAGCAGGGATGCTCCCTCGGCTGTACCCAGCTGTACCCAGCCTCTGTGGGGCCGCCTCTGCCGCCCACACCTGGCCTCCTATACAACCCAGTTGCCGACCTGGCTGACCAAACATACCGTCTAGCGACGATTAACATCAACAAAATACGTGCCCGACATAAACTAGCGATGCTACAGGATCTACTCAACGCAGCAGACATCGACATTGCGCTCCTTCAAGAGGTGTATGTCGCAGACTTCAAGGGACCCAAAAGCTACAAGACTTGGGTCTCACATGCGTCTGCCAATGGCAGTGGTGTGGCGATCCTCCTCCGCGAAGGTATATCCGCAGAAGACGTCGAGTATCTCCCTGACGCCAGAGGCATAGCTCTTACTATCCAAGGAGTCAAACTTATTAACATCTATGCACCGTCAGGATCTGGTCGGCGTCGCGAACGATCCACCTTTTTCGCCCATACAATCACGCCTCTCTTTATGGGCCGTCAGGACGCCTTGATAATGGGAGGGGACTTCAACTGTAGCCAAGCACCTAAGGATCAGTTACCACATCATTCTCCCTGTGCAGAACTTACGACAATTATAAATAATCTTCAATTGGTGGACTCGTGGGAACATGTTTGTGGCGATCGGCCCGGATTTACTCACTACACCAGCCACTCCTCCAGCCGCATTGACCGGATTTACATCTCGCGCTCCGTAGCTGTGGGGACAAGAGCTGCCGAAGTTTGGCCCACAGCTTTTTCTGACCACGAGGCCTACTCTGCGCTATTACCCTCGGCCGCCAGAAGGTATGGCACAACCGTGGTCCTTGGAAGTTGAACGTCGCCCACCTAGCTTCTCAGGAATGCCGCCGCCTTATAGAGAACACGTGGGACTCTTGTAGCCGCCGGCGTGGCACCTACCGGTCTACACTGTCGTGGTGATTACTCTGCGCCAAATCAGCCCTCCGGAAGAACTTGATAGGCTACGGCCGAGATGTTGCAGCATGGAAGAGACATACTGCAGCATCTTAAGGGAATGTACAACACTGCCGTACTCACCCGCACGGCAGGTGACGGTGAACCGTGCCAAGGCACAGATCATCAAATTAACACGTTGCCACCTTGAGGGTACGATCGTCAGAGCGCGCACTCAAGACAGAGTGGTCTATGTACCACGTCATTGCAGAACGACGGCGCCGTCGCAGGACACTGATCCAAGCTATCACGACGGAAGACGGACGACGCCTTGATACCCAGCGCGACATAGGAACCGCCCTTCATGCTCACTACACTAGGCTGTACTCGGAACATCGACATCCCCCAGAGGTGATCGCCGAAGTCTCTCAACTCACTTATGGCTCGATCTCTCCGACTGCGGCGGCGGATTTGACTGCAGATGTAACGGAAGAGGAAATCATTGAAGCAATACAGGCTGGGGCTGCTCATAAGTCCCCGGGACCTGATGGCCTTCCTCTGGAATTTTACCGGACGTATCAACAATTGCTGGCACCAGCATGGACTGATATTTGCCGCGATCTTATGTCTCCCACGACGCAGATACCTGGGGCCTTCCTAGAAGGACTGATTGTACCCATACACAAACCACGAGTCGGATCCAGGATCAGTGACTATCGGCCCTTGACCTTACTCAACAGTGACTTGAAGATTGTGCGGTAGCGTTCTCGCTTCCCACGCCCGGGTTCCCGGGTTCGATTCCCGGCGGGGTCAGGGATTTTCTCTGCCTCGTGATGGCTGGGTGTTGTGTGCTGTCCTTAGGTTAGTTAGGTTTAAGTAGTTCTAAGTTCTAGGGGACTTATGACCACAGCAGTTGAGTCCCATAGTGCTCAGAGCCATTTGTACCATTTGAACTTGAAGATTTTCACCCGGCTTCTGGCGGCACCCCTAAAGCGATCAGTACGATGTGTTGTGTCGCAGGACCAGGCATCGTTAGGTGGTGACCATAATATTCGCACTGCATTGTGCCGTTATAGAGATATGATCACGCTAGCCAAAGCTCGCCAACTACCAGGAGTTTTGGCCTCGCTCGACTTTAGCCAGGCCTTTGACAGAGTCGACCACACATTTTTGATGGAGGTACTGCGACACATGGGGTACCCGAACGTCATAGTTAATGTACTGATGCGTCTCCTACGCGGCGCGACGTCCAAGGTGTTATATAATGGCCGTCTTACGCCGCCGATACAGATCCAGCGATCGGTGCGACAAGGCTGCCCTCTTTCGGAGATATTGTACGCCCTCGTCTTGGAACCACTCCTCTGCGGCCTCCGACAACGCCTGACTGGGATGTCCCTTGGTGGACACGCTTTTTGCTGCACTGCCTATGCGGATGCTCTGGTACTCCTTCTTCGCAATAATGACGATGTTCGTGCAGCACTGGCGTGGGTGGCGACCTACGGCGCGGCATCGGGGAGCCATCTCAATCTCCACAAATCACACGCTCTGTCTATAGGCAGAGGCCTACCCGACGAGAGCGTCGCACCTCTACGAATCAGTGACACAATCCGCTGTCTTGGCATTGATTTCACGTCTGACATGAAGCGTTCAACAGCCCTTAACTACAGGCGTTTATTGAATCAGATGAGCCGGCCAGTGTGGCCGAGCGGTTCTAGGCGCTTCAGTCTGGGACCGCGCGACCGCTACGGTCGCAGGTTCGAATCCTGCCTCGGGCATGGATGTGTATGATGTCCTTAGGTTAGTTAGGTTTAAGTAGTTCTAAGTTCTAGGGGACTGATGACCTCAGATGTCCCATAGTGCTCAGAGCCATTTGAACCATTTTTGAATCAGATGAGAGCAGGAATAAGTGACCACCGTCTGAGACATCTAGACCTCCTGCAACGGACGCGATATGCTAACGTCTATTTGGCGTCACGTATCCCCCATTTTGCACAGATACTCCCCATACAACCTACCCTGGCTCACCGCATGTTGGCGGTTTTGGGATCCTTTGTTAATACGTTCATGTTATTTAAGATTAGTTACGAGTCCCTAACCCTCCCGAGGAGCAGAGGGGTTTAAGCCTTTGTCATGTTCAGAACAGAGCGAAGGCCCTGTTCGTCAGCTGTCACCTGCAACTGTGGCGACGAAGTCCGACGTGCCTCACAAGCCTCTTACTGGAAGCCTTACGACCGACCTCACTCGCACCCCCTGTGATGACATCGGACATCCCAGCACCTTTCTTCTACATTAGCCAATTCTTCCTTGAATTAAGCTACACCTGCACCGCACTACTACCCACACGCTTGATTATGACGAGGGCGGATATATGCTGCGATGCAAATGAACAGGACGCCGAATGTGATTGAAAGCAAACACCCCAATACAAAGTGGCGCGCTGTGTGCCAGGCAGTGAATGCCACCACCCTTGATACTGACGTGCAATCTGCATGGTCGTCGTCGGCTGATACTCGTATCCGAGTTTTCATTTCTCTCCTGAGATTTCCTTTGTCACGGTTCAGGCGTGGAAGTGTCGTTGATGGCTTAGCAATCCAATCCTAGCGTGGAACAGGCGGCCACAGACATTACAGCTGATGGAAGGTGGAGGACGTGGCTGAGCCTGGAGGAGTTTACGTCTCTGGCGTTTGTCATTCTCCATTCTTCGACGTTCCAGCTCAAAGTTTTGAAGAGCATTTGAGGTAACCGAGCGCCAGCGACTTCGGTCTTCTGCTATTGTGGACCAGTTACTCGGATCGATGTTCAAGTTTTTCAGATTTTTCTTGTACTGATCCTTATAACGTTTGAGAGGGGCCCCTCGTGGCCTTTTACCTGTGCTCACTTCGCTGTACAGTATTTGGCGTGGAAGTCTGTAATTTTTCATCCGCTGGACATGTCCAACCCATCTGAGTTGATGCCCAATGATAAGAGCTTCCATGCTATGCATTTTTGCTTTCTCTAGAACAGCCGTGTTGGATATGAAGTCATTCCATTTCAGGTTCATGATATATCTTAGCTTCTGTTGGTTGAAGCGTTCTAGTTTCTTCAGATCGCAGCGATATAACGTCCAGGTTTCGCAACCATATAGCAGGGTGGAAATGACTACAGCTTTGTACACCATCAGTTTGGTGTACAGTGTTAGTTCTTTATTCAGGAAGACACGCTTTGTAAGACGACCAAATGCTACATGTGCAGCACGTAATCTATTCTCCACATCTTTTCCAGATGAGCAGTTGGATGACAGTATGCTTCCCAGGTAGAGGAAATGGTCCACTTGTTCCAAGGGTGTATCATAAATGGATATGCTGATGTCAGGAACGGAGGAGCCAGGAGTTGGCTGCGCCATCACCTTTGTCTTTGGAATATTGATGGAGAGACCAAATCGTTCGTACGCCCTGCTGAAGGAATCAACTGACAGCTGCAACTCTGCAGGTGAATGAGCTGGAGAGGCATTGTCATCAGCATACTGCAGCTCTGTCACACGAGTGGTACTGGTGAACCTTTTTGAATGGGGTCTGGACTGGTTGAATAATCCTCCATCAAACCTGTACTTTAGTTCTATTCCTGCATTGTTTACGGTTGTCTCGTAAAGCATAGCTGCCAGATACAATGCAAATAATGTTGGTGCAAGAACGCATCCTTGTTTAAGCCCACTTGTTATTGGGAATTCACCAGTCATTTCATTCTGGCAGAGGACCTGTCCAGTCATATCATCGTGGAGAGCTTCAATCAGGTCAACAAAATGTTCAGGGCAGCCGAAGCGTTTTAAGACCATCCACATGGCTTCTCTGGGAACTGTATCAAAGGCCTTTTCTAGATCGTAGAAAACAAGTAGTAAAGGCTTTTTCTGCTCTCTGCACTTCTCCTGTAGTTGTCGTGCACAGAAAATCATGTCAATTGTCCCTCTTGAAGGTCGAAACCCGTATTGAGACTCAGGTAGTACAGTCTCTGAAAGTGTCTGGAGGCGATTTAAAAGGATTCTCGCAAAAATTTTTCCAGTGACAGAGAGTAGAGATATTCCTCGGTAGTTACCACAGACGCTTCTGTCACCCTTCTTGAAGATGGTGACAATTGTGGAGTTCTTCAAGTCAGCTGGTACCTTGCGGGTTTCCCACATTAATATAATAAGTGAGAAGAGTCTAGTTTTTAGAGGCAAGCCGCCACCCTCAATAAGCTCCATCGGGATGCTGTCAGGTCCAGGAGCCTTCCCAGGTTTCACACTCTTGAATGCCTTGCAAAGTTCTTGAAAAGTTGGAGGATCAGCCAGCCAGGGTTTTGGAGGGTGCTGTGGGACATTTTTGAGAAAATCTCCAGCGGCAGTAGAAGGGCTGTTTAACAGTGAGCTGAAGTGCTCTTTCCAACGATTTAAGATGTCCTGACTTTCAGTAAGAATGGTGGAGTTGTCAGCAGCTTTCAGTGTTCCTGATGAGGAGCGGATAGGTCCATACAGCTCTTTAATACCAGCGTAAAAGCCACGCAGGTTCCTTGCATCAGAAAGATTTTGGAGTTCTGTGGCTTTCTGTTGCCACCATTTGTTCTTGATTACTCGTATTTCACTTTGACATTTCTGTTTGAGTTCTTGAAAGCGTGCTTTCTTTTCTGCGCAGGATGGATCTTGAGCAAGGGATAGGTAAGCATCCCGCTTTGCATTGATGATGGCTTGGATTTCTCCGTGGTTGTCATCAAACCAGTCACTTCTTTTCCGTGCACTACAACCAACAACATTCTCAGCAGTTTCTTTGATGATGTTCTTTAATGTGGTCCATTCTTGTTCGACGTCATCTGTGGTTGCTGGAGCTTTGTTAAGTTGTTCAGACAGTATGTCTTGGAAGTGTGAGCGAACGTTTTTGTTTTTCAGGTTGCTTATGTTGAATTTTCTGCGTGGTGGGTTTGAAAAGTGGGATCGTGGCTTGCGATACTTTGGTACTCTCAAGCGGCTGACTAAAAGTCTATGGTCAGTCCAGCACTCATCGATGTTTAGTGCTGCTTTTGTAATGAGAATGTCTTTCTTGTCACGCTGTCGCGTAATAACGTAGTCTATAAGATGCCAATGTTTGGAGCGTGAGTGCATCCATGTGGTCTTATAGCGCTTACGCAAACGGAATTGGGTATTGGAGATGAAAAGCTCGTGCTCGGCACATAGACCAAGAAGTAACAACCCATTTGTATTGCAGTTTCCCACCCCTTGTTTACCCATGACATCTCTCCAAAAACGGTTGTCCCTTCCCACTCTGGCATTGAAATCACCAAGTAAAATTAATTTATCTTGAATGGGTATTTTAGAGAGAGTACTGTTCAGTTGGTGGTAGAACTGATTCTTTGTGTCTTCATCACTGTCTAAAGTAGGAGCATATGCAGAGACGAAGGTGATGAATCTGTCTGAACCAATGGGTACTCTAAGAGTCATCAGTCTTTCATTAATTGAAACAGGTGTAAGTCGAAGATCTTTCACTATTTTCGTTTTTACGGCAAATCCTGCACCATGGATGCGTGGTTCTCCTGCATCCTTTCCCTTCCAGAAGATGGTGTACCCTGAACGTACCTCACTAATGTGTCCCTCACCTGAGAGTCTTGTCTCACTCAAGGCAGCTATGTCTATATCTATCCGGGCTAGTTCTTGGGTGATAAGAGCGGTTCTTCTCTCTGGTCTGTAATTGTTCACGTCCAGGAGGGTCCTGACATTCCATGTCCCTATTGTCATAATCATTTCATTCTTCTTTTGTTTACGTCCGCAGCATAAGGAGTCCCCTGCGGATATTCTGCATGGTACGTAACTGTTAATGGGAAACAGTTGTGCCAGTCCCATCTACATCACATCCACCTCGCCGACTCACCCTTGTGTGCCACATGCCAAGTGGTTGACACGGATGAACATCGTTTCAAATGCGGGTCGGCAAAGGACGTTTGGTATTTGGTGCGTCAGATATTGGCTTTCCTCACACGCACGACCCCCGACAGGATAACTACCCGATCACTTCTTTTCCCCGATAAGATTTATTTCCCAAGAGCAAAAACGAACTCTGTGACGTGGATCAGCGGCCACGCTGTTCACTACCTCTTCGGTAATGGCGAAAAGACAGTACCCGATTTTTGGTATTATCTCAACGAACGACATTGTGCGATCGTCAAGAACCCTAAATATAGGCAATATTTTTCTAATTTCCTTTGGAGCGCATTCCATAATCCGCCTCGCAGCTGGATTATCGATGACACGAGAACCATAGCACCTCTCCCCAGTTCCTTTTTTTATGAGATTGAAGAAGCAACGGAAACAACACAGCAACGAGAAGACAGTAACGGGACGACTTCCTATTATTCTGTTTATGTAGCCGAAGAGGAACGGCCTTCCTTTTATCCATTTGTATAAAAATAAAATAAAATAAAAATAAAAAAAGCAGAAAAACAAACCTTCCAAAATCCTTTTTCCTTTTTTTCATTTTTGTTAAAAAATGTGGCTAGGATAGCTGGCTATTAAAAAATGGCAAAAAAAGTGGTAGAGCACTTACCCGCGAAAGCCAAGGTCCCGAGTTCGAGTCTCGGTCCGGCACACAGTTTTAATCTGCCAGGAAGTTTCAAACTAGAGGAACCTTTGAAGAAAAGAGAACCACCTGTATGAATATCAAGATCGCAAATGGAAAACCAGAGTAGTAGGGCAATGGGGTTATAGGTGCAATTTTGATATCAAATTGATATGCAAATTAATTAAATTGATCAGTTATTCATCCCTTCCCTGACCCTGCCTTTCCCCACCCCTGGATGACATCACGTGTTTTCCTCAGCTTGCAAGTGGGTCCCAGTCCCCTCCCCCCTCCTCATGCTCCCCTCATCCAACCTACCCTGTTAGTTGGAATTTCGAATTTTGGCAGGAATTTCGAATTTTGGTGGGAATTTCTTCGTCGCAGGGCTGTGTTAACATCCCTCCTCACCTGACAGGAAATTAAAATTGGCAGTGCTCTTTTCAAGACTTGAACCCTGGTGTTCGGTGTTCCTGGACAGAAAGCCCAGCTGTACTCCCCCCCCCCACCCCCCACCCCAAGAAAATTATACCACCAGAGGCTCTTGGAGTGGACAGGAAATTGAAAGTGGTGGTGTCCTTTTGGGTGTTCGAACCCTTATTCTACTGGACGGGAAGCCCAAGTGCACCCTCTAACACATGGAAACTGTCCAGGTGGGGGAGAGGAAGGTTAGGGTACTGCACTTTATTTATTTTGGTCGGGAAACAGACGCAAAGATCGATCCTAATTACATAACTAATCACAAAGATTGGGCCTAATTACACAACCATATACATAGTGCTACACAAGGATGGCATAAAATCGCAATACAACTTAGAAACTGATGATACCGTAGAAGTGGTGTTTTCCAGCCGGGAAAAAATTTCGCAATACCACTCGAAACTAGCGACAGACATACTTAAAAGTTATCCTGCACCTACAAGCTGGCAGAAAGGGGCAGGGCTGTGAGGTACTACCTCTTTTTTCTATTTGGGGGGAAATATGTTCAATAGACCAGATGCTGGTGTTGGACATAGAGGAGTTTAAAAAGTGTATTACCTATAAGCATACAGTATCTATCGCTGTTTGACGTCAGAATTCGCTACAGATGCCTGCTCAAAAACCATTCTACAGCTCAGGTAATCGAAGCCAAAACATGATACTACAACTGATGAAAAAAAAAATGCGACATAGATTTAAGTACACTTCAAAATTGTAGTGAAAAGACCAGCACTCATTATGAATCGGTCATAATGCAGCGCATGTACTGGGGAAAATCATCATACTAAAAGACTGCAAAGAAGGCGGTAGCTGAACGTACGTTCTCCTCGATAGGCATCCGCAAACTGCCGAAAATCGAGGCCCTCTTCCTCCCTCCCTCCACCCCTCCCTCGCTCCATCCACCTACGGGGCTATTTCTTGAAGCAGTCAGCTTCTCTGCCGAACATATTGTAGTTTCTCTGTGCCTTCGCTGTCCGCTCTTTGCTGCAATCCTCTACAGTTGCTGGCCGCCACCTTGGGGTGACGTTCCTAAGCAAACACAATAAAGTGTAATTTGTTCATCTAAAATATAGTGACAGAGCCCCCACACACCACCCCTAGGCAGAGAGCGGCTGGGTCTGGCATCCACTCACGGCAGAAATACCTCCACTGCCGCCCCCTTCGGGCCACTTGTAATACACAACATGCCAACAGGCGGTGGTCCTAGACAACACAAAAGAGAAATTAAGTAGCATAGCCCCACTCATCCGGAGAATGGTCCAGACGGCACGCAGCACTCAGCTTTCAACCATGTGGCTGCCGCCTTAAGGCGACACTCCTACACCAACACAGTAGCGTGTATAGTCAACCAAACAACAGGAGGTAGAAGGACAGCCACCTCAAGTGCAACTTGTTTGTCTAAGGTATAGTGACACAGCCGCCCCTAATGATTAGGGAGCGCACCTGTGGTGGTGACCTGACACAGACTAGGTGGGCCCCCATGCCTTCAATCGACCTCTCATTCTGCAATGGAAAACACTTTCTTTTGATGCCAGCGCATCTATATTCAAGCCTGGATTTAAAAAACAGGAAAAAAACATTTGCGGCCACAATACATCTCCTCCTCCCACGAAAATAGGCAAAGTCCATTTTCTTTTAGTTTTATGAGCTAGCTCGGTATCGTTTTTATGTTCGACTCCAGAAAAGAAATCTATATTAAGCAATTTCTTTCAGGTTTTTGAACAAACTACACTACCTGAGACCATCTCTCACGTTCAGTGTCTGTAAATCAACTGTCATGCACGCATGTACTTAAAACATTTCAGACAATCTTTCATGCCATTGGCACACATTTCATAAAAAAACACATTCACTTTATGTTTCACAAAAAGAAGCTATAATTCAAGAGAACATGCTGATACGTACAATATAACAGGTGCCCTTTTACCAATGCGATCTGTATGATACTAACGAAACAAATCGTGAGAACCTGTCTCGCCCTGTGTAGGTGGGAGACTGAAATTGCGTTAAAAGATATCGCCGCAATGAAGAAAAAAATGCTTGTCAAGAATCATTCCATGGGGCGCTAGCCATCTCTTCCACCCGCCAGGCGGCAAAATAACCTATGACGTACGGAGCAAGGAGGACATCAAAAGCAGACTAGCAATGGCAAAAGTGGTATTCATAGCCAAGAGAAGTCTACTAATATCAAATATCGGCCTTAATTTGAGAAATAAATTTCTGAGAATGTACGTCTGGAGTACAGCATTACGTGGTAATGAAACATAGCCTGTGGGAAAACCGGAACAGAAGAGAATCGAAGCATTTGAGATGTAGTGCTGCAGACGAATGTTGAAAATTAGGTGGGCTGATAAGGTAAGGAATGAGGACGTTCTGCACACAATTTGAGAGGAAAGAAACATGTGGAAGCCTCTGATGAGGAGAAGGGACAGGATGATAGGACCTGTTAAGACATCAGGGAATGACTTCCATGGCACTAGAGGGAGCGATAGAGGGCAAAAACTGTAGAGGAAGGCAGAGATTGGAATACATCTAGCAAATAAATTAGGATGTAGGTTGCAAGTGCTACTCTGAGATGAAGAGGTTAGCACAGGAGAGAAATTCGTGGCAGGCCACATCAAACCAGTCAGAAGAGTGATGACAGAAAAAGAGTTGTATTGCGATTTTATGCCATCCTTGTGTAGCACTATGCATATGATTGTGTAATTAGACTAGACCTTTGTGATTAATTATGTAATAAGGATCGATCTTTGCGTCAGTTTTCCCACCAAAATACATAAAGTACACTAACCTAAGCTTCCTCTCCCGCATCTGGACGGATTCCATGTAGTAGGGGGTGTACTTGGGCTTTCCATCCAGTACAATCACGTTTCGAGTCCCTTAAAGGGCACCGTCATTTTTATTTTCCCGTCAATTCGAAGCGCCTCTATTGGTATAATTATGATAGTGGGGTGGGGGGGGGGTGGGGGGGGGTGCAATTGGGCTTTCCACTGCCAATTTTAGTTTTCCGTAAATTCCCAGGCGGGGCTGGGTGGGATATCAGTTCAGGCCTGGGACAAAGATATTCCCGACAAAATTCGAAATTGCCACCAGATCCGAAATTCACGACAAAATTCGAAATGCCCGCCAATAGTGTAGGTTTGGGGAGGGGAGGTGGGGAAGGGGATGAGTAGGGTGTGGTGGGATATCAGCTCAGCTCTGGGACAAAGAAATTCCGGCCAAAATTCGAATTTCTCGCCAATGGGGTAGGTTTGGGTGGGGGAGGGGTGAGGAATGGAATGGGGAGGGACTGGGGCACACGTACAGGCTAAGGTATCTGGGGTGGGGGGCGTGGTCGGGGTATGGGGTGGGCGGGGGTGGCTTGGGGTGACTAATTGATCAATTTAATTGATGTGCATATCAATTTGATATCAAAATTTCACCATTGCCGCCAACTCTCTACTACTAACCAGTTCTAGGCAAAGAAGGGAAAGCAGAAAGGTGGAAGGAGTATATAGAGGGTCTATACAAGGGCGATGTACTTGAGGGCAATATTATGGAAATGGAAGAGGATGTAGATGAAGGTGAAATGGGAGATATGTTACTGCGTGAAGGATTTGATAGAGCACTGAAAAACCTAAGTCAAAAAAAGGCCCCAGGAGTAGACTACATTCCATTATAACTACTGATAGCCTTGAGAGAACCAGCTATGACAAAACTCTACCATCTGGTGAACAAAATGTATGAGACTGGTGAAATACCCTCAGATTTTAAGAAGAATATAATCCCAATCCCAAAGAAAGCAGGTGCTGACAGGTGAGAAAATTACCGAACTACCAGTTTAATAAGTCATGGCTGCAAAATACTAACACGAATTCTGTACACACAAATGGAAAAACTGGTAGAAGCCGACCTCTCGGAAGATCAGTTTGGATTCCGTAGAAATGTTGGAACACGTGAAGCAATACTGAGCCAACGGCTTATCTTAGAAGATAGATTAAGGATAGGCAAACCTACGTCCAGCTTTTGTAGAGTTAGACAAAGTTTTTGACAGTGTTGGCTGGAACACTATCTTGCAAATTATGAAGGTGGCAGGGGTGAAATACAGGAATCGAAAAGCTATTTACAATTTGTACAGAAATCAGATGCCAGCTATGAGAGTCGAGAGGCACGAAAGTGAAGTAGTGATTGAAAAGGGAGTGAGACAGGGTTGTAGCCAGTCACCGATTTTATTCAATCGATGTACTGAGCAGGCGGTAAAAGAGACAAAAGAAAAAATTTGAGTTGGAATTAAAATCCAAGGAGAAGAAATAAAAACTTTGAGGTTTGCCGATGACATTGTAATTCTGACAGATACAGAAAAGGTCCTGAAAGAGCAGTTGAACGGAATGGACAGTGTCTTGAAAGGAGGATATAAGACGTACATCAACAAGAGGAAAACGAGGATAATGAAATGCAGTCGAATCAAATCAGGTGATCCTGAGGGAATTAGATTAGGAATTGAGACACACAAGGTAGTATATGAGTTCTGCTATCTGGGGAGCAAAATAACTGATGAATGTCGAAGTAGAAAGGATATAAAATGTAGACTGCCTCTGTCAAGGAAAGAGTTTCTGAATAAGAGAAATTTGTAAACATCGAATATAGATTTAAATTATCTTAGGTAGTAGGCATTAGTTGTGATTTAAAATGGAATGACCACATAAAATTAATCGTCGGTAAAGCAGATGCCAGATTCAGTGAAAGAATCCGAAGGAAATGCAGTGCGAAAACAAAGGAAGTAGGTTACAGTACACTTGTTCGCCTACTGCTTGAATACTGTGCTCACCGGTATGGGATCCGTACCAGATAAGGATGATGGAAGAGATAGAGAAGATCCAACGGAGAACAGCGCGCTTCGTTACAGGATCATTTAGTAAACGCGAAAGTGTTACGGAGATGGTAGATAAACTCCAGTGGAAGACTCTGCAAGAGAGACGCTCAGTAGCTCGGTACGGGCTTTTGTTGAAGTTTCGAGAACATACCTTCACCGAGGAGTCAAGCAGTATATTGCTCCCTCCTACGTATATCTCGCGAAGAGACCGTGAGGATAAAATCAGGGAGATTAGAGCCCACACAGAGGCATACTGACAATCTATCTTTCCACGAACAATACGAGACTGGAATAGAAGGGAGAACCGATAGAGGTACTCAAGGTACCCTCCGCCACAGACCGTCAATCTCCTGCGGAGTAAGGATGTTGATGTAGATAATTTAAGTGTCAGGAAGTCTTTTCTGAATGTAATTGTATGGAGTGTGGCCATGTATGGAAGCGACACATGGACGGTAAATAGTTTACACAAAAATAGAATAGAAGCTTTCGAAATGTGGTGCTACAGAAGAATGCTGAAGATTTGATTTAGATTACGTAACTAATGAGAAGGTGCTTAAGAGAATTGGAGAGAGGAGATATTTGTGGCACAACTTGATTAAAAGAAGGGATCGGTTGGTAGGACACGTTCTGAGGCATCAAGAGAGCGCCATTTTAGTATTGGAGGGAAGCCTGGAGGGTAAAAATCGAAGATACAGACCAAGAGCTGAATACACCAAGCAAATTCAGAAGGATGTAGGTTGCAGTAGTTACTCGAAGAATCTTGCACAAGATAGAGTAGGAAGGGGAGCTGCAACAAACCATTCTCTGGACTGGAGACCACGACAACAACAAGTGGGAGAGAAAACCTTAGTGAGATGTACATGAAATGGATCGCAGTTGCGAATATGCACAACTGTTAGCTGTACAGTGGAATGACAGCAGTGAAAATATGTGCCGGATCGAAACTCGAACATATCGCGAGCGGTTGCTTTACCATTAGGCTATACGAGCTCGACCCACTACCCGACCCTAACTTCCATGTGTTGTCAATCATGTGTCTATAATCTGTACTCGTATACCCATTATATATATTCCCAACATTTTACTTGCAAGTCACCGGACAAGCACGATATTGCATTACCTGTGTTATTACGAATTACAACGCAATGTTCCTTCCGACACGCATGTGATTTTAAAACGCATAGAAGACAGGGTGAAACAAGAAGTTCGTGATAATAATATTAATAGGGATAACGGGGACTCGAACGACCAAAGTCATGAATACAGAGTGAACGGTCAGCGACCCAGCGACGTAACAACAATGCGCAGCACGAGACGTATCAAAACGCACACGAAGAAGGCAGAGGCGGCTTGGTGAGCATAAATTTCCATGGTCACAGCAGTTGTCGTGATACATAATTGCAACACATTCTGAACAGCATTTCGCCCGCACGAACAGAAGTTGACCCAAATGGAAGAGGAAGCAAGATATAAAGAGTGCAACGAGAACTGGGAACAGCAACGCAGGAAAATCCCATCCGACGAGAGGCAATACATTAGACAGAGGTGACAAACGTCGTGGAATAGTGATATGCACATATACAGGTGATGGTAGTAGCGCGTACGAAAGGTACAAAAGGGCAGTGCACTGGCGCTCATTTATACCCAGGGGATTCACATGTAAAGGTTTCGAACATGATTGTGGTTGCACGACAGGAAGTGACAGACTGGAAGTTGGAGCTAGACACACGGGACATTCCCTTTCCGAAGTCGTTAGGGAATTCGGTATTCCCAGATCCATAGCGTCAAGAGTGTGCCGAGAATACCAAATTTTAGGCGTTATTCCTCACAACGAACAACACAGTGGTCGAAAGCTTTCACTTAACGACCAACAGCAACAGCGTTTGTGTATGGTTGTCAGTGCTAACAGACCAGCAGCTCTGCGTGAAATAACAGCAGGAATCAACATGGGACGTACGACGAACCTAGCAGTTTGGACAGTGTGGCGAAATTTGCGTTACTGAGTTATGGCAACAGGCGACCGACGCAAGTGTTTTTGCAGACAGCACAACATCGACTGCAGCGCCTTTCCTGGCTCGTGACCATATCAGCTAGACCCTAAACAACTGGAAAACTGTGGTCTGGTTAGACGAGTCCCGATTTGAGTTGCTAAGAGCTGACGGTGAGTGCAGAGTGTAACGTAAATCCCACGAATTCGTAGAACAAGGTACTGTGTGGTGTCTCCATAACGGTCTGGACCGTGTTTACGTGGATTGGACTGGGTCCTCTGGTCCAACTGTAATGATCATTGGCTGGTGATGTGAAGTTTAGTTACTTGGAGACCATTTGCAGCCATTCTTGGATTTAACGTTCCCGAACAACGCTGAAATTTTGAATGACAATGTGCCATGTCCCGCGCCACAATGATACACGACTGGTTTGAAGAACTTTCTACAAGAATTGAGCCAATGACTTGGCCATCCAGATGGACAGACATGAATCCCATCGAACAGTTATGGGACATATCAAGATGTCAGTTCGTGCACAAAATCTTGCACTGGCAACACTTTTGCTATTACGGACGGCTGTAGAGGCAGTATGTTTTTTGTAGGGGACTCCGAACGACTCGTTGAGTTCATGCCAAGTCGTGTTGCTGCACTATGCCGAGAAAAAGGAGATCCGACACGGTATTGGGAGGTATCCTATGACTTTTGTCACCTCATCACGCCGAGAGGAGAGGAAGAAATACGTAGACCCTGGCTGGTGGCGGCATAGCAGTTCTGTAGCGAAGAGTGTGCCAGCACGGTGAAGGGCCCACAGATAAGTACGCGACCGACGGGATGGGTGATCTGGGCTGCCCCGTCCCCCAGTGCCAAGCACTCCCAGCAGCCACGGCGTGTGGCAACGCTATGGCAGGCGCACAGAACGTGTCCAGAGACAGCTGCCGAGGAAATAGGAGGGAAATCGTGTACACATCAGGCTCACCTTGAAATTTGATTACATCGCGGCTGGCTCCAGCCTGGCAAGCAGAGGATGCTTCTGGAAAATTTCCGCAGTAGTTTGGCCTGCGGATGAATTGGAGTGCTATTTCACACATTAGGATCTCTCCTGAACTGCACCACTGCTACTGCGACGCCATCAGTCGGAGGTTATCGACATGAGCTTTTTCACAAGAAGTAGTGCATTCAGTAATTGGGCGATGCCTTAAAAATTAGCCAGAGGGGAGCGGGGGGGAGGGGGGGGGGAGTGAAACTGGTGCCACTTTCAAAGGGGGGAAGCGCGAGTTCTCTTGCATTCGCCAGGACTTCCCCAGTTTTCCCAGTTGGGGGTATAGCACCAAATTGTTCTAAATTTGTTTAAACTGGAAAAATTAAGAGACTGGCTCAGGCAATAACAAACTTTTCATAAGAGAGACCTTTCTTTCACAGTATTTCGAACGTTTACTTTGATTGGACAGACAGTTAATTATCGCTGGTCTTTCCACACAGAGCTCCTAAGCGTCGTTTTTAATGTGATCTCGGTCAGGACGCAAGGCAGAACCGTATTCTTAATAGGGACGCGAAGGATAAAGACACTTTGCCGGCACGCAGAGGAGAGAAGTACTCTTTGTCGGGTTGTACAGGAGACAGGTACACTCGGTTGTGACCAAGTGTTAGTAGTTCACGTCTGATGATGAGGACCGAGGTGAGAAATTCAACCTGTGTGGGTGTCGTGGGGCAGCAGTTGGAGTGCAGGCGCTTTCTATAGTTACCGAAGTAACAGTCACTCCTTTCACTTCTGGTAGTTACGGTAGCGAAGGGAGGGCAGATGTTAGCGATGAGGCGAGGGTAGGTGCGTGTTCAGACATTGCACGTGGGATCTCGTTTTGAGTATTGCTCTGGCCGTCGATGGCTTAATCGTGACTCAGTTATTTGGATTCCGTTTCCTTTTCTCCTTTCTTACACCATCAGAGCAAGATGATCACCATGTCTGATGCAAAATCGTGTACTTCATGTACTTGAGTGAGCTTGTGCGTTAGTTTCCAGACTATATTATTCCTTTCCCGAAGACTTAGTGCTTTACCGGCCCACTATTTTATTATAAAGATTTCAATTCCAATTTTAACAGTTCTCCATTGTGTGACGGATTTAACTCTTACGTTTGTTTATCATGTATTGTGCCTCCTGTGGAATATTTGTAACAATCGATAGTCTAAGTTAACGATGTTTCGATTCAGTATTTAGAGTGAACCCCTTATCCCTGTTGTAACTATTAATTTCCACGAGAACCACACCCGCGACTCGCTTGTCAAACTGTTTTAGTTTCATGCAGTTTATAAATAGATCTGAGCTGTAGAGGCCATATCTAACGGGTTCATTCGGTTCATATCAAAATCACTGTTTGTTTTTAGCTCTAGCCCAGTGGTGTCTTGCATTAGTGTCAGTATTTTGGTGGACAACATTCTAACATGAACTACGAAACGAAAAGAAAAATACATAGCTGCCTAATATTATATTCATATGATTTCTGAGCATGGACTGTTTGATAATAGCAGATTTAAAACCGATGTTTATGCTTGCAACTTATGTACATAATGTTTACAATGTTATAATCTTCGTTTTTTTCTAACATTTTGCAGAATAGACTGTGAACGCTTGTATACTTACATTTGACATACAATGTGTACAGAATACTTGGCATTATTTATATTTTTGGATGGTTAACACTTCTGGTTGAAAATAAATACACAAATACACACCTACTGTTATTTGATTTGGGTACTAATACACATTGACTGAAGTTTAAGGAATATTATATCTTTCTACGTGTTTTTCATGTATTCCATTTTTTTGATAATTTAATGCTTAACATTTTGGTACTGATGGTAATATATCTGCTTAGATATCTGTAACCTAAACCAATCCAGGTCAAAGTTGTAAATTACTGTGAACTTTTAATGTATAAATTACGTAGAAGGAATGCTGTTCTGCTAAAAAACGTAACAAAGCCAGAGACGTTGGGTGGAGTGTTCCAGTATTTGCTGTTGTCTTTTGATCTAAATAGGCCCAAGTTAAGTTGTTCATAATTGTAATTCTAGGTATTTAGTTGAATCTACAGCCTTTAAATTTGACTGATTTATCTTGTAATCGAAGTTCAACGTATCCCTTTTAGCACTCATGCGGATGATCTCACACTTTTCGTTATTTAGGATCAGTTTCCAATTTTCGCGCCCATGGCCACCACACAACAGTGGTGCCCATCCACTGCAGCCTCAAGCTGTGTAACCGAAGACATCACAGCCTGGAGTGAGATTAAACTGTCACCAACTCGGCTCGCATCCGCACACAACAATCACAGTTCCTATCCACACTAAAGACCGTGGAAAACTAAACTATGCAAATAAACGGACTGTCGGCACCTGCTGCAGAACTCTACTGAAGATGCTGACGAAAAAGCAGGAACTGTGTTTAATAAATTAGGTTAATATACAGAGATGCAAAAACCTAACTATCGAATCACACAGGTGAAATTAAATAATTCGCGCCTGATTAGAAAGTTGTAATATGTCACAAAATCGGTTTACTTTCCGACGCAAACGAAAACGCGAGAACTGTGACTTTTAGACATTAAATTAACACGCAGACACTCAAGAAACTAACGTATTAAAGCACAATGATGATCTTATAAAATTCGCTCCTGGTTAGGAAATCGTAAAAGTCAGAAAATCGTTTACTTCCCTGTTACTGCGTCTGTCTCGGCCGGCTGTTCCTGCCTGACTGCCAATTGAGAGGTGTACGTGAAGACTCTCAATAACACGTTTCTAGTGCCCATTTTCGCAGCAGCTGTATATAAATTGCAGTTGTTTAAAAGAAAATGCCTTTTTTGCATGCTACACATCGAAATTTTTATTTTTATTTATGCACCCAGACGCGTTTCGCCTTTTTTACAAGGCATCTTCAGTGGGTGTCCTGAAATATTACATGATTTGTCCTTTTTACACATAGGTTATGGTTTCATATCTAGGTTATAGATTTCAAAACAGCCAGATGAGAAAAAGCAGTTTGCTTAGATGCAGTGAGTTAGAAGTTACCTGTAAGTGCCTTTCCACTTCATAAAAAAATGTTGAGGAACTGTTTTTAAATCTTTGCTAATTACTCAGACAAATATGAAACGCTTCAAAAACAGTCAACATTATCCTAAAATAAGGAGGTATTTTCGATGTAGATAGAACAAAAGGAGCTTAGTCACTTTAGAGACCTGTGTATGTCATCTCAGTTCATTTTTAGGCACGATTGAGGTAAAGCAATCATTTTCTTAACACAATTTTTGTTGTAGGGTTCCACCACCATAAGTAACAAAAAACAGGCCAACATATCGTCGTCAGTGTAAGTTAAATGTAACTGTAAATGCGAACAGGAATCTGCAGATGAACCTGTAGGTTTGAAACCAGTAAAACAGAATTTGTTCTTCATAAGTATCGTTATTAACAGAGACAAGCTGTTGTTTTCACGTTTTATAAGAATTACCCTGAGTCTTTACACAGCCTCAAGCTAACTCTGTTAGTTTTTGACAAATGTAATGTCGTATCCATTTTATATATTTCCAGTATGTTACGAGTTCAAACAGAATTTCTTTGGCTGAAACTGAGTTGTGTTTCATTGTGTGCTGTTGCTTGTCGCCGACTTTCTCTGAGTTTCGTGGTATAATTCTTTTAAACTCCTAGCAAGTTTTATTATTTACTTGACTTGTGAATACCTGTGTGTTATAATACAGCGGCATTAGATATTTACCTCTTACGTGTGGTAATTCTGTATTTGTTACCAGAAATATAAATGACGTTTGCCGTAAAGCTAGTTATTTCTGCTATCTGGCACGTGAAACAAGCTCACAGAACTATAAAGTTCTTGAAATAAGACCTTGTACTGATTTTTTCCAAGGAGAAAGCACTTTATAGACTCCTGGACTCTTCACGTCGCTCAGAAAACGACCTTGAGGTGCTTACGACGGCCGACTAAAACCGGGGACACTATCACAAACATCTACAGTACGCTTAATTTTCTGAGGAACAGTTTCAAGAACTTCCTGCCATTACAAGCAACTAAAGTAAAATTAACTTTTTCATCCCATTACCGTAATAGGAATCTTAATTAAGTAGATAAAAGTTTATGTGAAGGACCGGTTTCACCTAACAACGTCATAACACTCAATGCGATAACTGTTTCATTTTTTCCTTCTGATGACAGCAGTACACCATATATGAATTGATCTCAAACTAAATTCGAGTAACTATAATTTGCCACTAAGACAAGGTATACGAGGTGTCCCAGGAGGCATGGTCAATATTTTTGTTTATGACAGGAACCATCATTCGAAGCAAAAAAGTCTATTAAACATTGGCACTGAAATGCACACCTTAAGAGTTCTCGGACTTATTCACACTCGATATTCTGAAACAAATCTTTTCTACTGTGGACTCTGTGCTTTTCATACTTTGAGAGATTGTAGTATGGATCAAAACAAGAAAAATTTCCGGAAATAATGTACTCCAAAACGCATACCTTAAGATCTACGAGTACTTGTCCTCTTCGCTACTATGAAACACATCTCCTCTGCTGAAAGAATGCCCGTAACTCTTAAGGTATGCATTTTAAAGCTCATGTCTTCTAGACAATTTTTCTTGGTTTGGTTGCAACTACCTTCTCCCATAATATGAAAAGCAAGGAGCTTGCAGTAGGAGAGATTTATTGCACAATATCGAAGAAGTGGACATAGCTCTTAATGTATGCATTTTAAAGCCAATGTTTACTAGACTTTTTGTTTCGAATGAAGGTTTCTGTCATATTCCTGAATACTGACTATTCCTACTGAGACATCCTGTATTGCCGTCGAAAGTTGGACGACATACTAGCACTTTCCTATAACCTGTTATCGTACAAGCAATTCGTGGTCACAATGTAAATATGTGTCTTCAATTGTCTAAATCCCCTTGAGGGCAGCAAAGGAAAATCTGGAATCGTTAACTCAGTTTTCAAATTCTCCTTTACAAAGGGAAACCCGGGAGAATTCCCCAACCCTCCTACCACTGAAGCATTAGTGTCAGCGGTGTTGAGTGAAGTGTCGGCAGAAGTGCCAACACCGTGTTGTTTGAGGAAGCCGAAATGCACGCTATAAGCTCACGCAGGATGGCGTGAGGTCTGAAACAGGATACTTAATGAATGCTATAAAGAAAAGTACGTAGCTGCTGGAATACTTAACTTTAATCCACAATTGGTGAACATTGGTCTTGTTACTGTACATGCTTCATTAGATACATAGCAAAGGATAAATGGCGCCTTGCTAGGTCGTAGCAATTGACTAAGCTGAAGGCTATGCTAACTATCGTCTCGGCAAATGAGAGCGTAATTCTCAGTGAACCTTTCCTAGCAACGTCGGCTGTACAACTGGGGCGAGTGCTAGTAAGTCTCTCTAGACCTGCCGTGTGGCGGCGCTCGGTCTGCAATTACTGACAGTGGCGACACGCGGGTCCGACGTATACTAATGGACCGCGGCCGATTTAAAAGCTACCACCTAGTAAGTGTGGTGTCTGGCGGTGACACCACATTGAGAAACAGCTGAAATAGTTAAAAATGTACAAAGTTCGAAGGTATGATGGAATTCCTATGAGGTTCTATATCGAATTCGCGGCTGAATTAGCCCCTCTTCTAACTATAAGCTGTCGTAAATCCTTCTAACGTAGAAACGTTCCCAGTAGTTGGAAGAAAGTAGAGGTAATACCCGTCTACAAGAAGGGTAGTAGAAGTGATCCTCAAAAGTACTGACCAAAATCTTTGACATCGATTTGCTGTAGAATCTTAGAACATATCTTGTGACCAAACAAAATGAGGTATCTTGAACGGAATAACCTCTTCGACGCCAACCAACATAGACCATGAAAAACCTAACTCACATTTTGCTCACATGACATGCTGAAAGCTTTGGATCAAAGTAGACAGGTAAATGCAGTATTCCTTGAATTCCAAAATGCATATGACTCAGTGCCACACCCACGCGTACTGTCAAAAGTTCAATCATATGAGATACCTAGTAAAGTTGCGATTGGATTCAGGACTTTTTGGTAGGGAGGACACAGCATGTTATCTTCAGAGGTAGAAATAACTTCGGGTATAGCCCAGGGAAGTGTGTTGGGACCCTTTCTGTTCATGTTGTATATTAACGACATTGCGGACAATATTAATAGTAACCTCAAACTTTTACAGATGATTCAGTTACGTATAATGAAGCACTGTATATCTTGATAAGATTTCAAAGTAGGACAAAGACTGGCCACTTGGTTTAAATGTTCAGAAATGTAAAATTACTCACTTCAGAAAACGGAAAAACGTAGAATCATATGACTACAATACTAATGAATCACAGATGGAATCGCCCAACTCATACAAATATCTGGGTGCAACACTTTGTAAGGAATTAAATGGAATGATTGCATAGGCTGAGTTGTGGGTAGAAGACGGAAAGTGCGATCGGTCTACAAGAGAGATTGCTTAAAAATAACTCATACGACCAATTCTAGAATATTGCTCGAATGTGTCGAACCATTCTAGAATATTGCTCAGGTGTGTGGGTCTGTACCAAATAGGACTAACAAAAGTATTGGAAGCACACAGAGCCGGCCGGGTTGGCCGAGCGGTTCTAGGCGCTACAGTTTGGAGCCGTGAGACCGCTACGGTCGCAGGGTCGAATCCTGCCTCGGGCATGGATGTGTCTGATGTCCTTAGGTTAGTAAGGTTTAAGTAGTTCAAAGTTCTAGGGGACCTCAGAAGTTAAGTCCCATAGTGCTCAGAGCCATTTGAACCAAAGCACACAGAGCAGGGCAGCATAAATGGTCACAGGTTCGTTGGACCTATGTGAGAGTGTTACAGCAACGCTGAACAAACTGTACTGGTAATCTCTTGAAGATAGACATAAACTATACCGAGAAAGTCTATTAACAACATTTCAAGAACCTGTTTTAAATGATGTTTCTAGGAACATGCTATAACCAACGTATCACATACATGGGGCCGCGAAGACAAGATTAGAGTAATTACAGCGCGCCCAGAGGCGTTCAAACGATAATTCTTCCCGTGGTCCTTATGTGAGTGGAATGGTAAGAAACAGTAGTAACTGAACTATAGGACGTTTCCTCTGCCATGTACTTTGCGGCGGTTTGCAGAATGAGGATTTAAATGTAATCTAGTGAACCTGACGAAATTTGTTAAGCAAGATTGTGTGTGTCTTCAGTTGGGGATGATTATATCTTTTACAAATGCATCTTCAAAGACTAGAAAATTTACTTCGATGCCTTTTTGTTCCTAGTCGGATTCTACTATAGATCTTCGTATTCCATTCTCTGACTACTTTTTCTAGCGCGCAGTTAAATATCAGCGAGGGAGTCCATTTCCTCTCCATACACCAGTTTTTACCTCGAAAGTGTCGGAGAGTTCTGCAATGAATTTGACTTTGGAGTCTGCGTTCGTAAGGGTTTCTGTGATTAGGTTTGTGGCTTTGCTGTCTAAGTCGAATTCTTCTAGCACCGAGATGAAGAATTCCCAGTTTGTTGACTCGTATATTTTCTGAAAGTCGATGAAAGTGGTAACATATGAGTTTGCTCTTTATTTTTGATAGTCCATAAGTTTTTTGTGGTTTAAGATTTTTTCTGGACAGGATCGTCTTTTCCTGAAATCCGCTTGATATTCTCCAAGCTGATCGTCTAATTAGGGTTCTTCTCCGTTTAGTAGGACTTAGGGAACACCTTGTGTGTACTGAAATAACCAGCAACCAGTTGCACAAAAGAAATTTAATTTATTAACGGACTTCGGGAACTTGGTGCCCTTCTTTAAAAGGTTATGCCAATCGGATTATTTGCGTGTGTCAACAATAAGATGCATACAGCAAAATGCCATGACCTTGGGGTATGCATCGCATCATTGGCCCTCGCAAATAATGCGGTGGACATAATGTTTTGAAATCCGTTAAGCTGGTTGCTGATTATTTCGATATATACAACTACAGCTGCTGAGGATAGATAAAATACAAAACACTTTGTGTATGACGTCTAGGAGTCAGATCCCTCTCTAACTGCTGGGATCTGATTTGCACCCTTTGAGAGCCGTCTTCTGTTCATCTAGGGCTGTTCCATTTATCATTGTTCCATTTATCTAGATTTTTTCAGTGATATTTTGGAAACAGTCTATGGCATTTTTGTTGACATTTTTCCTAATTGCAATTACTGTTAGTAGTTCCTTGAAGGAGGGTGTTCAGAGTTAGAGTTGGGTACTGTTGAGATCTTAAAGTCCAATTTCCTGTGCGCTCTTCAGAATTGAAAAGGTTTCTGAAATATTCTGCCAATATCTTGTAACTATTCCTGGTTGTTGTAGGCAATACTTGTATTTTTGTTTTGAAGCTGTAGAATCCGTGAGTTTCATTTCCTTATTTTTTTTCTTTTTTAAACTCTTAAAAAAGTTTCTTGTACTATTTTTGACGAAGTCTAAGTTGATCTGAGAAAAGGGTTGCTCTTCTTTATTCTTCTGAATTTTTGCTCACTAGTTTTCTTATGTTTAAGAAGTTTTGTCTGTTATGTTCATTTTTCTCTGATTGACACTGTTACCATGCTTTCCTTGTCAGTTCAAGGAATGTGCAACATTCTTCTGTCCACTAGGTGTTTTTCGGCTTTGGTTATGGGAGCTAATCGTTCATCTTTACTTATTAGACTTTCTTATATGATACCAGCTTCGCTTTTGCGTGTCTTTAATTGCGAGGGGAAACCTTTTGAGTTTATTTTTTTACTTTTGAGGATCGTATTTTCTTCTTTTGGAATTTTTGGTTGCATTTTTCTTTTGGGAAAGATTTGAGGTGGAGACCAGACTCTAGGTTAGCTGCTCTGAGGACTTTGAGATTTTGTGCTTCTTTATGGAACTTCAGTTTGATTGAGACATGATAGAGCTGGAATTCACCTAGGTATGGGTTTGGTGAGACGCATGTTTCCTGTTTCCGAGGTAGGTTTTTAAAGGCTTTGGATTTCTGGACCACGTAGGGTGCTTAGTATAAGTCTATCAGTGACATACCATTCTTGTTAGTTCTGTCAGGTACTGGCTAGTTTACAACAATTTTTTTGTATATCTTCTCTTTTTCTATATGGGCTTTGAAGTCTCCCCATACGTAAGTCATTGGGTTTTTCTGAGATTTTTTGCACATCACCGAGTTGGTCCCAAAAAGTCCTTTCTGTTGACTTCATTTATAGGGACTTGCGCGTTCACGACTGTGTATACTTTGTTAGTAGATTTTAAGGTAAGAGTGGCGAGTCTTTCAGATTGCGATTCAAGGTTGACAATGGACTCCAAAGTACTTCCGTCTCTCCTAAAATTAGTTTCAAGGTGCGGTGCGTTTATCATAATTTTTTTCCTACCCCTCCTTTGTATATTCTGAGGCCTCCAGAATGAAAAATAGATTTCATGCATGAATCTGGTTTCTTGTAGAGTCGTCATGAGAATTTTGTGGTTCTTGAGGCCGCTGTAATTTTCCATTTTACGTTTACGTTGAAAGTAGCTATGTAACTTGGTTTTCTATACTTTGTTTTGCTTGACTTTCCAGGACTCTCCGACTCATCTCTGTGTAATGCTTTAGACTTGCCAGCATCCGCTTTTCTGCTTGCGCACTGTCCACCTGAGGTAATTTGTTTCAAATCGTACTCTTCCATGATTGATAATATTATGTCTGGGGCGGCTCTTATTGTTAGAGCCTCTGGTTTACTACCACAAATTTTACATCTGCAGGTTTTATCAGCTGCCGTTACCCTGGGGAACAGACACTGACCAAAGGGTGCTCAATCTGGGGACAGCCACCTTCGGATTTTGATTTCTGTGTTGGTACAAGCGTGGTATTTTATATATTGTGTATTTTATATTTTATACATGATCATATATTCAAATGCACTCGATTTTGGAGTAAATGCAATAATGTGTTGTATCAAGAGCCTAAAAGGTTATTCTCATAACCGTATCAGGAAAGTCTTTACCTGAGGTTACATCCCATAAACAGAGTTAATTACGAAATCAGTAAGGCTTACTTTAGCACCAAAATGCGATGTACATCTATGTGGCATTGTAAGATTACCGCCTGGTTCTTCTATATAAGTGAATCAATGATATTTTACTTATAGGATCGCTCCTTGACACGCTACGCATTGTATCTCGTGTTTAAAAATTCGACTTCAATTGTTCTAGGCAAACACCCGAGAGGCCAACATCGACATTTTAGCAACAATGGCAAACAAATTAATAACATGCGGAACAGGTAACATTAATGGGGCGAGTTACCATGAAGCAACACATAAATGTGGCGGGAGCTTGTAATCTTATGATTGAGATTGACGCAGAATCATTCATTAACCTATTCATTGAACAATGTTGCAACCATAATTTCAGTAACTGTTCTGATCGTTTAATTTCTGGGGTGAAATTAGATTCATTAGGATTAGGGCAAGGAGGGGGGGGATTTGAGCGATTGACGAAAATTTGTTTGCGACACTTTGCATTTATTTATCTGAAAACTGACAAAAGAGTAGCTGCAAAATTTATAATGCTTTCTATGCAACATATTCTGCACATTTTGAATTACTCTGACGACACAACTGTAGAATATAGCAGCAATGGTCTCACTAAGTATTTGACTATGGTCACACGTTCATTCTCTTGTAACTTAACGGAATGGAATATGAACAATTCACTCAACTACGCTGTACAAACCACCAATTCAACTACATGCACATGCAGTTAGAGTAACAGAGGGCGTGGGCCGAGACCTACTTGAAAGTGGTGTGCAAATTTCTGCAAAGTTATCAAGTGCACGCATTTGTCTGGTTCATTACCAGTAAAGTGAAACCTCCAATTAAGCAACACCTACGGAATTTACATTCTGAAGAGAACAGTGTAGTACTTCTTTATGAACTCTGGGCAACGTGTGAGTACATAGCTAAATCTAGGCAGTGGAACAAGTATTACTGCTGGATTTACCACGAAGATTGGGGCAAGATCTGATGTAAAAGATTACTTTAATGCAGAAGAATTATGAAAACAGTACAGAATTGCAGGAAGATATGAGATGGGTGGAATTCTTGAACACGCTCGGTTGATTAAACAATCTCTAAAATCTAAGCTTCTTGGCTCAAACGTATCACTGATTGTAATTGTACGTAAAATAATATGGAGTGACACTAAAATTTTTATATAGGATTGCAGAAGGGTGTCTTAACATCTGCGTAACGTCAGTAACACAACATGTGGTTATACACCAGTCACAAAGAAAATCATAAAACTATTAAAATTCTCACAAGAAGTCTCTCTGACATAGTTCGTATTCTCATAATTAAGTTTGCAGGGCCGTAACACCAAAATGAGATGTCAATAGACACTATAAAATCTAAGAGAGGTCTCCCACATGCTGTTTGGTTCAACATAACACACAAAGAAAACTGCACAAACAAACTAGCATTCCCCTGCAAAATTAGTGCTCCGCAAAAGAATTTGAATTTACTTTGCTTTTAATGAAAAGTGGTAACAAATGGTGCAAATGGCTCTGAGCGGTATGGGACTTAACGTCTGAGGTTATCAGTCCCCTAGAACTACTTAAACCTAACTATCCTAAGGACATCACGCACATCTATGCCCGAGGCAGGATTCGAACCTGCGACCGTAGCAGCCGCGTGGTTCTGGATTGAAGCACCTATAACCGCTCAGCCACAGCGGCCAAATGTGTTAATAAAGAAAACATAATCCCAGACAAAATAGGCTCACATAAGGAAAAGGCACGACCATGTATGGCCGTGCGGTAGCGTTCTCGCTCCCCACGCCCGGGTTCCCGGGTTCGATTCCCGGCGGGGTCAGGGATTTTCTCTGCCTCGTGATGACTGGGTGACGTGTGCAGTCCTTCGGTTAGTTAGGTTTAAGTAGTTCTAAGTTCTAGAGGACTGATGACCATAGATGTTAAGTCCCGTAGTGCTCAGAGCCATTCGAACCATTTGAACCACGACCATGTACTCAGCCACAAATCATGAAAGAAACACTGAAAATTAAATAAAATTTCCCTACAAAATTACTGTAATTGTTACTATTGGCTTTAATTGGGTTTAGAACACGATCGAAAAGACACGACATTTTAGTTTAACAACACGTTAGCAGGCATGCAACAAATGGCTCCAACATGGCCCCAAATTACGTCATAAAGGCCTAGAATTATTTAACTAATGTACCAAAAGTATACTGTTACAACAACAGAAAACTATTTTGCTTAAATGAACAACAAATAAAAGTTTCTAGCAAACGAAATAACTGCGTGAACTGAAGAACCGCACTCCACGTCCAGTCACGACTAAATCTCTATTTTCTGTCACTTATTACAGCAAAGTGATGATAATTAAACAGAAATTAAAACTTTTGCTAACAAAATTAAGTTTAAAAACCACATCATTGGCATTCTCCACGACGAAATAATACATTCTGACACTTTACTTTGTTACCCAAATGTGAAGATCTGCACCCGGCTGCGTCCGCCCATCTCTCCAGGTCCCACTAGACAAGGACATCGCGTGCTCTCCGACAACGGCTCTCCAGTTCAAACTTGTGTGGTGGGGGTACGACGTCCATCCCTTTGACCAACCTGACGACTTTTATTCTGCCAGCTAGGTTATCTTTTGTGCTACCTTCCCTTTTCTGAACTTGGGCACCAGGTTAAGTTGGTATTGGATCTGCACTACTTTTTCTACCTCTGGTCCGCCTTTATCTCGCTAAATTCAACCTGTACTCACTGTCATACGATTACTCATACAAGGATGGAGAAGGAGAAAAGGGAATGTGTCACGTAAAAGAAAATAAATAAGGAAGGCCAACTTTTCGTTCACCAGGCGAAGTATTTCAAAGAAAAATACGAAATGGTTTTTGGTATCACAGTTATTGATATCAAAATGGTTCAAATGGCTCGGAGCACTATGGGACTTAACATTTGAGGTCATCAGTCCCCTAGAACCTAGAACTACTTAAACCTAACTAGCCTAAGGACATCACACACATCCATGTCCGAGGCAGGATTCGAACCTGCGTCCGTAGAGCTCGCGTGGTTCCAGACTGTAGCCCCTAGATCCGCTCGGCCACACCGGATATCAAAACTATTATTAGTTGAAAGTAATGAAATCAAGCGAAAAAAGTATCGCTTGAATATACGGGGTGAGTACAAAGTCTTTCCCTAATTATAACCATTTATTACAGAATAACCGTTTGACATAACAATTTACATTTGATGGCGTTACATAGGTTAGTGTTACAAGTTTTTTCTTTTTTCAAGACCACTTACGTTAGTGAATCTCAACGTGTGTTGCCTTGGTAGTTCGGAGAATGTCGAGGCTGTATTCCAGTTCCAGCCAGGTGTTTCGTAAGATGTGTTCGGTCACAGTATCCGCAGCAGCTTGTAGTCTAGCTTTCAGTTCGTCGACGTCAGCAACTGGTGTGACGAAGACTCCGCCCTTGATATAGCCCCAGAAGAAAAAGTCAAGGGACATAATGTCTTGAGAGCGGGGTGGCCAGGGTGTTGGACCATTACTTCCAGTCAGCCGATCCGGAAATGTTTCATCCAGGAAATCACGCACTATCAAAGCCCAGTGGAAAATTATCTATGTTTGATATTTTTCTTCTAACTGTGGGACAATGAACTGTTGCAAAACGTGTAAGTAAATGTTAGCGTTAATGTATTTTTCCGCGAAGAAAAACGGTCCAAAAGCCATTTTATGCATGAGGCCGCACCAAACATTCACTTTTTCGCTGTCTCGCTGTAACTGTACAGTAGCATGTGGAGACTCTGAACCACATATACGGACATCATGCCTATTTACCATTCCACTGACATGAAAGGTGGATTCATCGGTAAAGCATATACGATTTAAGTAATCGTTAGCGCCATCAGTCCTGTTGAGAATCTCAGTTGCAAATTCAGCACGTGTCAGCAAATCATTCGGTTGCATGGCCTGCACGACTTGCACTTTGTAAGCATGCAGCCTAAGCCTTTCATGAAGAATCTTCACCACACTTGCCAGCGGTATTTGAAGTTTACGTGATGCTTACTAGACGGACTCCGTTGAAACGCTGCCTGTTACGTTAAATTTTGCATACCAACGCTTTATTCATTTAACGTCAGGAGGGCTGCATCCATAAGAAGCCCGAAATTTATGCTGAACACTGATGGGCGATTTCGTTTCGTGAAACCAAAGCACACATTGCTCTTTCTCCTGCTTCGCCAGCCACTAACGTGGCCTAACAAACCAAGTCGGTGTGCCATCTATTGGTCACAACCACTAGAAAGACTAACCTATGTAACGGCATCAAATGTAATTTGTTATGTCAAACGATTATTCTGTTATAAATTCTTATAATCAGGGCAATACTTTGTGCTCAACCTGTATAACACTGAAACGAATAGCGCTTACAAAAAATGAAGTTTTTGAAACTATTTGACAAATAAAATGATAATTATTGAGTGCAATATGTTTATAACAAAAACGTCTATTTTCATCAACTTAATGTAATAAGAAAGAAGAGGAAGGACTGTCAATCACCGCTGCTTCCTAGATTATGTTTGCAAAACAGTGTGTTACGTTCTTATCAAGATGACTTTTAGTGTATTATAACTTGAACAATGTATAACCGATCAAGTGTGTAGTCACGTTTTTAGGCCTCAATAAATATTCTGCTTGCGCGAAATGATGGTAGACTCAAATATCCTAGTAATATTCATTTGTCTGTTTGTAACTGATTTTGCTCTTGTACTTACTGTGCATTATGTCCTGGATAGTTACATTTTACAACCACAAACGATTACAGAGATTTTGCCATGTCACATTCAGTATGGATAATGTAATTCCTGTATGGCCATGGAAGCATCACGTTGCTTCTGGGGCAATTTGACAGTTTTCTGGCTCGTTAGCCTTCTGAGCAATGTTTCCCTTATTATTCACTTTATATTATCAGAAGCTTTTCCTACATACATACCGTGCTCACCAATCACCATATTATTTGTGTGATAGCTTTAAAAACACTCAAACAACATTTTTAAAGCTGTTGTTGGCGGAAATATTGTGCTGAAAAATAACAGTTTAAAAAAATTCCATACAATGGGCCAGCCCGTGGGATACGCGCGTAGATAACATCGCAGGAGACTGCTCAACCTCTGACTCAGGCTCGATCCTTACTACCTTCCCTTGTCTAATTTTTTTATCTCACTCTTTTTTGTCTCTGGTGGTCTGATTGCCTCACTTCAATGCTAATTAACTCGGAAAAGGCGCATGTATCGATTTTTTTTCTCAGCTATTGTTTATCGGCTAAACCTAACCTCAACACGCTTACAAGCTTTTCATACTGTTTGTGATAAACATTTCAAAATTACACCGACAGACTTTTAGTGTATATAGAACGTGCCTTGAGGAACAAAATGAGGATAGGAACCCATGTCTGGAAACATGACCAAATGACGCTACAGAACGTCGAAGTTATCGGCGACGGCGTCTGTGTATGTATGTATGTACAGGGTGATTCCGTGATGATGTTACAGTCTTTCAGGAAATACGGTGAAGAGAAATTCATCAGTCGAAATTATAAGCGAAAATCGTTCTGGTACGTTTGACAGTGGAATACATGAACCGGTACTATTGTTGGTGATATTATTGGGTAGGCAACGTTCTGAGATTGTAGTGTGGACCAAAAAAAAAATAAATTAATAAAAAATGAAAGAGTCCAGTAAACACGGGGTCTAAAATGCATATCTCAGTAGCTGTCAGCACTCGTTCATCTTCTCTATGGTGAAACATATCTTCTCTGTACAGACAACAAGTGCACATAATTCTTTAGACATGCATCTTAGAGCACATCTTTATTAGATGTTTTTCTTCTTGTATAAAATGAGTATTTGAACCATCAGCTGTTTCTATTTTACCCTCAAACATTTAACGATCTCGGTCTTGAACCATCTTCCCGGATGAGGGGTTAAAATGGTTTAAGCCAATTCTATTGCATTAGTCATTACATTTAAAATGTGTAGTGCATACCACAAATGCAAATATATGTGTAAGATGCATATTTGTACAATCAGCTGTTTTTATTTTATACAAACATCTACCGATTTGGGTGTTGGGCCATCTTCCCGAATTTAGGGGGTAAAATGGTTTAAGCCACCATATTGCATTAGTCATTACACTTAAAATGTGTAGTGCATACCACGAATATAAATGTATGACACAGGATTTTAAAAGCAAACATATGAATACTAAATGTACATAGAGCAGTACTGAAGAGAAGATCAGCACTGTAAGTTTTTCCAGTGTAATACATGAACCGGCAGTGTCGTTGAAAGCTGTCGGGTAGGCAACCTTCAGATGTGGTAGAGTGTACAACTTGAAGAACTTACTGTCCTGACCTTCTCCTCAGTACTGCTCTATATATATTTAGCGTTCGTATGTTTGCCTTTAAAGTCCTGTGTCATATACTTACATTCATGCAATGCACTACAAATTTTAAATAATGACTAATGCAGTATGGTGGCTTAAATCATTTTAACCCTTTACCTGTGTAGGTGGTCCAAGACCGAAATCGGTAGTTGTTTGAGTGTGAAATGAAAACAGTTGATGGTTGAAACATGAATTTTATACATTACTTAACGGCTGTTGACAGTAACCTTCCAAAATAACGCGCTGCTTCCCGAACGGGAAGGCGTGAGGGTCCTCGCCACGAATTCGCCCGGCGGATTAGTGTCGAGGTCAGTCTGTGGATGGTTTTTAGGCGGTTTTCCATCTGCCTCGGCGAATGCGGGGTGGTTCCCCTTATTCCGCTTCAGTTACACTAAGTCGGCGATTGCTCTGCAAACTCTCTCTCCACGTACGCGTACACCATAATTACTCTACCACGCAAACATTTCGGGGTACACTCGTCTGGTACGAAATGTTCCCGGGAGGGTCCACTGGGGGCCGAACAGCACAATAGCCCTGGGTTCGGCGTGTGGCGGCGGTAAGTTGGGTGAATTGCTGTGTCCTGTTGTGGGGTTGTGAACCACTGAAGGCTACGGCGGGACAAATCCTCTTCGTAGTTTCTAGGTCCCCGGTTCAATACGCATACAATACACACACAACCATCCAAAAATATTTTTTTTCTTGTTTTCGTCTATATTAACACCTCTGAAAGTTGCCTACACCAGAGGGATGGCAACAACAGTACCAGTACACGTATTGCACTGTCAGAGGTATCAGAAAGATTTTCGCTTATAACTTTTCACTCGTTCATCTTCGGACCAGAATCCCATACCTCAAACTGATACTTTTGTCCCCCTCCGTCATCCCTGAAAGTCTGTAACATCATCACAGAATCACCCTGTATATACACACATATACAATGTGAGTCTTAAAAAATGGTTCAAATGGCTCAGAGCACTATGGGACTTAACTTCTGAGGTCATCAGTCACCTTGAACTTGGAACTACTTAAACCTAACTAACCAAAGGACATCACACACATCCATGCCCGAGGCAGGATTCGAACCTGCGACCGTAGCGGTCACGTGGTTCCAGACTGTAGTGCCTAGAACCGCTCCAATGTGAGTCTTACTAACGTTTAAAACCCCCAGAAGCGACAAGGGGCCGCAAATGTCGGAAAATAAGCCGAAAATGGACGAGAAAGGTGGAACGTGTGACGTCACCAGATGACGTACTCCGGCGCACGTGCAGCAGTTGGGCTTGGGCGTGAGAGATGATTGAACGATGCATTCGAGCATAGAGTGGAAACGAACACGTTTCATAAATGTAATCTGTTGTAAACGTAGAAGTTAGAAAATAATTGCCCTCGCTGTAAATTAGCAAAAGCCGTTCTTATTTTGTGTTTCTTTCCTTTTGTCCCTTCATTGTTTGTTTACATACATTATTCAGTAAATAAAAACTTGCGTCATTTAGAAGTTACGATGCAATTCAGAAGCTTATACTCGTTTAATTCTGATGCAGTATGGTAGGTTTTTGTAGTACTGTACTTTGCAATTAACTAGCGGACACGGCGAGGTCGGTAAATACAATAATAAATCTCACCTCAGTATGAACACATAACTGTCTAACGTAAGGAAAAAAGTTGTGACTCCCAGACGCAAGACTCTAACGCTGAGCTCCACGTGCTGAAGTCACGCACGTAAGCCCAGAGCCATACCTGCGTGAATACGTCATACTATCTTGAGGTACTTCCCGACAGTCGCGGCAGCATGTGTCTTACATTAAACTGCTTTTCACAGCGTATTCTGCATTATCTACATAGCTTGGACATTTTTAAATGTTAATAAGAGTAATACTACGTATACTATTCACACAAATAAGAGGTTACTAACACATTGACTGCCATGATGAAATTTGGACCATGCGTTGCTATGCCATATTGAAGTCACGAATATTATATCTGAAACCAAACTGATTTTTTGCAGCAGATGTCTTCTTTTGAACATATAGAATTAAGTTACTTGATAAAATGTCAATTTATGAGTGATCTGGACTGATAACAGGCGTGAGACATATATGGCTCACGTGGCCCAACAACAATATTTTATGACAATTATAATCTGTGGCCACATGAACCACAAGTGACTCGCACGATTTAAAACCACATAGGTATAAAAAAAATCGTTTTTCAATAAATGATTCAAACACTTAGTTTATTTAATTATATTAGCTACATAAAATATTATTTACAATTTTTTTTAACTTGGTCTGACAATGTTCATGAATAAAGGTCTTAGGATATTCTACTTCTTCAACATAGCATTGTGAATGTCACTGAAACACTCGTTGCACATAAAGCTGTCACATTTATTGCATTCCCTGTTCACTTTCTTAGCAGCATTCTTTCTTTCTTCTGTTTTTATCAGGCGTCTATAACAGCCCCAACAACATCTTCCTGCTCTGTTTTGGTCCCCTCTACTGTCACAAGGCGATGGATGTTATCTTCGTGGAACGGTTGTAGTGTTGCTCGTGGTTGTGGATCTTTCGCATTCAAGAGCTGTAGAGGTAAGCGCCCCCTGCAAGGAATTATTTGTATGATAGACTTTGATCTTATGTTTGCCAAGTTGTACAACACTTGAGCGTTTACAAACATGTTCCAAAAAGGATTTCAAAAATGATCTTTCTGTACCATTTAACCGTACGTCGAAGTTGTGAATTACTACGGCTACCATTTGTAAGAATATTGAGTGCTACGAACATGAGAGGGTTCAGTGGAGCTACCACTTTTAAACCCGTAGTTGAAACGCATAATCTGTGAGCCCCATGAGGCTCACGAGGCCTCTAAACACAACTCGGCATGTGAGCCAGTTATGGCTCATTCGGCCCACAGTCAATTGTATACGTGAACCAAATATGGCTCACGTGGTGACATAGCCCGTGTAACTGTGAGCCACCATTGGCTCACGTGGCAGTCAATGTATTAAAAACGTTAAAACAATACTGACTTGGACAGTCCTCTCTATTGGCGCACGTACAAGTACCCTGGAGAATGTAACTCGTTCACTTGCTGGAATTGGCAGTAAACAAACAGAAACGCAAGGCAAATTCACATCGTTCAGTCATTCAATCGTCTTCGATTGAAGGTATGTATGAGTGCAATTTACATGAATGAAGAGAAGGCCGAAATGCTATTCATCTAAGGACAATATAAGTTAGCAGAATAATGTTTTCTTGTTGCTAATACGGGTACTTGTTTTCGTATCAAGATTATCTGCCTGAGTAGCATTATAGCAAAGGCGTAGTAATTAGGAAGCAGTTTTTAACCAAGGAGTGCCTTCACAGAACACAACATACGAGTATCGTTTATAAGTAACACAGTCGTGTGTAACATGTACCTGTATTGTAAATACGGACATATATGAAGAAATAGGGAAAAAACGCCCAACGAGCAGTGCATATTACTAAACATCAATTTCCTAGGTATATGGCCCCTCGTTCTTGACAATTTCCCTTAAAGGCATTCCGTAATTTCGTAGCTTCGCTCAAATACAATGGTATGCAGAACCTAAATACGAAAGTAGCTCAGAAAGAACTGCTATAGTGTAGAAATATGCAGTGAGGCGAACAGAAATGACACTTTTATTCAAAGACAATAACTGAAGTAACTCGCGATTTGTGATGTCCCCAGTACATTACAAAAGGGGGGAGGGGGCATGGTTCCTAATGGAGTGTGTGGTCACTACAGACAGCAATGCATGACCACCAACGTGCTCCCATATTGGCCACGAGATTGGCAAGGAGTTCTTGTGTTAGAGCGCTCCACTCCACCACCAGCGCGGTTGACAACTTCTGCACAATCTTTGGTGTATATGTACGTAATGCAGTTCGTCTTCGTAACGCATCTCATATGTGCTCGATGGGATTTAAGTGGGGAAAACGGGGAAGCCAGGCCATTCTCAGAATCCTTTCTCATTCCAAGAGCTTCCCCACCTGCACAAAAGAGAAACCAGGGTTGAAAGCACCCTTGCAAAGATGCTTATGTGGAAGGAAGAACGTGTCACAATAACACTGGTTGGTGAGTGTACCGTGTTAAAAAATCTGGAGGTCAGTCGGCCTGTGCAACATTATGCTTCCCACACCACAGCACGTGGGCTACCAAAACGAACATATTCGAGAACTTTCCTGGGTGTATTCTGTGGTGTCACCGCCAGACACCACACTTGCTAAGTGGTAGCTTTTAAATCGGCCGCGGTCCATTAGTATACGTCGGAACCGCGTGTCGTCACTGTCAGTAATTGCAGACCGAGCGCCACCACACGGCAGGTCCAGAGAGACGTCCTGGCACTCGCCCCAGTTGTACAGCCGACTTTGTAAGGAAAGGTTCACTGACCTAGTAATGTATCATCAAGAGCGATTTTCTACAAATGTGGATTAAAGTTAAGTATTCCAGAAGCTACGTACTTTTCTTTATAGCATTCATTACGTATCCTGTTTCAGACCTCACGCCAGCCTGCGTGAGTTTAAGCGCGTGCCTTTCGGCTTCCTCTCATTGTGTCTAGGCTGTCTTGTCTAGACATAACATATTCCGTATTTCCACCTTTCGCCTTATTACAGTCCAGAATGACTACTCAAACTGAATGAGCTCTCATCGAAGAAAAGGAGGCGTCGTAACTCGTTGTTTGTGCTGTTCAAAAATGACTCTGAGCACCATGGGACTTAACATCTGAGGTCATCAGTCCCCTAGAACTTAGAACTACTTTAATCTAACTAACCTAAGGACAGCACACACATCCATGCCCGAGGCAGGATTCGAACCTGTGACTGTAGCGATTTGTGCTGTTTCCGTGTTCTTGGCACCATCGCCTATCTGAGGTTCTCAAAGGGTCTCAGCGTGCTGGTCGTCGAGCACACAGACCACCTCTTATCCAGTCGTGGTTGCAATTGCACTCGTTGCTTGACGTGGGCCTTTCTTTGCTGTTTCACCACGTAGCAATCACCTGCTGCTGTAGTTGACCGTGGTCAACAACCTCCTCTCCTTTGAGCATCAGAGCCTGTGAATCGGAACGCTTCCCATGCTCGTGGAACAATGCTGTGAGCAAAACCAAACAGCCACTCTACCCTAGTCACTCTTCGTCTTTATTACACTTTCCCGATGATTCCACCCTGTGCTAAGTCATCCAAATACAGTCCTCGGGCCATGTTGTAGCGACGATCACCACTTCAATACACTGTAAATGCTCGCTTATTGATAATCGCTGCCTTTTCCCATTCTTTCAACTGCCTCGTGTTGCGGGGACAGCATCATTTGGCACTATAGTCACGCTCGCTTGAAGCCATATGTCGTCCAGCTTTTAATGAACGTCTAGGACAACTCTGGCAACATGAGCCCGCATTTTCATTCATTTCCTCAGAAATGTTAATGTGTTCTGTTGCTGTGTCTCGTCCTGGAATTTTGCAGAGCAGAGAGTTCTTATTTGGTTAGCAGACCTCGATGGGTCCATGATACTCTGGCGGCCCCAACACTTCCTCACGCTTGACCTGTAGACGCCGCGCCGTCCTCTGAAACTATTTCAAAATATCGTTAAATCTAAATAACTACCTCTGGTTCAAAATTTCGAACGTTTCAAAATGTAATTAGTTTTAATGCTAAGATGTGGCAGTACCTTCAATGTATCGAAATGCTCAGTTTTTATAATCACGACAAGCCAGTTTTCCCTTCGGTGTCACTGGGAAGATCATTTATAAATCTGACTTTTACTTTCGTAATCATTTAACTGCTTCGCCATAGTACAATGTAAGGTATATTTTTATTCTATTCTGTAATGACATTGCACATGTGTCAATTTCAAGCTTTTTCGTGTCAAAACTCCCTATATTCCGTTGTGTAAGTATTTAAATATTCATGATATCACTATGTGCAACGTTTGGTTGTATTTAGAATGTCACTTTCCACTAAAAGTGGCTTCAATATAAAAGTTTAAACCGCTCGTGGAGTAAAATAAAGAACTTGTTAGCTTCTGGAACTGTCATTATTCAACTATGTACATGTTTCCTGAGATCACATGGGCAACGTGCGCTTGAAACAAATTTTCGAGTTAAGGACGAATTGAACGGTGATCGTCTGATTATTAAGAACCTGTTGGAAAATAAAAGGAAAGAAATGGTAAATTTTCAATAAGAAGATTACATAAAATTGTTATTGTCGAATATATCTTTTAAAACAGTATTTTAGTATGAAGCGCTATCCTTTAATATACCCAAACAATTCTAACTGCCACTGCCCAACTGATTTACGGAAAACTACTTTTGAGCATAATAGATAATACTGAAAAAGATATTATAGTGATAAAGATATCTAACTCTATTTTAAGTAAATGTAATTTGCCGTTTAGTAAAAACATGGTTTTAAATTCGTTTAAATCTTGTTTTGACTGAGACACATCCGATTTGTGTTGACTGCGACAAGACACACTTTTTTTTTTTGGTTCTCAAATATACTCAAAAATGTTTTTGGTCACTACCTTGAGGAAGGGAACTGAACATACTTCATACTTGGCCTTCATTTATTAATGTGAGAGCATCAACTATACGGTGCGACTGCAGTATTCTTCACGAGATGAAATGTATGATAGGGCAGTTCACGAACGAAGTCGGCCGCCGCCTGTCTCAGGAATACGATTATGCTAAAAAAATTTGTTGTTTGAAACCTCTGTTTCAGTCAAATGAAAAGAGACAAACATATTCTTTGTTAATTATTTCTAAACGAGAAACTTATTTTAGCCGTCCCCTGTGGCTTACGCTACAACAGAGGCATTGTGCACCACAGTGTCCACATCTACTTCTAGATGATTACAGTGCAATCCACAATTAAGTGCCAGGCATAGTGTTCACCGAACCACCTTTAAGCTACTTCTCTAATGGTCAATTCTCGAACAGCGCGCTTAATCTTAAATTTTTCCGTGCGAGCTCCGCTTTCTCTTATTTTATTATGATGATAATTTCTCGCTATGTAGGCGGGCGCCAACAAATTATTTTCACACTGTGAGGAGAAAGTTGTTGATTGAAATTTCCTGCTGCAGCGAAAAACGTCTTTGTTTTTATGATTGCCACCTCAATTCGTGTATCATATCCGTGGCACTCTCTCCCCTATTTCACGATAATACAAAACTAGCTGCCCTTTTCTGAACTTTCTCGTTGTCCTCCGTCAATCCTATGTGATGCGGGTGCCATAATGCACAGCAGTACTCCACAATAGGGCGGAGAAGCGTAGTGTAAGCAGTATCTTTAGCAGACGTATTACATTTTCTATTTCTTCTGCCAATAAATCTGAGTCTTTGGTTTGCTTTCCACACAACAATATCTATGTGCTTGTTCCAATTTTACTGTTAAAATTTCGAGAACGTACGTTGCTAGAAGAGTCAACCAGTATAATGCTTCCTCCCACGTACATCTCGGGAAAAGACCACGAAGGTAAAATCAGAGAGAGATTCGAGCTCTGACGAACGCTTGCTAACAGCCTTCTTCCCGCAGGTCATTCGCGGCTAGAAACAGCAAAGGGGCAAGTGACAGTCATATACAATATACGCTCCGCCACTCACCGAGAGGTGCCGTGAGAAGTATAGATGTAGATATTTCAAATATGTATACCGTCAAATATGACAGAGGTATCTTTATTCAAAATTGTGAATAGAAGCACGTATTTCATATGTGATCAATGCACACCCATTATGGCACTTTCTTTTCCTTTCCTTAAAAGATTTATAGTCTTATATGTGTTATTAGATCTTTTTGTGCCGGTAGCAAATCTGTGCTTGAGGCTGAAAGCATTTCAAGAACACGCTATCTTCAAAAAAATAGCTTCAAAGTCTATTATTCGTCAAAGATTTTCTACTATATTCTCAGATGAAATTCTGAAGCTGATATTACTTCATGCAGTTCACAGACCATTTAGTTCGTCTTTAGATATTTATCTGAAATGAATTTCAACCGAATAACATAGACGAAATGTTTTCGAGAGAAGACGCTTGTACGGTAGATTTTGTACACAAGGTATAAAGGAAATTACAGTACGCTTAGAGCGCTTGTGGAATTTTTCCGTTTATGCAATATTTATTTCAAGAATGCTAGTTGACAATGACCTACATTCGCTCTGAAAGCAACTGGAAAACCAGCCACAGATATCCTGGCATACCTTGACACAAATTTAGTTCGTAGCCCTGTTATCTTCCGTCCTCGGGTCTGCTTTCCAAGAACATCAAGTTCCGCGCTCCTTAAAACGTCGACCTGTTCCGTTCGCTGACAGTGTGAAGTAGCTGTTCTCGGATTTTCCTGCTCTAGTGTGTTCAAAATTATGAAATTTGCATGCCTGACGAGCTTATTTACTTTATGTAGCAAAGTATTACGTATAGCTGAATCTAAGAATTTTTCCGGCAGCAGACTCGAGGACGCTCCGGGGATGTTGTGCACTGATGCCCATGAGAGGTCGGTTCCCTTACCTCTTCGGCTATTACAACGCGTCGAATTCTAAGTCCTTCAAACCCTCAGATATATTATAAAATAGTACTTTCTCTTTTCCCAAAGTGTTTTTAAGGGAAGCAAATGCCGTACAACAAACATTACATTCGTCCTTCGTTTGGAAAAGAGAAGATAGTCTTTAAATTTATTTATTTACTTTTAATTTATTTTTTATATATTTAGCAAGTGAACAAGAATTCAACTTCAAGCAGAAGAGATGAAATTCCTTCGGGAAAAATAGAGATAGTGATTAGGAAGGCCGGATCTGAAGCAGCGTTTAGGAAAAATTTTGTGCGAAGCCCCTGTAGCAGACTATCCAAAAGCGACAGCTGCTGAGGTTGAGACATGTCCAGGGAATTTAGAAAAAACAGTTGTCAAGGTTAGTGAAGGAGGTAAGGGTTGGTGGCAAGAGATCACATAAATCACGATTAAAGACATGAAAAGGAAACAGAAGAGGCAGTGGTGAAGAAAAGGCAAAGAAAGGCGGTTACTGCGCCTGTAGATAGGGCGAGGTGGAGGTCCCTTCTACGGTGTGAGGCAAACGACGACAGGACTAAGCAGACGTGAGTCCACGCATCGATTCTGGCTGAGGTCACAGTCTACTGGTGGCCCGGGGCGATTTTCAAATATATGTAACTCCATCCTGTCCGGAGTGCGAAACTTCGGCTGGTCGATTTCCAATATTAAAATACCAACAGCCCTTATTTTGGTTTTATTTGTTAGGCAACCAGTTTCGACATTACATTATGCCATCTTCAGGCCTGTACAGGTTACAAAAGAGCGTTAAGTACATAATAAAAATCCAGAGAGTATTGTCTAAATTAAACAAGTGTTACATACTAATTTACATAAGTAAAAGAAAACAGTCTTAATTAAAATATACATGATGCAACGTAATGTGTACTATCAGAAATTAACCAGCTATTCATGTATACTGCGAAAACATCAGTAACCTAATGGAGGTAGTCGTAAAACAGAAGTGTCAAAGTAATGCAACCTTCAGTCCTGTATTGGTTATGCGTGGTAAGTCTCTACCGGCTTTTGTCAAGAAGTTAAAGAGGTGAGCCAAGGGACCGACTCATCATATGTGAAGTAAGATAACAGGATCATATATCATGCACAGTAAAGGGGTCCACTATGGGTACTATCGTGTATAGTAAGTACACAAAAAGGAATGACAAATTAAGAGCTATTGAAACACCATAGCTACACTCAATGGTTGTTAGACAATACTCTATAAGGAGGAACCAAAGGAACACTCTAGGAGGATGATTGTAAAATGTAAAAAAAATGCAAGCCTGTAAATAAGGTCACTGCCGTTCGTTTCACCCGTTTCTGCCATCTTTTGGCAACAGTCGATCTGATTCATATGTTCCTTAGTGAAAGATATTTCCCTTCCTGTTCTGGCTTACTTGACTTACTCAGACACTCGAACATCTCAGTTTTTGTCGTTGCACGAAATAGAGGGGCGTTCAACAAGTAATGCAACACAGTCTTTTCCCAGCCAATTTCGGTTGAAAAAATGTGGAATTTCTTGTGGAAGATCGTGGAATATTCCAGAATGACATTTTCACTCTGCAGCGGAGTGTGCGCTGATATGAAACTTCCTGGCAGATTAAAACTGTGTGCCGGACCGAGACTCGAACTCCGGACCACTGGCAGAAGTAAAGCTGTGAGGACGGGGCGTGAGTCGTGCTTGGGTAGCTCAGTTGGTAGAGCACTTGCTCGCGAAAGGCAATGGTCCCGAGTTCCAGTCTCGGTCCGGCACACAGTTTTAATCTGCCAGGAAGTTTCATCGTGGAATATTGCCGCTTCAGCCCCTACAGTTTCATGAAGTTCCTATTGGTGGCGGTGGTATTCGTGGCTTCCAAAATGGCGTCTGCAACGGAGGCGCGTTCCAAGCGGAGACATGTCATTGAGTTTCTTATGGCAGAAAACGAGAGCACAGTAGATATTCATAGGCGCTTGCAGAATGTCTACGGAAACCTGGCAGTGACCGAAAGCACGGTGAGTCGTTGGGCAAGTCGTCTGTCATCACCGCAACAGCTTTGCGCAAACCTGTCCGATCTCCCGCTGCTGGCTGGCCGCACAAAACTGTGACTCCGGCAATGTTGAAACGTGCGGACACTCACTCGAGGTCAAATCAAACACATCCATTGCTCAACTGGAAGTCTCTGTTGGTAATGTTGACACGCTCGTCCACTGGTTGGTGTGCTGAAAGGTACAGCACGAATCTGGCATCTTCCAGCTTTCATCTGTTTGTCCCAATGAAGGATGCTCTACGCGAGAATCAGTACGTGCATGAGGGGCAGGTAATGGATGTAGAAGACGTTGGCTCCGATGTCGACCAGTAGAATGGTACCATCCGAGCATACAGGCCCTCTCAGTAAGGTGACATGAAGCTGTCACACTGAATGGATACGGTGCTGGAAACTTGGGTTTTGTAGCCAAAAAAGTGGCGAATAATATAGTACATGTGAATCCTGAATAAAAACAACCTGCTTTCAGGAAAAAAGACTTGATAGTCATACTTATTGAACGCTTATATTACACCTCCTTGCCCTCATGCTACGGTTTTGTATTTTCAACATTGCAGTACGATCAACAATCGTGATAATCTAATATACACTCCTGGAAATTGAAATAAGAACACCGTGAATTCATTGTCCCAGGAAGGGGAAACTTTATTGACACATTCCTGGGGTCAGATACATCACATGATCACACTGACAGAACCACAGGCACATAGACACAGGCAACAGAGCATGCACAATGTCGGCACTAGTACAGTGTATATCCACCTTTCGCAGCAATGCAGGCTGCTATTCTCCCATGGAGACGATCGTAGAGATGCTGGATGTAGTCCTCTGGAACGGCTTGCCATGCCATTTCCACCTGGCGCCTCAGTTGGACCAGCGTTCGTGCTGGACGTGCAGACCGCGTGAGACGACGCTTCATCCAGTCCCAAACATGCTCAATGGGGGACAGATCCGGAGATCTTGCTGGCCAGGGTAGTTGACTTACACCTTCTAGAGCACGTTGGGTGGCACGGGATACATGCGGACGTGCATTGTCCTGTTGGAACAGCAAGTTCCCTTGCCGGTCTAGGAATGGTAGAACGATGGGTTCGATGACGGTTTGGATGTACCGTGCACTATTCAGTGTCCCCTCGACGATCACCAGTGGTGTACGGCCAGTGTAGGAGATCGCTCCCCACACCATGATGCCGGGTGGTGGCCCTGTGTGCCTCGGTCGTATGCAGTCCTGATTGTGGCGCTCACCTGCACGGCGCCAAACACGCATACGACCATCATTGGCACCAAGGCAGAAGCGACTCTCATCGCTGAAGACGACACGTCTCCATTCGTCCCTCCATTCACGCCTGTCGCGACACCACTGGAGGCGGGCTGCACGTTGTTGGGGCGTGAGCGGAAGACGGCCTAACGGTGTGCGGGACCGTAGCCCAGCTTCATGGAGACGGTTGCGAATGGTCCTCGCCGATACCCCAGGAGCAACAGTGTCCCTAATTTGCTGGGAAGTGGCGGTGCGGTCCCCTACGGCACTGCGTAGGATCCTACGGTCTTGGCGTGCATCCGTGCGTCGCTGCGGTCCGGTCCCAGGTCGACGGGCACGTGCACCTTCCGCCGACCACTGGCGACAACATCGATGTACTGTGGAGACCTCACGCCCCACGTGTTGAGCAATTCGGCGGTACGTCCACCCGGCCTCCCGCATGCCCACTATACGCCCTCGCTCAAAGTCTGTCAACTGCACATACGGTTCACGTCCACGCTGTCGTGGCATGCTACCAGTGTTAAAGACTGCGATGGAGCTCCGTATGCCACGGCAAACTGGCTGACACTGACGGCGGCGGTGCACAAATGCTGCGCAGCTAGCGCCATTCGACGGCCAACACCGCGGTTCCTGGTGTGTCCGCTGTGCCGTGCGTGTGATCATTGCTTGTACAGCCCTCTCGCAGCGTCCGGAGCAAGTATGGTGGGTCTGACACACCGGTGTCAATGTGTTCTTTTTTCCATTTCCAGGAGTGTATAAGAAACTACCAGCCTCGATTCCGGTACTGAAACCAACCTTTACCTAGGTTTCAGCCGAAGTAATTGAGCCTTCTTCAGAAGATATACCTGAATCTATATGTCTAAGAGTGAATGGTCTAGAAATAATAAAATTCCTGAGTAGGCGTAGTCATATTTTAAAAATGCCGTACATAAGTGCTAAGTCAACACCAAGACTTAACTTAAGCTCTGGGGTGCGCCTCGTCTCCATGGACGACGTGCGATGGGCCTCGGGAGCTCACGTGAAACTAAATAGAACTACTTACTATTGATTGCAAACAACTCCCAAAATTTTATCGACATCCCTTTTACGGCGTCATGAGGGCTATATGCAATTTTGGGCGTGAAGAGTTTGACAGAGCTCTGAAAGACAAGGCCCCGGGAGTAGACAACATTCCATTAGAACTACTGACGGCCTTGGGAGAGTCAGTCCAGACAAAACTCTACCAGGTGGTGAACAATATGTATGAGACAAGGGAAATACCCTCAGACTTCAAGAAGAATATAATAATTCCAATCCCAAAGAAAGCAGATGTTGAGAGATGTGAAAATTACCGAACTACCAGTTTAATAAGTCACAGCTGCAAAATACTAACGCGAATTCTGTACAGACGAATGGAAAAACATGTAGAAGCCGACCTCGGGGAAGATCCGTTTGGACGCCGTAGAAATATTGGAACACGTGAGGCAATACTGACCCTACGACTTATCTTAGAAGAAAGATTAAAGAAAGGGAAACCTACGTTTCTAACATTTGCAGACTTAGAAAAAGCTTTTGACAATGTTCACTGGAATACTCTCTTTCAAATTCTGAAGGTGGCAGGGGTAAAATACAGGGAGCGAAAGGCTATTTACAATTTGTACAGAAGCCAGATGGTAGTTATAAGAGTCGAGGGGCATGAAAGGGAAGCAGCGGTTGGGAAGGGAGTGAGACAGGGTAGTAGCCTTTCCCCGATGTTATTCAATCTGTATATTGAGCAAGCAGTAAAGGAAACAAAAGAAAAATTCGGAGTAGGTATTAAAATCCATGGAGAAGAAATAAAAACTTTGAGCTTCGCCGATGACATTGTACTTCTGTCAAAGACAGCAAAGGACTTGGAAGAGCAGTTGAACGGAATGGACAGTGTCTTGAAAGGAGGATATAAGATGAACATCAACGAAAGCAAAACGAGGATAATGGAATATAGTCGAATTAAGTCGGGTGATGCTGAGGGAATTAGATTAGGGAATGAGACACTTAAAGTAGTAAAGGAGTTATGCTATTTGGGGAGCAAAATAACTGATGATGATCGAAGTTGAGAAAATGTAGACTGCCAATGGCAAAGAAAGCGTTTCTAAAGAAGAGAAATTTGTTAACATCGAGTATAGATTTAAGTGTCTGGAGGTCGTTTCTGAAAGTATTTAAATGGAGTGTAGTCATGTATGGAAGTGAAACATGGACGATAAATAGTTTGGACAAGAAGAGAATAGAAGCTTTATAAATGTGGTGCGACAGAAAAATGCTGAAGATTAGATGGGTAGATCACATAACCAATGAGGAGGTACTGAATAGAATTGGGAAGGAGTTTTTGGCACAACTTGACAAGAAGAAGGGACCGGTTAGTAGGACATGTTCTGAGGCATCAAGGGATCACAAATTTAGTATTGGAGGGCAGCGTGGAGGGTAAAAATCATAGAGGGAGACCAAGAATTGAATACACTAAGCAGATTCAGAAGGATGTAGGTTGCAGTAAGTACTGGGAGATGAGGAAGCTTGCACAGGATAGGGTAGCATGGAGAGCTGCACCAAATCAGTCTCTGGACTGAAGACCACAACAACAACAACAACATGCAATTTTGTAACGTCTGTGGCAGCTATACCGGTCATCGAGGACCAGTAAACAAATTGTAACAGGAAGTACGAAGAGAAGTCCGACGCTACACGGTCATTGTGTCAGGAACATTTCTCTTGAGGTAATTTATTACTCGTCTCAGAGCAGAAAAGGAAGCGAAATATTTGTGGCATGTCCATGTGTTGCCACCTTCGACAACGCTACAGAAGTTTCCCTGGGAAGCCCTTAAACATCCTACATACAGTCTCGATCTCTCCCAAAGCGATTCCCGTATATTTGGAACCCTGAAGAGAAGCATTCGTGGCCGTCAATTAGCTGCGGACGAGAAGGTGCTCGCATATGATACAATCATAATCCTGTAGGCAACTACAATTATTTTTCCGTGAAGGAACAATAAACAGAAACCCAAACATGAGTCTCCATCAATCAAAACGAATGGTGGCGTGCAGTCACATGGCGACAACATGTGGGTATAGCACAATTAACAGGTCTAGAAACGAACGGTTTTACATCGTTACAAATGTGCGACAATGCAGCAAAGACATCTTAACATCACTGATCACGTAGACGACGTGTGTGTGCTGGGAGGCATTGACTACTACGTACGAAGGCAGATGAAACAGTCAACGTTCCACTTGATAATCTTCCAGACCCTACCGGCTACGAGTGGAAGAGCTGGAAGAGGACGTTTTCTCCCAATGTAGCGGGGAATATTACAAAATAATCAGAAAACAAACACAAAATAATGCCCTAGGGCATTTTATTGATGCCAAAACGGAAAAATAAGGGACAGATAGAATTATTGACACACCAGTACAAGAAATACAAAAAGATAAAACGCCTGTTAACAGGTCACACTATTAAAATAACATTCAGAATATGACTAGCAAATGCAGACCGTACATAAAGCCCGAACGTTGTACACATGGGGGTAGCACACACAGCACAGACACACAGGGAAATAGCCACAAAGAAAACACTCAATTGCCAAGTAACCTCGAGATAGGCGAACAGTATTCCAAAAACAGTAATACTGGAAGTCCACCGGCCGCGGTGGCGGAGTGGTTCTAGGGGCTTCAGTCCGGAACCGCGCGAATCCTACGGTCGCTGGTTCCAATCCTCCCTCGGGCATGGATGTGTGTGATGTCCTTAGGCTAGTTAGGTTTAAGTAGTTCAAAGTTCTAGGGGGCTGATGACCTCAGATGGTAAGTCACATAGTTCTCAGAGCCATTTGAACCATTTTAACTGGAAGTCCAATACTAAATACAAACAATCTACCTAATAATACAGTTATAAATGCTTCATTCACACATAGTTCCCACAGTACAAAAATAACAGAAGAAGACAAATGTCAGAATGTTTCGCAAGACACACATAGAAACCCCAAACAACACAATAATAACGTAACTGATTATGATAATCTTGAGAGTAACTTAAGCATAAGTAGGTTAGAAAATCGGGAAATTTTCCAGACTGCTCTGTGTCTGGTAATACATCTCAATATGTTTTCCTACAGCAGAGCAGTCAGACAGAATGATGCTTAGGACAAAGAACCTGCCAGTCGACCATTGTGAACTCTGCAGACTCTTAAGACGAGCATATGCACCAAGAGGTGAAGGTTTACACTAGTATTACGCAAAAAGGGGGTGTAACAGATGAGACTTCTGCAGTTCTGAGTGAAGCTTTATGCGCTGTTATGCTGGAGGGCTCTTGCTTTTAACATGGGCTGGGGGGTGGTCCTAGCGGTTAGCTGGCGACGTGGGTGTCCGTCCCTTATTGTAGGGCCTTCCGGTTTAACAGGGTTCTGCTCTCGGCTTCTGTTCTCGTTTCTACCCTCGGAACTGCGTCTGTCTCACGGTGGGAAGGTATGACATGCATTTAGGCATTCTTGTGTTAGTCTGTGGTATTCCATTTGCTCACTCGTTACTCGTATTACTTTGGTTAATTTAATGTCACGATTTATTCGGAGCTATGTGACATACTACTGGATTTGCTTATCATGTCAGGGTTTTCATGGAAGGTGTTGGATTTGCCTGACACCTTACATATCACCACCCTTCGAACTTAATTTTTGCACTGAAGTTAGGTAATGATTGAATCGTTGTCTAAGTCAGTCAAAAATTATTCCGTTATCTAAATTTTGTTGCCTACTGTTCAGCCACGTTATTCTGTTCTATGCTAGTTTGTATTACTAATTTATATATTTATATTCTTCCACATTATTATCAAAAATATGTTTATATTGACAAGGGAAGAATATTTTTATTCTATTATAATTATTATTTTTTAATTACTTTATTTCTTTATTTAATTGTGAAGTTTGTTTTTTAAGAAGTTTGTTATCGAAAGTGAGGAGTCTTTCACATCGATTTTCTTAGAAATATTGTTTTCATAAATGTAGTAATTAAGTAAAATCTATTCCTAACACATTTTCTAAATATCATGTACAAGTAAAATGTTTTTGTTTCTAGACATTCATTTCAACATTGTTACACTAACAAATAAGAATTATTTCCAAGAATTGCTTTGACAAAGAAATATACATACACAAGTATTGAGATATTATCCTAACAAATGGTACAAATGTTAAAAAAAAGGGAAACATCCAACAAGATAATTTTTTATTCTTTGTTTTTATAAGGAGAAAATAAGTAAAATATAGTTATTCTCTTATTTTTATGAGGAGAAAGTAAGTGGCATATAGTTTTAGTGTTTATTATGCCTTACTTTTGTTCTTTATATACTGTCCATTTCAGAACTAATGACTTATTTTTATCGATAGTCTATTTTTTACTTAAGTCCATAGTCAATGACTGTTATTTTGTAGTTTATTAGCTGTCTGGTGTGCTTAACTTATTTAGTTTTTCACACATTTCTTTTTCACAATTCCTACATCACGTAATTTGATTTCACACATTCACACAATCCTATGAATGTTTAAGTATGAGGTTGGCGAATGTTTTATGCACGAAGGTGATGGACTTGAGCGAGATGGATGTGGGCAAGTATTTGATGTACAGCTTCGTTCGTCGTTCCTTGTTGTCTTTGCAAGTGTGTGTTGCTGTTGTGGAGTTCCCATAATGGAATGTAGCTGTGAGTGCAGAATCTCGTGGTTTACTGGCTTTGTATACGTGAAAGTCATCGTTATGTGTCGCTGAAAGCAGTCGTTTTTCTTTGTAATACTTCGCAGATGACTAGTTTACAATAGGATAGGGATTTGGGAAGGTATGTCATCTGTTCTACACCCATCTTCTTTCTTGGTCTCAATCTTGTGAATCTTCAACTTCTGTTCTTCCTGCTTTTTCTCTGCTTCTTACTTGCTTCTTGTTTCTTCTCTGGGCAGGATATGGAAATATTTATTGATAACTACTCACTTTAAAGTTCTCCTCTTAGTAACAGTTTGATAAATTGTTTGGGCGTGTCATTTTTACTTTGTGGAAGTTTTCTTCAGTTTCGTGCATCAGCGTGCTGTTTAATAGCAGAAGTGTGACTTTTACACATATTTTTTTTTGCCAGTGGTGGCTTGCCCAAGTGGTCTTCTCATCAGGCCGTCTTTTGCTCGCTCCGATGAGTCGGGGCGTTCGGAGACACTTCTGGCGTTCGGTGTCCTGTCGTGTCTCTGCAGGGTTCCGCCACTGTGTGGTTCTGTGTTCTGTCCCAGCAGGGTTCCGCCACCCTGTGGTTCAGCTTGGCAGCAGATTTATTTACTGCCCACTTCGGCTACTAGGGCCTTCTGTTGGTCTCACTGTCCTTTCCCTTCTCTCGACACTTCTGCCATGTAGGAATCGTGTCTTGCTAATTATGTCCTTTCCTTTCTTGATACTTCTTGCATTGCAACTTGTGGGTCGTTGCATCTCGTCCTTGCTGGAGTTTTTACAATGGTTCTTACAAAAAGTTTTACTTATAATCATCTAACATATGTCTAGTACCTACATTGCTTTACGCCTTCTTAAAAAGCTTTACAAATAACGGCGCCCTTTCCATGTTACAATTCTAAGATATTTTTCTTAACTTCTACAAGAATCCTCAAATTCGTTTTTTATTTTTGTGTAGTGTCATGCTGTATAGCATTTTAGTATTCCATGCTATTAGACTATCTTTGCTTTATCCCTTCACCTTAATCTATGGTACTATTGGTGGTATTTTTGCTTTTGTTTTTATTCAAACTGCTTTCTTTTTCCCACCTTCCTCTCTCATCATTCTTCTTTCTCCTGACGAGCTTATCTGCAACATAATCTTGAAATATTGTGCTGATTATTTACCAGTAATAAAATTAATCTTAAAACTTGTACTGAAAGTGTTTAATACTGCCAGTCTTAGGTAAAAATACCTCTGCTTTATCTCGTAAAATACCCTCTAATTCTCTTTTACTGTGTTCCGAAATACCTTGAACTTCTTGCAATTTTTCGTCGATTTCTTTATGAACTTCTAACATGAGTTGAGGCGATTCCCCCTTTTGTGCATACCATTCTAATTCTTCATCCTCTTTATATCGCGTCATTCTTAATTGTTTGTTTATAACTGGTTTTTCTTCTAATTTTAGCTTTTGCTCAAAGAGAAGTGTGACATTCCCGAATGTTACGCTACCTTTCCCCATATCCATTATCGCTCGTCTCTCATTTAAAAAACCTGCACCTACAATCAAATCTACAGTTAGTTTAGGTATAATCACGAAGTTGGCTTCGATCTTTTGACCTTGGCACGAAAGAGTTAACCTTGTTTGTAACTTCCGCTGCATTGTTTCTAATAGGACCTCTTACTTCAATCTTACGTGTTTTCAGAACTGGCAATTCCTCATTGGCATTACACTGCAGGAATAAATTCTTTGAGATCGCAGTCAATTCACTTCCGCTGTCAATTACAATATTGACTGGGATATGCTTTACCATGGCCTTCACAATTGGTTGAATTTGAAAGGGTTGGTTCTGTTCTTCTTCTTCTTGCGTCAACGAATTCTCCACTGAATCATACATGAGTCTTTTTAGGAATTTCCCTTGTGAATTCGATCTTTCTGTAGGATAAGCTTCGACTGCTACTTCTCTCTCTTTTATTTCCTCTTCTCTATTTCTTCCTTCATTTACGCTTTCTTCAACATTCTCTACTTTTTCCTCATCCTCGTCTATCTTCTCCTTCTTCGTCGCTACTTCCACATAATCGCATCTAAATGCTCTAATTATCGCTTCATAACTTCCTTCATTATATACATTGGGTTGTGTGCCCACTCGTAACTTACTTCGTCCTTTCCTCCTACATTCGTTGTGCATGCCTCTGGTAATTCATCTTCCTCGTCAGTATTCTCCCATTTAATTTTGTCCCAACACGATATTGTTATTTTCTTGTCGTCGTTTTCATCTGGTCCACGCAGATTTGTTTCTTCCTTCTTCTCTTCCCGTGATAAAATTTTTACTTCTCTGTACAAGGTGCTGCAATTTTCCTGGGTCGGTGCGTCATTCTCTTTGGCATGGGCGCTTAGCTGTCAATTCGAACGTTTATCGGGGTTTGGTGGTCTTACCTCCACCTCTTCTATCGGTATTCTCTTTTCTTGTTCAGCTTGTTGATAGTGGTTTCTTTGTTGATAATTTGTCGATCTATTGGTTCTCCAGTACCCGTTCCGGTTGTCGTTATTCCCTCTGTAACAGTTGTTGCCGTTCCTGGGTGAATTATAGTTATTGCCATATTCTCTTCTAAATCCATAACCGGTTCTTTGTTAAAATCTATTGTCGTTTCTTGGTGCGAAGTTATCACATGGTTCGTAATTATTGTTTCTTCGTACTGTGTCTTGTGGATTCCACTGCTTTTTGCTTTCGTTTTCACGTGCGCTTCGTCTTTTTCTTGCGTCATCTTCCGAAATATGAACTCTAGTTCCCTTAGAATACCTTTAAATGCTTCGACGTCATTGCCTCCGCGACCTACTAATGATTGCTGGTATTTCAATGCTTGCTTCATTGCGCATAATTTAATAAACTCTCCATCACTGTATGGTACATCTAAGTATTGATTTTTCTTTGCCATTAATTCGAAAAATTTCACGCGACTCTTCTCTCCTGAATTTTCAAAATATGGGTTCTGTAATAACTCGTACTTCACTCTGTTCTGTGCTTCGCTGGACCAATATCGTGAGAGAAGCTTCTCTCTGAAATCTTCGTACGATCGGCATGTCGCTGCAACATTCTGCATGGTTTCTGCGACTGTTCCTGACATGTGTGCACATATAAAGTCTAATTTGTGTGCTAGCGTCCAGTGTTCTGGTAATCCTACTCGGAATTGATCAATAAAAGTTCGTGGATGTAATGAGTTTCCTTCTCGAAAGTGTTGAAATTTTCTGACTGTGAGGAAATGATCGTTGTCGTACTTCCTCATAGTTCCACATGAAATCCACGATTTTTCGCCACTTTTGTTTCTGAACATTTCCCCCGTCGTTCTTTCCGGTTGTGGTAGATCCATTGGATATTGTCCAGTGTAACTTTCGCGTACCCGCGGTGCAGGCTGTCTCATTTCACGTATGTTACTTTCCGCCTGTGATTGGAATCGCAAATGCGTAATATCTTCGTTAATTGCTAGTTTTTTCCGGTGATGTTACAGATACGGATGTGGTTGCAGACTCAGTGCTTGTTCGATCCTGTTCACTACGCTTTTCAATGGTTTGCAACAACTCTGTTCGCAATTTTTGAAATTGTCGCGTCGTTTGCGCTTCTATTTTGACTATGCGGTTATCATATCTTTTCAGCGCTGCTTTTGTGATACGTTTGTGTAACACACTGTTTTCAACAATTTCACGCGCTGTACCTGCTGCTTGTCTAGTAATTACGTTTATCTGTTTCTCTAGTTTCTTGACTTCTCCCTGGGTGTTGTTACGTAATGTTTTGATCTCGTCCTGAATGTCATTACGCAATGTTTGTACGTCCACTTGTACCTTGTCAATGTCTGTTCTCAATTGATTGTGACCTGTTATTAAGTTTCCTATCACTTCTCGAGATTCTTTTGCCTCGTCTTCAATATGACTTAGGTGTAACTGAATTTTTTTGTTTTGTTCTTTAATCTCACGCATTTGTCTCGTGGCTTCTGCATTCTGAATTTGAATTTGGTTCGCTATGTCTTTATTTTGCCTTGTCATGGTTTCCGTAATTTGTTGTAATACTTCTGCCAGATTGGTGCGTCCTATTGCGTTTTCTTCCGACGTCCTACGCCCTGTGTTTTCGCCCAAGTGTTGGTTCGCAACCGATTGCATTGAACTGTGCTGTGACACGTTTCTACTCACATTCATTGTACTCTGTGGTGAGGGAGCTCTGATTGCTTGTACTATGGGTTCTACGTATTCAAGAAACAAGTTAAAATCCTCATCGACTGTCTCTCTACTTTCCTGCTCCTCTGTCGTACGCTGACTTACGTTTTCTATGCGTACATTGTCCTCGTTATGGTGCGTTATATGTCCTATTTCTCTCGATACTGCATCGTCTGTTGTACTGTCCTCTATTCTCTGTCCATCTTCATGCTGGGTCTCTACCTCAATTCGGTCAAGGTCTCGATCTGCCATTGCTAATCTTTCCGAATCCCTTATTTTCTGTTTTAAAAGCAATTCACGCGCCCTACTTCGAGTCAACATGCGCTCATACGATCTCACGCGTTTCATAAACTTTTTGCACACACGACTTGACAATCAATTCACTTACTTGTTGGGTCAGATCAAACTTGTCAACGATGTATCCGCCACCTGTGCACTTGCATTGAGGAGAAAACTTAATTCTAACAATTTTTAAAATTCATAACTTAATTATGCTATTGTCTCTGCTAGAATGTCTCACTATTTATCGCTGCAGCTACTGTTTTCAACTATTTATGCCTTTCAAAAAAAAAAAAATTTTTATTACGAAAATTTTTAACAGGATATTTTTCTGACCTAGTTAGGCATGTGGTCGACCTTCAATCATGGTATTTTACCATCCTGGCAGGGTCTCCATTCTCTAACATCTGCGTGGTGTCTGCTTGTTCTATATCGTGTCTCCCTACCACTTTCGCGCAACGACACTCTGAGCGCGTTTTTTGGGGAATTGACTAGTTTGAACCTGGGACCTGTTGCTGGTAAGGAGACGCCAGACCACACATGACATGTAGAGTTCAGAAGAGTTCAGTGAGACTAGCGATGATATAACCAAATACTTAATGATTTCAGCGTCAGCTCCACTGCACTCCCTGTAAAAGAATCTTAATACTAACTAAATTTAGTGGAAGGGGTTCAAGGCTTTCCTATTTTTAGTTAGCTGGTAAAAGAACGTCGAAAAAGCAATTAAGTTCACCATTGGAAATTTTATTCTACTCACAAAACATTGTTTATAAATTGCACTATTGATGAAAGGAAATGTTTTAATACAGGATGGTAAAAACCAACTGCGTTCAACAAAAATGTGAACGAATATTTCCTGAATGGGTTTCCAAGTTCCACAATGGATCGAAGGATGACCTATGACATATCACATCTATAATCTAGGTTTAAATTAAGTTTCACAAAAGAGAAAACTATCAAAATGGTCTACAGTGACCCTCAATTATCTTTAATTACTTATGTAACTTGTTGTAAATCACATTGGCTGATGTGGCTTCTCAATAACTATATAACAGAAAAATCATCGCGTTTCAGATTTTTACTTGAAGTGGCAAATGTGAACACCATGAGCTTTAATTGACGATCGACACTAGTATTTCGCCAAAAGGGGGTGTAACAGATGAGACTTCTGGAATTCTGAGTGAAGCTTTATGCGCTGTTATGCGGCATCGCGTGTGTTCATTACCTTGTCGGTGTTCGTCAGGGGGCGGCAGGCAGCACAGCTCCGCTCACCTCGCCATCTCGGAAGCAACTCTCTCCTAACTTCCCCTTACTACAATTTACCGAAGTTGGTTTAAAGAAAACTATCTGGCTGTGTTTTCATCTGACCAATCAGGGTCTCAATGTTAAACTTAAGCTCCGCCTACAAAAATTCTGTCTATCCAATGAGAAACGTTATACTTTTCGTGGTGGGGCAATGTTTTTAAAGTTTGCAACGTAACAGAGACGCGAAAAAGTCTCACGCTAAAACTTGCAGCTGGTGTGGTCCTTTTAGTGCTATCGTAAGATCTATACTGTTCTTCTGGAGGGCTCTATCTTTTAATATGGGCTGGGGGGTGGTCCTGACGTAACAGAGACGCGAAAAAGTCTCACGCTAAAACTTGCAGCTGCGGTGGTCCTTTTAGTGTTAACGTAAGATCTATACTGTTCTTCTAGAGGGCTCTAGCTTTTAACATGGGCTGGGGGGTGGTCCTAGCGGTTAGCTGGAGTGTGGTCCTAGCGGTTAGTTGGCGACGTGGGTGTCCATCCCTTATCGTAGGGCCTTCCAGCTTAACACGGTTCTGCTCTCGGCTTCTGTTCTCGTTTCTCCCCTCGGAACTGCGTCTGTCTCACGGTGGGAAGGTATGACATGCATTTAGGCATTCTTGTGTTAGTCTGTGGTATTCCATTTGCTCACTCGTTACTCGTATTACTTTGGTTAATTTAATGTCACGACTTATTCGGAGCTATGTGACATACTACTGGATTTGCTTATCATATCAGGGTCTTCATGGAAGGTGTTGGATTTGCCTGACACCTTACAACTGCAACAATGCAGAAGAAACCAGAAATATTGACATCTCACTAGAAAATGTCAATTCCTTAATCTATGTCAACAAATGTGAAGTACTACAAAATGCCATACACAGTGCCACAACGCCAGAGTCATCCACACAAACACATACACAAACGTGAGCACACGAACTGCACATGAGCAAAAACAACGACTTCTTCTAAAGAGGGCTGACTGCTAAAACATAAGGGACATTGTTCAACAATTTTCCCTCCATACAGTCAATGGTATCATAGACTACATAGCTCACATTCTAACGGACCTGCTTCAAGAAACACAATTAGCTCTCCCAAATATCGCCTGTTCACCGAAACAGAAACTCCCCTGCTCTACTGAGTTAACGAAAATAAGGAAAGACGCTAGACACAAATTTTGTCAAAATTCTACTACGAAACAATACATGGGGGTGAGGTTTGTTGGGACCATTTAAACTTCTGATATATAAGGTGAGGCTGGAAGAGTGGGGGGAATTGGAGAGTGATTATTCAGCCATGAGCCCTTACGTTTACCTGTAATGCCTGCATAGCTTCTACAAGTTAAGAGATTCTGGTGAATCAGATGTTACGGGTGCGAAGTCTGCCAGAGAGCCATGATGTACCTGGAAACTCTATTTTTATCACCATAGCGTGCTCGTAAAATTTTCTTGGTTTTTTCACAGACAGCTGTGGTTACAAAAATTCATTCTACGAAGTTCGTTTGCTCCCTGTCCAGTCACCCTCGAATAAAGCCCCTGTCTGCACCGACAGAAGATTCGAACGGTACCCATAACTGAGTCCACCACGCAGTGTCAAGGGAAAGCGGCTCTAATTTGATCAGTAGCACTGGAATATTGTAACTGCACTAGAGACCGCAGAACGTGTCCTGTTGGCTATAATGCCTGAAAGTTATTCCTCGGTACTGTATTTTGCCTTCAGGATCGCACGCTTCACAGAGTTTGTATACTATTGATTTACTACGGCGTCGGCTTCGTATTCCACATCGTTAAGGTAGTATAGAATATCATCATCCAAGGCCATTAAATACCAAAAGATTAACGATATCCAACGCTAATGTATGCCACTACTGAGCGTGAAGTCGTCAAAAATATTTCTTTCGTTTTTTTACATGGAGCTTTGATGAGGGAACATGGCGCCACAGATTTAGGCAGTATATTGTTCTGAAACTGGCGCCGCCATGTCAGCAGTCCCTAAACATTAGCAGACTACTGTTTAGCCACAGGGAGTGACCGCGTGGTTTAAGGCGCTATGTCATGGAATGCGAGGCCCCTTATGCCTGAGGTTCAAGTCCTCCCTGGGGGATCGGTGTGTGTGTTGTTCTTAGCATAGGTTAGTTTAAGGTAATTTAAGTAGTGTGTAAGCGTAGGGACCGATGACCTCAGCAGTTTGGTCCGATGACCTCAGCAGTTTGGTCCTTTAGGAATTCACACACACCTCAACATTTTTGAACTACTGTTTACAATTGATTCTTGTTCTTAATCTCTGCCGTGTCCACGCAGCAGCTGTTTTAAATAGAAAATGTTACAGTGCTTCCATAATAACACAGTGTCAGGAAGACATTTTCAGACTTTTTTCTGGTCTTAAGTGCATATTTGACCAGTAATACAAAGCATTTGGCCTCTTTAATGTAACTAATAACCAAGGAGCGAAGTATGTGATGTGAAAAGCTTGCTTTTGCATCTCAGCTATTTTTTTAGTATGAAGGGCGAAACCGATGTTCCGTGTATGTAAAATTCCCAAATTGCTGACAACATATTTTGCTATGTTTTGTAGCGGCACCACTGTTTAAGATCGGAAAAGGTTAGCTATGGTGCAACATTTCTCAGTGCACAAGTTACAGCCAGGCCCTGGCCTGTTGACAGTAAGTTACGCTACCAGCGGTTGCGAAGTAGAATGGAGGCCATAGGGCCATAGACCTGCTGAAAATTAGCGGTGTGCATGGCGCAAGTTACAGGCAGAAGGGGGTTAAAGGCAGAAGGGACCCACTGGCGCAACCCAGGTGTTATGAGTACATAACTCGGAGCGGCGCGTTAAGGGGGGTAGGGTGTCAAACGGGCCGACTTGGAGCAGGAGAGGCACCACAGAACATTTTAATTTGCACTGCCTATACTTTTAAAAGTAAATTCATAAAACTTCGTCAGCATGACCAGGCAGGGTTCAGGATTCACACTCGTAGCAGCGGAAGTTCAAAAACATAACAAAATATTTTCTTTTTTACATGTGAAATTTCATCATTTTTTCACTTACTATTGGCTGCATTTGTTGCTATAAGTACACTTTTCTTCATAAGTAAGAGGGACTGTTCGATGAATTTTGCACAGCATACAAACCACACTTACAGGTGTCTGAAACTCTAGAATCTATTTAATTTATGAAAAAATGAATGAGCTGCTACGTTTTAAACTTTATGTTTAGAAAAAATCTAATTTTGTAGTTAATTATCTCAATTTTTACCACAGTTTTTAATAGATTTGGAAAATTATAGAGTTTCATACACCTGTATGGTTTGTATGCTGTGCAAAATTCATCAAAAAATCTCTCTTATTTGTGAAGAAAAATGTATGTATAACAACTGAAACGTCCCCTTTGAACAATTTTACACGACTGTGCTTAAACTGACGCACAATATTTTTTTAGCGCAACGCAATCTGACTTTAAATAATCTCTACAAGAGAATGGCCCTGACTAACATTAACCTGTACTTTTCAGAAATCACTTACCTCACAAAAATCTTGGTTACTCCCACTACTGCAATACAGCAAGCGCCACTACTGCCAGCTAAATAAAAGATTCAAACTATGGAAGGCACTAACTACTGATAGGGATAGTTAGCAAATGAAAGATATTAATAGAGAACAAACAATGTATTTACCTTGATATCATGACAAATTACAAAACTCCGCCATCTCTCTCCCCACATCCACCACTGCTGGCGGCTCACCTCCAACTGCGCAACGCTACGTGCTGTTCACAGCCAGCTGCCTAACACTACAATGGTTGAGTATTACAACAATGCAAAGCAGCCACAGACTGCACACGGCACAGCCGGTGATTTTCATACTGAGGTGGCGTTATTATGAAACGTCCCCTTTGAACAATTTTACACGACTGTGCTTAAACTGACGCACAATATTTTTTTAGCGCAACGCAATCTGACTTTAAATAATCTCTACAAGAGAATGGCCCTGACTAACATTAACCTGTACTTTTCAGAAATCACTTACCTCACAAAAATCTTGGTTACTCCCACTACTGCAATACAGCAAGCGCCACTACTGCCAGCTAAATAAAAGATTCAAACTATGGAAGGCACTAACTACTGATAGGGATAGTTAGCAAATGAAAGATATTAATAGAGAACAAACAATGTATTTACCTTGATATCATGACAAATTACAAAACTCCGCCATCTCTCTCCCCACATCCACCACTGCTGGCGGCTCACCTCCAACTGCGCAACGCTACGTGCTGTTCACAGCCAGCTGCCTAACACTACAATGGTTGAGTATTACAACAATGCAAAGCAGCCACAGACTGCACACGGCACAGCCGGTGATTTTCATACTGAGGTGGCGTTATCAATAAAAAAACCTAAACAGCCTACTTACATAGCCCCCATGCTCCCCACAAAAAATTTTACAAATTTTGTTGGGCACTGGCCAATACATATTTGTTAAATTTTTTTTTTCACAATTACAATAACAAAGAAATCAAATGCACACACTTATTGATACAATGTTGGTCAAAAGCTAAAATTTTCTCACAGTCCATAAAGACAGTTCTGATCATTCATCACATTGCAGTGTTTTTCTCAAAGTCTGAGCAGTAAAAGAAAATGCACACGGAAGTAGTGGATTTCCATGCAGTCTTGAAGAAGTATCGTTGTCCTTCCAACGGAAAGACAGTGTTGACTCTTGACATGTTGACAGGTAATGGGCCACAACAGAGCAAACCCACAGCGGAGTCAATCGAAGTTTTGAAGAGTATTGGTGGGTAGGTCATCACAGAGCAGACCCACTGTAGTCCTGGTAGAAATGACGGTACTGGTGGGCCACCAGAGGTGCAGACCCACTGTAGTCCTTGTAGAGATGGCCAGCAGCCATCTGTTGTGACTGTGCAGGTGCACAATCACCATTGAAGAGTCTTGCGGATAATTTAGCAAGTCCATAACCACCACTTGTGCACTCACAAAGTTTTTGGAATAGTCCTCAGAACCAGCAATGCTGTTATCCAGTCCCTTGCTGAATCATTAAAACATATGCAAACACTATCACTCCCTACTTCTCACATATTGTGCATATGCTATGACCAACAGAAACGAGTGCAGTCAAAATATACTTAATTTGAAGACCTGGTGTCAATTACAATATTATAACATGAGAATACAATTACAAAGGTACAAAATACATTAGTAAAGAACATAACAATACAGATAACATTTGTAGTAAAACAGGCTTTACAAAAGAATAGAAATAAACATATACATCAGTGTTACAAAAATAATGACATAAGTACATACATAAAGATCAGAACAACTTTTGAAACATCAACATCACACATGAGCATTAAAACAGAACAGATAAATGTCTAAACATCTTTACAAAGTAAATAACATATTATCAATGCAAATTATATTTGAGGATCACAGTATTTCACACGACAACACAGAAAAACACAATTTGAAGAGCAAAAATAAGAGAACACATTAACATAGCACTGAAAATAATATGTAGTTAATTGCAAGCGCAGCTGCGAAATACTTGGTGCAAATCTACATGCATGCCACAACTGTTTTACTGTACAACAATGAAAAACTACAACTACAATGGAAATTCTCTCTATAATTACGCGCTAGCAATAAACAAAATCTACACTAATTGCACAAACTACAAGAAAAAATCAGAAGATTCCAGTGAGGTATCCTCGGCTAAGGGTCGACATATGAAACGTCCCCTTTTAATAATTTTACTAGACTGTGCTTAAACTGATGCACAATATTTTTTTAGCGCAACGCAATCTGACTTTAAATAATCTCTACAAGAGAATGGCCCTGACTAACATTAACCTGTACTTTTCAGAAATCACTTACCTCACAAAAATCTTGGTTACTCCCACTACTGCAATACAGCAAGCGCCACTACTGCCAGCTAAATAAAAGATTCAAACTATGGAAGGCACTAACTACTGATAGGGATAGTTAGCAAATGAAAGATATTAATAGAGAACAAACAATGTATTTACCTTGATATCATGACAAATTACAAAACTCCGCCATCTCTCTCCCCACATCCACCACTGCTGGCGGCTCACCTCCAACTGCGCAACGCTACGTGCTGTTCACAGCCAGCTGCCTAACACTACAATGGTTGAGTATTACAACAATGCAAAGCAGCCACAGACTGCACACGGCACAGCCGGTGATTTTCATACTGAGGTGGCGTTATCAATAAAAAAACCTAAACAGCCTACTTACACAACAAATGCAGTAAGTGAAAAGATGATGAAATTTCGTATCTAAAAAAAATTATTTTTTTATGTTTTTGCACTTCCGCTGCTATGAGTGTGAATCCTGAATCCTTCCTGGTCATGCTGACAAAGTTTTATGAATTTATTTGTAAAAGTATAGACAGTAGAAAATAAAATGTCCTGTGGTGCCTCTCCTGCTCCAAGTCGGCCCGTTTGACGTCCTACCCCCCTTAAGTAAAACGGAGGTGCACAGCGACGTATACATAGGCGCCGGTTCACTAACCAGGGATTCAAGTGTGGCAGCTCTCCTGGATGGCGGGGCATGTCACACCACTGGCTACATGCAACAGCAGATGGGGTGCCAGCGTTCCAGTCCACAGCAAGTCGCCAGTTCGACTCTCTGAGGCCAACACAGGGTCCGCAGCCAGCCAGAGGCGGGCCACGCCACAGCTCGCTACTGCGGGCAGTCTTGTTGACTCCCAACACAGGCTGGGGGCATCCCAAGGCGAGGGCAGCAGATTTGGACACCAGATGATGGGCGCTTGTTGTCTCTGCGATCTTAGCCACGCTGGCGAGGAAGCACGCCATGGGAAACCTTGCAACTCCCAGCAGGCAGTGCAGAGGCGGCAAGGGTGAAGACCACTGAGTCAACTGCCGTCGCATCCTGACGTCGTGACAGCTCTGTGGCTGTACAAGGTCGACACAAAGCAGTGTGCTGCACCGGTCTCTGAGGCAGCCATTCCGTGCCTAGCCATATTGCAGACAGCAAAGTGGTGTCCTCAGCATTGCGGGACTCAGTGATGCAGACCGAGAGGAATGGGGACACTGTAGCTGGAAATAGTGAATCACTTGGGAAACTTGGACAAGTTTAAATATGGCTTATTCTGACAGTTTCCATCCTCGTCCAACATTCCTCTACAGTTTTGATGGTTTGCAATGTTTCCTTCCACAGCGTTATTCCAGAATGCTCTCCGAGCTGTATTGATGATAAATCTCAACTCAAATTACAAAACTAATAAGATTGCAGTAAAAGTGCGAGCACCACTACAATTCATTTATATAATATACAATATTGCTTGAACCAGTCCACTTACGAAAGAAATGTGGTTCAGTTATACTTTATATTATAATCAGAACGACTAATACAATTTGCAAATGATACAAGATGGCACTTATTATCAAAACACATCCACCAAAAGCTAATGTTTGCAGTTACAAACATGGCAGACATTGGCTTCAAGTATGTGACGCCATGACAATTCCCCTTACTTTCACTGCACATGTTACATCATCACTGTAGTGTTGCTAGTAGCACCTAACAAGGTTTACTATTCAACTTTCTGTCGACAACTACGTGCTTGTTATGTAGTTCAACTGTTATTCTTCTGCCCTGGAATCAAATGCTACTCCAGTTGCTAGTATACGCACAGTCGGCTCATAAATTACAATAGTTAATATAAGTAAGTTGAAGGTCACAATGCTTAAACGACTTACTGAGAGCGTGTGTTGTATCATACATGTTAGGAAATTCCGTTTTTTATCGCTCACAAACGTTGAAGTCGTCTTGAATTATTGCAAACGATGCCGAGATTCCAAAAATCCCGTTGCTGGTGCTATTCCGGGTTCAGGCACCAAGAAATGTGTGAGAGCAATTACAAAATGGCGTAACGTCATTGAAGTTACACCTTTATGAACACAGAACTTGCAGTTCGCTGAGGTTACATATCGCCTTTTGTTATTAATGCAGAGTTACAGATACAAATGCATAGATACAGATATAAGTGCAGAGATGGCGTTGGAGAGCTCTCACAAGAGGGTTGAATGATCCCTTCCGCTTTATTTACAGCCAAAAAAAGGGAGAACAAACCCAAAAAACACCAGGCTTACATGAGGACACTAAAACCCTCATAGATTTCAATTTTTGCATCTGTACATTCAACTGCAGTTAGAGCCGTTAACTAAACTTTGTAGACAAAATGCAAGGAGGGACCTCAAAATAAAAAAATTAATAAATAGGGAGTAATGTATCAGACTCTGCATCTTCGCAGTTTGTGTTGTGTTAGAGTTCACATAAGTAATTAATCCCTTCTGCCATTAACATCATACCACGTCAATCTAATAACAATTGGGTTTTTATTAAAAACTATGATACGGACCCAAATTGTTACTGAAAAGTGCCTCATTATGCCTCGAAATTAAATCGCTTGCTAGCCATGCAGGCCTCTATCTGTTACCGTTAAACAACAACGCTATGTTCAAGGTCGTTTTTAGAAAATTGGCTGAACATATGGTGCCGGCTCTGCCTAGACTATTATGTATTATCGCATAAAAATAGCACTTTAGAGCAATTTTCGAATTAAAAGCCTATGCCGCAGTGCTTATGGTTGATTATTTAATTGTATAAAATTTTAATACATAATTAGTGAATTAACGGATTGATGAAAAAAATCAAAAGCTCTTTGTTGTTGCAGTTCCCATTACAAATGCGTCTGTATTTTTATGGTCAATACTTGACATTTTATGGTGTTCCATGATAATCACGCGGAAAATACATTCTAAGACAAAAATAAAATTAAATAAAATAACAAAAGACGCGCCATGAAGGACTCATCCGAATGGGGCGGAAATCGATAGATATGATGTACAGACGAACAGAAGGTTACAATTTCAGAATGACTGGTTTGTTTATTCAAGATAAAGAGTTTCCCAAATTAAGCAAATCAAAAACGCATTGGCCCACTCCTGGCCCTTACGCAAGCGGTTATTCGGCTTGACATTGATTTATAGAATTGTTGGATGTTTCCCTGAAAAATGTCGTACCAAATTCTGTGGAAATGGCGCGCTAGGTCCACAAAATACCGAGCTGGTTGGAGGGCCCTGCCCACAGGGCTACAAACGTTCCCAATTGAGTAGAGGAAGGGTTTGGGAAGCACGAAGACGAGCAGTAGAAACTCTCTCCGTGTGCGCGCGGGCATTTTCTTGCTGAAATCTAAGCTAGATGGCTTGCCATGAAGAGCAACAAAACGGGGCGGATTGTGGTCAACTTATCGCTTGGCTGTAAGGGTGTGGCGGATGGCAACCAAAGGGGTCGTGCTATGAAAGGAAATGCACTCACAGTGTATCACTCCTGGAAGTCGAGACATATGGTGAGAAACAGGTTGATATGTCATCGCTGTCTTGTACGTGTCTAGACGCGTTTTCGCTGGTCATCAGGACTCCGTTCGAAGCGGGACTTATCACCGAAGGCAACTCCAGTCAACGAAATACCAGGTCGAACATGCCCGACACCATTGCAATCGAGCTTATTAATGTATACATGTCAATGGCAGTAGGCGCATGGGCACCTTGAGCTCAGCCCCATTTCTGTGAGCCATCTGGTAATGTCCCTTGTGGTTACTGATGCACCAGTTGCACGTCGGATGGTGATAATGATAAATCAGTGGCTCTGAGTGCCTCTCTGACCGTTGCTCGGTCCTATCGTTCTATTATTTCTCTGGGACGATCAGTTCGTTGTTGACACTGTGTTCATTCATTCCTGCCAACACTGTCAAACAGTGGCATCGCTCCGATTCAAATGTCGAGTATCCGCCAATTACTCCAACCGGCTTCCTTGTGCCCAGCTGCACGTCCTCTCTCAAATACTGTCATCTGCGTGTATGGTTCATGCGCCTTTCTGAGATTCGCAAAGACTTTATTCCCTGGTATCAACATGTCCCCTGTTTACCACTCTTGCCAGGTGTGTGGTGAAATTGCGCTGCAGCGTCACACATTCGTCCATCGACCACCAAAGTTTACAGTTTTGCATTTTCCGTCGATACCAATATGAATATCAGTTGTGACCAGTATTTTTATCTTTTTTTGTCTCAGAGTGTATAAAAAATGCCTTATTGCAGTGATAAGCTTACTTTTCTATTACATTATTCTTATTGGCTTATGATGACAGGTACAGTTAGCACATCAGTTCTGAATACTAAACTGCACTATCAGATTCAGTTCTCATACCGCTGCAATGGGATTATTGATAAAGTGTTGGTATGGTTTCATAGTTAGTAGTGCAACAACAATTTTAAAAAAATTGTAATTTGTATTCATTTCTATTTTTAAAAAACGCATTTATTTAGTTTACTTTCGAGTTCCTCGCTGCAACGCTCATGGTGGTCGTGGGAAACATCTTTGAGGTAACGAGTCAATATGCTGTCCTTTCTTAAGACATTTTCTGTGTTTGTCGTAGTACCTCGTTAACGAATAAAGGTGCCCGAAGAAAGTTTTTCCCAGTATTAAGAGCACGAGAATCCGTGTCTGGCGACGAAAGGAATATATCTAGTTCCTGAGGAATTGTGCTGTGAAATGTACTAGCAATACAAAAAGGTCTGTCACAAAATTTCGTGCTGTGCGTATTTCTGGCTTTAAATGGACGTTAAAGTCTGGCAATGCTGTAATGACATGTACGGAACTAATTTTGTCAGCTGATCGCTGTTAGGATATGCAACTGGTGCAGTGCATAGCTTTTTGGGTTGGCATGCAGGAGGTCGAGGGTTCGATCCTGGGCCAAGGCGGATTTATTTTTATTTGTCAACTTTGTTCTGCCATATAGTACTTTAGTATTCTTAAACCACACGTGTTCGACATTTACATAGTGCAGTGTTTTGTAACGGTAAACATAACAAAAACATGGAGAGACAAATCAGACAGTTGACAAAAATGACCTGTCATACGACAAATAACTAAAAAAAAACTATCATTTTCGAGATGCTAAAGGTGACTGCGTAATTAAATAACTCAACACGTACTAGTTATTTATACAACATGCGGCATGTCTTCTCAGATGTAACACATTAGCAACCAGTGACAATACTAATTTTGATATTAATGGTCGCACGACGTTTACAAAAGAATACGTTTTCCTCAGAGCAGATGCTCAAAGCGACCCACCTACACGCCAAACATTGCGCGACCGGCTAGAACATCCAACTCTGGACTCTTTGCAACATGGCTGCATCCACAGATACAAGAGCAGCATGAACATGTGCTGTCAGTTCTTCCAGATGTGTCAGTGGTGTAAAATACACGTGCTCCTTCTATTGTCCCCACACAAAAAAAAAAAAAATCCAGAGGATTCAGATCAGGTGAACGCGGAGGCTATACAACTGCACGTCCCCTTACTAGGAATTTTTCTGGAAGTTTTCTGTGTAAATACTGTCGCACACTACCTCCAAAATGTGCAGGTGCTCCATCACGTTGGAACCAAAATCTCTGCCGAACGTTAAGTGGAACATCTTCCGATGAGTTAGGCAAAACGTTTGTGCAGTCAACTGGTCAGGCAACAAGTAGGGATCCGAACTCCTGTCTCTCGATATTACAGCCCAGACGTTGATGCTACGACGAACTTGATATCCACGGCGGCGGGTTTACGTGAAACCAATGGTAGGAATTGTGCATACTGAAGATGCCCTCACTGGTGAACGCTGCTTCATCCTATTGTTGTTGGAACCAATCACAGAATTACATCCACAGACGGATCCACAGGATGCAGGTATTGCGTTGAAGGTTAATGGTAGGGGTGCAGCCCTTTGCACGTGAAGCACGTCAAAGACCGTGCGTTCCGAGACACGCAACTAGCTTCCTACACTACGTGTACTTCGCTGGTGTTCTTGGTGTATGACCTCCAGAATAGCTTCCTCAGTAGCTGGATTGTGTCAAGTCTGTGAATGAGCTCTGTCACGGGACATGACGTCGACCATGATATGTAGCAGAACATTCATGAGCGCCAACCGCCAGCCCAGTTCCAGATGCACCAAGGTAGAGACGGATATCCACGTATTCTTCGTTTGTGTATGCCATACGTCTGCCAGTCTGAAGAAAATACGATATGTATACGAATGTACATGGAGTCTGTCACAGGCGCAAGACCGCTAGCAACTACTCCCTGTCTGCTAAACAGCGAATACAGCACAAACATATCATTAATAGCAGTGGGCTGTTCCGCCTAACGCGCATCACCTCTAACAGTGTTTGTTCTGCATGAGTCATCCCGATACTGTTGATTGCGAGACGTTAGTTTTCGAGTGACAATGATTTCCTAACGGTGACGGACGTGATATTTCCGTACTCTACATCGATAATAATAACATTAATTCAAGATGGCGGCCACTGAGTGACGCGCGTTTCTTTGGCTCGCGAGTTTTTCTGCTCATTGAAGGTGTTACAGAGAAGTGCGGCAGTCCACAACGTGTTCATCCGACGAAACAAGTGTTACTTGCCGTAGTGTGTTGTTCTCCGTTGATTACCAGAAGTGATAAGTGATAAGTGAGTGAAAAATGGGAAGAGCACGAGTAAGCGGCAGCAGGCGTGGCTACAGGGGCGCAGGCAGCGCGGGCGCCCGCTCTCCGCCGGCAGGTGAGGCCTCGCTTCCCGACATCGGGGAGCTCGTCCGGTCCCAGGTGAGCGCGGCGCTGCGCAGCAAAGACACGCTAGACGTAATCGTGCAATCCATCACGGACTCTGTCACGGCCGCGGTCATGGACAAACTGCAAGAGTCTGTCGGGCGCAACAGCACCGAAATCCAGTCTCTTAGAAAGTCCCTGGCCGCACAAGAGAAAAAAGCCGCCGACCTAGAAGCTAAACTGTCTGCGGCCACCGATGAAATTGAGCAGTATCAGCGAAGGAACAGCTTGCGCTTGTTCGGGGTAGCCGAAAACGATCGTGAAAACACCGACGACCTGGCCATTAGCCTCGTGCGTGAAAAACTTGGCGTGCAGATCGACGTGGCCGATATTGACAGAAGCCACCGTGATGGGCGCAGGATACCAGGTGGCATGAAACCCAGGCCCATAATAATTAAATTTGTGTCATATCGGAGTAGAGCTGAAGTGTTTGCTCAGAAAAGAAAACTCGCCAAGAGTGGGGTTACCCTGAGGGAAGATCTGACGCGCGAAAGACTAAAAGTTTTGAACGCTGCGATCACACAGTTCGGCCTTCAAAATGTATGGACCCAGGATGGCAGGATCGTAGTCAAGACGGAAGGAGGGAGGGAAACGGTGACGAACATGTCCGAACTGAAAGACTGAGCGAAATCTCGCGAGACACAAAGTCTCATATTGTACTCTGTCTAATATAAGTTAATTTTTATTCTTTCTTTTCATTTTTTAACGTAAATATTGCTTCGTTATTTCTATAAGTACCATAAGTACTCTATTTAAAATCAGTCAATTGTTTCACATAAATATTGCTTCTTTATTTGTCTATCATAAGTGCTCATGTATATTCATATTGTCAGTCAAACGGGAATTAACATTCTCCATTAACAGGAATCTCCTTAAAACCGCCTTTCTATATCTGTTATTTTCATCCTCGTCACTACCACTACTACTACTATTATCTTTTTCGTAACCACTACTGCCACTTTCCATCTTTCTTTTCGCTCCCTTCTCCGAGACCTCCAGCCTGTCTTTCACCTTTAGCCCACAGACGCTTGAGTCAGTCACGACCTTGGGCACACCTGTAAATATGTCTTCCCCCGAGAAATCCGGCTCTTGTCCCTCTTCCGGCCAGCAGGTAAACGGAGCGCGCTCGGTCCTACAGGCGGCCACAATGGGACGGACCGGTTCCGGCGGCGGGCTCTTTGTGGCCCACGCGAACGCGCAGTCGCTAACGGCTCACTTCGACGAGTTCTGTGACCTGTTCTGCCAATCGCTGTTCCATATTATCCTCGTCTCTGAAACTTGGTTGAAACCAAACATTTCTTCCAACGCTATCCGAATCACTGGTTACTCTCTCCTAAGGGCAGATCGTGAAACACGACGCGGGGGTGGTGTGGGGGCCCATGTTCGCTCTGATCTGACACCTATTACATTATGCACATCGGATGCAAAGGGCGAAGGAGAAGCAGAGTTCTTGTTTTCCGAAATAAATACATCAAATCAGAAACTGCTAATTGGAGTAATCTATAAACCTCCAAACGTCGGTGCCATGTCCTCCTTTCAGTCTGCCCTGTCCTCGCTCGTGACACAGTATGAACACATAATCATTATGGGCAACACAAACATCGACTTACAGTTAAAATCTCCCTCTGCAGAAAAACTAAGGAGACTGTACCACTCCAATGATATGAGTTTAACACCGCTGGACCCAACTCATCACACGCCACACAGCCGTACACTCATAGATATAATAGCAACAAAGCGACCAGATAAAATAATTCGCGCCAATCAGACATCCGCTCCGGGACTCTCTGCTCATGTCGTGATATTCTTAAATTACTCAGTGCATACTACGAAAGAAAAATCTCACCTGGTAACCTACAGAAACCTAAATAAGGATCCTTCAAAAGGATTGCTCAGACATCCCTTGGCATGATATAAGCAATGAACCGACTTTAGATGGAAAAATTCGGGAATTATGTCGCAAAATTATTGCACTGTATGATATACATGCTCCTCAACGCACTGTCAAGGTAAAGAGAGCTCCCGCTCCGTGGCTCACCACTGCATTACGCCAGTTAATGAATAAACGTGATGCTGCACATAGGGCCTTCAAGCGTAACCCAACTCCCGAGGCGTACGAAGCTTATAGGAAACTCCGAAACAGAACCAAGCAAAGCGTGAGGAATGCCAAAATCAGACATTCCCGCTCTGTCGTATGCGGCATATCAAAACCTGCTGCACTGTGGAAAAAGCTGCGCAGTTTCGGTATAAGGAAGCGAAGATCTGACGCTGTTTATCAAGCGTCTGCAGAAGAATTAAACGATTTCTTCTCAACAGCTGTAAACTGCCACGCAGCGAAAAATTACCAGCCGCAAGATATCAATCTCTCGAGAGACAAGTTTTTCCTAAAACATGTCACCACCGGCACAGTACACAAGGCAATTATGAGAATCTCTTCCGAGGCAGTAGGAAATGATGGAGTGAGCATTGGCATGATTAAGAACGTCGTAGACACTATTACTCCAGTTATCACAGACATCTTCAACCTGTCTCTTGTCAGTAGTACATATCCTACTGAGTGGAAGCAAAGTTTAATTCAACCTATACCCAAGACTGACAACCCTAAGTCGCCAGGTGACTACAGGCCGATCAGCATACTACCTGCAATATCTAAAGCCCTAGAATACATCGTCCATGAACAGCTGACGGATTACCTCAAAACTCATACCATCCACGACAAATATCAGTCAGGCTTTCGAAAGCACCATAGTACAGCAACTGCATTAATCAAAGTAACTGATGACATTAAACATATTATGGACAGACGTGAAGCTACCATCCTAACACTGCTTGACTTTAGCAAAGGCTTTTGATACAGTTGACTTTGATATATTACTAATTAAAATGAAGCAGCTGAATTTCTTAAACAGCGCAATACACTGGTTCGACAGCTACCTCAAAAACAGAAGTCAGCAAGTCATTTGTGGGTCGGAAAAGTCGTCATGGAAAAACGTGCGCTGTGTAGTTCCCCAAGGCTCCGTCCTTGGTCCATTACTCTTCTCACTGTACATTAATGATATTTCTTCAGTGATTCACTCCTGCAACTACCATCTATATGCCGAGGACATCCAACTGTACATAAGTGCAAGCCCCAAGTTCATTGCTGACGCAGTAGCGAGTATGAATGCAGATCTTTGCTCTGTTTCTCGATGGGCACAGAACCTAGGTCTGAAACTAAACCCCAAGAAATCCCAGGTCATACTTATATCTCATCCAAAGTTAATCAGCCGGTACTTTCACGAAACAGTCCCTCAAATACTCCTCAATGGTACCCAACTACCATACCAAAAAACAGTAAAAGACCTTGGAATAATATTGGATGAACATCTAAACTGGGAAGAACAAACAGTCGCAGCTTGCCGGAAATCGCTCTCCTCCCTACATGCAATTCAAAAATTTAGAAAAATATTTCCAACCCATGTTAAACAAAAATTAGTCCAAACACTAGTCTTGCCTAATCTTTACTACTGTGATGTAGTTCAACACGGCACAAATAGTGTAAATTCGAGATGCTTCGACCTAGTGATGAACGCTTGCGTTAGATACGTGTGCAATATACGGTTGTATGATCATATCAGTCCTTCATACTCCCAGCCAGGTTTGATACGCCCACATAAGGCACGCGATCTCCACACGATGTGCTTACTTCATCGATTTCTTAGCCAGTGGTGCCCCCTATACTTATCTTCTCACATTAAACACCTATCATCATTCCACAACCGCAATACCAGATCGGATACGTCTAGCATCTTAGCTGTACCTTTACATAACACAAAATCTTTCTCCGTGTCATTCTCCATCTCAGCCATACGACTATGGAACGCGCTCCCCCTGTGATCTGCGTCTTATCCAGAACCACTCAACTTTCAAGAGGGAACTCAAAACTTACATATTAGGGACAGTATAGCCACTATTGTTGTGCCCCTCTCATCTCTTTCTTTCTCCTCTACATCATAGCTTCGAATTTTACCATTCTATTTCTTTTCTTCTAACCTATCTACCTCTTCTATATCTCTTTCACCCCATTCTATCGTCTTATGTCTCTGCTCGATGAGAATAACTCACAAGCTGCAAGAATATAACGAGAAAATTCCCAACTAGCAATAGGACTGATATTCATAAAAGAAAAATATGTTTACTTTCATATACATAGTCATTACTATTATTATTATTATTGATTGTTATAATTATTTTTTGATTGTTATAATTATCATTGTGCTATTGTTATAATCTCTATTTTTTTCTTTAACATTAATACTGTATAACGTGTTATATGTCCTTCATCTTCTGTAGAAACTGAAATTTGTTCAATCTGAGTATGCCTGGTTAGGTGTAGGAGAGGGCCTGAAGGCCCTAATCTTGCCAGGTAAAATAAATGCATAAATAAATAAAATAAATAAAATAATAATAATAGTAACGCACGGAGAGAATTACCAAACTGCATGCGCTTATCAGACTCAATAATGGAGGCATAATTAGTGGTTTTATGTATTAATACATGAAAATGGTAACCGAGTTTGGAAATAATTTGCAAAGAAGGTTGCTACTGATGATACAAGGCCCTAACGAAATCTAATGGACATGAACTTGGCAAGAACAATAGTTGGTATGGGATGGGACCATTGGGGGAGGGTACACAGAAAACAGGTTAACAGGTTTGGAACCTAATAGATGAAGCGGTGTGAAACAATTCGCGTCCATGATGTTACAAAGGCTTGTTTAAAAGCTGCCAGTGAAAACGACTGTACTTACATTTCTGTGTTCGTAGCAGGTAATAGCAAATGTTTTGTAGAAGACCCACTGTAGTCGCTATATGACGATTACTATACCAGACACCGTACCACGCAGACTACATTTAGCAAATAAAAACAATATGCCTCGACCCAAAATCGAACCTCGACTTCCTGCATGCTAATTCAAACCGTTATTCACTACACCAACTGCACAGAACGACGCCAACATGATGACAGAGATAATTATCGTATATGTGATTACAGTGTTGCCAGAACGTTAATCTTTAACATCCAGTTACTGCGGGAAATATGCGCAGGACGGAATTTAATGACAGACATTTTTGTGGTGCCAGTATGGGAGTAATCGCGCCATGAAGTCCGAGTACTCGAATTTTTCTTCACCCTGTATGTTATTAGCTCCGGTTTGGATGAAATGAGGTATGAAAAGACTTGGGCTTTCTACGAAGTCCTGCTTCTTCAAATTGCTAGGACTCCGTTAACTATTATTTTGAAAGGCAAAGTAATTTTGAAATTTGAAGTGCCGCATTTGGTGAGGCCTATATTGTGAAACTGACGCGGAAGAACGCAGGATTTGAATAGTGACTTAATTCGTATCAGCGGTCCACTGAAAGATTTACCGAATAGTTCCATACAAACCAATTATGTCTGCGCCTCCTGCAATTTCTAGCGCCCCCTCGCGTTACAGCGTCAAAAAGCATTTTTTATTTTTGAATTATTGTGGGTTGGTACTCTTGCTGCAGCCTAGATATCTTGCGCGTAATTGTGACTCTGGGTAGGTATTCGGATAATAAATGAAATATACGGGCATTCTGCTGCGGAACATGGTGACTATCATTCATCCTCTTGTGGAATACATGGAGCTAAACAACAAACGGCCTAAGAGTTTTCGAAGCTAGAATATTTTACTACACTGTCCATAACGTGCAAGAGTCCCGAATTTTTTTAAGTAAACGGCATATGTTTTATCTACGACCAGATATTCCATCAATGAGGCAACGAGACCCCTGATAGATGAAACAAGACGAATTTATCTGCTAACTCGTCTGTGTCTCGAACTATGGTAAACTGACGCTTTCGGGCGCAGTCAGCATATAAGTCTCTCATCCACAGGTTAAGTTACACTATTATTGTTAAGTTTATAGAGGGTGAAGAAGAGCAAGAGATAAATTAACGAATCTATTCCACACTGTTGTACCATTTGTAGAAACGAATACAGAATCTTCAGGCAGACTGAAACTGTGTACTTTGGCCAAATATTACCAGAGATCTCTGTCTCGTTCTTTTACCTTGCGGTCGAATTCACTGAAAACCACGCTGCTAAGCACAATATTTTATTCAGAAGTCATAGGTACCTTTTATTAAATACATGAGAGTTATCCGTCAAGGTATCTACCGCCTGGTAGTGATTTCTGAAGACAAAAAGCGGAGGGGAAACAACCGTTGCTGGAAATAGCTGTCACATTGCTGCAGTACTGGATTATTCACGTGTTTAAGAGTTTCCGACCACATATGCAGATCATGTACAACCAATTATGGTTTTTGTTGGTTCCTTCTATATTACTGCTGCTCACAAATGGGATAAATTTTTTGGTAAGTTTCCTCAAGCTGCATATTTGCTGCAAAACTTTCACGCAATGGAGTCAAAAGGAAGTGCTGCGCGGAGTTAACTGCAAAAAGCTTTCCCCAAAAAGGCCTGTCCGTCACGGCTGTTAGCTCAGTGCCTATCGAGCAAACTGCAGACCTCACGTAACATTCATGAGTGAGACTAATTTCCTTCCCTTTCCGTTAATTAGCTACTACACCCAGAAAAGCCTCTTCGTTTCCTTTTCCTTTCTCTCCTGCTTTCTGATTTTACATACCACCTTCCTTTTCGCACTATTTGTTATTGCTTGATATGGTTCCAAGTATCATCAAATTTGTCCACGTGGAATACTGTATTTCAGACTGAAAGTCGAAACACTTAAATTCCTTGAAAAGCAAGTTCCTTTCATTAAAATGGATTGCGATCATGACCTTCTTGTCAAGCGATACTGAAACATGATGACAGTATAAATGGTTTCATATCGTCATTGATTTTCGTCAGTGCTGATACCTGAAATTAGTTCTTCACTTTGAAGCAAAATAGGAACCGGCACAGTCGATCCATTGTACTTGAGAGCCAATGAAGTATTAGGGATGGCACTTGTGTGGAGAGATTGTTGTTCACCTTTCGATCAGATCTCATAGACCCTTTGATCTTCTTGGTCAATTTATATAACATAGACTTTTTGCCGTGTTTGTGCTGTCGAAACACATATATGTCCGTCTTTCTAGAGGTGTAAGGCACAGTAGTTGTGCTCGGCGTTTCGTATACCGACCTGTCAGTTCGCCGAGTGTTAGGTTTTGTGACACTTCTTATGAAACTAGTGGGGTACCCTTCGCTCCTCATAAGGCATTCTATGTATTGCATCTCACGTCCGAGTTGCTGCAACTCACATATTCATCTTTCGTGCGTTACGAGCATGTTATTCAATTCTTTTTTCTGCCTCGGTCTTGATTTGAAAGTTTAGTAGTCATCGGTTTATTCGTTCAGTTTCATATACAGGCTATGAGCCATGTTCTCAGCATTCCTCGTAAGCATCAAAACTAGGAAGGGCAGCAGTTGATACTTTCCTTCAGCAAATTTGAGTTTGGCACGGTGACTGTACTGTTGTGTTAGGAAGTCTTACAGTTATAGCTCGCACCCGTGGTCTAGCCGGTAGTGTCGTTCATTAGCAATCAAAACTTTGGTCTCGGGTGCAAACCCGGCCACAGCTAAGATTTTGAACAAGAATCATCAGTAACGATAGACGAAGATTTCTGGCAAAAGAAGACACCCTAGACCTGCCAAGCGTCTTTTCAAAGAGGGGCAGCGGACAGAGTTCGAAAACTAACTCTAAAAGATGCAGAAGGGAATGGAAACCACTGCATTAACGACATGTAATGTGTATCCACAGGACATGTGGACTGTAATTGGAAAGTGTCATGATGGTATCTCAATTGGCAAAATATTCCGGGATACTCTCCCATTTGCATCTCCGGAAGGGGTTCGACAAGCGAAAGGTGACCGTGAGGGAAAGATTGAATAACAAACGAAAGGATAACGTTCTACGAGTCGGGGCGTAGAATGTCAGGGAGGCTAGAAAATCTGAACAGTGAAATACAAAAGCTGAAACTTTATATTAAGGGGGTCAGTGAAGACAAGGACTTTTGGTCAGATGAGTATAGGGTAGCATCAACAGCGCCAGAAAATGGTATAACGGGAGTAGGAACCCTTATAAATAGCAAGGTGCGGCAGAGAGTGACTGACTGTACACAGTTCAGTGATAGGAGATGAAAATCTAATGCACATGGTGGATTGTAATGCCGTTGTAGGGGCAGGAGTAAAAGAAAAGGTTAATGCACAATACGGGCTTGGTACTAGCAATGAGAGAAAAGAAATACGAATTGAGTTCTGCAGTAAAGTTCAGCTAGTAACAGCGAACACTTTGTTCAAGAATCACCAGAGAAAGAGGTATACTTGGAAGAGGGCAGGAGATACGGGGAGATTTCAGTTACACTATACATCACGCTCAGGCAGAGATTCGGAAATCAGGTACTGAATTGTGAGGCGTACCCAGGAGGAGATACAGACTCAGATCACAATGTAGTGGTGACGAAAAGTAGGCTGAAGTTTAGGAGACTAATCATGAAAAATCATTGCGCAAAGAAGTGTGACACGGAGGGACTAAGGAATGAAGAGGTACGCTTGACGTTCTCCAAGGCTGTAGATAGTGCCTTAAGGAAGATCTCAGTAGGCAGTTTACTGGAAGAGGAACGGATAGCTCTAAAAAGGGCAATTACAGAAGTTGGAATGAAAGATATAGGTACAATTGTGGTAACTGCGAAGAATTCATGGGTAACAGAAGCAATACTTCAGTTGGTTCTTGAAAGAAGGAAGTACAAGAATGTTCAGGGAAATTCAATAATACAGAGGTACAAAGGTATAGTTCTGGGTGGAGATTTTAATTTGCCGGATATAGACTGGGAGACTCAAACGTTCTTAACGGGTGGCAGGGACAAAGAATCCAGTGAAATTTTTTTAAGTGCTTTATCTGAAAACTACCTTGAGCAGTTAAACAGAGAGCCGACTCGTGGCGATAACGTATTAGACCTTCTGGTGACAAACAGACCCAAACTATTTGAAACAGTTAACGGAGAACAGGGAATCAGCGATCATAAAGCGATTACTGCATCGATGATTTCAGCCGTAAATAGAAATATTAAAAAAGGTAGGAAGATTTTTCTGTTCAGCAAAAGTGACAAAAAGCAGATTACAGAGTACCTGACGGCTCAACAAAAAAGTTTTGTCTCAAGTACAGATAGTGTTGAGGATCAGTGGACAACGTTCAAAAGCATCGTACAATATGCGTTAGAGGAGTATGTGCCAAGCAAGATCGTAAGAGATGGAAAAGAGCCACCGTGGTACAATACCCGAGTTAGAAAACTGCTGCGGAAGCAAAGGGAACTTCACAGCAAACATAAACATAGCCAAAGCCTTGCAGGCAAACAAAAATTACGCGAAGCTAAATGTAGTGTGAAGAGGGCTATGCGAGAGGCGTTCAATGAATTCGAAAGTTCTATGTGCTGACTTGGCAGAAAATCCTAAGAAATTTTGGTCTTATGTCAAAGCGGTAGGTGGATCAAAACAAAATGTCCAGACACTCTGTGACCAAAATGGTACTGAAACAGACGATGACAGACTAAATGCCGAAATACTAAATGTCTTTTTCCAAAGCTGTTTCACAGAGGAAGACTGCACTGTAGTTCCTTCTCTAGATTGTCACACAGATGACAAAATGGTAGATATCGAAATAGACGACATAGGGCTAGAGAAACGATTAAAATCGTTCAAAAGAGGAAAGGCCGCTGGACCTGATGGGGTACCAGCTCGATTTTACACACAGTACACGAAGGAACTTGCCTCCCTTCTTGCAGCGGTGTACCTTAGGTCTCTAGAAGAGCGTAGCGTTCCAAAGGATTGGAAAATGGCACAGGTCATCCCCGTTTTCAAGAAGGGACGTCGAACAGATGTGCAGAACTATAGACCTATATCTCTAACGTCGATCAGTTGTAGAATTTTGGAACACGTATTATGTTAGAGTATAATGACGTATAATGACTTTTCTGGAGACTAGAAATCTACTTTGTAGGAATCAGCATGGGTTTCGAAAAAGAAGATCGTGTGAAACCCAGCTCGCGCTATTCGTCCACGAGACTCAGATGCCCATAGACATGGGTTCCCAGGTAGATGCCGTGTTTCTTGACTTCCGCAAGGCGTTCGATACAGTTCCCCACAGTCGTTTAATGAACAAAGTAAGAGCATATGGACTATTAGACCAATTGTGTGATTGGATTGAAGAGTTCCTAGATAACAGAACGCAGCATGTCATTCTCAATAAGAGAATGGAGAGAAGTCTTCCGATGTAAGAGTGATTTCAGGTGTGCCACAGGGGAGTGTCATAGGACCGTTCCTATTCACAATATGCATAAATGACCTAGTGGATGACATCGGAAGTTCACTGAGGCTTTTTGCAGATGATGCTTTGGTGTATCGAGAGGTTGTAACAATGGAAAATTGTACTGAAATGCAGGAGGATCTGCAACGAATTGTCGCATGGTGCACGGAATGGCAATTGAATCTCAATGTAGACAAGTGTAATGTGCTGCGAATACATAGAAAGAAAGATCCCTTATCATTTAGCTACAATATAGCAGGTCAGCAACTGGAAGCAGTTAATTCCATAATTTATCTGGGAGTAGGCATTAGGAGTGATTTAAAATGCAATGATCATATAAAGTTGATCGTCGGTCAAGCGGATGCCAGACTGAGATTCATTGGAAGAATCCTAAGGAAATGCAATCCGAAAACAAAGGAAGTAGGTTACAGTACGCTTGTTCGGCCACTGCTTGAATACTGCTCAGCAGTGTGGGATCCGTATCAGATAGGGTTGATATAAGAGATAGATAAGATCCTACGGAGAGCAGCGCGCTTCGTTACAGGATCATTTAGTAATCGCGAAAAAGTTACGGAGATGATAGATAAACTCCAGTGGAAGACTCTGCAGGAGAGACGCTCAGTAGCTCGGTACGGGCTTTTGTTGAAGTTTCGAGAACATACCTTCACCGAGGAGTTATGCAGTATGTTGCTCCCTCCTAAGTATATCTCGCGAAGAGACCATGAGGATAAAATCAGAGAGATTAGAGCCCACACAGAGGCATACCGACAATCCTTCTCTCCACGAACAATACGAGACTGGAATAGAAGGGAGAACCGATAGAGGTAATCAAGGTACCCTCCGCCACACACCGTCAGGTGGCTTGCGGAATATGGATGTAGATGTAGATGTAGAAATTAGTTACGAATGAAATAAATAGGAAGATCAGGGAACCTAAGGTGTAATGGCTACATGAAAAAATGTAAAGAAATCGAAAAGGGAATGATTAGCGGAAGGACTGACTCTGCGTACAGAAAAGTCAAAACAATCTTCGTTGAAATTAAAGCAAGAGTGGTAACGTAAATAGTGCAGTGGGAATCCCACTGTTAAATACAGAGAGCGGATAGGTGGAAAGAGTACACTGAAGACCTTTTGAAGACCTCTATGAGGGGGAAGACCTGTCTGATGACGTGATAGAGACTGGAGTCGATGTAGGAGAGATAGGGGATTCAGTTTTAGAACCAGAATATAAAAGAGCTTTTGGAAGATTTAAGGTCAAATAAGGCAGAAGGGATACCAAAATTCCATCGGAATTTCTAAAATTACTGGGGGAAGTGGCAAAAAAACGGTTATTCGCGTCTGTGTGTAGAATGTATGAGACTGCGATATACCATCAGACTTCGGGAAAAACATCATCCATAGAATTCCGAAGACTGCAAGAGCTGATAGGTGCAATAATTATCGCACAAAAATCTAACAAGTCGTGCATCCCAGTTGCTGAGAAGAATAATGAGAGAAGAATGGAAAAGAAAATTGAGGATGTGTTAAATGGCAATCAATCTGGCATTAGAAGAGATAAAGGTAACAGAGAGGCAGTTAAGACGCAGTTGATAATGGAAGGAATACTAAAGAATAATAGAGACACGTTTATACGATTTGTGAACCTGGAAAAAGCGCTCGACAAAGTAAAACACTTCAAGATGTGAGAAATTCTGAGCTTACGCAAAGACAAGTGATATACAATAAGGACATGATTCAAGAGCTAATTACAGCAGTGGCAGACCAAGAACAAAGTAATCTTATTAAGAAGGGCGTAAGACAGGGATGTAGTGTTTCACTTGATGACACTGCTATCCCGAATGAAAGTGAAGAAGAATTACATGAATGAAATGGACAGTCTAATGAGTACAGAATATGGATTGAGCATAAACCGAAGGAAGAAAAAAGTAATGAGAAGTAGCAGAAATGAGAACAGTATGAAAGTTAACATCAGGATTGATGGTCACGAAGGAGATGAAGTTAAGGAATTCTGCTACCTAGGTAGCAAAATAACCAATAACGGACCGAGCAAGGGGGCATCAAAAGCAGATAAGCACGGGCAAAAAGGGCATTTCTGGCCAAAAGAAGCCTACTAATATCAAACATAGGCCTTACTTCGAGGAAGAAATTTCTGAGAATATGTTTGGAAGACAGCATTGTATAGTAGTAAAACATGGACTGTGGGAAACCGGAACAGAAGAGAATCTAAGCGTTTGAGATGTGGTGCTACAGACGAATGTGGAAATTTAGGTGCACTGATAAGATAAGGAATGAGGAGGTTCTGCGCAGAATAGGAGAGGAAAGGAATACGTTGAAAACACTAACAAGGGGAAGCGACAGGATGATAGGACATCTGTTAAGATATCAGGGAATGACTCAATGGTACTAGAGGGAGCTGTAGAGGGCAGCAACTGTAGAGGAAGGTAGAGATTGGAATACTTACAGCAAACAATTGAGGACTTAGGTTGCAAGTGCTACTCTGAGATGAAGAGGTTGGCACAGGAGAGGAATTCGTGGACGGCCGCATCAAACCAGTCTTCTAACGAAATAAAAATAATACGAAGGAGGTGTCTTCGTTATCTTAAAGGCGTTCTTGACTAACATCGACTCACGACCTCCAATCTCAAAGGTAACTAATGGGGTCGACGATTACAGAGTGTTTTTTAAGCAAATCTTGCCTGCATCCTCTTAATGGCTTTATTAGCGTCACTCTTATGCGACTGGCTCGAAATTTGAACAGACATCATCTTTCAGGTGTAGAAAAGTGCCTACCAACATTCGTTTATGTCGCACAACTCCTTCTCGGCGTTGTAATTTTGTTTTCTTCAACCTATCCCGACAGTACTCAAACTGCAGAAAAGAATAATAAATAATAATAATAATCGGATTCATTGTAAAAAGTTGTGTAAAATGTTGAAGATTTTAACTGGATCATGTAAGTATATTAATCAATCTATTACACACGTTAAGAAGAACATTACCAAGCGGCTGCTACGGTCGCAGGTTGTAATCCTGCCTCGCGCATGGATGTGTGTGATGCCCTTAGGTTAGTTAGGTTTAAGTAGTTCTAAGTCTAGGAGACTGATGACCTCAGACGCTAAGTCCCATAGTTCTTAGAGCCATTTCAACCATTTCTGAAGAACATTAGTAATTATTACTCTAACAGTATTCTAAACCAGGGAACCAAATTGTGCAAAACATTGCTTAGGGAAATGAAATAGTTAATTAAAACCAACGCATTCAGAAAATTAATTAATACATCCATCACAAATGATGCACACTTTATGGTTAAGCATTATACAAATAACAAAAAGCAGAGATTGGTATAAAATTGTTTGGCTTGGTAAAAATTAAAAAAAAACTGCTGTCGTTGCACAGCATCCTTCCAAAGTGCAACGCCTGTTTGTGAAAAATTGTGCGCATAATAGTTGTGATGGGAAAAGCTAACCACCTTTCTGAGCCGAAGCTTTTCATGCAGACAAATGGAAACGCATAAGGAATGTAATTGGGGGGGCAGACGTATCATCATAGTCAATATGTCAATCGCCAGACTGTACATACAGTGTATGTACAGAGAATGCAATGTCCACAATGACTCCTAATGACAGCTAAATAAGTGTTGTAACATTAAGTCTGCTTGTAGCAAAAACAGCGAATAATAATACATCGGCATGTTTATTGGTTTTTAATTATAATTTATTGTTGTTTGAAGCTGATGTATCTAATATCACTGGAAAATTATCTGAGGATGAATGAACTATCCACCTAAACTGACTTGTGAACGGGAGGCACACATATTTGTAGATGGTTGGCCTAAAATGGACGCCCATACATAAATGTCAATATATTTTATTGTTTGGAACTCCGCCTTTGCATCAGGTATTTTATCAGATATCTTTTGTTTCACTAACTCGCTTCATGTAAGGGCCAGAATGAGTACGTCAAGGATACAGTAACACCACGTATCATTGAAAAACATAGCTATGTTGATCTGAATGCCATTAAGTCATTAAATTCTGAAACGAGGAAAAAGAATCTGGGGTTGGAGTGGACACGATCCTTATCACTAGCTGATGGCCGGCCGGAGTGGCCGTGCGGTTCTAGGCGCTACAGTCTGGAGCCGAGCGACAGCTACGGTCGCAGGTTCGAATCCTGCCTCGGGCATGGATGTGTGTGATGTCCTTATGTTAGTTAGGTTTAAGTAGTTCTAAGTTCTAGGCGACTGATGACCTCAGAAGTTAAGTCGCATAGTGCTCAGAGCCATTTTGGACTAGCTGATGTACTGCATTTTCTAAATTCTAGTCGTTTCGTGAAGGTGGTTAGAATGCCACGCGTCCGACTTCCCTCATTTGCATCAACTCTTCTTTGAAATCCGTTCGTTATAGTGTAGTCCCCCACGTAACGTTAGTTGTGCATGATTCTTTTTGTTCATGATTCTTTCTTGATACCATGTAAACAAGTGCTAATAGCATTTAGCTATATATCATTCAGTAAGGTGTGAACTGCTGTAGTGAAAATCGGTGTAGTAACGTAATGTGAGTACATCAGTCGCGAACGCTTTCACACTGCAATAAAGTTGTGAGACGGAGTACAGATATGGTAAATTCCCTTGGCCCCAACGACCTCAAGCTACTTTATGGTACCATTGTGAATGATAAGGTCTAGTGCCAACAGTGTTGCCAGTGGCTACGTCTGATAATACGTCTTGCAATATCACAGACTCTATAATACACTACAATCAAGAACTTAACGCTCCTCGTCGCCTGTCTCCCTTTACTTTAAATTATAGTCGACTGAAGGAAATATTAAGAACACTGTTTTCCCCTTCATTTATCGCTTTCCAGGCCTATTTTCAACTTACAAGTATATGAGTGGTCGCGATTTAATTACAGTGGAAGCTGTCCGATTAGGATGAAATACCACAGATGTGCAGTATATCTGTAAGAATATTATATGAACTGTTAAGTCAAATAAAGTGTCCGTCCACATAGCTCCACTTCGTTTCATATATTTCTGTTTAATCAGTCGGGCAGATCCGTTGCGAATAGTATAGATAGATATTAATGTTTTCTGAGTTTTCTGGGAATATATTAGGTACGACTAATAATTTTAATAAACAGATTACATAAAAAAGGAAAGAGCAGACACAAAGAAAAGTGCGATTCAAGTTCAAAGCAAATTTTCCTCGATGTTGATATACCTTCGGCAAGAATAGTGAAACTACTGGAAGCTGACACTGAAGGATTCTTCAGAAAACACTGATATTGCATGGTTTTTTTTTTCTTTTTAATTTCTGACTGTCAATGTGGAAGGTCAAGAGTATGTTACGCCACTGTAGCCTTAGATTGTATTGAAGCCGTTGACGAATTTCTGTAGCGGACAGGTTGCACAGGTCTGTGGGTAAAGCACGTACTTCCAATGAATCCTGTTCTAGCATCGATATGGTCCTTGTAACAAAGGTTCCATTCCATTTACTTCCCGTGCCATTGTCCCGTGCAGCAGAAACACTCCCTTGTTGCAGTAAAAGTATGTATGTAGATAACTGTTACTTGATACATGGGTTAGAGTGCACTCATTGAAATGTTTTTTGTTGGAGAAGGCCCACTTGCACTATCCCAGATTGGGAAAAAAGTCAGTTCCAACTGAACAGAGTTAAACGACAGCAACATTATCATTCTTGAGAACCCCATAACACTTCAACAAACGACTTTAAAACCAATATAAAGTTCCTAACACGAACATTTGAACTAATTCCCCACATCACACTCGTCAGATCCCAGCACAGTGACTGAATAACTTTGCACAAAATCCATCCCTCCTCATGTAAGTGAATAGAGATAGAAAATTTTAACTTGGAATGGCGAACCCCCCCAATCGATAAGTCGATTTTCTGAATGGTACCACGCGTCTCGACCAATCAGAAGATAGGAAAGCAATGCCTGGTGGCTTCACTCAAAATTTTCTATCGGCTCACCACATAAATTTCGACAACCACTTGTATTGTGCATGGGTCTGAGAGAACCAATAGAATGGCCTTGAGGCTAGACCAAGCAGAAAGATGCCCCGCCAATATGGCGCCTCAAACAAGCTTCGAAATATATAATTCATTTCCAACTCCCAGGCAGGTTAAACCAAGAAAGCCAACCTGACTTCACCAAAAATGGTTCAAATAGCTCTGAGCACTATGGGACTTAACATCTATGTTCATCAGTCCCCTAGAACTTAGAACTACCTAAACCTAACTAACCTAAGGACATCACACAACACCCAGTCATCACTAGGCAGAGAAAATCCCTGACCCCGCCGGGAATCGAACCCGGGAACGCGGGCACGGGAAGCGAAAATGCTACCGCACGACCACGAGCTGCGGGCGCCAAACTCTACCAATGCATTTGCAATAACATTCACGTTTATACAAACTAGTAACCATGCTAGTTTAGAAAGGTGGTTAAAGCTACATGGGTGATTAACATCAAACGTAATAAAAATCAAGATAAAGATAATCAGTATGGGTTCCCCGTTTCATGTTAAAAATATGAGAAAATACAGGCGGAGAAAATACACTCCAAAGAACCTGATAAAATTATAAAATCACATGAAAGGTGGGTTGACTTCTGCTTTCATTACTCCCTACGCAGGTCAAAAGACTCACGGCTGACTGTTATTACAATGTGATTGCAGGCACAAGGAATTTTTTCCTTATTTACACTTTTATTTACCCTCTCTAATTAACTAATGAGGCCACAAGATGGAAACCTAATTCTAGTGATAAAGACGAAAAGTTTCTTAACTGATCTTTACACCATCCCGAGCTCACTCTCACAACTGAAATATGATTTTACCTACTGTCTGAAGTACAAATGCGTTTGAGATGTTAACGTAAAATGATATCACTACAAGACAAATTAAAGTTCTGTAAACAACCAAACCGCAAACATATACATAAAATTCAAACAAAAATAAATCTATGTGCTATATAGAAGTATGTCTGTGTTTCAAGAAATAATTGATTGGCCAAAAATTAGTAATATGTGTGAGGAAATAATGTCACTCAACAAAACTTTGTCAAATATAAGAACTTAATATCTAGCTACATAAAAGCATGGTCCACGTTCGGACAAAATGTGGTACAAGTACATACTTCAATAATTATTATTAGATTGTCATTTTTTTAAAGCAAGAAAAACAGAAAAAAATCACAATACAAAACAGGATCCTCATCTGGACGAGTCTCAGTGAAATCTTTCGCCGGCCGGAGTGGCCGAGGAGTACTAGGCGCTTCAGTCTGGAACCGCGCGACCGCTACGGCCGAAGGTTCCAATCGTGCCTCGGGCATGGATATGTGTGATGTCCTTAGGTTAGATAGGATTAAGTAGTTCTAAGTTCTAGGGGACTGATGACCTCAGAAGTTAAGTCCCATAGTGCTCAGAGCCATTTGAACCATTTTGAAATCTTTCCATGAATCATTTCCAGCGAAAAAACACAAACAAATACACAAGGCAAAATTAAATTTTCACTTTTGAGATACCATGTCCTAATCACTTCTCTATCTCGGCATACGTAAAAACACAACTTGTAGTTGGGGAGATGATAGCATGGTTCAGAAAAGGTTTATGTTTCTTCTCGTCATACCGCGCTTTACACAAGGATGCGATGTTGGAGGCAATGAGAAGGGCACCTGGAAGCCGCTTACTTTGTACAGCCCTTCCCTTTATACCACCAAAGTGTCGCCACTCTTGTAGGCATCCGTTATCAGCTACGTCGCTTACGAAGTCCACTGCTCTGTATCAGACGTCGTTCTAGAATTATTGTTTGTAATTTCTTTGATTCTGCAATATAATGTGGTCCTGTCCGTGGAGGGGGGGGGCAGGGGGTGGCGACAGACTCTATATTACTACTATTAGTTGCAAACATGACTAAGATTTCCACTAGAGAGATGACGTCTTAATTAGAAATTGCCCCTCACTAGCATTGCCCTTGATACACTACTGGCCATTAAAATTGGTACACCAAGAAGAATGCAGATGATATACGGGTATTCATTGGACAAATATATTATACTAGAAATGACATGTGATTACATTTTCACGCAGTTTGCGTGCATAGATCCTGAGAAATCGGTAACCAGAACAACCCACCTCTGGCCGTAATAACGGGCTTGATACGACTGGTCATTGAGTCAAACAGTGCTTGGATGCCGTGTACAGTTACAGCTGCCCATGCAGTTTCTACACGATACCACAGTTCATCAAGAGTAGTGACTGGCGTATTGTGACGAGCCAGTTGCTCGGCCACCATTGACCAGCCGTTTTCAATTGGTGAGAGATCTGGAGAATGTGCTGGCCAGGGCATCAGTCGAACATTTTCTGTATCCACAAAGGTCGGTACAGGGGCTGCAACATGTGGTCGTGCATTATCCTGCTGAAATGTAGGGTTTCGCAGGGATCGAATAAAGGGTAGAGCCACGGGTCGTAGAACATCTGAAATGTAACGTCCACTGTTCAAAGTGTCTTCAAATGCGAACAAGTGACCGAGACGTGTAACCAATGCCCCCCCCCCCCCATACCATCACGCCGGGTGATACGCTTCCAATGTGCGTTCACCGCGATATCGCCAAACACGGATGTGACCATCATGATACTGTAAACAGAACCTGGATTCATCCGAAAAAATGACGTTTTGCCATTCGTGCACCCAGGTTCGTCGTTCAGTACACCATCACAGGCGCTCCTGTCTGTGATGCAGCGTCAAGGGTAACCGCAGCCATGGTGTCCGAGCTGATAGTCCATGCTGCTGCAAACAGCGTTGAACTGTTCGTGCAGATGGTTGTTGTCTTGCAAACGCCCCATCTGTTGACTCAGGGATCGAGACGTGGCTGCACGATCCCTTACAGTCATGCGGATAAGAGACCTGTCATTTCGACTGCTAGTGATACGAGGATGTTGGGATCCAGCACGACGTTCCGTATTACCCTCCTGAACCCACCGATTCCATATTCTGCTAACAGTCATTGGATTTCGACCAACGCCCGCATCTCGTGGTCGTGCGGTAGCGTTCTCGCTTCGCACGCCCGGGTTCCCGGATTCGATTCCCGGCGGGGTCAGGGATTTTCTCTGCCTCGTGATGGCTGGGTATTGTGTGATGTCCTTAGGTTAGTTAGGGTTAAGTAGTTCTAAGTTCTAGGGGACTGATGACCATAGCTGTTAAGTCCCATAGTGCTCAGAGCCATCTCGACCAACGCGAGCAGCAATGTCGCGATACGATAAACCGCATTCGCGATAGGCTACAATCCGACCTTTATCAAAGTCGGAAATGTGACGTTACGCATTTCTCCTCCTTACACGAGGCATCACAACAACGTTTCACCAGGCAACGCCGGTCAACTGCTGTTTGTGTATGAGAAATCGGTTGGAAACTTTCCTCCTGTCAGCACGTTGTAGGTGTCGCGACTGGCACCAACCTTGTGTGAATGCTCTGAAAAGGTAATCATTTGCATATCACAGTATTTTCTTCGTGTCGGTTAAAATTGCGTCTGTAGCACGTCATCTTCGTGGTGTATCAATTTTAATGGCCAGTAGTGTATAAGAGGCTTTAATGTCCAGGCTCAGTTTAATCATCCCCTTGTCCTGTACCAAATGAAGAACGTGGGCGAAACGGTTAATGATAAAGTTCAAGGCAAATTAACTAGGTCATGCCTTGGACTTCAGACCTTTAAATGGTCCCAAGTGCATGTCATTACGAACAGTCTCATGTCTCTTGTCCATTGACAGTTGACCCAATGCTAGTGCATGGGAGAACAGGGAAGTCCTTATTCTCACATTCGCTGCCTTCACCGAGGTGCTTCCTTTCACAGACAAATTTCCCACTGCAGGACAACCGTCTGGAGAGTAGGGTTCTGGAGGAGAGCCATTCACGAGCAGAGTCCACGGACCAGACGACGCGAATGGCGGGTGGCGCCATACATCCTCCCATAAACGGCTGATTATTAGCTGGCTCGACTGCAGCGAAGCCGCCTGGAAATCAGACGGCTGCAGGTACAGCAATAGGCAGCACGCGCCTCCACTCTGCTTGCCGGTCACCAGCTGACTGCAGGTACATGCACCCCCGTGGCTCGCAAGAGTCTTTGGCAATCCCAGGGAGCAGCGGCGAAACACCTGCTGTTCGCCCAGACGGCAACCTGCGTACTCCTTTCTTGCCATTCGTCTTATCTGCATCTACATCTACATGGGTAGTCCTCAAACCAGCGAAAGGTGCGTTGTGGAGGGTACCCTTACCATTGCTTATCATTTCCCTTCCTGTTTCACTCGCAAATAGAGCGAGGAAAAAACGACGGCCTGCAAGCCTCCGTATGTGCCCTAATGTTTCATATATCTTCGTGGTGCTTACGTGCGATGTATATTGACGGGAGTAGAATCGTTCGACAGTTAGCTTCAAATACCGGTTCTGTAAGTTTTATTGATAGCGTTTCCTGGAATGAAAGCCGCCTTCCCTCCAGGAATTTCCATTTGAGTTTCCGAAGCATCTCCGTAACACTTACGTTTTGTTCGTACCTGACGGTAACAAATCTAGCAGCTCTCCTCTGAATTGCTTCGGTGTCTTCCTTCAATCCGACCTGGCACGGACCCCAAACACTCGAGCAGTACTCAAGAACGGGTCGCACTAGCGTCCTATTTGCGGTCTCCTTTACGGGTGAACCACTCTTTCCTAAAATTCTCCCAGTAAACCGAAGTCGACCATTTGCCTCCCGTACCACATTTTTCACATGCTCGTTCCACCTCATATCGCTTTGCAACAGAACGTCCAGATGTTTAAACGACTTGACTGTGTGATGCTGAACACTGGTAATATTGTATCCCAACATACCAGGTTTGTTCTTCCTACTCATCCACATTAACTTACATTTTTCCACAGTTAGGGCTAGCTGCCATTTATCACACGCAACTAGAATTTTCTCTGTCTTCTATCTTCCTAAAGCGACTAAACTTGGATACTTCACCGCACACTACGGCATCATCAGCAACTCAGGTATATAGAGAACAACAGCGGTCCTAACACACTTCCCTGGGGCACTCCTGACGATACCCTTGTCTCTGATGAACACTCGCCATGAAGGGCAACATACTGGCTTCTATTATTTAAGAAGTCTTCAAGCCACTCACACATCCGTGAACTTATTCTATATGCTAGTACCTTCGTTAACAGCTCGCAATGGGGCACCGTGTCAAACGCTTTCCGGAAATCTTGAAGCATGAAACGTGCCTGTTGGCCTTCATCTGTAGTTCGCAGTAAGCCGTGCGTGGCTCATGTGCCCACCATAATGTATTTTACACCCTGTTTTTAATGTACTTCCACCTCACTACGTTAATTTAAATTAGTACTGTCACTGAGTTGGTGCTTTGCCTGACTGTGACAGGCGCTAGCAGCGCGTATCGATATGGCTCTGAGGACTATGCGACTTAACTTCTGACGTCACCAGTCGCCTAGAATTTAGAACTAATTAAACCTAACTAACCTAAGGACATCACACACATCCATGCCCGACGCAGGATTCGAACCTGCGACCGTAGCGGGCGCTCGGTTCCAGACTGTAGCGCCTAGAACCGCACGGCCACTCCAGCCGGCGCGTATCGATGTATCCCCCTTGCATATTATCTTTGCGCGACTGCTATTACTTCCTGGTGGTTGTCTGTCGGGGAGAAGGAGTTGATCGCAGTTCGGATCGCGAGTTCTGCATGGCAGTTCGGCAGATCGGGCTGCCTGTCAGTTGGGACGTGTCTGGAGCGCAGTCCGGACCTGCCTGTCGGGGAGTAGCAATGTGGCACTAGGGTAGTCGGGTTGGAGCAGCAGTGAGGTCTGCATCGACATGGCTCGCCTGACCATTGCCGCCATGCATTGCTTGAGGTGGGCCACGGTCTTGGTGGGTCGTCGGTCGATCGCCCTACCAGACGACGTATTTTGGCTCGCCGATCGTTCATGAGTCGGCTATGTGCAATGCGGCGCTAGTGCAGTCGGTTTGGAGCTGCAGTGAGACGCCCGCTAAACTGGCTGGGCAGAACAGGTAATAGGATTGTGGAAAGGGCCAAGGGTTGAAGTCAGTTTCTGCTTACAATTGACATTTATTGTAATTTAGCAACTCTTTCACGGCTGAAGGCCTCCAACAAGAAATCTTAACAAGATAAAAATCCAACTATGATAGCAATGAAATAATTCAAAAACAACATACGCAAAGTACAATACAAATGGGTGAGGGCCAGAACTAAATTCCAAAACTTTCGAATACATTACCATAGACCTTTAAAGGCAGAAGGCCAACATGTTTAACAACAACTGAGTCAGAGGCGCACCAGCAGCGCAGTCGGTCGGTTGGTACGGACCAGGGAAGACATCTCCGTGCCGTTCAGTCGCCTGGGTTCGATGCCGGGCCCTGCGCAGTGTCGCAGTGTGTGTGGAGCTGTCCGATCGCTACGAGCTTGGTGGTTCACCGACCCAGGACGTAAAGGTTGAGTAATAGTTTCAACTACCCAAGCCACGTCCATTCATGTTGTGGTGGTTCGTTTCGGTGGTTCGCTGTTTGGGAAGATTTGGTGCTCGAATTGTCACGTACCGATTGGTGGCAAGCAAATCGTTGTGTCGGTCGGTTCGTGGCTGTTCCTTGGTTGGGTTCCGATGGATCAAGTATAGTTGGGCTCACCACCTGTCTCACCTAAGTGAACGAGGGCACACCGACCTCCCTGGATGCCTTCTGAGTGCCACAGGTGTTTAATTATCTGTTGTCAAATATTTTAAGTTTTAAGCTTATGGTTATTTGTTTCTTTTCTTAAAATTTGGCAAAATTAATTTTTAAATTTATATTTCAAGCTTAAACACCGCGGCCTTCTGCCTTTAAAGATTATGGTAATATATTTTAAAATTTTGAAGTTTTATTGTGGCATTCAGCCACTGGTACTGCACCTTGCATATGTTGCTTCTTTAAATTATTTTATTGCTATCTTAATTGAATTTTGATTTTTTAAAGAGTTATTTTTGGCCTTCTGCCTTGAAGGGTCTATGATAATATATTCTCAAGTTTTTGAATTTAATTGTGGCCCCGCACTCATTTGTATTGCACTTTGCGTATGTTGTTTTAGAATTATTTCATTGCTATCTTAGTTGGATTTTTATCTTGTTAAGGTTTCTTGTTGGAGGCCTTCAGCCGTGAAAGAGTTGCTAAATTACAGTAAATAACAATTATAAGCAGAAACTAACTTCAACCCTTGGCCCTTTCCACAATCCTTTTACCTGTTCTGCCCAGCGGGTTTAGCGGGCGTCTCAAGCAGTATTATCATGTGAGAAAGGGGTAAGCTGAGTTTCGCAAGAACGATGCTTTCTAAAACCAAACTGATTCGTGAACGTAAGCTCCTGAGTCTAAAGAAAATTTGTTGTATTCGAACTGAGAATACGTTCGAGAACTCTGCAGCAAAGCGAACTTGGGGATATTGGTCTGTAATTTTGCGGGTCAGTTCTTATACCTTTCTTGTATACAGGAGGCACCTGCGCCTTTTACCAGTCGCTTGGGACTTTGTGCAGGACGAGAGCTTCGCCATCAATGCAGGCTATGTAAGGGGCCAATTCCGTAGAGTACTCTGTAAAATCGCACTGGAATTCATTCGATCCAGGTGATTTATTTCTTTTCAAATCTTTAAGTGCTTCCTTACGCCAGGTGTGGCGATTTGTGTGTCTTCCATACATGAGTCTGTCCGATGGTCAAATTACGGTATGTTTTTACACTTCTCCTGTGTGAACGAATTTCTGAACGTGAAATTTAAAACTTCGGCTTTCGTTTGGTTATCTTCAACTGCTGCACCAGGCTGCTTATGGTGACATAGACAGTATTTCTGCCGGTGCTGTCCCAGGGCTCACCATCGCTCTTTCCAGCAATGCGTAGTACGTCATAACGTTTGAAATATTAAATTTAAATTCAAATTTCCCTAAGTTGTAATTCAATAGAAAGCAATTGAAACATTTTGCATTTACGTATAAATCTGAAGTTCAACAATTTACAACTGGATGTCCTCCTGTGTAAACATACATAGACACTTCCAGCTTGCATTTTGTAACAAATATAATGACACTATATCTGTGAAACAAGAGAAGCATGGTGGCACATAATATAAAGGGAGTCCTCTTTCAGGATAGCGGATGGATAGTTCAGTCTTTTCACAAAACCTTCAACCGGACATCACCAAGCATGCACTCCACCAACTACGCTATGCTCCGATTTACTTTCACATTTCATATTTCCTCCTTTCCAATAACGCACGTTGATACATCAGTTCGTCGTCTTAATCTATCTCCACACATTCAAAATTCTCTTTAATACTGAGTCGCCCTTACAATTAATTAAATGCAAAACTTCATTGAACTGTGTACATGATGGCCCACCATGAATTTACAAACACGAGACCATCATGTTTACTACCACTAAATTAAAAGGGTGAGGCAATTAAGAAAGGCCACCCCAACCACCTCCAGAATGTATAATACTCTTATATTGAAGTGCGGTTTTCGCCAATTTATAACTGACAATATGACGAATTCACTGACGTACGAAAATAATTTTTATCCTTAATCCTCAACGAAATGTTATTGTTAGTGGCATTATATACTTTCTTCTGAAGCATTTGAAAGAACTTCTCAGTGAACTTCAACGACATAACTTATACGGGACTTCATCAAATAGTATCAAGATAACAATGCAACAAAACACAGTCCCACCATCAGGAGAAGAGGTTCGACAAACATCTGCCCCACTATCGAAATATAAGCAAGGACGTAAATCAGGTACGGGGCTGTCATACCAAGGACGCAAAACGCTGACCTTGCGCATTTCTACACGATAGAAAGTATTTCTGTAGAAAGAATACTGCACTCTGAACTTTATCTGTAGATGCCGGCAACACAGACCTGTCTCACACGGCGTTTCATGCCTTCGGGAGTCGTTAGTCTTTCCTAATACACCTGTTGTTGTTGTGGTCCTCAGTCCAGTGACTGGTTTGATGCAGCTCTTCATGCTACTCCATCCTCTGCAAACCGCTTCATCAGCGAATGACTACTGCAGCCTACAACATTCTGAATCTGTTTAGTGTATTCATCTGTTGGTCACCCGCTATGATTTCCCGCTACGATTACTACCTCATTGTTTCCCTCCAATACCAAATTGGTGACCCCTCGATGCCTCAGAACGTGTACTACCAACCGATCCCTTCTTCTAGTCGTGCCACAAGTTCCTACTCTCATCAATTCTAGTCGGTGCATCCTCATTAGTTACGTGATCTACCCATCTAATCTTCAGCATTCTTCTGTAGCGCCAGATTTCAAAACCTTTTATTCTCTTCTTGCCCACACTGTTTATCGTCCTTGTTTCACATCCATACATGGCTAAACTCCATACAAATATTTTCAGAAAACACTTCCTGACACTTAAATCTATACTCGATGTTAACAAATTTCTCTTCTTCAGAAACGCATTCCTTGCCGTAACCAGTCTACATTTTATATCCTCTCTACTTCGACCATCATCAGCTATTTTGCTCCTCAAATGGCAAAACTCATTTACTAATTTAAGTGTCTCATTTCTTTAGCTAATTCCTCAGCATCGCCTGATTTAATTCGACTACATTCCATTATCCTCGTTTTGCTTTTGTTGATGTTCATCTTATTACCTCCTTCCAAGACATTGTCCATTCCGTTCAGCTGCTCTTCCAGGCCCTTTGCTGTCTCTGACAGAAGTATGATGTAGTTGGCAAACCTCAAAGTTTTTATTTCTTATACATGGATTTTAATTTCTTCTCCAAATTTTTCTTTTGTTTCCTTTACTGCTTGCTTGATATACATATTGGATAACATCGGGGATAGGCTACAATCCTGTCTCATTCCCTCCCAACCACTGCTTCCCTTTCGTGCCCGTCGACTCTTATAACTACAATCTGGTTTATTTTCAAATGGTAATTAGCCTTTCGCTCCGTATATTTTACACTTGCCTTCTTTAGAATTTGAAAGAGAGTATTCCAATAAACATTGTCAAAAACTTTTTCTAAGTCTACAAATGCCTTTCCTTAATCTAAGATAATTAGTAGGGTCAGTATTGCCTCGCGCATTGCAACATTTCTATGGAATCCAAACTGATCTTTCCCGAGGGCGGATTCTACCAGTTCTTCCATTCGTTTCTAAAGAAATCGTGTTAGTATTTTGCAACCGTGACTTATTAAACTGATAGTTTGGTAATTTTCACATCTGTCAACACCTATTTTGTTTGGGATTGGAACTATCAAATTGTTCTTGAAGTCTGAAGGTATTTTGCCTCTCTCATACATTTTGCTCACCAACTGGAAGAGTTTTGTCATGCCTGGCTCTCCCAAGGCTATCGGTAGTTCTAGTGGATTGTTGTCTACTTCCGGGGCTTTGTTGCGACTCAGGTCTTTCAGTGCTCTGTCACATTCTTCACTCAATATCATATGTCCCATTTCACCTTCATCTACGTCCTCTTCCATTTCCATAATGTTGCCGTCAAGTACATCGATGTTGTATAGACCCTCTATACACTCCTTCCACCTTTCTGCTTTCCCTTCTTTGTTTAGGACTGGTTTTCCATCTGAGCTCTTGACATTCATACAGGTGGTTCTCTTTTTTCGGTAGGTCTCTTTAATTATCCTGTAGGCAATATCTATCTTCCCCTAGTGATACATGCTTCTACATCCTTAGATTTATACTCCAGCCATCCCTGCTTAGCCATTTTGCACTTTCTGTCGATTTCATTCCATAGACGTTTGTATTCCTTTTCGCCTGCTTCATTTACGGTATTTTTATATTTTCTTCTTTCATCAGTTAAATTCAGACCCCTTCTGTTACCCAAGGATTTCTACTAACCCTTGTCTTTTTACCTAATTGATCCTCTGCTGCCTTCACTATTACAGCTCTCAAAACTACCCACTCTTCTTCTACTGTACTTCTTCCCTTGCTTTTGTCAACCATTCCCTGATGTTCCTTCTGAAACTTTCTACAACCTCTGGTATTTTCAGTTTATCCAGGTCCCATCCCCTTTAATTCCTGTTTGCAGTTTCTTCAGTTTTGATCTACAGTTCATAACCAATAAATTTTGGTCAGAGTCCACGTCTGCCCCTGGAAATGTCACAATTTACGACCTCGTTCCTAAATCTCTGTCTTACCATTGTACGAACTATTTGAAACCTTCCAGTGTCTCCAGATCTCTTCCACGTATACAACCTTCTTTAATGATTCTTAAAACAAGTGTTAGCTATGATTCAGTTATGCTCTGTCCAGAATTCTACCAGGTGGCTTTCTCTTACATTCCTTACCCCCAGTCCATATTCACCTACCACTTTTCCTTCTCTTCCTATTCCTACAATCGCATTCCGGTCCCCCATGACTACTAAATTTTCGTCTCCCTTAACTATTTAAATAATTTCTTCTATCGCATCATACATTTCTTCAATCTCTTGATCATCTGCGGAGCTAGATGGCATATAAACTTGTAGTACTGTGATAGGCGTGGGCTTCGTGTCTATCATGGCTACAAGAATGCGTTCACTATGCTGCCCGTAGTAGCTTACTCGATTTTCTATTTTTTTATTCATTATTAAGCCTACTCCTACGTTACTGTCACTTCATTTTGTATGTATAGCCCTGTATGCACCTGAACAGAAGTCTTGTTCCTCCTGCCACCGAACGTCAATAATTCCCACTATATCTAACTTTAACCTATCCATTTCTCTTTTTAAATTTTCTAACCTACCTGCCCGATTAAGGGATCTGACATTCCAAGCTCCGATACGTAGAACACCAGTTTCCTTTCTCCTGATAATGATGTCCTCATGAGTAGTCCCCGCCCGGAGATCCGAATGGGGAACTATTTTACCCCCGGAATATTTTACCCACCATTATTATTTAATCATACAGTAAAGCTGCACGTCCTCGGGAAAAATTACGGCTGTAGTTTCCCGTTGCTTTCAGCCGTTCGCAGTAGCAGTACAGCAAGGCCATTTTGGTTAGTGTTACAAGGCCAGATCAGTCAATCATCCAGACTGTTGCCCCTGCAACTACTGAAAAGGTTGCGGCCCCTCTTCAGGAACCTCACGTTTGTCTGGCCTCTCAATAGATACCCCTCCATTTTGGTTGCACCTACGGTACAGCTATCTGTGTCGCTGAGGCACGCAAGCCTCCTCACCAACGGCAAGATCCATGGTTCATAGACCTACGATTTTAATTTTCACCACAGTTAAAAGTACCACATTGTTAACTTCGGTTAGTGTGCAGACTATTTTGCGTTTCCTGAATAACCTTTCCAACCCTCTCCTAAGAGAGTCTGTCATTACATGTGTGGAACGGGTAGGACATCCATCATATTAGTAGCACACTGACTGACTGTCTTCCAGTAACCGTGGTAGTAGCATATCATAGGAACTTGAAATACTTCAGTGTATTTAGATTCCTACAGATACATGGGACATGAAAGACACACCAAACGTTGACAGACAAAAGTATTGTTTTTATCCGCTTTTTTGAGTGAAGTTGAACCGACGATAAGTGGATACTGCGAAGATTGACTTGTCCATGGTCTGTAAACGATGCCTCTCCGTTTTCGAAATTTTGTATAGATATGCGACATTACTTTGCACTTTTCGTAGATAACATGCGGATAACTGTAGCCAAATTTGGAAGTCATTACCATGAAGTTGTAGATACAGCGAAATGTGAAGAGGATGGAATTTGATGGAATGTAGGGTTCGCAGAACACTCTTTTGGTTGATCCCTCTCGTACTTTCGACGTGACTCTTAGTGACATTTGTACTGTGTGTTATTGCTTTTAAGATGTTCATATCCTTTGTTTCATCAGTTGCTCTTCTGTTACTTTGATGTATTTTATCCTCCACACCTCCAGTTTCTTTACAACGTTTGCAAAGAGAGATGGTGAGTGCTTGGAGAGATCTGGATGCTCTTCAGCATAGAATCGCACCGCTGCTCCAATAGTTTGGGGACGTTTGCCGCAAAATACATTTTTAATGTCTCAGCAGATTTGCAGGCACGTTATCTGATTGCTATAACATCACAGACTGATTGGCTGCAAGCGCACAGGTAACACAAGAACCATGTCTGAGTTTTGTATATTCTTGCATTTAGTACAATAGGGCACATGTTTGGGAAACCTCTTTCTCCTGTTAAGGGGGTGGGGGGTGGGGGTGGGGGGTAGAGACGAAGGAGGCAGGGGAGCAGAGTCACACACATGTTATATCGTTGGAGTTATCTTACAAGTTTCTTTGGAATGCCACAGAGAAAAGTATAGAGTTTCATTAGCAAAAAAATCAAATTTGGTGTCGTAATACAGCGACTATAAATAATAAAAATTACTTGCGAACGTCAGGAAATTCAACATACTGCCCGCTATAGCTTGGTGGAAACCACACCTCTATATATTAATTCATTATAGGTATGTGTGGAGTGGCCTGTCTGCCTCACCCTGTACGCACTAACATAGGACAATCAAAAAGGAAAAATGTCGCCATATTCTTTACCACATGACATTCCCTTTGTGATCTCTGTTCTCTTGAAATAATATCATTCCTTGACACTGTAAACATACACTTTAAACTACACAAATGTTTAGGCATGACACAAGTAGTACACTGTATGGCAACACGTCTGCCTAACATAGATACTAACATACAGATGGTTGGAGATAGGTATATCAAGTTGTTAATCTCGCAGCTATTCTCTCTCATCTCTAAATGTTTTCCTTGTCGCAGGTCTGGTTGGCTTACGTGGTGTCTGCTGTCTGTCCTTCGTTAATGCTGTGGTTCTGGTGCTTTATTGTTCAATCATACTCGGTCACATCGCAGTTGACACACTACAAACAGAAATATAAGCATTATGGAGAAGTAATCAATCATCCTCGGTGCCATCAATTATTTCTACTCTGACAAAAAAAAAAAGCAGGTACTCGAAACCTTGCGCTCTTTCTGGCAACTGGTATTTACTTCCCATTACTCCACCTGCAGTATCCATCCTCTTCACATAACTAAAATTTCATATCAGTCTTTCCTCTGTCTATATCGAGGTCCCTTCTTCAAAGTCCAATTAATACGAGTGCTCACACAATAAAGCAACACATAAAAACTGTTTCTCAGCGGTAATAAATTTTAACTAGTGATATAATCACACTAAACACAATACCTTAACACTTGGTGAACGCCATGAGATCTCTTTGTGCATAAGGATTCTACCTCCAACACATTTTGGTGCAGAACTCCGTACACACAAAAAAAATCACAATACACATAAAAAACTCCTTTTCTCTCGTTTCACAAGAGGTCGCTCTTAATAAGTACTTTATCCTTGACTTCCATGGGTATATCTCAAAGTTTTCCTTTCTGGTTCAAACGAACCTTCTTTCCCCAGCCGTTCTAATATTTTCAATTGGCATCATCATGATCTCTGCATGATTTTCTTTCGCGGAAGGTGGAACGATTACTACTTATTTAATTTTATTTGCTGTTTGCTTGTTCTTCAATACCAGCACGATTCCACCTCAGTTGCTCCATGTGGTAAACGTCTAACTACTTCGGGGAAATTATCCAAGAGGTATCCCAGTTTTTATGCTGAGTGTGACGATACATCCGATTCAACTTCCCCATTTGCACGCTATCCCTCCTACGGGATTGCACACAGGGTTATAACGACATGTAAATATAGAACTGATTTTCCCGACACAAAGTGTATTTTGCTATTGTCAACATCTAAACTGGGGTTCGCTGTCTGATATTACTTTATTCTATTTTTCCGCATGTTTCAGGAAACCTCCAGCAAATACTTTGCACACGGCTTTGGTGATAGCAATCTCTGTTGTCAATCAACAGTGACCAATACATATAAATATGTCCTGATCTTGGCACTGCCCCAGAGCATCTGGAAGGAGTCCGGTCTTGTGTGATACCGTTGCTGGTTTCATACACTGACGCATCTCGCAAAGACCTTCCGTATTCTTCTCTGCCTCTATTAGCTCAGTGAAGCACTTTTTCACACCAAAATGCGCGTAACCAAGTTGCACCTACCATACTAGTTTCTAAACAAACTTTTCAGTTATACGTAGCAGCATCATCTGCTGGATTTCATTTCCTGAATTGTATCCCATTTCTGAAGTGGTAATATTGCCATAACATGACTCCACTCTTGTCTCTCCACCTGGTCTTTATATCCCATAACTTTGAATTCTTGTGCTGTTCCCTAAGGATGTCAGATAGAGTAGCTCCAACGAAATTCTCATTTTTGATATCTGATTTTAAAAAATTCTCATGAAGTTTCTCATATCCCCAGTCTTTAATCCTGCAGGATTTCTTGTCAGAGCATCTGCTACCACACTATCCTTTTTGTGAGTATAAACGACCCTGAATTCTTGGAGGAGTAGTTACCACTGTACTGAATAGCGAAGTATAACCTCTGCAGTCATGAGAAATTGCAGCGCTTTCTAGTTGAAATTAATTTTTATATGCCTCTGAAACAAGTTATAATAGAACCTCACACAATTTCGAGGGCTTCAAATCCCGTAAATGAATAGTTGCACTCGGACTTTGTCAAAATGTGACTCACAAATGCGATTGTCTGTATTGGCGTTTCAGTATACTGCACTAGTTCCTGGAATGAGGGGACGTGTATGCCTGTCCACGAGCTGTCAATAGCTAGACAGAACTCTTAAGTTCCATGTGACCCAGTACTGGTGCGTTGACCAGTGGTTCCATTCGCGCCACGAACTCTCTCTGTGCTCCCTCATCCCGTGACCAGATGATGTTTTTGCACGTGAGGTGCACCAACGTCATGTAATGAAATACTTGTAGAAATTTAAAATGTCTAAAAAAATCGCGAAGTTCGTTCTTAGTGTTGGCGCAGAATAACCAGAAATTGTTTGAATTTTCTGAGATTATGGTCAAATTAATTGTTGCAAAATTATATGACCTAGGGAGCAAAGCGGCTTGCAGCTGATGTCATATTTCATGAGATTCGTCATTATGCTGCAGTCTCTAAGTAAGTTTGACAATTACTGTCGTCCCAAGGGTTCTCTGCTGTTGGTATGTCATTCCAATATGGCGTTATCCTTTTGCTCAGATCTTCCAGAATGAAGTCGTTCAAATCTCTAACAAATGAGTCCAACAAGATATTAAGATCAAAAAGCAGCTTTCTGAACTGGATACTGTGTCCAAAACATAGGAAGGCAGTGTACTGGCGGCACTCAGGATGTAATTTTACCCGCCAACAACGCATGATAAGGCTGAGGCTCAATAGTGGTATTGATTTGGCACAAGCTCCACACCAGCCGAATGAAACCATCCCGTTTAGGGATGAGATATTGCACGATCTGGTTGTTGTTTCATTTTCCCTTCCACGACCATATACTGGATGGTTATGATTCAACAGACAGTGTTCCGAGTGCTACAGCGTGGTATGTGTACATCGGAGGATGCTGAAAAATCTTAGGTATGTTCATTAATCGATGTGCTCCTGGACTAAACTGGAAAATACAGCAGTTACGAAAATATGGTTCTATAAGCAGTTACAATGTGGTGTGGGTGCAGGAAAAGAGGAGAAACTATCAAACACATCATAAACGGCAATTGTGGGACATTTATTACGGTATGGTGACAATCACAAAGTGTGTTCAACATCGCCTCCCCACTCACAACATGTTACATCTGTAACACAGCGCGGTCGACAGTCGTCACAGCTTCTCCAGTGTAGTATGAGTGGTATGTTGTCATTTACTGTCCTTCAGGTCAGGATAATGTCCTCATAAATCCCTAATAGATACAATCTTTGAGATATCCCCCACAACCAGAAGTCACATCAAATTAAGTCAAGGGTTGTCGAAGGTCATAGGACTTGAAATTGCCTAGAGACGACGCGGTCGTTACTGAAGGTTTCTCAAAGCAAATGTTTCACATGGCAAGCGATATGTGGTGTCAACCGATTTTGCATGAAAATAGTGGTGTGTACAAAGTTGCCTTCTTGCAAGGATGGAATCATGTATTGCACAAGGAGGTCCACATAATGTGCAGACGTCGCTGTACACTTAACAGGGCCTCCTCGAAGAAAAACGGACTGAGAATGAAGGAGCTTGTGAAATTGCTCCACATACTCACGTAAGCTGAGTGCAGTAGGTGTTCCTTCCGAACATGTGGAGGAGTAGAGCCCCATATGCGACAGTTCTCTGTATTCATGGTACCATTCAGAGTAAAATGTGTCTCGTTCGTCCAAAGAATGTTCCTCGGCCGCACGTTATCCATTGCCGAGCTAGCCAAAAGGCGCAGAGGAAAAATCACTGTGCTGTAGCCTATCTTCGGCCTTCACTTAATGCACATTCTGAATCCTGCACGGATACCAATGTAAAATGAGCCACAAAATCTTTTGAACTGGTGTCCAGGGGAGAAACAGTTCCTGTGACACACCTAAGTCACTGGCAGCATCATTTGAGTTATGTGCAGTCCAGTTCATTATAGTTTCATCAACTTCATCGACAACTGCCATGGGGAGGTACCACCTCTGAATGTGAAATGTTTCCTTTTTTAAAGTCAGTATGCCGTTAATACTAGACCTCCGTTTGGACAGCTGGAAGGGGACTGCCAAGTGGGAGGTAGCCATGAGAAACTACCGAGTCTGGACGTGGAGTATCTGCAGCCTGAACATGGTAGAAAATCTGAAAAGCTAAATGGTGAGGTTCAGTCCAGATATGATGAAGTGACGTTGGATGGAAAGAATACACGGATGGTCAGATGAGTGTAGAGTTATATCAAAAGCAGCAGAAAATGGCTTATTGGGAGTAGGATTTGTTATGAATATGAAAATAGGGCATAGGGTGAGTTACTGTGAACAGTCCAGAAGTACGGTTATCCGCATCAGAATCGACAACTTACCAATACCGACGACGATAGTTCAGGTATATATGCCGATCTTCCCGTTTTGCACACGTCACTTTTTGTCACTCCGGAAGTATTATTGATATGGTGATGGACTGGAGTTTAATCTAAATGTAAGATTTCTGAAGCGGAAGACAATCATGTTTGCTTAATTCCTTTTAGCACAGAATACAGCTCTACAATTCGACTCATCTAAATGTTAAGCTGTTCAAGTTGCTCAATAAGTAATGCAACACTTATTTTTGAGCGCGTTGGTTTTATTCAGAAGGCCGACCGGAGTGGCCGAGCGGTTCTAGGCGCTACAGTCTGGAGCCGCGCGACCGCTGCGGTCGCAGGTTCGAATCCTGCCTCGGGCATGGATGTGTGTGATGTCTTTAGGTTAGTTAGGTTTAAGTAGTTCTAAGTTCTAGGGGACTGATGACCTTAGAAGTTAAGTCCCATAGTGCTCAGAGCCATTTTATTCAGAATTCCAATATCCCATATCATTTCCCACACTTTTTACTAAAGAACTCTATTTTTAATCATAATCTCCGCTCAATGCGACGGCCTTACACCAACTTAATGGGAGGGCCCCTATGCACGCAAACTACCACGTACTGGTCGACGACGGAGCCGACGTCTTCTGCATCAATTATCTCCTCCTCATCCACGTACTGCTTCCCGCAGGGTGCACCCTTCATTGGATCAAACAGATGGAAGTCGGAAGTTGAGAATCTGGAGGGTTGATGAGGAAGAACGGTCCAATGAAGTTTTGTGAAGTCCTCTGGGGTGCACTATTACAAAGACATCCAGTTGAGCAGAGAGATGTTTGATTTCGATCTGTGAATAACCTCGAATGGGAGTGTCTGCACGTTCCAACATTGCTGTGTACAGCCGACCGGCACGCGGAAGATCGGACAGGTTAGTGCGACCTTGTTGCGGTGATGACACACACCTAGCCCAACGAGTCAACCTGCTTTTGTTCACTGTCAGGTCTCAGTAGACATTCTACAACCCCCTATGAATTTCTGCGGTGCTCTGGTTTTCCTCCAAAAGAAGCTCAATTACAGCTCTCCGCTAGCAAAACACCTCCGTTACAAACTCCAACTTGAAGACTACGCTTAGGGCCGTCATCTATCGGAACTTTATGGAACTGCAGGGGCTGAATCGGAAATATTCGGCGATGTGCCACAACAACTTCGTATTTTTTCACTCGAAATTGCACTAGTTATTGGAAGCCCCGCGAATTTTTATTACTCCTGAAGCCCGAGATTAATCATATCCTGCCATCGGATCACTATCGAATTCAAAATACTGAAAATCAAGTAATTTCAAGTAATTTCATCAAATCAAGTAATTTCATTCGCTTTAAACTACAATTCTGGATTTCCCTTACTATTCTGCAAGGGCATTAAAAGCTTTTAGCTCAAGTTTTACTCCTGAATCCGATGTGTCATTCGTCTTTTCCACCTCGTAACCATACATTATTTACAATTATTTCGCTCAATGGCTGACTTGAGATAATTCAAATAAACGCGTTCAGTTTTATTTGTAAAGCATTGTCACTCGTCATTCTGTAAATGAAGTACACAACACATGTTTATATATTTTCCTATGTATACATAAAAACAGATTCTTTGATCAGTTCCGCCTTCAATTTACCTACGGTGTTTATTCATCCCATTCACATGTCCTGAAGTAGTAAACTTTATCATTCCTTGTGAGCGGAGGGAAGAAAATCTTGGCTGCACTTTCACCTTTCCATGAAGCAGCTGCATGCTGCTCAGATTGTAGATAACTTTCAACTGGCAACAGCTCCCATTATTAATACTGCAGGCACAACACGCTGTTTCATGTATTTTCATCATACTGACAGTCAAAAATATATCATGCTAGCCTTCGCAATGTGTCATGTTGATTGTACCTCTTTCATCGTAGTTCAAATTGAGCAGTGGCTTGTTCATGAGCGATCTTTTCTTTTTTTCAGTCGATCTGTGGCTTCCTAGTATTCTGCAAACAGACTGAACCCTGCCTGTTTCCTTACTTACAGTTGAGTCCATGTGATTGTTATACTTGACGCACGTATATGTGGCAATTTCCGGGTATAATTGTACACTATTTGATCAAAAGTATCCTGAAAGCTGGCTCAAAATGACTTAAAAGTTCGTGGCGCTTTCCATTGGTAATGTTGGAATTCAATATGATGTTGGCCCACCCTTAGCCTTGATGACCACCTCCACTCTCGCAGCCATACGTTCGGTCAGGTGCTGCAGGGTTTCTTGGAGAATGGAAGCCCATTCTTCACGGAGTGCTGCACTGAGGAGAGTTATTGATGTCTGACGGTGAGGCCTGGCACGAAGTTGGCGTTCCAAAGCTATCCCAAAGGTGTTCTATAGGATTCAGATCAGGACTCTGAGCTGGGCAGTCCATTGCAAGGATGTTATTGTCGAGTAACCACTGCGCCACCGGCCGTGCATTACGAACAGATGGTCGATCGTGTTGAAAGATACAATCGCCATCCCCCGAATTGTTCTTCAGCAGTGGGAAGCAAGATGGTGCTTAAACCATCGGTGTAGGCCTGTGCTGTGATAGTGCCATGCAAAACAACAAAGGGTGCATTCCTCCTCCATGAAAAACATGACCACGACGTAACACCACCGCCTCCGAATTCTACTGTTGGCACTACACACGCTTTCAAATGCCGTTCACCGGGAACCTGCCATCGGATCGCCACATTGTATACCGTGTTCGTCACTCCACACAATGTATTACGACTGTTCAATTGTCCAATGTTTACACTTCTTACAAATTGAGGCGTCGTTTGGCATTTACCGACGTGATGTGTGACTTACGAGCAGCCACTGGATCGTGAAATCCAAGTTTTCTCACCTCCCGCCTAACTGTCATAGTACTTACAGTGGATCATGATGCAGTTTGGAATTCCTATGTGATGGTCTGGATTGATGTCTGCCTATTACACATTAAGACCCTCTTCTACTGTCGGCGGTCTCTGTCAGTCAATAGACGAGGTCGGCCTGTACACTTTTGTGATGTACGTGTCCCTTCACGTTTCCACTTCACTATTACATCGGGAACAGTGGACCTAGGGATGTTTAGGAGGGTGGAAATCTCACGTACAGACGTATGACAAGTGACACCCAATTACCTGACCACGTTCGTAGTCCGTGAGTTCCGCGGAGCGCCCCATTCTGCTGTCTCACGTTGTCTAATGACTACTGAGGTCGCTGATATGGAGTACCTGTCAGTAGGTGCAGCACAATGGACCTAATATGAAAAACATTTACTTTGGGGGTGTCTTGATGCTTTTGATCACATAGTGTATGATCTGAATGAGTCCAGTTATGACTCTTTAGTCATAGTCTACTAGATTTTAACATTCATGTCTGTTTAAAGAAATCTGTCAGTTTCTGCATCACATTTAGTCAAGATCTGACTGGTCGTTACTGCAGTTTTTATCGCTTACCTACTGCTAACTAGTAATTCATTTGAGAGCGACAACTTGTTCAGTTTTGATTAAGGACAAGTAATGTAATAAAAACAATCGAAGCAACGAAACTCAGGAATAGGGGCAGGACTTTGATTTCTCGTCGTCTCAAATAGAGAGCTTGCGTCTTTTAACCCCTCCACTCCACGTCCAATTTTTTTCTAGTTGACGACTGCTATAGCGTCGTTGCATCATTTTAGCTGGCAGATTGATATATGACAGCTGTTAAGGTTGTCAAGAAAGATTCATTATCATGTACTTCATTTCCTGCAAACCTCACCAGCAGGGAGCCAGATACAGTCATGTCCCAGCGTAATCAGCTTCATACATAAACAAGCTTGATGTCACTCCGTAATAATATATTTCACATGTCTACCAGCAGATCTCCGTCTCTGATACTGGACATTTAATAAAATCCTTGAGAAGAACAACAACTTACCATGTGAAGTATCTCACCCCAACAAGTTAGATTGGTTCTCTTACCGGAAATAAATTAGAACAGTTATTACTATCAATAATGCAATCAAGGAAGATATAACAATTTTAGACGAAATTCACCATCCGATATTGAGGGCATATTGTTCAATAGAATGCAGCATGGAGCGAGACAAACGTGCCTCGGTGGGGTGTTTTGTTCTGAGCAGTACCAGGTATCAGAGGAGAAATTTAAAAACAAAAATGAAGGAACTTCCATACAGAAATAATGGATGCTTGTTTGGAGGCATTTATGAATGAGGATTGTGAGGTTTCCTTCGAGTTATAAAGATGAGGATCAAGAAATGCTAAAACTAATTAATGGGAAGAAATTTCTTCTGAAATCAAGATCGCTTATGACTCGTTTTGACAGGACCTTGCTGCACCACCAACAATCGTAACAAAGGATAGCGGCCATTAAAAGGAAAATTTTCTAATGTCGTAAAAGAACAGTTTTCCAGACGTTGAGAATGTATGGCAAATAAACTACTTACCTTCGGAAATTTAAAGTGCATACGTATCAGTCACACAACAGAAACACATTCCACTCATAATGAAGTATACGTAAATTCGTTTGAAAGTAATAAGATGATGAAAATACAGAATGCACGTAGTGCCAAATGTATTCGCTGAAGTGAAATGGCGTAGATGCAAAATGGAACATCGTAAACCGACAACATCAACTGAGCAGACGCGCACCACAGGGCAGAGCGTGCACTTCAAGAAAATGTCGACAAGTGGCTCTCTTATACGGCTTAAATTACAGAAAAAAGAATTAAGAAGCAATATAGTCTGAGAACGAGGAATTCACAGACGAAATTTTGAATCACAAAGAGAAATTTACTGGCAGCAACATGGAATATTAACAATGGAAAATTCATTGCGGCTTCCATTTTGAACCAAAACAGTTTTATTAACGACTTACTGACAGCTTAGATAATACCCGAATTACACTGAACGGCGAGAGGAACAACGTAACAACAACAATTACAAACCTTGCCAACGCAAAGACTTTATTAATTCGTCAGTAAGTGTGCAAAAAATAATATTTAGAAAAACAATCGTGATGCATGAGAGCGAAGATGTTTACAGTCAGGTGAAAAAAGTCGTGAGATCCCTCCTAATATCGTGTCGGACCTCCTTTTGCGCGGCGTAGTGCAGCAACCCGAAATGGCATGGGCTTTAGTAGTCATTGGAAGTCCCCTACAGCCGTTCATAATTGCTAAAGTACTGCCGGTGCAGGGTTTTGTGCAGGAACTCATCTCTCGATTATGTCCTATGGGTTATGTTCTATGGGATTCATGTCGGGCGGTATGAGTGGCCAGATCATTTGCTCGAATTTTTCGGAAAGTTCTTCAAACCAATCACGAACATCTGTGGCCCGGTGACATGGCGCATTGTCATCCATAACAATTCCATAGTTGTTTGGGAAAATGAATCCATGAATGGCTGCAAATAGTCAGCAAGTAGCCGAACATAACAGTTTCCAGTCAATGATCGGTTCAAATGGACCAGAGCACCCAGTTCATACCACGTAAACACTGCCTGTACCGTGATGGAGCCACCATCAGTTTGAGCAGCACCCTGTTGACAACGTGGGTCCATGGCTTCACTGCCTCTGCGCCACACTCGATCCCTACCATAAGCTATTACTAACAGAAATCAGGACATGTTACCAGCCCACGGTTTTTCAGTCGTCTAGTGTCCAACCGATATGGTAACGAGCCTAGAAGAGGTGCTGCAGGCGACGTCGTGCTGTTAACAAAGGCAATTGAGTCGGTCGTCTGCTGCCATAGCCCATTAACGCCAAATTTCGCCGTGCCGTCCGACTGCAGTTATTTCATGCAGTGTTGCTTGTCTGTTAGCACAGACAACTCTACGCAAATGCCGCAGCTCTCGGTCATGGAGTGAAGGCCATTAGCCACTGCGATGTTCGTGGTGAGAGGTAATGCCTGAAATTTGGTGTTCTTGACACTGTGGATCTTGCAATACTGAATTCTCTAACAATTTGCGAAATGGAATGTCCTGTACGTCTTGCTCCGGGTTCAATATCTGTTAATTCCCGTCGTGTGGCCATAACCACGGCGGAAACCTTTTCACATTTATGACTTGAGTACAAATGACGGCTCCGGCAATGCACTGCGCTTTTATACTTGCGTACGAGATATTGCCGCCATCTGTACATGAGCACACCGCTGTGCCATGACTTCTGTCGCCTCATTGCAATGTAAATGTTGAAGCGCCATTTTCTTTTTGTTAATGTAGCAGCTTTCGTGTTAACTGTGCTTTCCTGTTAATTATGCTGATCTGAATTTGGCCTGAGACAGCACAAGACGGACCACAATGAATCAATGCATCTGAAACACATGTGACATCGTACACGAAATATAGCCAAGAGGTCCACCTATATTGCTGGAGCAACGGCGAGTATTAGTTTTGTCGACGGAAAACGTGATGCTGAATTTTGTTGATTTGTACTCACACAGTATCACCATGATATGTGTAATAGACATTGGATGGTGCACTGATACCGAAGTGTAGTCTGCTGTGAAAAAAAAAAAAAAAAAAAAACCAGGACAGTGGGCCCACTCTCTCGTTGGACAATGTGATACAAAATATTCACGGCTGAGTTCTTCACCCGCCCCACCCTTCCCACTTACTCGCCAGATTAGGTACAATTGGATCTTGTCTGTTTTTGCTAATCCAGTGCCAGGCATAAATTTTCAACAGGTTACAAGTTTATCTCTGCTGAAAATGAGATCTGGCAACATGTTTTCTTTCTGAAGAAAGCATTGGAATTTTTCTAAACGAAATCCATTTAGCTGAAATAAAGTTAACTTTGAGGAACAAATGTATTAATATATTATGTTTATCATCAAATACCCGCTAGTTCTAACCTTAGGCCTGCGTGTAAACGGAACACTAGCGACAACTGCTGGTGGTAGTCGCACTTGCTTCTTCCATGAGCTGGTACGGTGTGCAGCGTCGGCTGCGTGAAGGTGAATGCGTTTTGACACAGGAAAACACATTGGGATTTTCCCAGTAGGCGCATCTCTTAGAAATAAGCGAAGCACTTAGGAGCAAGAAGTCAGCGCTAAAAGAGGTCAACTCAGGGGTCGCGGAGAGCGGTCGCAGTCTTGTATCGTGGGAGAGAGGTCCGGACACGATAAGTAGCGTTTTACAACGGGGGCTCTTAACAGCTGCCAAATACAGCCGGAATTCCTCACCGACCTGCGCTATGTGTGCAGCTTATTGTTAGCAGTCATACTTCACACTCGAGTATAGTGTACTTTATGACTACAGTTTTTATTTGATTATTTACCTGTAGCCTTGATTAGTGGCATTAAATTTTGTCCACTGTCAGCTGGCGTTATCCAAGAGTTCGCAGGTTCGAAACCTGAAATGAACGTGGTGGGAAATGCATCCTATGATCTTTGTATATGTAAAGCCATATACTGACTTCCTACGTCGCTATACGCCAAGGTGACAACGTAACGACATAAGTTCTTCGTACAGACGTCTTTTACAGCAACCGAGGAAAAGGTCTTTTGAACTACATATCTCTGTCTAAAAGGCTGTCTGTTTGGAAAAACAGAAGAGATAAGCAACCCTGTCAAGTACAAGTAGCTAGGAATGTTTCCTTCGGTACCTTAATTACGTTGTGTTGCCTTTCAATGCGAACATTGTAGGTTAGGCTTTACCGATACTGTTATTGACATTAAATGAAACAACAAGTTTACTGTTACCAGTTACTTTTTATTTATCTCCACGACGCGTCTCAAAGGTTTAAACCTGCATCATCATGTTGATTTACATTTGTTAATATGTCATTTGTGTGTGTGTTGTGTTACGATATTTTGGAGGAACTTGTGGCATTGTCTAGTGGAGAAACAAAACACTTTGGGTGTCTTTTGACAAAAATTAAACTTGTATCTAACGGTAAACATAAAATAAGTAAAATAAAGTACCTCCAGTGGTCACAGGTTCCTTTCACAGTCGTACCACATCACATGTGTACTGTCATATTTTGTAAACAAATATGGCGTCGGAATCTATTGGGTGCACGGATAGTATAGCAGAAGTCAAAACATTGTCACAAAGTGCAAAGAATATACGTCCTAACATCATTATTATAGAATAAATTTGTTAAACGATTTGGAGGTGTTGATTGAAGTGTTGAATACATTCGTTGGAATAAATACTTCAGGTCGTATATAAATCCGATTTTGACAAGTTAAAATAGCTTAAACTTCATACTCAGGTGGAGTGTTACAAACTTTAAGGACAATAATCATATTGGTTACAATGGTAAAATTATACACAATTAACAATTTTGGTTGGGATTCATAGATAGATATGAAAGACTGGAGGCAGAGGGGGAGGAAGAGAAAGAGAAAGTGAGACGGAGGGAGGGGGTGGAAAGGGTGACTGTATGAGAGCAAACTTTACAAGGCAGGGGTATTAAGATTATATGTTTTACATGTAATAGCTGCCTAAAGGTTGCGGTAATACACTGATTAATGCTTAAAACTATGCAGATGGATGTGCAATTTGTGCCTGTAGTTGTACATATAGTTTCAAGCTGACAAGGGGTACAAACTGTTGGTGTGATGATATATCTGTAAATGAGGTCAATCTATTGTCCACCTGGGGGCTGTTGTGGTAACGTAACTAAATACTTATGGTAAATATTAGGGTCTGTGTGTGTGTGTGTGTGTGACGTAGGCACTTGCTGAAAACAGAGATGATACTGTTGTAAATATTGTCATTTTTATCACTTAAGATGGATTCAGGTTGTTTAGTTTGGTGTTTGTATATTTGGAGTGTTTCAAGGATGTCTAGTTTTCTGCCTTTTGGTTGGATGTGTAGGATGCTGATACTTGTGTTGTTAACATGGTGTTTTGTTTCATGCAGGTGGGTGGCTATTGCTGATGTGTGGTATTTTTTTTTTTTAGAGCTGTCATGTGTTCTTTGAATCTAATCTCATAGGCAAAATGACCTCACTCCATGGATTGCCGTGTTGCTTCCGGTTCGAAATGATGAAGCAATACTTCATCGCCTGTGATGATGTTCGACAAAAATTTTCAGCATCAGCCTCTAATGGTCTTCTGTTAGGCGGCAAGGAACCCAGTGGGTTCCTCTGAATACCCCAAGTAGTAGACGGTTGTGTCATCACTTCCCGGGTTCGATTCCCGGCGGGGTCAGGGATTTTCTCTGCCTCGTGATGACTGGGTGTTGTGTGATGTCCTTAGGTTAGTTAGGTTTAAGTAGTTCTAAGTTCTAGGGGACTGATGACCATAGCTGTTAAGTCCAATAGTGCTCAGAGCCATTTGAATCATTTTTTTTTTCATCACTTCCAACAGACACACCCAATTGTGCAGCGATTGTGATCCATCCATCACCTCGAATGAGAGTGTTCGTACGTTCCAACATTGCAGGAGTGTGCAGTCGGCCGACACGCGGGGGATCGGCCAGGTTTGCGCGAACGGGGTGGGGCAGGGGGGGGGGGGGTGCAGGGAGGCGGAGAAGGTGCCAATGGTTCTTATTATGTTCCAGGTTTTTTAGACAACATAGTTCTATGGAGATAAACAGCGATTAATTTACTTATAATCATTTATTCAAAATGACAGTCACAATCGCATTATTTCTTTTTCCGCCAACCGGGTTCAAACCCGCGATGGGGTCATCTTCAGGGCAATTTACACCATTTGGTCGCTCGCTGGAGTCGTCACCCTGCCTGTGCATGGTTGGTAACAATGATAGTTGGATGCCCTTCCGGTAAATAGCTTTCCGTCCACACTAACTGAGATAGCGAAAGTTTAATTGTAGCCACCCTGTACTGTCAAAATTCCCATGAAAACGGCTACACTGGGAATCTATACCTCATCAGTGGTAACACTGTGCACTACCCATCACCGTAAATTATGAAGATACTTCGCTATTCGTGGATCTGCCAGACTTAATTGTCCAAAATTTGTCAGAAAACAACTACAGAAGATGACGACAGAACACTAAAATCAGACGCATCGGAGTCGCTCTAACATTTATGCAGCGATACATCAATGAAGAAGACAAGTTCTTGCCGGCCAGAGTGGCCGTGTGGTTCTAGGCGCTACAGTCGGGAGCCGAGCGACCGCTCTGGTCGCAGGTTCGAATCCTGCCTCGGGCATGGATGTGTGTGATGTCCTTAGGTTAGTTAGGTTTAATTAGTTCCAAGTTCTAGGCGACTGATGACCTCAGAAGTTAAGTCGCATAGTGCTCAGAGCCATTTGAACCATTTTGAACAAGTTCTCGCACACGATTATCAGAAACTGTGTATCGTGAATTGCTGGCGACGACGAACGGTAATCGACGCACATCTTCTTGCAAGGAATTCTACAGATTGACTTTCTGCCCAAGCATGATTTGATAGACTGTGACCGTCACCGTAGCAACGAAGCATTCAGCGCCAGAAGTGCAGAATGTGCTCACACTCGCAAAACACTGGGAAATGCCCAGAGGACATGGTTGGATGCTAATGTAGCCTGACTTCGTACATATGCTTACTATCGGCGGATATGTAAACGACTTCTATTATAAGGCTTTATGACAAGTAGAAATTCGACCAAAGTGTCTTAGTGGTATTATAGGACACATAAGAGGCGTAAACAGCGTCATATGTTGAGCGATCACTACGAAGGACATCGAGATGTCCGACTCGTATGAGGAAGCATCATCAGCACCTAGCATAGTCTCAGACGCCTGATTGTCATTGCGGGTTTCGACTTGGCCGGCTAGTCGGGTCATGCAGTATTCAGATTTGAGGGGAATTTAACATGACAGTGGCTCGACGTAGGACTGCATGAGAACATGAGATCAGGAGTACTCATCTTTAACTTTCCTATCGACCAGGTCAGATAAAGGACATCGCTGTTTTGTGCACAAAGCATATCGTGACCTCTTCACATCTGCACCAGCCATCCAAGAAGAGGTAATGAGATCCTGCAAGATTCTGTCACCACGTGCATTGGCCGGAGATTAACAACAGCCGGTCTAGGGATTTACGGTCTGAGTCGCAGAAAGCTGTTAAGCCGTCGGCACACGGACCGTCCATCGGAACGTTGAGCGTTGAGCGTGTTGAGTTTCTGAAGTCATAGCGTGGAACAGCACGTGCGGGAGTCTTTCCAAACGTGGAGAGCAATATCTAGCATGTCAGATATTCTGAGCGTCCGTCTGAGCGTTGAACAATCAGATGGCACAACACCAACTAGGTCACACGCACGCCATCTCCTCTCAGCACGGAGTTGTGAGGCGCCATTTCGGCATTCATTTCCAGCTTATACGTATTGTAAGTAGGCTGTTTATGTTTTCTTATTAGCAACGTTACGTAGCGCTCTGTATGAAAATCACTGGTTGTGCCGTGTGCTGTCTGTGGCTAGTTTGCATTGTTGTCTGCCATTGTAGTGTTGGGCAGCTGGATGTTAACAGCGCGTAGCGTTGCGCAATTGGAGGTGAGCCGCCAGCAGTGGTGGATGTGGGGAAAGAAATGGCGGAGTTTTGAAATTTGTAAGACTGGATGTCATGAACTGCTATATGTATTATAACAATTGATGATATTAAGGTAAATACATTGTTTGTTCTCTATTAAAATCTTTCATTTGCTAACTATCCCTATCAGTAGTTAGTGCCTTCCGTAGTTTGAATCTTTTATTTAGCTGGCAGTAGTGGCGCTCGCTGTATTGCAGTAGTTCGAGTAACCAAGATTTTTGTGAGGTAAGCGATTTGTGAAACGTATAGGTTAATGTTAGTCAGGGCCATTTTTTTGTAGGGATTTTTGAAAGTCAGATTGCGTTGCGCTAAAAATATTGTGTGTCAGTTTAAGCACAGTCATGTATAAATTTTTCTAAGGGGTCGTTTCAGTATATATGCCGTTTCTGAGCACCAGCAAATGGAGAATCACTCAGAAACACGTTGTTAATTGTGTGATTCGTAGCAGTAAAATAATGAGAAACATCATATTCGTGGCAAAAGAATTATTGTAACTTGCGTATTGTGAGACTATGCCTTTTGAAGACAACGACACACTGAAGATCCACCAAAAACGGATTGTTCTTGGTACAATTTCTTATAATTAAATTTCAATTAGTAAAATAGCTCCGATTAAATCGTTTAGCAAGTATCAACATGCTAATATTCGCTAGACTATATGGATTGTCGGTTCAGTGTAGTGAATAGCGTGACTGATTCCTGCAATAGCTGAATAAGATGTTGGACGTTCGCGTCTACCACCGTCCGTCAATTTTTTTCCTAACAATAGCGTTTTTAATACTTTCTGATGGTTTATTATTAGTTTAGTGAAAGTATATACTATAAAATTTGATGTTATTTAAATATAAGTTTACCGTTTTTAGAGCAGTGAGTTTGTTAGATTGGCTTAATCTACAGGACAGCTTGCGCTACTTGTATAAAGATATTTTTCTCCTTTTTCTTCTACGTTTCGTAATTCACATGTTGCAAAGATTCTGCTACTATTGATTTAAATATGTCTATCTTATATGGAGAACTGTTGCAAATTTGGATTGCGCTCTTTGTAATGGAACGTTTGTAAGCCTCTGTGCTTATTGATTGGACAAGGTACTTTCCTTTTTGTCTTAAAACATGTACATGGATATTGAAGCTTTTATTTGTGTATATTATAGAACAACGTGACTAGCATATGGGCAATGGAGGAAATGTGCGTTTTAATAAAGCTAACGTGGGAATTTTACGTGCGCCCGTTTAGCAAACAGTGTGATTTACGAACTAGAAACATCCCGCAACTGCCGCTGGAGTGCGTTGCGATCGCGTATATCACGTTGAGGCCCACGTACCGTATGTACAAGTCGGATCGTTCCTGAGCGTTCAGCAGCACGTTGAACTCAGCACGTTCAACGTTGACGTTCGACAGCACGGTCCGTGTGCCGACGGCCTTAAACCCAGAACGCAAACTGGAGCGTTTGGTGCGATGCTGTGACCGGGAAGCATGGACTGCATATTATTGAGGGGCACATTCTTCTCAGCGATGAATAGCGGTTCCGCACTGCCCCTGATGACCACCGCCGACGAGTATGACCGTGGTCTGTCTGGGAAGAGTTCTCATTCTTCCATTGTTTCGGAGAATCACGGTGGTGTTACTCCTGGCGTCATGGTGTGGGGAACAATCGGACATGACTTACGTATGTTTGCAGCTTCGGATGTTCAGCTTGCAAATAAACTTCATGGTGAATCCTTCAGCTGTCATTTATTTTCCACAACTAGCTACTAGTTTTCGTCATTGACCATTACCAAGCTTGGCAGGCATAAACGGGATAAAGTTATACCACAATATGAGCAAAAGTAATGTGCTCTTTTAAGCTCACCATACTACATAACAATAATTGTGTGAACCTATACTCATACTCATAAATTAAGGATAATTGTAGAATGTGGAGCCACACAACGTGGCACTACAAAAAACTGGCGCTAATAGCATAGGAACATAGGGAACACACAAGACACAGATCTATAAGTCTACATTGTTGGTCATAAGTTGAGAAAACCGTCCCGAAACACACGTGCTACAAAACGCAACTGTTTCCAGCGCATGTAGCCAAACATCAATATGGGACATGATCACCATGCACACGTACACAGGCCGCACAACGGGTTGGCATACTCTGGATCAGGCAGTCGAGCAGCTGCTAGGGTTTAGCCTTCCATGCCTGCACCAGTGCCTGTCGAAACTCCTGAGTGTCCTAGGGGTTTGAAGACGTGAAGCGATACGTCTGCCGAGAGCATCTTGGAAAACAGGCAGGCCACCATTCGCCTGATATCTCCTGTTTCAAGGTCCTCCTCCACGATGGCCGTGCGTTTTCATCCAACAGGAGGAAGGTGGGACCCACTGCACCCCTGAAAAGGCGGACATACTAGTGCAAAATGCGGTCCCAATACACCTAACCTGTTACAGTTCCTCCGTCAAACACATGCAGGGGTGTACGTGCACCAATCATAATCCCACCCCACACCATCAAACCACGACCTCCATACAGGTCCCTATCAAGGAAATTAAGGGGTTGGTATCTGGTTCCTGGTTCACGACAGATGAAACCCCGGTGAGAATCACTGTTCAGACTATACCTGGATTCGTATGTGAACATAACCTGGGACTACTGTTCCAATGACCAAGTACTGTGTTCTTGACACCAGGCTGTAGAGGCTCTCCTGTGACCAGGGGGCAGTGGAATGCACCTTGCAGGTTTCCGGGCCAATAATCCATGTCTGTTCAGTCGTTTGTAGACTGTGTCTGGAGACAACTGTTCCAGTGGCTGCGGTAAGGTCCCGAGCAGTACCTGCAGTACTCCGTGGCCGTCTGCGGGCACTGATGGTGAGATGTCGGTCTTCTTGTGGTGTTCTACACTGTGGACGTCCCGTACTGTAGCGCCTGGACACGTTTCCTGTCTGCTGGAATCGTTGCCATAATCGTGAGATCACACTTTGTGGCAGGCGGAGGGCCCGTGCTATGACCTGCTGTGTTTGACCATCCTCCAGTCGCTCTAGTAGTCTACCCCTCATAACGTCATCAATATGTGCTCTTTGAGCCATTTTCATCACACAGTCGCCATTAGCACGTCTGCAAACGTCTGCACACTTACTCGCTGCACCGTACTCTCACATGCACCAACACACCTCTGCGTATGTGGACTGCTGCCAGCGCCACCGTGCGACGACCGCAGGTCAAATGCACCGCATGGTGATACCCCGAGGTGATTTAAACCCGCGAACCGCCCACCAGAGCGTTGTTTCACCATGTATTGGCCTTATCCCTAATTTATGAGCATGAGTGTAGTTGTCGATGTGGATTTGCTTCTTGGCGAAATTTATCGTACGCAGTTATTATTGTGAGAAATTTGTTACGTACTATGGTAGACTTAAAAGAGCAAATTGTTCAAACTATGGTATAACTTTTCTGCCGTTTATGCCAGGTACGCTTGATAATGGTCACTGACCAAAACTGGTAGCGAACTGTGCAAAATAAATGACAGCTGAAGGTTTCACAATGAATTTTACACATTTGCTATGACTTCAGTTCAGACATGGTAGCGACTGAGAGAACTCTGCAGTCACAACGGTACGTGAAGATCATCTTGCGTCCTCATGTGATACCCCTCATGCGACGGAATGGTGGTGCCATTTTTCAACATGACAATCCTCTTCCACACGTGGCACATGTATCTATGAACTGTCAGCGATCGCTAAGGCTTTTCCGCGGCCAGCAATATGTGTTCTCGATAAAACATGTGGGGGCCATCACAGACGTGAATTCCATCCCAGTGTCAGTATATTAACTATCAGTTACAACAGTCGTGGGTCGGCTCACCTCAGGGGAGGATAGGACGGCCTTACGACGCCCTGCCCAACCGTATTAGTGGAGGCGTCCAGGACAGAGGAGGCGCAACGGCTAACTGAATGGGCTCATATGGCCAAGTTCTTTGTAAATTTGACTCAATTTTGCAATCACTGAAACGACGTTACATGCGCTATTACCCAGCAAATTTTCGTTTCATTTCCTCCTCCCCTTCTGAGTGCTTTACTAATTTTGTCGGACAGCGTATTCCTTACTGGTGTTACTATGAGAGATGTTTAACCATTAAACTTGTACAAGGCGATTTTACTGGAACAGAAAAAACTGCAGGAAACAATCCCCGTGAATATAAGAAGCTAAAGAGGTCGTATGGAAATATGGCCGGAAGTGTATTCCAAGATCAATGACAGAAAGCGCATTAGAGAACAAATCACCCAAATGAGAAAGTTCTGTGTGTACTTTCTTCTTTAGCTCCATGCTGGATATGGCGGTAATGCTGCCCAGAATGACGACATACACACTTTGGTACTAGTTGGCATCCGCTTCATTATTGTCGCTGACTCAGTCTGGTCGTGGACAACATTGCTGGCCACTTGAATGTGGAGCTAAAAGGTTAGTACAGACAGAAAATTACCACTTGCCTGGTGTGTTCTTTCATGGACTTTAAATCATTGAAATCTACACTGTCATGTCTGTTTTCAAGAGGGTTTACCTTCCTTGGAACGATTTCCCGGCCAGATGACCACATGGCGTTTTTTACTCGTTATCCTCTCAGCAATTGTTTCCTGCAGTTTCTCCCCATTCAGCAAAATCACCCTGTACAATGATTTTGCTGCGGTCTATTACAGTCTTCTTAGTTCAGAAAAATTCCTAAGACTCCATCATTTCGGGAGGAAAAAGAAATTACCAGTGTCTACTTTTAAAAATTTTGTTGATGTTTTAAATTTTACATGACATGTTTCCCAGCTATTGAAAATATATCGTGTGCATTTTACATTACATGACCCGATAATAAGTGTAGCAATTGAATATGTTTTTGCGGGGCAATGAATTAATAGTGATAACAATATTTAATTAATACAAATAAAAAGCAGGTCAATGAAGTAATAGTGATAACAATATTTAATTAATACAAATAAAAATAAAATATATCAAGAAGAAATTTCACTCTATGTGCCAACTAGCAAGTCTATATAAGACTTCACCATGTAGCACAGCGATGTGCGTTGATGATTAGAAAGCTGTAAGTTTCTTCTTCGTGCTCTCAGCGGCCCTGTGTCCTAAAGAACGCAGTCGCACGTCGAGAGAGTGTAGTCTCCGGCTCCTGTTCTCGTTGTGCAGGCAGGTTCTGGACCTCACACTGTAAAAATCACACAAAACCTGTGAATAGATAGTCATTTATTTTACAACGATCTCCGCCACATTTTATGTAACCTTTCAGAATAAAAGTAGCTATTTGTCGTAGGATTTTTAGTTCTATAGCTGAAATTATCTAAACGTAAATTTTATAACTTTCCACCCCCAACGACCACCTGACACGCTGATATGTATTTGTGTACACGTCAGAGAGGTACTTTAACGATACTCTTTGTTTTTAGATAATTAATGAAACAATTGTTTGTTTATACGTGTGTATTTATAACATAGTTCGGTTTCTTACAGTATTTATTATTTGCAGGTGTTTTTGCTATCAGAGTGAGCAAGGGGTTGAATTAAGCATTCAAGTGATGTATACGTCTTGAAGTCTTGGAATTTGTTAATAATTAATTATGAAAGGGCATGTATATCACATTGTGTTATCGTTCGGAATAACATACAGCGTATGAAATGCTTATTGTTACATAGCCAGGTTAGGTATTCTAGATACGAAATACTTACTTCTAAACTTAAGACAAATAAAAAAGGGTTTTTGTGGGTTTCTTTGGTTTCTGCAAAGTAAACATTTTGACATACTGATTAAATTAAATTCGGAGTTGAGGATTGGTCAAAGAGGAAAACTGCTGTATTGTCCGAGCTGTAAAGTTTATTGGCTATAGTATGTTCTCTCTAGCCAGAGTTCATGTTTTCTGCGCATTCTGGAAGTGGGAGAGATTTAAGCAAGGTCGTTGCTAAGACTCTGGATTCAGATTTAGTTCCATGAGGATTTGCTTACGTGGTTACTACTGACAAAACACACTTTTTGAATCAACGGAATAGTGCCAATTTTGATCAAGTATTTGCTTTTATATTAGGAACTGTGCGCTGGGGCAGACTTGGTAGCAACATGTGTACTGCAAAAGTGATAGTTCATCAAGGGGATTTTAACGAAGAACTTCGTTTATTAGTTCGCTCTTTTTGTTTTTCAGTCTGGAACGTTGCTGAAATGTGTAGTGCAGCCTGTTTCAAACACCATTTCCAGGCTGAACCGTATTATACCTCTCTTCAGGGTAGGCAGTGGTCATGAGGAGCACGCTCGGGTAAGTACGTACAGGTACAGGAACGAGAGACCTGGCCGCGGCTACCCAGTCTCAAATTAATTCCTAACTAAAACTCTGCGGCCTACCATTTCAGTGCCGCCTTTGTTGAAACACAAGTCATAGCACCGATGCTACGTGAGTAGCCCTCTGTATAGTCATCAGAAGATTTTGTTTATTGAACAACTGTAAAAAGTGAAATATTTTAGGTTGTATCTGATCTAACAAAATGAGGCTTAACGACAGTTTTAGCTCTTTTTCCTTCTTATCTTGATTTTACATTATATGGTTTTGCAGGACCATTTGTGTAGTGTCCTGCACTGATAGCTTGTCATATGTAAGCCAAACGATGTACATGTGAATTGTATCAGTGAGTTAACACACCCCTTCATTTTTAAAGACGTTATTTTGGTGTGGATAAACGTTTACGTATATATTTCGTGACAAATCACGTTTTGTTGTGACTGATCCTTCTTATTTCTCGTTCTGAGCGCACTGCTCAGACATATTAAATGTATTGTCTGTATTTTCGGTTTTACAAACGCCCTTTCGCTTCACACACCATCATTACCACCACTACACAGCTAGGGCATAACACAGAAATTCAACAGCCAAGCTGTTGGGCACTTATATATTGAAACAAACTAACACACACAATTGGAAACCTCTTTAAGAAACATGAGATAAAAAAGGATATTAAAATAGTAACCTTATTTAGAAATGACTAAAAAAGAAGAATCACATTGACATACACCAAAAATGTAGCTTTTACCTACTCCAGTGTGATGCTTTATACTTTGGGCAGACAAGCAGAATTTCTTAAGATACAAAGAAAGCAAGAGAGCGTGGAAATATGGCACTAGCCACTCAACATTTGCGGAATACTTCCAGCAGGAAAAGCACCACTGTACCACAATAGAAAAGTGTAGTGTGCGTACTGTAAGACCTTCGGTACACACACCATCAGATTATTTGACTTTTCGCTCTAACGAAGTAGGCGAGTGTCAGCAATATGTCTCGTGGTCTTATCGGGGCGTGTTTATCTTCTGCCGTTAGGTCAGACGATAGAAATGCCACTTGCAGGCTTAGAGTAGCAGATTGACGGTGACCAACTTTAAACAGAACTTGATTAATTTTCACACACATTTAGTAAAATAATAATAATCATAAACTTTACTTAACTTTATTCTGGATGCTATTTACAATTGACAATCAGAAGTTCCTTTGGTATTGGTATGTTAATCTTATTCTCACATATCTCTGATACTTGACAAAGTGTCTATACATTTCTCTTCATGGCTATGTACAGGAATATGATAATCTTATTAGGCGCAGACTGAAACTTGACTACAGACTAATGCAGACTAATGCAAACTGACTAATCGGAGGTCTGTACACTCGTTATAATACTTCGAGCGTTCAGGTATCACTGCGCGAGTGTGATCCGCGAGGAGAAAAGGTTCTACGTTAGCAGCAATCTCATTGGCTGCGTTACATATTAATACGCGGATCGGCGGAAGCAGAATTTGGTCCGTCTCTAAGACAGCGCCATCTCGTAGTGCGGAGACGGACGAGCGCTGCGCCTGCGCTGTTGTGCTTAGCGGGGCGCGCTCTATTGGGAAGTTGTGTACGCGCTGACTACGCGGAACTATGCACACAACAAAAAGGATGTAAAATAGTCAGATTCAGTAACAATAAACATCTCCTGTACCGCAAGAGAACTTCCAAATTCAAAAAGCAATAATAAAGAAGAAACACATAATAAATGAGCAAGCAAACATGAACCAGTAGATGTTACTGAAATTAATAAATCACACTGTAGAGAAAGAAAAACCCTGCGGATACACAAAATAATATCCCCACCCTAGATCAACCACCTCTGCACTATAATAAAGCAATAATTTACACACAGTATTTAATGTATGTTACCTCCCTTTACAAAACACACAAAAACATACCCATACACACACACACACACACACACACACACACATACTAATCGGAAAATATAAACACTTACACAAACAAAGCAATAGCAGAATCTCCCACCACTGCCAAAACAAGCAAAAGATGAACGCATCCCGAAACAGCAAAACGAAACACACGAAATGGCAAGACGGCAGTGTTTCTTCACGAAACAAAATGGTAAATATGGTTGGTGTTAGTGAAACTGCCGTGTGCTACGGCTTAACACACATACGTGAAAGAACACGGAGAATGGCGTAAACAATAAAAACCTGTGGATAATGGTAAGAATTAATATTGTTTATGGTATAAAGTTAAAGCATGCGAAAGTTAAAGCATGATCCTAGTAAACAAAATTGTAAAAGAAAAAAACCATATAGTTATAGTGACCACTGAAGGTGCTTTAGAATAAGCGAAACGCGTTTGGTCTTAGTAAGACTTTAATTACAGTTGCAAAAGATGGTATTTAACCAATAGAACTTGTTTCTGGGTTACTTTGGCAGGACCTGAGGCTTATCCTTTCTTCATCCTACAGACATCACTACATCACCTCCTGCTGGATAAAGTACAATACGAAGCTGGTATCTGTACAGATATCATTGGCGATCTTGCAGCTCTCGAAGAACGAAGTTATAATGAAATCGGGGATCACATTTTTGAACTGTTCTCGTTGATATTCATCAACGCCTGTAAGCAGCGAAAGGCCTAGATTTCATTTCATCTTCAAAGTACAATACTGTTGTTAAAATAATAAACATGCATTCGATTTCGAAGTCGAGTGTGACTGACGTAGTCAGTAGCAGCGCCAGAATCAGTAAAAAGTGTCCTGCTAAAATGTTCCACGAACACGAATTTATATCGTTCCCCGGCGATAGACTTGTGTGACACAAGAATAGAGAGGAGGATCCCACAGCGTGAGAGTTGTCTTATTTCCCAAGTCCAGTCTACTGAGAAGCAGTTTATCGAGCGACGGCGTGTAGTGGTTAACACAATGGACTCGCAAAGATCTCCAGCCAACCAGCTGGCCTTATTAGGTTTCCCGAAGTTTCCCTACATGGCTTCAGGCGAATGCCGAGGTCGTTTGTTTGTGAAGGACCCGGTCGCGTTCCTTCCTCTCAAAACTTGTGCTCCATATGTAAAGATGGAGCAGGCGATGGGGCGTTAGACGCGAAACTTACGTCTGTCCTTGATGTTAGCTCCGTTTGTTCCAGAAACGTTCCCGAACAGCCGCGCTTGCTTTCGTTTACAGGCTTTCAAAAACTTACTTCCTAATTAACCCTGGCACGATACTTATGGCTCCATCTCACAAGTGTCTGTACAGTGGCAGAAACTACGGATAAAAGTAGTTGATTGACAGAGGAAAAAAGGCATTGGCAGTTAAATACTTCTAGTTCTTTGCTTTCACTTGAAATGCGTAGCTACTTCCTCTTCGGACGATACTTGCAAAATAAAGAGAAAGAACTTACAGCGGCCTCTGGTACTGATTTAATTAAGTTTACGACCGTCGTAAAAACATTTTCTGAGTAGGGCTAGGCAGGAGAGAATTACACAATGTCAGGCAACAAGAAGAAAACAAAGGAGCGGTGTGAATTAACCTCAGAGTACGCTACGTACTTTTTATACTCCTTTTCAGAATCGCCCATGATACATCTAAACACAAATAGCAACAGTTTATATCATTTCTACATGCTGTATTTTGAGGAGTTGTTGGTCGGCTGCTAGATTTCTGATCTACTCCTCAGCGCCCTCTGATGAAAATTACTTCATCTAAGTGATGAAAACTATTATGCGCTATCATCTATAATTGTTATCCAGAAACACTGTTATATCATAAGCACCTGTGGTAAAAATATTCCGCTCAGATTTTTTTCTTTGGCTCAAATTACAATGTACTAGTCCAGAGTAGATTTGTCGACTACATAGCTTCTGTTAGAAATAGTTCTGTATTTTTGTATATAGCCGTATACACGGAATTCTGCAAGTTCCTTTAGCCACTCATGTGTATAACGCGTATCAATGGATATGTTTACGTTACAAAGACGACACACATTCTTTAGTTAAATCTTCTGTATTGAGAATCCGTAGTCAATACATAAAAAAAATTAGGACGGAAAAGATAAGAATATTACGTAAATCTAAGATAGTAGTTCTTCAGAAGCGGAAGGCGCTGGGGAATATTAATGCGGGTAATAACACAATTGTCCTTAGCATTATGTTATGGGAACGCCGCAATCTTAATGAAGTGTTGGCTAATAAGAACGTATACAATCATTTGGATCCGGTTACTTACATATTCTGAATGTTCAAATGGAAGTTTTAAGATTTATCAACTGACTGATCATCTTTCTCTCCGGTCGATGAGAAACAACATTGCCGGACAGAAGCTTATTCACCCAGACTGTATCGCTTGCCAAAAGTGCACAAACCAGGTTCCTTTGAGGCCTATTGTGTTGTAGGGTCTCCGCCCACAAAGTGCTCATTAACATCATTGCCTCATTGCTGTAATTCTTCGTTAAAAGAACTGAAACTTCTCAGCGTCATTTATAGGAAAACTAAAAGATAGGTCGCGTTTGATATTGTGTCCTTTATATATGATGATTTCTGTGGAAGAAGTTACTTTATAAGTAATAGATTTTTTTCTAACAGATATAATAGACTTATTTAGATATTGTCCCATCATAACTTATTTCCAGTTCAGCAATGAATTTTATAGGCACATAGAGAGATGGCCATGAACAGTCCTCTTCGTGCAGCTGTTACTAACTTTTATATGAATAATTTTGAACAACAGGCACTCAGACACCCAATAAAAGACCAGTGAAGTGGCTCTGTTACGTGCATGATACGTTTGTAGTAAAATTGGATATCTTCTCAGTACACCTCAGTAGTATCACCCGAAAAATTCAGTTTACGATGGAGAAAGCGACCAATGGGAAACTTAATTTTTTTGATGTATTAATAATCAAATGGGTGAATGTAACTATGGGCTATAATGTGTGCAGAAAGCTATACTCTCTGATCGGTGCCTCCATACGACACTCAACCAACATCGAAGACAAAACAAAAAGAAAACGTTAGAACATTGTTGAACGGGACTAATAAATATAATTGCGTAGTCTTCCTCGGCCAGACTCAGTCGACATAAAAGTTTTCTGGGTATGGTACCGCGTCATATTGTCCAGTAGACGTTGGTTTTCTCCAGAAGGAGTTTTATACGATATGATGTGTTACCACGCCCAGAAAACGCTTATGTCGAAGTACTAATAAATTTTGCGAGTCGGTTTATTTCCAACTTATGGTCAGCTCTCAACAAAAATGGTTACTCCAGTAAGTAAGTGGATCGAAGTCTCAGTCCTTGACGAGAGAAGATCAGAACTAGCGAGAAGCAACTGTGAATGTTTTCCTCCCTTTCAATAATAAGGTTATCGATAGCATCCAAGAACTGTTGGCCAAATCTGGGATTGAAAGGATTTCATTCCGGCTTGTTTCCCGTACATGTGTGAACTGTACAGAACGTACAGATGTGTGAACTGCTGGTTGTGACACAGAACCTGGTCGCATTTACCGGATTATTATTGCGTTATTCACAACAAGCTGCTGACGTGTGACCAACACCAGTGGAATACAGGAGGGCGGTCATCGGGGCATGCGGACTAGTCTAAACGCCCCATTCCTAGCCTTACACCACTATCACGAACGACATCCAGTAGGTGGCCATAGCGCTGCAGCAGGGACACTCTAAAGGCGATAAGGTTACTATCGAATCCTCAAACTGCCGTACGATCCGATCTCCAGGAAGTACAGTTGAGAAATCGGAAATCTTTAAATTTTACAATAAAGTTTATCCCGCCGAGCCGATTGCTCTTCCGTATCAACGGGTCTACAACACGAGTTTCCCGTAATTTTGCTCGTAATCTATTGTGATCCAAAGAAACTAACTCCGATGGTAGTTATGTGAGCAGTACGTAACACTCATCTCACTCACGTACATGTGCTGTGAGTTGTCATGGAACAACACATTACCATCATTATCATTAGTTATCATTGTCTCTTCATTGCCGAAACCAACAAAAGACCATCTTGGTACTGCTAAATGCACTAATGTCTCATTATTTCTGCTCCAGTTATTGTTGTATAATATTCCTTTGTAATGCCAAAGGCCTTGCCACGGTGGTAACACCGGTTCCCGTCTGGTCACCGCCGGGTGGGTCCAGCGCTGTTGGCAAGCAGGGTGCATTCAGTCCTCGTGAACTCAATCCGGAAGGTATTTGATGGAGAAGTAATGGCTGTGGTCAGGAAAACTGACAACAGCCGGGAGAGAGGTGACCCTCCATACTCGCATCCACTGAGGGCTCTTGTTGTTGTGGTCTTCAGTCCAGAGATTGGTTTGATGCAGCTCTCCATGCTACCATATCCAGTGCAAGCTTCTTCGTCTCCCAGTACCTACTGCAACCTACATCCTTCTGAACTCCTGATAATGACGTCCTCCTGAGTAGTCCCCGCCCGGAGATCCGAATGGTGGACTATTTTACCTCCGGAATATTTTACCCAAGACGACGCCATCATCATTTAACCATACTGTAAAGCTGCATGCCTTCGGTAAAAATTACGGCTGTAGTTTCCCCTTGCTTTTCTGCCGTTCGCAGTACCGGCACAGCAAGGCCGTTTTGGTTAGTCTTACAAGGCCAGATCAGTCAATCATTCAGACTGTTTCCTCTGCTACTACTGAAAAGACTGCTACCCCTCTTCAGAAACCACACGTTTGTCCGGCGTCTTAACAGATACCACTCCATTGTGGTTGCACCTACGGTACGGCTATCTGTATCGTTGAGGCACGCAAGCCTCCCCACCAACGGCAAGGTCCATGGTTCATGGAGGGGCGGGGGGGAGGGGGCTATCGGAAGTAAATGACATTGTGGTTGTTCGGTACCGTTGGGCCTTCCGAAGAATGTTTGCACGGAGTTTTTCTTATTTTATTTTAATGTATCTGAATTTCAGACATTCACAAGTTTGATGATGGTTCAAATGGCTCTGAGCACTATGGGACTTAACATCTGAGGTCATCAGTCCCCTATAACTTAGAACTACTTAAACCTAACTAACCTAAGGACATCACACACATCCATGCCCGAGGCAGGATTCGAACCCGCGACCGTAGCAGTCGCGCTGTTCCAGATTGAAGCGCCTAGAACCGCTCGGCCACACCGGCCGGCACAAGTCTGATGAATTTAAAGCTATATGCTGAAGAGCTGCTAGCAAACCCGGTCGAACATACGAGTATGGAGGGGAAGACGAAGGAAAGGACATAAAGTGAGAGCTAAAAAAATGAATTCAAATATTTCTTCCACAGAAAAAAACCGCTAAAATGAATCACAGATCAACAGAATACTAAATTTAATGTTACTGGTTTTCATGATAAATTAAAAAAAACTACTATTAACAGAAAGTGTAGATTTTCGTGTTTTGTTTCATTTTTTGCTACGGCGGAAAACTTTGAGCAAAATTCGGCACATAGTAACTGAAATAGATCTGAAAATAACTGGAGTTATTACACCTTATTATCTTTTTACTCCCAATACTTCCACACTCAAATATTTACAGAAGAAGTGACACGGAATAAGTAGCCAGCTTTTTACATGTGTGTTATTCTATCAGCAGGTGGACGGACCTTAGATTAATTCTAGCGCTTGTCACTATGCTGTTTCTCCTTTCGTCGGCAGTTTGGAATATAGTTATGCTTACGACGGCGTCTTTCACTTCAACGTTCTAGCAAAGATGAACTAGATTCAAACGAATCCAAGTAAACACTAGCATACCGCTAAATGTATGAAGTTTCTACCCATGCCATACATGCAGACATAGCTGATATACCACGGGAAAATAAACTTAACTTTTGTTTTCGTTACAAAACATATTCACCTTCTTGCTGCAACGTGATAGTCACGATGCTGCGCAATGTATAGCCGCCACACTTATACATGATGTACAAGACACGCAGAGGTCATTCCGCGCCTATATCTTGGCTCCTCGCTGGAATTGTCGCATGTCACCTCAGGCGGGGAAGTCCCCTGGACGCCGATTCACCTCGACGAAAAGCAGCTTCCTTACTCGTACCGACTGCTCATATCTCTTTTAAGACTGTTGGATTTTATTGTAACTTTATGATATGGATAACAGCGGTAAGAGCGCGAGAGGGAGAATCTCAGTGCCGACACACAGCCCATTCCTAACAGTAGCAAAGACGTCACGGAGCTTAAATTCCGATGCGTTGAACGGACCACTACTACCACCAACGTACTCCCGGTGCATTGAAAATTTAGAAAAAAGTTTGGTGCAAGTTCAAATGATATGGGACTTCATGCCGCTATCCCTCCCTCTCTTCTTCCTAAATTACATCTGATGAAAAGTTTTTTCAGCACTAGTAACTTCCGAGTTGAAGGAAATCCACCTAGTGTACCAAAGAGACTCTTTACAACATGCTTGTCCACCCTCGTCTTGAGTATCAGTGTGCTGTGTATAGGTTCCGCCTCAGATATAACTGAGAGAGGACAAGTCCAAAGAAGAGTAGCTCGTTTTGTATTAACGTTAAGTAGGGGAGGGAGAGTGCAACAGTCATGATGCATGAATCGGGTTGGCAATCATTAGAATAAAGACGTTTTCCTGAAATTTTAATCACCAACTTTCTCCTGCGATTGCGAAAATATTATGTTCGAATCCACTTACATAGGGAACAATTATTATCATTATAAAATAAGAGAAATCAGAGCTCGGGCAGAGAGATTTATGTGCTAGTTTTTATCGCGCGCCGTTCGGGAGTGGAACGGTAGCGAAATAGGGTGAAGATGGTTCGATGAACCCTCTGACAAACATTTAAATGAGAATCGCACAGTAATCATGTAGATGTCGAAGTAGATGTACGCTATGACCTCGCCTACTGCTCTATGAAGTAGTCTGATGCAGCGCCACAGTCCAGTGTCGTGAGTGATCCTTCCCTACAGCTTAGGCTTCGTGCTCTCCAAGGGTGTTTTAATACAACTTGCGTTGCTGCTGTCACTTCTGGTTTTATCTCCAGTTCTTCTGGAGTGTAGTAACGACTGAAGCTGTACAAAGATTAATGCACTGAATGCACTTTCAGGAGGATGTCGGTTCGGCGTCACTGATCTTGTTTCGTAGGTTCGCTTATTCGCCTGGGACATAGGTCGGGATGACTTCTTGGTACGGGTCACAGCTGACTCACAGTTTTAGCTCGTGGATGGGACGCTGAAGAATAATATTTCGCTTCTTTGAATTCGTATAACAATTGCACGAACTTTCGTTGTGTCTGCCAACATTACCTCGTTTTTTTGTACATTTTTAAGGTGTAACAAAATTTTGTCGTCTGATTTTCGCATTTGCTTTTTCTCCGCGATTTCAGGTAATTACGCATTAATACCTTCACACTCATTTTTTCTCGTTTACAAAATGTTTGCCAAAAAGGCGTGTAGGTCGCTTACATCTGTGGTGAAGCTCTCTCCTAATATGGGTATGGAAACAAGGCGGATCTTTCCCATCCCTGATCACATCGTTTGTCACATACTAGTCTAAGGCGTTTTGTACAATGCATTAATCCCACTTATAGCACTGGAAAGGCATTGGGAGAACGGAGGGAGGTGACACTCAAACAAGGCAGGTGGTTAATGTAAGATTTTCAAAAAAAAAAAAAAATGGTTCAAATGGCTCTGAGCACTATGGGACTTAAAATCTGAGGTCATCAGTCCCCTAGAACTTAGAACTACTTAAACCTAACTAACCTAAAGACATCACACACATCCATGCCCGAGGCAGGATTCGAACCTGCAACCGTAGCGGTCGCGCGGTTCCAGACAGTAGCGCCTAGAACCTCTCGGCCACCGAGGCCGGCTAAGATTTTCGCAGTACGGAACGAGTTGGTGCAGAGCTGACACACTGGATTCATGCGCAGGAGGATGTCGGTTCAAACCCCCAGCTTGCTATCCATATTCAAATTTTCTCCCTAAGCCTCAAGGCAGGTACCAGGATAGTTGCTTTGAAAAGGCTTCGACAATTTTCTTCCCTATACTTCCCCAGCGGAAGCTTGTGATCCGTCTGTAAGAGCTCGTAATAGGCGGCGTCTTAAACCTTAACTTTGCTTCTGTCTCACATATAGTGATAGTAATCCGAACCACTTGTTCGACATGACGTAGGTACAGCAACGGAGTGGCTTGACTGCCGACGATCGCTAAATACTGTCGTTTGTTTCTGTGCTATGAAATCCACCACGACGTCGTCCCACCTGTGGACTGGCCTTGCTATGGCCGCCAGGAAGGCCGCATCGTAGACGACCACATCATGATGGAGCTCTGCAGGTGGGCAGCCAGCCAACTATGCACCACCCACGGCGCTGGACTCGTCATTTTATAGAGCCGGTTTCAAATTCCCATCTGCCTATCCACATTTTATTTGTCTGCAGTTTCTGTGAATCGTTTTAGGCGAATGCCTGGTTCGTTTTCTCAACGAATCCACATCCAGTTTCTTTCCCTATCCTTATCCTCTGACAGTGTTTCGTTACAGATGAACTCGATGCCAATGATAAGTTAAATTCTGCCCTTTCTTGCACCGTATTTCTTAAAGGAGAAGGTCATTGGAAGACAGATCTGTCAATTGAATCTCGTTTTGCACAGTAAAAATATTGCAGATATGAATTTAGATTTCGAGAAGCCAGGCCCCGTTGTCTTTTATCACAGATATGTCAAGACCCATGTAGAGTGTCGCTGTCTCGTGTAGAGTGGGTCACAGCGTATATATCTGGTTCGGGAACGAGTGCAGATTTTCAAAAACTTCGCCGTAGTTGCAAAATAAATAAATGAGTTCTACACAAGTCTAAAACAAAGATAACAACTGCAGATAACCTAACGAAACGTTGCTACACTTATGGCCACAAAAGTAGCAACACTACAAAGGAGAGCATTTAACGACCTATTTTCTGCTGTCCGTATAGAGTACAGAAGAAATCAGTGTGATTAAATTTGTAGGTACTGTACTTCTAGTAGGTCTCTGAATAATTTGTGCAGTGTCGTGGTGCAGCACTGCGTCAGGCTACCGCTGGACAAAATAAATGGCTCTGAGCACTATGGGACTTAACATCTGAGGTCATCAGTCCCCAAGAACTTAGAACTACTTAAATCTAACCAACCTAAGGACATCACATACATCCATGCCCGAGGCAGGATTCGAACCTGCGACCGTAGCGGTCGCGCGGTTCCAAACTGAAGCGCCTAGAACCGCTCGGCCACACCGGCGGCTTACCGCTGGACAGTAAACTCACTGTGGCATCACATGGGTCATACCAACATGTATACAAAGTGACTTTAATACAGGCTATCCAGACTCAGCGGAAAACTGCAGCGCATAGCAGTAATAGTCAGAGCAGGAAGTGTGGTGTCACCACACCAGCGCAAATCTCGTGTTATGAGCCGCGTGACTGGGTGCACCGTTTTAATACAACAAATGTGCACAAATTCATGTAAATAATGGCTGATTTTCAGGCAGAGGCATTTAGAGTCCAGCAGCAGCTGCACAAGACTAGTGCCATACTAGACTGGGCATCGTCAGCTACAGCCGTGGGCTGGAGACAGCGACCGGCCAGCGGCTCCCTCCGCTGAGCTTCATTGTGGGACTTAGCGCCGCAGCACCACTGACCTGCCATCTGCGCCTACCGCCAGCCGACTCCTGCCAGCAGTCTGCTTTGCCTTCGCGGTGGACGTCGCCTTGCCTGAGACACGAAGGTGCGGGCATCAGCCAATGCAGAACGCCGTCACAGAGCAACATGGAACGCCACTGACATCGAGGCTGTGGTCCGCTGTCAGCCCATAGGCCGACACTGTGCCCGACGTCATCATAGCACAGCACAGACTGTTCCTTCTCTCCAGAGTGGAAACTGCCAACTACGAGCTTTCACCAGCCTAGGCTGCGAGAGTGGGCCGCATCTGCCTTACGCTGCTATCGACGTACTGAGTATCTGAAAGTAATAAAGTGTTTCTCGGCCATCCGTGTTAGTGGTTTTGGACGCTGGGGTCTGGAGGGAAGTCGACGTTCTGACTCATCCCAAAGGCTTTCGATTGGACTGAGGTCGGGACTCGGGGTACGCGAGACCATTTCAGGAATGTTATTACTCACAAACCATTGTCTCACACATACTGATCATGACATGCTACAACGACTGCTGATACAGTCATCGTCCCCGCCCTGTTACTGTACTGTACGCAGTACACAATGCTACGAATTGTATAAATATCCTTCCTTATTGAACCTTTCCTTAAGCGCAATACGGAGACCACACGCTAGCCACGAAAAACGTCCCCATACTGTAACACTACCTACTCTGTATTTCACTGTTGGCATTACACATGATGGCAAGTAACGCTCTCTAAGCATTCGGCAAACCCAAACCTGTCCACTGCGATGCCACACGGTCATCACACCAAATCACTCGTTTCCAGTCCTCCACAGTTCAGTGGCGTAGCTCTTTAGCCCGCCTCAAGCATCGCTTAGCAGTGGCGACAGAAATGTGTGGCTGGAAGCTGCTCGACCTTAGTGCCTCATTCTTTTTAATTCTTTTTAACTCCCTACGCACATTCATTGTGCTAGGTGTATGCTGGTAGCATTTTGGAACTCACGAGTGATTTCTTTCGCTGATTTCAAGCCATATTTTTAAAACCATCCTCTGAAATACTCTAGTTTCTGTCAGTACATTAGGTCTTTCTGGTGTCGATTTTTCCTTCGCATTTCCTCTTCACAGCCACACCACCAAATGTCGACTTGGGCAGCTTTACAAGGATTGTGATAACGCTGATGGGTTCGTCACCCAGGTGACATCCAATGACTTGTCCATCTTCAAAATAGCTCTCCTGACCGTCTCACTCTGCTGTTACTCCATCTCTAATGACAACACAGTACTCCCCGGCACCTTTAATAGTGGCGAGTCCACCTCTCGTGACAGCTAGTGGTCAATTCAGAATTACACAAGGATATCCCGATACTTCTTAACAGACTGTGCATACGAAGAGATGGGTCGTCGGCGCAGTGTTGAAAAAAAAGGAAATAAAACGTTTAGGGAACGTGACAAAACCATAGAGATCCGTGTCTGAACATAAAATCCAAGAAATATATGGTATTTGCTCACCCTTAGCCTTGATGACAGCTTCCACTCTCACAGGCATACGTTCAGTCAGGTGCTGGAAGGTTTCTTGGGGAATGGCAGCCCATTCTTCACGCACTGCTGCACTGAGGAGAGGTATCGATGTCGGTCGGTGAGGCCTGGCACCAAGTCGGCGTTCCAAAACATCCCAGAAGTGTCTGTAGGATTCAGGTCAGGATTCTGTGCAGGCCAGTCCATTACAGGGATTTCGTGTAACCACTCCGCCACGGACCGTGCATTATGAACAGGTGATAGGTTGTGTTGAAAGATGCAGTCGCCATCCCCGAATTGCTCTTCAACAATGGGAACCAAGACGTTGCTTAAGACATCAGTGTAGGCCTGTGCTGTGATCGTGCCACGCAAGACAACAAGTGATGCAAGCCCCCTCCATGAAAAACACGACCACACCATAACACCACCGCCTCCGAATTTTACTGTTGGCACTACACACGCTGGCAGATGACGTTCACCGGGCATTCACCATACCCATACAGGGCCCCATCAGCACTCATCAGTGCTTTGGAGGTATACAAGGTGTGAAAATTAATACATAGAGCTCATTAGACGGTGGTGCCTTTAATGTGACTGGACCGCATAGTACAGGGTGTCCGAAAAGTCTTTCGCTGATTACATAAATTGATAACTCAGGCTAGAAGTAAGATACAAATATGAAACTGGTGTCTAATTGTTTACAAACTATTAAAGTTTTTTTCACACATCAGTAAACTTCCACATGAGCACATATATAATTTTTCATATAATCGATTGCAGATCTTTATCAATAACGTAAAAGATTTTCAGAATATAATTTTTACCAGTCAACAAAAAAAGGAAGCAATAATTTTGCCTTAAGTCATTGCCAGTCCCGATCCAGTAATTTATTTAAATTTAAATACTTCAGAAATTTTCTCATATCATAATCAGACGACCAGCTGTGCACCTATGTCAATAAGCAAAGTCAGTTTTACTAATAATTCAGTTCTAAGACAAATGTTGTCCAGTATTTGTAGATAGGCCAGCATTGCACTAAACTGTGCCATTCACGAACACATTTACAGACAGCGTTATACGGCGACACCATCATGTAAGAATTTTTTGCCGCGCGTTATAAGCCGAGCGGTCTGAGGCGGTGCAGTCATGGACTGCGCGACTGATCCCGGCGGAGGTTCGAGTCCTCCCTCGGGCATGGGTGTGTGTGTTTGTCCTTAGGATAATTTAGGCTAAGTTGTAGTGTTGGCAGAAGAGCCAACACCGTGTTGCTAGAGGAGGCCGAAATGCACGCGTTTAATTACACGCAGACTGGCGTGAGGTCTGGAACAAGGTAAAGTAATTGAGTCTAATAAGAAAAGAACGTAGTTCTTGGAATACTTAACTTTAATCCATATTTGGTGTACAGCGCTCTTGACGGTACATGTTTTATAATTTCAATATTAATTGAATACGGCGCCTTGCTAGGTCGTAGCAAATGACGTAGCTGAAGGCTATGCTAACTATCGTCTCGGCAAATGAGAGCGTGATTGTCAGTGAACCATTCCTAAGAACGTCGGCTGTACAACTGGGGCGAGTGCCAGGACGTCTCTCTAGACCTGCCGTGTGGTGGCGCTCGGTCTGCAATCACTGACAGTGGCGACACGCGGGTCCGACTTATACTAATGGACCGCGGACGATTTAAAGGCTACCACCTAGCAAGTGTGGTGTCTGGCAGTGACACCACATAAGTAGTGTGTAATCTTAGGGACTAATGGCCTTAGCAGTTAAGTCCCATAAGATTTCACACACATTTTAACCTTTTTTTAAGATTTTTTTAGTTTATTCAGATTGATTTCACATGGCCATGGTGTAGCGCTGCTTGCGTCAAAATTTATCAGTTTTCATGAGTTAAGATATTAACAAAAATAATTATCACTTTTATTATTTTATACGGGAAGGTTACACTTGGTGATATCCGGCCAGGACCGTAATTTTGAGAATTTTTGGAGAAATAGTCAGCTATATACTATCTGCTCTTGAATGGCACAGCTTAGTGCAGTGCTGGGAGTATTATAGAACCATTACTTTTCACAATATATGTAAATGACGTAGTGGATAAAGTCGAAAGTTGGATGACGCTTTTCGCGACGCTAGAAAATTGTAGTGACAAGCAGGAAGACCTGCAGAGGGTCGGCACCTGGTGCAAGGAGTGGCAATTGACAATCAACATAAATAAATGTAAAGTACTGCGAATTCAGAGAGAGGAAGACCATGCATTGTATGATTACACGATTACAGAACTGTCACTCTAAGCAGTTACTTCCATAAAATACCTAGGAAATCGAAAGACCACATAAAATTAATCGCGAGTAAGGCAGATGCCAGATTGAGATTCATTGGAAGAATCCTCAGGTAACGCAGTCCTTCAACAAAGGAAGTAGTTTACAAAATACTCTTTCCACCAACACAGTACTTAAGTATTGCTCGTCGGTATGAGATCCGTACCTGACAGGACAGACAGAAGAAATAGAGAGGAGCCAAAGAAGAGTGATGTGTTTCGTAACAGGCTCATTACGTAAGCCCGAAAGCGTCACAGAAATGATCAACCAGTTTCAGTGCAGACGCTACAATAGAGGCGTTCTGCGTCATGTCGTAGTTTATTTTTAAAGATTAGAGAGCGCTCATTCCTATAAGAGTCAACAAAGAAATTGGTTCATCCCACACGTATCTCGCGAGACGCGCATGAAGATAAAATTATAGAGATTCAAGCTGACGCGATGACTTACTAGTAATCGTTTTTCCCGCGAACTGTTCGCGACTGGGGAAGTAAAAGTGGTACACAAAGTAACCCAACCACTCACTGAAAAGTATATATGCACACTATGTGATCAAAAGTATGCGGACACCCGGCTGAAAATGACTTACAAGTTCGTGGCGCCCTCCATCGGTAATGCTGGAATTCAATATGGTGTTGGCCCACCCTTAGCCTTGATGACAGCTTCCACTCTCGCAGGTATACGTTCAATCAGGTGCAGGTGCTGGAAGCCCATTCTTCACGGAGTGCTGCACTGAGGAGAGGTAACGGTCGGTGAGGCCTGGCACTAAACCGGCGTTTCAAAACATCCCAAAGGTGTTCTGTAGGATTTAGGTAAGGACTCTGTGCAGGCCAGTCCATTATAGGAATATTATCGTCGTGTAACCACTCCGCCACAGGTCGTGCATTATGAACAGGTGCTCGATCGTGTTGAAAGATGCAGCCGCCATCCCCGAATTGCTGTTCAACAATGGGAACCAAGAAGGTGCTTAAAACATCAATGTAGGCCTGTGCTGCGATAGCGCCACGCAAAAGGACAAGGGGTGCAAGCCCCCTCCATGAAAAACACAACCAAACCGTAACGCCACCGCCTCCGAATTTTACTATGGGTACTACACACGCTGGCAGACGACGTTCACAAGGCATTCGCCATACCTACGCCCTGCCATCGGATCGCCACATTGTGTGCCGTGATTCGTCACTCCACACAACGTTTTTCCACTCTTCAATCGTCCAATGTTTACGCTCGTTACACCAAGCGAGGCGTCGTTTGGCATTTACCGACGTGATGTGTGGCTTATGAGCAGCCGCTCGACCATGAAATCCAAGTTTTCTCACCTTCCGCCTAACTGTCATAGTACTTGCAGTGGATTCTGATTTAGTTTGGAATTCCTGTGTGGTGGTCTGTATAGATGTCTGCCTATTACACATTACGACCCTCTCCAACTGTCGGCGGTCTCTATCAGTCGACATGTACGCTTTTGTACTTTACGTGTCCCTTCACGTTTCCACTTCGCTATCACAGCGGAAACAGTGGACCTAGGGATGTTGAGGAGTGTGGAAATCTCTCCTACAGAAGTATGACACAAGTGACACTCAGTCACCTGACCAAGTTCGAAGTCCGTGAGTTTCGCGGAGCGCGCCATTCTGCTCTCTCACGATGTCTAATGGCTACTGAGGTCGCTGACTTAGAGTACGTAGCAGTAGGTGGCAGCACAATGCACCTAATATGAAAAACGTATTGTTTTTTTTGGGGGGGGGGGAGGGGTGTCCCGATACTTTTGATCACATTGTGTAGATACAGTTGTGGACATCCGTATCGGTACCTTCCAGAAACTCACTGACATTCTTCCTGTCCGTCTCGCAGTAGTCCATGCTGCAAAAGGTGGTTATTCAGGCTTCTGAGAGGTCACATTAATCTGAGTTTTTTTTATTACTTAAGAGATGAACCAGTAGCTACGTTTCTTTTAGTATTTTATTTTGACATCATCGTGTTAATTATGGCTAGTGAAACAAAATTAAAACGTTTGGGGCGTGCCAGAGATTTTTCGAGAGGGTTTTGTTGTTCGGATTCTCTCTCCACATACTTTTGCCACTTGGGTAGTAGCTCAGCAACAACACTACCATTTGTTTTCCTTCTCACAGTCGCTGTAATTAGAGACGTCGCATATGGCTGCATGTGCTGTATAGATACTAAAGTTTCCTGTAATGTACCAAACTGACTTACAATAGGGAACCACACTGCATTCTTAATATTACATAGTCCACTCTTTGATTATTGCGCCGTTATCGACTCGTTTTATTAAACTGACGCTTGCCAAGAACAGTTCCATCGTCTGGCAGTGTGAAGCGCTTTGCCACCGGCAGCTACTCGTATCTCAGACGTTGTTTATTGCGCTGCACTCTTGGCACTCGGGTTGGGTCTGGCACGAGCTTCAGTACATCTATTACCTTACGCAAGTGTATCTTATTCGCCATATTGTGCTGCAGTAAATGTGGTTTCGTATTATCGTGCAGGTTAAAGTAACTGTGGAAGTGAACGAGTGACAAATGACTATTCTGGTAGTTGCTTACGTGCTTATGACTTCACACAGGAGATAATACAAATCACTCAATTATGTGAGTGTTCATCTAACTCACCTTTATATAATGCTTACAGTTTGCTTAAATTGTTTTACCGGACGTTCAGAACATTAGTTACTCACTGCTGAGCACATTAATGGATTTTGTACTCTCTTCGTAACATATATTAAGGCTCTTTAAAGCCTTCAATTTTGGACAGGTTATGCTAAACTTTTTCATCAGCTGAATGCTCGTTAGTGTTAAGGACTCGTTTTATTTTCATCCTTATGCCACCTCGCTACTATCCCAAGGGCCGCAATGGGAATCTCCCTCCCCCACAATTCTCCGCCCGAGTAGTATTTCACCTAGCAGGCCACGTCAGTACCACGTGCCACTGACATTTCTTTCAAAGCTATGCTGTTTCTCTCTGTCTCTCTGTCTCTCTCTCTCTCACACACGCACACAAACACATACACACATTTGTGAAGTTTTATACAATAAGCTGATGTAAAAATATTTGATTTGGCAGGGAACTGTCATTTCGTTAGTGTGATTTTTTTGCTGTTTATGAATTCCAATGTCACTAAGACCACATAACAAGATCTGTCAGCGATAGATACGTATGATGTCTATGTAGTGAGCAACTTCCTTGTATTTAAAGTGTATAGTGGTGATTATGTCCTACATTAAATTTACCATTCCTACAAATATTAAGAAGCCCCCTACTATCATGACACAGTTTTACTACTCTCAGTTATGGTTCTTCACACAATGATAGTTAACCAGCGCAACGGATGTTGTATTTGATACCTGAAACAATTTTGTGTTGTCCATTGTCCACCGGTTAATTTTCAGTTTACTAAAACCAAACTGAACACTCTTTAACGACATTTATTTTTTCTCTAATTAGCGAGATATAGACCGACATATGTACATTCATATATAAAGCGATTATACTTCGTTATGGCGATCTTGCAATAGCATCATATCACAAACCATATAATTAGAATGTGCTGCAGCTGCCTTCTCGAAGATCTCGAGCTGAACTTATCTTTCGTGACCTAAAAGCAGCTTAATAGGGCGAAGAGTGGCTTATTTCTGAACATTCGGTACGAGCAAAAATGATGCTGGGTGAAACTTTAACTGAATTAGTCACGAAAACATTTAGTTTAGTTACTGCCTCATAAGGCATTCATGTAATTCCTCACACATCTATCTCACAAAAGCTGCACTTCACTCAATTGAATACATGAGTAGTATGGATTTGTAATAATGGTAAAAGATTTTCGTTAACTTAGCATTATTACTATTGTGCTTAAAGCATACAATGGTTCACATAACCCACATCAATTAAAGTTACCTGAAACACGCGCTGTCCTTAGCACACCCACACAAAGATTCGTTCTTCAACATACATTTGAAAATCATGTAAGACAAACAAATGATTTGGTGAATGAAATACCGACTTGCTCAACGGGCTTACGAGACAAATGAAATTCATAAGCAGAACGGAAACTGCTCCGCTGAATCGTATTTGCGAGGGCCCCTCTGTGAAGCTGGTGCTGGGTTGTCATGGTCTTGTCTTGACTGTAGATGTTTTACTATGTGCTTCTCTTGGGCTCTGGCGTCCTCATTTGTGCAGATCCCTACGTAAATCGTATATAATGTTGCCGGAGTATGCTAGCTCTTATTTTGTTTTGTTTCAATAATACGGCAATAAAGCTTCAATTCAGTTATTATACGCTGGTCACTTATAACAGCACAAATCAAGAACCTACACATCGCTTCAAGAAGGAAAAGCTCGTTTACATTTAATTAAATAGTTTATAGCCACTGCGTGCGGTAGTAATTATACTCGAAACAGTACAGGCTGCGTCGACATAATTATCTGGATACACAACTGATTCTGATTTTTAACTATAGGTTAGCAAGGTTTATTGTCTTCCTACTTTTTCTTTACATAGGCCAATAAATAGTCATTAACAAGTCACCAAAATATTCCAGCTAGCTCAAAGTTTACGCCCGACCAGAATTCTAACAGTCTGCAGTACTGAAATTTCATACTAACGCTTGAAAGTCGATATCGATAGTGTTAACTTTTGTAGATATTGACACTAAAATGTTGTTAACTTCACCTTTTATTTTTCGCCTGATAATTCAATTTAATATCAAATATCACAAATCTAATCAGTAAGGAAACTACCTTCCTTCCTTTTTAAATAAATTTAAGTCCCGATTTGGCACAGGTAATACTTTTGTAAAATAATGGGTACACTTTTTAAAATAACTAGGGATATTTTCAGTACTTCACTCTACACAACACGCAGTGTTATCCGTCGCAACAACAGTAATAGCAGCAACTACAGGACAGGAATCTGAATAGTAATTGGAATAGTTACGTACATACATAGGCAAACACAAACTACGGTATTACAAATTTATTCTCTTATAGCTTCACGTTCTTAGTCATTTTATTTCCTTTTAATTCAATTTTTTTCTTAAATATTTTGAATAATGCTAATTAAAAATTGTTATGAAAGTAATAATGACTTAAATATTTCCCTAACACTGACAGAAGTGCGAGAGTGGTCATATCTGTTACAACGCTCAATAACTGAACCAGAGAAATCTCGAAAAGCCAGCATGGCTCACGATGCATTTAGTAATGCAAATATGTTACCTTTTTTCCAGAGACGTCGGTGTGAGGAGCTTGGTTTCAATAAAATCTCTCTCTCTCTCTCTCTCTCTCTCTCTCTCTCACTCACTCTCTCTCTCTCTTTCTCTCTCTCTCACACACACAGAAACACACACACACACACACAAATTACTTGCAAAACCTGCACAAAATCCCTATTCGATTCCATCCTCACACGAAGAAGCAGTGAAAGTAATCAAATCAGTTAAAAACAACAGACACCTGGCGACGATGGAATTATTGGAGAATACCTAGTGAAGATGGAATTATTGCAGAATTCTGGAAATTAAACGTCAAAAAAGGAATCACCACAAATTCACAGCATGTCAGAAGTCTGGAAAACAAAGAAGAACGCAAAATAATGGAAGAGCGGCTTGACGCACACAATCCACAGGCAAGGAGACAGAACGGATTCGATTAATTTCAGAAGAACCTCACTACTTGCAGCAACATATAAAATTTTTCCTATAGGTTTGCTGAACCGACTCGAGCAGCAAGCAGTCACAGGTTGGTGAGTATCAGGCGGCATTCAGGAAAGGCATATCCTGCACTGAACCTCAAAACCATACTAGACATCAAACGAAGCCGCATATTTACAGTCACATTTGTGGATTTCAAAGAAGCTCACAGTTCTGTTGACAGATAAACACTGTTTAATAGCCTAGAAGAATTGGGAGTCGATAGGAAGACAAGAGCCATCATTCACGAAATCCTATCAAGAACAACCCTAAAAGTGAAATTCCAGGGAGAAGTCTGAAAATCATTCGAAATTCACACCGAAGTCCAAGAATGTGACGTCGTATCGCCAATCCTATTGAACATCGTGCTGGTAAGAATAAACAGAGCATGGGAAAAGCATGTAAAAGGTTCCAAATTGGAGAAGAGAAAGTAAAAAGAGGCAGTATTAAACGACTGGCCTTTACAGACGACCTGTTTATATTCACGAATATAGCACTGATAATTTACAGCAAATCTCCTGTTAAATCTGGGCTCCAAATTTCCAACGAAAACTCTCAATATACGGACAGAAAATCAACCGCAAAACTCCCACTGAAAACACAGAATGAAACAAATCTCACAGACCACCCGCTTCAAGTACTTAGGAGAAACGGTCGAACCCACATGACTGAATATCCAACACAAAAAGAGAATTCAAACTGCAAAGGCGTATAAACTGACATGGACGCACCACAACAAAAAGGCGATATCTCTTAATGCAAAAATACTGCATCACAACACAGTTGTTTTACCAGAAGCCTTGTATGCGACAGAAGCCACATTAATTAGACAGATGACAAAAGTTTATTTTGTAGAGAAACAAGAACGAAAAATTCTTGGGAAAATCTGCTAAGCTATTCTCCGAGACGGAACTTGGGTCAGATGACCTGCAAAGGAGCTCTACGAACACAAAGACAACATCACAGATAAACTTAGGAAAAGCTGACTACAGTTCTACGGACATCTATTTGGGAAGGACTCATTAAGAAAAAAATTAACATCGTCAATGGAAGCAAGTTAAAGACCAGTTGAATGAGGAAACACAACAACTGAAAATTTCATGAGAATAAACTGAGGACAGATAACAATTCAGAAGTAAAATTAAAAACTAGAACAAGCCTCTACGAAAGAAACAAAAGGAAAGAAACGGACAGACGACAGGAAGACAAAAACACAGTGCATTAATAAAGAGGGATGGGAAGAAAAGCAAAACAGGTAAAACATACACTCCTGGAAATGGAAAAAAGAACACATTGACACCGGTGTGTCAGACCCACCATACTTGCTCCGGACACTGCGAGAGGGCTGTACAAGCAATGATCACACGCACGGCACAGCAGACACACCAGGAACCGCGGTGTTGGCCGTCGAATGGCGCTAGCTGCGCAGCATTTGTGCACCGCCGCCGTCAGTGTCAGCCAGTTTGCCGTGGCATACGGACCTCCATCGCAGTCTTTAACACTGGTAGCATGCCGCGACAGCGTGGACGTGAACCGTATGTGCAGCTGACGGACTTTGAGCGAGGGCGTATAGTGGGCATGCGGGAGGCCGGGTGGACGTACCGCCGAATTGCTCAACACGTGGGGCGTGAGGCCTCCACAGTACATCGATGTTGTCGCCACTGGTCGGCGGAAGGTGCACGTGCCCGTCGACCTGGGACCGGACCGCAGCGACACACGGATGCACGCCAAGACCGTAGGATCCTACGCAGTGCCGTAGGGGACCGCACCGCCACTTCCCAGCAAATTAGGGACACTGTTGCTCCTGGGGTATCTGCGAGGACCATTCGCAACCGTCTCCATGAAGCTGGGCTACGGTCCCGCACACCGTTAGGCCGTCTTCCGCTCACGCCCCAACATCGTGCAGCCCGCCTCCAGTGGTGTCGCGACAGGCGTGAATGGAGGGACGAATGGAGACGTGTCATCTTCAGCGATGAGAGTCGCTTCTGCCTTGGTGCCAATGATGGTCGTATGCGTGTTTGGCGCCGTGCAGGTGAGCGCCACAATCAGGACTGCATACGACCGAGGCACACAGGGCCAACACCCGGCATCATGGTGTGGGGAGCGATCTCCTACACTGGCCGTACACCACTGGTGATCGTCGAGGGGACACTGAATAGTGCACGGTACATCCAAACCGTCATCGAACCCATCGTTCTACCATTCCTAGACCGGCAAGGGAACTTGCTGTTCCAACAGGACAATGCACGTCCGCATGTATCCCGTGCCACCCAACGTGCTCTAGAAGGTGTAAGTCAACTACCCTGGTCAGCAAGATCTCCGGATCTGTCCCCCATTGAGCATGTTTGGGACTGGATGAAGCGTCGTCTCACGCGGTCTGCACGTCCAGCACGAACGCTGGTCCAACTGAGGCGCCAGGTGGAAATCGCATGGCAAGCCGTTCCACATGACTACATCCAGCATCTCTACGATCGTCTCCATGGGAGAATAGCAGCCTACATTGCTGCGAAAGGTGGATATACATTGTACTAGTGCCGACATTGTGCATGCTCTGTTGCCTGTGTCTATGTGCCTGTGGTTCTGTCAGTGTGATCATGTGATGTATCTGACCCCAGGAATGTGTCAATAAAGTTTCCCCTTCCTGGGACAATGAATTCACGGTGTTCTTATTTCAATTTCCAGGAGTGTATATCACGGAGGTAATAATAGTCGTGAGATGCCTCCTAATATGGTGTGGGACCTCCTTGAGCCTGTCTCAACAAGATGTTGGAACTTCCCTGCAGAAATAATGAGTCATCTGTCCATAATTACGGAAGTGTCGCCGGTGCAGAATGTTTTGCATGAATTGTCCTCTGGATTATGTCCCACGAATGTTCGATGGGATTTATGTCAGGCGGTCTGGATGACCTAATCATTTTCTCGAATTGCCCAGAATGCTATTCAAACGAATCACCAACAATTGTGCCATGGTGACAAGACATCGGTGTTTGAGAACATGAAGTCCACGAATGACTGCCACAAGTAGCCGAACATGTCTAGTCAATGACTAGTTCAGTTTGACCAAAGGTCCCAGTCCAGTTCCATGTAAACACATCCCACAACGTAATAGAATCACCACCAGCTTGCACAGTTTCTTGTTGACAATTTTAGTCCATGGTATCGGGGGTTCTGCGCCACACTCGAAACCTACCGTCAGCCCTTACCAGCTGAAATCGGGACTCATCTGACCAGGCCACGGTTTTCCAGCCGTCTAGGGTCCAACCGATATGATCACGAGCCCAGGAGAGGCTCTGCAGGTGATTTCTGGCGTTCCCCAAGGTAGTGTTATAGGCTCTTTGCTGTTCCTTATCTGTATAAACGATTTAGAAGACAATCTGAACATCCGTCTTCGGTTGTTTTCAGATGACGCTGTCGTTTATCAATTAATAAAGCTGTAGTGACCTATTTCTGACAATCGATTCCTACAAGTGTACAGTGCTTCATAAACATTCCGTGAAGTGTTAATTTACGTGCAGTGATATAGTTATTCTTTGACTTAACTTTTGTTAGTTATTCCGTGCTGTTCATGTCTACACAATTCATTCATGTGTGTAGTGTTAAGTTCGACAGTTCAAGGCAGCACTGAGCTGTCACGCAACACCGAATTGGGCAGAGACACTACCTATCGTACTTTTGGGTCTACGAACGTCATTCAAAAGTGATCTGAAAGCAACAGTAGCAGAACTGGTGTATGGACAAACGTTACGCCTACCTGGAGAATTTCTGCACAGCATGGCAGATGATACAATCACAGCCTCAGAATTCGCCACAAGATTAAGAGAGCATATACGCCAATTGAGACCAACAACGCCTAGAAACCAGCTTGGAAGACACTCGTTCGTTTTTGCGGAGCTAGACAAGTGCACGCATGTATTCTTACGCAATGATACTGTGCGTAAACCAATGCAGTCACCATATGACGGACCATATCTGGTAGTCAGTAGGGATACCAACACTTTCCGCATAATGATTAACGGTACACCCACCACAGTTGCAGTGGACCGTATCAAGCCTGCATTTCTGGACGCAACAGACACCACAGCTACCACTGAACACAAACCAGAGAAGACAGGAGAAGCTACAAGATGTGTTCCTGTACCCCATGATCACCACAACGCTCAGCGAACACCAGCCACTGCAACACCAAGACCGACGTCGAGTACTACTGCACCACTCCCTGACACAACCACTGACACACGTGACGCACCGCCCGGTTTCAAGAAAGAAGTAGTTACGGCGTGTGAAATTTAATCTGCGGTATCGTTAGCATTAAAGGGGGGAGTCATGTAGTGACCTATTTCTGACAATCGATCCCTACAAGTGTTCAGTGCTTCATAAACATTCCGTGAAGTGTTAATGTACGTGCAGTGATATAGTTATTCTTTGACTTAACTTCTGTTAGTTATTCCGTGTTGTTCATGTCTACACAATTCATTCATGTGTGTAGTGTTAAGTTATTGCTAAATATATGTGGGAATAAAGGAATGGTTTTCTCCAACACCCACAAAGTCATGAGAAGATTAAAACAAATTGCACAACGATTTAGAAAAAATATCTGAATGATGCGAAAAGTGGCAGTTGACCCTAAATAACGAAAAGTGTGAGGTCACTCGTTAAACTTCGGTGACACGATAAATCAGTCTAATCTAAAAGCCATAAATTCAACTAAATACCTAGGTATTACAATCACGAACATCTTAAATTGGAAGGAACACATAGAAAATGTTGTGGGAAAGGCTAACCAAAGACTGCGTTTTATTGGCAGGACACTTAGAAAATGTTACAGACCTACTAAGGAGACTGCCTAAACTACGCTTGTCCGTCCTCTTTTAGAATACTGCTGCGCGGTGTGGGATCCTTACCAGATAGGACTGACGGAGTACACTGAAAAAATTCAAAGAAGGGCAGCACGTTTTGTATTATCGCGAAATATGGGAGAGAGTGTCACAGAAATGATACAGGATTTGGGCTGGACATCGTTAAAAGAAAGGCGTTTTTCGTTGCGACAGAATCTTCTCACGAAATTCCAATCACCAACTTTCTCCTCCAATCTTTAAACATTTTGTTGACACCGACCTACATAGGGAGAAACGATCAGCACGATAAAATAAGGGAAATCAGAGCTCGTACGGAAAGATATAGGTGTTCATTCTTTCTGCGCGCTGTACGAGATTGGAATAATAGAGAATTGTGAAGGTGGTTGGAAAAAACCCTCTGCCAGGCACTTAAATGTGATTTGCAGAGTATCCATGTAGATATAGATGTAGATGTCGTGCTGTCAGCAAAGGCACGCGCGTCGCTCGTCAGCTGTTATAGCCCGTTAACTCCTAATTGTGTCTTAATGTCTTAACAGATACATTCGTCGTAAGTCCCACATTGACATCTGTGGTTATTTCACGCACTGTTGCTTTTCTGTTATTACTGACAAATCTGCCCAATCGCCATTGCTCTGGGTCGTTAAGCGATGGCCGTCGCCACTGGGTTGTAATGTCTGAAATTTGGTGTTTTCGGCCACTCTTGACATTATGGATCCTGAAATATTGAATTCCCAAGTGAAGTGATCCGTGTGAAAAGGTTTCCGACATAATTGTGGCCTCACAATGAGAGTTAACATATTTTGAACGCGGAATAGTAAGTGGACCTAAAGCATGGGACATTTCAACTCTTAAAATAATGTCCCATGCGTTAGGTCCTACTATTATTCCGCGTTCAAAGTCCATGAGTATGCGTAGCGCTGCTATAATCAGTTCGGAATCCCTTTCACACGAATCATCAGAGTATAGTTGACAGCGCGGCCTATGTACAGTCCTTTTATACTTCGTGTACACGATACAACGGTCATCTGTATATATGCGTATCGCTATCCCATTGTCACCTCTAGCTCTCCCTCTCTGTTCCTCGGGATGTATAATTGCAACCATGTTCAGTAACACATCATTTCATACAATAAGAAAATACATCTTTTTTCTACCACAGCCACGAGCGGAATAGGAAGAGGAAAAGTTACTGCTCACCTTGGAAAATTGCAAAGCATGAATAACGACTGCCATCCAAGCACCTCATTGGATAGACCAGTCAGGCGCCAAAGTACCTCAACAGATACGCTACAGTAAAAGACACTGTAACGAAAGACGATCAGTGGGTCCAAAGATAAGAATAAACGTTGTTCACCGACTTTCGACATGGAACAAGCTGAATCTGTGGAAGATGGAAAATGTGCAGATATACACTACTGGCCATTAAAATTGCTACACCACGAAAAAACGTGCTAGAGACGCTAAATTTAACCGACAGGAAGAAGACGCTCTGATATGCAAATGATCAGCTTTTCAGAGCATTCACACAAGGTTGGCGCCGGTGACGACACCTACAACGTGCTGACATGAGGAAAGTTTCCAACCAATTTCTAATACACAAACAGTAGTTGACCGGCGTTGCCTGGTGAAACGTTGTTGTGATGCCTCGTGTAAAGAGGAGAAATGCGTACCGTCACGTTTCCGACTTTGATAAAGGTCCGATCCAATAACTGTTAGCAGACTATGGAATCGCTGGGTTCAGGAGGGTAATACGGAACGCCGTGCTGGATCCCAACGGCCTCGTGTCACTAGCAGTCGAGATGACAGGCGTCTTATCCTCATGGCTGTAACGGATCGTACAGCCACGTCTCGATCCCTGAGTCAACAGATGGGGACGTTTGTAAGACAACAACCATCTGCACGAACAGTTCGACGACGTTTGCAGCAGCATGGACTATCAACTCGGAGACCATGGCTGCGGTTACCCTTGACGCGGCATCAGAGACAGGCGCGCCTGAGATGGTGTACTCGACGACGAACCTGGGTGCACGGTCCGCAGCTCGTGGTCGTGCGGTAGCGTTCTCGCTTCCCACGCCCGGGTTCCCGGGTTCGATTCCCGGCGGGGTGTTGTGTGCTGTCCTTAGGTTAGTTAGGTTTAAGTAGTTTTAAGTTCTAGGGGACTGATGACGATAGATGTTAAACGACAAACAAAACGGCAAACAAAACAGGAAACAAAAAGGAAAGGAAAAGGCAAAATTCCAGTTCCTCACAGGAGAGGAGGCAAAGCGGGCCAGATCGGCCACAGCTGCAGCACACGGACTCTGACGATAGCTCTGACGAGCAATAGAAATGGCTAGGCTGGCAATAAACTCATACCGGATAATCACTTGTAATGTAAATAAAATGACTACAGCAGTAAAGATAGACGCCCTCGCACAGTTCTTAAGACACAGAGCCGCAGACGTAGCGCTTTTGCAAGAAGTGACATCGACGGCGATAGAAAGGATACCGGGGTTCGACATCTACACAAATATAGACCCAGAAACGAGGTGCGGCACCGCGATAATGGTCAGACATGGAATAGAAACTGACGAACCCAAGATGTTATCAAACGGCCGAGGAATTGCGATCAAAATAGAGGGCACGTTAGTTGTGAACGTATACGCACCGTCAGGCACAAACAACAAGAGAGCCAGGAGCAACTTCTTTAATGAAGAAATATGTGAACTTATCCTACACAACAACAACAATATCATAATCGGTGGTGACTTCAATTGTGTGATCGCAAAAGAGGATCAGATCCCAGTGGCAAACGTGTGCGCCGAATTACAAGAACTTATTAAACGTTTAAAACTGGAGGATTCGTGGAGAGTGAAAAATCCCACAATCACAGAGTTCACATACTTCTACAGAAACGGAAGGACTTGATAGAATTTACGTAAGCAGAGACTTGGCAGACAAAATATCGCGAGTGGAGGTGTGCCCAGTCATGTTTTCCGACCACTCCTGCTACGAGTGCAGCATCCGTTTGGAAACAGAGAAGACGGCGGCGGGAAGAAGCTCCTGGAAGCTAAACACAGACCACCTGCAAGACGTCGCTCTGAGAAAGGAGATAGCAGCCACGTGGCAGGAATGCTTGGCGCAGAGAGCAGAGCACAGCACCACAATAGACTGGTGGATTATGCGCACTAAACCAGCGCTGAGAAGACTGCTAATTCGGTTCTGCGCCGATAAAGCGTTCTGGAGAAGGAACACTGCCGACTTTTATCAACAGTGCCTGAAAGACGCCCTAAATGCGCCGTTAGACGACCAATCTTTCCTGCCTAGGGTGAGGAGGATCAAAGCAAAAATGCTACTGATCAAACAACAGCAACTGAGGGGAGTAATCACAAGAAGTAAAACGTACGGCGAAGTGGAGGACGAGCCCGCTACCCTGCACCACATCAACAGGGAGAGGGAAAGGGCGGCGAGCAAGACCATTAAGGAACTGCGCGACGGCGAAGGGCGATCTCTCAAAACAAAACCAGAAATTAAAAGACACATAGAGACGTACTTTGAACAACTCTTCCAAAAAGAAGAAATAAAGCAACGAGCAGTAACAAAAATCCTGCAAACCACAACACGGATGCTGACGGAGGCAGACAGAACAAAACTGACGGAGACCTTCGACGAAGATGAAGTTAGAGCAGTCCTCAAGAGCAGTGCCAAAGGAAGATCACCGGGCACCGACGGCATCCCGACCGAGTTTTACATCGAGTACTGGGACATAATCGGAGGGAAAGTGACGGAGATGGTAAATGAGATCTTAGGCGGAGAAGAGATACCAGCCAAGCTCACGGATGGGACCATCATACTCATACCGAAACAGAAAAAAGCCCAACGAATAGAAGACTACCGTCCCGTCACGCTCCTGAATGCCGATTATAAATTAATAGCCAAATGCCTCGCAAGCAACTTGAAGACTGCAATGACCAAAACAATAAGTCCGTGGCAGACGTGTGCAGTGCCAGGTAGAAGTATATTTAACGCTACCTCCACCTATAGAGACGTGATAGCACATGCAGCTACCAACAGGAATACAGCAGCAATAATATCCGTAGACTTCAACAAGGCTTTCGATAGGATCGATCACAGCTACTTAATGAAGACGTTAAGAAGACTAGGATTCGGACCAAAATTCAACAGCATCGTCGAAAAACTACTAAAGAATGGCAAATCCAGAATAGCCATAAACGGCTGGACAACAAAATACCTAGCGCTTAACAGGTCAGTGAGGCAAGGCTGCCCCCTGTCAATGGCCCTTTTTGCAGTAGCACTAGATCCGCTATTGAAGAAGATCGCCAATAGCATAGCAGGCTACACGGTCGAAGACAAAACAGTGGCTTGCGTAGCATACGCAGATGACATGGGAATCTTCATCCAACAACGTGAAGAAATAAAAACGGTGGAAGAAATACTGCACACTTTTGAAGAAGCGTCAGGTGCAAAAATAAACAAAAAGAAAACAGTGCTACTGCCAATTGGGAATAAGCAGATAAATGAAGCGAGTCAGTGGTATGAAGTAGTCGAGAACCACAAAGTACTCGGCATCTTCATGCAGCCTTGCCCACAAAAAATGGCAACATACAACTGGAGGAACGCACTACATGTAATACGAGGCCTCACGAGAGTGCATTCAAACAGGAAACTAACCCTCCATCAAAGAATAGACCTCATAAACACAACGATCCTATCGAAAGCCTACTACCTGGCACAGATCCTGACCTTACCCAAAGAAATAGCTAGGGCAATCACGGGAGCCGTATACTACCTCCTGTGGCGAAGAGAAATCTTCAAAGTGGCGCAGGAAACATGCTCGTTACCGATAGAGGAAGGAGGACTCGGTCTTGTGGAAGTAAGAACGAAATGTGCGGCGCTTCTACTAAAAAGGACGCTGGAAATCAAGGAGAAGAACCCAGAAAGCATCACAGCAGCACTGATAAGAAGAATGAAACCTGCATCTGAAGAACCGCCAATAAACACGAGCCACATCCCGTATAAGATTTGCCACGTAAGACAATACTACATAGACAAGAGCTATGCATTGACAACCGTGGCAAATCCCAGTCACAGGACAGCGAGGAAAATATACAGGGCGCTGAGGGGAAGGCCTGCCAGAAACAAAATAGAAAACAAGTTCACCAATCACAACTGGCCACAGATATGGAAAAACATCACGGAACCCACGCTACCAAAGCACGTGAAGGCGAGCTGGTACCGAATAGTAAACAAGACGGTAGCAACAAACGAAAAATTAGCCAGAATCAAACTGAGAGATTCAGATAAATGTGAAGCATGCAACTGTGTCGACACATTAGAGCACCGCTTCACATGTAAAAACGGGGTGAGCATATGGGAAACGTGCCAGAGAATGGTGGCAAAAATAAATAGAACGGACCAGCGAGCTATAACACCTACAGTCATCACTGCGCCCGACATCAAACCATTTCCCAGGCCGAAAAGGCTGGCAACCCTGTGGATTCTCGGCATGACAGGCCACGCCATCGTGACGAAGCGGCAGACGGACCACGTCGACTTCCTGATGGACCTCTGGGAGGAACATAAGGAAGCCCAGCAGAAAAGGCGGTACGACGAGAACTTCCAGAACTTCCTCCGGATACCCCTGCAGGCAGCCATCGACGACGTCTTCCCCGGCGGCACGTGACCACCAGCGAGCCTCCCCACAGCACCGCAGCAACCTCGACAGTGCAGTGCAGTGCAGTGATAGTACAAATCCAAAAAGAAAGTGAAAGTAGAAGTGCGCCAAAGTGTTTAAGAAATGCAGCAAAAAGAAAAAGAAAGTGTTTTATCTGTGTGAACACCCTAGGGTGTAGTGTTTCAGTGCTATAACCTCCCAATCACCACCGGAGAACAGGTACATATTAAAGTGTTCTTTCTCTTTCTAAGTGCCACAAAGTCATAAGATGTACTAATAAACCTTTGCACTCATATCTATTTTCACCTTCGTCCTTCAACTGTCAGATCTGTCTTTCCATGTAAGTAATATGTGATGCATGCTTAAACGCCGAACTAAAACCGGACCTCCTTTGTTTCTACCATCTTTTTATGCCTTAAATGCAATATGTAATTTAAATGTATATAACTTAATGTAATTAGTATCTAAATAACTATGCTCATTTTTTTTATTTTGTTTGTTTGTATGCACATTGCAAGTGAATAACTCTGTGACATCAGAGAAATGCCAGTCATGTCATTATTTGCCACAACAAACTTGGACATAAACATATAGCAATGGCAATGGACTACTCTTAGTAACGAAGATAGGAAAAACTGATCGAAGTGCTTAAAAACGAAAAGAATGAAAGGAAAATTACCAAATGGACAACATGTCTTACAAAATAAATAAGGGTAACAAATACCATAAAAAGATGAACAAAAAAAAATTAATTAGAAAACTGTAGCGCACAAACATGCAGATGATTTATTTTGTTGTTTCTTTCTTATATTTCTGAAATAAAGATTTGGTTACAAAAAAAAAAAAAAAAAAAGTCCCATAGTGCTCAGAGTCATTTGAACAATTTTTGAACCTGGGTGTACAAGTGGCAAAACATAATTTTTTTCGGATGAATTCAGGTTCTGTTTTCAGCATCATGATGGTCACATCCGTGTTTGGCGACATCGCGGTGAACGCGCGTTGGAAGCGTGTATTCGTCATCTCCATACTGGCGTATCACCCGGCGTGATGGTATGGGGTGCCATTGGTTACACGTCTCGGTCACCTCTTGTTCGCATTGACGGCACTTTGAACAGTGGGCGTTACATTTCAGATGTGTTGCGACCTGTGGTTCTACCCTTCATTCGATCCCTGCGAAACCCTACATTTCAGCAGGATAATGCACGACCGCCTGTTGCAGTTCCTGTACGAGCCTTTCTAGATACAGGAAACGTTCAACTGCTACCCTGGCCAGCACATTCTCCAGATCTCTCACTAATTGAAAACGTCTGGTCAATGGTGGCCGAGCAAGTGGCTCGTCACAATACGCCAGTCGCTGCTCTTGATGAACTGTGGTGTCGTGTTGAAGCTGCATGGCAGCTGTACCTGTACACGCCATCCAAGCTCTGTTTCACTCAATGCCCAGGTGTATCAAGGCCGTTATTACGACCAGAGGTGGTTGTTCTGGGTACTGATTTCTCAGGATCTGTGCACCCAAATTGCGTCAAAATGTAATCACATGTGAGTTCTAGCATAATATATTTGTTCAATGAATAGCCGTTTATCATCTGCATTTCTTCTTGGTGTAGCAATTTTAATGGCCAGTAGTGTAACATATTACTTTCAAATGTTGGATGGGAGGAGAAGTGAGACGCTTGCGGCTTTAGCAAGTCACGGTGTGGCAATGTTCAGCACTCTAGACACGCATTGTAAAGTAGAGGCATCGTCTTTTATGTTTGCCATAGTTCTACTAAATCGCTCAAGGAAATGCTTGTTTTCTCTGACAAGGACATGGCCGATTTCCTTATTGATCCTTTTATATTCCCATCTTGCACTCCGCTGCTCATGACCTGACCGTCGATGGAGCGTTAAACCCTAAACTTGCGTCCTTCTGCATGACACTTTGCAAAATGTTACAGAAATATAGGGCTTCAGGGGCAAATTGTGTGTTTCGCCACGGGTTTGTTTATTCAGCACAAGAGCGTCACAGAAATTTTCAACAATGTTCAGTGACAGACGATACCGAAAAGACGTTGTATCTCACATAAAGAAATAATCTAAAAATTCTGAATCTGGGCTTTACAGATCATCTCCAGTACTGACTATGACGATATACTTAGTGAAATACGTATCTATTTGGAATCATGAGTATTATTGTGTAATGCATACTAGTAGGAAGAGTGTAAATTTGTACTGCAATTGCTCAAATATCACCTCAATACACACCTTACAGCATCCAGGGGATTTCAGTTGTAGGTATGAAATACAATTTTCAGACTGCCGAGGATGGGGGTCTCTTGAGAACGCGGAGGTGGACAGATCAACAACGAAAAAAAAGAATAGATGATAAATGTTGTTACTAAAACAGAATGTCACAAATCAATAAACTGCACCTGAAAGTGCATGCACAGACGGTGCTCTTTCCAATAAGCCACTGTTAGTTAGTGACATTGTGTGTGAACTGTTATTAAACAGTGTGGTACTAAATAGGCAGTCACTTCATTATTCAATGAGTTTCTTACTTATTGACCTTGCCAAGCATTCCGTTCTCGTAGCCTGCATTACAAGGTCTCATCTTCCTTTTTTTTCCGGCAAAGGTTCTTTGGCATCATGAAGTTGATTTTATGTGAGTGGGCGCATGTGAAGTAATAAACCCAACAACGAAAAAAAACGGTAGAGGAAGAAGATTACTGGTTGCTGCCCGTTGAGGACCAAAAACACGTAATTTCACATTTATGACCAACGAGCATGTGGTTTTTGCGTTGTGTAACTTCGTCTGACAGATGAGCGTTGGTTAAACTCCATTTCAGACAATTTTCATTAAGCGTAACTACTTTTGTTATCTCTCGCTCACACACTCACATTAAAGGAATCAAAAATTGTTCTGAACCCTCGGTTCCGAACTAGGTTTTAAGGATCTGGCAACCTTCTACAGTTTATTCCCATTTCAGAACCCATCTGCCTTTGCCTGGTATTTGACTGAAAAGAACGAACTCTCGATTATGGGCAAACCCTGTCCCTCGTCATGGACAAAGAAAAGTACAAGATAAAATTGTAATGGATCTTCTGGTCTTCGAAAGTACTCAGAAAATGTCGATCAAATCACATATGTACAGTTTCACGAGTATACAAAGAAATTCACAGACAAATATTAGACATAAGTAATTATGCCTAGGACTGCAGCTACCCGGTTTCGAACAAGGATGTCGAGGGGTCCACACTACCCTTACGGGCTAAAGAGGAAGAGAATTTTAACAAAAGTAGTAATGGACAGCACTCACCCAGGAACAAACTGAAAATAGCAGTATTATCCCGGTTTCGATCGAAGTATTCGGTAGGCTTTCATTTTATATCTTCCGAATGCTGGTAGTACATGGTGACTTCAAAAGTAAGTTACATATATTGTCCAACGCAAGCCAACTGCGCTACGAGAGTAGTATATTGTCACAAGAGAATTCATGTTCCGAGCTTCTTTCAGACGCAGTGCTGCATTTAGTGCGGAAGTGAAATCGTGCGGCAACCGAAAACGTACTCCAGATTTGAAGTATACGGGAAAGTATGTTTCTTGTGGGTAAAACATGTAAATTGCACGGAGATTCACAGTGAAATTCTGGTGATAAATTCAATGCCACATGCAACAATAGTGAAATGGTGACAACCATTCTGCGACGATCGCACAGGCGAGGGTGACGCTGGTCGCAAAATCCAGCTCTTGCTACATCCTATTTCCATAAGCTGAAAGAACATCTCGGAAGGGGGAGAAGCAGGATCTTAGGGGAGAGGGACGGGGGGGGGGGGCGAGGAGATTTCCCAACGACAAGGACGTTCATATAGCGGTTCTTCAACGGTTCTGAGTCCAAGGACCGGGTTTCTATAGTCAAGGAATTGAATGACTGGTGAAACTTTAGGACCATTGTTTATGCATTATTTATAGAGACTTGATGACTTCGTTTAAAAATAGTGTCTCGTTACTGCGTCCGTATACTGCAGTACTACGTTTCTAGCATTTGTAGACTTAGAGAAAGCTTTTGACAATGTTGAGTGGAATATCCTGTTTCAAATTCTGAAGGTGCAGGTGTCAAATTCAGGGACCGAAAGGCTATTTACAATTTGTACAGAAACCGGATGTCAGTTATAAGAGACGAGGGGCAAGAAAGTGAAGCAGTGGTTGGGAAAGGAGTGAGAGAGGGTTGTAGCCTATCCCCGATGTCATTCAATCTGCATACTGAGCAAGCAGTAAAGGAAACAAAACGACTTAAAATCCATGGAGAAGAAATAAAAACTTGAGGTTTGCCGATGACATTGTAATTCTGTCAGAGACAGCAAAGGACGTGGAAGAGCAGTGGAACGGAATGTACAGTGTCTTGAAAGGAGGATATAAGACGAACATCAACAAAAGCAAAACGAGGATAATGGAATGTAGTCTAATTAAATCAGGTGATGCTGAGGGAATTAGATTAGGAAATGAGACACTTAAAGTAGTAGATGAGTTTTACTATTTGGGGGAGTAAAATAACTGATGATGGTCGGAGTAGTGAGGATAGAAAATGTAGACTGGCAATGGCAAGGAAAGCGTTTCTGGAGAAGAGAAATTTGTTAACATCGACTATAGATTTAAATGCTAGGAAGTCGTTTCTGAAAGTATTTGTATGGAGTGTAGCCATGTATGGAAGTGAAACGTTGACGATAAACAGTTTAGACAAGAAGACAATAGAAGCTTTCAAAATGTGGTGCTACAGAAAAATGCTGACGATTGGATGGGTAGATCAAGTAACTAATGACGAGGTCCAGAGCAGAATTTGGGAGAAGAGGAATTTGTGGCACAACTTGACTAGAAGAAGGGATCGGTTGGTAAGACATGTTCTGAGGCATCAAAGGATCACCAACGTAGTATTGGAGGGCAGCGTGGAGGGTAAAAATAGTAGAGGGATACCAAGAGATGAATACACTAAACAGATTCAGGAGGATGTAGGAAGCAGTAGTTATTTGGAGATGAAGCTTGCACAGGACAGAGTAGCCTGGAGAGCTGCATCAAAGCAGTCTCTGGAGTGAAGACCACAACAGCAACAACAACAACAACATAGTGCAGCATTCAGTAAAGTTACTTCGCCTGCCTTGGTAATTTGTAACTTACTAGCGGCGTTCAGTAATGCAACACACGTTTCGTCTCTGCCAGCTTCAGTTGAAACGATGTGGAATTTGTTGTGGGAAATCGTGGAGTATTCCCGCTTCAGACCCCATACTTCCATAAAGTCCAAAATGGCGACTGTAACGTAGGTGCGTTCCAAGCAGAGATCTGTCTTTTTTTTTAAAAAAAAAAAAAAAGCAGGAACCAGAGCATCATAGGTATCCATAGGCTCTTGCGGAGTGTCTACGGAGACCTGTCAGTGCACGAAGCAGGGTGAGTCGTTAGGCTAGACGTCTGTCAGCATCGCAACAGCGCCGCGGAAACCTCTCCGATCTCCTGCCGGCGTCACACAGCTTTGATACTCTTAGAAAATTGAAGAAACAACCTCAATGTGTTCATCGCTACAAAAATGCAAAGGAACTTCTCCTTCAGCGTGACAACGCAAGACCTCACTTAAAGTCTGCGCAACCGAGAGGAGCTCACAGATCCTCATTGGATTGTTCTTACCCATCCACCCTGCAGACCGGATCTCGCACCTTCCGACTCCCATCTGTTTAGGCCAATGAAGGATGCAGTCCGTGGAAAGAGTACGTAGTTGATGGCGAAGTTATTGATGCAGCAAGATGTTCGCTTCAACGTCGACCAGTAGAATGGTACCGTGCGGGTATACAGGCCCTCCCAGTAAGGTGGCGTAAGACCGTCGCATTGAACGGAGATTGTGTTCAAAAACAGTGTTTTGTTTACAGAAGAGTGACCAATAATATGGTCTTCGGAATCCTGACTAAAAGCAACCTGCCTTCTGAAAGAAAATGTGTTACAATATTTACTGAACGTCCCTCGTAGATTTTGAAGTCTGTGACACGCCGGCGTACAATAACCAAAATATTCTCATACCCTCATGAGATTTTTGCGCACAGCGTTGTCGAACGCAGACGCGTGGATTAAATATTTTACAACATCGTGCCTAAGCTACACTTATCTAATTTCCCCACGGTGGGTGCTCTATGCCACTCCCTCTGCCAGCTAAAAATAGAGTCCTTGTTTTGTCGGGTTGGGGAAACACAGTGATGGGCATAAATTCCTGGTCGATTCTGTATCTGGCATGAACTCGTAAGATGGGCACACTGACATTATCATGTGATCCATGCTATCAATTATTTTCACTTCGGCCACGTAATCATTTGAACTATACTAAAGTCTCCGTCGAGGTAATTAATCACACTGTTAATTTACCTGGAAAACTATAACATAATTTGCACTGTTCACAATAGATTGTAAAGATTTAGACGTGTGTCACAGTTCATGAAACTAGCAATAATCTATTCTAATGGTATTACCAATTAATTTAATGAGCCTACGCATCAACAACGTCCGCGACGTTGCTGTTTGAGGATATAACATTACGAAATTAGAACGAAAATTATCTACTCTCATGTGATTTAGTCCGAGCAGTTATATATCTTCTCTCGCTTAGCATGTCAACATTTAAAATTGTTCATGTCACATTTCCCAAACCGTCGCGACGCGAGTGATTGTTGACTAGCGACGCGACACACGAATTCGGAAATAACTCACAAATACCGAACCGTTAAAACTAATGTAAAATACACAATTTCTGAGGGAAACACTGTAATTAATCCATCAAAATATCGAAATTTGCATTTTTGCAGCCGTGGAGCCGCAATTGCACGTGATGTGAACCACGTAAGCCGAACCACGACACTCGACAATCGCGCTCTGTGCTCGCCAGTGGGGCGACTATCGATACTGCCGTGGTACAGGCATCGATACAGCAGTATGATTACAAGGACCCTCATAGTGAACCCCTTCCAGATATTCCCAACCGTGAATCCGTTGGCTGTAACTACATCTCGTTCCGAATGTGCTAGATAGAATGAATTCTTACAACAGTCCGCCACCTCGACCTTATGAGTAGGGCATAAATTGATTTTAATTTCATCAGCAGTTCGGATCAGTTTCGTCCTAGTGATAGAACAAAGGTTAACTAAAATCACGAGTCTGGCGTAGCTATTCGGAATTCTTCGAACGAACAGGGTATAACAATTTGTAGGGGCATGAAATGGGATGATCACATGGGCTCAGTCATTTTTGAGGCAGTTGCCACACTTCGATTCATCTGCAGGGTGCTAGGAAAATACAATAAAGTAGTGTGCTTACAAGACACTCATATGACGCATCCTAGAATACTGGACAAATGTGAACACAAGGTAAGACTAATAGGGAGTACTGAATGTATACAAAGAACAAACACATCCTCAATCTCAAGGAAGAGTTTCCTGAAGACACGGAAGGAACTAGTAGTGCCATCACATCGAAAGAGACTACAAACGTGGCTCACTGGTGACCAGCGCCTCGAAAGGTGATGGAAGGCACCCTCTTGGCCGCACAGAAAATTAACTTCTTGGAAGTCACCGAACAGATTCCGTTCTGGTGTCACAAGGACAAGAAAAATATCTGGAGTTGGATCTCAGTGCAGAGTCTCATGCTTCATGGAGTACCTCGAAGAAGCTACAATAAGTGCACTTGAGGTTACTAAGTTCTGATCTGCAATTTTCTAACATTTTTGATGTTTATATTTTGTTCTTAGTTAAGTTGCGTAATTAAGAGTTGTACGCCATTTTTTTGTAACTCGATAAATTAATAAATATTTCAGAAACCATTGGGAGCAGAGCTGGGCACAATTTTTTTTATCAAAAAGGTCTTATCTATCATGTACTGAAATACTGACCTTTCCTCCAGTTGCATCTTGTACAACTTCTTATGTGTGTTGTCGATTTGCCAATCGAAGTGGCTGTTATTTAGGGCTTAGACCTATCTGCTTTACATATAATTTTTATTATTTTATCATTCATTACATGGTTTGCAAACTTTTTCTTTGGTATTGTGTCGAACAAACATAAATGCTTCTTATAAAGCTGAGTCTTCACCGTGAGAGGAAACACTATGTAGAAATGTTTTTGTGGACGTCATTCCTAAGACTGATTCATGCAGCTCTTCGCTAGTCTGTTCTGTGCAAGCCTCTTTGATCTCTGCACAACTTCTGCTACCCACATCCATTCGAAACCGCTTGCAGTAGCCAAACCTAAGTCCCTCTCTACAGTTTTTACCCCTCACACTTCTTCATTCCCAAACTGACAGTTGTTTGATACCTCATGTTATGTTACATCATCTAACCTCTTATCTATCATGTACTGAAATACTGACCTTTCCTCCAGTTGCATCTTGTACAACTTCGTATGTGTGTTGTCGATTTGCCAATCGAAGTGGCTGTTATTTAGGGCTTAGACCCATCTGCTTTACATATAATTTTTATTATTTTATCATTCATTACATGGTTTGCAAACTTTTTCTTTGGTATTGTGTCGAACAAACATAAATGCTTCTTATAAAGCTGAGTCTTCACCGTGAGAGGAAACACTATGTAGAATTGTTTTTGTGGACGTCATTCCTAAGACTGATTCATGCAGCTCTTCGCTAGTCTGTTCTGTGCAAGCCTCTTTGATCTCTGCACAACTTCTGCTACCCACATCCATTCGAAACCGCTTGCAGTAGCCAAACCTAAGTCCCTCTCTACAGTTTTTACCCCTCACACTTCTTCATTCCCAAACTGACAGTTGTTTGATACCTCATGTTATGTTACATCATCTAACCTCTTATCTATCATGTACTGAAATACTGACCTTTCCTCCAGTTGCATCTTGTACAACTTCTTATGTGTGTTGTCGATTTGCCAATCGAAGTGGCTGTTATTTAGGGCTTAGACCCATCTGCTTTACATATAATTTTTATTATTTTATCATTCATTACATGGTTTGCAAACTTTTTCTTTGGTATTGTGTCGAACAAACATAAATGCTTCTTATAAAGCTGAGTCTTCACCGTGAGAGGAAACACTATGTAGAATTGTTTTTGTGGACGTCATTCCTAAGACTGATTCATGCAGCTCTTCGCTAGTCTGTTCTGTGCAAGCCTCTTTTATCTCTGCACAACTTCTGCTACCCACATCCATTCGAAACCGCTTGCAGTAGCCAAACCTAAGTCCCTCTCTACAGTTTTTACCCCTCACACTTCTTCATTCCCAAACTGACAGTTGTTTGATACCTCATGTTATGTTACATCATCTAACCTCTTATCTATCATGTACTGAAATACTGACCTTTCCTCCAGTTGCATCTTGTACAACTTCTTATGTGTGTTGTCGATTTGCCAATCGAAGTGGCTGTTATTTAGGGCTTAGACCCATCTGCTTTACATATAATTTTTATTATTTTATCATTCATTACATGGTTTGCAAACTTTTTCTTTGGTATTGTGTCGAACAAACATAAATGCTTCTTATAAAGCTGAGTCTTCACCGTGAGAGGAAACACTATGTAGAATTGTTTTTGTGGACGTCATTCCTAAGACTGATTCATGCAGCTCTTCGCTAGTCTGTTCTGTGCAAGCCTCTTTGATCTCTGCACAACTTCTGCTACCCACATCCATTCGAAACCGCTTGCAGTAGCCAAACCTAAGTCCCTCTCTACAGTTTTTACCCCTCACACTTCTTCATTCCCAAACTGACAGTTGTTTGATACCTCATGTTATGTTACATCATCTAACCTCTTATCTATCATGTACTGAAATACTGACCTTTCCTCCAGTTGCATCTTGTACAACTTCGTATGTGTGTTGTCGATTTGCCAATCGAAGTGGCTGTTATTTAGGGCTTAGACCCATCTGCTTTACATATAATTTTTATTATTTTATCATTCATTACATGGTTTGCAAACTTTTTCTTTGGTATTGTGTCGAACAAACATAAATGCTTCTTATAAAGCTGAGTCTTCACCGTGAGAGGAAACACTATGTAGAATTGTTTTTGTGGACGTCATTCCTAAGACTGATTCATGCAGCTCTTCGCTAGTCTGTTCTGTGCAAGCCTCTTTGATCTCTGCACAACTTCTGCTACCCACATCCATTCGAAACCGCTTGCAGTAGCCAAACCTAAGTCCCTCTCTACAGTTTTTACCCCTCACACTTCTTCATTCCCAAACTGACAGTTGTTTGATACCTCATGTTATGTTACATCATCTAACCTCTTCTCTTAGTAAATCTGTGCCATAAATTTCTTTCTGCCCCAGTTGGATTCAATACATCTTCATTAATTAAGCGATTTACTCACCCAAACTGCAGAACTGTTCTCTAGCACCATATTTAAAAATCTGTCTCCTTGCCTGAACTGTCTGTCGTCAATATTTCTATTCTGTACAATGCTATTCCTTACACAAATAGCATTAGGAAAAAGTTCTTAAGAATTTATGCCCGTCTTTAATATAGTTCTCTTTTACAGGAACTCTTTTCTTTCCATTACCAGTTCACATTTTATGTCGTCTCTCCTTTGGCCATCGTCGCTTAATTTGTTACCCAAATAACAAAACTGATCTACTATTTGTAGTGCTTCATTTCCTAATTCCGTTGCTATCAGCTTATGTAATTCGCCTATGTTCCTTTTTTTTTTTTTTTTTTTTAATTATTGATTTTCATTTTATGTCCTCTCTTCAAGACACTGCCCCCATTCAAATGACTGTAGAACTGTGATGAGCCCTTTTCTCATTTTAGTACACCTAGTAACAACAATGATTAAAGAAGTTCTGGATGTATGAATTTCAGTGATGGCGTAACCATACGCTAGACTCCAATGATCTTGTGCCTACCAAGTCCGCTGAGTCCCTGTGTTCTGTACTTATCGTATGAACAAGATATCTGCTATCACGACTTCAGTGTTAAGCCACTTATTCTTGAAGGGAAATTATTTTACTTATCATTATACGTTGGTACTCGAATATTTCCTTGTCGAAGAAAATGTTTCCTGGATTGAAACCAAGTGTTGTTGAAGTTTGGGTGCAATTAATTTTTCTTGACGCCATAACTGATTCTAGGGACCTATTTCACTAAAAAGTTTTAACACTCCGTCGCAGTTGTAACTGTTCCCCTTGACGAGTCTAAGCTGTAGCAGATTAAATTATTTTCATTGCGGAGATATCTGGGGATACGCTGATGACTTCACATATATTTTTATTTGCTCTTTCCTTTAGAAAGCCGCCACAGATTTGGACCTACTAACAGTGTGTTCTATTCCCAAGGACGTCATAATTTCTTCTTTAGTGCTCAACTGTCTCCGAATGTACTTCTAAACCTTTTCATCTTTTTGTTAGCTGATTTAGACTTCACATATATTTTTATTTGCTCTTTCCTTTAGAAAGCCGCCACAGCTTTGGACCTACTAACAGTGTGTTCTATTCCCAAGGACGCCATAATTTCTTCTTTAGTGCTCAGCTGTCTCCGAATGTACTTCTAAACCTTTTCATCTTTTTGTTAGCTGATTTAGAGTCCAGTAACGTTGTAGCATTTAATTTCTAACTGCCACGCTTTAGTTGTCACTTGATCCTTTTAACTTCATTTGAGACAACCTTTAACTCTTTATTTTATTACCGTGCCTCACGTGATTAGAGCAACGGCTCTTGTGTAACTAGTAGCTCTTCTGATCTGTCCTCCCGGAGGAGTAAACCGGCTCATCTTTATACTGCGTAACAGTACTGATCTTGTATGACATTGAGTTTACTATCGGTTCTCTCAACAAACGAACTTGTGTTAAGTATTCTCGAAAAGCACAAGGAGTAATTCTTAATTAACTAGTAACAATTGCTGTCGTCCTGAGCGGCTTGTTTAGTATTTTATAATAAAAATACGTCCACTACGCTGATTTTGCTTTGCCTAAAAATACTGAAACTTCGGTCACAAAGAGTAATGTCTCACCAAAACCAGGGGCACATTTTGTGAGTCCTTTCGTTGTACGCTAGAAGCGCAGTTGCCTGCCGGAAACGTTGCATAAGGTTGTTGTTCCTGTATTCCTTGTATGACGCAATTACAGATCACTGACGTGATATGGTACTGTCATCCATTAGCATGCTCTGTCGCTACATAAAGTGTATCAGCTAGTCATTCGATGAACCTCTTGTTGTCATGTGTAACCGGGAGGAGTGGCGGATTAGTTTAATTTTAACTCATTGTAGAGGCTTCTGCTGCTACATTTAGTGGGTGCCCCAAAACTTTATCATCCAAGTTGTAACATAAATGGTGGAGTACTTTGAATTCACTACCTAGGTAAGGTAATAATGATGTGAAGTGAAAGTCATCGGGGCTCAGTTCGAAGCGGGACTCATCATTGAAGACAATTCTGCTGCAATCAATGAGAGTCCAGGCCGGAGACGATCCAGACAGCGGTCGGTGTATAGCAACCTGACTGCCACCCTCCATATGGCCCAAGAACTATGAGTGACGGTACGGGGTGCGTTTTCTTTTCATAGCAGGACTGACTCCTCCTGTTGTCATCCGAGTCACACTTACAGCGGACCGGCACGTTGACGATATTCTACGCCTCGTTTTGTTGCCATTCACGGCAAACGATCGTGGTCTTACATTTCAGCAAGGTAATTTCCTCCCGCACACGACGAGAGTTTCTACTGCTTGCGTTCGGGCTTGCCAAATCTTACTTTAGTCAGCAACGTCGTCGAGTCTCTCCCCAGTTGAGAACTTTTGAACGAGAGCCCTCCAGGCAGCTCGGGATTTTGACGATCTAACGCGCCAATTGAAGAGAATTAGGCACGATATGCCTCAGGAGGACATCCAACAACTCTATCAGTCAACGCCAAGCCAAATAATTGCTTGCATAACGACCAGATGTGGACCAACGTGTCATTGACTTGCTCAATTTGTGAAGCTCTTCCCCTTGAACCAATCATCAAATTTTTTCTGAAATTATAATCATTTCATTTGTCTGTACACATAAATCACGTCTACCGATTTTCCGTCTCATGCTGATGATTCCTTGGTGTCGCTTCTTCTTTTTTTGCGTTAGTGAGTACAACTGTTGCCTGTTGAAAAGCGAGATTATCAGATACTGCTCTGTAGAACAGAACACTCTCTTCTGCATTCTTTTAAAGTGTGCATTTCACGTTGTAGATGATGCGTGCTTATTGATGATTTCACTGTGTGGAAAGTTCTTTTCGATGACTTTGGCTATTTTTCTGTGGACTCAATGATCTATCTTCTCAGAAATTTGCGTCTATAGAGGTATATTTTTTCCACTTAGGATGACTTATGATGATAAAAGATTAAAGTCTGCGCACCCGAGAGGAGCTCACAGATCCTTATTGGATTGTTGTTACTCATCCACCTTGCAGCCCAGACCTCGCACCTTCCATCTGTTTAGGCCAATGAAGGATTCAGTCCGTGAGAAGTAGTACGCAGTTGATGGCTCGGTTATTGATGCAGCAATATGTTCGCTTCAACGTCGACCAGTAGAGAGGTACCATGCGGGCATACAGGCCCTCCCAATAAGGTGGCGTAAGGCCGTCGCATTGAACGGAGATTGTGTTTAAAAACAAGGTTTTGTGTACAGAAGAGTGGGGAATAATATGGTCTTTGGAATCCTAACTAAAACCAACCTGCCTTCTGAAAGAAAATATGTAGCAATATTTATTGAACGTCCCTCGTAGATTTTGAAGTCTGTGACACCCGTACGATTATAATAACCAAAATATTCTCATACCCTCATGCGATTGTTGCACACAGCGTTGTCAACGCAGACGCGTGGATCAATTATGTTACAACGTCGTGCCTGAACTACACTAATCTAATTTCTCCGCGGTGGATGCTCTATGCTGCTCCCTCTGCCAGCTAAAAATAGAATCTTTGCTGTGCCGGGTTGGGGAAACACACACACAGGGATGAACATAAATTCCTGGTCGATTCTGTATATTCTTTAATGAACTCATAAGATGGGCACACTGACATTATCATGTGATCCACGCTATTAATTATTTTCACTTCAGCAACGTAATCAGTTGAATATTTTATATATATTATTTTTCAGGTTTCTGGGCACTACTACCTTCCGCACCATACAGTAGAAGTACGTATGGAACGGCAGAGTGAAGTGGCCACTCTAAGAGAAACTAAATTTTCAAGCAAACTACGATGATTCATAGAAGTTAGCCACATTTACATTCTGAATGTAAGTCTTCTAAGATATTACGCCAAATTTTTTAAGAGGGAAAGAGAAACATATAATGGTACTATACGCTTTTATCTGAAGGCTTACATTGTGGCTAACGTAACTCACTTAGGCCGGTAATGTAGCCAGTTTCAGCTCAACAGCATTCCATGTTTGTTGTTCTGATTTTCTACGCATCTTGATGCCCTAGTGCTTGAAACAATACCAAGCGGCTGGAGCAGATCGTTTTCTATCAGGTTTCTGTACTAGACCAAATACACAAGAGCAGAAATTTTTTAAATAATACAAATCAATTCAAAATCATCAGAAAGGCATAGAATGACGGAAGATGGAAGCGCGAAGCTTACAGAAATTACCACCGTCATACCATAGCAATAGATCTTGCCGAGAACCCGAGAAAATTCTGGGCCTACGCAAAATCGCTAGCTGGGTCATAAACTTCTAGCCAGCCACTCGTGGAATAGTCTGATATGGCGGTAGAATATGGCAAAAGCGAATCAGAAGTTTTAAATTTCGCATTTAAGAAATCGTTCACGCAGAAGAATCGTACAAACATACCGTCGTTTAACAATCGCACAGACACCCATATGAAGGACATAGTAACGAGCATCACTGGCGCAGAGAAACAACCGAAAGAGTGAAAGCAGATCCTAATGAAACACTATTTCTGTTTTACATAGAACACTCTACGGCACTGGCGCCTTGCTTAGATTGCATCTGTCGCGAGTCCATCACCCATAGCAATGTCCTAAGCGTCTGGAAAAAAGTGCAGATGACTCCTGTATATAAGAAGGGTTAACAGAACGGGCCAGCAAATGACAGACCTATATCCTTAACATCAGTTTGCTGCAGAAATCTAGAATATATTCTGAGTTGGAAAATAATAACTTTCCTTGAGGGAAGAAGCTTCTGTCCAAAAATCTGCACGGTATTTGAAAGTATCGTTCGTGCGAAGCTCAGCTTGCCCTTTTCCCCCATGAGATCTTGCGAACGATGGATGAAGAGCAACAGGCGGATTCCATATTCCTAGACTTCCGTAAAGCATTCAAGACGGTTCTACACTGCCGACAGTTAACAGAGGTAGAAGCGCGTGGAATAGGTTCCCAGGTATGTGAATAGCTCGAACACTTCTTGAGTGAAAGAAGTCACTATGTTCTTCTCGAAGGTGAGTGTTTATCAGAGACAAGGGCTTCGTCAGGAGGGCCCCAGGGAAGTGAGATGGAACCGCTGTTATTTTCTATACACATAAATAATCTGGCGGGCAGGATAAGCAGCAGTCTGTGGTTGTTTGCTGATGACTTCTCTAATGATGCTGTGCAATGTGGAAAGATGTCGTCGTAGAATGACTGTAGGAGGACACAAAATGACTTAGACAAAATTCTAGCAGGTATCACGAATTACGGCTAGCTCTAGATGTGGAAAAATGTAAGTTATTGCAGATGAGGAGGAAAAACAAACCTTTAATGTTCGAATACAGCCTTAGTAGTATGCTGCTTCACACACAGTCATAAAATTTAAATATCTAGGCGTAACGTTGCAAAGCTTTATGAAATAGACTGAACGTGTAAGGATTGCAGTAGTGAAGGCGACTTCAGTTTATTGGGATGGTTTTAGGAGAGTGTGGATCATTTGTAAAGGAGACCAAATAGGACACAAGTCGAGCCATTTTTGAGTACTGTTCGAATGTTTGGAATCTGCACCAGGCTGGATTAACGGAAGACATCAAAACAATTCAAAGGTGGTCTCTTAGATTTTTCACTGGTTGTTTCGAACGACAGGCAAGTATTACCTAGGTGCTTTGGGAATCTCTGGAATGAAGGCGACATTCTTTTCGAAGAGCGCTACTGAGAAAATTTCGATAACCAGCGTTTGAGGCTGACTGCAGAACGATTCTGCTGCCACAAAAGTACATTTCGCGTAAGGGCCATGAGGATAAGGTTAGAGAGATTAATTTCTAAAATTATACAGAAGCGTGTGGACAGTCGCTTTCCGTCGTTCTGTTTTCGAGTGGAACAGGAAAGGACTAGTAGTGGTACAGTGTACCCTCCGCCACACACCATACGGTGACTTGCGTAGTATGTATGTAGATGTAGCTGTAGAAGTTTTTTATATAAAAGGGTTTAGAAGTCAATCTTATCTGTAGTATTATGCGTGATTCATGGAACTAACTAACTCTTATTGTGAAAACGCCTTGGCGACTTATCCCGACGAATAAAGTGGTCAATTTTACTGATCCGTTATAATGTCGATATTAGTGGTTCACAGAAGAAACTACTCAATGGAAAGAAACAACAATGAAATATGTTTACAGGACAAAAGGCGTTTTTTGAAGATTGAGATGGTGAAAACATATTACTGTATGTAAGAGTGAGGTAACAAGAATAATATAAAATACTTACCCTACATCAGACATTCAAAACCAGGAAAGGTGTACTTTGGAGATAGTTTGACCACTTATCGGACGACAGCAGCACAGTTCAGAGCAAAAAATGTGCAATGGCCGCTTTTCCCGCCATAGACACTTTACCCCAACTTCTGTATGCGTGAAATGAGCTATGTTCACGTTTCGTAACTAGCGATAAACTCCACTGGACACAGCAGAAGCGAATGTGTGAGCAAGGGGTATCCAAAAAAAATCAAAAAGAACACTGCTGTGGGCGGAGCTTGCGTAGTACGCATCTCTGCCGCTGGGCATGTATAGCGCAACTCATCGCCAGTTCAGTGCCGGCTGTCGTTGTCGACCTGGCTTGTTTTGTTCATTTGCTGTGATTGCTTTGCTAGCACTGTTTTGTTCTTGTTCCGTTTTTTATGATGGCAAGTTTAAGTGAACAACGCACAGCTGTTTTGTTTTCTACTCGGTAAAAATGCTGCTGAAAGTTTTAATGCTGAAAACAGCTTACCAAGACGACGCTACAGGACAAACTGAAATGTACGAGTGGTTTGCTGGATTTAAATATGGCGACATTTCGATTGATGACGAATCTCGTTCTGGACGTCCATCAACTGCTCGGCTAGACGAAAATAATGAAAAACTTCTAGAGTTTGTGCTCACAGATCATCAACAGACAATTAATCAACTGTCAGAGATTAGTGGGTTATCTTGGAGCTCGGTTCAGTGAATTTTAACGGAAGATTCGGGAATGAAGAGAGTTGCCACCCAGTTTCTTCCTCGGGTTATGACTGACATCGAGCTGGGGAGACATGTCGTTGTCCGCAGCTCGTGGTCGTGCGGTATCGTTCTCGCTTCCCACGCCCGGGTTTCCGGGTTCGATTCCCGGCGGGGTCAGGGATTTTCTCTGCCTCGTGATGACTGGGTGTTGTATGCTGTCCTTAGGTTAGTTAGGTTTAAGTAGTTCTAAGTTCTAGGGGACTGATGACGATAGATGTTAAGTCCCATAGTGCTCAGAGACATTTGAACCATTTGAGACATGTCGTTCTTTGAAACAACAGCTTGAAACTGATCCGGATTTTCTGTCACAGGTCATTGCTGGTGATGAGTCATGGTGCTATGATCACAAAACAAAGCAGCAGTCGAACTAATGGAAGGAGTCATCATCACCCCATCCAACAAAAGGTCATTGAGTCAAATGGAAACAATGCTGATTTGCTTTCCTGATGACAAGGCCATAGTTCATTCAGAGTTTGTTCTGCCAGGTCAGACCGTCAGTCAAACATTTTACATATTTGGAAGCTTTAAGAAGATTGTGCAACAGTGTTCGTCAAAAAAGACCCGATTTGTGGCAGACAGGAAACTGGTTCTTCCAGCACAACAATGCACCTGCACACACAGCCATTTCTAATAGACAGTTTTTGGCTAAAAATGGCATGGTTCTGCTGTCACACGCACTTTTCTCGCCTGACCTGGCTCTATGCAACTTTTTCTTATTTCCCTACATGACAAGGGGCATCAAAGGAGCCGCACAGAGTGGCCGCGCAGTTAGAGGCGCCATGTCACGGATTGTGCGGCCCCTCCCGCCGGAGGTTCGAGTCCTCCTTCGCGCATGGGTATGTGTGTTGTTCTTAGCATAAATTAGTTTAATTTAGTTTAGGTAGTGTGTAAGTCCAGGGTCAGATGACCTCAGCAGTTTGGTCTCTTAGGAATTCACACACACTTATACATTTGAACATTTCAGCGTCAAAGGACACCGATTTGACAACATTGAAGAAGTCAAGGAGAAAAACGAGGGAGGATCTGTAAGACATTTCTAAAGATGGAAATTTCTAAAGATGGTTACAAAAAGTGTTTCGAAGAGTGGATGCACTGGTGGGACAAATGTGTTACCTGTAATGGAGAGTATTTTGAAGGAGATGAGGTTGTTTTGTAAGTAATTTGAAAATGTATAGCTTTTAAAAAATAATTCCGTTTTTTACTTTTTTATTTTTTAATTTTATTTATTTATTTATTTATTTTGGTTTAGTCCCTCGTACTTTTCACACGCAGCATCACAGGTAACACTGTAAACATTTTTAAGTAATATTTATTGAAACAAAATTAGCTGGAAAGACAGATTTTTCTCAGTTCTTGTAATTACTTTGAGTTTTCTACATTATTGAATTCTGTAGCACACTTTTCACAGCGGCAAGTTAACAAATCAGTTTACTTGCAAACGAAATTTTCTTGCCCAAATATTTTTCATCATTATATTTCGGGATTTTCAAGCAATTGAGAGCGGACGTTTCAAAACTTAGGTAATGATTCCAGGATGAGATTTTCACTCTGCAGGGGAGTGTGCGCTGATATGAAACTTCGTGGCAGATTAAAACTGTGTGCCGGACCGAGACTCGAACTCGGGACCTTTGCCTTTCGCGGGCAGGTGCTCTACCGTCTGAGCTACCCAAGCTTTTTCTACCCAAGATTATTCTAACATATTAAATTTTACAGAAATGAATAAAAGTACTCGCTGATGATGGCACAGAGTTGCTGAAACATGTATGCCCGTTTATATATATATATAAAAAAAACAGTTGTTTGCACAATAGTTAGGCCTGAATCCCATAATTTTTATGTGCACACAGGGCCACTTCTGCAGCTGCAAACGAAATGATGAATAGTATTCCACAGTACTCAAATATTTGAGGAAAGTTCGTATTAGCCAACAACAGGCTTCTTCAACTACATTTATTGTGGAGATTAATTTATCTCAAAAAATATTGTCCAATGGTCGGTTCGTTGCAGTTACAAATTATAAAACAATATTGTTGCGAAAATATAACCGAGTCGTACCTGTTTTATATTTACTGCAGGATCATTTTTTATGATTTAAAGCAAATATGTAACCGCGAGGACTATTTGTTCTGCATGAAAATGTCTCCTGAAGGATGTAAGGTCCAATCTGATTCAAGATATCCTATAGCTGTTCTCCGAAAAACTCAAGAAAATCGAGAAAGGTGTTCACTTGAAGCCAGACAGAGATTAATAACTTGTGCTGACCAATATATCGTGTTATATGGATACTGTATTGAATACATAAACAGCCAATACCCATCTCATTCTGAGTTCTTTATTGACTTAGTCTAGGATTTTATAAGCGGTTTACATTTCCGCATGACCACCTGGCTCAGAAACGTAAAACTCTTAAATTATTAAGTTAACAAAATTTTTCGCTGTGGATATCTAGAAATAATGTAATTAAGTCGAGGGTCTGAATCTCTCACGCTGCTCAGTACTGCACCTGGATTTGACTTTCTGATTTGTCATACCAACTGCATACGTCAATTATAGTAAAAGCGCCTTTCATAGAGTTTACTGCCTCCAGTAATGACAAGTATGTCGGACAACGACACACAGCACATGGGGCTTCAATGCTGGCAACTCGATCGTCGTAACCGAGTTCCGTGGAGCGGTTAATGACTTCCCAGAGGGCGTGACCGGCAGATGGCGTGTGTAGCCAAGAACAAACACGTCGTGGTACTTCCCAGTCGTATAAACAGACGTGTTCTTCACGTTACTCTATTCACTCGATTATCGCAAACGACATGACTCTGCACATTCGCATCCATATTGGCAGCATTATTACGAATGTGCCAGATTTACGAAGTTTATTTTACTAAATTATACTACAAGAAGAATGTTAAAATTCTAGTTTCAAAGAATCTAGGGACTAAGGAGCGCGAATATTACAGAACCGTCAGTATGGTAAGTCGTGTTCGCAAAATACGAACACGAATTATTTAAAGAACAATGGAAAAACTTCATGCAAGATCAGTTTGTGCTCTTGGGAAACGTAGGTACACGTAAGGCAAAACTTGCCTTACGACGCATTTTAACAGATAGACGAACAAAGGCAAGCTACATTTATAAGATTTGTAGATCTGGAGAAAGCCGTAGACAATGTACACTATAGTCTTTGAAATTCTGAAGTTTGTAGGGATAATGTAAGGGAGTGAAAATACATCCTCTCCTTTATTTTATTTAGTACTATAGACTTTCTGGAAAAAGTAGTCTTTCAGTTAATTCCAGAGGTTATCAGAAGTTTCACAGTATTCCAGATGCGGACATCGATACGGAATTAACAAAAACTGGAACTTATAGTTGCACTGCATGTTTCAGAGAATTATTGCCTTATACAAATTTAACATTCCTACAGTTATTATATTTTGTTTGATCTGTCGTTTTTATTGTTGAGTAATGTTGAAATATTATTCACCCATAACGTTTACCCAAGTACGCCAAGTATGTTTCGCATTCTAATGTTAACATGAGTACGTAATTTGCCTGCAGTTTTAACTACATTATGTTGAAAAATCAATACTGACTGCAAATTCAGTTTCAGGTACGTAATTAAAATTGTGTAAGGTTTGTCAGATAATATTGCAGAAAACTACGATAACTCACCTTCACGAACAAAAATATAAGAATACGGGAACATTTTAACGAAGACTTGCAGAGGAAATGCGTACATATTTTCTTTTTATTTTTTTTGAGTCGTCAGTCTTGTATGTTGTGGGCCGCTACGAATTCCTCTGATGTGTTACGTCTTCATCTCAGACCAACACTCACACTAGGTCATTAAGTCTTTATGCGATCCAGTCTCTGTCGTCCCTTATGGTTTCTGCACTCGATACCTCCCTCTAGTACCATGGAAATTATTTTGTGATGTTGCTGCACATGTCCTAATTTAGAATTATTCTTGACACTAACAGCTGGCTAAAATCCGAAGTAGAAACTCTGCTATATTTAACTAGGCGTGGAACGTAGATCGGGAAGACGGATTAGACGCCCCGCCTTCGGAGGGGGAAGGGGGGGGGCTATTGTGCTACTGTGGGAGTCAGCACCGACATAAACATGGAAGGAGACAAGTTGCTATGGCCGCTGACAGGAACTCAAAATGAATTGTGTATAACACTTTCAAAGTAATAGAACTATTTATTTCTGAAAAGGAAAGAAACAAAGCGTCTCGATATGAAGTTGCTTGAATTGCTTCCTGTGCTTCTAGCGCCTCCTACATGCAATTACATTTACTCTGTATTACCACTGGCAGAACGGAAGCTAAGTTTTGTCTTCCTATTACTCAGTACTGAGGCTCACGAACTGGACCGACCAGCGATGGGCGGCCGGTTAAATCAGCTTTGACAGGGACACTGAACTCTGTCTTCCTGGAGGTGTGGCGGTGCCTACTCTTTCCATTGGCTTACGGGTCAGCGCCTGCTTGGTGCCGTTTTGCGGCGCTGCGCTGGTCAGTGTGCAGTCGATGCTTTAGGATTGCACAGGACGGAGGAGGAAGGAGGTTGTTCACTGTAGCTGAAAAAAAATATTGTCTCTGTTGATTTAGGAGTTGATGGCACTGAAGTTAACTGGTTGCTTATAACAGATACAGATAATGATGATGATGATGTTTGGTTTGTGGGGCGCTCAACTGCGCGGTTATCAGCGCCCGTACAAATTCTCAACCTTTGCTTAGTCCAATCTCTCCACTTTCATGAATGATGATGAAATGAGGAGGACAACACAAACACCCAGTCATCTCGAGGCAGGTGAAAATCACTGACCCCGCCTGGAATCGAACCCTGGATACAAATGAAACCAAGTTAATTGTTGGCTGTTTTCATCGATCGCTCGATTCCGCTGTGACAATTCTGAAGCCACTCAAAAAGGGTGTGTGATCAGTAGCATGCGAATACCCAGATCATGAAATAATAGTTGGAGGTGACTAAAACCTATCGATTTGCGACTAATGGTAGGGGCGAGGGGTGGAGGACACAGTCTTGCGACGTACTTTTGAATACGTTTTCCGAAAACCGTCTTGAGCACATACTTCGGTAGGCCTGAAGCAGCGGAAATATTTTAGACTTGCAGCTACAAACAGACCGAACATAGCGTCAGTATGGATTAGGCAATTGTGATAATGATGTTATTATAGCAACTATGGTTACATAAGTTAATAAATCAATCAAGATGGTTAGGACAGTGTTTCCGCTATAGAGAGCAGATAAGCAGTTAGTTGTTAACATCTCACTTAGAGAGTGACATGACCTGTGAATTGACATATTGAAGGGTTCTATAGCACGTAAGTTATTTACTGTCTTTGCGCTATTGAAATATCCATGCGTTTTATCATGGTCTTTGAAACTTGCAATGTCATCTTGGAAAACTATTTGTTGATATATCGTTCGAAACAACATTTGGCAATTAGTTCACTGCGATGTCATATGGAAAAAAATCTACATATTTTCTTGTGTAATTGTGTATGTTGTCTAGTATACCACTTAAGAATACACTGTAGCGCCCACAGGTGTGTTTCTGGTATGTCAACATCGCAGTTGAAGTTCTTACGTAACAACCAAAGGCCAGATGGTACATCTACGGCTACGAACTGTACGAGGGGTGATCAGAAAGTAATGCACAATAAGCTTTTTCTCCCATGATATTGCAAGTGGAATGTTGAAGTTTCACGACGACAGAGTTTGAAGTTTGCGCTACAGGAGGTATTTTGTTTCATGTACAGCCTAACGATAGAAGCCTGTACTTCGAAACAAAAATGGCACGCATTTTACTGTTATCAACTTGTGAAGAGCAGCGAGACGTTGTTCGATATTTGTGGGCCAAAGGGCAAAGTCTAGTGACATTCACAGGGACCTGCGTGGCGTGCGTGGGGACGACTGTATGGACCGTAGCAACGTCTATCACAGTTGCTGACGCGGCTGCAATATGCTGAAAATTCAGTAGCAATGTCTCCCTGTGGTATACTTTCTTCCAAGAGGGCTGTGTGAACCTTAGTGATTTGTAACGCTCAGAGCGACCGGTAACAGCTGCAAGCCCGCAGAATGTCGGAGACATTGAGAAAGCAATTTTGAATGACTGGTGTGTGTAACTGCGGACCTTATCGTACCAGTTCAACATTTACTGTGGTACAGTATACGATATTGGACATGACACGTTGAAATTTCGTATATTTAGTGCCTAAGAACATGACGGACAATCACGAGAGCCAGCGAATGACGACAAGCTTGAATCACTTAACGTGTTGCGCACCAGAAGTGCATGGCTCTCTGAAAGGAATCACTAGTGACGGGTCGTTAGGGTACCACTAAACGCTCGAAACCAAGCAGGCTTGTATAGAGCGGGAACATTATGGTTTCCCAGTAGAAAAATATTAAAGTCACTCAGTCTGGTAGGAAAGTGCTAGTGACAGTGTTCTTGGATGTGAATGGTGTGTAACTGATGGAATTTGCTGAACTCGGTACCATTGTGGATGCTGCAGCCTACATTAAAACTATGGCTAAGTTGCGCCGTGACCTTCGTGATAAACGCCACAGAATTAACGCTGACGGTGTCGAATTTCTTCATGACAATGCACACCCTCGTGCTGCTGCTCCTGTTCGTGAGAAAATGGCAAAATTCTGGTGGGAGGTGCTCCAGCGTGCACCATACAGTCCGGACATCGCACCGCTGGACTTTCATCTGTTTGGCCTCATGAAGAAATTCCTGGCCTGTCAACGTTTTGCGACAGATGCACAAGTGAATCAGTTGCCCGCAGATGGCTATGCTGTGACCAAACGGACGTCTACGAGCAGGGCATATTGAAACTGGTACGGAGATGGAAGAAACGTGTCGCCGGCCGCGGTGGTCTAGCGGTTCTAGGCGCTCAGTCCGGAACCGCGCGACTGCTACGGTCGCAGGTTCGAATCCTGCCTCGGGCATGGATGTGTGTGATGTCCTTAGGTTAGTTAGGTTTAAGTAGCTCTAAGTTCTAGAGGACTGATGACCACAGATGTTAAGTCCCATAGTGCTCAGAGCCATTTGAACCATTTTTTGAAGAAACGTGTCAAGAACGTTGTTGACCATGTCGGTGAAAAATGTAATTTTATTGGCGACTTTTTTGTTTGTTTTGTTACTACCTGTTTGGTAGTAACATTATTGTCCCTTATTCCCTCGTAACTGTCATAGTAAAAACTGTCTTGATTTTGCGAAGAATGGTCATTATAACTAACATAAAAAAGAGAAATAACCTGTGTTTTGTTTCGTACTGTTATTGAAATAAAAATAACTCATTCATCTCTACAGCAGAATAAAAACTTCGCACGAGGATGGGTGAAGACTGGGATGGGAAATAATGAATCAGCATCTGTCGGTTTATTGCGCTAATGAATGACAACATTACTGTGGTACGTTAATAAAACGACTGAAGCACTTGGACGTGCGTGTACATCAGGTTTTGATTTTACAGCTTTTATGGCTCTTTTGTCTCTACCGCAAAAGCACAAGTTACAGCGCCGTCTAGTGTTCCGCGGGACTTCCCAGTTAACGCGCCGGGGCATCCCAACGCCTCGGGTTAAGCCTGGCACGTCTCGCAGTGTTTCTTACAGCAGACTCAGTGTCGGAAGGGGGGGGGGGGGGAGGCAGCTACAGCCCAAGGTGAGGCCTGACGAAAGGAGGGTATCACCTATCACGAGGAATCTCCAGCTTTGGTGCAAAAAGAGACCTCCAACATGAGCGCTCCTTCGATTCGTTACAGAGTAAACATCCACCGCTTCGCGTTCGGAATATGTATCTCATGAAAAGCGTCACCAGCCAACGAAAACAGGTTTATACGTATTACATAGCCACACCAGTGAGTGGAATGAGGATTTCTAAACAGGTAAAACGTAACCTGTTACGCTGCATGGGCTGCAATTCACTGACAACAATAGATTTGTGCCCAGGAAAAAATACCAAGGAATATACTTATACAAAAATTCTACAAAGTAAGTTGAAAATACATACATACTGCATGCCAGTAAAAGCAAATCAAACCTCTCGATATTCAGTAACAGCCTCAGGCTTCCGAAAACACCATAGGAAATCAAACACATTTGTGAAAGACATGCAGCAGACCCTAATCAAGTGACCATTTTAATATTCCTTTGTTTCAGCAAGGCTTTTGACAACTCTCTGATTTCGATATATTACTTACGAAAATGAAGAAGGTGGAGTTTTCAATGTGTGCTATACAGTGCTTCTGCAGTTATCTCTGGTTGGAGAAGCTATCATGGAAACCTGTGCCCTTGGGAGTACCTCATGTTTCAGTCCTTGTTCCACTAATTTTTTCGCTGTATATCAATTATATTTCAATTGTGTTACATTGTTGTAAGAACAGCTCGTACGTACTAATGACATTCATTTGTACGAAAGCTCCAGCCGTAAAAACATTGCTGACGCCGTATCAGATATAAATGACAATTTCTGTTCCGTATCATGATGAGTTCAAAAGCTGTGTCTTATCCTAACCTCCCCCCCCCCCCTCTCTTGTTACATACTATATGTAACGTAAGGTTTATGTGGATTTTGCTGGTCTTTAGTTTGTGCAAATTCTCTCACTGCCCACTGTTACACATTTGTAGAGGCCATGCAACGCATTCTGTGAGGAATAACTGGAAATTTTGTTGACTTTAGCCATGTGGTAACTTTTTGGCGCATCAGTGCAGAAATTGGTTGCCATCATGTCGCACAAGGTATGTGAAACACTATTCATGCGGGTGGCATGCTGTTATCAGCACATATTAAAAATTTTCTCTGTAAGTAAGGACTAACAGACCAATTATTTGAATAATTTTGGTTTTGTCTATTGAAATAGACAAGAAATTTTGAAATGAACTCATGTTACATATGTCAAAGAGTGGACTTTTAGGGTTATGTTTACGAAAGTTCGTCTCTTTGACGTTCAGGTATTTGCTTTTACATACAGTTAATACTTGATGACTTTCTTGAAGTTGTAAATGTGATTTATCTGAACTAGATAAATAAGAAATACGACAAATAGTCAGCAACTTCCATGACGGCAGAGAAACTTGTTCTATTACAGAAGTGTTGCAATAGTCAGTAGTTTTTTATTCAGTAAATCCTGAATATGTTCTACAAGATACAGAGTTCTCATGGATCGATGGTGACTTTACACATCTCCCATCAGACGAACCTGAAGATGTGTCATCCCATTACTATTCTTCAGATCTCATATGACACACGGAATGTCTTCAACAAGTTACTATTTATAGCGCTCAGAATTTGCGTACAACTATTAACATTACTATGACCGAGCTAGAGGAGCTTCCACGAATGTTTGCAAATGAGCTTGGCTCAAATGCCGAATGTGCGATGATACTGGGAAAAATATACGACGTACAATCTTGTTTCCGATATAATGGCTCGGAACCGCTTACTGAAACTATTATCTCTGTTGCATTTTCAAGGTAGTCTTCGTGTTACTGAACTGAAAAAAAGAAAAAAAGTATGGAAAATTCGACCTTGGCTTACTATGTTCTCACACGTTTTCCTGTGAAAATTTCCTTATCAGGATCAGTTCGTTGACGAAATAATGGTCCCTTTTAAAGGACGCAATAACCTTCGGCAGTATATTGAAAACAAATCAACAATACATGGCTTCAAACTGCAGAATAGATACGGTTCCTCAGGGTATTTGTATCATTTTGACGCTCATCAAGGTACAGCTTTTAGGACAACAGAGTAAGTACATGGAAAAGGTCTTAGTTACTATGACGCGATAAAGCTAACTGAAACGCTGAAAAACAGTAACCTTTTAGGACTCAAGCAGACATTTTCTTCACATCGTTCCATGTTGCTCAGAGCTATTGAAGAGAAAACCTGGAAGACTTAAGCAACGTACTCTTCCTGACGAAAAGCATAATAATGAATGCACAAGGTCGTGGTACTATGGCACAACAGGCAAGTTCATCAGTGCGAAATGGTATGATAACAAATGCGTTAAACTGATATCTTGGCTGACAGGTGGGGAGACAAAGGGCATGGCAAAAAGACTAAGAAAGAGCATATTCTTCTTCCAAGACTATCCATTATTCAAATGTACATTTGCAATATGGGAGGAGTAGATCTTCATCACGTATTGACATCGCTACACAAACATCCCATAAAGTCAAGACTGTAGTATCGCTATATCTTTTGGCACACAGTAAATAGTCGTTGTCGACAGGTGGCTGGAATATGCATGAAAAGCATGTTTCTCTCAGTGAGTTTCAAGCTAATCTTGCAAGTGCATTAATTTCCAGAATGAGATTTTTACTCTGCAGCGGAGTGTGCGCTGATGTGATATTGCACTATCTGCTGGGCAAGGCAAATTCAAGAGGGGAAGTCCAAGTACTGAAGACATGCCTAAAAGTTAAAGATACCTGCTACTACAGTAACACCAATGTTAGAGTGCCAAAAGGATAAAATTGATCAATTTTCTCAGAGGAATAAAACTAGACGACGATGCAACATTTGTGATAAACAGTTTTTATCCAGTGCCAAAATTGTAAAGTTCTTCCGCGCTTCAACACAAAGACTGAGACTGCTATAGAAGATTCCACTACTAAAATGAAAGTATGTCAGTAACTTTACTATCCATTATTGAATGCGCTATTGTAATTAAACGATTCAGAACGCAGATATTTGACTATAGATTTATCCCTCCCGCGGCAATACCATTACCTTAAATACTAATGTTACACATGTGAAACACATTGTAAAAAGGAGTTCAAAATGAAAAAAAGATAGCAGCTATTTATTTGTTCATGACCACTCGAAGTAGACGAGACTCAGCACAAGAATGAAACTTGAGAGACGCTGCAGTAGACTCACTTGCCTCAAGTGTTTAACTGAGACAAGAAAGTTCATCGTGCAAAAGGGACTTAATGACCGGGGGGGGGGGGGGGGGGGGCGGCGGCACAAGGCTATGCTACTGACGGCAGCCGGCACCCTTGGGCGCAGAGTGTGAAGTGTTGAGTCACACTGCCGTCTCTGGCCGGCAAAACGGCCAACAGTACGAAGCCTGCCCGTACGAGAGTAGGTGGACAGCCGCACCGCCGCGCTGACGGAAAAGCGGCTCCCCCGAAGAAAACCAGAGGCCCTGCTGATCAAAGACACCTAGTTCTCTCCATCTGGCATCTATGGTGGCATAACTCTTAAGTCGCCAGGGTGAGACTTACTGTCGCATAAAAGCGGCTAGGCACCTTGAAACGGTACAGTAGTTTCCGCTCTATAAGCAGCAGGTTTCGCTGCTCGCTCGCACCGGGAAATAGAAACAGAGGCGGCTCCGCAGCCAATTTTATTACACGACGCGGCCGGCCGCGGGTGCAACAGAACCCATGTGGACGGGTGGAAATAAATGTGTCAGGCTTCATAATACGTATTTATATGTGTCGTGTATTATGCATTTCTTGTACGTGAATGTGAATCTGCACATGAACGTTCCTAATCCTCCTCACACCTTTCCGTAAAGCGTGGCCAAATCATTGTTGGGAAGTAGTTCTGTAGTATAGTAGTGCCAACCTTACTCCTGGGTAGGGGATCAGAGAGACAGCACAGGCAGGTAAAAGTCAAAGACTTTCCAGTGTAGCCGGCCGGTGTGGCCGTGCGGTTAAAGGCGCTTCAGTCTGGAACCGCGTGACCGCTACGGTCGCAGGTTCGAATCCTGCCTCGGGCATGCATGTGTGTGATGTCCTTAGGTTAGTTAGGTTTAAGTAGTTCTAAGTTCTAGGGGACTGATGACCATAGAAGTTAAGTCCCATAGTGCTCAGAGCCATTTGAACCTTTCCAGTGTCACAAGATTTGGGATGGAGAGGTTGGTCACGGCGTGGTTCGACCACCCCCTCCACCGGGGCCCAGGAAGACCTCCGGGTGCCCGCCATGTTCGTGAGGGGTGACAGAAGACGGGTAAGTGAGCTGACGTGCCCTCAGTGCGTCTGTCTCAATGTTCACGCATGGAAGAGAGGTATTTGAATATTTGTACTAATTCTTTTATTTCCAACTTCGGATTGTGTAAGGAAATGAATGATCTCGTTAATTTAGGAAATTTGACCCCCTGTGTTAATGTATCTGGTCCCCAGTTTGCCCGTTATCCTCTTCACATAGTGGATGTCCTATGTAAAATATTGGGAGACTTTGGTGGTACACATTTAGCCAACGCAATTCCGTCTTTCCCGTAGAAATGGGCGTGCAGATTAGTATATAATATACCCGAGCTATAAGTTGTAAAATTGTAATATCTGTAAACTGGAACAATTGCTGCAATCTCTGTGAAATCGAGTGATAACATTTAAAATAAATACGTAATCAATTGTCATCAATCTTTAACATACCTAGGAGTCCAGTTAAAGGAATTCATTTAAAAATAGAAGATATAGAATGCAGGGACCCACACCGTGTGAGCCCTCGAGCCCCTTGCCTAGTATCGTACAGAAAGGACACGCTCTCTAGGAAGCGCTCTCAAGCTCCCCTCCCCAGTTATCCGTTGCGCAATTTTTCATTCAGGGCTTGACGACATCAACTTTCATCTGGCGTACCTAGGCAAGGACGTTAGACGGTAAACTTTCAACCTAGAGAAACAGATGGTGGACTGACGTAAGTCCCTCCCCTTGGCTGGTTGGCTGCAGACTAACATAGCTACACTGAAAAATGACCATCAGTAAGAGAGTGATCCATGCTTGTTATGTCCCCATACTTGTTTCTTCATCATAGCTCATAGCATTACTGCGGGTTGAAAATGGCGAAATCAGACCATCCCACTCGTAGCGGTCTTTTTGCTGTGTCCATAGTTCATTGCCTTGGGTCACCCAGCTCAGTTGTGGGGTCGGGTAACAGGCTCGTGGTGCCTCATACCGTGACATCAGCGTTCCCTCGCTGTTGAAATTCCGCTCTGTCCATATGGCTTCATCTGTTACCCTCCACTTCTTGTATGCCAAATAAAGTGTCGGAATTTTACTTGGTAGTCTCAAATATATTATTTCGCAATGCAATCGTGTCAGGCCCTCATGATCTGTCGTTGCACACATTATAAGAAAGAGAGTCTAAAAACCAGAATTGAAGGACATGCGCCAACGGAAAAAGTAGCAACTGATAGAAATGTGTGGGAAAGTCCACGTAGGTGAGCAGGCGCAATAACACTAGCGTGCTTCTACAACGTAATTATTCCACTTTTTGCATAAAATGCAAGTCACCGAAATAAACGTACGTTACCAAGGTCAGCTACAAAGATAAAGACGTTAAACGCACACACATATGCATTGTCTTCCGGTTCGCAGTTTCAATCACTGAATCGATCTTTCCAGGTCGTTGCCTCAATAATGTAATTAACAGTAATTAACATTTTAGCTGAAGTAGCATACAATCTACATGTCACCAAGAGGAAACTTGAATGTGCGAATGGTATCAGCCAAATGAGTATTTTGCCAATATTGCATTACATACTTTTCACATTTCATTCATTCAACAAATTCATGTTAGTGTCTTTAAAAATTGATTATGTTTATCTGAAAGACGTATACTGCCGACTGATGCGTTGTTTCCACGCAAAATTTTGTTCATGGATAAAGCGTTGTCTAAAAAAAACCCTGGATAAATCGATCTTCGCTTTATGCACAGTTGCAAGTCCACGATGACAGAGAGAAATGTCTTTTAAAGGTTGGTGCAGTCTTCTCACGAATCGCTTCATTGATCCTACGTTTGTAGATGGAATTCTAAATAGTCGCAAGTATGTACAATTACAGATGTCTTGCCACAGGTATTAGAACACATGCGACTCGACATAAAATCTATGTGATACCTATACGACGGATGTCCTGTACATTCTGCTAATAAAATGGCAGGCCTAATCAACAGAACAATTGGAAATTGTTAGACCAGTCATCTGAGCAACATCAAATATTTGTAAGCTCTCCAGTCATGACATCTCTGTAAGGAAAAGTAAAACAACAAACTTACAGAGAAACGCCAACGATTAGTGTCTGTTCTGCGATAAGACAAGGTGAAGTTCGACATGTATCCAGAATCGCGTTATAGTACGTATCAAACCTCAAGGTCAACATTTTGAGCACTTGATAACCACTCATAATAATAAACACACAAACGATAATTTAGCGTAGGTTTACCAGTACAAAATTATTAATATGCATACAAGTAATTACAATTTCAACGTATCTAACTTATTCTATTGTCACAGAGATTTCTCCGTTTTCAGTTGCTAACTTAAATGTATTAGTAAATCTTTTGAAATGATGGAAATACAGAAGCGTCCGATCTTACCCGTCGGCTTTGACCCATGACGTCACAAATACCGCGGAAACGACTATAAACAATTCCAATATGGCGGATATAAAAACATCGCATACGTATTGTAAACACTGAAATACACAAGTTTCACAAAAAGCCTAATGACTGTAACGGGACAAGCGTGGGAAATTAGGGGTTTTTGGGTGGGGAGAAACTAAATATACAGAAATGTAGCCACCGACCGCCATTCAAAACCACGCAAAACAACGAAATAAATCAACATCACAAAACTGACCAAATACCAAAAAACACATTCGTATCCATAATCGGACACTTCCCTTAACCTATATAGCTCAACAGAACCTACCGATCACATCCCCCAATAGAAAACTAAGAAACGAAAGCTTCCCTTACACCTACATACATCGGCACTTATGCAGTCTAGCAGGTACGGAAAAAATTTTTCATTTTTTTTCAAAATTTGATCATCATGTGTCGTTATGCGGTGGGGGGAGTCTGCAGTGCCCCCCCATCCCCCCACAGGCTTCATTAGTGTCAAATCAATATTTTCGAATCATAGGCGGCCGCTGCCGCGGCCGCATTCCAAAAAAAAACTCCCAACCTAACCTCAAGTGGGCTACGCTACAGATCAATATGTTCATCAAATTGCTTCATATTACGTATACATGTTCATTAGTGTCAAATCAATATTTTCGAATCATAGGCGGCCGCTGCCGCGGCCGCATTCCAAAAAAAAAACTCCCAACCTAACCTCAAGTGGGCTACGCTACAGATCAATATGTTCATCAAATTGCTTCATATTACGTATACATGTTCGTTAGTGTCAAATCAATATTTTCGAATCATAGGCGGCCGCTGCCGCGGCCGCATTCCAAAAAAAAACTCCCAACCTAACCTCGTATTCAGGGCTACGCTACAGATCAATGTGTAGGTCCCTTACGTCACGGGTCAAAGCCGACGCGTGAGATCGGATGTTTCCAACCTATACCCAATACACAAAACATACATAAATAACCAAAAAAAAACGGAACTTACCTCAAAAAAGTTCCAGCTCCACAAACTAGATTGGCCAACACACACACACACACACACACACACACACACACACACACACACACCAACGAAAAAATACTGAACTAAAATAAAAACCCAACCCACCCAAACGTCAACCCCCTCCCCCACAACTCCAAAATACAACACACAAACACTATACAACAAAATAAACCACCGAACACACCACCAAAGAGCACCACAAATAAAAACAAGACATCTACAAACACGCCACAATCGCAAACCAAACTCCGCGCCGTAATGACGTCACACACCACAACACGCTTACGTCACGGGTCAAAGCCGACGAGTAAGATCGGACGTTTCTGTTGACCCGAAATGATTATAGTATTCGGTAATAAGCGCAGCTTAATCTCTTTTAACGTACGTATAATTAAAAGAAATTATTTGTTTATAAATTCTTTTACAGTCCTACCTAGGGTTTCTTTTACGGTGAAAAGTTGCTTAAATGCTTTAAAAGCGTGCAGTGCGAACTATATATCACACCCTGGTATTCGTTTATTAGCGAAAAATCTATCCCGACTGCAACAGTTCAAAATTTAAGATAAATGGATATTAACAACAAAGCTTTTCTGTCAATGTTATTAAACCAGCAGCAGTAGCGAAAACTACTTACGTAAGCTTTTATCAATAATATTTCCACCCAGCGAAAGTTTTCTTCTTTTGTTCGGTAAAATTTGTCACCGCCTGGCAGAGATTAAGCTACGAGTCAGCGATATATTTTAGTACCCACATTGTCTTACTTTTATTTTCCTTTTGTGAAAAAATTTGTTTTCTTTTTGTTTCTCATCTCTTGCAAAATGCAACTAGCTTTGTAATATCTATGATATTATCTGAATATATCTTTGAATTTCAAGTAATTTTCTTTTATATGTACATTTTTCTTTCGTTTTTAGAGCAGATAGTCGTAATATAATGTTGCGTTATATTTAATGCGATTACGACAAGCTAGCGAATCTTAAAAATCTTTGTGTTCATTTAAATAAAAACATTCTAACTTTTATTTCTCACATATCTTTCGTCTTAGTTTGATAGAAGTCAATCAAGGGCAATTTACATTACTATAAGTCGTAGTTTAAATACTGGAGTTTTGTTTTTCTTTTATCTTCAATATCAGGTACAGCAAATACGCCGAAAGTGTACGAGTACCAGCAATTACTCATAGTGTACACCCTCGACTGTAGGGCGCTGCAAGAACCATTCGCTGAACACGACTTGAGGTCCGAAGTCAGCAGGAGTCAAAGCATGCACTTTCTGTGGATGGTTGCGGTGTAGCTACATTTTCCGTAATACTCACCACACAGTTCTCTGCGAAACATTCATTTCACGTGCAACTGATCGAGTGCTGATGGCAAGCTTGTCATACACTCGAGCAAGCACTGCATCTTCTAAGTTGGGGGTTGGCAGTCGTTCTCCTTGGACGTTGTTCTGTGGTACCTATTTCCCTGTTTCACTTAATCGTTCTAACAGTCTTGGAAGCACGGGGTGAGCCGAATGTCTTCTACGCGGATATTTGGTCCTGTACTACTTTTACCGTTCTCAGCTGCTTCCATTTGCTTGCACATATACGAAAATCATGTCTGTAAGTTTCGTCAACCTGCTACAACTCCTTTTGTTTAAGGCTGATCGATGTTAGTACTTCAACGTACATAAGTAGACATTGTACACCAAGAGTGGTCATGTCAGTACACAGTAGACCATCCGTATTGGATTAGTTGCTATTGCAGCCTCTACACCTATGTTCTTTTAGGGATTGTCTACCATACAATCACAGTAACAACAGTATCGGAATATGCGGTCCGCTAATAGAGGCGCCTTGTCAGGGGTCGCCCGGCTATCCCCGTCGGAGGTTCGAGTCCTGCCTGGGGCATGGGTGTGTGTGTTGTTGTTAGCCTAGGTTAGTGTAAGTTAGATTAACTAGTGTGTAAGCCTAGGGACTGATGACCTTAGCAGTTTAGTCCCATAGGAAATAAACACAAATTTTCAAAATTTCCACTAATAGAGGCATGAGAAATATTTTCGCTTATCACTTTCGGCTCCGTGCTTTCCGGAGAAGGGTCTCTTACCTCAAATTGGTACATTTACCAATCATCCTGAAAGTACGTAACATTTTCACAGACTCGCTCTATATAGGTTAATATTCATTGCTTCGGTTAGAACATTCGACACAGTGGCTGCTATAATTTATTGAAAACTTCACTTCATATATATACATGCTCTAATATATTTTAAGTAGTCTGTTTCAGTTGCTTCACTGTGTAGAGTGTAGACCATGCTGGAATATTTTGGTTGTGGCGAAGTAAATGTGGTATCATATCAGTCAAAAAGAAAAAGTCTATCATTCAGCTAACCATCAAAAGGTTTACATAAAAATCTTTACTATTAATAAATCTGTGTTTTCTCTCGTTTTAGAAGCACCATGTAGAAGTCGTGGTATCTTTAGTTATTAGTGCAAGCAGCCACATGATTACCCGAAACGTAGAAGTAAGCACCTGATTCTCCATAGAGAAGAGATATCAAGCTACAAACGTAAACTTCTGCCGTCGTTTGCCTAGACGTGACTACCTTTAGTGCTGCCTACCGTTATTTGTGTCGCAGGCACTCTTACGACACTGTGGCAGCGACCTCCAGAGACGCTAACAACCAGCTAGCTGTTGCGCCTCCATGTTTGGACTTTCTGTAGCCGGAACGTGGAAAGTGTGAACTGGTAGCAACCGCAGACACCTCCCCAGCCAGCTGATCGCCTCTCTGCCGCAACGCAGTCTGCACTTTGTCATTAGCGTCCTCACAAGGCAGTCTCGTCGTCGAACTGTCGTCTGAACGCGTTAACACTCGCTCATTCTCAGAGACTCGGTGTTAGCGGTGTTGTTCTGCCAGTGGATGGAAGAAAGTAAGATTGGGTTTGACATCCCGTCGACATGGAAGTCATTAGAGACCGAGCACAAGCTCAGTTTGGGTCGAGGATTGGGAAGGAAATCAGTCCCGCCCTTTAAAAGGAAACTTCCCGGCATTTGCCTGGAGCAATTTAAGGAAATCACGGGTAAACTGAATGTGGATGGCCGGAAGCGGGTTCTAACCGCCGTCCCCCGTCTGCATGACCAGTGTGCTAGCCACTGCGTCATCTCGCTCGGCTTGTTCTGCCACTACAGGGCGAACTACGAGACCTTATCTACACCGTCTTCGTGGCTGAGCGGTTCTAGGCGCTTCAGTCCGGAACCGCGCTGCTGCTACGGTCGCAGATTCGAATCCTGCCGCGGGCATGGTTCTGTGTGATGTCCTTAGGTTAGTTAGGTTTGATTAGTTCTAAGTCTAGGGGACTGATGACCTCAGATGTTAAGTCCCTTAGTGCTTAGAGCCATTTGAACCACTTTTTTTGCCCCGTCTTCACAACTACGTGGCTACTAAGAGTTGTAGGGCATAAACTGAGGTGACGAAAGTCCTGGGATAGCGATATGCACACAGACAGCTGGTGTTAGCATCACGTACACAAGTCGTAAAGGGGCCGTGCATTGACGGAGCTGTCTTTTGTACTCAGGTGATTCGCGTGAAAAGTTTACCGACTTGTTATGGCCACACGACGGCAATTAACAGACTTTGAACCCGGAATGCTAGTAGGAGCTACATGCATGGGACGTTCCGCGTCGGAAATCGTTAGGGAATTCAAGATTTCGGGATCCACAGTGTCAAGAGTGTGCCGAGAATAACCACATATCAGGCATTACCTCTCACTGCGCACAAGCAGTGGCTGACGGCCTTCACTTAACAACCGAGAACAGCGCCGTTCGTGTAGAGTTATCAGTGCTAACAAATAAGCAGCAGTGCGGAAAATAACCGCAGCAATCAATATGGGACTCACGACGAACTTATCGGTTAGGACATTGCTGCGAAATTTGGCGATAAGGGGTTACGGCAGCAGATGACCGAAGCGAGTGCCTTTGCTATCTGCATTGCAACGCCTGCAGTGCCTCTCCTGGTCTCGTGACTGAGTCAGTTGGACCATAGACGACTGGAAAACCGTGGCCTGTTCAGATGAGTCCCGATTTCAGTTCGTAGGAGCTGATGGTAGGTTTCGAGTGTGGAGCCGACTCCACGAAGCTAAGGACGCAGGTCGTCATCAAGCACAGTGCAAGCTGTAGGTGGCTCCATATTATCAGTTCGGGCTACATTTATAAGGAACTGACTGGGTCATGTGGTCTAGCTGAATCGATCATTGACTGTAAATGGTTATTTTCGGCTACTTGGAGACAATTTGCAGCTATTCATAGATTCCGTGTTACAAAACAACGATGTCCTGTCACCGGGCCACAATCATTCACGATTTGTTTAAAGAACACTCTGGACAATTCAAGGGAATGATTTGGCCACCCAGATCACCGGACATGAATCCCATCAAAATTTTATGAGACAAAATTGAGAGGTCAGTTTGCGTACAAAATCATGCACCGGCAACACTCTCGCAATTACGGAAGGCTATATAGGTAGTATGGGTCATTATTTCTGCATGGAATTTCCAATGGTTTGTTGAGTCTGTGTCACGCCTAGGTGGTGCTGCACTACGCCATGCAAAGCCAGTTCAGACACGATATTATGAGGTATTTCTTGACTTTTTCCACCTCAGTGTACACCTAGAGGCTGAAGAATGATCGCACTTGCTGTCCTGACAAAAGGGTCTTGAAATTTAAGCAGTTTCTCACGAGATCTGCGGCGTCTATATTCAAGTATTTGCCATATAAAAGACTTCTATATTTACAGCAAAACAGTCCACCGCGATTCTTTAAAGGATCGAACAGCAAAGCATATCACCTGATCTTTGTTTCGTGCAATGCTATAAATTTGCAACTAATTTCTGTGGTATGTACGTACTAAGGCTGTTGATAAGATGTCGATATAGCGATAATTTTACAAGAAATGATAACATATATCGGCGATATTGTTTTCACCGATATATCGATACCGGAACGGCAATATCGAGTGCCGATGTTGTTTCTTATATTATTTTTTTTCCCAATTTTCGGCAAATATTTGAAATCTTTCTTTTCAAATTGTACTTTTAATATTGTTGTTGAACATACTTTTACTTTCACTGTGTGAAGAAGTCTTACTACTTTTTGAACTTTCATGACGTCCAGTCTTTATTTCTGACTCTGTAAAAGAAGTATAAAACAAGTATTCCGGTTCCACTGGGAAGTGGCGGTGTGCATGGAATAACAACGTATTCGATGTGAAGAAATAGCACACCAGTTGCGTTAAAAACAATTTTTAACGCAACTGGTGCGTTGTTTCTATACATCGGCATTTAAAAAAACAGTTGCTGAAAATAGTGGACAAAAATGCAAATGACAAGACTGGTCTTTGCAGTGGGCAGAGACGTGTTAGGAGAAATGCTGACGTAATCGGCTCTCAGCGCTACAAAAGAAACTGCAACAGTTATCTTCACCACGCACTTTTGACGCTACGACTGATAGTTCGCTGCCGTTTGCAGAAATGAAAGGACAGGGAAGAAGGCGTGAAGCATTCCTGAGAAATGCGAGATGTGCCGAGAGTGAACGACGGATCCATGGGACACAATTTACTGTGTCACCTACATGCAGTTACCATTGATAACAAAGTGGTACCGGCCGCGTTGGCCGAGCGGCTCTAGGCGCTTCAGTCCGGAACCGCGCTGCTGCTACGGTCGCAGGTTCGAATCCTGCCTCGGGCATGGATGTGTGTGATGTCCTTAGGTTACTTAGGTTTAAGTAGTTTCTAAGTCTAGGGGACTGATCACGTCAGATGTTAAGTCCCATAGTGCTTAGAGCCATTTGAACCAAGAACGTACATCATTTTCTTTTCAGTCATTGCTCTAAGAGGGATAAGCGGGCTGCTAGCTTGTTGATATACAGAATATCTAATAACAAATCAATACATAAGTATACAGCGCTAAAATCGGCAATATATTTTCAATGTGCCGCCTATGTTCCTTTTTTGACAAGTGTGTCGACATATCGATATATTCATAATTTCTACAATATATCGAGAGCCGAAAGAGACATTTCTTTCGAATATCGATATATTGGATTCCCGATATCTTAAAAATTATCAACATCGAAGTACGGACAGTGCTTCAAAAGTTTATTGCGAATAGGGTTAACAGTAAAGAAATAATAAATTAAAACGTTGTGCCTGATGCTGCAGTTTTACAGCATGAATGGTGAAAATGTAGTAAACGACACATAAATTTATATCCTTTCATTATTTATTGAGGATTTTCAAGGAAAGTTTCGGAAAGTTTAAAATTACATGTAAAGCTTGTTGGAAGTCACAAAATGCTCTCGTTCTCGTGTATTGTGCTAGTCTGGGTAACTTGCTCATTGCGAATTAAGCTGCCTCAACACTTTAATATGAGGGTCGATCGATAAGTAATGCTACTCATTTTCTTATGAAGGCATGTGGATTTTATTCAGGATTCCTTTACACCACATTATTCCTCACTCTTTTGGCAGCAAAACCCTATTTTTCATCATAATATCCGTTAAATACGAGGGTACCACGACGCCTTACTGAGAGGCCTGTGTGCGCGCGTGGTACCATTTCACTGACATAGAAGCGTCTTGCCGCATCAGTATCCTCCCCACCATCCACGTACTGCTTCCCCAGAGTGCTTGCTTCATTGTGCCAAACGGACAGAAGTGGAAACGTGCGACATCCGGACTGTAGGAAGGTCTAGTGTGAGGACTTGCGTTGACATGGAGAAGGAAATTTTCGTTTGTATTTTTGCGGCGACGAGCAGGCTGATGTCGGTTCTTCAGTTTCCTGCGGCTGTGTGCGGCTGGCCAGCTCACGGGTGATTAGACAGGTATACGCGACCGGATAGCAATGATGACAGACGTTTCGCACAACGACTCACTGTGCTTTTGTCCATTGCCTAGAAATTAGAACTACTTAAACCTAACTAACCTAAGGACATCACACACATCCATGCCCGAGGCAGGATTCGAACCTACGACCGCGGCAGTCGCGCGATCCCGTATGTATAGAGGGTGGCAAATACACTACTGGCCATTAATATTGCTACACCAAGAAGAGATGCAGATGATAAACGGGTATTCATTGGACAAATATATTATACTAGAATTGACACGTGATAACATTTTCACGCAATTGGGGTGCATAGATCCTGAGAAATCAGTACCCAGAACAACCACATCTTGCCGTAATAACGGCCTTGATACGCCTGGGCATTGAGTCAAACAGAGCTTGGATGGCGTGTACAGGTACAGCTGCCCATGGAGCTTCAACACGATACCACAGTTCATCAACAGTAGTGACTGCCGTATTGTGACAAGCCAGTTGCTCGGCTACCATTTACCAGACGTTTTCAGTTCGTGAGAAATCTGGAGAATGTGCAAGCCAGGGCAGCAGTCGAACATTTTCTGTATCCAGAAACGCCCGTAAAGAACCTGCAACATGCGGTCGTGCATTATCCTGCTGAATTGTAGGGTTTCGCAGGAATCGAATGAAGGGTACAGCCACAAGTCGTAACACATCTGAAATGTAACGTCCACTGTTCAAAGTGCCGTAAATGCGCACAAGAGGTGACCGAGATGTGTAACCAATGGCACCCCATACCATCACACCGGGTGATACGCCAGTATGGCGATGACGAATACACGCTTCCAATGTGCGTTCACCGCGATGTCGCCAAACACGGATGCGACCATCGTGATGCTGTAAACAGAACTTGGATCTATCCGAAAAAAATGACGTTTTGCCACTCGTGCACCAGGTTCGTCGTTGAGTACACCATCGCAGGCGCTGCTGTCTTGTCATGCGGCATTACGGGTAACGGCACCCATGGTGTCCCAGCTGATAGTCCGTGCTGCTGCAAACGTAGTCGAACTGTTCGTGCAGAAGGTTGTTGTCTTGCAAACGTCCCCATCTATTTACTCAGGCATCGAGCCGTGGCTGCACGATCCGTTACAGCCATGCAGATAAGATAACCTGTCATCTCGACTGCTAGTGATACGAGGGTGTTGGGATCCAACACGGCGTTCCGTATTACCCTCCTGAACCCACCGATTCCATATCCTGCTAACAGTGAATGGATATCGACCAACGCGTGCAGCAGTGTCACGATACGATAAACCGCAATCGCGATAGGCTACAATCCGACCTTTATCAAAGTCGGAAACATGATGGTACGCATTTCTTCTCCTTACACGAGGCATCACAACAACGTTTTACCAGGCAACGCCAGTCAACTGTTGTTTGTGTATGAGAAATCGATTGGAAACTTTCCTCATGTCAACACGTTGTAGGTGTCGCCACCGGCGCCAACCTTGTGTGAATGGTCTGCAAAGCTAATCATTTGCATATAACAGCATCTTCTTCCTTTCGGTTAAATTTCGCGTCTGTAGCGCGTCATCTTCGTGGTGTAGCATTTTTAATGGCCACTAGCGTACAATCTGATAACAAAGTCGCAGAAGGATGGGGGACGTCGTGTACAGTAATATTTTCCAGTACGAGTAACTATACGCCGGAAATGCACTTTAACCTGAAACGACAGCTAATCAGGAATGAAAGCACAGAAGTATGCTCATATAACCTAACTTGTCGTTTATGGTATCTGTTATGCTAAATAGCGCACTTAGTGACTGAATTAAGTGAAGAATAGCTGAACAGTCAATTCTAAGATAACTTTAAATTCCCATCCCTGGATACGTTTACTGGGAAAAAATTGACCCATCAGTTACGCTGAAAGTACCTAAAGGCCATTAATAAGATAATGACTTGCACTTCATAATGTAGTCGGTATTTGGTACTGGAAGATATACTTTTGTAAAAAATTAAATCTAAAGGCCACAAATTGCAATTTTTGCAAATGAGCAGAGAGTATAAATGCAATGACACCATTGTGGATTATATGATCGTGACGGACGGTAACTTAAGAGGATTGGGACCTAAAATAATACTACGACAAGTGCAAAAGTCACTGCAGAACTGAGTTTCGCATTCTCGTATCCTGTTGTAAGTAGGCTGTTTAGGTATTTATGTTGGTAACGCCACGTAGTGGTCTGTATGAAAATCGCTGATTGCGCTTTGTGCAGTCTGTGGCTGGTAAGACTCACTGTTGAAATATTCGCTTGTGTAGTGTTGGGCAGTTGGATGTAAACGGCGCGTAGCGTTGGGCAGTTGGAGGTGAGCCTCCAGCAGTGGTAGATACGGGGAGAGAGATGCCAGAGTTTTGAGGGGACGATCTGGACGTGTGTCCGTCAGAAAAAGGAAATTTGTTTAATTGGATGTCACAAAATTATATATATAATGACTTTTGAACGCTATTAAGGTAAATAGATTGTTTTTTCTCTATCAAAATCGTTCATTTGATAACTATGCCTATCAGTAGTTCGTGGCTTCAGTAGTTAGAATCTTTTATTTAGCTGGCAGTACTGGCGCTCACTGTATTGCAGTAGTTCGAGTAACGAAGATTTTTGTGAGGTAAGTGATTGATGAAGGGTATAGGTTATTGTTAGTCAGGGCCATTCGTTTGTAGGAATTATTGAAAGTCAGACTGCGTTGCGCTAAAAGTATTGTGTGTCAGTTTAGTGATGATCAGAATAAGTAAAGATAAAATTGTTTGAGCACGTTGAGGTTTGCTCAGCTGTTTGAAAATCAAATAACGTAGAAGTTTACCAGCACAGTCATTCAGAATTTTTCAAAGGGGACATTTCACTGGCAGCAGCAAAATAACACGGAGGAACTCCTTAAGATGGAACTTCAGGCCGAACTGGAATTCCAGAACCACTCACCAATGATTCAAATGCCGGTAGCGGTGAAACGTGGTGCCCCAGCCTTAAAACCTGGACTATGGAGCGATGGAAGATCGTCATTTGGTCGAATGTGTTTGGTTTCACACTTTTTTCAACTTCTGGCTGAGTTTACGTCCCATGGGGTGGCTTTGGTGATGACGTTGATAGCCATATCATGGTATTCCAGGGGCTACAAGGAATATCGCGATATGGCTGCCAACGTTACGACCAAACCCCCTCCATGGGCCACATAGTTAGTCTTCAAGGCCGTACTACTGCCAACATTTACGTGACCATTCTGTCTGGTCAGATCTATCTCACGGTACAATGTTCGTTCCCCAGTGGTGATACTGTGTTTCGTAATGACAGAGATTCCTGTTGACATTCCTCCTCTTGTGCAGGACTGGTTTTGTGAGCACTGCAGTCACTTGATTTCAGTATAATTGAGCCTTTGTGGTCTGCTTTGGAGAGAAAGCTGCGTAATCGCAATCCACCACCACCATCGTTATCTGAAATTGCTACTACACTCCTGGAAATGGGAAAACGAACACATTGACACCGGTGTGTCAGACCCACCATACTTGCTCCGGACACTGCGAGAGGGCTGTACAAGCAATGATCACACCCACGGCACAGCGGACACACCAGGAACCGCGGTGTTGGCCGTCGAATGGCGCTAGCTGCGCAGCATTTGTGCACCACCGCCGTCAGTGTCAGCCAGTTTGCCGTGGCATACGGTGCTCCATCGCAGTCTTTAACACTGGTAGCATGCCGCGACAGCGTGGACGTGAACCGTATGTGCAGTTGACGGACTTTGAGCGAGGGCGTATAGTGGGCATGCGGGAGGCCGGGTGGACGTACCGCCGAATTGCTCAACACGTGGGGCGTGAGGTCTCCACAGTACATCGATGTTGTCGCCAGTGGTCGGCGGAAAGTGCACGTGCCCGTCGACCTGGGACCGGACCGCAGCGACGCACGGATGCACGCCAAGACCGTAGGATCCTACGCAGTGCCGTAGGGGACCGCACCGCCACTTCCCAGCAAATTAGGGACACTGTTGCTCCTGGGGTATCGGCGAGGACCATTCGCAACCGTCTCCATGAAGCTGGGCTACGGTCCCGCACACCGTTAGGCCGTCTTCCGCTCACGCCCCAACATCGTGCAGCCCGCCTCCAGTGGTGTCGCGACAGGCGTGAATGGAGGGACGAATTGAGACGTGTCGTCTTCAGCGATGAGAGTCGCTTCTGCCTTGGTGCCAATGATGGTCGTATGCGTGTTTGGCGCCGTGCAGGTGAGCGCCACAATCAGGACTGCATACGACCGAGGCACACAGGGCCAACACCCGGCATCATGGTGTGGGGAGCGATCTCCTACACTGGCCGTACACCACTGGTGATCGTCGATGGGACACTGAATAGTGCACGGTACATCCAAACCGTCATCGAACCCATCGTTCTACCATTCCTAGACCGGCAAGGGAACTTGCTGTTCCAACAGGACAATGCACGTCCGCATGTATCCCGTGCCACCCAACGTGCTCTAGAAGGTGTAAGTCAACTACCCTGGCCAGCAAGATCTCCGGATCTGTCCCCCATTGAGCATGTTTGGGACTGGATGAAGCGTCGTCTCACGCGGTCTGCACGTCCAGCACGAACGCTGGTCCAACTGAGGCGCCAGGTGGAAATGGCATGGCAAGCCGTTCCACAGGACTACATCCAGCATCTCTACGATCGTCTCCATGGGAGAATAGCAGCCTGCATTGCTGCGAAAGGTGGATATACACTGTACTAGTGCCGACATTGTGCATGCTCTGTTGCCTGTGTCTATGTGCCTGTGGTTCTGTCAGTGTGATCATGTGATGTATCTGACCCCAGGAATGTGTCAATAAAGTTTCCCCTTCCTGGGACAATGAATTCACGGTGTTCTTATTTCAATTTCCAGGAGTGTATTTACAGGAAGAAGGGAACAGGATTACCGTGAAAACATGCACGAACCGTATTTATCCATTCCGAGACGACTGGAAGCTGTTTTGAATAACAAAGATTTTCCTACACCGCATTATTCATGGCAATGTGGTTTTTTTTGTTTTTTTTGTTTTCATGTTTTAGTACATCCCCGGTTTGTGCGGATGGGCGTCGACGTCAGTTGAAGACGTCGTCTATTCCAGCTGCTTTATAAAGTTCTCAGAACATCACATGCCACCCTATTCACAAATATAAGTTTACCTATTATCTACAGATGATGTAAGACGATTCTAGCGTCTCTGATTTCACGTGGTAGAATTTTACAGCTCTTATGCAATAACAACGTACATATTCGTTTGTTTAACTTTTCCTAAGTTATTGGTGCCTTTGGGGATCTCGCCTACTTTGTGTTGACAAGTGCATGTTTGTGCTAACTGATGAAAAATTATAAAACGGGCTGAATTATATGTTTCACCTATTTCTATGCGTATTTAAGTGCCTGTACGTGGTCGGACCTGTTTTAAACTAAGAAGAGGAGTGTAAAATTTTTTGTGTTACATTTTTGTTGGCTGTACTTACAATACATACGAGTAATTCAAAAAATGGTTCAAATGTCTCTCGGCACTATGGGACTTAACTTCTAAGGTCATCAGTCCCCTAGAACTTAGGAGTACTGAAACCTAACTAACCTAAGGACATCACACACATCCATGCCCGAGGCAGGATTCGAACCTGCGACCGTAGCGATCGCGCGGTTCCAGACTGTAAAGTAAGGGACTCTCTTATTTGTCCTAATCTGCTGTTTCCGAAATCAAATGATTTTATAGTACTATTTATTAAAGAAATGACAATGGAGGAAGTAATTTTACGAGTTTGAGCATTACAGTTACAAAATTTGTAGTAAATGATCTTGGAGTAGTCATAATTACCACCAGGTAAGTTTATTTTATGTCATTATGTAAACCATTCAATCGATATTGACGACACCTGTTGATAAAATAATTCTAATTGGATCTGTAAAACTGCAAAGTTACAAATCCCATGAATCTACATCATTATAGTTCTTCCTTATCAAGGCGGAAGACACAAAAAAGAAAATCCGAGGGTTCACTCATTTATGGATGAAGCACGAACAGCGAGAACTCCCCACGAATTCCAAGAGAAACGTTATGACGTTCATCGCTAAAAGGTAGATTATGACAGAATTTGAGAATTTTAAGCAGTTCAGCTATGTTGCGTATACAACCCCCATCATCATCAACCGAATGGAACGGAATGTAGAAGTTGCCGTTTCAGAAGAACAGTGCGGCATCCGAGTAAACATTAAAAGATACATGCAATGTTAGCTTTAAGTTATAAAGAAAGAAATTAGAAAGAATGTAACAACATAGATGATTTTTCTCGACGTAAATAAAGCTTGCGATCAAGTACATTGGTGAAATGTGTGGAGGTACGAAACGACGTAGCAGTTACAACGGTCCAAGACAGATAAGGAACCTGTACGAGGACGGTAATGTTATTATTAGCAGCAGAATGACATATGAAGAGTCACATGCTCGGAAATAAGTCCGACACGACCGTGCACCATCACAGTTTAAATTTAAGTTTGCAAAGAACTTGGAAAAGTTGTATATTCTTAGAGACAGACATACATGATAAAAGCTTATTGAAGCTGAGATAAGTTAATGAGTTAGTTTCTTAGCTGCAATCCCAAAAAAGTTAAAGAAATTTTAACTAGAACTAATAAAGTTGTTAGAGAAAAATGTATTACGAACGTATGTACACATGAAACATGAAAGATGGGTCTGTGCAATGGAAGACAGCCTAAAATACAAGTAATAAGAGGTGATGCGCTGCTTGAACTAGTTGCCTCTACAGCACAATCTAATCAACAGTATCCTAACAACTCCCTGTAACGCGTAATCGACAACTAGATGTCACCAGAGGGGCCCCTTCAGTATAAAAGGAAGCGGGGAATAGCGTGTTGTCAGTACAGAAACAGCAACAGCGGAATGGTTAGGCAGGAGAACTAATTGAATTCGACCGTGGACTGCTCATTGGATGTCATCTGAGTAACAAATCCATCGGGCGTTTCAGAACTTCTAAAGAAGCCCCAGGCGACTTTTGGTAATAAGACTGTGCAGCTGAAACACGAAGGAACAGTGGCAGCTAAGATAAGACTAGGCAGAACTCACGTAATGACGTACAGGGACGTCGATCATTAAACGTAAGGAATCACTCGTGCGTTGCAAAGTGCTACTAGGAATCCAGTTAGCACAATAAGTGTGCGTTTGGAGTTAAATGAATGGGGTACAGTTGTTGGGCTGCTACTCATACGCCACGTACTTCTGCAATGAGTGCTGAATGACGTTTGAGGTGGAGTAAAAAGCTACGCCACTTTACAGTAATTGACTGGAAACGAGTGATTTGGTGTAATGAAACGCGCTAGCCCGTGTGGCAATTCGATGGAAGGGTTAAGGTTCGCAAATGCCTGGAGAATGTTACCTGCCATCGTGTGTAGTACCTACAGTGAAGTACGAAGTAGGTGGCTTTACGGTGTAAGGGTTTTTTTGTTGTTAGGTTATGATCCCCTTACGGCTATTAAGAAAAAGCTAAATTGGAAGGATATCAATGCATTTTACAGAATTGTATACTACGTACAGTAGAGGAACAGTTCGAAGCAACAACTGTGAGCACTAGTTTGTGGACTGAAGCATTCCCCAAATGGAGGGGTCTACGTAGACTACCGAACTGCACCCAATGGAAGGCTTTTGGTATGCGTCAGAACGTCGACTTTGCTGCAGACGAAGAAAGGGCTGCTGTCCTCCACAGACATTCAGACGCCTCACTGAAAGTGTATCCACCAGAGTTCAAGCCGTCATAAGGGCGAAGGGTGGACACAGCCCACAGTAATGTCCACTTATAAGTGTCCGGGACTTTTGATCAGATAGCGTCTCTGTCGTAAATTGTTAGCTATTGGAAGACACGATAAGCTATTAGCCATTTTCCAACAACAAATGCTCAAGTCCGATTAACAGTGGGAGTAGCTACTTCACCTAAATCACGTTGAAAGGCTTGCAAACACTTTTGTTCAGAAAGAGGAAGTAAGATTGTTACAGATGGACGGGGTAAAGCAGATGTGACAATCATAATTACCTAAACTGGAATTGGTATTAATGAACTCATGAAGATATCAACATCAAAAAATAAGTCTAGAAATCATGACACGGTTTCCAAAATATTCTTTTTTTTTTCTGAGATGTGGTAGAGTGACAAATGAATTAGTTTGACATGTACTGTTACAAATGTATTTCGAAAGTCAACTGGATTAGTAAAATGCGAAACGACATATTTAGTGTTGGTGCAAAGACAAGTTTGTGGAAATCTGTTGCAGAAAGAAGAGTGCATATTACGGGGCATATGTTGCGGAATGATGTTCTAGCGACAATTTTATGAAAAATTGGGTTAAATGAAGAACAAGATTGAAGTACGAGTCTATTAATCAAGTGATGAAAGGTGTTCAATTTATGTCAAGTCAGCATTGAATGGTAAAAATATGTTAAGAATGGAGAACTGTTGTTTGCAGCCATAATGGTGTCAACCAGTTCTCCAGCTAAGCACAAACGGATGTCTCAGGCAAAACGAAACAGCACTAAATGTGTGACGCGACTCATATTGAGGAAACTCGTAACGTATGGAGGCACAATTCAAAGGTACGTGCTAGTGCACACCGGCTGGCTGTTGACTGCTCACTTACACTCAAGTAGATAATAACACACGTGAAAAGTTACGTGTGAAGTCATATATTTATAACGATGCCCCATGATGCTATTCTGTGCTAACACAGCTGTTAGTTACAACTCAGATAGCGGACGTCAGCTATTTTACAGCATTACACAGTGTACGTGCTCTGTATAAAAGTCGAACGGGCACCTGGCCTTGCTACGACCTTTTCTTCGCGTAATCTAGTTTTCTCACACGTCCTTCAGGTGTCTCGTGTAGTTAACACTGTCATTCGAATCGCATTCTAGTGCATTCAGCTGAAGATCTTATTTCTCTTCATGGTAGTTGTTTTCTAATATCTTTGCGATATGTCATTGCTTCACTTCACACACTGTGGGCACGTGCCATAGTTTGATGTGACGTTAATTTTTATTTGTTACAGTTCTCGTTGCACAATGTCTCCTCGCTGTGAGTCCACACGTGGCAATGTCCAAGGAGATCAATGTTGCTCGCCACTTAGCAACGTAACAGCGTAAATGGCCATCGCGTGAAGAAATTAACAACCAGTAAGTTACTTTTAACGTAAAAAGTATTTTTGATGTAAGAAGTGCAGTGTTAATTATAACAGTAGCTCTATTCTTACCAGTGATAGAAAATCAGTCTACAGCTCTCAGCTGATACACAAATACAACTACAGAGCGGAAAGTTAAATGTTAATCTCTTTCTGTGTTTTCCTCGTAGTATACTTACTAAATTTCTTGCGTGTTTTTCTGCGTAAGATGTTTAATCTCGCATATTTGTAAGTGTGTATTGATTCAGTCTGTAATGCAGTTGTTTTTCACTGAACAGCCAACTACATAGCTCATTAACTCATCAGCGTCCATTGGTAACATATGAGGAGGTAGCAAGTTGCATGTCTAGAATTTTCTCTTTTATAGTTTACTTCTTCAGTTAGTCTTGCTAGGACGGCTACGATGTGTGCATAGTGTATGCGGACGCAGGAGAAGCCGGCCGCAGTTCGCGAACAGCTGAATGCGCTTTTGGCTACGGTCAGTCACCTGCCTCGGGGTGTAGGGGTGTCACATGGGACGCCTCGGATGTTTGTTTTGCCCATGGGCTCTGAAACGCTCTGGGATATCTATCGAGTCGTGGAACGTATATCGAAAAGACAGGTTAGAGGTCATAGGAGGAGGAATGTTCATTGCAAAAAATGGTTCAAATGGCTCTGAGCACTGTGGGACTTAACATCTATGGTCATCAGTCCCCTAGAGCTTAGAACTACTTAAACCTAACTAACCTAAGGACATCACACAACACCCAGTCATCACGAGGCAGAGAAAATCCCTGACCCCGCCGGAAACCGAACCCGGGAACCCGGGCGCGGGAAGCGAGAACGCTACCACACGACCACGAGCTGCGGACAATGTTCATTGCAGTTGACAAAAATATTCTCTGTAGTGAAGTAGAAGTTGAGAGTGATAGTAAAGTAATCTGGTCGAGTATAACAGATGTTGGTGAAACCAAGTCAATTGTGGGATGTTTCTCACATGCAAACCGGTTCTGCTTTGACAGTTCTAGACAGTTCTACGGTCAATAGTGCGTAAACCATGTAATACTACGTGGAGGCGGCTTTAAGCTACCGAGTATAGTATGGAATGTCCATGGGTTCATTGCGGGAAGTAGACAGTCATGCGAAATACTTTTGAACTCGTTTTCTGAAAACTGTCTTGAGCAAGTAGCTCGGCAGCCCGCATGTAATGGAAATATCTCAGAACTTGTAGCTACAAATAGGCTGGACTTATCGACAAACGGAGATTAGCGATCATAATGTCACTATAGCAACTATGATTACGAAAGTTAATAAATCAGTCAAGAGAAGAACGCCAGGAAAGTGTTTCTGCTAGACACAACATATAACTAATTATTAGCATCTGACTTAGTTCGAGTAAGATGGATGTAGAGGAATTATGGGCAAAATTTAAGCAGGTCTCGAGAGTTATGTGCCTAGTGAGTTGATAAAGGATAGAATGGTTCAAATGGCTCTGAGCACTATGGGACTCAATATCTGAGGACATCAGTCCCCTAGAACTTAGAACTACTTAAACTAAACTAACCTATGGACGTCACGCACATCCATGCGCGAGGCAGGTTTCGAACCTGCGACCGTAGCAATCACGCGGTTCCGGACTGAAGTGCCTAGAACCGCACTGCCACCGCGGCCGGCAAAGGATAGAAGAGATCCAACATGGTCTGATAGCGAAATTCGGACGATGCTGAGGAAGCAGAGGCTGTTGCACTCTCAGTTGAAAAGGGAAATCACAAATGACGACATGCGAACGTTAGTCGAGATTCGTGTGTCTGTGAAAATATACATGCGCGAAGCATACGACAACTACTTCCATAACACCTTAGCAAAAGCTCTAGCAGAGACCTCGAGAAAATTTTCGTCGCATGTAAAATCGCTAAGAGGGTCTAAGGCTTCCATTCAGTCCCTAGCTGACCAGTTGGGAGTGGCAGTTAAAGACAGCAAAACGAAAGCCGAAGTTTTAAAATTTGCGTTCAAAAATTCATTCACACAGGAGAATTGGACAAACATAGTAACATTTGATAAAGTGCCCAATTGAAGGCTGTTGACAAAGTACGAGCACATGGAATAAGGTCAAAGATATGTGAGTTGTTCAAAGATATTTAAAATAATAGAACCGAGTATGTTCATCAGAGACAAGTGTACCATTAGGGGTGCCCCGGGGAAGTGTTACAGGCCCTGTTGTTCACTATATACAAAAATGATTTAATGATTTGGCGCTCAAGGTGGGCAGCAATCTGCGGTTGTTTGCTGATGATGCTGTGGTGTACGGTATGGTGACGAAGTTGGGAGACTGTAGAAAGGCACAAGACGACTTAGAGAAAATTTCCAGCTGGTGTGATAAACGGCAGTCAGCTCTAAATGCAGGAAAATGTAAGTTAAAGCGGATGAGTAGGAAGAAGAAAACTGTAATGTTCAAATACAGTGTTAGTAGTGTCCTTCCTGATGCAAGCAAGTCGTTTAAATATCTGGCCCTAAATGTGCAAAGCGATATGAGATGAAACGAGCAGGTGAGAACTGTGGTGGGGAAGGCGAATGGTCGACTTGGGTTTACTGGGAGAATTTCAGGAAAGAGTGGTTCACATGTAAAGGAGACCGCATATAGGACAGTGGTGCGACCTATTCATGAGTACCGCTCGTCTGTTGGGAGTCCGTACCAGGTCGGATTGAAGCAAAACAAGGACCAATTCGGAGACGGGCTGCTAGATTTTTTACAGGTAATTTGAACAACACGTAAGCGTTACGGAGATGCTTTGGGAATTCAAATGAGATTTCCTGAGGGAAGGCGACGTTCTTTTCGAAAAAACACGATTTAGAAAACCGCCATTTGAAGCTGTCTGCCAAACGATTCTACTTGCGCCAACATACACTACACATAATAAACACGAAGATAGACACTAGAAATTAGGGTTCATACGAAGGCATATATATAAAAACGGTCGTTTTCCCCTCGCTCTGTTTTCTAGTGGAACAGAAAGCAAGTGACTAGTGGTGGTACAGGGTACCCTCCGCCATGCACTGTACGGTGGTTTGCGAAGTATCTACGTAGATGTATAAAAGAAGACTTGTTACCGTCACTTCATCCTATCGTAAAATGCATAAACAAATAATAGGTAACTAACTCAGCAGCCCATTTATTAAGACTACGAATTCGTATCCCCAAAGAACTGGATGTAAATGCCCAGTAGATCATTTTGATTTTTCCTGTGACCATATCACACAAATACTGGATTGGTTCTTTTAAGAAACCACTGCCCAATGCCTTCTGAAATCTTCCTTATTTCAGCCATTCTTTCTAGCGCCATCTATATTGGAGATCTCTAAAATTATCGCTATCTAATCTTTCGTTAGTCCTTCGCTGCCTTTTTCTCGTGAGTGTGGAGTTGTTTAAGTTAATGAATGACTTTCTTTTTTGCACTTCTAAATCTCTTCACATTTTTGCCTCCTACCAATTGATCGGTGTCTTTTTCCACTTTGATGTGTTTTTTCCATCAAAGTTTTCATGAACAAGTAAGATGCAAGCAGAGATTACCATCCTTAGCATCGTCGACTTCGTTACAGAGCCGAGTGTAAGGCCTAAACAGAGGTTCAGACGGTTCTACGATCGTGTAGGCTGCAGATTCCTTGATTTGTGACATAGAGTTGTGGATTTCCAGGTTCCAGTCAATACGTCAGGAGTCCACCAGACCGAGGAAGCGGCTACATGGGTATCGGGGGCTGTGTGGAGGGGACTGGGCGGATTTTCGCGTCAGAGGGTCTCGAGTAACTACAGAATGAGCGTAAGTCTAAAATGGTGCAGGACTAACAAGGGGACCCTCCATACTGTAAATCACGGATTTTGATGCGCTTCAAATAAGTTGTAGAGGCACTTACCCTGAGTACCTAGCTATCCGGTTTTTTAACGACGGGAGTTGGTTTTTGAGAAAATCGATTTTGAAGTTCATTGCGCACTTTGTACTCGTATATCTGTAACTTGGATGACACTTGGGGTATCTCAGCGTAGCGCAGCGGCAAAGGTTCATGCCTTTAGCGCTCGAGGTACCGTGTTCGTATCCTGCTAGTGTAATTTTTTTTTTTCAAAATCTATCGAATTTTTCAGTTTTGTTTTAAAAGAATATCAACAAACAGTGTAAGGTGTGAAAAATTATAAAGACGTATTCAGTTATTAACTATTTCAAATATTCATTCCGTTTGTGGTTTGCATCATATGCTCCCAACTCATTTTCTTCGTTGAAATCTATCAATTCATCATCAATAATGATATGTCTTTCAGCCAAGAGATCCTGTATTGCGATACATGTCTCATCGCTAATTGCAACCGAATAAGCAGATAGCACGGTAGGCGGTGTATTCGTTACGAGATTCAAATCGCGGAGTAGATTTTCGGCGTATTTAATGGTATTTGTGATTTCGCCTTTTGATTCTTTGTTCAACTGTTCTACTTATGGATCTTCTTCTGGCTGCACTACTGCAGAAACACTTGGTTCTTCCATTTCACAGAATTTTTCTAACACACCGCACTAGAGACGCTTTGCGAGCAACTGACGCTACAGTTAAATGCGAACATAAAGGAATCCAACTCGCATCCTCATTGGCCTAGGGGCTGGGGTTCCCGTTACGGCTAACGGTATTCACGGGAGAGGGGGCGATAATGGGCGGAGATCGATTTGAGGTAATACAAGAAGCGACCGTTGTACGAACATTTGGAACTCCAACTGCGAACCACAAACGGAGTGAATATTTAAAAAAAAATAGTAACTGAAGACAACTTTATAATTTCGAACACCTTACGCTGTTTGTTGATATTCTTTGAAATAAATTTGAAAAATTCGGTCGATTTTGAAAAAATGAAGTACACGAACAGGATTCGAACACGGTACCTTCACCGCGGTAGCTGTGGACGTTTACTACTGCGCTACGCTGACCTACTCAACATATCTCTCACGTACGGATATACAAAGCGCACAATGAACTTCAAAATCGATTTTCTCAAAAACCGAGGCCCGTCGCTAAAAAACTGGATAGCCAGGTACTCAGGGTAAGTGCCTCTACAAGATATTTGAAGCGCATCAAAATCCGTGATTTACACAATGGAGGGTCCCCTTGTAAGACAAGAAGATAGACATAGAAACAATCGGTATTGTAGTTGTGAATTGACGATGCTCTGTTAGAAAAGAACCAGAGCTCCAAGCGCTAATAGAAAGCACTGCAACAGAGATCGTTACACGTACAGGAATCTACCTAAAGCCGAAAACAAGTTCAGCCGAAATTTTTGCAAAGGACGTAACCGCGTTCAGAAAGAATAAAATTATATTAAATACGGTTGGTAGTGGAGTGTTTGTTGCTGTCAGAAATAGTTTAACTTGTAGTGAAATTGTAGTAGATAGTTTCTGTGAGCTAGTACCGGTGAAAGTTATACTTGACGATCGGTATATATTAATAATTTTATAGTATGTTTATAATTTTCACATTTGGACCGTCTAACTACAACTTGATGGAACACAATATTTATTTGATAACCAACGAAAGGATAGTGTTCCACGAGTCGGGCGTGAATTGTCAGACGTTTGAACGTGGTAGAGAACCTAGAAAATCTGAAAAGGAAATGTTAAGGCTCAATCTAAATATAGCGGGCTTCAGTGAATACGGATACTAAAGTACCAAGGAATGAAGAAAGAAGCTTGAAGTTACGTGAGGCTGTAGGTACTACGATAAGGAAAAGCTCATTAGGCAGTTCAGTTGAAAATGAATGTACATCTCTAAAAAGAACAGTCACAGGAGTTGCAGGAAAAAACGTTGGTACAAGGATGGTAACTGCAAAGAAACCATGTGTGACGAAAGAAATAATTCAGTCATCTATGTTAGAGGTAAATACAAAGATGTTCAGGAAATTCAGGATTGCAGAAATACAAGTCACTTAGCAATAAAGTAAACGGGAAATGCAGGGAAGCTAAGGCGAAATGGCTAATTGATAAATATGAAGGAACTGAAAACGGAATGATTATCAAAAATGGTTCAAATGGCTCTGAGCACTATAGGACTTAACATCTGTGGTCATCAGTCCCCTAGAACTTAGAACTACTTAAGCCTAACTAACCTAAAGACATCACACACATCCATGCCCGAGGCAGGATTCGAACCCGCGACCGTAGCAGTCGCGCGGTTCCGGACTGAGCGCCTAGAACCGCTAGACCACCGCGGCCGGCTGAATGATTATCGGAAGGACTGACAAGCATATAGAAAAGTCAAAATAACCTTCAGAAAAATTAAAAGCAAAGACGGTAACATTGAGAGTGCAATGGAAATTTCACTGTTAAATTCAGAGGAGAGAACGAATGGGTGGGATACATTGCGGGCCACTACGAGGGGGAGGACTTATCTGACGACGTGGCTGAAGAAGAAACAGGAATCGTAGGGGATCCAGTATTAGAATCAGTATCTGGAAGGGCTTTGGAAGACTTGAGATCAAATTACGCAGAAGCAATAGATGAAATTCCATCAGAATTTCTAAAATCATTGGGAAAAGCGGCAACAAAACGATTATTCACCGTGATGTGTGGACTGCATTAGTGTGGCGATACTGAAACGTCATTCACACAACTCCCAAGCTTGCAAGAGCCGACAAATGCAAGAATTATCGCATAATCTGCTTAACAGCTCATGCATCAAATTTCTGACACTAATAATATACAGAACAATGGAAAAAAATTGAGGATGTTTTAGGTGATGATCACTTTGGTTTAGAAAAGGTAAAGGCACTAGGGAGGTAGTTCTGACATTGTGGTTGATAGTGGAAGAAATATTGAAGAAAAATCAAGACACGTTCACATGATTTGTCGACGTGAAGAAAGCGTTCGAGGATGTAAAATGGTGCAAGGTGTTTGAAAGCCTCAGAAAAATAGGGGCAAGTTGTAGAGACAGATAGGTAATATACAATACGTACAAAAAACAACAAGACACAGTAGGACTGGAAGACCAAGAACCAAGTGCACAGGTCGAAAAGGATGTGAATCAGGCATGTAGTCTTTCGCCCCTGCTGTTCAATCTATACGTCGAAGACCCAATGACGGAAATAAATGAAAGTCTCAAAAGTGGGTGCAAACTCATGAACAACACGGTCGCGCCTAGAGGACCAAATCAAAACCTTGATAAACTTTTTTTCTCTCCTCTTACAGTTTCTATAGGAGGTTTCTGGGCACTTAGGATTAGCATTACTAAGGCGAAAGGGAGCAGAATGGTAGTGCTACCGTCAGCTGAAAGGATATGTGAAACTTAGCAAAGAATTCACTTAAATTTCATCTTTACTTTTCTTCCACTCTATGCTGATAACAGGTAAGAAGTGTTGCAGGCCTTGACACTGTCCAACATCGAGAACTGCTCGATTCAGGTAATTCCCCAGTCTCGCACTAATGTTCAACCTCTCTCTGACGTCGCCGAAGTTAATGTTGTTGTTGTTGTGGTGGTCTTCAGTCCTGAGACTGGTTTGATGCAGCTCTCCATGCTACTCTATCCTGTGCAAGCTTCTTCATCTCCCAGTACCTACTGCAACCTACATCCTTCTGAATCTGCTTAGTGTATTGATCTCTTGGTCTCCCTCTACGATTTTTACCCTCCACGCTGCCCTCCAATGCTAAATTTTTGATCCCTTGATGCCTCAAAACATGTCCTATCAACCGATCCCTTCTTCTAGTCAAGTTGTGCCACAAACTTCTCTTCTCCCCAATCCTATTCAATACCTCCTCATTAGTTACGTGATCTACCCACCTTATCTTCAGCATTCTTCTGTAGCACCACATTTCGAAAGCTTCTATTCTCTTCTTGTCCAAACTGGTTATCGTCCATGTTTCACTTCCATACATGGCTACACTCCATACAAATACTTTCAGAAACGACTTCCTGACACTTAAATCTATACTCGATGTTAACAAAGTTCTCTTCTTCAGAAACGATTTCCTTGCCATTGCCAGTCTACATTTTATATCCTCTCTACTTCGACCATCATCAGTTATTTTACTCCCTAAATAGCAAAACTCCTTTACTACTTTAAGTGTCTCATTTCCTAATCTAATCCCCTCAGCATCACCCGATTTAATTTGACTATATTCCATTATCCTCGTTTTCCTTTTGTTGATGTTCATCTTATATCCTCCTTTCAAGACACTGTCCATTCCGTTCAACTGCTCTTCCAAGTCCTTTGCTGTCTCTGACAGAATTACAATGTCATCGGCGAACCTCAAAGTTATTACTTCTTCTCCATGAATTTTAATACCTACTCCGAATTTTTCTTTTGTTTCCTTTACTGCTTGCTCAATATACAGATTGAATAACATCGGGGAGAGGCTACAACCCTGTCTCACTCCTTTCCCAACCACTGCTTCCCTTTCATGCCCCTCGACTCTTATAACTGCCATCTGGTTTCTGTACAAATTGTAAATAGCCTTTCGCTCCCTGTATTTTACCCCTGCCACCTTCAGAATTTGAAAGAGAGTATTCCAGTTAACGTTGTCAAAACTTTCTCTAAGTCTACAAATGCTAGAAACGTAGGTTTGCCTTTTCTTAATCTTTCTTCTAAGATACGTCGTAAGGTTAGTATTGCCTCACGTGTTCCAACATTTCTACGGAATCCAAACTGATCTTCCCCGAGGTCCGCTTCTACCAGTTTTTCCATTCGTCTGTAAAGAATTCGTGTTAGTATTTTGCAGCTGTGACTTATTAAACTGATAGTTCCGTAATTTTCACATCTGTCAACACCTGCTTTCTTTGGTATTGGAATTATTATATTCTTCTTGAAGTCTGTGGGTATTTCGCCTGTCTCATACATTTTGCTCACCAGATGGTAGAGTTTTGTCATGACTGGCTCTCCCAAGGCCATCAGTAGTTCTAATGGAATGTTGTCTACTCCCGGGGCCTTGTTTCGACTTAGGTCTTTCAGTGCTCTGTCAAACTCTTCACGCAGTATCTTATCTCCCATTTCATCTTCATCTACATCCTCTTCCATTTCCATAATATTGTCCTCAAGTACATCGCCCTTGTATAAACCCTCTATATACTCCTTCCACCTTTCTGCCTTCCCTTCTTTGCTTAGAACTGGGTTGCCATCTGAGCTCTTGATATTCATACAAGTGGTTCTCTTCTCTCCAAAGGTCTCTTTAATTTTCCTGTAGGCAGTATCTATCTTACCCCTAGTGAGATAAGCCTCTACATCCTTACATCCTTGTATAAACCCTCTATATACTCCTTCCACCTTTCTGCCTTCCCTTCTATGCTTAGAACTGGGTTGCCATCTGAGCTCTTGATATTCATACAAGTGGTTCTCTTCTCTCCAAAGGTCTCTTTAATTTTCCTGTAGGCAGTATCTATCTTACCCCTAGTGAGACAAGCCTCTACATCCTTACATTTGTCCTCTAGCCATCCCTACTTAGCCATTTTGCACTTTCTGTCGATCTCATTTTTGAGACGTTTGTATTCCCTTTTGCCTGCTTCATTAATTGCATTTTTATATTTTCTCCTTTCATCAATTAAATTCAATATTTCTTCTGTTACCCAAGGTTTTCTATTAGCCCTCGTCTTTTTACCTACTTGATCCTCTCCTGCCTTCACTACTTCATCCCTCACAGCTACCCATTCTTCTTCTACTGTATTTCTTTCCCCCATTCCTGTCAATTGTTCCCTTATGCTCTCCCTGAAACTCTCTACAACCTCTGGTTCTTTCAGTTTATCCAGGTCCCATCTCCTTAAATTCCCACCTTTTTGCAGTTTCTTCAGTTTCAATCTGCAGTTCATAACCAATAGATTGTGATCAGAATCCACATCTGCCCCTGGAAATGTCTTACAATTTAAAACCTGGTTCCTAAATCTCTGTCTTACCATTATATAATCTGTCTGATACCTATTAGTATCTCCAGGATTCTTCCAGGTATACAACCTTCTTTTATGATTCTTGAACCAAGTGTTAGCTATGATTAAGTTATGTTCTGTGCAAAATTCTACAAGGCGGCTTCCTCTTTCATTTCTTCCCCCCAATCCATATTCACCTACTATGTTTCCTTCTCTCCCTTTTCCTACTGACGAATTCCAGTCACCCATGACTATTAAATTTTCGTCTCCCTTCACTACCTGAATAATTTCTTTTATCTCGTCATACATTTCATCAATTTCTTCATCATCTGCAGAGCTAGTTGGCATATAAACTTGTACTACTGTAGTAGGCATGGGCTTTGTGTCTATCTTGGCCACAATAATGCGTTCACTATGCTGTTTGTAGTAGCTAACCCGCACTCCTATTTTTTTATTCATTATTAAACCCACTCCTGCATTACCCCTAGTTGATTTTGTATTTATAACCCTGTAATCACCTGACCAAAAGTCTTGTTCCTCCTGCCACCGAACTTCGCTAATTCCCACTATATCTAACTTTAACCTATCCATTTCCCTTTTTAAATTTTCTAACCTACCTGCCCGATTAAGTGATCTGACATTCCACGCTCCGATCCGTAGAATGCCAGTTTTCTTTCTCCTGATAACAACGTCCTCTTGAGAAAATTTCATTCCACGTTCCTTAGATTTATTGGTAGCTTTATGTATCCTATAGAAGTTGTCTGTAAGACAATAACTTTCCTATGCCGTAGTAAGGCAGTGATAACTACTAACACCACTAAGTCACGTCCCTCTTGGCAGTCCCCTCCCGGAGATCCGAACTCGGCACTATTCAGGAGTCTTTTGCGAGTGGAGAGATCATCACTGTACTTTCTCAGTTACAGGCCACATGTACTGTGTATACACGTTATGTGTCTTTCATGCAGTGGTTTCCATGCCTTCTGTATGCCGGTCCCGTTGATCATTGCTTATTCTTCCGCCTCTAGGGAGCAGGCAAGAGAATGCCCTGAACCTCTGTCCGCCCTCCGCCCTCTTTGACAAGGCCGTTGGCAGAATGAAGGTGATAAAAAAACGGAAAAAGGAACACTTAAATCTTTCCGTGCGAGCTTTGATCCCTCTTATTTTATTACGAGGATCATTCCACCCTACATACACTAGTGGCCATTAAAATTGCTACACCACGAAGATGACGTGCTACAGACGCGAAATTTAGCCGACAGAAATAAGATGCTGTGATATGCAAATGATTAGCTTTTCAGAGCATGCACACAAGGTTGGCGCCGGTGGCGACACCTACAACGTGCTGACGGGAGGAAAGTTTCCAACCGATTTCTCATACACAAACAGCAGTTGAGCGGCGTTTCCTGGTGAAACGTTGTTGTAATGCTTCGTGTAAGGAGGAGAAATGCGTACCAACACGTTTCCGCCTTTGATAAAGGTCGGATTGTAGCCTATCGCAATTGCGGTTTAGCGTATCGCGACATTGCTTTTCGCGTTGGTCGAGATCAAATGACTGTTAGCAGAATATGGAATCGGTGAGTTCAGGAGGGTAATAAAGAACGCCGTGCTGGATCCCAACGGCCTCGTATCACTAACAGTCGAGATGACAGGCATCTTATCCGCATGGCTGTAACGGATCGTGCAGCCACGTCTCGATCCCTGAGTCAACACATGGGGACGTTTGCAAGACAACAACCATCTGCACGAACAGTTCGACGACGTTTGCAGCAGCATGGACTATCATTTCGGAGACCATGGCTGCGGTTACCCTTGACGCTGCATCACAGACAGGAGCGCCTGTGATGGTGTACGACGAACGTGGGTGCACGAATGGCAAAACGTCATTTTTTCGGATGAATCCAATTTCTGTTTACAGCATCACGATGGTCACATCCGTGTTTGGCGACATCGCGGTGAACGCACATTGGAAGCGTGTATTCGTCATCGCCATATTGACGTATCACCCGGCGTGATGGTATGGGGTGCCATTGGTTACACGCCTCGGTCACCTCTTGTTCGCACTGACGGCACTTTGAACAGTGGACGTTACATTTCAGATGTATTACGATCCGTGGCTGTACCCTTCATTCGATCCCTGCGAAACCCCACATTTCAGCAGGATAATGCACCACCTCATGTTTCAGGTCTTGTACGGGCCTTTCTGGATACAGAAAATGTTCGACTACTGCCCTGGCCAGCACATTCTCCAGATCTCTCACCAACTGAAAAACGTCTGGTCAATGGTGGCCGAGCAACTGGCTTGTCACAATACGCCAATCACTACTCTTGATGAACTGTGGTATCGTGTTGAAGCTGCATGAGCAGCTGTACCTGTTCACGCCATCCCAGCTCTGTTTGACTCAATGCCCAATCGTATCAAGGCCGTTATAACGGCCAGAGGTGGTTGTTCTGGGTACTGATTTCTCAGGATTAATGCACCCAAATTGCGTGAACGTGTAATCACATGTCAGTTCTAGCATAATATATTTGTCCAATGAATACCCGTTTATCATCTGCATTTCTTCTTGGTGTAGCAATTTTAATGGCCAGTAGTGTATGTGGACACCAACGAAACATTTTCTCACTCTGAGGAGAAAGATGGTGATTGAAATTTCATGAGAAGATCCTGCCGCAACGAGAAACGCCTTATTTTTAATAATTGGCCTCCCAATCCGCGTAACATGTCCGCGGCACTCTCTGCCCTATTGAGCGATATTACAAAACAATCTGCTCTTCTTTGAACTTTTTAGACGTTGCAACACTGGCCCGGTTTCAAATAATTCAGTTCATGACATAAGTTCATGGCTTGTAGAAAATAAAATAACGCTAAATCAAAGTAAGACTCAGTTTTTATAGTTTCTAAAACACGCCGGCTGGGGTGGCCGAGCGGTTCTAGGCGCTACAGTCTGGATCCGCGCTACCGCTACGGTCGCAGGTTCAAATCCTGCCTCGGGCATGTACGTGTGTGATGTCCTTAGGTTAGTTAGGTTTAAGTAGTTCTAAATTCTAGGCGACTGATGACCTTAGAAGTTGAGTTCCATAGTGCTCAGAGCCATTTTTTTCTAACACACAAGTCAACAAAACCTGACGTTTTAATTTCACAGAATGGGCACGTGATTAGTGAAACTGAACAGTTCAACCTTCTAGGTGTTCAGATAGACAGTAAGCTGTCGTGGAAAGCCCATATTCAGGATCTTGTTCAAAGACTTAATGCTGCCATTTTTACTATTCGAACGGTATCTGAAGTGAGTGATGGTTCGACACGAAAATTAGTCTATTTTGCTTGTTTTCATTCGGTTGTGTGTGGTGCGATTTCAAATCGTAACTTAAGAGTTTCCTCGTGGGTCACTCCTTGTATTCTGTCGAGGAGTTCCTTGAAAAAAGTAAGGCGATTCTTGCTGTGTTGTTGATTGCGTTTACTTAAACTTATGGATTGACTTTTTTCGCGTTCATAAACATTTTATTTTTATCTGTTATTACTTTTTCTTGTAATTTCATATACTGACATGTTCCATAACCGTGGAGATTTGCTCCTCAATTTGGTCCTACGGAACTTGACGTGTAAATAAATAAATAAATAAATAACGGTACCAGAAGTAACAAGCTATGTTGATTATGCAGGCATCTGATTATAATCGTAATTAGATGATCTACGACACAAGTAGAAGGCACCACAAAGATTACTATGAAAATAGACTGACGGGAAAAAAAAGTCGTAACACCAAGAAAGAGTCGTGCGACATAAACAGAGAGTTTCTAGATCTGAAAAACTATGTCTATTCATATTTATCGACAGTCGCGTGAGAGTGGCGCTAGTGTAGCAGTCGTGAGTTGTTGTTAGTCAAGAATCACTTTAAGGCGACAATAAGACGCCATTGTCAACACTTCACTGATTTTGAACGAGGTCGTCTAATAGGGCTACGAGAAACTGGATGTTCCGTCTTGGATACTGCAGAAAGACTTGGCAGATATGTAGCTGGCAGCGGTGCTCACGAGAATGTATGGCAGCTAGAAGAGTGAGTTCCGGACGGCAAAGTGGCTGTACCAAGAGGGATGACCATCGTGCTCAGCGTATGGCTCTGGCACATCATGCTCCATCTGCAGCGCTAATCTGAGCAGCAGTTGGCACCACAGTGACACAACGAACTGTTACAAGCAACGAACTTCAAGGACAGATCCAGACCAGACGCCTTGTGTCGTGCATTCCACCGATCTCAAACCACTTCAGTGGTGTCAAGCGAGAGCTATTTGGAGAAGTCTGTTGCATTTTCTGATGAAAGCTCGATCTGCCTCGGTGTCAGTGTTATAAGCAGGCCAGTTGAGGTCTTGCAACCAACCTGTCTGCGTGGTAGACAAACTGGAGCTAAACATGGATTTGTGGTCTGTGGTGAGGCCCTCTTACGTCATCTTGACTGCAGACTTATACGTCAGTCTGGTAATTGGACCTGTTGTGCTGCCATTGATGAACAGCGTTCCAGGGGGTGTTCTCCAATAGGAGGACGCTCACCCCGACACCGCTGTTGTAACCCAACATAAGAGTGTAGACATGTTGCGCTGACCTGCTCTATCACCAGACCTGTCTTCAATCGAGCACATATGGAACATCGTCAGATGACAACTCAAGCGCTACCTACAACCAACATTGACCGTCCCTATGTTAAACCGACCAAGTACAACAGGCGTGGAACGCCATTCCACAAACTGACTTCCGGCACCTGCACAACACAATGTCTACACGTTTACATGCCAGCATTCAGCATTCTGGCAGTTATTCCGGTTATTAATGTACCAGCATTTCACATTTTCAGTGGCTTATTTCGCGCTGCCGCGTACATTAAATGTGACGTTAGCGGTAAACGCAACGTCAAAAGTTGGGACAATGTAGTGGATGAATTGAAGTTCTGCTACATTGGACACATAATAATGCGTGGTGGAGAAAGCAAGGAGTGATTTAAATATGTTACCTAGAGAAATGTACCTCCGGAATTTCATTACTCTACATGAATTAATTTTTTTTCCGTCAGTAAAACAAATGACGTTCAGAAAATAAAAATTACAGATCATAAAACGGTCCATGTTCTATTAAGAGGGTGATTACGTACTACAAGAAATCCTACGATTAGTTTCGGATGAGGGATCATTCGGATGTAGTTACGAATCATGTTAGACACAATGCAAAACTGTGCAGTAACTGTCAGAAACAGACTACCTTTCTAGCTAATCAGAATACGTGACACCCATCTAAACACTTCGATTCTCTTCTTTTCTGGTTTTTCTCAGTCAATGATTCTCTCCGTACACTTTTGTGCTCCTAACGTGTGTCCTCTCAAATTTCTTCCTGATGTTAGTCGATTGTTTTTGGTGGGGGAGGCTCTCTTTTCCTGTGTTACCCTGTTTTTTTCATATTCGTTACATCGTCCGTCGCGCATTATTTTGTTTCTCAGGTAGCAGAATTTCATTTCGTTCACTTCGTTGTACCCACTTTTGATGCTTTGTTTACTGATATCTCACTACAACTACTACTCAGTGGATTTAAGCCTTCATTTGGTTTACTCTTAATAGATGTTCTGTGATCAGTAAACCATCCATTCTCATTCGGTTTGTTCTGTACTTCCGTCCAGTACAACCATGTCACCAACGAATCTTGCAATTAGTAATCTATCACCGTGAATTTTTATCACACTTATCACCAATGAGGCGAATTTTGCGTTGCATCAATAGTTATGGGTCCGTTCTCAAGAGAACTCCTACAAACATGGACATCAACGTTATGACACTCAGGCACAGACATGGCGCTCTGGTGCAAATGGCTCTGAGCACTATGCGACTTAACATCTGCGGTCATCAGTCCCCTAGAACTTAGAACTACACTACTGGTGATTAAAATTGTTACACCACGAAGATCACGTGCTACAGAGGCGAAATTTAACCGACAGGAACAACATGCTGTGATATGGAAATGATTAGCTTTTCAGAGCATTCACACTAGGTTGGCGCCGGTGGCAACACCTACAACGTGCTGACATGAGGAAAGTTTCCAAACGATTTCTCATACACAAACAGCAGTTGACCGGCGTTGCATATAGAGGTCGGATTATAGCTTATCGCAATTGCGGTTTATCGTATCGCGACATTGCTGCTCCCGTTGCTCGAGATCCAATGACTGTTAGCAGAATATGCAATCGGTGGGTTCAGGAGGGTAATACGGAACGCCGTGATGGATCCCAACGGCCTCGTATCACTAGCAGTAGAGATGACAGGTATCTTATCCACATGGCTGTAACGGATCGTGCAGCCACGTCAACAGATGGGGACGTTTGTAAGACAACAACCATCTGCACGAACAGTTCGACGACGTTTGCAGCAGCACGGACTATCAGCTCGGAGACCATGGCTGCGGTTACCCTTGACGCTGCATCATAGACTGGAGCGCCTGCGATGGTGTACTCAACGACGAACCTGGGTGCACGAATGGCAAAACGTCATTTTTTGCGATGAATCCAGGTTCTGTTTACAGCATCATGGTGGTCGCATCCGTGTTTGGCGACATCGGGGTGAACGCACATTGGAAGCGTGTATGCGTCATCGCCATAATGGCGAATTACCCGGCGTGATGGTATGGGTTGCCATTGGTTACACGTCTCGGTCACCTCTTGTTCGCATTGACGGTAGTTTGAACGGTGGACGTTACATTTCAGATGTGTTACAATCCGTGGCCTTACCCTTCATTCGAACCCTGCGAAACCCTACATTTCAGCAGGGTAATGCGCGACCGCATGTTGCAGATCCTGTACGGGCCTTTCTGGATACAGAAAATGTTCCACTCCTGCCCTGACCAGCACATTCTCCAGATCTCTCACCAATTGAAAACGTCTGGTCAATGGTGGCCGAGCAACTTTTTCGTCACAATACTCCAGTTACTACTCTTGATGAACTGTGGTATTGTGTTGAAGCTGCATGGGCAGTTGTACCTGTACACGCCATCCAAGCTCTGTTTGACTCAATGCCCAGGCGTATCAAGGCCGTTATTACGGCCAGAGGTGGTTGTTCTGGGTACTGATTTCTCAGGATCTATCCACGCAAATTGCATGAAAATGTAATCACATGTCAGTTCTAGTATACTATATTTATCCAATGAATACCCATTTATCATCGGCATTTCTTCTTGGTGTAGCAGTTTCAATGACCAGTAGTGTACTTAAACCTGACTAACGTGAGGTCATCACGCACATCCATGCCCGAGGCAGGATTCGAACCTGCGACCGTAGCGGTCTTGCGGTTCCAGACTGAAGCGCCTAGAAGCGCTCGGTCACACTGGCCGGCCAAGGCGCTCTATGAACATGACGTTCAACGACCAATAACATACCGAAAACCCAGATTTCCAAACATGTTGCATAGTACTTGAGGTGAACAAAAGCCTGCACGAGTGGGTGCCTGATAACTCATAAGGTAATCTCCAGAAATAAGGGAGGTTGTGTGGGGGAGGAGACCAGACAGTGAGGTCATCGGTTTCATCAGATTAGGGAAAGATGGGGAAGGAAGTCGGCCGTGCCCTTTCAAAGGAACCATCCCGGCATTTGCCTGGAGCGATTTAGGGAAACACGGAAAATCTAAATCCGGATTTCCGGCCGCGGGTTTGAACCGTCCTCCTCCCGAATGCGAGTCCAGTGTGCTAACCACTTCGCCACCTCGCTCGGTCACAAATAAGGTATTTACACCACGGTATTAACATTACATTACTCGACGCCTATAGGTACATCTCTATAAATGCGTTCAACTTAATTCATTTACATGTAATGCACGTAAACCGTCAAATGAATTACAAAAGCTGTGGTAACTTGTTAAAATTTTCAACAACGAAACACGAGCATGTAAAATACGCTTGCTGGGTAATTAGCAACATGTTAACGTACGTCACCTTCGGGTTTGCTTGTAATGCATGACACTGCACATTCTTACATTTCTGAGACATTGTTGATCATTGTAGAGTACATTTATATGTAGGCGCCGTTAATTTGCTGTGTCATTTTGCAGCTGAAATGTCACAGTGCAGGATCTCCGGCAAAAGGCCGCATTCCTGTCGCTACGGCAGAAAATTTACGGCGATGTTGTCCCTGCACAGTCATTCTCCGTCACCAGAGAAATGAAATGCCCGGAGTTTCCACTGCGTACGATCCATTTTGCTCACGGCGTTTAACAACCGCACGCAAGGAAGGACAGAACAGCGTACTGGTATAGCTGCACAAGCACTGGAGTGTCGAGATGAAAATATGTGACGTTTTAGCGAGTGTTTTAGATTTTGTTGTTCAAGAGCCAAGAGGGAAGACGGGAAGGCCAAGAGAGGATTACTCATATTGAGAATGGTGTAAGACGGGGTGTAATCTTTCGCCCCTAATGTCCAGTCTATAAATGGTGGAAATGAAAGGAAATGATCAGGAGTAGGATTAAAATTCACGGTGGAAGGATATCAGTGACATGAGTCGCTGATGACATTTAGTTTCATGAAGGTTTAATGTAAAACATAAATAATCTGGTAGTTCCAGAATGAATTTTCACTTTAGAGGGCAGTGTGTGCTGATCTGCAACTTCATGGCACATTGTGTGATAATCTGGGATTAGAACTTGCCTACTGAGTTATCCGAGCACGACTTACGACTTGGCCTTACTTATTTAAATGGCTCAAATGGCTCTGAGCACTATGGGATTTAACTTCTGAGGTCATCAGTCCCCTAGAACTTAGAACTACTTAAACCTAACTAACCTAAGGACATCACACACATCTATGCCCGAGGCAGGATTCGAACCTGCGACCGTAGCGCTCGCGCGGTTCCAGACTGTAGCGCCTAGAACCGCTCGGCCACCCCGGCCGGCAGTGTCTGTGGTGCACTATCGTATTATTAGTAAGTACCTGAGATACGGACCATGTCCCGACAGCTAGAGTATAGCTCCCTTGATCGGAAGGAAGTATGTCATTCTTGTCGTTTCTTTTACGAGAGTTAAATGAAAGGTAATTCCTCCACATTCGTTAATTGGGTTAGGATGGGAATATTTTAATAAATCAAAGGCAGAAATAATGCTTAGAATGTGATCTTTAATTACCAATATTGACTATTCGACATAATCTTCAGCCAATTGGATACATTTCTGCCAACGCTGAGCAAGTTTTCTGAAGCCGTCACGGAAGAAGTCGACACTCTGTTTCCACAACCACAGCTCACAGTTCTCTCAACGTCTTCATCAGAAGCATAATGATGTCCCCGCAGATCGCCTTTTACCATCGGGAACAGATGGAAGTCAGACGGTGCTAAATCTGGACTGTATGGAGGATGCCGTACGGTGGTGACATTCAGTCTGTGAAGTTCTGCTGTGGTGGCACGTGAAGTGTGTGGTTTCTCATTGTCAAGCAATAACGTGACCCACACGTTCTTGTACAATGCCGATTGTGCTTGCAGTTTCTCTGTGAGTGATACGGCGATAGTCCTGAATCAATCTGTTAACATTTTGCTTGTGAAACTCCTTGGTTGCTGTCCAATTCTTTGTTCGTCACGCAAGTCAGATGTGCCCGCCTCAACATCTTCAAAACTTACTCCCCCAACGACGCACAGTACTGACATCAACACAATCCCCACAAACTACTTTCATTCTCTGATGAATCTCGTTTTGGGTGACACCTTCTTCTGCAAGAATTCAATGACTGCAGTTGCTTAAATCGCATTGACTGACGGTCTGCGCAGGATTCCATACTTTTCACGGTAACAACACAACTGTTCAATGCTAAGGCTTCCTGCCAACAGGAGCTGTAGAGAAGAGGCTACGGAACAAGCCAGTACCTGCCAGGTACCAATACTGCCAACTGTTGAAGCGTTACGAAGGTGGAGGCATTACTTTTCAGTCAACCCTCGTATGTCAGGAAGGAACTGGTAGGTTCTTCTCCCTGTTGTTGCCCTGTCCCAGATTTCTTGCCATTCTCTATCAATGCATGCCTTTATTTCCTTATTCGATACAGCTCTTGTGCTCATCATCTCCTTCACCTTATCACATTCGCGATTTTTGAGCCAGTATTGTTCAGCTCTTTTCTTATAGATCTAGAGGTGCACGCTTACTATCACCAGCAGCGCCTCCGTGTTATTATATACGCACGTGTCAGGCGCAAGAGAATACTTCTCTGTGTTCGCCACACAGCCTTATGATTGTGGCTCTATGAGCGCAAACGCTCGACCCGCAGCCTACAATAGCGAGTAAGACTGCGTTGTGGTACGCTGTCATTGCCCTCAGTGGAATATGAAACCTTGTCTTATTAGATTAGAGATTAGATTAAATTAATACTTGTTCCACAGACAGTGAATAAAACACTTAGTAAAGATGTACAGTGTGTCAGTTTAACAAATGGTTTCTTTACATGTCATAATTAATTTATTTTATTTTGGATTTTAATGTGTCTGTGGCAGAAGAGTTTTACATGTACATGAAAGTTTTGCTTTTCGCCAATGTTAATTCCTAGGTAACTACGTACCTCCTTACATTTAACAGGTTGGTCATTTATTATGACTGTAGGAGTTCTCGTTCTTGACAGCGTTGCCTTTAGTGATATATGACTCTGTTTCGGGCGCTGCTGTCGTTGGTTTGTTTTCTGCACACCAGTTGCTTAGCCTTTCAAGAAGTATCGTGGGGCTCTGAAGTGGAACATAGATCGGTGTCCTTTCTTCCTTATGCTGGAGGCATATCGTTTAAGATTGGAAGAATTTAAAGGAATTTTAACATTAAGAGAGTGTTCCGTTCACCTTCTAAGATTAGGGCACTACTCGGCAGTGTGAAAGATGATTTGAGGCTTAAGAAACCCGGTGTATACAAAATTCCGCGTCAATATGGGAACGCTTACATTGACCGTTCGATTCGCACAATTCATGACAACTGTGTGGAACATCGCCGTCATACGAGACTGCAACAGCCGGGAAATTCGGCAGTAGCAGAACACTGCTTAAATGAGGGACACGGTATGAAATTTAACGAAACTGTGGTAGTTGCAACATTTCCAGTTTTTGTAACAGCGTCTATAAAGAGGCGATTGAAATTAGGTTGGTGGATAATTTAATTAACAGAGCAATTTGTTTCCTCTTAGCAGGACGTGGAATCCTGTACTATACCGCACCAAAATTGAACGTTCTTCGGTGCAGCCCTGAGTGCGGTATATCGTTGCCGCCAGTGTTCTACAAAGGGCGGCGCCATCTCCCAGTCTTGAAGGGCAGCAACCGTGATGGGCGGAGCATGCGCCGTGTACTGAACGGTGGCCTATATAGGACGTCGATTTGCAGCCTAGCGTCAGTTCTCAGCGGGACTCATCGGCAGAAGCAGCATTCTCCTGAAGATGGCGACAAGTTATATCACCGAAATATCGTCGATTTTAGGATCCGGCAGCAAAGTTGAAGAGACTTTCAAAACTATCGTACTGTTTTTCTCAAACTTAGCCCTTGTGTTAGCAAAGGCTGTAATTAACAGATCCTCTAAGTAGGATAAAGTATAGTATAAAGCTGTTTAAGAAGTGGCTCTACGCCAACAGCACAGAACTCTGGACCACAAACAGAGCCCTGTGGGCAGCCTTTGGTCGTGTCTTTCCAGGAGACTGTTGTAGAGACACCTGTGATAGTCCAGCTCGGTTGATATCCTTATCTTGAAACCATGCTGCAGGGGGTTCATGCCTACTGCCTGTCTGCAGTCCCTCAGATAGCAGCACAGAAGCTTTTCCTTTTCTTTGGCTGTAAGAGTTCGGTCCTCTTAGGTCTTTGTCTTCTCCCGATTTTGGACAGCCGACTCTACGAAAGACATTCGTTCAATAACACCGTTATATATGGCACAATTTGGTCCACTAGCTAATGCAAAAGTTCTGTCAGTTGTCTATCATATCCTGCTGCTTTCTTCTTTTTTATCTTCATTATTGTCAGTCTCACTTCTTCCTGGGCAAATGGAATCACAGCACACCGAGCAAGGTGGTGTAGTGGTTAGTATACTGGACTCGTATTCGGGAGGACGACGGTTCAATCCCGCGTCCGGCCATCCTGATTTAGGTTTTCCGTGATTTCCCTAAATCTCTCCAGGCAAATTACGGGATGGTTCCTTTGAAAGGGCACGGCCGACTTCCTTCCCTAATCCGATGAGACCGATGACCTCGCTGTTTGGTCTCTTCCCCCAAACAACACAACACACAAACACACCGAGCAAGGTGGTGTAGTGGTTAGCATACTGGACTCGCATTCGGGAGGACGACATTTCAAAACCGCGTCCGCCCATACAGATTTAGATTTTCCGTGATTTCCCTAATTCGCTCCAGGCATATGCCAGGGTGGTTTCCATGAAAGGGCAAGGCCTATTTCCTTCCCCATCCCGGACACAATCCGAGCTTGTGCTCCGTCTCTAATGATCTGTCGACAGGACGTTAAACCCAGTCTCACGTCACCTTCCTCGTACTCTGCCATCATATTCCAACTCATTCCCTAGAAATAACTTCTACATACTCAGCTTGAAATCCGCCTAGAAGTCTACCTATACTTAACAGTATTTTACCTTTTCTCTTTTGCCTCTTCTGTGTTCTCTTCTCGTTTCAATTTCATGACTTTGATCTGAGATTTTCTTCCCCTTCATTTCCATTACATTCCCTTTCCCAGTCCCTCCTTTACAAGGTCCCATACCAATCATTGTTTTCTCCATCTACAAAATCAACACATTCCATTTCTGAATTATCAGTATTATCTAATGGTCATAAAATCATGCACCATAAGCATCAGCACTAATACTGTAAATTCAATGGGCGATATCGTTTTGTCCTTACCTTGAAAGAATTGAAAGAAAGTGTCTCCAGGTGCCACAATATTTGTTTTTTCTTCTTATTCATTTTTTAACGAATGCAAATAGAAAAAATGTAGCTGCGAAACCTTGAATATTAGTCCTGCTCTACGTACTCACGCTTCAGTATGACACAGTTTTCTCAACGATGGCTACCCTGATGGAGATCTTGATTTTAGATGCCTGCATTTGGTTTTTCCGACAGGTTGTCAAAAAGAAACAGGAATTTGGGAAAGACAGCATAGTTGCACCCAGGCTTACAACACATAGAAGGGAAAAGCAGGTCTGAATTGACTGGATTTGTCAAAAGGAGTGAAAATGCGGAACAGAAAGATAGACAACAAATGCCTTAATTGCGTTATAATGGAAGGCAAATATCAGAATCGTTTAGAACCGACAGAGGGATTCGGCAAGGAAGTGTACTCTCGCCAGTGCTTTTTAATATAGCCATGGGCAACAGCATTAAGAATGTTCACAATGAGTCAATAGAAGGGGATATAAAAATAAAATCATGTGCAAACGATGTTATGATTTGGAAAGAAAACTAGCAGAAGTTGAAAGACCAGCAAAGTAACTGGCTGGGGGTAACTGAAAAAGCAGGCATGGAAATAAGCTTAACAAAAAGTGAAATAATGAAAAACAGCAGGAAAAATGAGGAATCTGAGCTGTAATCGAAAAATTTAATAATATATGGGAAGTAACCAAGAAAGGAAACATCAAGCATGAAATTTCTAAGAGAATAGAAAATTGTTCGTAACTGTATTATTGTGTGTCGGACTTAATTCCAAAATAGAAAAAAAAACACCAGAGCAAAGATCATGATATACGATTAACAGTATCCACCTGTTTTCACCAGTGGATCAGAATCCCGGACTTGGACAAAGCAAGATCTGAGAAGAATACAAACAACAGAGATGCGCTTTCTACGAGGGATCCTGAACTGGAAAGACTTCCAAGATGAACTCTACAATGGACAGAATCTGGACGAAGACCAGCTGGAAGACCACGAAGAAGATGGAGAGACGAGGTGAAGGATAATGTGAATTGACGAGGACTGAAATGGGAGAAGATGCTCGATGATAGACTTTGGGGGGAAAGAGAAGATGGGAAAAGGCTCTGTGAACGGCATGTATAAGCAGAAACGTTTCGGAAAGAAGAGGGAAATGTTCCACCTCGAAAATCACATCGCAGTCGTTATGGAATTGCCTCTCATTCTCTGGTTGGTTCAGCCGAAAGAAAATAAAGATAGGGGGAAGGGGACGTGAGCTAAAATTTGACAGCTCGAAGGAGCAGCGTCTGACTCTGCCGGGATCGTAGTCGTGGAGCTGAGACGAACCCATGGACGGTTTCCCTGCCGCTCTTAGTGGCCGCGCGGTTAGAGGCATCACATCTCGGATTGCGCAGACCGTCCAGCCGGAGGGGTATGGGTGTGTGTGTTGATCTTAGCATAAGTTAGTTTAAGTAGTGTGTAAGTCTAGGGACCGATGACCTCAGCAGTTTGGTCCCTTAGCAATTCACACACGATTCGTGTAGACAGACGTCCGCAACCACTTCAGGAGGTCCCATAGTTCGCCCATTACGAGCATAATCTATTAGCTCCACACAATGGCAGTCCCAAAAAGCCCTCACCATCACTTTCCCTTCTAATCCTTGGGTATTCACCTTTTTCCGTGGTGATGAATCAACATATTTCCACTGCCAATTTTGTTCCTTGATCACCGGTGATACACCCATTAATCGTCTGTGGTGATTAGGTGGCTAAAGAAGTCATTTGGATTGTCTTGACACAGCTGCAACATTTTCCCTCCTGCCTCGGTTCGGGGAGCTCCTAGAATGGATGTGAACAGTCGCTAAGCACGGAATGCAACTGCCTCCGTCATGTTCAAAGATTCTGAAAATTGACCCATGACTGGACTTCACTTTTTCTTCTATCACGTCGATAACGGATCTCCGTTCTTTCAGCAAATGGCTTTCCTTTCATCTTGCGAACCTAGTTATTCAAAGAGATGTGGTGTGCTTGTTCGTTCTTCGTCAGTCAGATTTGTTTGACTATACTGGAAGCGTCTGTGCCACTTAAGCATATTGCCATATGGTGGCGTATTGCTGCCAGATACTTCTACCATCTCAGTACGGTATGTGGCAGCGTTGTTATGCTCAAAATGCAGCCTGGTTTCAACATTCTGTTTTGGCTCGTCTCGAGACTTGCTGTGGGTTGTGGTGAGGTCATTTCAATGTGTACCAGAACTGCTGACATGCGTCTGCAAACAAACAAAAGATTAGTTTTGTATACACGTTTCTTCGAGGCAACTATTAATTTATATCCTCTGTGTTGCTTCCATTCCAGTCGTCGGCACTCTGGCCAACCAACTATCATTTAGATCGTTGGCATAACATTAACAAATGAAAAAAAGTGTTTTTACGCCTTGCTCGTCTGTCTTTCGGCTATGCTTATTACACGAATATTCCATTATTTTGTATATTATAATTAGCATTGAGAACTATGTAGTACCTGCCTATGTGAAGACACTTGGTATTTACAAGGCGACGGAAAACAATCACCATCATAAAAAAAATAATTGAAGCATAGTAATGAATTTCGGGAATACATTTGCCTAGGTAACGTATTTAGATGATTAACATTGCAAGGATGTAAGCGCGAGACAAGCCATTGCAAATGTGAAATGTTGGTTCATTAATAACCGGTGTGACTGCCAGAATGTTGAAAGCAGGCATACAAAGTGCATTCTGTTGTACTGGTGCCAGACGTCAATTTGTGGGATAGAGTTCCATGCTGGTTGCACTTGGTCCTTCAATACATGAGGTTAATGCGGGGTGTGAATGGCGCTGAAGTTGTCATCCAACGATGTTTCGTATGTGCTCGATCGGAGACAGATCTGGTGATAGAGCAGCCAAACGCAACATGTTGACAATCTGTAGACCATGCTGGGTTATAATAGCGGTGTGGAGGGGAGCGTAACCCTGTTGGAGAACACTCCCTGGAATGCTGTTGATGAACGGGAGCACAAGAGGTGAAATCACCAGACTGACGTACAAATCTGCAGGCAAAGTGGCGTAAGATAACCACGAAATGCTCCTGCTGTTAAACAAAAGCTCACCTTAGGCCACAATCTTACGTGTAGCTCTACTTTGTCTAGCACGCAGATAGGGTGGTTGCAGGCCCCGAACTGTACTAACTAGCACCTGCTCATCACTGGCACCGAGGCAGCACTAACTTTCATCAAAAAGCACAACAGATCTCCATCCAGTTCTCCAACGAGCTCTCACTTGACACCACTGAATTCGCAAGTGGCGATGGTTTGAGGTCAGTGGAATGCACGCTGCAGGGTGTCTGGGTCGGAGCTGTCCTTGAAGTAACCGATTTGCAAAAGTTCGTTGTGTCACTGTGGTGGCAACTGCTGCTCGAATTGCTTCCGCAGATGCAGTACGATGCGCCAGAGCTCTTAACCTAACACGATGGTCGTCCCTCTCGGTACTGCAAGATGGCCGTCCGGAGCACAGTCTTTTTGCGGCCGCAGTGTCTCGTGCACCCATGGTCTAGAGGTCGCTGAAAGCCAGATTTGTCGACACGGTAGCTCAGCGTGTTCGGTCAGTGGGGTAGCTCCCCTCAGTAATAAAAAAACTGAGTTAATGGAACAACGACGAACTTAAACGGGTGTCTTACGACGTCCGCCCCGAGCAGATACAACGAACGAAAACGAACAAAATGAGATTAAAAAAAAGAGAGGTAGCGTCTTTTACTAGTAATCGAAACGTGCTCTGTCCCAGGTTCGAAACCCGCTACAGCTTAGATTTTGATTAACAGTGAGCATTGGCAGCCGAAGATCACTGGCATAAGAAATCATCCTCATTCTACTAACGGCCTTGTCAAAGAGGGCGGAGGAGCGGACAGAGGTTCAGGGAACTTCTTTGTCCTTCGGGTGGCAAACTGCCCCTAAAGGCGGAACGATCAGCAATGATCAACGGCGTGGGGATGCAGAAGGCAATAGAAACTACATAACGTGAATCCACCGGACATATGGCCAGTAATTGAAGAGTTGTCATGATGATCTCTCCATCGGCAAAATATTCCGAAGTAGTTCCTCATCGGAGCTCTGAGAGGGGACCGCGAGAGGGGAGGTGACCATGAGAAAAGATTGAGTAACCAACGAAAGGGTATCGTTCTACGACTAGGGGCGTGGCGTGTCAGAGGTTTGAAAGTGGGAGGAAACCTAGACAATCTGAAAAGGGAAATGTAAAGGTTCAATCCAGATATACTAGATTAGATTAGTTTTTAGTTCCATAGATCCGTGCTGAGGAGATCCTCGTGGATGTGGAACATGTCAATTTTTTTTAATAGCTGAAATAACAATACTAATAGTATGAATATATGCAATACATCATTTATTGCTATTAAAACGGAGTAGAAGGAGTTGGCCACTAGTAAGTCTTTCAGGCTCCTTTTAAACTGATCTTTATTTGTAACTAAATTTTTTATGTTTGCTGGCAAATTATTGAAGATGTGTGTTCCTTAGTAGTGGACCCATTTCTGAACTAAAGTAAGTGCTTTTAAGTCCTTGTACAGATCTTTTTTGTTCCTGGTATTATATGTATGAACTGAGCTGTTTGTTGGAAAAAGAGATATATTATTTAGGACAAATTTCATTAAGGAGTAAGTATACTGAGAGGTAGTAGTTAGTATACCCAGTTCTTTGAAGAGGTTTCTACAGGACGTCCGTGAATTTACTCCAGAAATAATACGTATTACACGCTTTTGGACTCTGAAAACTTTTGTTTGGCTTGAAGAGTTACCCCAAAATATTATACCATATGACATTATGGAATGAAAGTAGGCAAAGTATGCAAGCTTTTTCATTTGTATGTCGCCTATGTCCGCTAACACTCGAATTGCAAATAAAAATTTGTTAAGGCATTTCTGCAGTTCTGTGGTGTGCTCCTCCCAACTGAATTTATCAAGTTGTAATCCCAGGAATTTAAGACTGTCAACCTCTTCTATCTGCTCTTCTTCATACTTTATGCATATGCTGCGTGGAAACCTCCTACAGGTTCTGAATTGCATATAGTGAGTCTTTTCGAAGTTTAATGTCAGTGAGATGGCTTTAAACCATTTATTAATATCCATGAAAATATCATTAGCAGATCTTTATAGAACTACACTCAACATACTATTTATTGCAATACTTGTGTCATCTGCAAACAAAACGAACTCTGCTTCTGGCAGTGCAACTGATGAGAGATCATTAATGTACACAAGAAAAAGCAATGGCCCTAAGATGGATCCTTGTGGGACACCACATGTAATATCTTCCCTTTCTGACTACAGGTCAGTGAAGTGAAATAGACAGAAGACAAGGATTTCTGGTCCGATGAGTATAGAGTAATATCAACAGCAGTAGAAAATGGTATGATGGGAACAGGATTCGTTATGAATAGGAAGGCAGGGCAGAGAATGTTTTACTATGAACAGTTCCGTGGTAGGGTTGTTCTTATCAGAACCGACAACACGACAACTATAGTGCATAGTGCAGGTACGAGACTGACGTCATTAGCTGAAGATAAAGGGACAGAGAAAGGATATGAGGACACTGAAAGGGTAAGGGAGATGAAATTCTAATAGTCATGGGGGGCTGGAATACAGTTGTAGGGGAACGAGCAGAAGAAAAGGTTACATAACAATACGAGCTTGGGACAGGGAATGAGAGAGGAGAAAGACTAACTGAGTTGTGTAATAAGTTTCAGCTACTAATAGTGAAGACTGTTCAAGAATCATATGAGGAAGAGGTGTATTTGGAAAAGGCCGGGTGAAATGGAAAAATTTCAGTTAGATGACATCATGGTCAGACCGAGATTCCGAAATTAGATACTGGTTTGTAAGGCCTACCCAGGAGTAGATATAGACTAAGACCACAATGTGGTAGTGATGAAAAGTAGGCTGAACTTTAAGAGATTAGTCAGGAAGAATCATAATGCAAAGCATTGGAAACGGAAGTATTAATGAGTGATGACATACGCTTGAATTTCTCTAGGGCTATAGATACAGAAATAAGGAATAGCTCAATGGCAGTACGCTTGAAGGAGAATGGACATCTGTAAAAAGGCTAATCATGGAAAGAAAAACATAGCTTCAAGAATGTAACAGCAAAGAATCCATGGGTAACAGAACAAATACCTCAGTTGATCGATGAAAGGGGGAAGCATAAAAATGTTCAGGGAAATTCAGGATTAGTCAGTCACTGAGCGTGAAAAATGTGAAGAAATTGAAAAAGAAATTATTGTCGGAAGAACTGACCCAGCATATAGGAAAGTCAAAATAAACTTCGGTCACATTAAATACAACGGAGGTAACACTACGAGTGCAACGGGAATTCCACTGTTAAATGCAAAGGAGAGAGCGGATAGGTTGAAAGAGTACGCTGAAGGCCTCTGTGAGGTGGAAGATTTTTCTGATGTTATAAAAGAAGAACAGGAGTCCATTTAGAAGAGACATGGGATCCAGTATCAGCAACAGAATGTAAAAGAGCTTTGGAGGACTTAAGATCAAACAAAGCAGAAGGGATAGATAACAATCCATCATAATTTCTAAAATCTTTGGGGATATGGTAACAAAGCGACTATTCACGGTGGTGTGTAAAATATATTAGTCTGTCGATATACCTTCTGAGATTCGGAAAAATATCATCCACACGAATCCGCAGACTGCAAGAGCTGACAAGCGCGAGAATTATCATACAATCAGCTTAACAGCTCATTCATTCAAATTGCTGACAAGAATAATATACAGAAGAATGGAGAAAAAAATCGAGAATTTGTTAGATGACGAACAGTTTGGCTTTAGGAAAGGTAAAGGCACCAGAGAGGCAATTCTGACGTTGTGGTTGATAACGGAAGCAAGACTAAAGAAAAATCAAGACACATTCATAGGACCTGTCAATCTCGGAAAATCGTTCGACAATATAAAATGGTGCAAGATGCTCGAAATTCTGAGAAAAATACGGGTAAGCTACAGTGACAGTGTAATATAAAATACGTATAAGATCCGAGCGGGAATAATAAGAGTGGACGACAAAGAACGAGGTGCTCGGATTAAAAATGGTGTATGACAGGGATGCAGTATTTCGCTCCAAAATTAAAAGTCGAGGCAGAAGGATATCAACTGTAAGATTCTCTGAAAGACATTGTTACACCTAATGAAAGTGAAGAAGGATTACATGATTTGCTGAATGAAATGAACAGTGTAATGAGTAGAGAATATGGACCGAGAGACGAAAGTAATGAGAGGTAGCGTAAACGAGAACACCGAGAAACTTAACATCAGGATTGATAGTCACGGAGTGGATAAAGTTAAGGTGTTCTACTACCTAGGGAGCAAAATAATCAACAGAGAATGGAGGACATCAAAGGCAGAATAGCACTGGAAAAAAGGGCATTTCTGGCCAAGAGAAGACTACTATTATCAAACTTTGTCCCTAATTTGAGGAAAAAATTTCTGAGAATGTACGTTTGGAGCACAGCATTATATGTCAGGTGAAACATGGACTGTGGGAAAACTGGAGCAAGAGAGAATCGAAGCATCTGAGATGTGGTGCTACAGACGAATGTTGAAAATTAGGTGGACTGATAAAGTAAGGAATGAGGAAGTTCTGCGCAGAATCAGAAACTAATGGAGTATGTGGAAAACAACGACAAGGAGAATGGATTGGATCGTAGTACATCTGTTAAGGCATCAGGGAATGGCTTCCATGATACTAGAAGGAGCTGTAGAGAGCAAAAACTGTAGAGGAAGACAGATTGGAATACATCCAGCAAATAATTGAGGACATATTTTGCAAGTGCTGCTCTGAGATGAAGAGACTCACACACGAGAGGAATTAATGGCGGGTGGCATCAAACCAGTGCGAAGACTGATGACTCAAAAAAAAAAAAAAAAGAAATTCTCGTGATCACCGCTGCCTACAGTCATGTACAGTAGCTACATTCCTGCCATGCGGTTCTGCAGTATCGCAGAAGGAACATCAAGTTTCTCATAGCCGTATTACATGGCTTCGTTGAAACTCAGTGACGTGTTGATAATGGCCTGTTTCGTATGACTGCCTAGTGTCTGATGTTCGGACATGTCCGAAAGAACAAACATCACACTATGACGTAATTGATTCGGATGCACAATTGTGTCCGATTCCCCGCAGGAATCTCTAAGTAGCTGGCATGGTGGACGTGGACAAGGCCTGTGGATTGGTGCCAGTTATAGGGAATGTGAGTCGGCCGGGCCTCATGTCGTTTTATCGTATGAATGCAGATTTTATATCTATTGTTCAAATTCTTTAGTAACTCATGTTTCACTGCACGCCACCTTACGGCGACGTGTTGTTCGTATTTCAGGCGTCTGCAATGGGACTCACACTGGCACATGTAAGTGTAATGTCCAGGACAGTGTGGGGCGGCAGGTGGAATAATTGTTATTAATGTGCTCCTGTTATTTATTTATTGCTGTTGTTTGCCGTTCTCAACACTGGCTCTCTAACTACAATATTGGCAACCAGAAAGTGATTAGCAAAACGTGAAGCCTGTAATTAGAATTCCTAGTGCCCACTTCATCTGAGAAATACATTTATAGCCACAGCTTATAGCTCTGAGGAATTAGGAGATTGTCTGGGATTCATAATCAAAAAACCTTTTCTCTAAAATGTTCACTATATTCTGAATGTCACAGACCAAAAAGAATCCACACAATCCAACTACCAGAGCAGTTCAGAGTCTAATGCGCTGATGCAACTATAACTGTTCAAATTAAAGGTTTAAGTGAATGCTCGCCATAATTTGATGATAATGTTCATCAAACGCCACGCTAAATAATAGTAGAATGTTTGCCCTGCGGCGGCACGTGAAAATACGACATACGCAAACTGAAGATAGATCATTACAGTCATCCCAGAATTAACACTTCACTCGAAAACGATTTCATGGTTACGCGTATCCTTAGTAACTTATTACGGCATCCGAGGCCGTTTATAGCAATGATACCGACGCGACACAACTCCCGGCACAGGTGGTGCGCTAATCAGCGTCTGGAGAGAACTGGGGCCTTTTTTCCTCGTGCAGCGTTCTTATATATAAAGCCGCGGTGCGGATGTCTAAGGGAACGCATGATCAAATCCGCTCTCCCGACTAGCCGCTGGGCTAGAAATGCACCACTTTAAGTTATCGAATAAATCATTGCTTCGTTTGCTGATGGCCGATGAAGCTCTCAATTTAAATGTGCAATCAGCACACAGGTAAGTAATCATAATAAAAGTCTGACGTGGCTAAGTCAAATATTTTGGGCGAGATAATTAATTTAATTACACTACACGCAGTAGACGAGCTCTGAACTTGCCCTTTGGAGATACGCTATCGCTATAGTTTTATAGTTATTCAGTTGAAACTTCTCACATCTTTATAACTATATCGGATCTCCCTTCTACTTAAATTTAAACATCCTAGCTTTATTTATTCGCCTGCTTAATCTATCTTGCTTCCTTAATTTTTAAGACAAAAACCAGAAAATCATGAATTTCAACTAAAATTTTAATTTGTGAGATCCAGAATACTGTTTCTACTAAATTATTACGCAAAAGGAATCTAAATATAAATTTTTAAGTTTCTAGCTCTTTTCTGTTGCGCCAATGCTTTTTACAGAAAAACATCCAAATTTCAAAAATGGTTAAAGTTATTGAACTGATATTCAACACATATTGATTTAGTATTACTCCTGACATGCTAGAAACGTTTCAGGTTATTTACTTGATTTTTAAAGTATTGCGCAACATTTATGACGTCAGAGCTAGTTACAGCGGACTGGCTGGCACACAATGGAAAGACTGATGTGAATTTTATAAGGCGTGAGTAGGCTTCTTCCCTACAAGAGGTTTCGACGAGATACGTTCCATCTATTCCTACTTTAGTTTGATCTGATAATGGCTGTGGTTGAAACGTTTCAGAAAGAATAATTAACAGACGATCTAAATTCTGACAGTATGTGGTAAGAATGATAGCCGACTCCTGTAAGGATTTCCTTTCCTGTGGAGTTCAGTAAATTCATTCGTATTTTAAGTGGTAAACCAGTTGTAGTTTCAACTCATTTTTAATATTTTAAAATCATGTCATACGTTATATCCCTGATTAAAGAGCAGATATATATTTTTTTTTTACTGGTGACGATCAGTTGAATAAATCCACCAACCAAGAGTGACGAGAGAGGTGGAATAAAAAAGGAATATAAAAATAAGTTACCGCATCACACTGCAGATGCAGTGCGCTAACTGGAAAAACACTTTCATAGCTGAAGTGTGCGCCAGCGAGAGGATTACAATGTGTACCAGGACTGTTGAGATGTGATTAGGTTTGGTGTCACATTCTTATGTGTTCACTGCTGTAACAGTGTGGTAAACCGCTGTACTTGCGATTTTATCCACGTATTAACAATCTGTTTATTGTTACCATTGCTTCAAGATATCGAAATATGATTTTCGGCAAGCAGCATTACGGAACTAAGCAAGGATTTTGCTGTGTGATTAATACTCATCATGTCTTCGTGTCTGCTGAGCTACTGAGGAAGAAACTCCATCTTTTTCGATGAGCGACTAGAGTTCTAAACAGAAGAGTGCAGTGGTATAGTGCTACTAGCATCTGTAGTACAACTTCCCTAGAAAATGGACGGACCTATCGGCAGATGTAAAAATCAGAACACTGCTCCTTCATTTGCTGTGTAACATATGCATTACTATTGCCTTGCATGAACCCAGCGATACAGATTTCACAGATCATCTTGCCGTGCGAGAAATTTTGGCCAAGCCCGCTGTACACGAACGAGTACCAGCCGCGTGTGTTCGCAGCGATATCGTGGCGTCGGAAATACACTCATGTTCATAAATTAAGGATAATGCTGATACATGGTGAAACAACGCTCTGGTGGGCGGTTTGAGGGTTTAAATCACGTCGGGGTATGACCATGCAGTGCATTTGACGTACGGTCGTCGCACGGTGGCGCTGGCAGCAGTCCACATACGCAGACGTTTTCAGACGTGCTACTGGTGACTGTGTGTTGAAAATGGCTCAAAGAACACATATTGATGACGTTATGAGGGGTAGAATACTAAGGTGCCTGGAGGCTGGTCAAACACAGCAGGTCGTAGCACGGGCCCTCCGTGTGCCACGAAGTGTGATCTCAAGATTATGGCAACGATTTCAGCAGACATGAAACGTGTCCAGGCGCTACAGTACGGGACGTCCACAGTGTACGACACTACAAGAAGACCGATATCTCACCATCAGTGCCAGCAGACGGCCACGGAGTACTGCAGGTAGCCTTGCTCGGGACCTTACCCCAGCCACTGGAACAGTTCTCCCCAGACATACAGTCTACAGACGACTGAACAGACACGGTTTACTCGCCCGTAGACCATCAAGGTGCATCCACTGACCCCTGGTCACAGGAGAGCCCGTAAATCCTTGTGTCAAGGACACAGCACATCGTCATTGGAACAGTGGTCCAGGTTCACGGACGAGTCCAAGTATAGTCTGAACAGTGATTCCCGCCGGGTTTCCATCTAGTGTGAACCACGGACCAGATACCAACCCCTTAATGTCCTTGAAAGGGACCTGTGTGGAGGCCTTGGTTTGATGGTTTGGGATGGGTTTATGATTGGTGCACGTACACCCCTGCATGTCTTTGACAGAGGAACTTTAACAGGTCAGGTGTACCGAGATGTCATTTTTCGCCAGTATGTCCGCCTTTCCAGGGGTGCAACGCACAGCCCCACCGTGCTGCCATCGTGGAGGAGTGTCTTGAAACAGAAGATATCAGGCGAATGGAGTGGTCTGCCGGTTCTCCAGACCTAAACCCCATCGAGAACGTCTGGGATGCTCTCGGTCGACGTATCGCTGCACGTCTTCAAACCCTTAGGACACTTCAGGAGCTCCGACAGGCACTGGTGCAAGAATGGGAGGCTGTACCCCAGCAGCTGCTCGACCACATGATCCAGAGTTTGCCAACCCACTGTGCGGCCCGTTTATGTGGGCATGATGATAATGTTCCATACGGTTATAGTTGGTGGGGACTTCAAACTTCCCTCGATATGTTGGCAAAAATACTTGTTCAAAACCGGTGGAAGGCAGACAACATCTTCCGAGATTGTCCTAAATGCTTTATCCGAAAATTATTTCGAGCAGTTAGTATACGAACCCACGCGAATTGTAAATGGTTGAGAAAACACACTTGACCTCTTAGCCACAAACAATCCAGAGCTAGTAGAAAGCATCATGACTGATACAGGGATTAGTGATCACAAGGTCGTTGTAGCTAGGCTCAATACCGTTTCTTCCAAATCCACCAGAAACAAACGCAAAATAATTTTATTTAAAAAAGCGGATAAAGTGTCACTAGATGCCTTCCTAAGAGACAATCTCCATTCCTTCCGAACTGACTTTGCAAATGTAGACGAGATGTGGCTCAAATTCAAAGATATAGTAGCAACAGCAATTGAGATATTCATACCTCCTAAATTGGTAAGAGATGGAACTGATCCCCCATGGTACACACAACAGGTCCGAACACTGTTGCAGAGGCAACGGAAAAAGCATGCGAAGTTCAGAAGAACGCGAAATCCCGAAGATTGGCTAAAATTTACAGACGCGCGAAATTTGGAACGGACTTCAATGCGAGATGCCTTTAATAGGTTCCACAACGAAACATTGTCTCGAAATTTGGTAGAAAATCCGAAGAAATTCTGATCGTATGTAAAGAACACAAGCGGCAAGACGCAGTTAATACCTTCGCTGCGCAGTGCCGATGGTACTGTTACCGACGACTGTGCCTCTAAAGCGGAGTTATTGCACGCAGTTTTCCGAAATTCCTTCACCAGGGAAGGCGAATGGAATATTCCAGAATTTGAAACACGAACAGCTGCTACCATGAGTTTCTTAGAAGTAGATACCTTAGGGGTTGCGAAGCAACTCAAATCGCTTGATACGGGCAAGTCTTCAGGTCCAGATTGTATACCGATTAGGTTCCTTTCAGATTACGCTGATACAATAGCTCCCTACTTAGCAATCATATACAACCTCTCGCTCACCGATGGATCTGTACCTACAGATTGGAAAATTGCGCAGGTCGCACTAGTGTTTAAGAAGGGTAGTAGGAGTAATCCATCGAACTACAGACCTATATCATTGACGTCGGTTTGCAGTAGGGTTTTGGAGCATATACTGTATTCAAACATTATGAATCACCTCGAAGTGAACGATCTATTGATACGTAATCAGCATGGTTTCAGAAAACATCGTTCTTGTGCAACGCAGCTAGCTCTTTATTCGCAGGAAGTAATGGCCGCTATCGACAGGGGATCTCAAGTTGATTCCATATTTCTAGATTTCCGGAAAGCTTTTGACACCGTTCCTCACAAGCGACTTCTAATCAAGCTGCGGGAATATGGGGTATCGTCTCAGTTGTGCGACTGGATTCGTGATTTCCTGTCAGTAAGGTCGCAGTTCGTAGTAATGGATGGCAAATCATCGAGTAAAACTGAAGTGATATCAGGTGTTCCCCAGGGAAGCGTCCTGGGACTTCTGCTGTTCCTGATCTATATAAATGACCTGGGTGACAATCTGAGCAGTTCTCTTAGGTTGTTCGCTGATGATGCTGTAATTTGCCGTCTAATAAGGTCATCCGAAGACCAGTATCAGTTGCAAAGCGATTTAGAAAAGATTGCTGTATGGTGTGGCAGGTGGCAGTAGACGCTAAATAACGAAAAGTGTGAGGTGATCCACATGAGTTCCAAAAGAAATCCGTTGGAATTCGATTACTCGATAAATAGTACAATTCTCAAGGCTGTCAATTCAACTAAGTACCTGGGTGTAAAAATTACGAACAACTTCAGTTGGAAAGACCACATAGATAATATTGTGGAGAAGGCGAGCCAAAGGTTGCGTTTCATTGGCAGGACACTTAAAAGAAGCAATAAGTCCACTAAAGAGATAGCTTACACTACACTCGTTCGTCCTCTGTTAGAATATTGCTGCACGGTGTGGGATCCTTACCAGGTGGGATTGACGGAGGACATCTAAAGGGTGCAAAAAAGGGCAGCTCGTTTTGTATTATCACGTAATAGCGGAGAGAGTATGACAGATATGATACGCGAGTTGGTTCAAAATGGCTCTGAGCACTATGGGACTTAACTGCTGAGGTCATCAGTCCCCTAGAACTTAGAACTAGTTAAACCTAACTAACCTAAGGACATCACACACATCCATGCCCCAGGCAGGATTCGAACCTGCGACCGTAGCGGTCGCGTAGTTCCAGACTGTAGCGCCTAGAACCGCTCGGCCACTCCGGCCGGCTACGCGAGTTGGGATGGAAGTCATTAAAGCAAAGACGTTTTTCGTCACGGCGAGATCTATTTACGAAATTTCAGTCACCAGCTTTCTCTTCCGAATGCGAAAATATTTTGTTGAGCCCAACCTACATAGGTAGGAATGATCATCAAAATAAAATAAGAGAAATCAGAGTTCGAACAGAAAGGTTTAGGTGTTCGTTTTTCTCTCGCGCTGTTCGGTAGTGGAATGGTAGGGAGATAGTATGATTGTGGTTCGACGATCCCTCTGCCAAGCACTTAAATGTGAATTGCAGAGTAATCATGTAGATGTAGATGTAGATGTAGATGTAGATGATGTTGGGGAACTTGCGCAGGAAACAGTGACGTTTTCTAGCACATGTGTTTTGGAACGGTTTTCTCAACTTATCACCAATACCATGGCCTTACAGGCCTGTGTCGTGTGTGTTCCCTATGCGCCTATGCTATTAGCGCCAGTTTTGTGTAGTGCCACGTTGTGTGGCACCACATTCTGCAACTATCCTTAATTTATGAGCATGAGTGTAGTTTCAGTGCACAGGCGGCGGTGTCGCAGCGATAGTCGCTCAGAAGTACTAGAATGGAAGCCAGTCAGTACGGACGTAGGGACGAGAAAGCAGGCAGCGTTTGCTTATTTCTTTTATGAATGCTTGAAGAAACACGAGGTTTTGTACTCATCCACTGGTTAATCCCAGCTGCTGAAAGGAGAGTTCGTGACATTGTTTATGGATATCAGAGAAGATGAAAATAAATTCTTTATTTTCGTACAGCCGTTTGATGAATTAACAGTACAACAACAGATGTAGCGTGAGCTGTTCGTCTTTTCGAGGAATCTGGGCAGCGACTGCTCGCTAATTAACCTGCACTATCAAGACAGAATCGGTCACACTACATTGTGCAAAATAATAAGTATTGTTTGTAAATCGACGTGGGAAGTCTTGCATATAAATTACATACCGAAATTCACACGAGAAAATTGGCTCAAAAGTACGAGAAGATTTGAAAAGCATTCTTGTGATGTGGACAAAGAAATCCGATCAACCCAAGAAGGATGTTCACTTAACAGCAGAAGGAATACCTTCGCTAATTACTTTACATACAATGCAAGCAAAGCACTGTGCCGAGACAAATGAATCTAAATCTGGTCGGTAACAATCGTAGCGAACACTGAATTAATTTATTCCCGATCGAGAAAGACTATTGAATTTATGCCACTATTGAAATGTGTGCAGCAATGTACTTTGTGGCTGCAATGGAATAAAGCATTGATTACACTGAAACCGTTGAGGTAACAGTATTTATTTTAAACTGTTATTTTTAATTGAAGATTTGTTCATTCAGATGAAGGGGTTCTCACTCGGGAGCAAATTATTTCAAGTTTTAAATGGCCACATCCGATCAAAACCTCGACCTCTAGAATACAAACACAAAATAGTTTAGTCATTTCTCCACTTATTCGGTTTTGCAGAAAAACTCTCACAAAACTTTACACACGCTTGAAGCCATGTGGTTCCTGCTTTATGCTATCAATGATATGTTTGCGAGATGTGTCCCATATTTCAGGATATTTTTTCCAGCCCTTCAGTTAACAAAACCACGTCCGAAGTGACTGCATCCCTGGCAGGCTGGCAACAGCTGTTGCCGGGGTTGTGAACGCGTGAACTGGTGCTTCGTGGCGATATGCCAGAACCCTGCCATGTGGCAGTGACTGGTGACTCCGAGTCTGCAGCAGACGGCCTGCTATTACACTTTTTCATTTTTTACAAAATAATATGGTCAAATATTCGTCAAATTTCTCTGACAGTGATATTTGAGATGGCGCTAAAAATGGGTATTACAGTGCCATCATATTTTTCGTCGAAGTTCAAGACGGCGGACAACAATCACTTGTCATAATGGGCTGCCGTTGCTTGTATAACAGTCGCATTGTGTGTGCATTTGGAAGAGAAGCGGCGGAAAAACAGGAAACATATCTGGCGAAGCCGTGAGTTTTACGTGGAGATAGTAAAAGCATTCAGCAAAATGTGTTACGGGAGTTGTAATGGAAGCCGTCAAATCTTATATAAATTACTAAGTAATATAACAGATTGTAATTTAGTATTTGCTCAGCAAAATGTCTGCTCATATTAAAAAGCAGAATACTCATTTGAGAGGTACTATATGTGCAGAAAACAGGCTCACCATAAAAATGCGATTTCTTGCTACGGGGGAGAGCTACGTTAGCTTACAAAACAGCACTCAAATATCAAAGTGCACGTTAACCAAAACAATTCGAGATACGTGTAAAATGATTTATAAAGCACTGAAGGAGGAATATCTGAAGAGAAATAAGTGTTTAGTAAGCTGTATGGGCATTACAAACTATTTTTCTTTTTGAATAATTTAATTAATATAATCAGTGTTCCAACATTACAAAATTAATAAAAAGCACGAAACATTTTAAGCATTTTTTAACTTGTGGCTTCCAGAGTTCAAAAATAGACAAAGTAGAATGGACAACTGAGAAATATATATATATACACTCCTGGAAATTGAAATAAGAACACCGTGAATTCATTGTCCCAGGAAGGGGAAACTTTATTGACACATTCCTGGGGTCAGATACATCACGTGATCACACTGACAGAACCACAGGCACATAGACACAGGCAACAGAGCATGCACAATGTCGGCACTAGTACAGTGTATATCCACCTTTCGCAGCAATGCAGGCTGCTATTCTCCCATGGAGACGATCGTAGAGATGCTGGATGTAGTCCTGTGGAACGGCTTGCCATGCCATTTCCACCTGGCGCCTCAGTTGGACCAGCGTTCGTGCTGGACGTGCAGACCGCGTGAGACGACGCTTCATCCAGTCCCAAACATGCTCAATGGGGGACAGATCCGGAGATCTTGCTGGCCAGGGTAGTTGACTTACACCTTCTAGAGCACGTTGGGTGGCACGGGATACATGCGGACGTGCATTGTCCTGTTGGAACAGCAAGTTCCCTTGCCGGTCTAGGAATGGTAGAACGATGGGTTCGATGACGGTTTGGATGTACCGTGCACTATTCAGTGTCCCCTCGACGATCACCAGTGGTGTACGGCCAGTGTAGGAGATCGCTCCCCACACCATGATGCCGGGTGTTGGCCCTGTGTGCCTCGGTCGTATGCAGTCCTGATTGTGGCGCTCACCTGCACGGCGCCAAACACGCATACGACCATCATTGGCACCAAGGCAGAAGCGACTCTCGTCGCTGAAGACGACACGTCTCCATTCGTCCCTCCATTCACGCCTGTCGCGACACCACTGGAGGCGGGCTGCACGATGTTGGGGCGTGAGCGGAAGACGGCCTAACGGTGTGCGGGACCGTATCCCAGCTTCATGGAGACGGTTGCGAATGGTCCTCGCCGATACCCCAGGAGCAACAGTGTCCCTAATTTGCTGGGAAGTGGCGGTGCGGTCCCCTACGGCACTGCGTAGGATCCTACGGTCTTGGCGTGCATCCGTGCGTCGCTGCGGTCCGGTCCCAGGTCGACGGGCACGTGCACCTTCCGCCGACCACTGGCGACAACATCGATGTACTGTGGAGACCTCACGCCCCACGTGTTGAGCAATTCGGCGGTACGTCCACCCGGCCTCCCGCATGCCCACTATACGCCCTCGCTCAAAGTCCGTCAACTGCACATACGGTTCACGTCCACGCTGTCGCGGCATGCTACCAGTGTTAAAGACTGCGATGGAGCTCCGTATGCCACGGCAAACTGGCTGACACTGACGGCGGCGGTGCACAAATGCTGCGCAGCTAGCGCCATTCGACGGCCAACACCGCGGTTCCTGGTGTGTCCGCTGTGCCGTGCGTGTGATCATTGCTTGTACAGCCCCCTCGCAGTGTCCGGAGCAAGTATGGTGGGTCTGACACACCGGTGTCAATGTGTTCTTTTTTCCATTTCCAGGAGTGTATATATATATATATATATATATATATATATATATATATATATATATATTAGTTTAGACCGTATCATCCTCTATGCCGGCTTGCTGAAAAGCTGTCTCGAAGTTGGATGGCTCTTGCTGTGACTATGGATTTGAAGTTGCCATCCTACATGCCCATCAGAACACAATTAATAGCATGCGTTATGCCCGTCGCTTCCGCCCCCCCCCCCCCCCCCCCCCCGCCACCCTCCAATCGAAGCAAGGTTATAACTTCTGTTCTTTGGGGCCTGCAGTGCAAAATATGTCTTTTAATGACATCGTTATTGTGAATAATAGCCAGCTACACTGCTATGTAAAATGTTTATATTTTACATCTTTCACGATGAGCCCATTTCGGCATATTGCCATCGTAAGGCGCTCTTTAAATACGTAAGAAAGCGATGATGTTAATACAATGGTCTTGTAACTATGGTATGAAAAGCTGTAAACATCATTAGGTGTTTTTACCTTACATGTAACATCGTTGCTGTCATATCCTGTTTTTTTTTTTTTAGAATTATTACTTTCTCTTAGGAGAGTAATTTTATAATTATTACTTTCTCCTAGAAAAAAGTAATAATTCTAAACAAGACAGGACATGACAGCAACGATCCACATGTAACGAAAAAGCCCCTAATGATGTATTATTAGTTACAAGAACATTATATTAAGATCATCGCTTACTTATTTATTTACAGAGCACCTGACGATGGCAATGTGCAGGAATGGGCTCATCGTGAATGATAAAAAATGTGAACAATTTACATAGCAGTGTAACTGGCTATTATTCATAATAATTATAATAAAGAGTTGAAGGAACATACCAACTAAACTTTTCAGCCATGCTTACGAACACCCTATTGACGTCAAAAAGACTGTAGCGATGCCAGCGGTCCAATCTGTTACATTTCTCGTTGCAATGAACACAAGACGAACGAATTTTATGATCAAATCTGCGGCGAGGCCCTAGATTTCATATTATTTGTTTGAGGAAACGCGAGCTTTGAAAAAGTTCCCTACTACACTATCTAATTTCTTTAACATAAATATTTGACATATAAACTTTGAAAAAAAAATGATAGCGTTGAATATCGGCCTGTCCGCCGATAAGGGTTGCGATACAGGAAAGAGATTTTTGCTCTACGACAGTTTGGTACTTTCAGATAGTACTCGCTAACCTGTTTCTACTACGGGCGAATTTTCGCTGTTACTGTCTGATAGTTCCTTGCGAGTACTTTCCGTTAGTGTATGCGAGTCTTGAGACTGCAAATGTCGGAATTGGTTACACACAGGACAGCGAGAGTTTGTTGACAGCTGAGAAATCACTCGCTGCAAGATTCTTCTGTCGTTCTTTGCGTGAAGGATGAGGTTACGACGGAAGAAAGTCGCGCTGCAGCTGCATTTTGAACACTTGTAGTGCAAAGAAAAAAACTTAAATGACACTGTTCGTGTTGGACTAGAGAACGGATCAGGCGGCGGAATGATTCTGGAGCATGCAAGCATCTCATTGTAGAGCTTGAGATGGAAAATCTAAAACAATATCCAAATTTTACGAGAATGACAACGATGGAGACGGAATAAATACTATTTTTAACTGGAAGCAAAATAGCCAATCTGTATAATATTATGAGTAAATCCATTAGTGATGAAGGCAAACTGCTGGTGACATATTTCTGGTCTCAGTTACGTTTACTCTCTTTAATATTTGATAAAGTAACAAATATGATGAAATAACATTACACCAGTTTCATCTCGATAGCCATAAAAGTTCAAAAGCCAAATAGGGCGGATGTCTGATAAATGAAGCATTTCTGGACGTACATTTATTTGAGCGTTTTTATGAGTTTTGACTTAAGGAGACACTCGTAAATTTCTGTAGGCCTGTTCTTCAACACCCAATATAATAATATTGTCAATCAATACCACGTCATATAAAATTATAGATACAGCTGTATTACTTGAACTTAAATGGCAAATTTTCTGAGTTCCAAAACTATTGCTTTGAAACATATCTTCATTTGTTTCTCTTTGTTAATTAATGTACGCTATTCAAATGGTTCAAATGGCTCTGAGCACTATGGGACTTAACTTCCGAGGTCATCAGTCCCCTAGAACTTAGAACTACTTAAACCTAACTAACCTAAGGACATCACACACATCCATGCCCGAAGCAGGATTAGTTAGGTTTCAGTATTTCCAGGTCTAGGTGACTGAGGACCTCAGCTGTTAAGTCCCATAGTGCTTAGAGCCATTTGAACCATCTTCCTCTCCGCTGCGGCACTAGCAGAGGGATCGAGGGGGGTCCATAGGCCCGACCGCGTTTTACCCCTGGGAGACATCCCCACCACTCAGTTACAGCAAGCCGAGTTGACGTGGAGGGACTGGATCGAGGGAAAAATCGCCGTCGCTAATGGGCACTGAACCGATGTCCTCCAGGGCCGGAGTCTAACACACTAACCGCTAGACGACTCTGATAAAAATAATATGCGTAAATTCTCTAGAACACTCCACGTCTTGCTTAGGAAATTTTTCGAAGTAAATGTTTACATAGTATGTAGAATTCAGAGTAGTACTTTGCCATAGTGGCCTGGACGCTTCGTGAAGTACTTAATGAGTTGTTTTTACTCTATTTTCTGATGTAATGCGGCATCAGGAACCTCGGTTAGTAGGTTCCGCTCCAAGGACATTAACACGTGTTAAAATAAAACAAGGTGTCTCTACTCCAACCACATCATCTTACGCTACCTTGAGATCTCTGACAGTGCTGCAAATGCCAAGATAATTTTTCATGTAAAAAAACCATGACCATGCAAGTCTTGATACACAGTCTGTGAGCCATTACACGTCAGGCTGCAAGTTACAACTCGGACAAGGTCGAAAAAAAAAAAAAAACACGTCTGACTTAACGCAACCATCCTATGATGAGACCTGCCAACAACCTGTATCAAGGATGGCAGGATAAGTCGTTTTGAGAGCGAGCCTAATGGCAACAAGTGTGTCAACCAAGACAGTCGCTACCTGCGACTGCTACAGTAAGACAGCCTTATATGCTTCCGGTAGAGTCATGAGTCATGATCAAGCATCGTCAGCGAACATCACGCACGGGCGTAGCTTGTCACTGTGGCATAATTCACATGAATTCACTCTTTTTCAGTGTTTAAAAGATCGGTAGGAAATATTCGATCATTTTGTTTCCTCAACATAGCTGCAGTACATTCTGCAAGCGGCGCATAATTTTAAGGAAATGGTTTCACTAATGCCAAGGAAACCTGACGTTTGTGCCTTGTAATATACTCATTAATGATCAAAGGAATTCACTAATAAATGCAATCTAAGTAACGATGTAAGTTAAAGTTAACTGAGCAACACACAGTTACAATAATCGGGCAACATGTAAGATATAGCAGGCTTATTGTGAATATCCATGATTCATGAAGATGTGTTCGAAAACAGTGCGAAAAATCAGTAATTAGTGATTGGTTGTGAACTATTGGTTAGATACATTTCTGTAGAAATATGTATAGCGACTCTCGGAGCATCATCTGCGTCTAAACTCACCTTACACTTAGCTGTAATACTCCTGCAAAGAATGGGAATGTGTAACATTTCAAATAGGAGCTATTATCTGAGATGTGAAAAGTTACACGTCACCTCACAGAGAGAATACTACAAAGGTGATGACTATCTGTAGTCGATACTGGTATACTATCAGATCTGAATAACTTCTGCAGAGACTAATTTGTGGAAGAAAGTGAAAATGTAACTGAAAATTGAAAAGGAGCCAATCAACAATTAGCATTACACTCGTCGAGGTGGCGGACGTACATTCGAGTTTAGAAGAGTAGAATCTATGTGTGATTTTGAAGAGCAGTATATGCGTGTGGTTTTGAAAGGCAGACTCTCTGAAAGTGTGAGAACGTCGCTATGTGACCGTAGACATTTGAGTGTGGTGACTGTCAGACTGGCCTACTACAAGCCTACGAGAGAAATTCAAGGTGCATGGAACCCTGTGTGAAGTGCACAAATTGTGAACAAGACGAACTCATAGTGTTATAAGTGATAATTCCTGTAGGTGGTGCTGAACCAGTACCCGATGTTAAATACAAAAAGTTTCACGGCAAGGGTGAAGCGAGAATTATTTGAATACTTTATAAAAGTATCCGGCACATCCTGAGTAAAATACGGTTGCGTTATTTCATTCCATGGCTCGGTGTAAAGGCTAATCGACGAAGACCAAAATCGCAGAATACTTATTGAATGGGTTAAGAGAAGGTTACACGTGGAACAGGATTTATGGGTAGTATTATTTGTTCCCACCCCCACGAACCTCGGACCATGCCGTTGGTGGGGAGGCTTGCGTGCCTCAGCGATACAGATGGCCGTACCGTAGGTGCAACCACAACGGAGGGGTATCTGTTGAGAGGCCAGACAAACGTGTGGTTCCTGAAGAGGGGCAGCAGCCTTTTCAGTAGTTGCAGGGGCAACAGTCTGGATGATTGACTGATCTGGCCTTGTAACACTAACCAAAACGGCCTTGCTGTGCTGGTACTGCGAACGGCTGAAAGCAAGGAGAAACTACAGCCGTAATTTTTCCCGAGGGCATGCAGCTTTACTGTATGGTTAAATGACGATGGCGTCCTCTTGGGTAAAATATTCCGGAGGTAAAATAGTCCCCCAGTCGGATCTCCGGGCGGGGACTACTCAAGAGGTCGTCGTTATCAGAAGAAAGAAAACTGGCCTTCTACGGATCGGAGCGTGGAATGTCAGATCCCTTAATCGGACAGGTAGGTTAGAAAATTTAAAAAGGGAAATGGATAGGTAAAGTTATATATAGTGGGAATTAGTGAAGTTCGGTGGCAGGAGGAACAAGACTTCTGGTCAGGTGAATACAGGGTTATAAATACAAAATCAAATAGGGGTAATGCAGGAGTAGGTTTAATTATGAATAGGAACATAGGAATGCGGGTAAGCTACTACAAACAGCATAGTGAACACATTACTGTGGCCAAGATAGACACGAAGCCCATGCCTACTACAGTAGTACAAGTTTATATGCCAACTAGCTCTAGAGATGATGAAGAAAATGATGAAATGTGTGGTGAGATAAAAGAAATTATTCAGGTAGTGAAGGGAGACGAAAATTTAATAGTCATGGGTGACTGGAATTCGAGAGTAGTAAAAGGGAGAGAAGGAAACACAGTGGGTGAATATGGTTTGGGGGAGAGAAATGCAAGAGGAAGCCGCCTGGTAGAATTTTGCACAGAGCATAACTTAATCATAGCTAACACTTGGTTTAAGAATCATAAATGAAGAATGTATACATGGAAGTATCCTGGAGATACTAGAAGGTATCAGATAGATTATATAATGGTAAGACAGAGATCTAGGAACCAGGTTTTAAATTGTAAGGGATTTCCAGGGGCAGATATGGACTCTGACCACAATCTATTGGTTATGAACTGTAGATTAAAATTGAAGAAACTGCAAAAAGGTGGAAATTTAAAGAGATGGGACCTGAATAAACTGACTAAACCAGAGGTTGTACAGAGTTTCAGGGGGATCATAAGGGAACAATTGACAGGAATGGGGGAAAGAAATACAGTAGAAGAAGAATGGGTAGCTTTGAGGGATGAAGTAGTGAAGGCAGCAGAGGATCAAGTAGGTAAAAAGACGAGGGCTAGTAGAAATCCTTGGGTAACAGAAGAAATATTGAATTTAATTGATGAAAGGAGAAAATATAAAAACGCAGTAAATGAAGCAGGCAGAAAGGAATACAAACGTCTCAAAAATGAGATCGACAGGAAGTGCAAAACGGCTAAGCAGGGATGGCCAGACGACAAATGTAAGGATGTAGAGGCTTATCTTACTAGGGGTAAGATAGATACTGCCTACAGGAAAATTAAAGAGACCTTTGGAGGAAAGAGAGCCACTTGTATGAATATCAAGAGCTCAGATGGAAACCCAGTTCTAAGCAAGGAAGGGAAAGCAGAAAGGTGGAAGGAGTATATAGAGGGTCTACACAAGGGCGATGTACTTGAGGACAATATTATGGAAATGGAAGAGGATGTAGATGAAGATGAAATGGGAGATACGATACTGCGTGAGGAGTTTGACAGAGCACTGAAAGACCTGAGTCGAAACAAGGCCCCGGGAGTAGACAACATTCCATTAGAACTACTGACGGCCTTGGGAGAGCCAGTCCTGACAAAACTATACCATTTGGTGAGCAAGATGTATGAGACAGGCGAAATACCCTCAGACTTCAGGAAGAATGTAATAATTCCAATTCCAAAGAAGGCAGGTGTTGACAGATGTTAAAATTACCGAACTATCAGTTTAATAAGTCACAGCTGCAAAATACTAACGTGAATTCTTTACAGACGAATGGAAAAACTGGTAGAAGCTGACCTCGGGGAAGATCAGTTTGGATCCCGCAGAAATGTTGGAACACGTGAGGCAATACTGACCCTACGACTTATCTTAGAAAATAGATTAAGGAAAGGCAAACCCACGTTTGTAGCATTTGTAGTCTTAGAGAAAGCTTTCGACAATGTTGACTGGAATACTCTCTTTCGAATTCTAAAGGTGGCAGGGGTAAAATACAGGGAGCGAAAGGCTATTTACAATTTGTACAGAAACCAGATGGCAGTTATAAGAGTCGAGGGGCATGAAAGGGAAGCAGCGGTTGGGAAGGGAGAGAGACAGGGTTGTAGCCTCCCCCCAATGTTATTCAATCTGTATATTGAGCAAGCAGTAAAGGAAACAAAAGAAAAATTCGGAGTAGGTATTAAAATCGATGGAGAAGAAATGAAAACTTTGAGGTTCGCCGATGACATTGTAATTCTGTCAGAGACAGCAAAGGACTTGGAAGAGCAGTTGAACGGAATGGACAGTGTCTTGAAAGGAGGATATAAGATGAACATCAACAAAAGCTAAACGAAGATAATGGAATGTAGTCGAATTAAGTCGGGTGATGCTGATGGAATTAGATTAGGAAATGAGACACTTAAAGTAGTAAATGGGTTTTGCTTTTTAGGGAGCAAAATAACTGATGATGGTCGAAGTAAAGTGGATATAAAAGGTAGACTGGCAATGGCAAGGAAAGCGTTTCTGAAGAAGAGAAATTTGTTAACATCGGGTATAGATTTAAGTGTCAGGAAGTCGTTTCTGAAAGTATTTGTATGGAGCATAGCCATGTATGGAAGTGAAACATGGACGATACGAGAATAGAAGCTTTCGAAATGCGGTGCTACAGAAGAATGCTGAAGATTAGATGGGTATATCACATAACTAATGAGGAGGTACTGAATAGAATTGGGGAGAAGAGGAGTTTGTGGCGCAACAGAAGAATGCTGAAGATTAGATGGGTATATCACATAACTAATGAGGAGGTACTGAATAGAATTGGGGAGAAGAGGAGTTTGTGGCGCAACTTGGCAAGAAGAAGGGACCGGTTGGTAGGATATGTTCTGAGGCATCAAGGGATCACAAATTTAGCATTGGAGGGCAGCGCGGAGGGTAAAAACCGTAGAAGGAGACCAAGAGATGAATACACTGAGCAGATTCAGAAGAATGTAGGTTGCAGTAAGTACTGGGAGATGAAGAAGCTTCCACAGGATAGAGTAGCATGGAAAGCTGCATCAAACCAGTCTCAGGACTGAAGACAACAACAACAACAATAAATATTCAGTTGAAACTCAATTCAAAACATAACTTAACTGTCAATCAGCATCACTGTGTGTACCTAGAGGAAGGTAACCCTCACATTATTGTGTATAAGTCTGTGAATTTTCTTGGATTAAATCTGTCGTGTTTTTTGTACTATAAAAGATTTTCGTTTCGAGGATAACGTAACAGGAAAAAAGCACTTCACAATGCTTGGTGATCACATTTTCCCTTCCATTCGGCCAACGTACGACAATGGCAGGTGTCACTACCAACAAGATGACTCGCCGCTGTATCATAGGGATATGTGAGCATACCTGTACCAAAACCTCTTAAAACCTTCCACACTATCGTCTTTGGCAACTGCAGTTCAAGACGTGCTTTCTGCACAAACATCTTAGGCCCACGAAGGTGAGATACTCTGCCGCGATCAACATCGCCTTCACCCGCTTTAGGTAGTCCCATGTTTTTTCCCTTTACACGCACATCTGGTGGTTTCAAATTGACTGCACCATTGGCCGATGTTTTTCCCACATCACAATTAAACTTTAAACAAAACGCGTACTGAACTGAAATTATAGATTCATTCTTAATAAACTGCAGAACAGAAAACGATTAACTCTCAGGAGTTGTCATTTTGCAAATGTAGCGCTGCAAGCGGAAATACAGCAACGCCGTTCTCGCACATGCGTTTATCGAAAACTGTTTTTTAGTTACTCTTTAATTGTGACCTTCAATGAATACTGCTATACTAACAGTAGACAAAATTAAAATTTACAACTGGATCATGCTTTTATGAAGATCCTGTATAAATGGTTCGTGACTCGGATAGTAAACTGTCGTTCTATGAGAGACTGTTATCATTTCAAGAAATCATTAATCGTAATTCCCCATGTACAGACAGTGTACGTGCACAGGATGGAGAAGCAGCCCGTTCAAACAATATCTGCCAGCGTAACTGAGTTGGTCCCCTTTCACTCTCGTCTGATAGCCGTAAAATTGAATGACCATAATAGTAGAGAGAGAGAGTTGATACAGCAACCGCACGCTGCGTTAGATTTGGCATTGTTCGAAGCTGATCGTCAAGAAGCTTGAGTGTAGCACCTAGAACCACACTACAACAAAAATTCTCCTTGAAACAGCTGCTGCTAACTAAATGATAAACTTTGCATCATGACGCAAACTTTCAGGTTTTAGAATGAAATCACTGAGTAAACACTCGAAAACAGGTGTCCCTTTAGGAAAGAACTGTTTGTTAGAAGTTCACACCTCTCAATGCGTCAAACACGTTTCAGACTACGTAAGCGCTACCGTCTTCTGGAGTACGAGAACTTCAGCCGTAAAGCAGCATGTCAAGCGGCGCCACTGCTTAGAACTGTTATAATGTCGTTGTTGCTCTGTCCGCCTCCATAGCGTAGCCGTAGCGTTACCGCCTACCTCACAGGGGACCCGGGTTCGATTCCGGCAGGGACTTGCAACACGGAGGCCGAACTCCCCAGAATGGGTCCTCCCGGCCAACAGTGCCATACGATCATTTCATTTCATTTCATTTCTCACTGTTGCCCTAAGTTGTACGTGCCGCGATAGATATGAGAACCAAACGTTCTGCTTTCTTTTCTTGGACGACGTCCACTGGAATAATAACCATTTATTAGTTTGCCAACTGCCCAGTAGAAAACATAGACGAGGCCCACAGTAGAAGAAAACTATGATCGTCTTCACGTTCAAATAATAGGTTGAAAATGTCATTACGAACCGATGAGTTCTGTAATGTCTACACAGAAAAATATTTACTTTGTGTAGTTTGCTGTTTTCACGACGATATTCTGAAATAGAAACCAAAGAAACTTGACGATGGAAGAATGTTTTACGCTTTCTGATTTCACTCTGCTCTTAACGACAGAAATACGTCACTACTAGCTGACACAGCAATAAAATTCTCAAATTTCCCACGTCAATATCAAATAAGCAGATCATAACTTTGTCCTATTTCACAAAACGCTTTATTTAATACTGATTTTTCTACATTACCGGCCAATAAAACGGCAACTCTAGGAAAATCGAAAGTATGTAAATAGTGCTTATGATGTATACACGGTCTAGCACGAAGAAAAGCACGATTAAATTTGTAGGGTAAGGTAACTTAAACATGATACAATATCACAATACTTATTTGTATGTTTTAAAGAAAAAGAGTACGTATTAGGTAAAAATTTATATGTTAGGGGGTATAAACTGCTTTAAAATGACACTATATAAGTCTTCAAAGTTACAAATGTAGAGCAGAAACACTCAAAATACTGTATAACTTTTTGGACTGAAAACTTTAAATGTGATACAGCTTGTCCAAAATATCACACATAAGGTATTCTTATGTGCACTGAAGACAAAATGTTGAGATTTTAGAAAAGATGGAATGATCTAAAAACGATATAACTGGGATTTTTCTGTTGGCATATATCTGGGACATTTATGGCATGAAACATACCTCAGTGTGAACTAAAACAAATTATTTCTTTTTTCTATTTTTAGTAATATAAAGTCAAACGACAATGGGTAGGAAGTACTGTATTTTCAATTATACTTGACATATTGGCACTAATGAAAAACAAGACATACAAAAGAGAACCACTGTCTCACTCTTTTATGAAGATCAACAGGACCATTGAACATAAACTGGATTCCTCATTTTATATTTAGCACCTCAATTATAATATGAGAAATTAAGACAAAAAGGAATTAATGACATTAAATCCTAGTGGGCACTGATTTAAATCGATGGAGAAAGTTGAAAATTTGTGCCAGACTAGAATTCGAACCTAGATCTCCTGCTCACAAGGCAGATGCAGACAACTGCACCATCTGAACACAACGGTCACTGCAACTGCATGGACTACCCTAGTACGCCTCCCATCGGACCCAAAGTCTCAACTTATGCAGACAATAAATACTGTATGTAATCATGTGGAAAGGTTCCCAACTTGATTATGGCCTCACGGCAGGAATTAACGAGCTTTGAACGAGGAGTCGTGGTTGGAACTAGACGCATGGAACATTAGATTTAGGTAATCGTTAGGGAATTCAGTATTCCGAGATCCACAGTATAAAGAGTATGTCGAGCATACCAAATTTCAGACATTACTTCTCATCACGGACAAGGTAGTGGCCGAAGGCCTTCATTTAACGACCGAGAGCAATGACGTTTGCATAGAGTTGTCAGCGCTAACATACAAGCAACTTTGCGTGAAATAACTGCAGAAATCAATGTGAGACGTACGACGAACCTACCCGTTAGGACAATGAGGCGAAATTTGGCATTAATGGGCCATGGCAGCAGAAGACCGACGTGAGAGTCTTCGCTAACAGCATGACATCCCCTGCAGCGCCTCTTCTGGGCTCATCACCATATCGGTTGGAACCTAGACAACTGGAAAACCGTGGCCTGGTCAGATGAGTCCCGATGACAGTTGGTAAGAGCTGATGGTAGGGTTCGAGTCTGGCGCAGACCACACGAAGCTATGGACTGAGATTGTCAACGACGCACAGTGAAAGTTGGTGGCGGCTCCATAATGGTGTGGGCTGAGTTTACATGGAACGGCCCAACTGAAACGACCAGTGACCGAACTCGGTTGTGTGCGGTTGCTTGTATGCCACATGCATACATTCAAAAATGGAATATTTACGGATGACAATGCGCCAAGTCACAAGGCCATAATTGTTCAAGATTGGTTTGAAGAACATTCTCTACAACTAGAGCGAATAATTTGGCCACCAGGTTCACCCGACATGAATCCCATCAAACATTTATGCGACGTTATCGAGAGATCAGTTCATTCACAAAACCCGCACTGACAACACTTTCGCAATTATGGACGGCTAAAGACGCAGCATGGCTGGTTATTCCTACAGGGGACTTCCGACCACTGATTGAGTCCATGCCACGTTGAGTTGCTGCAGTACGCCGGGAAAAAGGCCAGACACGATATTAGGAGGAGTTCCATGACGTCTCACTTCAGTGTACAGCACTAAAACTGCAGCAGTAAACACTTATTTTAATATATGGAACTGCATGATCAAAAAAAATTACTGTATTATTTTTGAGCATCAATTTTATCGTTTTTAACATTCAACTGTTTTATTGACTGCTTAATAATTAACGTTATCTAATAAATGTGAGAATAATGAATAATCCAGAAGATAGAGCACATTTTTCTGTGTATATAACGCTTATTTGGTACACACAATGTCAATATTTTCATGAATGTCGCTAATGTTTCTACAATTACGTGCACAGCTATTTTAGAAAAAAAAATTGTGACTAACTGTTGCTAATATGGCAGCACAAACAAAATTGGGAACATTTGTAGTAGGTAAGCTTTTCTTTTGACTAGACTGAATGTATCATTTTCTGGAAAATTTTAGCTGTATCAGTTTTAGGGGTATATAGGGATGCGAAATTTTGTATACAGAGCAATCATCTCTTCTAGCAACAAACTTCTGACAGGAATGATCGTCGGGTCGAAACGAACTTGGATTACAGATGGTGGCACATTAATCCGTAATATTTCAGTTCTGTACCCATTTCATCAACTATCGTTGAGCCGGCTGGTGTGGCAGAGCGGTTCTAGGCGCTTCAGTCTGGAACCGTGTGATAGCTACGGTCGCAGGTGCGAATCCTGCCTCGGGCATGGATGTGTGTGATGTCCTTAGGTTGGTTAGTTTTACGTAGTTCTAAGTTCTAGGGGACTGATGACCTATAATGTTAAGTCCCATAGTGCTCAGAGACATTTGAACCACTTTTGAACTGTCGTTGAAGAGTCTTGTACCATAGGAAGCAAGGGAGAAGATGTTATTATGGGTGGCCAATATCCTCGTTCTACAACACAAATGGATACGTGGATTAACACGGGTCTTTATTTCCATGAACAGATAGCTGCTACTTTAATAGAGTTCATATGTTGTGGTACAAGCTCATCAGCAATAATCCTCTTGCAGACAATATTGGTAATTTGTTATTACACTAATCTGATCTTGTTATGTATTATTGTAGCTGGTGACCCACTCTGCAAGTGGACTGACATATCAAAATGGAGTGTGAGTTAGTCCGTCGGTGACTGAGAGTTAGTAAATGAGGCCATCCCGTCAGCAGCGGCGGCCTAAATACTGGCGGTCCAGAGAGCGTTGTCGGTGTGTTGCTTGTGAGTCTGTCTCTGGCCTCTCTCAGGATATGCATGCTTGATCACGCGACTAGTATCAATCTTCGCACTACGTCTTTGCTAACTGGTGTCTTGGTGACAGTTACGCCAGAACATTCCTCCCTCTCCCCCCGCCCCCCAAATATCGCACCAATGTTGCGTAGGGGAGATGCAAACAACAGTGGAGAGGGAGACAGGACGCTGACTGTGACTGTGACTGTGACTGTGCAGAATGGCATATTTCTGACTGTACCTTCCCATCTGCTTTCTAGGCAACAGGAACATCCTCTGGAAAAATGCTGCCAAGGCACACGTCCAGGCCTGAGGGCGTGTCCTGGGGCGATGATGGCGACAGCGAGGCCTCATCCATTGGGTTAGAGAGTTGGGTCAGTTGGGGTGAGTGCGTACCGTCCATCCGCTGTTCTTGTGGTGCCCTGGTGGCAGCAGTGAGCCACTCGATGGTTGTGCGGTCCCATGAGACTGTGAAATTGAGAGAATAAAAGCAGCAGAATCAAGGGGCAAATAACACTCACGGATTTGCTTCTGGTGGTGGCGCTGCAAACCATCAGAACCTGCAATCAAGTACAAAAAAGAGTCAATGCCTTCCTGCATCACGCCTCTTTCCCAGCGCACACGGTTTCCATAAACCTTGAAAAGAACAGCATCGCGTGGTGCAAAGCGGTACTTGCAGACAATTGGCAGCGCTGGATGCTGCAGTGGTTGTAGCAAGTGTAGCAGCGTCTGATGGCTGTGATCATGTAGAAGTTCCACCAGTGATGGTTCATCACTTTGATGGGAGCGGTAGGAGACGAGAAAGAGTTGCAGCGACTCTTTTTGTGTGTGGGTGGTACGCAGCTTGTCCATCTGTTGTTTAAAAGTGTGTATAAAGAGTTATGCTTCTCCGATGGACTCGGGGTGAAATAGAGCACTTGCTAGATAACGAGTGCCATTTCGTTTACGAAGCTATTCAAGATTACATGAAGTGAACTGTGGTCCATTGTCCGACACAAGTACTTCTGACAAACTTTCTATGCAAAATATGGAGGACAATGCTTGAATACTACGTGATGTGCTAGAAGCCATAGGCATCGCAAATGGGTACTAGCTTAAAGAGACTACCACTATGAGCCAACGATTGTTCCAAAATGGCCCTGAAACGCCCATGCGCACTCGTTGCCATAGCGATTGACTCTGAGGCCAAGCTGAGAAGGTCTGTGATGGAGAAAAATTGATTTTACGCAGATGCGCGACAGTTTGACATCGTCTGTCCAATGTGAGCGTCCATGCCCTGTCAAGTACAGAGCCGTCGGGCTAACTGTTTAGTGCGAACAATTCCCAATGTCCTTGGTGGAGCAATCGCAACACATCCTTTTGCAATACATTGGGAATATGTACATTTGATTATGCACTGTCATTTTGAAATAGAATCACACACTGTTCAATGGAAAGGTTATGCCAATGTACGAAATGTCAGGGCACAACTGAGTTCTGGGTGCTGGTCAATGAACGAGGCTAAGATGTGCGAATGTAATGCAACAAAATCTTAAGATCTGAGTCGGCTTCCGTGGCCTGTGCAATTTTTCTATACTACAAGGGAAAAGATTCCTGCAATTCAGAGTCCTACACATTTATTTGCCAACAAGATGCAACAGGTGCATCAAAATCGGAGTCTGGGCCAATCGGAATGCGAGATGGGTGCCTACATTGTCATCCTTTGCCGTAGGTCTATATACAATTTCATACTAGTACTGAGAGAGAAGCAAAGCTCAAAGTTGCACTGCTCAGTGCATGTAGGGAGCAGGTTTGACAGATGAAACAAGGACAGCAAAGGCTTGTGATCCGTTACGAAATAGAACTTGCGACCACACAAATAGTGGTGAAATTTTGACACGACATACACAATAGCGAGAGCTTATTTTTCAGTTTGAGAATAACGGCAGTGGGTCTGAGTTGACAATTTTGAGGCAAATGCAATAGGTCTGTCTTGTGCACCAATTCCGTGCAAAAGCGCAGCGCCGATTTCGTAGGAAGAATCGTAGTCCTGCAAAACTATCGAATTGTCACGGCCAAAATACACTGAACATCTGTCAGTAAGGAAAGCATTTTTGAGTTTCTGGGTCGTGGCACTCTTTGGTCCACATGAAAGGTACATTTTTGCGACCCAACCGACGCAATCTGAGCGGCATTCGGTATGAACCGAACGTCATTTTGCCTAGTACTGACAGCAGTTCAGACGCATTGCGAGGACCAGTCAGGTTACGGATACAAGCAAATGAGATTGGAGGTGGTGCATACCCTGACTATTTATCACATGATCTAAATACTGAAGTTCAGTTTGAAAAAATCACACTTTTCGAGACTTCACTTGAGTCCTGCTTCTGACAACACTCGAAAAAGAGTACGCAAATTGGCAATGTGGTTCTTTGCTGTACAACCTGAGATGACAATATCGTCAAGCTAGTTTGAACAAAAATAGCACTTTTGTAGTCAGCTGTTCCAAGTAACGTTGGAAAATGGTGGGCGCGAAATCACTGCCAAAGGGCAAACGCAAATTCTTGAACAGTCCTAAGTGTGTATTTACAACGAAAACTTTCTGTGATTCTTCAGCCAAGGGACTTTGCCAGTAGGCAATAAGCAAATCTATCTTAGAAAAATAATATCCTGCACCGTGTCCATGTGTTCCTCAGGGCGAGGTAACGGATAAGTGTCAACCAATGTCTGTGGGTTACTGTAGACTTGAAGTCAACACAAATGCGTATGCGACCAGAAGGCTTATAACAACAAAACGAGAGGACTTGCCCATTGACTCGCTTTAATGGGAGCAATTGCACCATTATTTTGCAATGTGTTTAATTCATGGGCTACTTTGTCTCAAAAAATTGGAACAGGGTGAGGCCAGAAAAACTTAGGCTGTGCATTGCACTACAAAATTTTTAGCTTTTACCATTCCTTCTGAAAATAGTTCAGGGAATACTTTAAGCATCCTATCTACACTGTCTTTTGGTTCAAAAGCAGACAATGAAAGTACATTGTCTGGGATGCTGAGTCCAAACAAATCTAAGGCATCTAAAGCAAATAACTGCTCACGGTATCTTGATTTCAACACAGTAAAAGTCGCTGTCCTAGTATGATATTTATAAGTGGCAGGCACAACACTGTCCAACCACTGGAATTTCCTGTCCGTTGTAAGCAATGAGATGCTTGCTAGATATAGAAAGTCGTGGCGAGGCTAACCGTTCATACGTGGCACGATTAAGCGAAATTACTGAAGAACCTGTGTCTAACTGAAAGTTCACAAGGCAGGCAATAATTCGTAATGAGACAAATAGTTTGTTAGAACGTTTTTGAACAGCACTAGGGCGAGAAGGAGGCACAACCTGAATCTTACTTTTGTCATAATCTGTCGTAGGTTTTGAAAACACAGCGTTCACTGCATGTGCACGAGCCTGTATGTTCTGGGAGCGGGCAAAATTGGCGTTTTTATGCCACTGCAAACAAACTGCTTGAACATGCCCTTTTTCCCATATGTGTAACACATTGATGGGCAGTCCTGTCTTTTATGACTTCACTAAATTCACAGGCCTGTTTACGTGTCTACGTGGCTGTCCATGTGACTGTGTACGCGCTCGTTGCTGTGGCTGTTTGGGGCGGTCGCGAGGAAGGCGCTATTCGAACTGAGAAATCGGGGCCTGGCCAAACTTATCGGCCGCTATGGCACTCGAATCATATTGCTCTAAGATTTTCAATACTTGGGGAAGTGGTGCATCAGAGTACTTCAGGGTATGTTACCCTATTCTGGGACATCGAATGTTACAGCATCAAATATCATGAGATCACTGCAGAAGTTGCCACAACTACTCTTAAATTTGTACTTCCTGGTCACGCCCGTTAATTCTGTGAACCACTGACGGTACGTCTTTTCCGGTTTTCTCTGAAAGCAAAAGAACTTACATGTAGCTGCAGCTATGTGGACTTGCTGGTCATAGTGCTTGGTTAATGCATCGATTACTTGGTCATAACTGAGTTCGTCGGGAGACGCGGTTGGGCATAGTTTTTGTATTAACCTGAACACTGGGCACCCCTCAACCAGATGGAAGTATTGTAACTTTACAGTACCTTGAACACGATGAAGACAATGTGCTTGGAACTGAGTAAGGTATTCGAGCCAGTCCTCTTCTGCGTCTTTGAATTGCCCGAACGTTGGTATGCTGGTCGGCGGCACTCGTTGAGCCGGTTGGTTGGTCGATTGTGTGATCGACGCAGCTTGTGCAGCTAGAAGTTGTTGTACTGGTGTCAGTAGGATAGCAATTTTTTGTTTATGAAACTGAAAAACTTGTGTTAGGTCCATCACATTGTCCGTCTGTGGCTGGTGGGCGTGGGCAGGGAGTGTACGGGGCGGGATAGCCATGGTTTAGTCAAATATGTTACAGCGAAAAGCAAGCAAAGCGGTTCAAAAGAAATGGCCTAAATACTTGCGGTAGACGGGGTGTTGGTGGCGTGCTGCTTGCGAGTCTCTCTCTAGCCTCTCTGGCCTCTATCGATCTTCGCGCTACATCTTTTCCGACCGGTTTGCTGGTGACGGCTTATGCCAGCACAGTCATGGCTTGCGACTGGTGGCATGTCAGTCCATCGGCAACCCATGGCAAAAGTTTTTAGTGGACGGGAGATCTAAAGAACCAGTCCAACAACCTCTCTGCCAAAGTAGATTGAGAGAGCACATGCGACGTGTGGTCTTGTGTTATCTTGTGGAAAGATAGCATCACAGATACCTTGAAGACAGCGTACAGCGACATAAAAAATGTAACACCTGCTGTCCAAATTATCTGATACTCAAACCGCCGGTGATTACATTCTGAATCTACTTATCATACCATATGGTGATTGCGAATCTGGGAACTTTTGTTCTGCTCGTAGTCTAAACACATGTACATGTTGATCGTACTGCGCGACAGCAGTGGAAATAATACTGGTGACAGTCTCACTAAAGCATAGTTACTAAGCACGGTTTTCTGAAAGTCCTTCACCAAAGCAGACGACGTAAACACTTCAGAATTGGAATCAAAAACAACTTGCAACGTGAGTAACTTAGAACTAGATATCCTCAGTGTAGGAAAGCTCAACTGCGCGGTCATCAGCGCCATTACAAAGTCCCAATTTGTATACAGTCCAATTTTTTACACAGTCCAATCCATTCTCTGTCACGAATGATGATGATGATAATGATGAAATGACAAAAACAGCACAAGCACCCGGAGTATGCCGAGACAATAGCTCCATGGTTAACAATCACATACAACCGCTCGCTCGTCGATAGATCTGTACGAAAACAATGGAAAGTTGCGCATGTCACAGAAGTTTTCAAGAATAGAAATAGGAGTAATCCGCTTAATTAAAGACCCACATCGCTACCGTCGATTTTCAGTAGGATTTTGGAACGCATACTGTGTTTTAACATTATGAATTACCTTGAACAAAGCGATTTATTGTTAAACAGCCAACACGGATTCAGAAAATATCATTAATGTTAACCGCAGGCGAAGTCAAATTGATTCCGTAATTTCAGAAGGGTTTTCATACCGTTCTTCACAAACGACTTCTCATCAAAGCGTGCCTGCGGAGAGTCATCTCAGTTCTGCGATTGGATCCGTGATTTCCTGTCAGAAGTGTGACAGTTCGTAGTAACTGACGGAAACTGATCGAATGAGACATAAATAATACCTTGCATTGCCCAAGGATATTTTGTAGGCCCTCTGCTGTTCCTGATCTAATCTTGGAGATAATCTGAGCAGCCTTCTTAGACTGTTTGCAGACGATGCTGTCAATTACATTCTAAACCCACCAGATGATCTAAACGAATTGGAAAATAATTTAGACAAGAAATCTTTACGGTGCGAAGAGTGTGAAGTCATCCACATGAGTACTAAAAGGGATCCGCTAAAGTTCAATTACATGATAAATCATACAGATCTAAAATTTGTGAATTCAGCTAAATATTTAGGGATTACAGGCATGTATAACTTAAATTGGAACGATCGTATAGATGATGTTTTGGACAAAGCGAACCGAAGACTGCGTTTTTTTTTTTTTTTTTTTTTTTTTTTTTTTTTTTTTTTTTTTTTTTTTTTTTTGAGAGAGAGAGAGAGAGAGAGAGAGAGAGAGAAGACGGAGAAAATACAACAGGTCTACTAAAGAGTCAGCCTACACTATGCTTGTCCGTCCTCTTCTTGTGTACTGTTGCGCAGTGTGGGTCCCGGGATAAGATAGGACTGACGGAGAACATCTAACAGTTCAAAGAACGGCGGCTCGTTTTTTAATATCGCAAAACAGGAGGCAGAGTACCACTAATATGATACGCGAACTAGGGTGGCAGTTGTTAAAACAATTTTTCGTTGCGGCAGGACCTTCTCAGCCACGAGGAGTAACTACGTGGTTTGAGCCGCCCTGTGTGTGCGTGTGTTGTTCTTAGCATAAGTTAGTTTAAGTAGTGTGTAAGTCTTGGGACCGATAACCTCAGCAGTTTGGTCCCTTTAGGCATTCACACACATTTAGGACCTTCTCATTGAACAAACCAACTTCCTCCTCCGAAAGCGAAAATATTTTATTGGTGCCGAGGTATTCTTTTTTGCTCGCGTGCTGTTCGAGAGTGAAACGGTAGAGAGATGAAGTTGGTTCGATGGCCCCTCAGCTAGGCATTTAATGTATGTATCTATGAACTGTAATGTAAACATGTAGATGTAACGCTGTGCGCAGAACCGAGAATCGCCTGAAAAGGCGACGTTGTGACACTATTGTGTGCAATGTTGTTGGGAGCACGACTGCTGGCGGTCAGCTTCCGTCTGTAAAGGGAGGCCCAAAAATAGTCACCGAGCTGGCAGTCCTGCTGCCCCAGACGTTGTCACACTGTATGTGTATATACACGTCTTGCTGCACAGAAGTCAATTTCCGGACTCTTGCCTGTACGACCCAGACTGGCGTAACGAACAATATGTATGTCTTCTCGGACGCTAGCAGCGTAGGCCATTGAGATCCTGAATGGCGCTGAGTGTGGCCCTCCTGTATCCATCGATCCTATCGATTGACATCAGTCGTGGGATCCCGACGTGAGATGCAGTATCGCAGAACGATAAACCACATTCTCGATCCTGACACTATCTAATTCAGACATGAGCTAGTAGACTTTTCTCTTTCTTAAACGACACAGAACACAATCTTCTGACAGCCGACCAAAACTTTAATGCTATTTCTGTAAAAGCTGCTTAGTTACACGGATTTTCCGCCGGATGACGTTGTGCAATTTCCACAATATTTTTTCGGAGCAACTGTACGACATCTTCGGGTGGTTGAACCTCGCTGGTTGCTAGGTATGACTCACGGTATCCTCACGTCTACGCCCCTGCATATAGAACACGCGCGCGAAGAATGCGCAGGCGCGGAAATCACACATGCGCAATGATTTGCAGATAGATTGCGCCATCTATCTGAAAAGTCACATCCGCTTCGTAAAATTTTCTTTTATACAGAATGTAGATGAACTTATTCCAACATACTCTATGTGGTTGTGCAGAAATTCTAATCGGTTGCATATCCAAGCTTTAAGTACACTTGAATGTCGATTTGGCTTCCATCTTGTTTCGCGTTCATGCTGTTACACTTTCTATGGCCTGCAGTGTAGACGCATTTGTAGAATCGATGACTTTTTATCATCCTTATTAGTCTGATAGGGGCCGGTGTGGCCGAGCGGTTCTAGACGCTTCAGTCTGGAACCGAGCGACCGCTACGGTCGCAGGTTCGAATCCTGCCTCGGGCATGGATGTGTGTGATGTCCTTAGGTTAGTTAGGTTTAAGTAGTTCTAAGTTCTAGGGGACTGATGACCTCAGATGTTAAGTCCCATTGTGCTCAGAGCCATCTGTTTCGGAAGGCGACAGGTGCTCAGTGAATCAGTTACGTTTCTACCGAGCGAGTTGCCGCAGAGCTAATAAACTGGCCTTGCACTCTGGAGGACGGCGCTTCAAATTTCCTTTCTACCATCCAGTTTTAGCCTTTCCATGATTTCCCCGAATCGCTTAAGGGGACATAGTTTCGTGGAAGAGAACACGGCCGATTTCAGTGATCCACAACCCGAGCCTGTGCTCCGCTTGTTTCCTTTTATTTACAACAGTTTATTCGTATGTTTCAGAACAACAGCTTGAGGGGAAACAAACCGATTGGACGTTTATTCTAATTACATATTTGGCAATAGAAAATTTTCGCTACTTTAGTTACACTCTCACACGAAAAAAATAAGATGGTGAAATCACATGTTACACTTGTTTGTATTCACACGCTTTCCCCCGGACAGCTTGACCTGACTGGAAGTTGCAGACTTAAGTACTATGTAGTACAGACTCTTCGCATGTTTTAGAAGCGCACACTGTCATACACAAAAAAGGAAAATGTGTCGTCCAGAATATACGTCCCGCTGTCAATGTCATGGCGTACCCATACACACTGAAACGTCCCCTTAGAAAAATTATGAATGACTGTGCTGGTAAACTTCTAAGTTATTTGAATTTCAAACAACTGAGCAAAACTCAACGTACTCAAACGGTTTTCTCTTTAATTATTCTGATCATCACTAAACTGACACACAATATTTTAGCGCAACGCAAATCAAAAGAATGGCCCTGACTAACAGTAACCTATACCTTTCATGACTCAGTTACCTCACAAAAGTCTTCGTTACTCGAACTACTGCAAAACAGCGATCGCCAATACCGCCAACTAAATAAAAGATTCTAACTACTGAAGTTACTAACTACTGATAGGCATACTTAGCAAATGAAAGATTTTGATAGAGAACGAAGAATGTATTTACCTTAATAGCGTTCAAAAGTCATATATATATATATATATATATATATATATATATATATATATATATATATATATATATATATATATATATATCAGTTCATGACATCCATCTTTACAAATTTCGTTTTTCTGGCGGACACTCGTCCAGGTCGTCCGCTTATAGTAACCTCTCAAAACTCTGGCAGTCTCTCTCTCGACATCCACCACTGCTGACAGCTCACCTCCAACTGCCCAACGCTACGCGCTGTTCCCAACCAATTGCCCAACACTACACAAGCGAATATTCCAACAATGAGTCCAACTAGCCACAGACTGCACACAGCACAGTCAGTGACTTTCATATAAAGCGCTACGTGGCGTTACCAACATAAAAACATAAACAGCCTACTTACAATATCATCAGCGGGTATGTACCATAAACGATCAGAGTTGCAGTTCTCTGTAACTGGTAGAATGCCCTGCAGAAAGCTCGTGCGATGATCAAAAAGTTTCGTTTGCGGGCGTTGCTGCAGCGTATATGCAGTGTAGCGCGACTCCAGTGCGGCTATATTAGCGCCGACATCAAGCAAGGAAGGGATTGGTATGCCATTTAAGTCTTTCCGACGTGCTTGCGGTACGTAAACTATTGACATTATTACCAAAAACGCCCAAACATAACCAACGTGCTGTTATTATTTTCCCGGCAGTCGAAGGAAAAACACCGCTAGACATCCATCAGAGAATGAAGAATGTGTATGGCGCAGCATGTATGTCGAAAACTGCCGATATCAAATGGTGCGCCAAGGCCGTAACCTGACACAAGACGCCTGTCGATCAGAGGCGCCAGAAGTTACGCCAGTGCAAGTGGGAGACACTGGATCACCCACCCTACACTCCTGATCTCTACCTCAGAAAAGGCCTTGAAGAGTCGAACATTCCTGTCGGACGAGCATGCGGAGCAGGCTGTTACGGACTTCTTCACACAGCAGGACTTGGTGTTTTACCAAAAGGATATATTCAACCTGGAGCGTCGGTGAGATGATAGGCTCAGTGGACACGGACGTCTTTTTGGCATGCCGATTCTCGACTGTACAGCCTTCTAACGGAAACTTTATGAGCACTCCTCACATAAGGGGTATGAACAGCGTCAGATGTTGGGTGATCGTTACGAACGATGCCGAGATGCCGTGTACCCATATGAGGCAGTGTTATCAGCACCTGAAAGGGGCCCAATTGTGGGTCTCCATTTGGCCAGCTCGTCGAATCGTGCAGTACAAAGATATCGCTCTCCTGAACAGCTTTAATGAGTTACAAACAGGGACAGTTGCAAAATCTAGCAGTGTTAATTCCCACAGTAACAGCCCAGCATCCTCTTCGATTGCGCTCATCATAATCTCAACGGTATTATTAAATTTGGCCCGTTAAGGCTTTCTGAGATTTCATTCAGTTTCACGCGGCAGAGCGGTTGTAGTATAGTAGGAAAAATATAGTCATGCTACGCTGTCGGTGTATTCACCTACACTTTGTCTGTCGTCGCACATAGAGAAAAAATACAAATTTACAATCGAATTAAAAATGACGAAATATCACAGTTGAAAAGGTGCTTGGACTCTATTAAACAAGTAGCTGAGAAACCCGGCATTGTCCGGGTATTCGTTTTGTCAATTTTGTTTAGAAACAAAACAAAAAATGAGCTGTGTTTGTAACGAACTATTAAAAGAAAATTCATTTTCGTGTATTCGTGAAAACGCCTTTGAAATTATGGAACAGAAGTACAAAGAAATATTCATTGTGCAAAAACGTATAATTGCAGTAACGTGATGCTGGACAGTTTTTATACGCTGGGAATAGCGTCTTCGCGCGTCTACAACGTTATTTTTTAAACGTCTCTACAACGATGCATTTTCATGACTTTATACGCGGCTACTGTTTCCACATACAGCCATTTACACTTTGAGCTGATAGCCTTAAAAGCGCTGCTAGTGTGTTCATCGTGGAGAATAAATGTTTTAAAACAGTGTATGAGTCGTAGAGAATAAATGTTTTAAAACTTCACGCCCGATGCGGCAGTTTTTCACTCTCTCAGTATTTGTGACATATCTCGTGATCTACGTCTCATACTATGATGTAAGTTTATAGGTACACTCAGTGGCATATGTTGATACTATATCCAAACTGTGTTGAGAATACAGTTAGTAGAAAAGATGTAATAAATTTAAACGACATGCAGTTTGTCACGCATCTCACTGTTTATGACGTCATAACTCTTGAGTAATGTGTAGTACCATGATATACTTTTGTAGGTGCATTTAGTGCCATATGTGGATGCCGTCTGCGAAATTTATTGCGAAGATGGTTATTAGCACCGAAGTAATACATTTGCATGTTATTCATGATGAGGTATTTTCCACGCATCTCATTGTTTACGACGTCATTATATTAGACAGGGCCGGCCGTGGTGGCCGAGCGGCTCTAGGCGCTTCAGTCTTGAACCGCGCGACCGCTACGGTCGCAGGTTCGAATCCTGCCTCGGGCATGGATGTGTGTGATGTCTTTAGGTTAGTTTGGTTTAAGTAGTTGTAAGTTCTAGGGGACTGATGACCTCAGCTGTTAAGTCCCATAGTGCTCAGAGTCATTTGAACCATATTATACAGGTGGCTCTCATACCCACAGCGTTTGTCGCCTGACAATAAAGGTTATGTGTACGAAGTTTGGTTGAAATCGCTCCAGTGTTTTGCAGGAGATGTGGAACACAGGCGCGCACACACACACACACACACACACACACACACACTCACACGCGCGCACACACACACACACACACACACACACACACACACACACACACACATGCCCACACGTACACGTACCTACATACATCCATTATCAGAGTGCAGTTACCATGTCTGAACAATGCCGTGCCAACCCAAGGAGACGAAGAGCATTTTGATTGAATCCGAGGCCGTTCCACCGAACAATTAGATCGCTGTTTTCTACACCCGTAGCGTATTAATAATATAAAGAAATGTCCTTTAGGTACATTAATGAAACATACTTATATTTATAGTATAGTAGTAATCTACTTTCAAAAAATGATAACTGAATAACTACAAACGTTAAAGATACAATAAACTTGGTGTACTTCCTGTCAAATTTATTTCTTACGGAACAAAATTGGAACTTTTTTGATCTTGCCCCTCTTGAATAAATTTCTGCGGACCGCCTGCACAGAGCAGATACACGAGTAATTGCAATGTTGATAACAAAGAAAAAAATTAAGTATTTGCAGGTAGACGGTTACCTTAACCTTATCACTCTAAGAAATGACTGCGGATGATGATTACACAAGTTATTATTGTGCACGGTGCTGCGGGCAAAGAGGCCGAACGAATGTGAGAAATAGAGAGTGAATTCTGCTACAGTAGTATCCGATATTATAGTTGAGGGTGTGGTACATCTGTTTCGACAATAGAGACCGACCCTCTCATTCTCACCTGTAAAAACAATTTTTGATAACATCAGTGTCTTCCACACAGCGCTCTAACAGATTCATTCCGATATCGCGTTGAGTGATATACATATCTTCGAAGGTTTAAGAACGCACCAGACGTAACTACTGTGTCACTGTCCTCGCCAGAGACGCATAATTGATGGAGTCTCACCTACATCTTCGTTTTACATTCAAGCAAATTTATTTTCCACGCAGTTGTAATTATTTAATTGTTTCGTATTTCCCCAGCTGATCTTTCCACAGACTGTCATCAAATGCGACAAGCATCGCAAAGTCACTCACGTCTCATAGAAAATTATTATTCCCTCTTACGTTGCTATCATGACAGTTTAACTACATCAGATTTCATAGGCGTGTTCTTCTGACTGGTAACACACACGTGGCGAAATAAGTGCTTAGGAAGTTAAAACACACACACTGAGAGAGAGAGAGAGAGAGAAGAGAGTGAGTGACAGAGTGTGGACGGGGGGGGGGGGGGGAGGGGGACAGGGAAGATTTGCATCCTGCACACGTAGCGTCAGAGTCGACTCCGTGCCTAATCGCATTGTTTTTATGAAGCAACTGACAAGAAGAATCTTAGAGCAGTGTGCTTCTGCGTTGTAGCTGTTTTATTTTCAGCACGTGTGCTCGTTTTTGTAACTACTTTAGGGTCGGTAAACAATCAACAAAAATTTTCCATGGGCGTCAGCTGTTCAATTATGAAAACGTGTAGTCATTTTATTTTCAGCTTAAACATTTTTACACCCAAAAAACATGTGCAGTGGCATCTTTTCTGCAGCTGCCAACCGCGTTACTTCATATTCTACAAACGGTAACATTTTTGTTCACGGATGGTCTGCTTCACCGGAATGCTTTTGACGAAAGGAAATTTGCATTTAAAACTTGCGTGACGGTTCAGCAATTACTGAACTTCAGATGCAAAGCATTAATAGCTACTGCAGAGGCAGTTGAGAAACGAGCATTTAATTGTGTGTGGGATACCCCAGGCATGTGTATCTGTGTCTTGCGGACAGAAAAATAGATTTTAACGACCTGTTCACGAAATCACCGTTCAAGATGTAACAAAAGCTCGGATTAGACGAGGATACGGTGCGGAATCCGTCGCTACGTTTTTCAGAGGCACCATCCTAATATTTACCGCAGGTAAGGATTCTTGTTAAGCAAAACCACAGCAGCTGTTGAATAATCCTTTATTAGTACAATCGCTTTCGCAACCTAAGTTGCATCATCAGATACGTCGGAAGAGGAAAACAAATTGGAGGAAGTTAAAATTTTTAATAAGATACAGTGAAATCTACATGTAACTTCAATAATGTTTAGATACCAAATACACGAAATGGACAACAACCCTCAAGAGAATCGGGTATCCAATATGCAGAATATTTACATTCAACTCATGTACCGCGAAACGTAGAGATTATTGGACGCCAAACCAAACGTTGAGAATCCAAGGAAATCCTAAACTTGATGTCTGAATCGGCAATTGAACTCCTGTCGTCCCAAATTCCAGAATCTTAACCTCTGTGCCAATTAACACGGTATTTATTTTCGGTTCCCTTCCCGATAGAACAGAGACGAACAAACACGTTCACGTAGACATAGATTTTAAACTAGATTCTTTAATCTTTTGTTTCTAATTTCTCTTGGTACATATAATAGTAGGTGAAATTTCTTGATGAAAGTGTGTAATTACAAGGATTATTCATATATTATTGACGGCACCACTTGAAATATGACTCAAAAATTTAAGGCATTGGACTCATTAAGGACGTACAGGTGGCTTAACGCCATTCACACATTAAGAAACGCGAGTAGGACGCAGGCGAAGATTTATATTAAAGGAACCCATGACACCGACATACAAAGACGTCCCATTTATCCAATGTTCGGCGTCATCAGACTTCTAACTGGTTTCTTTCGAGCCGCCAAGATTTCCTCTCATGTGCTAATACGTTTATGTCACAAAATCAGTTAATCTTCAGTTATTTGATATGGGCTAGAGATATATGTTGTGCCACTTTTAGCATTTTTAAGATCTTACACAAATCTAATATACTTTATCTAAATGTAATACTAGTAACATGTACTCATTCTTGTAGACACACAGGACGAAAGTTTCGAAAATAAATTGTCTACCATGTAAAACATATAATACAATAGTTGGTGCAGTGCATAGTGGTAGAATTTATAAAAAGATCTTGTAAATTGTTCCACTGGTATTATAGATCGTACCACTACAAATTTTTTCAACAATAGCAATAAATATACAAATTTGGTGAGTATGACCAATATTTGTTTTAATTTTTAAGACATAGGCAAACAAATTTGGACCCTTATCTAATATATTACACTACTTTTGACCTTATACTGAACAGTTTCAACGGTAGATACTGATTCAGGCTTGCAGCTATCACAATAAAATACTCTGTTCTTTGCATGTATTTTTGCAAAGTAGAAATGGAGCCATGTAGAACACTGAGTAACTTAACCTTTTCTTCCTGCTGATTAGCTTCGCAGATCTTGCAGAACCAGCTTGAAGACGTATAGCTAGATTTCGTTTAGCAGCCTTTAATTTCGTTAGACCTACTTATCTTTTTCTCACATTCTTTATGAAGGATGAGCATTTTTAAGAACTTTGGTGATCTCAACAGCAGACTGTGTTACTCTGATAAGTATTCTTGTTTTTAATTTTGAGACAAGGGAGACATCTTGTGGGCCTACCGACACACACCTCATTCAGGTTTGTTTTGTGGGAGTTGAAGGTTTCCGTTAGGTTGTCTTGATTTTCCTGGGAGTTCCTGATTTGTTTGTTCGCTCATTTCTTCTTCCCCATTTTTGGCTTCTGATTGGTTTTAGACGTCACGAAATTCGAATCCTGAAAAATTTCGATCCAGTTTCCAGATTCCAGTTTTGGACAAGCCGCTTATGTGCCTGCTGTATCGAACACTCTGGTACTCTATCGCATGCCCACTGGCCCACTAAGTCATTCGATTTTAATTCCATAGAAAATGTCTGGAAGTACACGACCCAGTCCCATTAATGTGACCACCACCTTAGTTCGACGTCAACGTGCAATAAACGCTCACAGAAGACAGATGGCAGCACTGGCAGTGGAAGTACACTGAAGCGCCAAAGAAACTGGTATAGGCATATGTATTCAATAACAGAGATATGTAAACAGGCAGAATACGGCGCTGCGGTCGGTGACGCCTGTATAAGACAACAAGTGTCTGGCGCAGTAGTTCGATCGGTTACTGCTATTACAATGGCAGGTTATCAAGATCTAAGTGAGTTTGAACGTAGTGTCGGCGCACGAACGATGGGACACAGTATCTCCGAGGTAGCGATGAAGTGGGGATATTCCCGTACGACCATTTCACGGGTGTGTCGTGAAGATCAGGAATCCGGTAAAACATCAAATCACCGACATCGCTTCTGCCAGGAAAAGATGCTGCAAGAGCGGGACCAACGACGACTGCAGAGAATCGTTCAGCGTGACAGAAATGCAACCCTTCGCCAAATTTTTTGCAGATATCAGTGCTGGGCCATCAACAAATGTCAGCGTGCAAACCATTCAACGAAACATCATCGATAAGGGCTTTCTGAGCCGAAGGCTCGCTCGTGTACCCTTGTGACTGCACAACACAAAGCGCCCGTCAACACCGACAATGGACTGTTGAAGAGTGGAAACATGTTGCCTTGTCGGGCGAGTCTCGTTTCAGATTGTATCGCGCGGACTGACATGTACGGGTATGGAGACAACCTCATGAATCCACGGACCTTCAACGTCAGCAGGGGGCTGTTCAAGCTGGTGGAGGCTCTGTAATGGTGTTGGACGTGTGCAGTTGGAGTTATATGGGACCCCTGATGTGTATAGATACGACTCTGACCGGAGACACGTACGTAAGCATCGTGTCTGATCACCTGGATCCATTCGTGTCCATTGTGCGTTCCGCCGTACTTGCACAATTCCAGCAGGACAATGCGATACCCCACATGTCCACAATTTCTACAGAGTGTCTCCAGGAACACTCTTCAGAGTGTAAAGACTTCCGCTGGCCACCAGACTCCCCAAACAAACAATATTGAGCGTTTCAGTGTGCTGTTCGGAAGAGATCTCCACGCCTTCGTACTCTTACGGATTTATGGACAGCCCTGTAGGTTTCATGGTATCAGTTTACTCCAGCACTTATTCAGACATTAGTAGAGTACATGATACGTCGTGTTGCGACAATTCTGCGTGCTCGGGGGCCCTACACCATATTACGCAGCTGTACCAGCTTTTTAGCTCCTCCGTGTATAGAAAACGTGTCGGGGAGGGGGTGGGGGGCTGCAGAAAAGAGTGTAGTCGTTTCGTAATGCGGAACGGGAGCGATGCCGTCCGAAACGGCATGATCATAGGCTTCAGAACCGACAAATTTTGTAAAGTGTTCGCGTGCCGCCGTGTTTAAGGGGGAATGACAGGGTGACGAACGAAAATATGGCTCGAATTCAGGATTTTTTTCCTCCGTATTGGAATGTAGTACACAAATTGGGTTTTCTGCAGTGAAAAAAGTATACATTGATGTTTTTATTGGCATTTTTTTATTGAAAACTATTAATATCTGCACTTTCCAATTAATATTTAACGAGGCAGCTCTGATAAGAGGCAGGCTGACTGTTGTCGCTGTGAATCTCATTCTGAAACATGAAATTTACTTATCACTCTGATCCTTGTAGATGTAATTTTGGTTCAATTTAAGGATATGCAAAAAGGCCAAAATCATAGATATTTGAAAAAATGGTCATTTTTGGACACCTATTTTTTGCCCGAAAAAGATACGAAGTATCAACATAAAAAATCGACTACGATGAACTGAAGAGAACTGTGTTTGCTTCAAGAGAGACTAAATTTCATTAAAATCGGACGAAAATTGTAGCGTCGGCGACGACAAACATGCCGAAAAACACGTTTGTGAGAGAAATTCGTTTAAAGTTTGACAAGAAAAGGGGCCAAGCTTGAAACTTACGGGATATCATCGATGCCTGGTCCCTAACAACTATGGGCCCCGCTAGTGGCTGGGCGCTTTCTGCTACTGTGACCTGTTAAGTCCTCATTTTCGCCCTCAAAGACATTTTCGTCGCAGAGCGCATCGCCACTGACGTCTCTTTCTTCACATAATTGGCGCATTTCACCGCCGATTTCCGTTTGAAGGGCAGCTGCTACGTGCATTAATGCAGTATGGCCTATATTGAATTGGCATATGGCAAAATTTGAAGTGATGTTGACAGCTTCGCTTCAGCTGGATGTTATTTATTGTAGCGTATCTGCAAATGAGACAATTGAAACTTTCGCTCATATTTTGAGCCAAACCATCCAAACAACGTTCCAGAAAATCAGTTTTACTCACATCGGTATAAATAGGGGTGAAGGTATCGATAATGACGATGCACACTCGGTTTCAAGCGCTCACAGAATCGTTCCTTTATGAAGTTCGAGCATAATGTTTTGAGGAATAATTACTCAGTGTATATAAATTCGAATTCTGTAACAAAACAATTAAAAAAATCGGGTTGTTTCTGCAGTCACCCTGTCGTTCCCCCTTTAAAGTATACCGTGCACGGCAATGTGACGCTACCCAAAACTGGCGCCGAGGCAGCTCAGGTGCACCATGGGCCTTAGATAACAGGGATGAAGGACATCGCCGGCCGTGGTGGCCAAGCGGTTAAAGGCGCTACAGTCTGGAACCGCGCGACCGCTACGGTCGCAGGTTCGAATTCTGCCTCGGGCATGGATGTGTGTGATGTCCTTAGGTTAGTTAGGTTTAAGTAGTTCTAAGTTCTAGGGGACTGATGACCTTAGAAGTTAAGTCCCATAGTGCTCAGAGCAATTTGAACCGTGAAGGACATCCATGGAGATGTATATGGGGGAATAGACGTGCAGCAACTGGCTGGCTAGGTGCACCAAGTGACTACTAACAGAATCTCCTTAACGACCGTTCAGCGAACGTTGCTGCACAAGGACTTCCTCAGCAGGTGTCTGGTTCATGAACCCGTGCTGACTGGTGTGCAGCAGGACGTCCATTGAGTGGCGAAAGGTGGAGTTTCAGATGAATCACGTTTTAAGTTCCACCGAACAGACGAAAGCTGGAGTGTACGGCTTGAAACGCCTGAAAGCAAATATACTACAATCAGGAGGGAGTTTTCTGGTAGGGGGAATGTTCTCATGGTATTCATTCGGGAAGACGCAATGGAACAACACAAGTATTCATGTATTCTTGAGGACCACTTCCATTCCTACACCCACTTTGTTTTTCCTCGGCACTATGGCATCAACCAGAGAGACAATGTAATATGATTCTTCATTTTCTCCATGCGTATTTTATGACGAAATAAATCTCGGGTGAGCAGCCTGGTATGAGTGTGTCCTATGCACACTCATACCAGGCTGTTCACCCGAGATTTATTTCGTTGCAATGCAATATGTCACACAGCTCACAGTGTACGTGTATGGTAAGAGTTTACGGTACACTTGTGGCTACCAAACTTCCCAGATTTAAATCCGAATGAAAATCTGTGGGACCGATCGGTGTGTTCACGCCATGGGCCCTCAACTGAGAAACCTTGCGCAGCTGGGCACGACACTGGACTCGGTATGGCTCCACGTCCCTGTCGGTACCTTCCAAAACCTCTCTTTCGACACGTCTTGCGCTGCAAATGGTGGTTATTCAGGATTCTGACAGGTGATCACAATAATGTGACTGGACAGTGTATTTGTAACAGTGATTGTTATTTTAGCAGCCACCATCCTCGCAATTTGGCACCTCTGACTGGTTATCCAACAAGCACAAGCAGGATATGGCATATTTTTACCTAACTGGGGGCGTTATCAAGCATAGAGACTTTGTTATGCAATATGAGCGTGATGTCTCTTTGGGTAAACTGGTGCGCTTATAGTTTTCACTTATCAACGTACCTTTCCAGCAACTTATTCAATTGAGCATCAGCTGTTTTCGTCCATCGGAGTTTCTGTGGAAAAGATGGTCACTAATGGATTGTGGCAGATCAGTCGTTTTGTATCTGTTGGTACGGGTCCTATAGTCCCTTAATCCTGTTTGTGGCTGTTCTGTCTTGCAGAAGCTCGGTACAAGTGATTTGGCACTGTGACAGTCAGACATAGCAAATTCTGCACTACCGAAGCCTAAAAATTTCGCTTGATTCTGAGTATGCGCGCGCACGTGCGTCTGTGTGTGTGTGTGTGTGCGCGCGCGCGTATGAATAGCCTGTGAAAGACTTTTACATTTTTCTTCCTTGTTATAATTCTCTTTTTAATTCCGTCCGATTTTTTTCTAGTGTTTGTACTTGCGTTTCTTTTTGCTCAAGAATATTACTGTCATGTCAACGTTGATTCATCACTGATTTGTCCAGTTGTCATAGATGTATGGTAGAGCGAGGTTAGCGGTGGTGGAATTGAAATTGTCCACATAAATGAATAAGTGTTTGATCGATAGTAAAATAGAAAGGATGTCACTTGACTTTTGTGAATAATACAATAAAATGCTCGTATCAGATACTCCTAATGTTATGTTATGACTGCAACCATGTTACCCCTACTGCATACCGCTAGAGCTTTTATCTGTAGACGTAGCTTCCAACCCTGTTGTGCCTATTATATACGAAATATATCGTATTGTATGTATCGTATATATCCTATTGTTCTATTAGTGTCTTTCGATTTTGTTCTAACAAGCGTGATGATGGCATAGACCAGAAATTGGTAATATTGTCAATATAAAGTGCAATCAAGATGGACAATTGTTAATAAAGTATTAATAAAAAATAACATACAGGCTTCTCTGTAAGACAGGTATGTTATATAAACTCTTGTTGAGAAACGACGGACGATAAAATGAAAGGTTTGCTCTTAAATGTTGAGCGCGATTATGAAGAATACATTTCATTAAAACGAAATAATAGAAGTGTCATAGAGCAGAAATTTCATAACCTGCATTAATATGATGGTTGTCAGTAATTCATATGATACCTGAGTCGCAAACCTATTACGAAGTGGGGGGGGGGGGGGGGAAGGTTTTGCAGGAAGGGGTCGTTCAACTTTCAATTAGAGGTATTGGATATATAGCAGCAGGTAGACGTAGTGTAGCGATATACGGTACGGAGCAATCTACCTGGCAGCATCGACAGTGCGTGAATAGCGATACTCAGTGTAGAAAATCATTATGACTCAACGTCAAAGACTTAAAGGTATCTCTTATGCATTTTGTATCATCTATGAAAACTATTGTTTCTAATGCTTTAAAAAAAATGTGAAAACGATATACAACTCACTCTTGTTCTTTCTCTTCGAGCTTCTACACGAAAAGCTCCTACAGATTTTGTTAGAAAAATTGTATCATAAAATAATGATGAAACGTATAAATGTGTTATGTTTCATTTAGTAGAGGTATTGCACTAAGAAAAAAAAACCTTTTACGTATTTTTCAGTATGTTAAATTAGTCTGAAGTGGTCGTTTTGGCGACATACATCATCCGGGGGTGCAATTTCACATTTCATCGTAGTGTGGAACAGAGCAAAACTTGTCTGACGCGTTTGTTGTCTCCGAACCACTATGGACTAATATCTGTAAGGATGAGCTTTCAGTGTCCTTGAGTCTTTGCTAAAAATAATTTTTTTCTGATATTACTGTTTTATTACTGATATTATTATTTTTAAATATCTGTAGCTGCTTTCTTAAATCTTTTGGTCAACTTCTTTAAAAAAAGCAGTAGTCATGGTTTTCGATAAGAGTTTAGATTAATTAATTCTACTCTAAGAGTTATTTATGTGATGCACGGCTGTGTGTTGGAGATCTGTGTAATTAATTTTCTTTAGTACTGCAGGGTCTTGGGGACTATATAAAACCCTTGTTAAGATTAGGGAACATGGTACATGGCCTTCCTTCTATAAGGAAGTTCGGCGTTTGATAGGGAAGAGCGAAAATGCAAAACAGCTGCGCCTAATCCCAGTTCTCGGAACAATTTTTTGCATTCTACTCTTGAAGATCGCCCCATTGACAAAAATTGTATTGAATATGTAAATCCTCCACTCGTACCAGGAACGGGTACCTTTGTATTCTTGTGGTAATAGATGCATTTACCCGTTTTACGTGGTTGATTACTAGCCGGGTAGTCACTGCTGGCTTGACTATTCAACATCTATCAAAGACATTTTCTGTTTTCGGTCCACCTAAGAGCTTCGTTAGCAACAGTTCTCCCGCATTTGACTCTAAGGAGTCCAGAATATTTTGTTTTCAAAATTGCATTCAGCAAGTTAAAACTACCCCTTATTATTCACAGGGATAGTCTGCCGAGTGGGTTAATAGAAACCTTAATTCGGCGCTTATCATCTTCCATGCTAAGGCCGAGAGGAAGCGAAAAGTTCTATTCTGACGCTTAATTCTGCGTTTAATATTGCTCAGAATGAAGCTATTAAACAAGATTTTCTGATGTTGTCTTATCTTATTAACGCGTCCTTGGCCAGTTTATGGTCTCCTGATGAAATTTTTCCGCGACAAGAACGAATCGGGCGTTACTGAAAGTAATTGGGGTCAGTCTAGAAGAAACGTCGGCTTACACCATCGAAGATAAAACCGTGGCAGACACCCTGCAAGATTAAAATTGGTCATAATTTGTTTATACATAACTTCGCCATGGGCCGAGGACGACAGCTAGAACCTCCTGGTATACTGAGTCTCCACTTCCTGAGCTCTTGTCGGATTCTTCAGTTATTGAGCCCAGTCAATTTACTAGTATGTAACCTTAAGAATGGCAAGTTATTTAGGGTACATGTTAATCAGTTGTGAGTTTTAGCCCAAAACCGCGCTAGGATGCAACATAGGAGCTTTGGTGGGTGAGGTGGAGCCATAGCGGCTTTCTCGCAATGTGTCGTTTTCTTATAATCTTTAACTAACATGTTGCAGTTTGAGCGTAGCGCCCTCTGGTGTGGTGGTGAATTAAGAGGCCGTAATTATCATCGCTTCAACTTTTTTGTGATTTGTCGAGCAATCAAAAATTTTGTTGCACTCATGTGGATGATCTGATACATTTTATTGTTTAGAGTCAATTGCTACTTTTCGCAACGTACAGATATCTTGTCTAAATAATTTTGCAATTTGATCTTCTTGTGACTTTACTAGATCGCAGACGACAGTGTATTCTGCAAATAGTCACAACTATCTGCGAAGTTCTCATCCTGCAGTAACACATGCTCACTCGTTATGGAACGCAAAGACTAGCACCTCACTAACAAGGGAACCTCCCAATCGCACCCCCCTCGGATTTAGTTATAAGTTGGCACAGTGGATAGGCCTTGAAAAACTGAACACAGATCAATCGAGAAAACAGGAAGAAGTTGTGTGGAACTATGAAAAAATAAGCAAAATATACAAACTGAGTAGGCCATGGGAAAGATAGGCGACACCAAGGCTAATCTTAGCTCAGGAGCGCCGTGGTCCCGTGGTTAGCGTGAGCAGCTGGGGAACGAGAGGTCCTTGGTTCAAGTCGCCCTTGGAGCGAAAAGTTTGCTTTCTTTATTTTCGCAAAGTTATGATCTGTCCGTTTGTGCATTGACGTCTCTGTTCACTGTAATAAGTTTAGTGTCTGTGTTTTGCGACCGCACCGCAAAACCGTGCCATTAGTAGACGAAAGGACGTGCCTCTCCAATGGGAACCGAAAACATTTGATCGCAAGGTCATAGGTGAACCGTTTCCTCCACAGGAAAACACGTCTGATATATTCTATACGACACTGGTGACGGCATGTGCGTCACACGACAGGAATATGTTGTCCACCCACATAACTTGTACACTTGGCGAATGGGTAAAAAGATTCTTCTACTCTGCCCGATTTAGGTTTTCTTGTGGATGTGATAATCACTCCCAAAAAGTGATGAAAACATAAGAGTTTGTCACATAAACTGAAAATAAAAAATTAAAATTTTCACACGAGGGAAGATTTGAACCAAAGACCTCTGGTGCCGCAGCTGCTCACGCTAACCACGGGACCAGTGCTCTCGGAAGCTCCTCTCATCCTTGTGTTGCATATGATGAGCATGGACTACTCAGTTTGTATATTTTGCTTATTTTTTCATAGTTCCACACAAGTTCTTCCTGTTTTCTCGATTGATCTGTGTTCAGTTTTTCAAGGTCTATCCACTGGGCCAACTTATAACTAAATCTGAGGGGGGTGCGATGGGGAGGTTCCCTTGTAAGAACACTGACAGCGATAAGTCTAAAGAATAATAAAAAATTCTCTTGGACTAAAGAATCAGTGACAGGGTAAAAATCACGGAAATACAAATCATTTGCAGATAGAAGATAGCTCCCTTTTTACTTCCGTTATTCATCATTCATTTATTTATATTAACAGTTTGGCTCAATGATATGAAAAATCATGTAGTGGAACATCACTCTTACCTCAGATATACGCACTGCGGAGTAATGAAGGTAAAACGATTGATATAACAAGTAATTTTAATAAACAGTAGAATGATTTACTGTTAGATAACTAGTGGATACTTGCACTACATTTTATAGACAAATCGCTGTTGCTCTAAATATGTTACCAGAGTACAAAATACACTAACGGAAAAATCACAACACCAAAAGGTAATTAATGTAGGGTGATAATATTTAGAGAATACACTTGTCTACCTGGCATATTTAATTGATTAACATGGCAAGGTCGATGGTTAATATAAGCGCGAAACAAGCCATTGCAAATGTGAAATGCTGGTACATTAATAACGTGTGTAACCACCAGAACGTTGAATGCTACCATACAAATGTACGCTTTGTAAATGTGCCCGATGTTAACAATATTACCTCATTCCCAAGAATAAGCAGCTTTCACTCAATTAACACTCGGCAGAAATCAAACCTGCATTTGGCTCGGACTTCCTTAACTCTTGTGCAGAAAGGAGTGCAGTGTACTGCTGCATCCATTTTCAATAAGCTACCATTTGAATGCTGAAGATTAGATGGGTAGATCACATAGCTAATGAGGAGGTATTGAATAGAATGTGGGAGAAGAGGAGTTTGTGGCGCAACTTGACTAGAAGAACATGTCCATGTTCTGAGGCATCAAGGGATCACCAATCTAGTACTTGAGGGCAGCGTGGAGGGTAAAAATCGTAAAGGGAGACCAAGAGATGAATACACTAAGCTTATTCAGAAGGATGTAGGCTGCAGTAGGTACTGGGAGATGAAGAAGCTTGTACAGGATAGAGTAGCATGGAGAGCTGCGTCAAACCAGTCTCAGGACTGAAGACCACAACAACAACAACAACAACAACAACAAACCACTTGAATTCAAAAATCTTAGCAGTAATTCACGCGCTTTCAAATCGAAACTGAAGAGTTTTCTAATGGGTACATCCTTCTAGTCTGTCAAGTAGTTCCTTGAAAATGTAAGGTGATTCTTGTTCTATTGTTGATTGCCTTTGCTTAACCTTATGGTTTGACTTTTTTCGGGCTCATAAACATTTTATTTTTACCCGTTATTACTTTTATGTTGTAATTTCATGTACTGACATGTTCCATGAATCTGGAGATTTGCTCCTCAATTTGGTCCTACGGAACTTGACGTGCAAATAAAAAAAAATAGGTGTTAGTTTGGCGATGGAGTTGCATGCCTGTTAGAAATGGCCGGTCAATAGAGGGACAGTTAATGCTGTTTGTGCATGGCGTTGGAGTTGTCGCCCGATGACGTCCCATACGTACTCGATTGGACACAGGTCTGGTGATCGAACAGACCAAGGCAACATGTCGACACACTGTAGAACATGTTGGGTTACAGCAGAGCGTTGTCCTATTGAAAAAATGAAAAGAAAGAGCCTCCTGGAATGCTGTTCATGAATGGCAGCACAACATGTCGAATCATCAGATTGACGTACAATTTTGGAGTTAGGATGGGCGAGACGACCACGAAAGTACTCCTGCTGTTATACGAAGTCACACCTCCGACAATAGCTCCAAGTTTAGGTCCAGTGTGTCTAACATGCAGACAGATTAGGTGCAGGTCTTCGACTGGCCTTCTAACCAAGACACGGCCATCGCTGGCACTGAGGTAGAACCAACTTTTATAGGAAAACGCAACCAACTTCCAACCTGCCCTCTAATGAGCTCTTACTTGACACCACTGAAATCCCAAATGGTGGTTGTTTGGGGTTAGTGGAATGCACGCTGCAAGGCGTCTGGCTCGGAACTGTCCTTGAAGTAATCGATTTATAACAGGTTGTTGTGTCACTGTGGTCCCAACCGCTGTTCAAATTGCTGCTGCAGATGCAGTACGATGCGCCAGAGCCATACATGGAGCATGATGGTCTTCCCTCTCGGTAGTTCCACGTGGCCATTCGACGTCTGGCCTTCTTGCGACCGTACATTTTCGCGACCACCGCTGCCATCAATCATGTGCAGTGGCTAGATTCCTGAAACTAAGTGATATGTTAATAATGGCGTCTTCGTCACCTTAAAGGCATTCTTGACTAACAACAACTCACCGCTTCCAACCAGTATCAGAGGTAACCAACACTCACGATCGTTATAGCGTGTATTTAAAGCAAACCTGATTTGCATCCTTATAGTGGCACTACTAGCGCCACTCTAATGCGACTCGCGCGAAATTTGAATACGCGTCATCTTTCACATGTAGAAATACGCCAACCACCTGTCGTTAATATCGCACAATTCCTTCTTGGCACTGCGAGTATTTTTCGTCAGTGCAATTTTAGACTGGGGACGTCATAGTAAAGAGAAAACAATACTCCCATATAAATTAAGAAACATCGGCAATAAGAACGTAGCGTTCCTCAGAATAGTGTGATAGGACTGTTGTACAGTGATTATCTCTGCATGGCTGAGATCCTCTCCCCTTTCAGCTGTTGGAAGTTTTCTCACTGTGGTCGAGAGTACACTGCAATCATCGAAGGACGACGCAGTTGGTACCACCGGTTTCTACAAGCCGCGGAGTCTAGCGACTGTGTGTGTCTGGCCGGGAGCAGTGAAACGAGTGGGTCAAGAGGAAGATAATTGGCGGCCGGCGGATTAGCGGGAGGATAAACGAGCAGCTTGGATGCGCTGTGGTGGGAGCACAAAACTGACTAGAGGCAGTGAATGCAAAGAGCAGTGCCGGCTGAAGCGTGCCGGTCAGTTTGGCTCCTGGTAGAGTGCAGGGTCTGGTTGTTGGTGTGCACAGGCACCTCCTGTGTCTTGTAATGGGTGTCCTGTACTTGGGTCCTAAGTGAAGCACCCATCTGCTTTGTCTTAATGTGTCACGTGACAATACATGCGGAATGTTTTGTATCTTAATTCACATATTCCTGTGCATTTGAGCGTAGTATTCATTTCCTGTTGTTACAAAGCACATAGCTTCCATTGACTTCTTTTCAAGAAATTTTTCTTTGCCTTCAATTTTGTCTGTGTGCATAATCTTTATTATTATTATAATTATCATTATTGTTACACCATAGCTTTTCTTGTATGCAGGCCTTTGAGCATAATTTATTTGTATTTTATTATTGTTTCTTAATATATTTCACATTTCTTTTGTAGCAGCCTTTGTCTATTGTCTACTTATGTTATTAGTGTTTCTTAGAACCAGGTACCTTTCTTTAAAAGCCATTTCTGTCTCCCCATGTAATAAAAGTGTTATATTTACGCCCTGACAACTCCCAGCCATATCCACTCCATAGCTTATACTGATACTGAACCATTTCACCATATCACCATGACTTCATAGATCCCGATTTCAGCTCTCTGATGTTGTTGACAGACGATGAAAATGTATGTAGAGAGTTACGATGTTACAAAATGACCGCTGTGTTTCATCAAATCTGGCAGTTTTTTCTCTTATTTTCTGATCTCACTCAATTCCATTCTCAGCTTTGCCACTTCAGCTGCACCGTACGGAGTAATTTCTTTAATATGAATCGACCTTAGCCTATTTGATACGCTACCCTGGAGCTAACACTGTTGGATCAACATCCGGACACTGTACCATAATAACGCTTGTGGATCCACTACCTAATTCTCCCCGAGACCTAATACTGATGGACCGATGTCCGGAGACTATTCTGTACATAACATCGGTGAATGCACGTCTGGACAACACCCCAGATGTAACACCTCTAAACACTATTACAGACATAACACAGGATGAGCTACCTCTGTACATATTTTGAAGGTAATGTGGGTGGATCCACCAGCGAAAACTGTCCTGGACATTGTGTGGTTGGATCCGCCTCTTAAACCTTCTCTGGACCTATGTAGGATCCCAGAGGCCATCCTACAGCAAACCAGCGAGTACACAAAATAGCACAAGTTGGTTAGGTGTTTACAATTGAATTTCAGTTCCTTCAACTTTATCCCCATCTGTTGCAAGCTTCTTGAATACTTATAGCATATATGAAGGTTTGTAATTGCAGCTGATCAGTATTCTGTTTCATAAACATAAGATATGGTGAGAATGTGTATCGCCTTTTCTGTAGATGGAGATTTTGCAAAAATCAGTAATCATAAAACTGTATTTAAGAGCTAACTAACACTGTAACACGCTCCACTACCATAGCCCATCTATTTCAATGTACACAAGGGCTCGCTTTTGTAGTTAACATAATGTGTTTATGGAAGTTTCTCTGGGTAGACATTTTGAGGAACAATAAATGCTCCTGAAAACATTCTGTAGATATACAGGCTGGTTGAGGGAATCAGTATTGGACGCTAAGGATATGTCATATCTTGTAAAGTGGCAAATATGGACAGATATATTTTTGTAGAAAAGTTTTATTAATCATTTGATACACATTTATTTAAAAAAACTGGATACAAACAGGGATTATGGGACATCTGCATTTACTGTATATATTAATGGGTTGTGACCATGTGCTGGTGTAATTGCATAAAAATAATAGATTGAAGGGTGGTTACTCCATTAGGGTATATATTAAAAATATCTGTTTATAAACCTCTATTCCGTAGGCCTAAAAGTAAAAGCACCATAAACTGTTTCTGTTTGCAGAACTACTAGTAATCAACAAGTGTTAAGTAAAAGAAGCAATGTATTGAGTAGACTAAGACCAATGCTTATTAAAGAAATTACTCCTTGTGGTATAGTCAATTTTAAAAATCTGGTTGCACATGTGTCTGACATCGCAAAAAAACCAAAGAAACTGATACATTTCATAAAAACATTTGCTGCAAAGGAATACTATAGACTGTTACTTGAAAAAGAGCAGGTCATTACCAACGTGCAGGCAGGATTTAAAAATTTGTTTCAACACAAAATATGGGAAAAAATCAGGATACAATGGGGAGGGGTGGAGGATATAGGATATCTACATGCATTGTAAATACCAATTGAGGGTGATCATATTTCGCTGTAACTGTCAGAAATGATGGTGTTTACTACTGTCTTAGGTGATACACAAAAGATCTGTTTATAGGCCTCCATTGCTAATATGAATGTGCTTCAAAAGACTGGATGTATTGCATAAGCATGTGGACTTGATGATGCAACTGTTCTTAGTCTATATGTCTCAAGAAAAAAGGATCATAAATTGCTACTGCTCCCACAAATATTCTTATTCCATATAAAATAAGTAGATGATATCTAGCTAGGTCAGCTCTTAATATGACACATATGGTTACTGTTACTAAATAAAATCATTGCGCTTTATGCCGCTAAAATATTATTTATTACAATTGCAATTAAAGTCATTCAGCTTTATGCTGCTAAAATATTATTTATTACACTGCAATTGCGACACATGCTCATTTTCAATGATTGTTGGATGTTCCAACACAGTCAGTAATTTAGGGTTGTGATATGCTGGAGCATAGTTTCCAGCGGTGTGAACGCAAACGCACATGATAGTGTAAATTCATCCACTGTTCCCTACAAGATACAAGCACACTTTTTGGTGGAATGATAACAGATACAATAAGCACAAAGGTCAAGATTTTCGTGTAACGTGTGTGGCAGGTGGATCACAATTGTAGTCACACCCATTTTAAGTGATTTCAATTACCAGTCAAGGGTTTCTTTGAAATAACTACAAACATGGCTCAAGATTAGACATATTGGGAAAGAGAAGATGAACATTGAGAGGGAGAGTGGAGATGGACAGATGAGGTGGGCTGAGAGAAAGGAACGAAGGAGATGGATAGAGAGAGGGAAGAGCAGGAGGACATGTAGCGATGGAGGAGATAGAGGGAGAGATGGGAGAACTGATGGATGGAGAGAGAGAGGGAAGGATGAGGAGATGGACATATTTCCAGTTCCAGTAGATATTACACATTTGCAGAGCTTTGCTGGGTTTGCCAGTAAATTATACCAGTAACATGACAGATCGTTAATATAACTAACAAGAAATAAGGAAGCTAGGCCAAGTGGCTGATTTGTAGCGAACAATAGACCCTCGTCGCAGAGTAAGTGGAAGGAAGAGGGTAAGGAGGAGGAGGGTAGTGGAGGGAGAGGGGAGGAGAAAGGAGGTGGTAAGGAGCAGGAGGCAGTGGGAGGGGAGAGGGATGGAAAAGGATAAGAAGGGCAGGGGAGGTGCATGGAAGAGGGAGGTAGGAGGAAGGGCAAGGGAGGAAGGGAGGAGGAGGGAGGACATGGACCTTGCAGGTAAGTCACATAACTGCGTCAGAACAGAGTTCATTGGCCTTGGAGATGAGGAGGTCCACAGTTGCTCGTGACTGGTTTGAAGAACATGCAGAACAGTTTGAGTGAATGATTTGGCCACCCAGATCGCAGGACGTGAATTCTATTGAACATTTATGTGATGTAATCCAGAGGTCAGTTCGCACACAAAAGCTTGCACCGGCGACACTTTCACAATTGTGGAAGGCTATAGCCGGCCGGAGTGGCCGCGCGGTTAAAGGCGCTTCCGTCTGGAACCGCACGACCGCTACGGTCGCAGGTTCGAATCCTGCCTCGGGCATGGATGTGTGTGATGTCCTTAGGTTCGTTAGGTTTAAGTAGTTCTAAGTTCTAGGGGACTTATGACCACAGCAGTTGAGTCCCATAGTGCTCAGAGCCATTTGAACCATTTTGAAGGCTATAAAGGCAGCATGGCTCAAAATATCTCCAGGGGATATCCAGCGTCAAGTTGCTGCACTGAAGAGGCAAAAGGACGTCCGACACGATATTGGGGGGGAGGGGGGGGCATCCCATTGAAAGGTGGCTACACTGAGCCACAGCGCCAGAGATCGCGCCAGAGAGTTTTGTTTGGACGCCTCCACTGGCTGTGATTCTTGAGAACTCGTAGTAGGCAGTGATTCTTGAGATGTCGTGGTAGGCAGTGCTTGTCGAGAACTCGTGGTAGGCAGTGATTATTGAGATGTAGCGGAGTGCAGTGCTTGTTCAGAACTCGTGGTAGGCAGTGATTATTGAGAAGCGGTGGTGGAGAGTGTTTGCTGAGATGTCGTAGTGGAGAGTGCTTGTTCCATGTTTTATGCAGTTGTTTGATGGGATAGATAGCAGATGTTGTTCGAATGGAGATATTGTAATGATTAGAGTGCTTTTCATCAATATATATGAAGGTAAAATATTCCCCGTTTTCTTTTTACTATTTCAGTGTCTTTAATAATGCGTTATTACAGGTTCAGTCAACAAAGCATCTGGCTCGTGTTCTTGTATTAGAGTGTAATTCTGCTTTCCTTACGCAATTATAGTATTTCTATTTTTTTAAATTACTTCAGTATAAATGATATTTAAAATTTTTTGTGTTATTGAAGAAGAACCGTGGCAGATGCGTTCGTTGAGTCATACTTCCACACACAGAACAGTGACACTTGTGCTTTGGTTTCGTAGATTTTATAGTTGCTGGGGACTTAATTAATTAATTAATTGTGTTAACGAAAATTTCCATTTCATTCTTTGTTGTTGTTCCATGCAGTCAGATTGCGTAACAATACTAGTCAGGGCCAACCGTTTACGAGACTTCGTAATCGGACAGACACCTACTAAATAAAAAAAATTAAAATTATTTGCATTTTTAAATAATTAAGCCCCCATGCACGTGGCGACCGCTGCTTCAGATCGTCCCTTGGAAATCTTCTGATTGTAAAAATAGTAGACAGTGGTATTGTTGTAGTAATTTGTAGTTTAGTAATTGTAGTCTATATTGCATGTGTAGATTTGGTAATTGGGATTCTTCTAATGGTAATTTTCATATAGTGACGAGTTTTGTTTATTTTGTAAATGATTGCGAGGTCGATGAAAAAGGCAAAAATGATGGATAGTGAGAATGACGAAATTGTTAACATGGCGAACTCGCCAACAGAGGAAAACAGTATCAAGAATAATGAAGTGGAAAACAATTTAATAAGCAGGGAAAATAGTCCAGAATCCTTTCAAAATTTTTCTCAAGCAGAAAATTTACAGAATACACAATTAACGATAGAAGATTCTGAAATAGTATCGAACACAGATAGCTTTACAGCTATGACGAAAGAAGTTGGTTTTGTGGGAAATGTTAGGGGCGAAAGGAATTTCGAACAAATTGACACGGAGCAGTTGCTGGGTGTAATATTAAGTTTGGGATCTGAATTAAAAACACGGTTAGACTCACAAATAGGAACAATTAAAACAGAGATGGGAACTTTGGCAACACGGTTAGACTTACAAAGGGGAACAATGGAGCAGTTAGGATCTGAATTAAAAACAGAGATAGGAACAATTAAGACTGATATGGGAACAATGGAAATACGGTTAGACTCACTGGGATCACAGTTAGGATCTGAATTAAAAACAATGGAAACACAGTTAGATTCACGAATAGGGACATGTTTCAAAAATATGAAAGATGAATTAAAGAAAGAAATCAGAGAAGAAGTACAACCGATTTTGAATTCTCACAATAATAGATTAATTGCAGTAGAGATTAGACAAAGGGAACAAGATAGAGAACAGGAAGAAAGAGATTGCGTGATAGTACAGAAACTTTCAGAGTTAAATTTACAACGTGCACACGATAAGGAAGAAATATTTGAGAGAATCGAAGAATCCGTATCAAATGACAGAACAAATAACTTAACGCAACAGTATGAACAGTTAACTACTAAATGTGACAATACCGAAACCCGAGTCGCGACACTTACGGAAGACGTAAATAAACAGAAAGAAAAAATAGGTGACTCATCGGAAAGAGTTAAGATTTCAGATAAATTGACAAGTCTTAGTTTAAACGGGGACAGAGATGCAGATGATACAGCTCCATTGCCATTTTCAGAAACCGAAGAGTATCAAAACATAAATAAACATGTTGAAAATCAGGGAAAATTTAATGAACGCGTCAAAAGGGAAGTTGAAGCATTAGGAAAGCAAGTCAAACAAATCGAAGGGGAAATTGTAGGAAAAGACAGTAGAAGAAATTTAGAATCACAGATAGCAGAAGGGTTTGAAGAAAGTAATTTATTTCATTTACGAGAAGCAACAAGAGAGCGCCAGGCGCGTGAACTTGACAATAATCGACATTGGGACTGGGACAGACGCGGTAGGTCTTTGTCGCCACGAGGCGAAAACTTTGACTATAAACACTTTTTGACTGTCCGGAAATTTAAGATCTTTCGCAATTCTAAGAACGACATACATCCATGTTCATGGTTAGCTCAATTTCTGTACGCACTTCCGCCAAAGTTGCCACTAAGTCACAAACTAGAAATTATGTGCGGCTATTAATGTCCTCAGGGGATTCACTACACTAAGTGAATATGTGCCGTAGCGTTCACAGGGCCCCGAGCTGTAGTGGTGCTATTTCCCTTTTAGTTTTCTGCACCGCTGCCTACTCTTTTACTATTCTTTGCATCTATAAAAAACAATTCTTCTACTATCCATCTATCTAGACAGTAGGTAAAGAATAACCGGATATGACGATTTTACCCAAAAGTGACTTTGGAAATTACCGTTTGGACTTACTATATTTTCTGCAGCATTCATTCGTAGTTTAAACGAAATTTTACCTGTTTATCTTCGTGACAATATTATTTCATATGTTGACGATATTATTATTGTTAAACGTTCTTGGAGTGAGCACAACAAAATTTTGGATTCATTATTACGTATTTTTGCAAGAGTTGGCATTACAGAGAACTTGGAAAAATCTGAATTTGGTCGTTCACAGGTGAAATTCCTCGGTCACATTATTTCTACAGAAGGTATTCTTCCTGATCCAGAAAAACTAGACGCTATTCGTAATTATGCTGTTCCTTCCACAAAACGTGATGTTCGTAGTTTCCTTGGTGTCTGTAATTTTCTTAGACGCTTTGTTAGATTGGATGATTTGGCCACACCTCGTTTACACATTTCAGTTATGCACATTTTGGTCCCAGAAAATGCTTTCATAAATTAAGAGAAAATTGCTACTTCAGTAATATGGAAAAACGTATTCGATCTGTTCTTGCCAAATGCAAATTATGTCAAAAGGCTAAGCTGCCAACTGTTTCTCACAGAGCACCGTTGTTTCCCATCATTCCAGCGAAATTAAAGGACATGGCTGCAGTCGATTTGTTCGGTCCAGTGGTTCGTTCTACTTATGGTTTTGCGTATATTTTGGTAGCAGTGGAATTGACATCAAAATATGTGTGTTTTACACCTTTACGCAAAGCAACAGCTCGTTCAGTATCTAATGCTTTCATCAAACATTTTCTTAAAGAAGTTGGTCACGTTGATAAAGTTATATCAGATAATGGATCACAGTTTCGCTCTAAAATTTGGCTTCGTACTCTACGGCGTCGTAAGATTAAACCAATTTTCATTTCACTTTTTCACCCTCAGTCTAACGCTTCAGAAAGATGGATGAAAGAAATTAATAAATTGTGTCGTCTTTATTGTCATCAGAATCACAGAATGTGGGATCAGTATCTTCATATTTTTCAAAACATTCTGAATGAACTTGCTAATGATTCAACTTCTTTACCGCCTCTATTGATATTAAAAAATAAAGCACCGTCAAATCGCATTTCTGAAATAGTTCCTTTTCCGCCTTCACGGAAACTGCGGCATTCTGAAGTTGTGAATCTGGCTCTACAAAATATTGCATCTGCGGCTGCTAGAAGAGAGAAATCAGCTAAACGTCCTGGTCGTTTAAAAACTTTGTCAGTTGGTCAAAACGTATTAATTAAGTCCCACCTTTTGTCTCACAAAGGAAAGTGCTTGTGTCGCAAATTTTTTCTGCTTTATAACGGTCCATATAGAATTCGCAAAATTATTCATGATAACACTGTCGAAGTAGAAACTCTTAAATCTCGACGCTCTAAGGGAATACATCACATATCTAACGTTAAAGTTTTTGTGGAATGACATACTTGTGAGAAACTAACAGCTACGTAAACACACGGAGAGTACAAGGATACCGCGCTGTGTTTTGGCGGCGGCACATACTCAAAGCAACAGTCAGTCTGCGCGCCGCACAAGGCAGTCGTTGACCGTAAACAATCACTTCCTACGTCACGCGCCTACAGCTGATCGAGCGCTCAGTGCGAATGCACTGACAGACGTAAACAAATACACAGTCTAATTTCTCGGATTAAATTCAATATAAAGCTATAGTGACTTGATGAATTATGTTATTAACGTTCAGTATTTTTCAGGATACGGTTATATAAAATATTTAAGAACTTCAGGTAAATTCTGTGCGTGTCCGACGTTAAGACGACTTGTTATCGAGAAAATTTCAGGAAGAACGTAATTTCGAAGAAGAAACTAATAAACTAAAAAGGTAACGATTAATTGAGTTTATTTTTCAGGTAACATATTTCCACTTAGGTACGTACTTTAGACGTAATTTGCTGCTTGCGATTACGTGACTCATACTTTGTGCTAAATTTCATGTTCTATGAATTTACTTGTGAAGCGACGTGCTTGCGCATATTAACTGATTTTGACAATGAGTGATTAATGAACAGGGTTGTTACTTGTGTATATTATGCATCGCTTGGCTGCACTGCTTTTTCACTGATGTTATATTTTTTTATTATTTGCCTGCTGTGCTTATTTATTTAAATTAGAATTGTCATCTGATTAATTGTGCTGACTGTGGTTATGTATATAAGTTATACTTTGTGATTTATCTGCTTGCACCTTCATGTTTACTTATTAAGATTACGTATGAACATTTATTTGCTTATGCTGATATGATGCTAATGACTTGTTTATTACGTAAGATATATGTTTGCTGCTGTGCGTATGGATTGCATATTTACACATTTCTGTTTTGTTGTCATAACTACTCTTCAATTTAGAATATAGCAATGCTGATGTACCCCGTGTACGAACATAGAGTTTAGGTTACACTGTGGTATTAATTATAGATTGTTCGCTTGGCAGAGCCTCGTTGTAGGGATTGTGCTGCATCCACTTGTTGACATTCTGTTCTCTACTGGTATATTTACTCGCTATTGCATGTTTTGCTTATGCTCAGTGTCTTATATTTTAAGATAAGAAAATGAACTGCAGTAATTCGACGAACGACATTAGTACAAGAAACTTCATAGAAGTCACATGAGTTGGAGGTTTTATGAAAGCTGTATAAATTTATGCTAATAGGAAGGAAGCTAACGACATGATATACCAACACTAGGTTTAGACCATTGACAGTTATTACACTGCATTCTTCGTGAGCAATTGAAATAGGAAGTGACACTTGACACAAAAAATACTCCACATGTTTGCTTCTGCCATGATTCTTGAAGTGGTGTACACACTGTGAAATATTGTGATCATTCACACTCCGTAATCGTACTTAATTACTGAGAGTTATTCGAACTAAAGGCTGTTAGAGGTCATGTATGCATTTCTTTTATTTAATGATGAACAAGGAAACCAAAATGTATTTTATGATTCATAATGAGTAGAATATTTGGATTAGATGGATTACACAGAGGTTGTGTGTTGACGTTGTGTCTTCGGATTGTATGGGATGATGAATTGAAGTTTGCACTAGGATTATGTCTGTACTTGTTCGAGGAGACTGACTAGAGGAAAGAGTTGTTATGGAAATGAAATGATATTGGCGATAAGGTTTATATGTATCGACGTATTGAAGAGGTATTATTGAGGTATTGAGATTATGTGAAGTTGATGATTATTGGAGTTTTCGTGGACAAGAGGTAAGGTAAATAATACTGATGATAAGGTTTATATGTATCGACTTATTGATGTATCGAAGTAAGAGGTATTATTGAAGAATTGAGATTATGTGATGCTGATGATTATTGGAGTTTTGGTGGATAAGAGGTAAAGTAAGTGAGGAGCATAATTTTTTTTTTTCTTGGTCTATGTGGAACAAGGAGGATGAAGATGGCAGACTAGAACACTCAAGTAGAAAGAAGATTATCTACACACACTTTGTTAAATCACTAAGCAGTATATACTTTTTTTTGAGAGAGGAAGTATTTCCATATCTTGGCACACTGACAGTTGTTCAGCAACCGTACTTTGATCTGGCTTGGCAAACATTGGTCTTGACATGATGACTATGACGTTCACTAACTATTATTGACTGTTATACATTGCTGCCACTACTACTTGATACCCATGATGAACATAAAATTTTGACAGAATAGCATTTACACAGTTAACACTATTCAATTACACAGTAGCACTTAATGTGGATAAAAGATGAGTGAGTGTGTTTTGTGTGTTTTCCTTTCCCAATGCCAAATTGGTACCGACCTATCTCCTAAATATTATCTTACTTGTTTGTAGTGGCTTGCACTGACACCCATAAACATTATAGGTTTACTGTTATTTGTGTACTGTAACAGTTAATATGACAATTACCTGATATCATTTGTGTGTTTATTATGATTTGTATGTTTAGTGTAATAGCATTGATAATAATTTTGTTAAAGCAATTGTGTGTGCATTCAAACTATTGTTCATGACTGAACTGTCTCAGTAGTCATGGTGAATATTATGGACTGTTACTTGCACTTTTTCTACATGATTGGTGCCACTAGGATATGTTTAATTTCTGCTGATGAACTGTGTGATTAGTGATAGTGAATATTATGGACTGCGGTCAGCACCTGCTTAACAATGCTGGGTGCAATTGATGGAACTGCTTCTATTGAAATGATGTCACTTGTTGCTGTCTGCACCTATTCAACAATGCTGGGTGCCACTGATGGACTGCTTCTACTGAAATGATGTCACTTGTTGCTGTCTGCACCTGCTCAACATTGCTGGGTGCCACTGATGGACTGCTTCTGCTGAAAAGATGTCACCTGTTGATGTCTGCACTTGCTCAACATTGCTGGGTGCCACTGATGGACTGCTTCTGTTGAAAAGATGTCACCTGTTGATGTCTGCACTTGTTCAACAATGCTGGGTGCCACTGATGGAACTGCTTCTACTGAAATGATGTCACTTGTTGCTGTCTGCACCTGCTCAACATTGCTGGGTGCCACTGATGGACTGCTTCTACTGAAATGATGTCACTTGTTGCTGTCTGCACATGCTTAACATTGCTGGGTGCCACTGATGGAACTGATTCTACTGAGATGATGTCACTTGTTGCTGTCTGCACCTGCTCAACATTGCTGGGTGCCACTGATGGACTGCTTCTACTGAAATGATGTCACTTGTTGCTGTCTGCACATGCTTAACATTGCTGGGTGCCACTGATGGAACTGATTCTACTGAGATGATGTCACTTGTTGCTGTCTGCACCTGCTCAACATTGCTGGGTGCCACTGATGGACTGCTTCTACTGAAATGATGTCACTTGTTGCTGTCTGCACCTGCTCAACATTGCTGGGTGCCACTGATGGACTGCTTCTACTGAAATGATGTCACTTGTTGCTGTCTGCACCTGTTCAACATTGCTGGGTGCCACTGACGGAACTGATTCTACTAAAATGATGTCACTTGTTGGTATTTGCACCTGTTGACCATTGCTGGGTGCTACTGCTGGAACTGTCAACTACTTGTTCTTGAGCTATGGAAAGCGTTTATGTGAATATTTGTATAAACTGATTTTTTGTGTATTACTGTTTGTGAAAAGTTATGAGACTCTTACCTGCACATATTCGTCATTGCTGACGCTATTGATTGAACTGTTTAACCACATAATACTTGTGTAAACTATTATGTAAAGTCGCATGTATGAAAGAATTTGTATTGCTTACTGCGTTCTATATATTAGCTTATTGAAAGGTCAGTGCAAAGCCAAATTTTTATCTAATTATGTGACATTTACGTATTAATATTATCTTTTATTTTTGTCTGTATTTTTGTTTCTCTTTTTGACGAATTTGGTGGCATTTTCACCACCAATGCTGGCAAAAATACCATCAAATTCTGGCCCGTGGAGGAAGGGCATATGAAAAGTGGCTACACTGAGCCACAGCGCCAGAGATCGCGCCAGAGAGTTTTGTTTGGACGCCTCCACTGGCTGTGATTCTTGAGAACTCGTAGTAGGCAGTGATTCTTGAGATGTCGTGGTAGGCAGTGCTTGTCGAGAACTCGTGGTAGGCAGTGATTATTGAGATGTAGCGGAGTGCAGTGCTTGTTCAGAACTCGTGGAAGGCAGTGATTATTGAGAAGCGGTGGTGGAGAGTGTTTGCTGAGATGTCGTAGTGGAGAGTGCTTGTTCCATGTTTTATGCAGTTGTTTGATGGGATAGATAGCAGATGTTGTTCGAATGGAGATATTGTAATGATTAGAGTGCTTTTCATCAATATATATGAAGGTAAAATATTCCCCGTTTTCTTTTTACTATTTCAGTGTCTTTAATAATGCGTTATTACAGGTTCAGCCAACAAAGCATCTGGCTCGTGTTCTTGTATTAGAGTGTAATTCTGCTTTCCTTCCGCAATTATAGTATTTCTATTTTTTTTAATTACTTCAGTATAAATGATATTTAAAATTTTTTGTGTTATTGAAGAAGAACCGTGGCAGATGCGTTCGTTGAGTCATACTTCCACACACAGAACAGTGACACTTGTGCTTTGGTTTCGTAGATTTTATAGTTGCTGGGGACTTAATTAATTAATTAATTGTGTTAACGAAAATTTCCATTTCATTCTTTGTTGTTGTTCCATGCAGTCAGATTGCGTAACAATACTAGTCAGGGCCAACCGTTTACGAGACTTCGTAATCGGACAGACACCTACTAAATAAAAAAAATTAAAATTATTTGCATTTTTTAATAATTAAGCCCCCATGCACCATGACTTTCGTCACCTCAGTTTACTGTAGCTCCCTGAGTATAGCTACTGTAGGGGCACAAGGACAACCTTTTCCTAATTATATCACCCACAGAGGTGTTTGAACAAAACTATCCCCTCCTCGATACATGAACGAAACGGGGAGAAGCTCTAATCAGTGGCACACTGGCAAGGGAACCTCCCCATCGCACCCCCCTCAGATTTAGTTACACTCCTGGAAATTGAAATAAGAACACCGTGAATTCATTGTCCCAGGAAGGGGAAACTTTATTGACACATTCCTGGGGTCAGATACATCACATGATCACACTGACAGAACCACAGGCACATAGACACAGGCAACAGAGCATGCACAATGTCGGCACTAGTACAGTGTATATCCACCTTTCGCAGCAATGCAGGCTGCTATTCTCCCATGGAGACGATCGTAGAGATGCTGGATGTAGTCCTGTGGAACGGCTTGCCATGCCATTTCCACCTGGCGCCTCAGTTGGACCAGCATTCGTGCTGGACGTGCAGACCGCGTGAGACGACGCTTCATCCAGTCCCAAACATGCTCAATGGTGGGGGACAGATCCGGAGATCTTGCTGGCCAGGGTAGTTGACTTACACCTTCTAGAGCACGTTGGGTGGCACGGGATACATGCGGACGTGCATTGTCCTGTTGGAACAGCAAGTTCCCTTGCCGGTCTAGGAATGGTAGAACGATGGGTTCGATGACGGTTTGGATGTACCGTGCACTATTCAGTGTCCCCTCGACGATCACCAGTGGTGTACGGCCAGTGTAGGAGATCGCTCCCCACACCATGATGCCGGGTGTTGGCCCTGTGTGCCTCGGTCGTATGCAGTCCTGATTGTGGCGCTCACCTGCACGGCGCCAAACACGCATACGACCATCATTGGCACCAAGGCAGAAGCGACTCTCATCGCTGAAGACGACACGTCTCCATTCGTCCCTCCATTCACGCCTGTCGCGACACCACTGGAGGCGGGCTGCACGATGTTGGGGCGTGAGCGGAAGACGGCCTAACGGTGTGCGGGACCGTAGCCCAGCTTCATGGAGACGGTTGCGAATGGTCCTCGCCGATACCCCAGGAGCAACAGTCTCCCTAATTTGCTGGGAAGTGGCGGTGCGGTCCCCTACGGCACTGCGTAGGATCCTACGGTCTTGGCGTGCATCCGTGCGTCGCTGCGGTCCGGTCCCAGGTCGACGGGCACGTGCACCTTCCGCCGACCACTGGCGACAACATCGATGTACTGTGGAGACCTCACGCCCCACATGTTGAGCAATTCGGCGGTACGTCCACCCGGCCTCCCGCATGCCCACTATACGCCCTCGCTCAAAGTCCGTCAACTGCACATACGGTTCACGTCCACGCTGTCGCGGCATGCTACCAGTGTTAAAGACTGCGATGGAGCTCCGTATGCCACGGCAAACTGGCTGACACTGACGGCGGCGGTGCACAAATGCTGCGCAGCTAGCGCCATTCGACGGCCAACACCGCGGTTCCTGGTGTGTCCGCTGTGCCGTGCGTGTGATCATTGCTTGTACAGCCCTCTCGCAGTGTCCGGAGCATGTATGGTGGGTCTGACACACCGGTGTCAATGTGTTCTTTTTTCCATTTCCAGGAGTGTATAAGTTGGCACACAGTGGATAGGACTTGAAAAACACAGATCAAACACAGATCAATAGAGAAAACAGGAAGAAGTTGTGTGGAACTATGAAAAAAATAAGAAAAACATAGAAACTGAGTAGTCCAAGCGCAAGATAGGCAACATCAATGAGAATGTGAGCTGAGGAGTGCCGTGGTCCCGTGGTTAGCGTGAGCAGCTGCGGAAGGCGAGATCCTTGCTTCAGGTCTTCCCTCGGGGAAAAAGTTTAATTTTTTATTTACAGACAATTATTATCTGTCCGTCGGTCCGTCCGATGCGAGGTAACTGCGCCGTAGTATGGGGACGATACACCAAAACAAACATATGTTTTGACAGAGCACAGGGAAAACTGTGCGACTGTGAAACTGTTGCATTCATTTGTTGCAGTTTATGTGACAAACTCTTATGTTTTCATCACTTTTTGGGAGTGATTATCACATCCACAAGAAAACCTAAATCGGGCAAGGTAGAAGAATCTCTTTACCTATTCGCCAAGTGTACAAATTAGGTGGGTCGACAACATATTCCTGTCATGTGACGCACATGCCGTCACCAGTGTCGTATAGAATACATCAGACGTGTTTTCCTGTGGAGGAATCGGTTGACCTATGACCTTGCGATCAAATGTTTTCGGTTCCCATTGGATAGCCGGCACGGTAGCTCAGCGTGTTCGGTCAGAGGGTTTAGCTACCCTCTGTAATAAAAAAAAAACTGAGTGAATGGCTCAACGAACAACCTGAACGGATGTCATGGGACGTCCGTCTCGAACATATACAACGAACAATATAGACAAAAAATGAGATGAAAAAAAAAATTGGAGAGGCACGTCCTTTCGTCTACTAACGCACGGTTTTGCGGTGCGGTAGCAAAACACAGACACTAAACTTATTACAGTGAACAGAGACGTCAATGAACGAACGGACAGATCATAACTTTGCGAAAATAAAGAAAGTAAACTTTCCACTCGAGGGAAGACTTGAACCAAAGACCTCTCGCTCCGCAGCTGCTCACGCTAACCACGGGACCACGGCGCTCCTGTGTTCACAAGCTCCTTGATATTGCCTATCTTGCGCATGTACTACTCAGTTTGTATATTTTGCTTATTTTTTTCATAGTTCCACACAACTTCTTCCTGTTTTCTCGATTGATCTGTGTTCAGTTATTCAAGGCCTATCCACTGTGCCAACTTATAACTAAATCTGAGGGGGGTGGATGGGGAGGTTCACTTGTGAGAAGAACCCTGTGACATTAACTTCATAGTGATTTGGTGAGTGCGGATTTAGATTTAGATTGCCTCAGTGAGAAATAACTTTGATTGTTTTCCGTTGTGCCGGTCTGCCAGACTGTTATATTCTGTGAACGGTTCTTGACCCTGAGTAGCGGTTCCGTCTTAACGAGCAAAAACTGCTACAAGCATACTGTGAGGACAGCTGGTGACGTAAAATGCGCTCGTGTCTCCAGGTAGACAAGGAGATCTCACTTGTTTAGCTCACACATACAAGGAGACAATTATTGCACTACAAGAAAAACAACCTAAATTAGTTACAAACTGCGGCCTGCACACACTTTATTCAACAAGTAAACGCCACTACAGATATTCGGATCTAGGTTATGACATGTTGGATATGCCTACCATTATTGGCGATGATATGGCGTAGACGAATAGTGAAATCCTGCATGATCCGCTGAAGTGTCGGAACATCGATGCTGTCGATGACCTCCTGAACGGCTGTTTTTGGTTCAGCAATGGTTTTGGTGTTTTTGCTGTACACCTTGTCTTTAACATAGACCAGCAGGAAGGAGTCGGATGTTTTCAGATCTGGAGAGCTAGCGGCCAATAGAGGCCCATGCTAGTGGCCACTGGGTACCCCGGAGGCAGAATGCGATCCCCAATGTGCACCTCAAGGACATCAAACAGTCTCCTTTTCGATGGGGTCGAGCTCTATCTTGCATGAACCACATCTTGTCGAAGTCAGGGTTACTTCGGATAATGGGGATAGAATCATCTTCCAAAACCTTCAGGTACATCGATGCTGTCGATGACCTCCTGAACGGCTGTTTTTGGTTCAGCAATGGTTTTGGTGTTTTTGCTGTACACCTTGTCTTTAACATAGACCAGCAGGAAGGAGTCGGATGTTTTCAGATCTGGAGAGCTAGCGGCCAATAGAGGCCCATGCTAGTGGCCACTGGGTACCCCGGAGGCAGAATGCGATCCCCAATGTGCACCTCAAGGACATCAAACAGTCTCCTTTTCGATGGGGTCGAGCTCTATCTTGCATGAACCACATCTTGTCGAAGTCAGGGTTACTTCGGATAATGGGGATAGAATCATCTTCCAAAACCTTCAGGTACATCGATGCTGTCGATGACCTCCTGAACGGCTGTTTTTGGTTCAGCAATGGTTTTGGTGTTTTTGCTGTACACCTTGTCTTTAACATAGACCAGCAGGAAGGAGTCGGATGTTTTCAGATCTGGAGAGCTAGCGGCCAATAGAGGCCCATGCTAGTGGCCACTGGGTACCCTGGAGGCAGAATGCGATCCCCAATGTGCACCTCAAGGACATCAAACAGTCTCCTTTTCGATGGGGTCGAGCTCTATCTTGCATGAACCACATCTTGTCGAAGTCAGGGTTACTTCGGATAATGGGGATAGAATCATCTTCCAAAACCTTCAGGTACCGTTGGGTAGTCACCTCGCCATCAAGGAATATCGCACCGATTATTCCGTGACTGGAGATTTCACACCAGACAATCACCGTTGAGGGTGAAGAGACTTCTCAGTCACGAAATGTGGATTCTCAGTCCCCCAAATGAGACAATTTTGCTCATTGATGAACCCATCGAAACGAAAGTGAACTTCGTCGCTAAATTAAATTATGCTTGCGCAGACTAATTCCCATCATGCCCCGAGGCCAGCCGTGCAGTTTGAACGTCCTAACTCAAACCGTTAAGAAGCTATGACGATTTTATTTCATATAGTCACCCTCTACTTGTTTACACGAAGCACTAATAGCTGCTCACGCTCCAGTAATTCTGTACACAGAATTGTCTGAACTGAAATGCATTTCTACGCTGCCGCTACTTTAATAGTGGCGTCCCACTTTTAACGATAAGTGCTGTGTAACATGAGATTATTAATGACATGGATTTTAACAACCAGTGTTCCACTCATGACAATCGCCTGACAGAGAGGTGTTTGCTCAATCAACAAAAGCTGGCGCAGCTATCCTACTGCAGTCTTAAGCTCACATATATCTTGACACATAATGAAATATGCTGCGTAATAATAATTATATCGATCTCTCGATGGCTATTGTGAAGTGTTACAGTTATTTAAAAAAGAAAACATTCTATGAAAATGAAACACACGGAACATTTCGTTAATACTATATCAGGCATCATGAGCAGTTACTATCTTTCCACCGAGCTAATAATTAGCAATGAAGACAGTTGACTGAACTGAATTATTGCATTGGAATTACTTAACACTGAACTTGTACTAATTTGTATAATTTCAAATACAAATGGCTTTTGCTGACAAAAATTTTTGGTTAATTGAAATTATACTTCTGTACCTGGCCGAACCACACCTTTAAAATTATTTCGCTTTAGAAACGCAATAGTTAGCACGGTTACCCGGTGTCATGGTCAAAGTAGCGTCATAGCACAACTACACATAAACTCATTTCTTTAATTTAGGGAAAGATAATGACTTTCAGCCAACACGTGCTCAGTATTATTACCACGGAAGTACACTATTTGAATCATCTGTGAAATTTCGTCGTCATTACAAAAGGAAGCGACTTACTGTGGTAGTTACTATTGGTTTAAAAAATCATCACACGGAGAGGGCAAAAAATAGTTTACACAGGTTATTATTGGTCTAATATCATGTAAAATATAAGAGAGTTCTGTCTTACAAAATACAACAGTACTTAGGTGTGTATTTTGAGTACGGCAATGTCGAGCTGAATAACTATCACTTGGCAGGGGAAAAAAAAACTGGAACTTCGATGCCTTCCTCGCACGTTAAGTTCAAAACATTTAAACAGTTTTTTTAATCTGTTTATTCACCGTTCTATATCTATTCTTCTCGTAATTTGGTAGCAGTTGAAATGGTACACGCTATGTAATTCTTACTCCAGGATGGGATCGTAGTAAGTCCGCTAGTAATCAGTACTGTCAGAGCAGCGGGTGGTTCGCGATAGAGATCTTTACTCGCGTGTGCTGTCGCAACACATTGCCGTACTGATCTGTTCTCGATAAATAGATTACCGGTTTGTTCCTAGAACGACCCTTGTAAGCAGCCTGTTTATGTGTTTGTATGTTGGCAGCGCTATGTAGCGCTCTGCATTAATAAGTCTGACAGCGCTGTGTGCACTCTGTAAGAAACTCTGTGGCTGGTCCGACCCTCAGTTGGAGGTGAACAGCCAGCAGTGATGGAAGTTGGGAGTGAGTAGTCAATGGTGATCGAGGTTAGAGGTTAATAATTAGCAGTCTTGGAGGTTTGCAGTATTAGCGCAAGCGGACGGTTTCAATGTGTATCCGTTATGGAGATTTATTAGTGACGATTATATATATTTTTTTGAACTGGTTGTCACTTAAGGTAAAATCTGGTAAATACATTGTCTGCTCTGCAACAAAAACTTTCCTTTGCTAACCACACGCCTATTAGTAGTTAGAACCTACAGTAGTTAGAATCTTTTTGCCCGTATTTCGTGGTCGTGCGGTAGCGTTCTCGCTTCCCACGCCCGGGTTCCCGGGTTCGATTCCCGGCGGGGTCAGGGATTTTCTCTGCCTCGTGATGGCTGGGTGTTGTGTGATGTCCTTCGGTTAGTTAGGTTTAAGTAGTTCTAAGTTCTAGGGGACTGATGACCATAGATGTTAAGTCCCATAGTGCTCAGAGCCATTTGAACCATTTTTGAATCTTTTATTTAGCTGGCTTTATTAGTGTTTGCTGCATTGCTGTAGTTCGTGTAATGAAGATTTTCTGTGAGGTACGTTACTTATGAAATGTATGGGTTATTGTTAGGATTTCTTATAATTCAGGGCCATTCTTTTGTATTAAGATTTGAAGTCAGGTTATCATTTTTGGGCAGTCAGATTGCGTTGCGCCAGGATATTGTGGGTCAGTTTTGAGATGATAAGAATAAGTAAAGAGAAAGTAGGCTCAGTACGTTCAGTTTCACTCAGCAGTTTCACAATCAAATAATGCAGAAGTTTCACCGTCTCAGTTATTCCCATTTAAGCAAAAAAATTTATTAAATTAAGAAGTTTCACCCTTACATAATTACAAATCAGATATTTACAAATGTTTTTCTTTCGTTACTTCTAATCATATTACTGATTTTGTTGTACAAAGTCTGATTTTGAGTGCATAGGGAATGGAAATACAATATTTTGCGTCGAGAATATTCTCAGGGTCATTTGCATTTAAAATGGTGCAGCTGTCATACAAGTGCCTTACTTAACTTCCTATTGAACGTGCATCTGTTTGAACGGCCCCATAAATTTATTTATCACAACATGAAAATTTTCATAGACAGTATATTATTGTTAATACTGTTTCGTAAAAGTAGGCCCTACACACAAAACGCTTCTAACTAGTTCGATGAAGCACCGATGACGAATTGACAGAGGTGATAAAAATGAGTCCATCCACTTGCACATAAACAGACATGTCGAGAACCGCCGCTTATTTTGGTAGCGAAGTTTCGAGAGATGACGCCATACATGTCTGTTGATTAGCGTGCACAGAGTAGCACTACCTGCACAGATTGCTCCAAAACAGCGGTGTGGCCAACTGAATTACTACGCAGGGAAATTGAGGCAGTTCGCTCATGTCTTTAGTTCTCTTTGTTCTGTGGGAGTATTCAGCGTACACCTTAAACGCTTTGTCATAATAACTGTGACGAAGTGCCCACGCTGCTGCAAGCAGCTGCCTACTGACGATAACCGTTAAGTGAGTTGTTGCTAAGCGTCGTTGATCATAACGGCTGCCATATGACCAAATGACGGCGTTTCAACGACCTTCGTGATTGCCGTAACGTGAAATTACAGCCATTACAGTGGAAGACGTGGTCCGAGGACTCGAACAAGTCCTAAACCCTGCAGTGGGTCACGAAGCGTGACGCCAGCGCGGCGATCTAGCCAGCGTCTGAATTTCGAGTACATGCCTCTGCGAGCACTAAAGAGGTTGTTCAAGAAGTAGCACACCAGCCACGTTAGTGACAAGCACTACTGACTTAATTTTTTTTATGGAACCGTACTGCTCTTTCAAAGGGGGACCAACTCTTTAAGTTTTGTAGATTCTCGTTCCAGGTAGGCAGCCAAGCACTAACGTTCGGAGAATCATCAAGTATTAAATTCTCATCCGGCTGTTCGGATATGAGTTTCGTAATTCGTTTAACGCAAATTCCAGATGACTGCCCTAAACGGAATCGCCCGACTTCATTCCATATAGTTCTCATATCCGAACTCGTGCTCCATCTCTCATAATCTCATCTTCCATGAGACTTTAAACTTAGTGCTCTATACGTTTGTTAGGAACAGAGCTCTACTTATTATTTAATTTAGACCATCGCTTTTGGTCAAACTGTTCAATTCGGTGCTCCACATCTCCAATCACTAAACATCCTGAAATATAATGTTTAAGTGTAACATGCATTACAAATATGTCTTCTGTTCTGTAACGTAACATTAACTAAGGATGTCTAACTGAAGCTGCACAGATCATTTGGGCAGGATATTGTTTCGAAATATAGCTCAAGAATAAATTATTTTTATGGCCTACAGTTTCAGTATTAAATTGTAGGGAAAATTATCTAGCTTGAAACTTTTTTTCCATTGCCTTTTGAGAGAGTATGGATATTGGGTGAGCAGCTGAATTAGTTGTGTTTCTTCGTACTTGTGAAGCGGATTTTAATAATCTATAATTAGAGACATGTTTAAACAACGTAACTGCGTCTTAAACATTTAATAGTTGACTGTGATTTTAAGCTACGCCCGACCACTGATCATCGTTTGTTTAAAATGGCCAGTAAACAGGCTACTGAAATTCGTGTTTCTGTATTATCAGTATCACAAGGTATAAAAGCTACTCCTGAACCATAGTTCCACTTCCGGTTGTTACGAGCGTAGGTAGCCAAGAGGCGCAAGGAAGGAGGAACTCTGTGGTAGTTCAAGTACTTGATTATCTCACATATAAACACAAGAAGGTCGCTAATTTAAAAGGAAAAAAATAGGTAATTGAAGAAAACTCACGTTGTCATAATAAAGTGACACTGAATATTTTGTTTCCTAAGCTAGCAAAAGTAACTAAAGACGAAAGAGCAAGGCACTATTTCGAATATTATTGTACGTTTTACGAGTTGGACTCGAGTATATAACAATAGGTGCCTCTGCTACAGTCGCGCATATATATTTACAGATGTATATGTCAAGATAGAATAAGTTATCTCTTTTCTCTGTTAACAAATATGTCACATTAATAAGTATTTCTTTAAAAATTTCCGGTGGGAATATGTATTCTGTTTTGACATATGATATCTTTCATTGCCTCCCAGAAAATCGGAATAATACTAGAAAATTTCGGAGGCAACTATATTTAGACATACTGTAGTACTACTAATATTATTTCGGTGTGAATTTTTTAATATTCCAATTACTGAGAAGTGGAACATGTGTAAAAGGTACCCGTTTCTTTCAGTAGCTTCCTTGAACTTACCTGTTTCGTTGTTACTTGTTTCATTATTTCACATAGGTCTTAAGTGTCTTGATGGTTTCACTTTTTTTTTCTTATGCACCAAAATCTGTCATAAAAATAATTCTCTTATATGTCCACGTTCTATTTCTTTCAGCGTTACGTTCACAGATGAGAGACGCTTTACAGATCTTGAATTTTAAGAACGTCGGATAATTTTGTGTTCTCTGGACATTTTTCAGTTAATTCGGTTTAGATTAAAAGATTTAAAAACTATAGTGAATGAAGAGGATTAAACGAGCTTAAATATTGGTACGAAATATACTTTCCGCTGCCCACATTTGCGCCTTGTTTTATGCACCTGTAGGAGCGACTGTGACGGAAGACAAAGAACATCATCCATTACGAGAACGGAAAAACTTCTCTGTCGTTGACGCCGGGAAATTACGTGGAACTCCTCTTCAAAACAGCGTGGTAGCAAAAACATGATGGCCATAGACAATGAGGCTTCAGAGAAAGACAACAGACAACAGACACGAATCTCTCTGCATCACTTTATTCCTCTTTCTGTGGTCGCTGATGCATTCTGCGACGTGAATAAAAATTCGCCATCACCGAAGGCCGCGCACCCGATGTAATGAGACAACAGGGGCCCAAGCAGTCCTCCCGTATATAGAGCTATATAATGGAAGTAAACAGCGTAACATGTAATTATGTATTGTAAACTATTTATTTTTGCAGTTTTCCATACTTGCAGAAAAGAGGGGAGGGGGGAATGTCTGTAATATCTAATTTTAATTATATTTGCTTTACTTGCGAACATCGCTTGTCGAGAGTGAGTGGCAGCTGTTCATCATTGTTCTCACGACAACATACTGTAATTTTGAGGGGCCGATAGTGTATAGACCATATGCAAGTGAACGGACGAAGAATTCTTACGCATTTTTAGCCGTGCCATTAACTTAAAATTCAGTCATAATATAGTTACTGTATAACAATAAGTCATCCAGTGTTATTCTTTACTCTTTTTCCGGGTTGCTCCTATTGATTACATCAAGGTTACCTTAGTGTTTCAACTTGTGCAGCTAAAGGTGAACAATTTAGTATTTGGAAGGTTGTATCCTCCGTCTTGTGGGTCTTCTGACTTGTAAATCAGCATAAGAATAAAAAGTGAAGTATCAAGGCTGGGAAGGTCTAGTGAGGATTTCACTGGACAGACATTACAATAACAAATGTAACAGTCATAAAGTAAAATGAAACAAAATAAACTTATTTGAAGTTCACTATTTTTACTACCACTCATCATGCTTACCAAGTGACACTAACCTTTTCTCTGGAAGAGCACAACAGGATTTAGCCATGAACGATGATGTACTCTCACTGCTATGAATGCAGACAAATGCGTCCGTTAAGATACATATAGCCACAAAACAGCAAATTCCGCATATTATACAGCTTACAGCTTGGAGAATGTAGATAAAAACTGTCTTAAATTTATTTAGGCCTAGAGGATATCATTGTGGGTGGCACATTATAGTCACTTACAACTTGCACAAATGTTAAAAATTTAACGAAAAACACATTGTCGAAAAATAGCATAGTTGGACAATTAGCAGTGGCATAAGACACACTCAGTTATCTTCTTTACGTAATAGTCAAATGTAAATAAAATAATAACATAGTCATTCAAATCTTTTTGTCCATCACATTATTATTTTCTGCATAGTTTGAAGAAGACATCAATTCCAAAGATCAATGTACTGTTCAATATGTACAAATGTATTTCGAATCATTTAATATGAAACATTCATAAAATTTTCTGCGTTTAACGTGTTACGTAGGTCTGACAGCTTCCTCAGTTGTGGGCATTAAATACAATCGGAATGACTGATCATTAATTTAAGTGATACAATGGTGCTAGTATAAAACTAATTAGGGGCACACCAACAATGTAATCCAATTACGTAGTGATTGTGACCATTGATAAGGAAAAGTAATAAACAGAGATACAAGAACTACTTTTGTGATATCATACGACAACTGACACTACACTACTAACCCAGTACGGTATTTTATTAACTGTACAGTAAGTTAGTAACCATTCAAAATATATCCTGGCAATTATCTCAGTTTTATACTAACGGTGCAGTTTTCATTTTCACTGTGTATTTAGATTTTTAACATTCCAAAGATATTAGTTCTGTGGCTCTGATATCACTTCCCTAGTACTTAAAGATTATTTTCTATGCAACCAAATAACTATTTTCTTATGATGTGAAATTTCCTTGCAGTGATCGTGTACGAATTAAGGCTTCTGGGCACTTAAAGGATGATATTAATACTTCGATAACTGTCTCAGTTTCTACAATAAAATCCAGGCCTATTAAACAAGAGTGTAACACGAACGAAACTGTGTCATACCAATCATGCTGAAGAAATCTAAAGAACTTGTGACAAACATGATCGGAAAGAAGTACTTAAATGAGGCCTCATGAAAAAAATAATAAAGCATGTCTAACGGCTAGGCATGCTACTTAATTTGGGAAACAGTTGAAAAAAGTCCAAATATGGCACAGCATGGTGTTCATTGACCTGTAAGAAGCCTCAACTATTGTACAAAATAGTCTAAAACATGTCCGCAGTGCTCACAGGGAAGATATAGAGGTAAGCTTCCCGTACTTATTTACTGTACGGATGCGATAGAATCGCAAAAAAAAAAAAAAAAAAAAAAAAAAGAACGGAAAAAGAGAGATAAATCATGCTCACAGACTAGTGACTTCCGTATGCCGTAAAACCAAGGGTATGATGATAAATTTGCTCATGTTGTAGAGAAATAATTAGAGATCTACCACACTCACAGGAAATATAGTATTCGCAGGTATCTTTTCCAAATGAGTTTAATGTAAGTATGACTGAGAATTATTTCATTTCGTTTACAGTTTGCTCGATAATCAGTTTTTATTAACGACAGAGAAAAATAAATGTTAAACGAATGATTAATAAACGGCCCAGTCATATTAATGTGACCATCACCTATGTTCGACATCAACGTACGATAACCACTCACAGACTGCAGTTGGCAGCACTGGCAGTGGCAGGTATATAAAGCGTGTCGGGGGATGCGGAATACTATTCAGTCATTGTCGTAATACGGAAACGGAACGATTTATCTGACGTCCACAAGGGCATGATCATTGGCTTTCGGTGGAACCATTTCCCAAATTCCGAACTCTACTGACAAGGGAACCTCCCCATCGCACCCCCCTCAGATTTAGTTATAAGTTGGCACAGTGGATAGGCCTTGAAAAACTGAACACAGATCAATTGAGAAAACAGGAAGAAGTTGTGTGGAACTGTGAAAAAATAAGCAAAATATACAAACTGAGTAGTTCATGGGAAGATAGGTGACATAAAGGACTCTAATAACACAGGAGCGCCGTGATCTCGTGGTAACGTGAGCAGCTGCGGAACGAGAGGTCCCGCCCGCCGCATTGAAGAGTTTCGTCCGATTACGCTCCTCAACGCCGACTATAAAATAATAGCCAAATGCATCGCAAACAACCTGAAATCGGCGATGAGGAAAGTCATCAGTCCGTGGCAAACATGTGCGGTACCAGGGAAAAATATATTTGACGCCACATGCACCTACAGGGACATAATAGCACAGGCAGCCACCACGAGAAGCGCAGGTGCCATAATTTCGGTGGACTTCAACAAAGCCTTCGACAGGATCGACCACAAATATCTCGTAGAGACACTAAACAGACTCGGGTTTGGGCAAAAATTCATCGCAATCATCCAGAAGATACTAAGTACTGCGAGATCGACAGTAATAATCAATAGTTGGAAAACAAAACTGATAAAACTGGACAGATCCGTGAGGCAGGGCTGTCCATTGTCAATGGCTCTATTCGCTATAGCACTGGACCCGCTGCTGTGGAAACTCACAAACGACATCAGAGGCTTCTCCGTAGGAGGCAAAGCAGTAGCATGTATAGCCTACGCTGACGACCTAGGCATCTTTATTGAAGACCAGGAAGATATTGGGAGAGTAGAAACCATCATGAATACATTTCAAAAAGCGTCAGGCGCCCAAACCAACCCCAGAAAAACAGTGCTACTGCCGATAGGGAATCAACGACTCAAACCAGACAGCCAGTGGTATAAAATAGCAGAAAGCCATAAAGTTCTTGGAATATATATACAGTCTTGTCCACTTAGAATGGCCGCATACAACTGGATGGACGTGCTACACACCATAAGAGGTCTCTCCAGACAGCACGCGAACCGGAAGCTAACAATCCACCAGAAAACAGAACTGATAAACACGACGATCCTGTCGAAAGCTTGGTACCTGGCGCAAATCTTAAGCATCCCGACAGAAATTGCGCGAGCACTAACGAGCGCAGTGTACTACCTGTTGTGGCGTCGAAATATATTCAAAGTGGCGCAAGCAACGTGCTCGCTGCCAACAAAAGAAGGGGGACTAGGTCTAGTTGATATAAAGACCAAATGTGCAGCCCTTCTACTGAAACGAACGCTCGCCATCCAGGACAAAAACCCTGACAGCGTCACAGCCGAGATAATTGGAAGATACAAGCCCGCATCACAAGAAGCGCCGGTCGACACGAGACACATTCCCTGCAGAATGCGACACGTCAGGCTGCACTACGCCAACAAAAGTTACGTTCTGGACACCGTGGCGAACCCCAGCCACAGAACAGCCAAGAGAATATACTGGGCCCTCAGGGGGAAGCCGGCAAAAAACAAAATTGAACAAAAACTCCCGCAATACAATTGGAAACAAGTATGGGGGAACGTCTCAGAAAACATGTTGCCTAAACATGCGAAGGAGACATGGTACAAAATAATTAACAGAACGGTACCAACCAACCAAAGACTGGCGGAAATAAAACTCGTCGCAAGTGACAAGTGTGACTATGTGGCATGACCGACACCCTCGAGCACCGATTCACGTGCGGGAATGCCATCAACATCTGGGAAGCGTGCCAGCAGATGGTGGCCCACATCAACAGAACGGCGCCGGGAAGCATCACAGTGGAAGCAATCACCGCCCCAGACTGCAACCCATTTCCACGACCCAAGCGACTGGCGACTCTCTGGATCCTCGCCATGACGGCACACGCCATCGTAGCGCGGAGGCAGACTGACCGGCTGGCCTTCCTGATGGACCTCTGGGAGGAGAACAAGACGGCCCAGCAGCACAGGCGATACCACGAGAACTTCAAAAACTTCCTGCAGATTCCCCTGCAGACAGCAATCGCCAGAGTCCTTCCCAGCCTGTGACCCTCAGCACCGCCACCAGCCACCTCACCACACTCACCACAAGAATAACGTGTGCAGTGATAGTGAACAAGTGCAACAAAAAAGATAAAGTGCTTTCTCTTCTCGCATCAAATAGTGAAGTATAGTAGTATAAAGTGTTTCTTGCTAGTGGAATCAGTGACACAAAGTGCTCCTTAGTGGAAAGTGCCAACTACTCATTATTATTAGATATTTGATTTCCTTTACTTTGTGCCTATAAAATTCTATTGATTACTCACACTATCCCTTCTGCTTCTCTTATGTAATATGACAAAATTTTCTCTCTTCTTCAATTAGGTATATTCTGTAGTATATGTAAAAAAAAAAAGTTTCTTCCACTTCTGCTCCACCTATCATGGTGACGTTTCCTTCATACTGTCCCACTAAACAGTGTAACTAGAGGAAAAGATCAAACCAGAATACACAATGTGCCTGTGTCATCACAAGTGCATCACATTCAGAAACATAAACTCAAATCAATGCAACGATGCCAAATATAAACTGTTATGCCTGTCCTGCAATGTCTACCCCCCTCAAAAAAAAAAGACAAATGGCCATGTAAAAGGGTTTAAGGAACAAACAATAAGAGAAAAACGAAAAAGGAAAATATAAAAACGAAAACATATAAAATGACAATAATATTAATCATCACTAGGATAATAGATTAATAGAATAAAATGTCTTTTTTTAAATGTATCGTTGTTAAAATATTTAAATAAATATATATGGTTACAAAAAAAAAAGGTTCAAATCCTCCATCGAGTGAAAACTTTAATTTTTTTATTTTCAGTTTATGTGACAAACTATTGTGTTTTCATCACTTTTTTGGGTGTGATTATCACATCCACAAGAAAACCTAAATCGGGCAAGGTAGAAGAATCTTTTTACCCATTCGCCAAGTGTACAAGTTAGGTGGGTCGACAACATATTCCTGTCATGTGACGCACATGCCGTTACCAGTGTCGTATAGAATATATCAGATGTGTTTTCCTGTGGAGGAATCGGTTGACCTATGACCTTGCGATCAAATATTTTCGGTTCCCATTGGAGAGGCACGTCCTTTCGTCTACTAATCGCACGGTTTTGAGATGCGGTCGCAAGACACAGACACTAAACTTATTACAGTGAACAGAGACGTCAATGAACGAACGGACAGATAATAACGATGTAAAAATAAAGAAAGTAAAATTCTCATTGGAGGGAAGACTTGAACCAAGGACCTTTCGTTCTGCAGCTGCTCACGCTAACAAGAGACCACGGCGCTCCTGAGCTCACATTGTCCATGATGTAGCCTATGTGGCCCATGGACTACTCAGTTTGCATATTTTGCTTATTTTTTCACAGCTCCACGCAACTTCTTCCTGTTTTCTCAATTGATCTGTTTTCAGTTTATCAAGGCCTATCCACTGTGGCAACTTATAACTAAATCTGAGGGGGGTGCGATGGGGAGGATCCCTTGTGAGTGTTAGGATGCCGCTGTGGTTAAAGTATACCGTGAATGACAAACTTGAATCCAGAATCGGCACTGAGGCAATTGTGATGCATCATGGGCCGTAGATAATACGGTTGAACGACGGCTGCAAAGATAAGTACGTTCGAATAGACGTACGTCTCTTGAGTAACTGACTGCCCAGGTAAGCGAAGGGGATACCAATGATGTTTCGTCAACGATCGTTCAGCGAACATTGTCACGTATGTACCACCGCAGCAGGCGGCCTGTTCGTGCACCCATTCTGACTGCTGTTCATCGACAACAAAAGCTGGAACATGCACATCAGTACAGCAACTGTACGTCCACTGAATGGCGACAGGTGGCCTTTTCAGTTGAATTACGTTCTATGCCCCTTCGGACAAATGGCCTTTGGCGTTTCCGACACGATAGCAAACTCCCTGCAAGAATCGTCGGAAGGGTCCAGATAGGAGGTGGGAGCGTTATCGTCTGTGGAATGTATTCGTGGCGTTTTCTGGGCGTATGAATACATCTATCCTTGGGGACCATGTCAACCACTATATCCAGTTAATTTTTCCTCTACGTTACGGCATCTACCAGCAGGACAATGCAACGTGTCACACAGCTCGTAATGTGCGTGTACAGTCAAAGGAGCATCAGGGTGAGTCTACCGTACACTCCTGGCCACCAAACTTCCCCACTTTAAACCGAATCGAGAATTTGTGAGACCATCTCGATTGGGCTGTACGCATCGCGGATCCTCACCGAGAAACCGAGCGCAGCTGGACACGGCACTGGAGGCGGAATGGCTCTACATCCCTACCGGTACCTTCTAGAACCTCTCTGACAATCCATCTGCACGTCTCGCAGCTGTCAGCACTCCCAAAGGTAATTATTCAGGCTTTTGGCAGGTGGTCACATTAATGTGACTGGACAGTGTAGGCGAAAAGATAACTACAAACAACTAGCATGAACTAAAGGTATGTCTGCAAAAGAAATGCAGGAATTGTACTTTGTAAGAAAATTACCTAAGTTGTCAGAAGCAAGGGACGTGTAAACCAAAGGCTGACAGGTGCAAGAGCATAGCGCTGCTTCTCGATAAAGTAAGGTAGTATCATAATAATGGAACATGTACTGCGGCATCCACGGACAACCAGTTCTGCAGATATGTAAGTACAGTGAAGTACGTACAGTAATTCTTACACCTTACTGCTGTGCATACAGAAAGTACAAAATGATCTGAAGCAGCAAATGTTGTCAAATGCTCGATGAGAAGAATATGGCGGACTGCCTCTGTATGACTAAGGACTCAACTGAACCTATCTGCGTTATGGCCATTCGTCTTTAGCTGTTCGTCTCTAATTTTTCAGAATGCTGGAGAAGAGAACAAAGCATTTCTTATTGTAGCTAATGTTGCACTGAGTCTAAAGTTTGTTGGTACTCTTCTTCCAAGCGGTTTGCATTCAAGACACAAAATCACCAACTGTTAGTGCTATAGGCCCATGTTGGGCAAGTTACAGACAAAATCTCATGTCAGATACATTCAACGAGCAACATGCTGGGCGAAGACGCTGCCGAGGCAAGTAATGACAGATACCGTACTTCGAAGGATCCCCTGCGCCCCCTTCTCCGCTACAACTGATCCAGCATTTTCTTCCTAAAATGTAGAAACGGCAGACCATCGCGCCCTAAATCCCTCACCCATTTGACGTGGTAATTACTGCTCTCACTTTCATGAACAGCTGTCGTTGTCCTCGGTCCGAAGACTGGATTGATGCATTTCTGCCTGGTACTCTACCTCGCGCAAGCCTTTTCATCTCTGAACGACCAACATCCATTTGAACTTGCTTATTGTACTCGTCTGTTGGCCTCCCTCTGCAAATTTAACTCCCCACACTTACCTCCAGCATTAAAAATGACGATTCCTTGATGTCTCAGAGTGTGTCCTATTAACTAATCTCTTCTTTTGACCAAGTTGTGCCGTAAAAATTTTTTCTGCCCAATTCTGTTCGATACCTCATTAGTTACGCGATTTACCCATCTACTCTTCAGCATTCTTCTGTAATACCACATTTCAAATGCTTGTATTCTCTTCATACCTGAAATTCTTATGGTCCTCTTCCGTACAAGGCTACTCACCAGATAAATTCCTTCATAAAAGATTTCCTAACACTTAAATTTATGTTCAAAGTTGACAAATTTTCCTTCTTTAGAAACTATTTTCTTGTCATCGCTACTCTGCGTTTTATATTCACTCTGCACCGGCGACCAAATGTTATTTCACTGCCCAAATAGCAAAAGCCATCCACTGCTTTTAGTGTCTCATTTCCTAACCCACTTCCCTCAGTACCGCCTGATTTAATTCGATGCTTTTGCAATTGCTGATCCTCTTTTCAAAGAACCGTCCATTCCGTTCAACGGCTCATCCAACTCCTATGCTGTCTCTGACAGAATTACAATGTCATCGCCAACCTTCAAAGTTTTCGTTTCTTCACCCTAAATTTTGATTCTCTCTTAAAATTTTTCTTTGGTTTAGTGCTTGCTCAACGTATAGACTGAATAACATCGAGGACTTGCTATTGCCCTGCCTATTCTCTTCTCAATCACTGATTCCCTTTGATGCCCTTCGACTCTTACAGTTGCTGTGTGGTTTCTGTACAAGTTGTGAATACACTATGTGATCAAAGCCATCCGCACACCTCCATGCACACATGCACAATAGGTGCATTGTGCTGCCATCTACTACCAGGTACTCTATATCAGCGACCTCAGGAGTCTCGTGAGAGAGCAGAATGGGTTGCTCCGTGGAATTCAAGCACTTCGAACGTGATCAGGTGATTGGGTGTCACTTGTGTCATACGTCTGTACGCGAGATTTCCACACTCCTAAACATCCCAAGGTCCATTAATTCTGATGTGATAGTAAAGTGGAAATGTGTAGGCACACGTACAGCACAAAAACATACCGGCCGACCTCGTCAGTTGACTGACAGATACCGCCGACATTTGAAGAGGGTCGTAATGTGTAACAGGAAGGCATCTATCGAGACCATCACACAGGAATTCCAACTACGTCAGGATCCACTGCAAGTGCTATGACAGTTAGGCGGGATGTGAAAAAACTTGGATTTCATGGTCGAGCGGCTGCTCATGAGCCACACATCACGCTGGTAAGTGCCAAACGACGCCTCCCTTAGTGTAAGGAGCGTAAACATAGGACGATTGATTAGTGGAAGAACGATGTGTGGAGTGACAAATCACGGTACACAATGTGGCAATACGATGGCAGGGTGTGAGTATGTCGAATGCCCAGTGAACGTCATCCGCCAGCGTATATAGTGCCAACAGTAAAATTCGGAGGCGGTGGTGTTATGGTGTGGTCGTGTTTTCATGGAGGGGGCTTGCACCCCTTGTTGTTTTGCGTGGCACTACCACAGCACAGGACTACATTCATGTTTTAAGCACATTCTTGCTTCCTACTGTTGAAGAGCAATTCAGGGATTTCGATTGCATCTTTCTACAAGATCGAGCACCTGTTCATAATGCACGACCTGTGGCGTAGTGGTTACAGGACAATAATATCCCTGTAATGGACTGGCCTCCACAGGGTCCTGACCTGAATCCTATAGAACACCTTTGGGATGTTTTGGAACGCCGGCTTCATGCCAGGCCTCACCGACCGACATCGATACCTCTCCTCAGTGCAGCAATCCGTGAAGAATGGGCTGCCATTCCCCGAGAAACCTTGCAGCACCTGATTGAACGTATGCCTGCGAGAGTGAAAGCTGTCATCAAGGGTAAGGGTGGACCAACACCATACTGAATTCCAGCATTACCGGTGGAGGGTGCCACGAAATTTTTAGTCATTTTCAGCCAGGTGTCCGGATACTTATGATCACATAGTGTAGTTATTCCTTCCCTGTACTTTACCCCTATTGCCTTTAGAATTTCGAAGGTTGCACTGCAGTCAACGTGAAAAACTCTGAGTCTACAAATGCCGTGAATGTGTACGTATCCATCATTTACCAATATTTTAAGAAAAGTCGTAGGTTTAGTATTGCCTCGCATGTTCCTGATTTTCTGCGGAAACCAAATTGATATTCTGTGAGGTAGCCTTCTACTAGTTTTTCAGTCTTCTGTGGACATTGAATCTCAGTATTTTGTGACCATGACTTATTAAACCGACAATTCCATAATAATACCTTCTCGGGTTTCAAGCCGCGTCAAGTGGTTTACTGTCCACGAGCTTTCGGCAGAGATCTCTGCCATTGTCAAGTGGATGACTTGAGAATGGCAGAGGATATCTCTGCCGGAAGCTCGTGGGCAGTAAACCACTTGACGCGGCTTGAAACCCGAGAATATTTTATTAACGGATATAGCCGTGAAAGCATGCATTCGTACATAATTCCATAATATTTACACACGTCGGCTTCTACTTTCATTGGAATGAGAATTATTATATTCTTCTTGAAGTCTGAGGTGTTTCCTCTGTCTCTAATATCTTGGACACTATGTGAAGTGATTTAGTCATATCTGGGTCTCCCAAGGCTCTCAATAGCTCTGATGAAATGTCGTCTACTCCATGGCCTTATTTCGACTTAGGTCTTTTAGTGCTCAGAGGTAGTATGGACCAAAGTAAGAAAAAATATCTAGGACTCTAATGTGGTTAAATTAAGAGCTATGGGCACTTGTTCAATGGAAGATATACACTCCTGGAAATGGAAAACAGAACACATTGACACCGGTGTGTCAGACCCACCATACTTGCTCCGGACACTGCGAGAGGGCTGTACAAGCAATGATCACACGCACGGCACAGCGGACACACCAGGAACCGCGGTGTTGGCCGTCGAATGGCGCTAGCTGCGCAGCATTTGTGCACCGCCGCCGTCACTGTCAGCCAGTTTGCCGTGGCATACGGAGCTCCATCGCAGTCTTTAACACTGGTAGCATGCCGCGACAGCGTGGACGTGAACCGTATGTGCAGTTGACGGACTTTGAGCGAGGGCGTATAGTGGGCATGCGGGAGGCCGGGTGGACGTACCGCCGAATTGCTCAACACGTGGGGCGTGAGGTCTCCACAGTACATCGATGTTGTCGCCAGTGGTCGGCGGAAGGTGCACGTGCCCGTCGACCTGGGACCGGACCGGACCGCAGCGACGCACGGATGCACGCCAAGACCGTAGGATCCTACGCAGTGCCGTAGGGGACCGCACCGCCACTTCCCAGCAAATTAGGGACACTGTTGCTCCTGGGGTATCGGCGAGGACCATTCGCAACCGTCTCCATGAAGCTGGGCTACGGTCCCGCACACCGTTAGGCCGTCTTCCGCTCACGCCCCAACATCGTGCAGCCCGCCTCCAGTGGTGTCGCGACAGGCGTGAATGGAGGGATGAATGGAGACGTGTCGTCTTCAGCGATGAGAGTCGCTTCTGCCTTGGTGCCAATGATGGTCGTATGCGTGTTTGGCGCCGTGCAGGTGAGCGCCACAATCAGGACTGCATACGACCGAGGCACACAGGGCCAACACCCGGCATCATGGTGTGGGGAGCGATCTCCTACACTGGCCGTACACCACTGGTGATCGTCGAGGGGACACTGAATAGTGCACGGTACATCCAAACCGTCATCGAACCCATCGTTCTACCATTCCTAGACCGGCAAGGGAACTTGCTGTTCCAACAGGACAATGCACGTCCGCATGTATCCCGTGCCACCCAACGTGCTCTAGAAGGTGTAAGTCAACTACCCTGGCCAGCAAGATCTCCGGATCTGTCCCCCATTGAGCATGTTTGGGACTGGATGAAGCGTCGTCTCACGCGGTCTGCACGTCCAGCACGAACGCTGGTCCAACTGAGGCGCCAGGTGGAAATGGCATGGCAAGCCGTTCCACAGGACTACATCCAGCATCTCTACGATCGTCTCCATGGGAGAATAGCAGCCTGCATTGCTGCGAAAGGTGGATATACACTGTACTAGTGCCGACATTGTGCATGCTCTGTTGCCTGTGTCTATGTGCCTGTGGTTCTGTCAGTGTGATCATGTGATGTATCTGACCCCAGGAATGTGTCAATAAAGTTTCCCCTTCCTGGGACAATGAATTCACGGTGTTCTTATTTCAATTTCCAGGAGTGTATGTTTTGACTGTAGTAAAGATAAGATCGTAAAGTAATCGTTTTAGAGCATATATTTACCAGAAATATTTTCCTTGTTTTGGTTTATACTACATCCTCCCAAAATATGGAAAGTAGAGAGCTTATAGTAGAAGAGAGATGTTTCAAAGTATCGGAGATAAACTAATGCTCTTGGCTCTTAAGCTACCCATTCGAGAGACCATGTTTGACAGACATATTGTCCTTGTTTTGGTGTAAGGAACATGTCCCCAATGTGTGCAAAGGAAATTTAGTTACGTACTGCATATTCTTTCCGCCTATGAACTCTCCCTTCTTTGATTAGTACTAGATTTGTACATGAGCTCTTCATATCCATACAGCTGCTTCTATTTTCTGTAAAGTCCTGTTTAATTTTTTTGTAGGCGAATTTTATCTTTCTCCTTCTTATACAAGCTTCTATAGGCTTACAACTGTCCTCAAGCCATTTCTGCTTAGCCATCTTCACTTCCTGTCAATCCCGTTTTTATTCATTTTTATTCCCTATTGCCTACCCCGTTTGCTGCATTTTTATTCTTTCTTTCATCAAGTAGATTCTGTGTCTCATGTGATATACAAGGGGTTCTACTATATCTTGTATTGATCCTCTGCTGCCTTCACTATTTCATCTCTCGAATCTCTCAATTGATCTTATATCATATTCATTTCACCTGTTTCAGTCAGTGGTAACCTAATGTTTCTTTTGAAACTCTCAACAACCTGTGCCCTTTCATCTTACCGAGGTCCCATCCCCTTACTTTGCCATATTTTTGCAAAATCTTCGGTTTTAGTCTACAAATCATAAAAAATTAATTATGATTAAATTCCGCATCTTCCCCTGGAAAGTCTTACATTTTAATGTCTGATCATGTAATCAGATCTCTATCTTTATATGATCAATTTGATCATATAAAGGTTTCAGTGTCTCCAGGTCACTTCGACATGTACAACCTCCTTCCATGATTCTTAAACTATGAATTAGCTATGGTATTTTCCATGACTAAATAATGCTCTGGGCCAAATTCTACCAGCGGTTTCATCTTTCATGCCTTTCCCCCAGTCCGTATTCTCCTACTATTTTTGCTTCCTACTACCGAATTTCAGTCATCCATCATTAAATTTTCCTCGCCGTTAATTATCCAAATAATATTTTTTAATCATTACACATTTGACCTCTTCTCCATCTGTAGAGCTTTTTGCATATATGCTTATATCAATGTGGCATGTTGGCTTTGTTTCTGCCCTGGTAATGATAATGCATTCGCTATGCTGCTCATAGTACCTTATTTACATTCCTATTTTCTTATTTATTATTATACCTACTGCTGTGTTACCTCTATTTGATTTTGTATCTAGAACCCTGTGCTCACATGACCAGAAATTGCTTTTGTCCTGCCACCGAATTTCACCAATCCCCATTACATTTAACTTCAAGTTATCTATTCCTCATGAAACTACTAAATATATATTTTTACTTAAAGTGAAATAACTGAGAAGATGAAACTTCTATGTTATTACTTAAATTGCGTAATGCAACTAAACCTTCTAAAACTGCTGAGTGAAACAGAACGTACTGTCACTTTGCTTGTCTTTATCGTTTCAACACTGACCTACACAATTTTCCCGGACAAATACAGCTCAAACTTATTCTATTCATTTATGCCCCACAATATACAAACTCAATGTAATATGACTAATTAACGCAAAAGAATGGCCCTGATTTAGAAGAAATCCTAACAATAACCCATACATTTCATAAGTCACTTAACCTCGCAGAAAATCTTCATGACACGAACTACAGCAAATATACAGCCAGCTAAATAAGAAGATTCTAAAACTGTATACTCTAACTACTAATAGGCATGTGGTTAGTAAAGGTAAGATTTTGTTGCAGAGCAAACTATGTATTTATCAGATTTTACCTCAACCATGTGACATCGATTATATAATCGTCCATGAGATACAGTTCCAAAAGTTATATAACCGTCAATAATTTCATTACCCACATTTTACAGTCCATGTCCAATCAGTATTAAATCTCCATGATGGACACACGTCCAGACTGTCCGCTTGTGCTAACATGCGTCTAACCTCCATCATTGTTAACTATTAACTTCTAACTGTGAGTCCAACCAGCCACAGAGTCTCTTACAGAGGGCGCCCAGCGCTGTCAGTGATATTAATGTAGTCTAAAGTGTTGCCAACATACAAACATGTAAATGGGCGTCTTACATAGACCCCTGCTCCTCTCAAAAAATTGTACAAAGTGTTTTGGGCACTGTCCAAGACTAATTTGTTAAAAAATTTTGATATTAACAATATAAAATAGATCAGATGCTCACATTTAGTAATATACTGTTGGTCAATAAAGCAAAAATTTTCCTCGCAGTCCTCACCATTCATCAGAAGAGTAGTCTATAACAGTTTTAGGCACAGAGTCTGAGCAGTAAAAGAAAACGCACATGTAAGTAGTGGACCACCATGCAGTTTGAAGAAGTAGTATTGTCCTCCCAACGGAAACACAATGCTGACTCTTGACATGAAGATTTCAGTTAAGAAGATTGGTAATGGGCCACAACAGAGCAGACCCACAACAGAGTCAGTCGAAGTCTTGAAAAATATTGGTAGAATTGGTAGGTCACCAAAGAGCAGACCCATAGTGTTCATTGTAGATATTATGGTAGTAATGGGTAGTCGCTGTATAGACGTCTAGCAGCCATCCGTTGCAACTGTGCAGGTGTACAGTCACAATTGAAGAGTCTTGAGGATAATGTTGCAAGTCCATGAACCACCACTTGTACACTCACAAATTTTTTTCTAATGCTGTTAAGCTGTCCCTTGATGAATTATCACCACACATGCAAGCACTAACACAGTTATATAACCTCTGAAATTTTATAGATATAATATGACCAACAGACAAATGTGTGCAGTAAAATGAATCCCTGCTATTTATCTAATTTGGAGAACTGGTGTCTATGCAATTACAATTTTACAGCATAAGAATACAATTACAAAGATAAAGAAAACACCATTACAGTAAAGAACATATTTGTATTACCATACAGGCTTTACAAAAGATTAGAAATAAGCATATACATGAGTATTACAGGATTTATGACATAAGTAAATAAGCGAAAAAATAACACATCCTTAGGAACATTAACTTGACAAATGAGCATTAAAAGAAAAGTAACAGAATAAATAAAGTCTAAATATCTTTCCAAAGTAGAGAGTAAATTACAAAAACAGATTAGATTTGAGGATAACAGTATTCCTCAACATAGTGCATGCAGATTAGTATTAGAAAAATAATTCTACCAAATTTATCTTATCAGGTAAACACACAGAGACAGGAAGTACAGAGACACACAAGGGTACACATAAACACATAGTGGAATAACACAGAAGAAATGGACAGGATCTTTTTCCAGTGTAACATTTGGTACTGCAGTACTTGTGATGAGCATTGTATACCTCTTTTTCATTTTTCTCCTTTCAATGATATCCTTTATGCTGATCCCTCTATAACTTTCAGCCAAAACATTTCCAACCAAAACTTCATTTAATTCTTGGAGATCTCCTTTAGTTCAACATTTGTTCCCAAAAAAAATCCTGTCTAAACCTGTTGTCACTATACACTACTTACACATGTTCATTTGCTTTTTCAGAATAATTATTCTCATTACAATACTATTTGGTCAAACCTTTTTTTATAGCTTGTCCATGCATTTCTTACAAACACATCACAACTCATTTTCTTATATAGCGTACCCCCTCTTAAAATAACTTAAATCTACTGAACTCAGGTAATCAGAGAATGAGGCAATGCAGCCACATTAACACAAACAACAATGACAAAAACACAAATGGCAAAGCCAACAGCAGCGTATCTGAATTAGCAAAGAAACTGCAACATTACAACTAATATAAGGCAATATGCAGCAAACAAGAAAAGTAAATCAGTGGTAAAACTGACTTAGCACAGCAATAAAAAGTAAAATTCAGTTGGACAATACCCAACAAATAGCAGCAGCAAATGCAATAACTTATAACTAAACGTGACAAAGCATAAGCAGAAAAAATATTACAGTAAAGACAGCAATGCAGATAAGGGAAATGTCTGTTCACTTCTTAATGTCTGTGTCAAGTCTTAACACTAGAGTGGTGCACCACGACTATTTATTCTACCAAAATGTTACTAAGTCCTTGAAAAGAAAATTATGTATGCAATTCCTGTTACAAGTACTTTCTCCTTCTTATAGTTCTTTCCTGTCCATGTGCTCTTTTTTTTTTTGGAATGTGGATCATAAAATTATTATTTAATGGCTCTGTTGGCAGAAAGTGTTTACATTAGCATATGTGTTAAATTTTATTTTATGAAACCAATTTTGGGGCACAGCTAGAAACTATATATCAAATAAAATAAGCAAATATATACAAATTAAAGCATAAAAACATCACCCACCAGCCATATGGCATTTCATAAGTCAGTCAAAATTCTCTCAACTCTCGTAGAAAGACACTCGTCATAATCAGATGAGTAGACGTTAGAATATTTCTCATGACTTCATAAGCGTTTCAGTAAGTAGTATAAAGTACGAGCTCCAGAGTGTAATCATATGTTTCCAAGTAATGGTGCGTTGGGTTTGTGGTGCGTTCTGCAAAGAAATGCCGAAAGTGAGATCAACAGCCTCTTTTCTACATCTGTGCGAGCACTTGTGGGAGTGTAGTGTGCTTCACAGCGTCTTATGCGACACCATTAAATCTAAAAGGCAACACAACAATGGGTTTTTCCAGGCGGCTAGCGTGCAGCTGGGCACAGTAGAGCATGACGTCACGGTCACATACACTTTTTACCAACATGTTTATGACAGCAGTTTCAGCTACAATGACAGTTTCATACAAATAAAAATAATTCACAGGTTGAAAAATTACAGGAGAAGTGCTTAGAAACAAAATCTCATGAAGAACAGTGTCCAAAAATTTCCACTGACATTCTGGTATTCACATTCACATATATTCTCACTTTTCATAACTCTTAAAGTACGATTCTTGGTTTCCAGCATTCTTTTCCACAAACCAGAGTCCCTAAGCACTACTCATTATTAATTGCCTCATTACACATATACATATTCGTCGATACTTCTTCAATATTTCATCATAATAAACACATAGCATTAACATATTCCTCAAAATATTTCTAAAAATGTTGCAAGTATAAAAAGTAATCACTCAAATGCATGACATATAGCGCTAGACTACACTTCTTGCTGTAAGATAATTTCTGTCCTTGGCTAATGGTAAAAAATGTACCACGTTCATAGGCAAAGTTCTGCAAAAATCAATGTACATATCTTGTCATATAGCAAAGTAAAGTATTATGCATATAAATGTAGTAATTACGTTCACTGCCGTGGCCTTAAGAGTACTGTACTGTATTGTTGTGTTACTAAAATACCTGTCTCACTGAAGCTATGCCACAAAATCCATTACCAAATAGGTTTTACTTCCCAGAAGAACGTAGAAAAACTGTGCAGACATAAAACATGTACAGTGTGAAAGCACTAATGAAGATTGCGTCACTCCGAAGTAGCATCACAATATAATAGTGCTACTGTCAAACAAACCAAAGACTTTGTCGTCTGTGGCGTCTCATAAAGTACTTTAAATAAAAAATGTCTTTTTAAGTAAACCAAAATGTTGCAGTAAAACCTCATTAGCATTATATGTTCCAAGAATGTGAACTTTACAGTCGTGAGGCAATCACAAAACAAAGAAGTAAAAATGTACACACAATAACACTGTATCGTCTGTTCCCTACAAAAGTGGACTCGTGAAATTACTGTATTAATTGATATTCATGCCAGCTACGTCGTCAGTTTCATATGTACGTTTTGTGGCTGTGTGCGGTATGAGTCATTGTCTATTATCCCTTTGTTGTCGTGCATCGTTACTGGGACTTGGAAGTCTAATTTCTACAATGTCAGCTTCTAAAGAGGGTTCAAATTGCTCTAAGCACTATGGGACTTGACATCTGAGGTCATCAGTCCCTTAGACGTAGAACTACTTAAACCTTACTAGCCTAAGGACATCACACACATCCATGCCCGAGGCAGGATTCGAATCTGCGACCGCAGCAGCAGCGCGGTTCCGGACTGAAGCACCTAGAACCGCTCGGCCACAATACGAGGGGGAACTGCCCTATTTGAATCACGCCAGTTCCTATTGAATTCTGGTCTGTTGTCGTAACTATAGCATCTGTCGTCATGTCGGTAATTTCTGAAATTTCTTTCTTGTCATTCACGTGATGGAGAATCTCTCCCAGAATCTTAATTATGAGGTGGGCTGTTGGGTCTGAAGTGATTTTGTCTCCGTTGATAATAATTGTTCTGGTTCCTATAATGTCTGTTTCTACAGTTATCTCTGTCATAGTCATTGCTACGGAAATGTGATCTTTCTATTATTATTCTGCCAATGGTTGTCATACAGGTGGTGTCTGTTTTGATCATTATTTCCGTTATAACAATAGCCTTGTCGTGTCCATTTATTATTTCTGTCGTCACCGAATTGTGATGGATGTGACTTGTAATTGTTGTTGTTTTCCTGTTTTCGCACCACGCGATTGTCTGTGTCGGTTTCCCATTCTTGCAAAAGTCCCTGAAAAGCTTCGATATCATCTTTACAAATTCCTGCCAAAATAATGTCTTAAATGTTCAGACAACTTATTTAAACAAATGCGGATGTGTTCCAAGGGTCTCTTCGCGTCTGACAAATACTGATTTTTGTGCAACATAACTTCAAAATCTTTTGTAGAGATGGAAAATTCAGACTGTTGGAAATGTTTCATCATTATAATGCTGTGTCTCACTCGATCTTGAGTAGCCTGAGACCAATACGCAGAAAGGAAGGCATGATAAAAATCTCCTTCATTGTGACAGTCACGAATAACCGATCGCTTTCTTACAGCTGGTTCATTTTCTAAATAGCGACACATAAATTCTAATCTATGCTCTACTGACAAATCAGGAGGAAAACAATGAGAAAATTGATGAAGCCAAACTTGTGGATGTATGTCATTACTGGAATTCTTGAATGTTTTGTATTTACGCGCTGTGGTGAAGAGCTTCTAGTCTAAGTCAACATGTCGGCGAGACGCAAATCGGTCATTCCTATGTCATATCGGCGGTTCCATCTCAAGGCTCACTGCACCTTGCCAATTCCTTTCAAAATTTCCGAAATACCCTGTGTTACTACTCTGTGACTTTTCGGTATCTCTAAATCCCTCTTCCCGTGTCGGATCGCTAGTATCCTCTGAAATATGTAATTCTTGTATTACGTGTGCCAACTGATCTTGTACTTCCCGCATTTATCCTTTGTGTTGCGTATTTAATTATTTCTGACTTTGTTTGAATTTCCTAATCCCCTCGTACCCCTCTGTATCTGTAAACGCTACCAATCTGGTATCATTCAGGTCATCATCTACCTTCGTAGATAAATTAGTTAGTTGATCCGGAAGTTCGACTACTATTTCCGATAATGTGCTGATTTCCTACGTGTGTTTTTATGAACCAAATCTTAGAGTATCTACTGTGTCCTTTAAATTTTCCTGATGCTTTAAAAGTTTCGTGACCTTATCGGTAGATGCAACTGAGTCAGTTGTAGCCTAAAAAGTGTCGTGATTTTTGTGAACAATGATCTGCAGTTCTTTTATGGCTGCTTCATGATCCTGTAATGCGTTTACCTGTTGCAAAAAAAAAAAACAGGCTGAAACTGCTCACAAATTTGCGTTTTTACATCTTCATAAATTTTTTGACATTTCGATTCGATTTTAAGTAATTCAGCAGTTAAACATTCACATGTTTGTTTAAGCTTTGTGTCTAACTTTTGGAGTTGTTGTTGCGTTCGTTTCTGATTCTGTTCCATTGCGTCTAACTATTGAAGCTGTTGCTGAGTTTGCTTTTGATTTTGTTCCATTGCGTCTAACTTTTGAATATTTTGTTCCCTTGTGTCTAACTTTTGAAGCTGTTGCTGCAGTATTTGTGTCTGATTTTATTGCAACAATAATGCATTAGTAACTGAAACATGTGCCTTTGTGCTTTTTGACAATGCATTTGGTCACAGATTGCGCGACCCTCCCGCTGGAGGTTCAAGTCCTCCCTCGGGCATGTGTGTGTGTGTGTGTGTGTGTGTGTGTGTGTGTGTGTGTGTGTTGTACTTAGCCTAGGTTGGTTTAAGTGCTGTGTAAGTTTAGGGACAGATGACCTAAGCAGTTTGGTCCCTTGGGAATTCACATACATTTGAACAATGCATTTGCATCGGCAATATTCGCATTCTGGAAAGTAGAGAGTGAGTCTTGACTTATTTGAGAAAAGAGTGATGACGCAAAACTGAATCTACGGTATTTGCAAGATCTAGTTCTGTTACTTCGCATTCCTGAGGCGAACTGTTGCCGACGATAGATCGACAATATTTCCCTGGTTCAGTGACTGATTCTGTGTCCACACCGTTACAAGGTTGTGCTAACAAGGTAAGCTCGTCGGCACTGTCATTTCTCAATTTGCTTTGTAGCCTAGTGTTACGCTTTTCACACTCCATGATTATTACAGTATTTTACACAATAACATAAAAAATAATTTGAAAAGAAAAATAGGAAGACACACTAAAATAGCACTGAAAATAATAAATATGGAATTAGTTGCAAACGAGACTTAATGCAAATCCACAACTTATTTGCTGACTACAATATAGTACAACAAAAAGAATCTACAGCTACAAAGTAAATTCCACATACAATTACGTGCTAGCAGTGAACAATAACTCTATAGTGTTCAGAGCCATTAGCAAACAATAACTAATTTCTAATCTTGCACTTATTAGTCAAACTACAAGAAAATCAGAAGATTCCAGTGGGGTATCCTGGCAGGGTCCCCAGGTGAAACTCCTAAATATATTTTTTTAGTTAAACTGCAATTATTGAGAAGGTAAAACTTCTACGTTATTAATCAAATTGCTTAATGCAACTTAACCTACTAAAACTGCTGGGGGAAACAGAACATACTGTCACTTTGCTTCTCTTTATCGTTTCAACACTGACCTACACAATTTTCCCGGACAAATATAGCTTAAACTTATTTTATTCATTTATCATCCACAATATACAAACGCAACGCAATCTGACGATTAATTAACACAAAAGAATGGCCCTGATTTAGAAGAAATCCTAATAATAACCTATACATTTCATAAGTCACTTACCTCACAGAAAATCTTCATGACAGGAACTACAGCAAGTATACAGCCAGCTAAATAAAAAGATTCTAACTACTGTAGGCTCTAACTACTAATAGGCATGTGGTTAGTAAAGGGAAGAATTTGTTGCAGAGCAAACAATGTATTTATCAGATTTTACCTCCATCATGTGACATCCATTATACACTCCTGGAAATTGAAATAAGAACACCGTGAATTCATTGTCCCAGGAAGGGGAAATTTTATTGACACATTCCTGGGGTCAGATACATCACATGATCACACTGACAGAACCACAGGCACATAGACACAGGCAACAGAGCATGCACAATGTCGGCACTAGTACAGTGTATATCCACCTTTCGCAGCAATGCAGGCTGCTATTCTCCCATGGAGACGATCGTAGAGATGCTGGATGTAGTCCTGTGGAACGGCTTGCCATGCCATTTCCACCTGGCGCCTCAGTTGGACCAGCGTTCGTGCTGGACGTGCAGACCGCGTGAGACGACGCTTCATCCAGTCCCAAACATGCTCAATGGGGGACAGATCCGGAGATCTTGCTGGCCAGGGTAGTTGACTTACACCTTCTAGAGCACGTTGGGTGGCACGGGATACATGCGGACGTGCATTGTCCTGTTGGAACAGCAAGTTCCCTTGCCGGTCTAGGAATGGTAGAACGATGGGTTCGATGACGGTTTGGATGTACCGTGCACTATTCAGTGTCCCCTCGACGATCACCAGTGGTGTACGGCCAGTGTAGGAGATCGCTCCCCACACCATGATGCCGGGTGTTGGCCCTGTGTGCCTCGGTCGTATGCAGTCCTGATTGTGGCGCTCACCTGCACGGCGCCAAACACGCATACGACCATCATTGGCACAAAGGCAGAAGCGACTCTCATCGCTGAAGACGACACGTCTCCATTCGTCCCTCCATTCACGCCTGTCGCGACACCACTGGAGGCGGGCTGCACGATGTTGGGGCGTGAGCGGAAGACGGCCTAACGGTGTGCGGGACCGTAGCCCAGCTTCATGGAGACGGTTGCGAATGGTCCTCGCCGATACCCCAGGAGCAACAGTGTCCCTAATTTGCTGGGAAGTGGCGGTGCGGTCCCCTACGGCACTGCGTAGGATCCTACGGTCTTGGCGTGCATCCGTGCGTCGCTGCGGTCCGGTCCCAGGTCGACGGGCACGTGCACCTTCCGCCGACCACTGGCGACAACATCGATGTACTGTGGAGACCTCACGCCCCACGTGTTGAGCAATTCGGCGGTACGTCCACCCGGCCTCCCGCATGCCCACTATACGCCCTCGCTCAAAGTCCGTCAACTGCACATACGGTTCACGTCCACGCTGTCGCGGCATGCTACCAGTGTTAAAGACTGCGATGGAGCTCCGTATGCCACGGCAAACTGGCTGACACTGACGGCGGCGGTGCACAAATGCTGCGCAGCTAGCGCCATTCGACGGCCAACACCGCGGTTCCTGGTGTGTCCGCTGTGCCGTGCGTGTGATCATTGCTTGTACAGCCCTCTCGCAGTGTCCGGAGCAAGTATGGTGGGTCTGACACACCGGTGTCAATGTGTTCTTTTTTCCATTTCCAGGAGTGTATAATCGTCCATGACATCCAGTTCAAAAGATATAATCGTCAATAATTCCATTACCCACATTTTACAATCCATGTGCAACCAATATTAAATGTCCATGACGGACACACGACCAGACCGTCCGCTTGCGCTAACACTGTTTCAAGCCTCCATCACTGTTAACTATTAACTTCTAACTGCGAGTCCGACCAGCCACAGAGTCTATTACAGAGGGCGCATAGCGCTGTCAGTGATATTAATGCAGTCTAACGCGCTGCCAACATACAAACATATAAACGGGCTACTTATACTCGTTATAAATTTTCTAACCTACATGTCCCATTAAGGTACCCAAAATTCCAAGCTTAGGTCTTATGTCACTCATGTCGGATATGTAAGCATCTGTGATTGTTTACGACAGCAAAAAGTCAAATAAAACAATTATCTGTATCAGTCCACTTTTTATTTCATCCCAATACACGATTCGTGAACTTACACCCTCATCTTCAAGTAGAACAATGACATTTTGTTACATATTTGCTATCTGGAGGCAGCCACTTGTTTATTGTGGTTTCATGCATTTTTATGACGAACTGCAGGATTCTGCGTGTGCTGGTGTAAGCTGTCACCAGCACACCAGGTGGCAAAGAGATTGCGAGAATATCGATAGCAGGCGCAAGCAAGAAGCTTATCAGAAGAGAGGGAAAATAGGGACTCACAAGCAACTCGCTGCCAAAGCCCTTTCGATCGTTGGTATTTAGATCGCCGCTGCGAACTGGAGGGCCAGTTAGTCATTCATTGAGCCAACGAGTCGAGTCATCAGTCGCAGCCCAGTAGGAGTCGCAGTTGCAGTTAGCTAAGCTTCTAGCTCAGGGTCAGTCAGTGCCTACAGATCAGAGTAGTGTTTATAGCAGGACTTGTACCGACTAGCAGTGAGGCTAACGTGGACTATTACCGAAGAGCTTGTACCACTGCACGTGGACTATCGTAAGTTAACTAATTTCTTGTTCTTATTAATAAAGAACCCTGTTAATACACTACTGGCCATTAAAATAGCTACACCACGAAGATGACGCGCTGCAGACGCGAAATTTAACCGACAGGAAGAAGATGCTGTGATATGGAAATGATTAGCTTTTCAGAGCATTCACACAAGGCTGGCGCCGGTGGCGACACCTACAACGTGCTGACATGAGGAAAGTTTCGAACCGGTTTCTCATACACAAACAGCAGTTGACCGGCGTTGCCTGGTGAAACGTTGTTGTGATGCCTCGTGTAAGGAGGAGAAATGCGTACCATCACGTTTCCGACTTTGATAAAGGTCAGATTGTAGCCTATTGCGATTGCAGTTTATTGTATCGCGGCATTGCTGCTCGCGTTGGTCGAGATCCAATGACTGTTAGCAGAATATGGAATCGGTTGGCTCAGGAGGGTAATACGGAACGCCATACTGGATCCCAACGGCCTCGCATCACTAGCAGTCGAAATGACAGGCATCTTATCCGCATGGCTGTAATAGATCGAGCAGCCTCGTATCGATCCCTGAGCCAACGGATGGGGACTTTTGCATGACAACAACCATCCACACGAACACTTCGACGACGTTTCCAGCAGCATGGACTATCAGCTCGGAGACCATGCTGCATCACAGACAGGAGCGCCTACGATGGTGTGCTCAACGACGATCCTGGGTGCACGAATGGCAAAACGTCATTTTGTCGGATGAATCCAGGTTCTGTTTACAGCATCATGATGGTCGCATCCGTGTTTGGCGACATTGCGGTGAACGCACATTGGAAGCGTGTATTCGTCATCGCCATACTGGCGTATCACCCGGCGTATTGGTATGGGGTGCCATTGGTTACACGTCTTGGTCACCTCTTGTTCGCATTGACGGCACTTTGAACAGTGGACGTTACATTTCAGATGTGTTACGACCCGTGGCTCTATCCTTCATTCGAACCCTGCGAAACCCTACATTTCAGCAGGATAATTCACGACCGCATGTTGCAGGTCCTGTACGGGCCTTTCTGGATACAGAAAATGTTCGACTGCTGCCTTGACCAGCACATTCCCCAGATCTCTCACCAACTGAAAACATCTAGTCAATGGTGGCTGAGCAACTGGCTCATCACAATACGCCAGTCTCTACTCTTGATGAACTGCGGTATCGTGTTGAAGCTGCATGTCCACGCCATCAAAGCTCTGTTTGACTCAATGCCCAGGTGTATCAAGGCCATTATTACGGCCAGAGGTGGTTGTTCTGGGTACTGATTTCTCAGGCTCTATGCACCCAAATTGCGTGAAAATCGCATGTCAGTTCTAGTTTAATATACACTCCTGGAAATTGAAATAAGAACACCGTGAATTCATTGTCCCAGGAAGGGGAAATTTTATTGACACATTCCTGGGGTCAGATACATCACATGATCACACTGACAGAACCACAGGCACATAGACACAGGCAACAGAGCATGCACAATGTCGGCACTAGTACAGTGTATATCCACCTTTCGCAGCAATGCAGGCTGCTATTCTCCCATGGAGACGATCGTAGAGATGCTGGATGTAGTCCTGTGGAACGGCTTGCCATGCCATTTCCACCTGGCGCCTCAGTTGGACCAGCGTTCGTGCTGGACGTGCAGACCGCGTGAGACGACGCTTCATCCAGTCCCAAACATGCTCAATGGGGGACAGATCCGGAGATCTTGCTGGCCATGGTAGTTGACTTACACCTTCTAGAGCACGTTGGGTGGCACGGGATACATGCGGACGTGCATTGTCCTGTTGGAACAGCAAGTTCCCTTGCCGGTCTAGGAATGGTAGAACGATGGGTTCGATGACGGTTTGGATGTACCGTGCACTATTCAGTGTCCCCTCGACGATCACCAGTGGTGTACGGCCAGTGTAGGAGATCGCTCCCCACACCATGATGCCGGGTGTTGGCCCTGTGTGCCTCGGTCGTATGCAGTCCTGATTGTGGCGCTCACCTGCACGGCGCCAAACACGCATACGACCATCATTGGCACAAAGGCAGAAGCGACTCTCATCGCTGAAGACGACACGTCTCCATTCGTCCCTCCATTCACGCCTGTCGCGACACCACTGGAGGCGGGCTGCACGATGTTGGGGCGTGAGCGGAAGACGGCCTAACGGTGTGCGGGACCGTAGCCCAGCTTCATGGAGACGGTTGCGAATGGTCCTCGCCGATACCCCAGGAGCAACAGTGTCCCTAATTTGCTGGGAAGTGGCGGTGCGGTCCCTTACGGCACTGCGTAGGATCCTACGGTCTTGGCGTGCATCCGTGCGTCGCTGCGGTCCGGTCCCAGGTCGACGGGCACGTGCACCTTCCGCCGACCACTGGCGACAACATCGATGTACTGTGGAGACCTCACGCCCCACGTGTTGAGCAATTCGGCGGTACGTCCACCCGGCCTCCCGCATGCCCACTATACGCCCTCGCTCAAAGTCCGTCAACTGCACATACGGTTCACGTCCACGCTGTCGCGGCATGCTACCAGTGTTAAAGACTGCGATGGAGCTCCGTATGCCACGGCAAACTGGCTGACACTGACGGCGGCGGTGCACAAATGCTGCGCAGCTAGCGCCATTCGACGGCCAACACCGCGGTTCCTGGTGTGTCCGCTGTGCCGTGCGTGTGATCATTGCTTGTACAGCCCTCTCGCAGTGTCCGGAGCAAGTATGGTGGGTCTGACACACCGGTGTCAATGTGTTCTTTTTTCCATTTCCAGGAGTGTATTTGTCCAATGAATACTCGTTTATCATCTGCATTTCTTCTTGGTGTAGCAATTTTTAAGGGCCAGTAGTGTACATGCATGCAGTCTGTGTTATAGAAAAGGATACCAGCCACCAAACAAAATCCTCTCCTTGCTTCCGACGGTATAAGCCTACAGTGACAACCAGATTGCACAAAACTCTACACTGGAACAGATTGTGATCAACTGTATCACCGTATGAAATTTATAATCTTAGTGCTATATTTTTATAACAAGTTCCTGAATGGGGGACTTTTGTACCTCCTGAATATGATGCCAGCGTCTTTTAATGATACAGTAGAGCTGCATTTTCTTGGAAAATGTACCAGCTGTAGTTTCCCTTTGCTTTCAGTTGTTTGCGGTACTACCATGGCAAGGCCACACTGGCTGATATTACAAGGACAGACCAATCATCCAGTCTGTTGCACCTGCAGCTGCCTTAAAGGCTGCTACCTGTCTTGAAGAACAAAATTTTTGCCTGGCCTCGCCACGGATATTTCTCCATTGTGGTTGCATCCACTGCATGTGTATCTGTATCACAGACAGAAGCCATCACGCCTCAGGAATGTCTTTGACTAACAGGGCAGTCATCAATAGCAGGAATCGAATTTGCTTGTTGTATCCAATGGCGTCCCAAAAACACACTCTTGGTTTTTGTCGCCATGTCACTTAATGCTGTAGGCTACTTTGGTGAAGTCACAACACCAGTTTATAACACGTATGTGACCAAAAGTGTAGGACAACTGGAAGTTGGATTCATCTCAAAACGCGCTGCACTCCTGTGACAGTGTACATGCGAACATTGCAGTATGAAACGTTAGTAGTTTCTGCGTAACTGGAGCCAACACATGCGTCTCTCCAACTTATCCCACAACGAACTGCATCACACTGTCAGTACAGAGTGGCCCAGGTCTATTATATGGCCTCAGTGTCCAGCAAACACTGAATAAAATCTTATAATACACCATGTCTATATGACCAAGATGGCAGCCGTCTTGCATGCTCGAATTGCTCAGTAAAGTGCCCATTCGTCACTGAGTAAAACCATTTTCTGTCTGCTGGTTTCGTGTCTATTTCACAGTCATAGCAGTATCCTACGTAAGACACAAAATGTTGTCATAAGACCAGTTTCTCAGAGATGAGGTGCTGTTCATCATTCCAAATCACGAACACTCTGATATCACATTCTTGGACGTCAAAAAAATGTTCAAACGTGTGTGAATTCCTAAGGGACCAAAGTGCTGAGGTCATCGGTACCTAGACTTACACATTACTTAAACTAACTGAAGCTAAGAACAACACACATACCCATGCCCGACAGAGGACTCGATCCTCCGGCGGGAGGGGCCGCGCAATCCGTGATATAGCGGCTGAACCAGCGCGGCCACTCCGCGCTGCTCTTAGACGTCCATAGCCATATTAATCACTTTCATTCTTCCATTTAGATTTGCAGGTACTAGATTAAAACAGTAACCTTTGATCATACAACAAAAGGTCGTATTGCTCACATATTGCTCTACTTATCTTCAGATTTGGCACTCTTTCTGGGTGTTTATCTGAAAAACAATTTAAAATTTCTGAGCCTTAGCACAAATTTTTGCTGCAGTTTTACTTTTCATAAGTTCATTTTGGACAATTATAAATCTGATTCCACTCTTATATCGGGACCATCATCAGTTATCTGTGGAAACATTACATAAATCTAAATATCGCAGATATAAACATAAGTGGCACTGACATTCAATTACTTTCACATGTAAATGGGATGAACTGTAGGAGTGCATGAAGCCATGCATGGAGCACTAGGAAACGGGCATCAACTGCCTGCCTGTTCAGCAACCTTGAGCAGCAGCAAGACGCTTCCGTGACATCGTTCTGTG